>NC_137955.1:4465000-5665000 GCF_963924665.1 Micromys minutus | reverse complement strand
GTGTAAGTGGATCAAAGATCTCCACATTAAACCAGATACACTGAAACTATTAGATGAGAAAGTAGGGGAAACACTAGAACACATAGGCACAGGAGAAAATTTCCTGAACAAAACACCAATGGCTCAAGCTCTAAGGTCAAAGATTAACAAATGGGACTTAATGAGATTGCAAAGTTTCTGTAAGGCTAATGACATTGTCAAGAAAACAAAACGGCAACCAACAGAATGGGAAAAGATCTTTACCAACACCACATCAGATAGAGGCCTAATATCCAAGGTGTACAAGGAACTCAAAAAGCTAGACACCAGAGAATCAAATAACCCTATTAAAAAATGGGGTACAGAGCTAAACAAATCATTTTCAGTTGAGGAACACCGAATGGCCGAGAAACATCTGAGGAAGTGCACGACATCCTTAGCCATCAGGGAAATGCAAATCAAAACAACCCTGAGATTCCACCTCACAACAGTCAGATTGGCCAAGATCCAAAACTCAGATGACAGCAGATGCTGGCGAGGCTGCGGAGAAAGAGGAACACTTCTCCACTGTTGGTGGACTTGCAAGCTAATACAACCACTCTGGAAATCTGTCTGGCGATACCTCAGAAAATTGGATATAGTACTACCTGAAGACCCAGCTATTCCACTTCTGGGCATATACCCCAGAGACACTTTAATACACAACAAAGATATATGCACCACAATGTTCATAGCGGCTCTATTTATAATAGCCAGAAGCTGGAAGGAACCCAGATGTCCTTCAGAAGATGAATGGATACAAAAATTGTGGTACATATACACAATGGAATACTACTCAGCCACCAGAAACAATGACTTAACCAAATTCTTAAGAAAATGGCTGCATCTAGAGAAGATCATCCTGAGTGAGATAACCCAGTCACAAAAGAACAGACATAATATGCAGTCACTGATAGTGGGATGCTAACCCCAGAGGCTTGCACTCCCCCAGAAACAACTCACAGACTGTATAAAGTCTAAGAAATAAAGAAAACAATATATATATATATATATATATATATATATATATATTTACAAAACGAGAAGACTTTGACTATTTCCATGTTGCGTTTTGTTTTGCATGTACTTTACGCTTAATGTAACTATTAGGTTTTCAATGCATACTGTCAAGCCCTTGAAAAAAATCAAGTACTGACTAAAAAATATATTCACATGTTTTTATGTAAAAATTATTTTAATGTCTGAAAAAACAGTACTGACAAAAATGTATAATTTTAAGCAAAAAAATGTTTAAAATCTGTACATTTATCTTTGTTTTGTAAAATAAAGTCGTTTAAAAAAAAAGAATTAGAAGCTTTTAAAGAAGAAACAAGAAAAACACTCAAAGAACTCAAAGAACTAGAAGAAAACAGAACCAAAGAGATGAAGGAATGGAAGAAGGAATTTAAAACAGAAATGAACACAATAAAGAAAACACTAAAAGAGATAACCCTAGAGGTAGAAATTCTAAAAAATATATCAGGAGTCATAGATGCAAGCATTTCCAACAGACTACAAGAGATGGAAGAGAGAATCTCAGGGGCCGAAGACAACATTGAAAACATAGACAAAACAGTCAGAGAAGATTCAAAATCCAGAGTTCCTAACCGAGAATGTGCAGGAGATCCAGGAAACAATGAGAAGACCAAACCTAAGGATAATAGGAATAGAAGAGGGCAAAGACTATCAACTAAGATGTACAGTAAATATATTCAACAAAATCCTCGAAGAAAACTTCCCTACCCTTAAAAATGAGATGACCATGAGCATAGAAGAAGCCTACAGATGTCTAAATAGATTGGACCAGAAAAGAAATTCCTCCCGACACATAATAGTCAAAACACCAAGAGCCCAAAGCAAAGAAAGAATACTAAAAGCAGTAAGGGAAAAAGGTCATGTAACATATAAAGTTAGACCAATCAGAATCACAACCGATATCTCAATAAAAACTATGAAAGCTAAAAGAGCCTGGACAGATTTCATGCAGACCCTAAGAGAGCACAAGTGCCACCCCAAGATGCTATACCCAGCAAAACTATCAATTACCATAGATGGCAAGACGAAGATATTCCAAGACAAAACTAAATTCACACAATATATGACCACAAACCCAGCACTATATCGAATTATAGGTGGAAACCCAATACAATGAGGAGAACCACCTCATAGTAAAAACAAGAAAATTCTAGGCAAGAAAACCAAAAGAAGAAAGACACACAGGCACAATTAAACTTACCAAAACAACAATAGCAGGAAACAGGAACCACTATTTCTTGATATCTATTAACATAAATGGACTCAACTCCATAATAAAAAGATATAGGCTATCAGACTGGATACATAAACAAAATCCAGCATTTTGCTGCATAAAGGAAACTCATCTCAGAGACAAAGACAGACACCATCTCAGAATAAGACGTTGGAAAAAAACCTGCCAAGCAAATGGCCCCAAGAAGCAAGCTGGAGTGGACATTCTAATATTGAATAAAGTAGATTTTCAACCAAATTTATCAAAAAAGATAAGGAAGGACACTTTTTACTCATTACAGGGGAAATCTGTCAGGAGGAACTCTCAATCCTCAACATATATGCTCCAAATACAAAAGCACCCATATTTATAAAAGAAACCCTACTAAAGCTCAAAAAATACATTTTACCCCACACAATAATAGTGGGAAACTTTAATATACCACTCTCACCAATGGACAGATCATGGAAACAGAAACTGAACAAGGACACTCTAAAATCAGCAGACACTATGAACCAACTAAAATTAATACATATCTATAGAACATATCATCCTAAAACAAAAGACTACATCGTCTCCTCAGCACCTCACGGTACCTTCTCAAAAATTGACCACGTAAACACAAAACAAGCCTCAATCGATACTAGAAGATCGAAATACTCCCATGTATCCTTTCAGATCACCACACTCTTGGGCTGGTCTTTAATAACAACAAAGACAACAATAAGCCCATATACACATGGAAACTAAACAGTGCTCTATTAAATGATAGCAGGGTCAAAGAAGAAATAAAGAAAGAAATTAAGGATTTTCCAGAATTCAATAAAAATGAAAACACCACTTACCCAAAATCAATGTGATGCAATGAAAGCAGTACTGAGAGGAAAACTCATAGCTCAGAGTGCTTCCAAAAAGAAACTGTAGGGAGCATATACTAGCAACCTGACAGCACAGTTTAAAGCTCTAGAACAAAGGAAGCAGATACACCCAAGAGGAGTAGACAACAAGAAATAATCAAACTTAGGGCAGAAATAGATCAAAAAAAAAAAAAAAAGAATCAACAAAACCAAAAGCAGGTTCTTTGTGATAATTAACAAGATTGATAAACACTTAGCCAGACTAAATAGAGGGCAAAGAGAGTATCCAAATTAACAAAATCAGAAAGGAAAGTGGAGAAATAACGACTGAAACTGAGGAAATTCAAGAAATTATCAGATCCTACTACAAAAGCCTATACTCAACAAAGCTCGAAAATCTGGAGGAAATGGATGAATTCCTAGACAGATACAAGATACCAAAGTTAAACCAGGACCAGGTAAATCATCTAAATAATCCCATAACACCTAAAGAAATAGAAGCAGTCATCAAAAGCCTCCCAACCAAAAAAAAACCCAGGTCCAGATGGGTTCAGTGCAGAGTTTTATCAGACATTTATTGACTACATAATACCAATACTCTCCAAACTATTCCACAAAATAGAATCCGATGGAACACTACCTAACTCATTTTTTGAGGCTAAAATAACCTTCATTCCTAAACTACACAAAAACCCTACAAGAAAAGAGAACTTCAGAGCAATCTCACTTATGAACATTGATGCAAAAATACTCAACAAAATACTTGAAAACTGAACCCATGAACACATCAAATCAATCATTCATCATGATCAAGTAGGCTTCGTCCCTGGGATGCAGGGATGGTTCTATATACAGAAATACATGATTGTCATCCATCATATAAACAAACTCAAAGAAAAAAACTACATGGTTATCTAACTAGATGCTGAGAAAGCATTCGACAAAATTTAACACCCATTCATGTAAAAAGTCTTGGAAAGAACAGGAATCCAAGGCCCATACTTAAACATAATAAAAGCAATATACAGCAAACCAACAGCTAACATCAAACTTAACAGTGGGAAACTTGAAGCAATCCCACTAAAATCAGGGATTCGACAAGTCTGCCCACTCTCCCCCTACCTATTCAACATAGTACTGGAAGTCCTGGCTGGAGCAATTAGACAGCAAAAGGAAATCAAAGGGATACAAATTGGAAATGAAGAAATAAAAACATCACTATTTGAAGATGACATGATAGCATACTTAAGCAACCCTACTACTTCCACCAGAGAACTCCTACAGCTGATAAACAAGTTCAGCAATGTGGCAGGATATAAAATTAACTCAAACAAATCAGTAGCCTTCCTATATTCAAAGGACAAACATGTGGAGAAAGAAATTAAGGAAAAGATACCCTTCACAATAGTCACAAAAACTATGAAATACCATGGTGTGACTCTAACTAAGCAAGTGAAGGACCTGTATGACAAGAACTTCAAACCTCTAAAGAAAGAAATCAAGGAAGATCTCAGAAAATGGAAAGATCTCCCATGCTCATGGATAAGAAGGATCAACATTTTAAAAATGGCCATCTTACCAAAACCAATCTACAGATTCAATGCAATCCCCATCAAACTTCCAACACAGTTCTTCATTGAGTTGGAAAGAGCAATATTCAATTTCATATGGAATAACAAAAGACCTAGAATAGCTAAATCCATCTTCAACAACAAGAAAACATCTGCAGGAATCACTATCTCTGACCTAAAGCTATATTACAAGGCAATTGTGCTGAAAACTGCATGGTACTGGTACAGAAATAAGCATGTGGATCAATGGAATAGAATAGAAGATCCAGAAATGAGCCCTCACGTATATGGTCACCTGATTTTTGACAAAGGAGCTATAAACATTCAAGGGAAAAAGGACAGCCTATTCAACAATGGTGTTGGTCCAACTGGCACTCAGCTTGCAGAAGAATGAAAATAGACCCTTTCTTATCTCCTTGTACAAAGCCCAAGTGTAAGTGAATCAAAGATCTCCACATTAAACCAGGTACACTGAAAGTATTAGATGAGAAAGTATGGAACACCTTAGAACTCATAGGCACAGGAAAAAATTTCCTGAAAAGAACACCAATGGCTCCAGCTCTAAGCCAAAGATTGCCAAATGGGACTTAATGAGATTGCAAAGTTTCTGTAACGCTAAGGACACTGTCAAGTTGACCAAATTCTTAAGAAAATGGCTGCATCTAGAGAATATTATTCTGAGTGAGATAACCCAGTCACAAAAGAACAGACATAATATGCAGTCACTGATAGTGGGATGCTAACCCCAGCGGCTCGCACTGCCCCAGAAACAACTCACAGACTGTATGAAGTCCAAGAAATAAAGAAAACAAAACAAAACAAAACAAAAAAATCTTTATACAACAAAAAAACTTTGAATATTTCCATGTTACATTTTGTTTTACATGTACTTTATGTTCAGTGTAACTATTAAGTTTTCAATGCATACTATCAAACCTTTAAAAAAAATCAAGTACTGACTAAAAAATATATTCATTTAGTTTTATGTAAAAATTATTTTAAAATATGAAAAAAAAGTACTGACAAAAATATATTGTATAATTTTATGAAAAATGCTTAAAATCTGTACATTTATCTTTGTTTTGTAAAATAAAGTTGTTTTTAAAAAAAAAAGACACTCTCAAGAAAACAAAATGGCAGCCAACAGAGTGGGAATAATATTTACCAACCCCACATCAGATAGAGGCCTAATATCCAAGGTATACAAAGAACTCAATAAGCTAGACACCAGGGAATTAAACTACCCTATTAAAAAATGGAGTACAGACTTAAACAAAAAGTTCTCAATTGAAGAAAATCGAATGGCTAAGAAACATCTAAGGAAGTACTCAGCATCTTTAGCCATCAGGGAAATGCAAATCAAAACAACCCTGAGATTCCACCTCACACCAGTCAGATTGGCCAAGATCCAAAACTCAGATGAGGACAGATGCTGGCAAGGATGTGGAGAAAGAGGAACACTTCTCCAGTCCTGGTGGGGTTATAAACTGGTACAACCACTCTGGAAATCAGTCTAGAGGTTCCTCAGAAAAATGGACATAGTACTACCTGAAGACCCAGTTATTCCACTTCTGGGCATTTATCCCAGAGATGCTCCAACATACAACAAAAATACATACACCACAATGTTCATTGCAGCTCTATTTATAATAGCCAGAAGCTGGAAAGAACCAAGATGTCCTTCAGTAGATGAATGGATACAAAAATTGTGTTACATTTACACAATGGAGTACTACTCAGGTATCACAAACAATGACTTAACAAAATTCTTAAGAAAATGGATGCATCTAGAGAATATCATCCTGAGTGAGATAACCCAGTCACAAAAGAACAGACATAATATGCAGTCACTGATAATGGGATACTAACCCCAGAAAGCTCTGAACACCCCAAAAACAACTCACACACTGTGTGAAGTTCAACAAAAAAAATAAAAGAATATATGTTAACTAAAATAGAACTGTATCACATCCCCCTTTCCTCCTTACAGCCCCTCCTAGTCTCTCTCCTATCCCCTCAAATTAATAGCCTCTTTTCCTATATTATTGTTACATATATACATATGTGTATTGTATATGTACCCACAAATACTTAATTACAACCTTAAAAATGTATTCGCATACTTTTATGCAAAAATGCTGAAAATTTGTACATTTATCTTTGTTTTTTTTAAATAAAGTAAAAAAAAAAAAAAGAAATGTCAGAGATGCTATACCCTTGAAATCTCTCCAATAATGCTGCCTAAACAAGACCTAAACAAGGTTATTACCAACATAGTTGCTAACACAGAAGATGAGCATGTCATGGGGCTCAATTCTAAACAAAGAAGTACAGGTAACTAAGAAATGGTGACAGCAGAAAAAAAGTTAACTAATTGGATTTTCCAATACCAAGTGGTCAGCCCTGGAATCATATATATACATACAAGTAATATTATATGGAGTTGTATTTACATAATTAGAAATATACATTTATATTTATACATATAAATAGAAATAAAGACCGTGATTAGATTTGAGAAAGAGCAAGGGGGTACACAGAAAATGTGGAAGGAGGAAAAGAGAGGATAAAACAATGTAATATTTTAATTTCAAAAATTACACTTTTTTTAATGTGTGTATATGTATATATAAACACACATATCTTTTTTAAAGAATAAGAAGTGGTCACATACCTAGCCACATTATTAAAATCCTGAACCAGAAAAGATAGAGAATATACTTGTATACATTCACTAAATCAAATTTAGCATATTTTCGATTAAAAAATAAAATAAAAGCAACCAACTTCTGTCACCCAAAATGAATCAATAACATTTAGAATTTTAAATATTTTTGTTTAATTATGCAATACCATACAGTATAGAGAACATGATTCCTAACCTAATGTTCCACTGTCAGATAATCACTATGAAGGCAACACAAGTCACCTTCAATTAGACAGCTAGTAAAGTCATACAGACTTCTTCTTTTAAAAAAATTATATTTTATGTATGTGAGTCCTGTGTCTTCAGACACACTAGAAGAGGGCATCAGACCCCATTACAGATGGTTGTGAGCCACCATGTGGTTGCTGGGAATTGAAATCAGGACCTCTGGAAGAGCAGACAGTGCTCTTAACCACTGAGCCATCTCTCCAGCCACATATACAAACTTTTTAACAAAACATAACTCTGAGCCATTTCCAATTACTTCCTCCTACTCATATTACATAAGTTCACTTTTACTTTAAATATAAAGATATGATTAAGTACCCACTGTGTATTATCTGCCTTCATATTTGCCTGAGAATTAGAGATTAATATGCTGCAAATCTAAGTCTTCTCAGCAAGACATGATTCAAATTCATTTTTTCTTCACTATTCCCAGCACATTAGTCTGTGACTTGGTCTTCATTACCTTCTAGATGTTTGAATTCATTGTATTACCAGCCACCTTATCTCCTGAAATCTAATAAAGAAACAAGTTTTAACTTTTATCTATATTTCCAATTTGTTTATCTTTGTGTTCTATTAAAAGTAGCAAAGGCATACTTAATGTAAATGTCAAATATGAGTGAAGGACGTGGCCAATGATTCAGATCAGTATTTTTCTATGATAATTAACACAGGAAATATTTTAACATTAGGGAAATTTTAAAATACATTTTCGTGTTCAATACATATACACATATACATTTTAACCTCCAGGTAACATGTCAGAACAGAGGCTGACTTTATGTAAGCCCATGAAGGAGAGGCAGATTAATAAATATAGATGTTATCCCCCAAAAAGTAATTCAGAAATTGTTTTGTAAATTCATAGAAGTGAAAGGGAGAGAGAGAGAGAGAGAGAGAGAGAGAGAGAGAGAGAGAGAGAGAGAGAGAGAGAGATCACTGAAATAGACAGGAAAACAACAAATGAGGGGGAGGGGGAGGGGGAGCTGTCTCAGTAAAACAAGTCCAGCACAATCTCAGCCCTGCAGCTCCTTGGAGGCAAAAGGCTCAAAAGCTACTTCAAAAGTAAATAAACAAATGTGGAGAATCCTAACCTCAGACAAGCCCACCACCCTCCTAAGCCTCAAATGCAGTTATAAATTTCACTGGGACACTGATCCTACCAACAGACAGGTTAGTGTCTGATAAAATTTTGATAAGCTATGTGACTCAGGAGATAATAGATGAATATCTTCAGAATATATTGTTAAAAACTAAGCAATCCCTAGAGCCCAAGACCAAACAACATACACAGGCTGGGATTGTTAGCCTGCCACAGCTCTCTGCAGTAAGGAAATGCCCAGAAATTCAGTTGTAAAAAAAAAAAAAAAAAAAAAAAAGACAGCCAAACCTGATGAGCAATAGGGTTCCAGTGGCAGAGAGCAGACTCAGTCTGGGAAGTGAGTACATAAGGATAGATGGACCAGTGTCTGGCCCAGAACAGACAGGAACTGGAATTTCACAGCTCTAACCCTGAGGCCAGCAGCAGTATCTAATTCCGGAGCCATATACCTGTTATTCGTTTCTGTTGAGCCCAACACTGAAAGTTTAGGAATACATATGGTACACATGGCATCATCCCTCTACAGCAGGACTAGAATGTATAAAAAGCAGATGTATTTGTACTCATCTCTGTGCATTTGGTTACTTCCATACACCCAAGAAGCTTGGAAATAACACCAGCTGAAATAGACACTCAAGAAGTATAATTTAGAGAGTCCCAAGAAGATCCAAGTTTTAGCCCAGTCTATAGAGTAAAAGACTCACTATGACCAACAAAGGAAACAGTGACTGTAAAGATGGCTCGGACAGACATCAGAAGTGTGTCCAGACCAAGATCAAAGGACTCCACCATTCCTCTATGAGTACACTTCACTATCTCCAGTCCATTTGTAAACACCCAGAGAAGCTGCTACACTATATCCCTTGCTTCTTTCCTCCTTTTATGTTTAGCAGAACTTTTATGATTTTTTAAATCTCCACTCATTCTTCTTAACATATCATCTAGTGATGGTTTTTAAACTCTTTCTGCTGAGGGAACTATTTTCTTTTCTTTCTTTCTTTTTGTTTTCTAATGACTTTCTGTTTTTCCAATCATGGCATTCGCCTCACTTCCCTTCTTTCTCGTTTCATCTGTGTAACCTGGCTTCACTTCCTTTGTTCTCCCTTCCTCAGTCTCCTTCCTGTTTAGCCTCAGTACTTTTAATCTTCATAACATACTGACGTGTATTTGGCAATTCCAGTGTTAGTATCATTTATGACATATTAGTTAACTATTACTCATTATAAATCTTCTTTTTTTTAACAAGTTTATTTTAAAAAACAAAGATAAATGTACAAATTTTAAGCACTTTTGCATAGAAGTATACGAATACATTTTTGTCAGTGCTTGGTTTGTTTTTTTTTTGTTTTTGTTTGTTTGTTTGTTTGTTTGTTTGTTTGTTTTTTAGGACTCATGGTGGTTTATTCCTAATGTGCTCAAACAGTATACAGTATATTTTAACCTACAGGAAGCTGCTTTGTCTTTTTTTTTTTGTTGTTGTTTTGTTTATTTCTTGGACTTCATACAGTCTGTGAGTTGTTTCTGGGGGAGTGCAAGCCTCTGGGGTTAGCATCCCACTATCAGTGACTGCATATTATGTCTGTTCTTTTATGACTGGGTTATCTCACTCAGAATGATATTCTCTAGATGCAGCCATTTTCTTAAGAATTTGGTTAAGTCATTGTTTCTAGTGGCTGAGTAGTACTCCATTGTGTAAATGTACTACAATTTTTGTATCCATTCATCTTCTGAAGGACATCTGGTTTCCTTCCAGCTTCTGGCTATTATAAATAGAGCTGCTATGAACATTGTGGTGCATATATCTTTGTTGTGTACTAAGGTTTCTCTGGGGTATATGCCCAGAAGTGGAATAGCTGGGTCTTCAGGTAGTACTATATCCAATTTTCTGAGGTATCGCCAGACTGATTTCCAGAGTGGTTGTATTAGTTTGCAACCCCACCAACAGTGGAGACGTGTTCCTCTTTCTCCACAACCTCACCAGCATCTGTTGTCATCTGAATTTTGGATCTTGGCCAATCTGACTGGTGTGAGGTGGAATCTCAGGGTTGTTTTGATTTGCATTTCCCTGATGGCTAAGGATGTCGAGCACTTCCTCAGATATTTCTCAGCCATTCGATATTCCTCAACTGAGAATGTTTTGTTTAGCTCTGTACCCCATTTTTTAATAGGGTTATTTGATTCACTGGTGTCTAGCTTTTTGAGTTCTTTGTATACCTTAGATATTAGGCCTCTATCTGATGTGGAGTTGGTAAACATCTTTTCCCATTCTGTTGGCTGCCATTTTGTTTTCTTGACGATGTCCTTAGCCTTACAAAAACTTTGCAATCTCATTAAGTCCCATTTGTTAATCTTTGACCTTAGAGTATGAGCCATTGGTGTTTTTTTCAGGAAATTTCTCCTGTGCCTATATGTTCTAAAGTTTTCTCTACTTTCTCATCTAATAGTTTCAGTGTATCTGGTTTAATGTGGAGATCTTTGATCCACTTACACTTGAGTTTTGTACAAGGAGATAAGAAAGGGTCTATTTTCATTCTTTTGCATGCTGAGTGCCAGTTGGACCAGCACCATTTGTTGAATAGGCTGTCCTTTTTCCATTGAATGTTTACTGCTCCTTTGCCAAAAATCAGGTGACCATATATGTGAGGGCTCATTTCTGGATCTTCTATTCTATTCCATTGATCCACATGCCTATTTCTGTACCAGTACCATGCAGTTTTCAGCACAATTGCCTTGTAATATAGCTTGAGGTCAGGGATAGTGATTCCTGCAGATGTTTTCTTGTTGTTGAGGATGGATTTCGCTATTCTAGGTCTTTTGTTGTTCCATATGAAATTGCACATTGACCTTTCCAATTCCATGAAGAACTGTGTTGGAATTTTGATGGGGATTGCATTGAATCTGTAGATTGCTTTTGGTAGGATGGCCATTTTTAACATGTTGATCTTTCCAATCCATGAGCATGAGAGATCTTTCCATTTTCTGAGATCCTCCTCAATTTCTTTCTTTAGAGGTTTGAAGTTCTTGTCATACAGGTCCTTCACTTGCTTAGTTAGAGTCACACCAAGGTATTTCATAGTTTTTGTGACAATTGTGAAGGGTACCTTTTCCCTAATTTCTTTCTCCACATGTTTGTCCTTTGAGTATAGGAAGGCTACTGATTTGTTTGAGTTGATTTTGTATCCAGCCACTTTGCTGAACTTGTTTATCAGCTCTAGGAGTTCTCTGGTGGAGTTTTTGGGGTCACTTAAGTACACTATCATGTCATCGGTTTGATAGTGTGCATTAAGATCTTACTAGTTACAATGAGCATAAAGTACATGTAAAACCGGATGTAACCTGGAATTAGTCAAAGTTTTCTTGGTGTGCAAAGATTAAGCATAATGTTTTTTTCTTTTCTTTCTTTTTTTTTTTTCTTTTCTTGAAACTGACACAGTCTGTGAGTTGTTTCTGGGGTGTTCAGAGCTTTCTGGGGCTAGTATCCA
Organism: Micromys minutus; assembly: GCF_963924665.1. Lineage (NCBI taxonomy): Eukaryota > Metazoa > Chordata > Mammalia > Rodentia > Muridae > Micromys > Micromys minutus. Next base: position 5,652,787 of record NC_137955.1, on the reverse strand, counting down.
ATTATCAGTGACTGCACATTATGTTTGTTCTTTTGTGACTGGGTTATCTCACTCAGGATGATATTCTCTAGATGCATCCACATTATAAATCTTCTGTAGTTTGATATCATTCTTACCATAGTAGGTCATTTTCCAAGTAAGTTGCTCTACATCGCTCTCTCTCGCCACCTCTCTCTCCTGTCTCACACATACAGAGAATGAAAAACAAACCAAGCATGCATCTTCAAGTGCTGATCTCAACGATACTGAAATATCTAATGAAAATTTTAAATTTTGTGCTTAAAAAAGGTCAGTGACATAAAATTAGTACACAACAGCAAAGCTAACATCAGGCTTTATAGAGAGTGGTCGGCAAGATGGAAGAAATGTCAACAGAAGGGATGATAAAAATCAACAATGTGGATGAAAAAAGTTAACAAAGAAATTTTAGGTAGGAAATGGAGATTTTTTTTAAAAAAAATATAGAGATATCTTAGAAGTTAAATGGAATTAATAAAATCAATTTTAAAATATGTTAATAAACACCACAAAGCAGAAGAAATACTATGAAGAATAAAGGATGAAGTTAATGAAATACTACATTCTGATATAAATGAAAAAAATAAAAAGATTAAATGGCCATGATGACAAAATTCAAGAATTCTGGGATGTAATCAAAAGAGCAGAAGAAGAAAATTAGATAAACAATAAAGACACACACATTTCCTTTAATAAAATCATAAGAGAAATGTGCTAAATCTAGAGAAAGAATTATACATTTCAAACATACTATTTAGACCCTCATATACATGACTAGAAAAAAAAACCTTTCAACAAATTGAAAGACCTCTAAACTAAAATTTTTTAAACACTGAAAACAAAAATTAAAGATATTTGAAAATAGATTTCCCTTGTTCATGGATTTGAAAAACTAATATTGCAAAAATTTTCTATGTTATATACCATCTACAGCAGTCTATTCAATGCAATACACATCAAAATCCTAATGGCACTGTTTATAGAAGGAAAAAAATCAAAAAATTTGATAGAAGAACAAAGGAAATGGCCAAAATTAATCTCATTAGAAGGGGTTATGCTAGGCACTTCAGTCCCCAGGAAAAAGGCATCCCAGATTCATCAGGACCGGAGTCCTGCCTGCAGGTTGCTGGGCACCCAGAAGGGTGAGTCCATCCTCACTCTCCACTGACTATCCTGGGAGGGGCTCCCAGTAACTCTCACAGCACAGGTAACTGTGCTGCCTAGGAACAGACACTTCCAAACCAAGGACAAAGCTGGCTGAGTTACATCAGTGCTGGGCAGTAAAATCAGAACTCACAGCCTACAGAGACCTGAATACCAAGGAGCAATTTCCCTCCATAGAGCACCAGCCTACAGACCCACAGGAGAGAGAGGCTCCAGTCAGAGACAACAAGATAACCTAGCATCACTGATAACAAGATGGGAAGAGGCAAGTGCAAGAATCTAAGAAACAGAAACCAAGAAGACCTGGCAACATAAGAATTCAGTTCCCCCACCACAACAAATAATGGATATATCAACGCACCAGAAAAACAAGGTCTAGACTTAAAATCCAACTTCATACTGATAATGGAGGTCCTCAAGAAGCACATAAATAACAAATATAAAGAAGTACAGCAAAGCCAAGAGAACACACTCAAACAAGTTGAAGATCTTAAGTAGAAAAAAATAAAACCCACAAAATCAGTTAAAGAGCTACAGGAAAGCACAAACAGGTGAAAGAATTGAAAACACAAATAAGAACAATGAAGAAATCACAAAGAAGACAACCCTAAAGTTGGAAAACAAAGGAAAGACATCAAGACTCATAAACACAACCATGACCAACAAAATACAAGAGATGAAAGAAAGAATCTCAGGACAGGACCAGACGCTCAGGCCATCTTCCACCAGGAACAGTGGAAATCCAGGGACCAAGGCCTAGTGAGACTGCGCAGCAAGTAGCTGGGGCACAGAGAAGTCTGGGCCAAGCATGCGGAAAGCGCCTCGCCCCATTGGTTCAGGAGAACAAGAACTCTGCCTTACAGACTCCTTTTCCACCTGGAGAGCCCATGCATGGGGAACAAACGCTCAGGCCATTTGCCACCAGGAACAGCAGAGATCCAGGGACACAGGCAAGGTACACGGAGGAGAGAGGAACCATCACTGACAACAAGATCACCTATAAACACAAACAACAAGATGGGAAGAGGAAAGCAGAAGAACTTACCCAATGGAAGCCAAGACAACCTGGCAACACCACAACCCAGCTCTCCCATCACAGCAAACAGTGGAATGCCAAACTCCAGAAAAAGAAGACTCAGATCGGAAATGATACCTAAAGAGGGTGATAGAGATTCTTAAAAAAGAATGGGAAGAAAAGCATAAAGAAATAGAAGCTTTTAAAGAGGGAACAAGAAAAATACTCAAAGAAATCAAAGAAATACAGGAAAACAGAACCAAAGAGATAAAGGAATTGAAGGAGGAATTTAAAATAGAAACAATAAAGAAAACACTAAAAGAGACAATGCTGGAGGTAGAAAACCTAAAGAAGAAATCAGTAGTCACAGATGCAAGCATCTCCAACAGACTACAAGAGACGGAAGAGACAATCTCAGGGGCCAAAGACAACATTGAAAACATAGACAAAAAGTCAGAGAAGATGCAAAAGCCAAAAAGCTCCTAACCCAAAAATATCCAAGAGATCCAGGACACAATGAGAAGACCAAACCTAAGGAAAATAGGAATAAAAGAAGGCGAAGAATATCAACTAAGAAGCACAGTAAATATCTTCAAAATCGTAGAAGAAAACTTCCCTGCCCTTAAGAATAAGATGACCATGAGCATAAAAGAAGCCTTCAGAACTCCAAATAGGTTGGACCAGAAAAGAAATTCCTCCCGACTCATAATAGTCAACACGCCAAGATACTAAAGAAAGAAAGAATACTAAAAGCAGTAAGGGAAAAAAGTCATGTAACATAAAGGCAGACCAATCAGAATCACACCCGATATCTCAATAAAAACTATGAAAGCTAAAAGAGCCTGGACAGATATCATGCAGACCCTAAGAGAGCACAAGTGCCAGCCCAAGCTGCTATAATCAGCAAAACTATCAATTACCTCTAAATCCTTAACATATATGTTACAAATACAAGAGCACTCATATCCATAAAAGAAACCCTACTAAAACTCAAAGCATACATTGCACCACACAATAATAGTGGGAAACTTCAACACCCCACTCTCACCAATGGACAAATCATGGAAACAGAAACTGAATAAGGACTCAGTGAAACTAGCAGAGGTTATGAACCAATTGGAATTAATAGACATCTACAGAACACTTCATCCTAAAATAAAAGAATACAACTTCTTCTCAGCACCTCATGCACCTTCTCCAAAATTGGCCATATAATTAATTGATCACAGAACAAGCCTCAAAAGATATAAGAAAATTGAAATACTCCCATGCATCCTATCAGATCACCAGGGTTCAAGGCTGGTCTTTAATAAAAACAAATACAACAAAAAGTGCATATACACATGGAAACTAAGCAATGCTCTATTAAATGATGCCATGGGAAAAAAAGATATAAAGAAAGAAATAAATAATTTTCAAAAATTTAATGAAAATGAAAACACAACATACCCAAACCAATGTGATACAAAGAAAGCAGCACTGAGAGAAAAACTCATAGCTCTGAGTGCTTCCAAAAAGAAACTGCAGAGAAAATACACTAGCAACCTGACAACACAGTTGAAAGCTCTAGAACAAAAGGAAGCAGATAAAACCAAGAATGAGTAGACAGCAAGAAATAATCAAACTCAGAGCAGAAATTGACCAAATAGAAACAAAATGAAACATTCAAAGAATCAACAAAACCAAGAGCTGGTTCTTTGAGAAAATTAACAAGATTGATAAACACTTAGCCAGACTAACTAGAAAGCAAAGAGAGAGTATACAAATTAACAAAATCGGAAATGAAAGTGGAGACATAATAACTGAAATTGAGGAAATTCAAGAAATCATCAGATCCTACTACAAAAGCCTATACTCAACAAAGCTCGAAAATCTGGAGGAAATGGATGAATTCCTAGACAGATACCAGATACTAAAGTTAAACCAGGACCAGGTAAATCATTTAAATAATCCCATAACACCTAAAGAAATGGAAGCAGTCATCAAAAGCCTCCCAACCAAAATAAACCCAGGTCCAGATGGGTTCAGTGCAGAATTTTATCAGACATTTATTGATGAACTAATACCAATACTCTCCAAACCATTCCACAAAATAGAATCAGATAGAACACTACCTTTCTTATCTCCTTGTACAAAGCTGAAGTTCAAGTGGATCAAAGATCTCTACATTAAACCAGGTATACTGAAACTATTAGAAAAGAAAGTAGGGAAAACCTTAGAACACATAGGCACAGGAGAAAATTTCCTGAACAGAACACCAATGGCTCATGCTCTAAGGTCAAATATCGACAAATGGGATTCAATGAGATTGCAAAGTTTCTCTAAGGCTAAGGACACTGTCAAGAAAACAAAATGGCAGCCAACAGAGTGGGAAAAGATCTTTACCTACCCCACATCAGATAGAGGCCTAATATCCAAGGTATACAAAGAACTCAAAAATCTAGACACCAGAGAATCAAACAACCCTATTAAAAAATGGGGTACAGAGCTAAACAAAAAGTTCTCAGTTGAGGAATATCGAATGGCTGTGAAGCATCTAAGGAAGTGCTCAACATTTTAGCCATCAGGGAAATGCAAATCAAAACAACCCTGAGATTCCACCTCACACCAACCAGAATGGCTAAGGTCATAAATACAGATGACAGCAGATGCTGGCGAGGATGCGGAGAAAAAGGAACACTTCTCCACTGTTGGTGGGGTTGTAAACTTGTACAAATACTCTGGAAATCAGTCTGGCTATTCTTCAGAAAATTGGACAAAGTACTACCTGAAGGCCCAGTTATTCCACTTCTGGGCATATACCCCAGAGAAGCTCCAACATACAACAAAGACACATGCACCACAATGTTCATAGCAGCCCTATTTATAATAGCCAGAAGCTGGAAAGAACCCAGATGTCTTTCAGTAGACGAATAGATACAAAAGTTGTGGTATATTTACACAATGGAGTACTACTCAGCTATCAGAAACAATGACTTTATGAAATTCTTAAGAAAATGGATGCATCTAGAGAATATCATTCTGAGTGTGATAACCCAGTCACAAAAGAACAGACATAATATGCAGTCACTGATAATTGGATTCTAACCTCAGAAAGCTCTGAATACCCCAGAAACAACTCACAGACTGTATGAAGTTCAAGAAAAAACAAAGGCCAAAAAAAAAAAAAAAAGAAGAAAATGAAAAACCATTTTGCTTAATCTTTACACACAAAACTGTGACTAATTCCAAGTCACATCTTGTTTTACGTGTACTTTATGCTCATTGTAACTAGTAAGATTTTAATGCACACTATCGATCCTTTAAAAAAATCAAGTACTGACAAAATAAATTTGTATACTTTTATGTAAAAATGCTTAAAATTGTACATTTATCTTTGTTTTTAAAACAAAGTTGTTCAATTTAAAAAAAGAAAAGAAAAACAACCATTAGAAGTGTGTTAGACATTGTACTGACAGGTATTAGCCATGTGTATAATATTGATTTTTCTGAACTTTGAACATCCTTTGTCACCAATCAACTTTTTTGATTTCTGGTTTCTTTCACTCTTACAAAGTTTTCTATTTATATGTACCTTTTAAGGAGAACTTTCCATACAAATTATCTTTCCAGTGACTTTATAAACAGCATTTATTTCTTAAAATGAATTATTATGTCATGTTCATACTATTTTTATAATCGCTGCTATTTTGTGTCTTGCTAATTTACTGTTTTGGTAGAATTCTGAGAATGCTTTAGGAATAATATTAATTACAACCAATAACATTCTTGCTTTCTAATGTTAAAAAAATCAAGTACTGAAAAAATGTATTCATATACTGTTATGCAAAAATGCTTTTAAAATCTGTACATTTATCTTTATATTTTACAATAAAGTTGTTCAATTAATAAAAATTAATAAATAAAAATAAAAAAATTAAAAAAGATATCATAGAAAACATTGACACAACAATCAGAGAATGCAAAAATCAAAAAGCTTCTGACCCAAAACATCCAAGATATCCAGGACACAATGAGAAGAACAAACCCAAGGATAATAGGTGTAGAAGAGGGTGAAGAATATCAACTAAAAGGCACAGTAAATATCTTCAACAATATTATAGGAGAAAAGTTCCCTAACCTAAAGAAAAATATAACCACGAACATACAAGAAGCCTACAGAAGCCCAGATAAAGCAGAAAAAAAAATTTCTCCCAAAACATAATACTCAAAACAAAAAAATGTTTGAAATAAAGAGAGAATACTAAAAGCAGTAAGGGAAAAAAGACAGGTAATATATTAAGGCAGACTGACCAGAATTACACAAGACTTTTCAACAGAGACTATAAAAGCTAGAAGATCCTGGACTACCTTCATATAAACCCTAAGAGAACAGAAATGCCAGACCAAGTTACTATATCCAGCAAAAAAAATTCAAATGCCATAGATGAAGAAACCAATGTATTTCAGGACAAAAAAATTTACACAATATCTATTCGTAAATCCAGCCCTACAAGAGAGAATAGATGGAAAAATCTACCACAAAGAATGAAACTTCACCCTAGAAAAAGCAAATTAATCTTCTTGCAACAAACAGCAAAGAAGAAAAGCAAACAAACATAATTCTACCTCTAACAACAAAAATAACAGAAAACAACAATCACTATTCCTTAATATCTCTTAACATCAATGTACTCAATTCCCCAATAAAGAGACATAGACTATCACACTGGATATATAAACAGGATCCATCATTTTGCTGCATAAAGGAAACACATCTAAGCAACAATGACAAGTGCTACCTCAGAGTAAAAGGCTGACAAAAACGTTTCCAAGCAAATGATCCCAAGAAACAAGCAGGAGTCACCATCGTAATATCAAATAAAATATATTTTCAACGAAAAGCCATCAAAAACATATGGAAGGATACTTTTTTTCATTAAAAAAAAAATCTGCCAGGATTAACTCTCAATCCTGAACATCTATGCTACAAACACAAGGGCATCCACATTCATACATTAAATTATACTACAGCTCAAAGAATATACTGTACCACACACAATAATAGTGGGAAACTTCAACACCAAACTCTCATCAATGGACAAATCATGGAAGCAAAAACTGAAAAAGGGCACAGTGAAGGAACAGAAGTTATGAACCAAATGGATTTAAGAGACAACAATAAAATATATCATCCTAAAAAAATAGGATATACCTTCTCTTAGCACCTCACAGCAACTTCTCCAAAATTGAACATATAGTCTGTCACAAAACAGGCCTCAGCAGATACAAGAACACTGAAATAATCCCATACATCCTGTCAGATCACCATGAACTAAGGCTGATCTTCAATAACAACAAAAACAACAAAAAGCCCACATACACTTGGAAGTTGAACAATGCTCTACTCAGTAATAGTTTGGTCAAGGAAGAAATAAAGAAAGAAGTCAAAGACATTTTAGAATTTACTAAAAACACATCATAACCAAACTTATGGGATGCAATGAAAGCAGTGCTGAGGGAAAAACTCATAGCTCTGAGTGCCTCCAAAAAAAAAAAAAAAAAAAAAAAAAAAACTTCACAGCACAACTAAAAGCTCTAAAACAAAAAGAAGAATATACACCAAAGAGAAATAGATGGCAGGAAATAAGCAAACTCAGAGCTGAAATCAATCAAATAGAAATAAAAAGAGCTATACAAAGAATCAACAAAACCAGGAACTGGTCCTTTGAGAATATCAACAAGATCAATAAACCCTTGGCAGACAAATTAGAGGGCAAAGAGACAGTATCCAAATTTACAAAATCAAAAATAAAAGGGGAGACACAACAATAGAAACTGAGAAAAATCAAGAAATCGTCAGATTCTATTACAAAAGCCTATACTCAAACAAACTGGAAAATCTACATGAATTGGACAATTTTCTACACAGATATCAGGTACTGAAGTCAAATCAGGAGGAGATAAACTATTTAAACAGCCCCCAAACCCCTAAATAAATAGAAGCAGTCATCAAAAGTCTTCCAAAAATCCAAAAAACCCAGGACCAGACAGGTTTAGTGCAGAATTCTTTCAGACCTTCATAGAAGACCTAATACCAATACTCTCTAAATAACTCCAAAAAACAGACACCAAGATAACACTACCCAACTCATTCTTTGAACCCTCAATTACTCTCATTCTTATACCACACAAAGACCCTACAAAGAAAGAGAACTTTAGACCAATTTCGCTCATGAACATTGATTCAAAAATACTCAATAAAATTTTTGCAAACAAAATCCAAGAACACATCAAAACAATCATTCACCATAATCAAGTAGGCTTCAACCAAGAGATGCAAAGATGGTTCAATATATGGAAATCCATCAATGTAATCCACTATATAAACAAACTCAAAAAAATTCAACACCCCTTCATGTTAAAAGTCTTGGAAAGAACAGGAATCCAAGGCTCGTACTTTAACATAGTAAAAGCAATATACAGAAAACTAGTAGCCAACATTAAACTGAATGGTGAGAAACTTGAAGCACTCCCACTAAAATCAGGGACTATCAAGACTGCCCACTCTCTGCCTACCTATTCAATATACAACTGGAAGTACTAGCCAGAGCACTCAGACAACAAAAAGGGGTCAAAGGGATACAAAGTGGAAAGAAAGAAGTCAAAATATCACTATTTACAAATGACATGATATTATGCTTAAGTGACCCCAAAAAATTCCACCAGCGAATTTCTACAGCTGATAAACAACTTCAGAAATGTGGCTGGTTATAAAAGTAACTCAAACAAATCAGTTACCTTTCTCTCATCAAAGGATAAATATGCTGAGCAAGAAATTTTGGAAAAGACACACTTCACAATAGTCACAAACAATATGAAATACTTTGGTGACCCCAACTAAGAAAATGAAAAAACTGGACGACAAGAACTTCAAATCTCTGAAGAAGAAAATTAAAAAATATCTAAGAAGATGAAAAGATCTCCCGTGCTCATGGATTGGAAGAAACAATATTGTAAAAATGGCCCTCTCGAGGAAAGCAATCTCCAGATTCAATGCAATCCCTATCAAAATTAAAACTCAATTCTTCATAGAGTTGGAAAGAGCAATTTGCCAATTCATTTGAATAACAAAAGAACCTAGAATAGCAAAAGCTATTCTCAACAATAAAAGAACTTTCAGAAGAATCACCATCTTTGACCTCAAGCTGTATTACAGATCAATTGTGAGATAAAGCGCATGGTATTGGTACAGAGAAAGTTAGGAAGATCTATAGAACAGAAGTAAAGACCCAAAAAAAACCCACACTTATGGTCACTTTATCTTTGACAAAGGAGCTAAAAACATTAAATGAAAAAAGAACAGCTTCTTCACCAAATGGTGTTGGTATGATGGCACTCAGCATGCAGAAGAATGCAAATCGATCCTTTCTTATCTCCTTGTACAAAGCTTAAGTGCAAGTGGATCAAAGATCTCCACATAAAACCAGGTACACTGAAACTATTCGAACAAAAGGTGGGGATCAACTTAGAACTCATAGGCACAGGGGAAATTTTCCTGAACAGAACACCAATGGCTTATGCTCTAAGATCATAATCGACAAATGGGACCTCATGAAATTGCAAAGTTTCTGTAAGGCTAAGGACACTGTTAAAAAGACAAAATAGCAGCCAACAGATTGGGAAAGGATCTTTATCAATCCTACATCTGACAGAGGGCTAATATCCAATATTTACAAAGAACGCAAGAAGTTAGACTCCAGAGAATCAAATAATCCTACTAATAAATGGGGTACAGAGATAAACAAAGAATTCTCTACTGAAGAATACCAAATGCCCTAGAAGCACCTAAAGAAATGCTCAACATCCCTAGTCACCAGGGAAATGCAAATCAAAACAACCCTAAGATTCCACCTCACAGTCATCATATTAGCTAACATCAAAAACCAAGGTGACAGCAGATGCTGGCGAAGATGTGGAAAAAGAGGAACACTCCTGCATTGATGGTGGAATGAAAGCCATGACAACCACTCTGGAAATCAGTCTGGAGGTTCCTTAGAAAATGGACATAGTACTACCTGAAGACCCAGCTGTTCCACTCCTAGGCATATACCCAAAAGATGCTCCAACATATACGAAGGACACATGTTCCACCATGCTCATAGCAGCCTTATTTATAATAGCCAGAAGCTGGAAAGAACCCAAATGTCCTCAACAGAGGAATGGATACAGAAAGTGTGATACATTTACACAACAGAGTACTATTCAGCTATTAGAAACAAATGATATTATGAAAGTCCTAGGCAAATGGATGGAACTAGAAACTATCATCCTGATTAAGGTAACCCAGTCATAAAAAACAAACATGGTATGCAGTCATTCATAATTGGATACTAGCCGCAGAAAGCGCTGAATACCCAAGAAACAAATCACAAACCTTATGAGGCTCAAAAAGAAGGAAGTGCAGAATGTGGATGCCTTGGTCCTTCTTAGAAGGAAGAACAGGACACTTACGGGAGGAAATACAAGGTCAAATAGAGGATCAGGGATTGAAGACAAGATCATTCTTATGCTGCCTCACCTAGGGATCCACCTCATATGTAGCCACCAAACCCAAGCATTACTGTACTGCTGATGCCAAGAAGTGCTTACTGGCAGAAACCAGATATGGATACCTCTTCAGAAGCTCTGTCAGCATCATACAGATACAGCTGAGCATGCTTGCAGCTAACCATCAGACTGAACAGAGTGACCCCAATGAAGGTGTTAGAGAAAGGACTGAAGGAGCCAAAAGGGTCTGCAACTTCATGGGAAGAACAACATTATCAACCAACCAAACCCTCCAGAACTCCCATGGACTAAAACACCAACCACTGAGCACACATAGAGAGACCTATAGCTCTAGTTGCATATGTAGCAGAGGATATCATTATCTGGCATCAATGTGAGAAGAGGCCTTTGGTCCAGGGAGAGTGCTTTTTCCAAGTGTAGGGAAATGTCAAGGCAGTGAGGTGGAGAGGGTGATTGGGAGAGAGTGCACACAAGTTGAGGAATAGGGAGGAGGGGAGTAGGAATTGGGGATAACATTTGAAATGTAAATACCAATAATATCCAATTAAATAATTTTAGAAAAATAAAGCAAGTAAAAAGAAAGGTTTTCTCAATACCAGCCCAATAACACAAGAAATAATCTCAAGATTTGGCAAATGAAATCAGGACAGCAAAGTAATCACCAGAATTAAGAGACAATATATAGAATGGTAATAAATATATATTTACTAACTATATGTCAGAGAGACAGATGCATATAAATTATCTAGTCAACAATGAAATAATAAACAAAACAGACAGTTCTTTATAGAAGAAATGCAAGTGGCCAATAAATACTGGAAAAGAGTTCAACATCCTCAGCCATAGGAAAACGCATATAGGAATTCTTTAAGATTTGTCTCATCCTAGTAGAATGGCTATCATCTGAAAAGTAATGCTGGCAGAAGCATGGACAGCAGGTGTCTGTACACACTGCTGGTAGGAATGTAAACTTGTGTGTGCCTACTATAGATGTCAGATTGAAGAGCCTTTAAAAAACTACCAACATGACCCATCAATACTACTCATGGGTATACTATGTTACAAAGATACCTGTACATCCACATTACAGCTGGCTGTTCACAACATCCAGAAGATAAAACCAGCCTAGATGCCCACCAAGAGTTGAATAGTTAAGAAAAAGAAATGATAAGTACATAAAATATATTTTTCAAGAAAAATGCAATTATAACATTTTCAAGAAAATGGCTACAACTACAAATCATTGTGTTAAATGAAATAAACCACATTCAGAGATACCACATTTTTCACACATGCAGAACACAATTTGAAATTACATTTTCGTGCATGTGTTTGAGTACATGTGTTTGCTTTTTGTTTATGTGTGTTTATAGCTCAGAAAATTAGAAATAGGATTCTGAGAGGAGAAGGAAAGACTATGACCCAGGCAACAAAATAATACATGTAATAGGAAATAAGAAAAAATACAAACTGGGGGACAGAGGGAACATCAGCTAGCTGGAGAAGAAGCCCTGAGAAGGACAGTCCAGGAGGGGAATGAATTAAAATGAACTATATTGACACAAATGTATCTGTATTCTATTATAGAATCTATTCATTTGTATAACAGCCAAAAAACTTACTAAAATTAAAGGAACAAATATTTTATACCTAAAGCCCTAACATTATTTATAAAGTAGCTAGCAATAAATGTATTTAACATATGTTTTATGGAAATTAAACCTGAATGTTAAAGTAACAAGTACTAATATTACCTCATTTTGCTCAGCAGTTGTAAAAATTAGAAACCTGAACAAAAATAATTAAATTTACTTCCCAATTAGAGTTTTTCTCAAATTTAAAATTTACTTAAATTCTACTGTATTTACAATGCTATTTTCTACTGAAGTCAAAACAAGAATGTGGGTCTGTTATAGTAAGAAAGAAAAATGGTTGCAGAAAATAAAACTAAGACATGAAAATGTGTTCTTTACATAGATAAAGTTGTAATGAAACATCTAGAGTAGACTAGACAGGGTAAGAGCAAAAGAAAAAGTGGAAGATTTGATCTGCAATCATTCTTATGTGCAATTATGAACTAGGCATTTATCATTTTACTAGAATTGATTCCAATATGCAAAATTTCTGAGTACCCTGCACTCTTGACCATTTTCAGAGTTAAAAAGGATTATCAATAGTCTTCATCTATACCCAACCATTGGTCAGAAGTTGGTGACCCTATGGTTGAATTAGAGAAAGGCTGGAGAAAGCTGAAGAGGAGGGCGACCCCATAAGAAGAACGGCAGCCTCAACTAACCTGAATCCCAGAGATCTCTCAGACCCTGAGCCACCAACTAGGCAGCATACAATAGCTGGTCTAAAGCCCCCAACATATATACAACAGAGGACTGCCTGGTCTGGCCTCAATAGGAGAAGATGCTCCTAACCCTCCAGAAACTTGAGACACCAGAAAGTGGGGAGGCTTGGCGTGGGGTGGGGGAAAGGCCTTCTCTTGGAGACATGGAGGAGGAGAAGTGAGATGAGGAACTGTGGGAGGGCCAGGAGATTGGTAATGACTGGAATGTAAAAAACTAAATAAATAAAAGTAATAAATAAATAACAAAATTGGTTAAAAAAACAAAATTAAACAAACAAATAAATAGGAAATATTACATAGACATTGGTATAAAATTTTGCTCTAAGAACTTATAACCATAAGTAGATCCTAACTTACTTTAAGCTTTGTTACCTACCAGTGAAAAGATATGGAAAAACTTAAAGGGTAGTTAGTGTGATTTTCTGCATTGAAACTGTTCATGAATGATGAATGAGGCTTTGCTATTTGAACAGGAAATTTTAAGTGTAAAAGAATACCTGAGAGGTTACTCAGTCTCTACTCTTTTTTTTTTTTTTTTTTTTTTTTTTTAAAGGATTTTTTCAACAGAGTTTCTCTGTGTAGCCCTGGCTGTATAAGAACTCATGCTGAAGACCACCAGGCTAACCTCGACCTAACAGAGATCCATCTGCCTCTGGTCCAAGTGCTGGGATTAAAGGCACCACCACCACCCTGCACTCAGACTACTTCTAAATGAGTTTAAAAAGCTGCCCTGTGAAAATCATGACAAACATAATGAGAACAAAGATAAAGGAAAGAGCAGCAGAAATCATGAACAACATTAAACTATTATCTTTCCACTTAAACCACTACAGGAATGTTTTAAGCTGACGAAAGACATTTACATTGTGAACTTATTTTCCCATTAGAAATTTAAAATTATATTTACTCACCAATCCAACACAGTTGCTTAAAGCCACTTTAGTTGTTCTATGTTGATCTTGTAAGTATCCTGTGTAGTGACAGTTGTCTAAAAAGTCATGTTTCCACTGGGGTCCATCTTTCCCCCAATACTCTACTGTAAAATGTTTAGAAACAAAATTTGTATTGAGAGTCAAGTTTAGGTGAAAGTGCTTGCCATAGGCTGAAAGTTTAAAAAATAATTTAGACACTGCCTGCTGTGGATCAAGAAGGTCCATACTCCGTCTTCTCCTTGAGTGTTTATCATTTTTCACAGTAAAGCTGAGGAAAGCTCCATTTTGATCAACTCTTATTGGAATAGTTAGCTGGTAGTGTTCAAGATAAGTCAGGAATTCCTCTTTGTAATCCCAAGGCAGAAGGTCCAGAAAAGCACATGGAAGAAAAGAACATTTAACAGAACAAAGAAGCAGAACATGAGCACTGGTATCAGTTGAAAGTGTTTAGCATTCTATGTGGGGTGTGAATGAAAACTGATAGAGTAAACAGAATGAAAAAGTGAAATAAAAATTAACTTTCATTAGTTTGATTTCTTAAAACAGTAAAAAAACTAAAAAACTGTGAATAACTAGTTTTCTTTCAGAAATTTATTTTTTAATATATGGATTTCAAAAGGTCTTCTAGGAATATGAAAATCTTGCACAAAAACTAAATAAAAAGTACTTATACATGTTAAAAAATGTTTAGCTTAGATAAAGTAAATTTGTAAGCTACCCAAAGTGTCCATGGAGAATCTCTATGCCTCTGGACAAACCATCTTCAAAGAACAAAATCATTACTAAGAATTTGAAAGGCTGTGTTCACTTGAGAAACCAATCTGACATTTTTTCAAAATATTAAACATAAAGTTATCAGATAGTTTAGCAATAATTCTACTCCCAGGTACATACACAAAAAAATCTGTGTGAATGCTTATATAAGGACTGTTTGTCACTGCCTGAGACAGAAATAATGCAACCCTCCATCACTTAATGACTTAGCAGGTTGTGATAAAAAGATAATATTATTCCTCAACAAAAAAGAAAGAAAAGCAGCACTGTCAATACGCATGAATGGCCTTTCAGAAAAACTGCCTTTGCCCTTGCTGTCCTGGAACTCACTCTGTAGACCAGTCTGGCCTTAGTAAGAGATCCCCTGACTCTTCCTCCACAATGCTGGAATCAAAGTTCATTTTCTAAGATAAAAATCATAACATTTAGTAAAAGAAGCCAATCACAAAAAGACTGAATATTCTACTTTGGTGAAATAGTCAGACGAGGCAAAGCTCTAGATATAAGAGTTCAAAATGTAGAAATGCCAAGAACTAGGAAATTTAGGAGTGGCTCTCAATGGGCACAGACTTTTTGTTTGTTTGTTTGTTTCTATTTTTAAGAAAAGATTAAAATGAACTAAAGTAGATTATGGTAATACTGTACAGTTCTAAAACCTACAAACAACCACTGAGATATACACTTTAATGAATGTATTATATGTATATTGATTCTTAATAAAATGATAAAAATCAATAGCGCAATAAAAATTAAACAATTAAACATTTTTATTTGTTATTTTTTATTTTACATGCATAAGTTTTATATCTGCATGTATGTATATTCACCATGTATATACTCAGTTTCCATGGATACCAGAGAACATGGATGGTCTGGAGTTTCTGATAGCTGTGAACTTGTAGCTGAGCATGATCCTCTGCAAATTTTGTCAGTGTTCTTAACCACTGAGCCTTCTCTACAGCCCTACAGTTTTCATATTTAGATTAGTCAGTCATCTCTTTCTCAGGCATACCTTTATTCAGTTAGGTTTACCACCAGGAGAAACCAGATTACCAGCACACTGCTTTACTGACCACACATGGAGTTTATTTCATAACTATAAAGTCTTAACCAGTGAAATAACTGTAAGCAGTGAGAATAATTTAAAATATCGTGATTAATTTTTCATGAACAAGAGACTAAATGCTATTGTTTTGTCATTATACACACACCTCCAAATATGTGCCAGTCTATAACACCTTCATCAGCACCAAAAAAAATTATTTGTTACTGGGTATTCATCAGAGAAAATTCCAAAAGGTATAGCTTTCAATAATTCTATAAGCAATGAACTGGTCCAGGAAATATGATATAACATTTTCTGCTGCACTTTCTATGTTGAGGTCATTTCTATGATATAAACTTCAATTGTCTGAATTAGAATTATAAAAATGAGAATCCTTATGTTTGGAAAAGTATTTCATTGTTATTTTGTATTTTAAATAAAGGGTTCATATTTAAAGTTGCATCAAAATGAGTCTGGTTTCTTTCTCTTCTACAGTATAAATATTTAAATTCTGTATAAAAGTGACCTGGCTCAAAACCGAAGCAATGAATGAGTCTATTAAGATGAAAACATAGCAAAAGCACCAGCATGCAGTGTATCATCTTCTAAGATACTCAACTCTAAAACCAGTGAAGCATTGTCTCAGAATAAATGTAGCATCCTCTTAATAAGACCTTTGTTTCTTCTCCATCTGACTAAATATTCCCAAGAAACTATTTAGCAAACTAAATATTCAGCATTCTTATTTTATGATCATTTCTATTTCAAATTTCAAAATCAGAAATCCTACCTTGAGAACTGTATGAAAGTCTGTGGTCACTATAAAATTCCGATGAGGCCATGATGAGGCTCAAAATCCAAGTCAACGTTTTCCACGAAATTTCCATAATTTGGAAAACAATGATTTTGGAGGGCTACCTATGAGCTAGAGAGTCAATAGCATACCAATATCGAAGCATAACAATTTTAATTCCTTAAGCCTTCTTGCAAATGAGTTGTTAGATGCTCCACTGTTTAACAAGTACTTTTTCCCCAACATCTTGCAATTTCTTCTATGTCTGGATTCATTTTCCCAATCCAAAAAATGAAGAAAATATGATGATGAAATTTTTTCATTAGCAAAGCTTAGAGTGATAGGTCACTTAAGTATGGTGGCCACTTTTTAACCTAAAGAAAAAAAAATGTGAATTAACTGAAAAATATCATGAATGAACACACTTACTACAGATTAAGGAATACTTACCAAAGGACATAAATTCAAAATAACTTAATGCAGTTTAACACATTATCAGAAACCTAAATGGCTAGCAGGATAATTTCATGACAACTAAACAATCAAAGAAGGAACCTAGGAGCTAGAAAGTATAGAGTACTTTTTGATGTACAATGTTTTATAAATAAAAAAGAAAGAAAGAAAGAAAGAAAGAAAGAAAGAAAGAAAAGAGAAGGAAAAGAGTATGGCAAGAAATCTGAAGAACACATAATTATTAAAAAAAAAAAAAAAAAAACTCTGAAGATAACCATGGAGAGGTATAGTGTGCTAACCTCCTTTTAATAACACATAAAAAGACAAATTGCAAGATCTGTCAATCATATGTACTAGAAATAGTATGTGATTCCATTCCTCAGCAAAGTCTTTTAAGCCCATTCATATGACAATTGGATCTACAAATGCACAGTGAGACTTATCAACTGTCTATGAACACTTAGGTAGTATGACAACCTAAACTTCTAAATTATTGACTCAAGTTATGGTAGAGCAGATTTGTCTAGAATTCTTACATGGTTTATTAAGCAACTCAAGTAAAGTCATTTCAACTCTATATAATGTGCTTAAGAAGTTTGAACAACTTCATTTTAAATATTACAACATCCTTCTAATCCTATCCCATATATCTTATTTTTGGCTAATAATCTCACTCAGAATTTATGGCCTCAAAATATTTACATATGTGAGCACTTGCTTGACCAACAGCTGCCATATCAGAAGAAAAAATATAACTAGAGGATTAAAAACCAGCTTACTAGCAGCAAAATAATGACTAAAAAGAACAAAAGTCCAAACATAATTTTAGAACCATGAAGTAATACAGCTTGGAATAAAGGTAAAACTATACTTACGTTTCTATAGTATACACAACTGTGCCATTGCTCAACATCTGATTTTTATAATACTATATCTGATTTTGGAATAAAAGTTAAATCACCTCTGTAAGATATATTAATACAAATATGATTTTAAAAATGTATGTAGAGGATATTAGAAAAAAACCAAAATTTCTAATGTACATAGTAGTCACATAATAAATATTTGCCATATTTGTTGGTTTAAAATAAATGAATAAATAAAAATAATGAATAAAATATAACCAGTTGGGCATATAGAAGTATAAAAGTCTGTGTAATACTTCATTCCCTTTGGAGCTAGAAATATAGGTTATTATACCTGAAATTTCTCACATTCATCTCTACAAGTGACCAAACTCCTGACCTTTGGGAAAGTTAATTCATTAGTCAACAATGTGTTTTAAAATGACATTATAAAAATAGCAGAATACAGAAAAGATTAAAACACAATCCTTGTCCTTGATGAGGAATTTATAATGTAAGTAACAGAAAAATTAAAAAATGGTGGCTATTGCCCATGTGAAGTTAAAAAACATGTTATGGGTGATCAGATGAAGGAAATTATCTTTATGTCAGTGAAGATGAACTGAGGAAAGCTAGTGCAAAGGAGCAGCAGAGGCAGACCATGGAAAGGAGTAAAATTTCACTAGTCCAGTTGATGGACATATGCATTCTCATAGAAGAGAGTCAGTCCAGAAGGCCTAGATGGCAAGCAGTGCAGATGGAGTAAAGGCACTAACATTGGTGATCACAGAAACAGTAGTCTGTGCAGAAGCCTACATAGTAATATATTAAAAAGTAGCTTAATGTCAGACCAAAAATAAATATTTAAACTACAGATTACTTCCTTCGGTCTTCACTCACACAGTGAGAGCCCCTATGGTACTGCAGATTTTGCCAGACTCAGTGGGGCTGTCTCTTAACAGCCTTCTGTCATCCTCATCCTTTGAATAATTTAATTTTAATCAAGAAAGTGTCTCAATACTGAAAGGATGCCACTTCCATGATTTGGTTACAAAAGATTCTGGCTCAGAATCTTGGTACTAGACTTTGTTTCTTTGGTTTAGATGAAGCAACTTAATATTAAGATGTTCACAAAAAGGGAATCAGAGCAACCTCCACCTAGTACTGACAAGAAACTGAACACCCCGCCCCATCCAATAGCATGCTAGTGACTAAATCCTGCCCCAGAATACTTAGAAGTCCATTCTTCACCAATGAGGCTTCTTGCAAAGAACTCAGTCTTTGCCAATACTTTGATTGTAACCTCACCAGGACAGTTAGTCATGGCTGAACTCACAGAACCTGGCTCAGTGAATATGTGCTAAATTATTTACTCTGTATTCGTTATGCAGTAATTAATAACTAATACAGCCATGAATTAACGCATTAAGAAATTGGCATTCACAACATCAAGTAGTTAGAAAACAAATAAGTTTACATTTTTATAACTTGGCTATGTGGCTGAAAATGTAAGTTTTGTGTATCATACTACACTTTAACTTAAGGTACTACTTTGAATATTCAGTAGCAGTTCTCTACAACCATGGAATTTGTTAGCATAAACAGGTTTTTAAGCAACATTGCATTCAGTTGTTTTATCTTAAAACTTCTATTTCTATTTAGGCAAGACAAAAAGTACATTCTTAAGTTTAAAAATTTATAAACTAAATCCTACTATTTATTCAGTTACAATAAATAAATGAATCACTGTCTTGGTTTGCAACCTTATCATACATTGTTACCCCAAACCTAACCATGGAATATTAATGTGTAACTATTGCTCCATGAATAACATTCCTCCTTACTGTGTTAGTTTTTTCAAGTCACTAGAATGTTTTCAGTAATAACATCTGACATCAGATGAGTTCTCCATTCACTTTAAATGTTAATATTCAATTAAAGTGGAATTTATAATTAGCACATTTGAATTCATTTTCTAGCATTCATGATAGATTTTCATTAAATGATCCACATCTTTCTTATCTTCTTGCACAATGAAACTAATGGCAAAGTTACAAGATAGTGGGCTTGATTTCCTGCCCTGAGAAATTTTTTCTTCTTCATTAAGAAGTTCCTACCTTTTCTAACACTATCCTATAAATATCAAGTTAACTAAACTAGTAGCATTAATAGGAAAAGTGAAAAACTAAAGTGACTTATCCAGTAAGAAGGGCAATGGTACCTAATAGAAAGAACAGGAGTTCCTGAATGAAACAGACTGAAGTGTATGGTTTTGTTCATCACTAGATACAGTATCTGTTATGTGGACACTCAATAAATCAGAGTCCTTTCTCCTCCCTCCTCATTATCTTTTAAACCCTCAATGGTCAGAAGGAATTAAACACTATGCATTAATGCTCAGTTGGCTAGAGCTCAATTAAAATTATAACTAGCATATCTAATCACTCTTAGTCATCCACATAGGACAAGTGAAATGTGTTAACCTACTCTAACATCTACTGGGAAAGCTAATCTAGATGCCACAATAAAGTATGTGGAGAAAAAAAAGTTTATAAAGTTCACCTAAAACTAAAATGATAAATAATTATCCAAAAAATCACAATATATTAAATCTTTTAAGTTGAGGAAGAACAGAATATTGTTATTTTGTGGGAAACATAAAGACTTGTTACTCCTGGTTTGATTTCAAGCTACAAAACCTCCCTGAATCTGTTTTGTCAACTATGAAATTGAGACAGTACTATCTACCTTACAAAGACTTTCTGAGAGAACAAATTAGATTACACCAGATAGCATGTCTATATTTCAACAGAGTGACTAAATAAAAATTATCTCTCTCCTCTTATTGTACTGCATTCCTTTTCAGAGTCTTCCCTTCATAAATAGTTTCATTCACTCCTTCCCTGGAAAATGGGGATAGTAGGACTTCATGTTCCAACATGGAAACTGCCGTCTCTTAGAGCAGAGTGGAGAGCCTGGGCCATGATAATTACACAAGCAGAAACATCCAGTTCACTTTCATTTTTTGGATATGACTTTTATTCATACTATAAATACACCAGCCAGCAATTAAAGGATAATTTAACTGCTTCTATGTTTTTAAGCTATGCTAGTTATGTAGAAGAAATGATACCAGACAACTCACGCTACAGTGATTCTCTCAGTGGTCTGCCCTAGTTGAAGCCTCTTACTTGATTTTTCTTTATGGCCTGACTTTCCACTCAAGTGATGTAGAAGTAGCTAAAGTAGTAATATCCTCTCATTAGCTGTTATTATAAAGCTAGAAAACATGGTTAACTATCTCCCAATGTTTTCATCCGTCTCAATTCGGATTGTTTATTTTGAAGCTGGTTCTCTCTATGGAACAGTAACAGTGTCATGGACCATTTGGGCTCTTTATTTTATACATGAAAACCTTTCATTTCACTATCCATTTTTTTCTCTCAACAAGTATTTGTTAACTAATGTATTCTAAAGACACGAATAGGTTCTAATTATACAAAGTTTGATTATTTATAAAGTTTGTAAGATTTGTCACCAAAGAAAAGTATAATTAAACACATAATTTACTCAAAGCTTACCTATTAAGACAAGCAAAAATACAAAAAAAAAAATCTCAAATCTCTAAATTCCATAAGTCTCTCAAAGCTAAAGGTAAATACAAGCTACTTGTTTTGAAACATTTTTTCCTTAAAAAATTATTTTTTTGCCTTTCTTAATATGAGTGTAAAATACTGATAACAAACTTTGTGTTTGGATTTGTTTGTGTAAAACTATGACAAATTATCTAAATCTTTTTTTTTCTTTTTTACCACAAAATTCAAATACAATATTAACTTTCCCTTAATATGATAACTCAATTCATCTGTTGCTAAGATCACAAACAGCAAGATTTGGCACACAGACACACCCTAAACCACTAGTAGCTACTTTTGGTTGCTAAGGAAATGAAGAGGAAGTAGTAAGAATAGACATACATTTTGCAGGTTTTTGGGCCAAACATAAAAATTGTTTACAATATTTCAGTCTTAATGTTTGGAAGATTTCCTCTGAGGAATCACAAAAAATATTTATACATCTACACAGAATAATCTGCTACTTGTGATAAATTAATGATTTGCTTTAATGTAGCACACTCTAAAAAAACAATCACTAATACTCACATTTAAGCACCAAATTAATATAAACAAGACTGCACTACCACTTTGGTGAAAAATAATTATCTTCAAAATTAATTTTCTAAGTGCCTTCAACTGTACCAGTTTTACATTGCTTTTCTTTCCCTGTCATGAATATTAAGGCTGCAATTTGAACAATAAATATTTCAGTCTAATCAATATAAGCTTAAGAAAATAAAGGAAAAGGAGAGAAAAATGGTTCCAAAACTCTAAACATAAGAGAGTAAATTGAACATTATATTTAGTGTATTTTTTTTTTAAGTTCCAAGCAATGGTTTGGTTTCCCTTTTCTCCCCCCTTCTCTGCCCACCCTCACACTACCCCCCTTCCCATTCCACTTCATCCAGACAGAGGGTAACAGTCTGAGCTGCCCTGGTTGAGTTGATCCTAAAGTTAACATTCAGCAGCCCATTTCCAGACAGCAGCGCTAAATCTATTTGGATAAAACGCGTGTGACCCAGACAGTTGGCATTTGGCCCAAACGCGTTGCACCAGCAGCTCAAATAAAAACAAGAGTAAGAAACTTACTTTCTTGTTCCCTCTCAGTGTGCTTTCTTACTCTGGCTTGCTCTCTTTGCCCCTAATACAAGTGGACAACTTTTCAAAAACAAAAATTATAGCACTATTATCAGAAAGATTTTCCAATACTTCTTCAACACTCTTATTCTCTCTTCCCAATCACTAAACTTCAGTCTCACATACCATATATACAGACAGACTCTGACAAACAAGGCTCCAGAGGGTTATGAGTCTAGCGTGGCCCAAGTAGGCAAAAGTAAATCAAAACCACACGCTTTCATCTCTTTGATTAGCCTATTAAGAGCTTAACATATCCTAGAGCATCCGAGCTACAGCCAGCACACTACTGCTACCCTGAGAGCACAGGCATGAAATATGCACTTGTCTGAATACTAAAGACACTGACATGAAACGGATTTTCAGAAGGCAATTGCATAAATCTGGAAATCGATTAAAAACACACATCATCATTACCTTTGCCACCGCTATCTGGTGATTAGTTAAAAGTCCACGATGATCATAATCAAGTCCACTTCATACAGCATGTAAATTCATACAATAAGCGCGTATTTTCACACTATAAAATACCTGTAAGCACCGGAATTCTACATCCACGAGTAGTCTAGAGTTTAAAAGATTTCTATCTGTAATGTGAGTTTAGTCAAACTCACTTCTTGCCATAAAGCATGCGTGCACGCGCACGCGCGCGAGCGCGCGCGAGCGGGGACACACACACAGAGGGGGAGGAAGAGGGGGGAAAGAGAGGGAGGGGGAGAGAGAGATCTGAGCGTTATTCGGAAGATAAGCAAAGCACAAGTTTTTTTGTTTTTGTTTTTGTTTTTTAAGGTTTCATTGAATATTGTGAAGTCTTCCTTACCGTTTTCATCTTCAAATTCTGATAAAAAGTAAATTTCAAACAATAGAGATTTCACTGGACGATTCACGTACTCCCTTCTCTCTTTTCTTTTTGCCTTCCCCCTCCCCCTTGCAAAGCCACACCAGCCAGTTATTCTGCAGCCAGAATAAAACCCTATAGTCTCGCTAACTGGAGCTTTTGAAAAAGGACTTTCTGATTTGGCAGTTAAAAAAAGAAAGAAAGAAAAAGAAAAGAAAAAAATCTTTTCAATACATCCAATGCAATCAACCTGAGACGTGCTTTGCAACCCTCAACTCCCTCCCTCCCCCCGCCCACCCCCCCCCCAAAAAAAAGAAAGGAAAAAAAGAAAGAAAGAAAAGAAGAGGGGAAAGGCTTATTGGGGGTAGAAGTGGTGCCCTCTCTTCCTGGACAGCTTAGTGCCTTTGCTATGCAAATAACATGTGCAGAGCATCAAAAGGTATCAGGAGAGAGAAGACAAGAGGAGCAGGAAGGGCAGGAAAAGTTTTGTTGAAGTAGCCCTCGAGCTCACTGCCGGCCCCAAGCCAACTTCAATTGCAGCAGAAGAAAATTTTGGCAGCTTTCCTCAGAGGCAGAACAAACTGACGTCAGTCTGCAGATGTGCCTGGGCTGCGTCGGGTGCGCATGTGTCCTAGGTCGTCACGTGGAGGGGGAGGGGAGGTAGAGGTACAATCAGGGTATCCGACTACCAGCCATTCAGAAGGGCTTAGACAATGTCAACTTTTCCACCCTGTGAATGAGAGAAACTCTGGCCCTCTAACCTTTCTCCCCTAACCCACCCCGCCTATTTCCTCCCCCTCTAACCTCTTGCGGAGTCTTGTCTGGTTTGTTATTACCGTTTCTTGGAAAAAGGAAAGGCACAGACAGGGTGGGAGTGCGGGGGTTGGATAGACTAATGTCACTGTTAGAATTTTTGATGTCATTCTCTGACTTTTGTTTGTTTGTTTTATTTTAATCTCTACAATAAATATTTAAAAATTAAAATTTGTCATGTAAGGAGTCAGATCAGTAGAGCAAAATCTCAAGACTTAAAGACGTGTACAAAACGCCTGTGTGTTGAATATATATTTCAACAAGTGAAAATACCACCAAAAGAATAAAAGCTAAACGAAATTGAGACCTGCACATTTTCCATGTGATTATCGACTTCAGGTTGTGTGGAACTATAAACGGAAAGGGGGTGGGGAGCGGTGCATTATTTCCAGATGAGAAACTAGACGGTGTTTTAAACTGCAACAGAGGAAGCCACAAGTGAGGGTTTGTTTTTGCTTGCTTGTTTGTAGTACACTGAATGAAACTTCAATGACTGACCAAAATAAAATAAAATAAAGCCTAAAAAGGTTGACGGGAGGGGGGGGAGGGTTGCGGGGGGGGGGGGACGGGAGGGGGGTCGGCAAGGACACAGGAGCCCTGCTGAGATCTCAAGATAAACAAACAAAACGTTAGAACCGGTTCTTCTAGCTTTCCAATCCCACCTCCCCCTCCACATCAGCTGCCTGTTCAACCTTTAAAGATAAAATACCACCAGGACCTAGCACTTTCACTTTCATTACCAAGAGAAAGTCCCTGGCATTAGACTGTAGAGAAAAAAAATATGCACATTGCGTTTTCCAAGTCCTAAGCGAGCAAACAATGTCTGGCGCAAGTATCGGAAACAGGAAGAAAATCGAAAATAGTTCAGGACAAATATTGCCTTTCAGCTGTGTAATATACTGAATCATTTATCCGTCTGTACCGTGGAGTGTGGGGTGGGAGTTGGGTAAAGGTTGCTTGCTACGTTTGGGGGAAGGGAAAATAGAGCCTTGAAATTCCAGTCTTTAATTAACACCCAGTCAATTTCCTATGGTCAGAACCAGAAAACAAAATTGGACCTAAGGGATGTAAATAAGGACCAGGCACATTCTAAATACCAGTTCTTAAATTTCTAGCTTCTGTTAACATTTGTTGTCCGTTTGATTTTTGTTTATCAGGTAGTAGGTGTAACTGTTCTGAATGGCTTAAGAAGGCATAGGTGGGAACCTGGAACAATACGGTCACTTCAATGATTCTTCAAGGGCTGGAAGGCCATAACATTTGTCCATGGGATAGCTCTCATTTTAACCTTAATCCGCACACTCTGGTTCAGTGCATAGTAAAAGTGGGAATGTGTTCTGTGGTTGGTACTGGCAGTTTTAAGTAAAGATGATTCATTGAACGCCCCCCCCCCGTGTGCGTGTGCGTGTGTGTGTGTGTGTGTGTGTGTGTGTGTAAAAAATAGAGATTGCTAGACCTCATAGCAATACTGTTAAATATCCAAAAAATAAACGTGGCAGAGAGCTAGCTGTCGTTGTATAAAATTACCCATTAAATATATGAAACTAACCTTTCCTTAATGTTAAATCACTGGTTTAAGACAGACATAGCCAGCACAGAAAAGTAAAGTCAAGGTGTCACCACCAATCACCTATATAATATAAAAGAAAAGCTTTTACTCTCTGTTAAATTAACTCGCCCTAGGAAGTAGCTGCATCATAAAGCAGGATTTTCAGTGAGAGAGAGAGAGAGAGAGAGAGACTTTGGCTAATTACTTATTCAAAGAGTGCCATCCTGCGTCTAAACAGAGTAATGAAATTTTCCTAATTTTCCTTGCCTCTTCCAATAATGCTGGAACTAAGACTATAGTGAGCAGAAGAGGAGAATTATTACTGTAAGAAATGGAGTGTCCACTTAATCTTATATATGTTTTGGATATTTAAATTTTATTACAGAAAATATCAAGTATAAAAAATATATTATTACAATGATCCACAACTTGGCATCCCCCAGTTTCAACAAGTATTGAATTAAGTAGAACCTATCTTATTTACCCTATATTTTCATTATTCATCCGACGACCCCAGTTGATTATTTTAAAACCAAGCACACATACTTCATTGCCTTCACTAAGTACTCCTACATTTCTAAAATATAAGGACTACATTTTAAATACCAGTACACTATTGTTACTCTTAAAGCAATGATAATTCCTTTGAGTAACCAAGTAGCAATACTCAAATTTCTCCTCACAAAATTGTTATCCTATTAATGGAATTAAAGACAAACATTGTGTTATGCTATACACACAAACCTGTGTGTTCTGAGACAGAGTCTCCCTCCGATTACCAGGACCAGACTCCCCTTGAACTTATGACCATTCTCCTGCTTTCGCCTCAGAAGTGCTAGGATTACAAACATGAACAAAAATACCAAAAACTGCTACTCTATCTGTGATATCTACTCTACCAGTAAACCTTGATTTCAGGTTTTGTGAGACAAAGTTTCCCAATAGACTAGAGCAGTCTATGTAACATGGGCTACCATCAAACTTGTACCTCCCCTGGCCTCAGTCTCTCAATGGCTGGTATTATAGTTATGAACCTCTACACTAGGGTCTATTAGTAACCTTCAGTTAAATTAGAACAGTAAACAGAGAAAAGACAAGTCCTTGGTGCTGTGTTCTATCTAAAAGCATTTTATGACATAAATATTTCCCTTTCTATTATTTATATTTAAGTAATAAATGACACATATTTATGGCATGTAAATTGACACTCATATATATGCTGGAATAGCTAAAACAAATTACTTAGGGTTAGAGTGTGGTTCAGTGGTAGACTGTTTGCCTACTATATAAGGCTCTAAGATTTGATCCTCAGAACAGCAAAAATAAAATTTAAAAGACAAATCAAAATATTTATCATATGTATTAATGTATATACTTGTTTCTTTACTGACAAAATACCACAAATTATTTACTTAGTAATTTTCTAATACATTATTATTATAACCAGGTCTCTTAAACTTATTTATTCTAACTAAAATTTTGTAGTGATATTTTGACTTCTTCCTTTTCAATGTGTATCACATTGACATTTTTGTTGTTGTTGTTGTTGTCTAATTGTTTTGGCCAGGACTTCCAGTAGTAGTATATTGAATAGGTAGGGGAAGAGTGGGTAGCCTTGTCTAGTCCCTGATTTTAATTGAATCGCTTCAAGTTTCTCACCATTTAGTTTGATGTTGGCTACATACACATGGAAACTAAACAATGGTCTCCTCAATGATAACATGGTCAAGGAAAAAAAAAAAGGAAAGAAATTAAGAAATTTTTAGGATGTAACAAAAATGAAGGCACAACATACCGAAACCTATGGGATGCAATGAAAGCAGTATTAAGAAGAAAACTCATAGATCTAATGTCTCCAAAAAGAAACTGAAGGAAGCATACAATAGAAGCTTGACAGCACACCTGAAAGGTCTAGAACAAAAAGAAGCAGATACACCCAAGAGGAGTAAACTGCAGGAAATAATCAAACTCAGAGCAGAAATCAACCTAATAGAGACAAAAAGAACTATACAAAGAATCAACAAAACCAAAAGCTGGTTCATTGAGAAAATCAACAAGATTGATAAACCCTTAGCCAGACTAACTAGAGAATACAGAGAGTGTATCAAAATTAACAAAAGCAGAAATGTAAGGGGAGACATAACAACAGAAACTGAGGAAATTCAAGAAATTATTAGATCTTACTACAAAACCCTATACTATACAAAACTAGATAATCATGAGGAAATGGACAAATTTCTAGACAGATACCAGATACTAAAGTTAAATTGGGATCAGTGTAAACCATCTAAACAATCCCATAACACCTAAAGAAATAGAAGCAGTCATCAAAAGTCTCCCAAACAAAAAAGACCAGGACCAGAGGGGTTTAGTCCAGAATTCCATCAGACATTCATAGATCACAGAATACCAATACTCTCCAAACTATTCCACAAAACAGAAACAAAAGGAAGACTATCCAAGTGGTTCTTCACAGCAAAGAACTCAAGAAGCTAGACTCTAGAGAATCAAATAATCCTATTAAAAAATGGGGTACAGAGTTAAACAAAGACACTACAAAGAAAGAGAACTGACCAATCTCCTTCATGAACATTGATGCAAAAATACTAATTAAAATTCTTGCAAACCAAATCCAAGAACACATCAAAACAATAATTCACCATGATCAAGTACGCTTCATCCCTGGGATGCAGGGATGGTTCTACATACAGAAATACATTATTGTCATCCATCATATAAACAAACTCAAAGAAAAAAACTACATGATCATCTCACTATATGCTGAGAAAGCATTTGACAAAATCCAACACCCCTTCATGTTAAAAGTCTTGGAAAGAACAGGAATCCAAGGCCCATACCTAAACATAATAAAAGCAATATACAGCAAACTAATGGCCAACATCAAACTTAATGCTGAGAAACTTGGGGCAATCACACTAAAATCAGGGACTAGACAAGGCTACCCACTCTCCCCCTACCTATTCAACATAGTACTGGAAGTCCTGGCCAGAGCAATTAGACAGCAAAAGGAAATCAAAGGGATACAAACAGGAAGGAAGAAGAAAAAATATCACTATTTGTAGATGACATGATAGTATATTTTAGTGATCCCAAAAATTCCACCAGAGAATTTTTACAGTTGATAAACAAAATCTTACCAAAAGCAATCTACAGATTCAATGCAATCACCATCAAAATTCCAACTCAATACTTCATAGAGTTAGAAAGAGCAATTTGCAAATTCATCTGGAATAGCAAAAAACTAGGATAATGAAATCTGTTCTCAATAACAAGAAATCTTCTGTGGGAATCACCATCCCTGACCTAAAGCTATATTACAAAGCAATTGTGTTAAAAAACCAAATGGTATTGGTACAGAGATAGGCAGGTAGTTCAGTGGAACAGAATTGAAGACCCAGAAATGAACCCTCACACATATGGTCACGTAATCCTTGACAAAGGAACTAAAAATATTCTGTCAAAAAAGGACTGACTCATCAACAAATGGTATGGTTTCACCTGTCAGTTAGCATGCAGAAGAATGCAAATAGATTCTTTCTTATCTCCTTGTACAAAGCTAAAGTGCAAGTGGATCAAAGATCTCCACATAAAACTAGGTACACTGAAACTATTAGAAAAGAAAGTAGGGAAAATCTTAGAACACATAGGCACAGGGGAAATTTTCCTGAACAGAACATCAATGTCCTGTACTCTAAGATCAAGAATCAATAAATGTGGCCTCATGAGATTGCAAAGATTCTGTAAGGCTAAGGACACTATCAAGAAAACAAAACGGGAGCAACAGACTGGGAAAGGGTCTTTACCAATTGAGAATCTGATAGAGGTCTAATATCCAATATATACAATAAACTCAAGAAGTAAGACTCCACAGAATCAAATAGTCCTATTAAGAAATGGGGTACAGAGCTAAACAAAGGATTCTCAACTAAAGAATACCAGATAGCCCAAGAGCACCTAAAGAAATGCTCAACATCCCTACTCATCAGGGAAATGCAAATCAAACTAACCCTGAGATTCCACCTCACACCAGTCAGAACGGCTAAGATCAAAAACTCAGATGGCAGCAGATGCTGGCAAGCATGTGAAGGAAGAGGAACACCCCTCCAGTGTTGGTAGGGTTTTAAGTTGGTACAACCACTCCGGAAATCAGTCTTCGAGTTTCTCAGAAAATTGGACATAGTACTACCTGAAGACCCAGCTATTCCACTTCTGGGCATATAATCCAAAGATGCTCCAACATATAATAAGAACATATGCTTTATCATATTTATAGCAGTCTTATTTATAATAGTTAAAAGCTGGATAGAACCCAAAAGTCCTTCAGTAGAGGAATGGATACAGAAATTGTGGTACATTTACACAATGGAGTACTGCTCAGCTATCAGAAACAATGACTTAATGAAATTTCTAGGCAAATAGATGGAACTAAAGATTATCATCCTGAGTGAGGTAACACAGTCACAAAAGACTACACATGGTATTCACTCACTGATAAGAGGATACTAGCCCCAGAAAGTTCTGAATACCCAAGAAACAATTCATAGACCTTATGAAGTTCAAAAAGAAGGAATGCCAAAATGGGGATGCCTCATTCCTTCTTAGAAGGGAGAACAAAGCACTCATAGGAGAAAATGCAAGGTCAAATAGAAGAACAGAAATTAATGAAACAATCATTCATGCAGTCACCAAATCCAAGCACTATAGCTGATCCCAAGAAGTACTTACTGGCAGGAACCAGACAGAAATGCCTTTCCAGGGCCTCTGCCAGAGTCACACAGATACAGCTGAGCATGTTTGCTAACCATTGGATTGAACACAGGGACCCAATAAAGTTTTTCTAAAGATGTATGATACTGAGCATCTTTTCAGACACATATTTGACATCTCTTCATCTTTTTCCATGATCTCTAACCTAATATTGTAACCAGTCTTTACCTTCCAATTATTTTTGTTTGTTTTATATTTTTGAAGCTACTCTGAGTATTTTTCCTTTCTATAAAAACTTAAGAATCAGTTATCAGAATCTCAAAAATAACTTGCTAAGATTTTTATTGAGATGAAATTGGACCTATCGATAAAATAATGGTATGACTTCTTATGAATATACTTCCATTTACTTAGTTCTTGGATTTCTTTTATCAGATATTTGTGCTTTGTTCACAAAAACATTTCACATATTTTGTTAGGACTTTTGACTTAGTTACTTTACCTGTAGTTCTGATAAAATACCCTGACAAAGGTACCTTAATGAACAAAGACTAATTGGCTCAACAGTTTAAAGTCCATCATTTCAGAGAAATCACAG
Organism: Micromys minutus; assembly: GCF_963924665.1. Classification (NCBI taxonomy): domain Eukaryota; kingdom Metazoa; phylum Chordata; class Mammalia; order Rodentia; family Muridae; genus Micromys; species Micromys minutus. The sequence goes on along the minus strand of NC_137955.1, from coordinate 5,621,562 downwards.
CAACAGAAAGTTGAAGCAGCTGGTCACATTGTATTCAGTCAAGAAGCAGAGAACATTGAATTGTTATGTTAAAGTCACTTTCTCCTTTTTATATAGCCTAATGTATCAGACAGATGCCACCCATCTTGGATGAATCTTACCATCTCAATTCACCTGATAAACATAATTCCCTATAAGCTTGCCCAGAGGCCTATCTCCCAGTGATTCTAGATCTTACCAAGATAACAAAGAATTTATTAGCATCACATTTAAACCCTTTATCAATCTGACTTCCAAATGTATCACTTTAAGTCATAACCTTAACCATTGTGGTAGCCTACTTTAATTCTAGAATTCAAGAGGCAGAGATATTCTGAATTTGAGGCCATTTGGGTCCACACAGCAAGATTCTGATTCCTCCTATTCAAACGCTCTCTATCTCTGTCTCTGTCTAACTGTCTGATTCTCTCTCTCTCTCTCTCTCTCTCTCTCTCTCTCTCTCTCTCTCTCTCCCTCCCTCCCTCCCTCCCTCCCTCCCTCCCTCCCTCTCTCCACTCCTGGTTTGCAAAATCTTGTTTATATTTCAAAATGCAAAATATAGGACAACTTTGAAAGTCCCTCAAATCTTAAACAAGTAACTGCCTAAGTCCAAAGTTAATATTTCATCTAAAACTCAAAGTAATCTCTTTACTGTGAACTCCTAGGGAGGGAACATAACATGACAGAGTAAATATTCTTATCCAAAAATGCATGAATCAGAACATAACAAGAAATTACCAGAATAAAATCCACGAAGGCAAAGAAATCCTGAAGCTCTATGTCCAACATCAGTGTTTTGTGGTGAAATTAATTAGGCTCCAAAAGACAAACAGCTCTGCTTTTCTAGTTCTACCTCTTGCTATCTCTATTCGACTGCAACTTTCCTTGAAGATGGTCTGTGATTATAGTATTTCCAACATCCTGGTGAGGTGGAATCTGCTACTGCAATTTGAATTCACTTCCACACAATAGCTTCTAAGAACCATCTTTGTAGGAACCCTGACCCAGCCACATAATGTCTCCTCTCAGTTCCTCTGAAACCATTGTGAAAAACTTCATGGTCCACTCAATCCTGTATCATCCATGCCTACTGTGGTGCTTTGAATGAAAAATATGCCTTATAGGCTCAGGTATCTGAACACTTGGTGTGCAGCTATTAGCACTGTTTGGAAAGGTCCAGGAGCTATTATAAATTTGTTAGGAGTATGTCACTGAAGGAAAGCTTTAAGAGTATGTAGCCTGGCAGTGCAGTCCCAAGATGATGTTCAGGACTCTTGCCTGGTCTTGTGACTATCACCTGACATCCTTCCCACCATGCGAGCTGCACAGGCGCACCCATGACAATAGGATCAGGACAATAGGACTGCGCCTGGGGGCAGAAGAAGAAGAAAGAGAAACAGAAAGTAAAACTAGAGAGAGACAGAAAGAGAGACAGACAGGGGACAGAAAGATTTTCACTGGCATGCTGTAAGGTTCCTGAATAAACCGTTTTGAGAAGAACGCTGTGTTGTCGCTCCTTTTCTGCTGGTCCGAGAAGGCAGCGACATTGTAAGGGCAATTTTTGTAGTGATTGATGGGGGAGAGCCCAGTATATTGAACTTGGTGCCACACCTGGGCCAGTGGTCCTGCATTTTATAGGAAAGCATGCTAAGTAAGTCATAGGGGGCAAGTCACTAAGTGAACAACATGGCCTCTGTCAATTGGGCCTTCACTATACACACATCTCTCAGCATTCTTGCCATTCAAGCTCCCACGATAGTAACTCATTAAGCTCTTCTAGCATATTTGGGGTTTTTTGGTCAAAAAGAAAAAAATAAAATAAAATAAACCTCTTCTGCATTTTCCCCACAAACCAGTGTCAAAGGCCTAAGTACCAAATGGTAATGTGTATCGCAGCAACAGCCTGCTCCTAGTACAAATACATCTTTTTATCCTTCAGTGATAAATTACCTTAAAAGATCAGTGTAAGACATAATTTGACTCACAGTTTGAGGAAGTCCATTATTGTGTAGAAGTCACAGAAGCAGGAGCTTGAGGAAGCTATTTAAATTGCATCCACTCAAGAACTAGAAATGACTAAGCACATGCTTATGCTAAGCACATACCCTTTTTTATAGATATATATTTATTATGCATACAAATATATATATGTGTATATATATACATATATATACACTTGTGTTGAGGATCATGCATATGACACGACACATCAACGACAGAGGACAGCTTTCCCAAATTGACTTCCTCCCTCCAACATGTGGTATACAGGGATCAAACCTAAGTTTGACAGTCAGGGTTTGACAGTCAGCACTTTTAATCATTGGCCCTCAGTTCCTCCTTTTTATATAGTGTATGATTTCATTGCAAGCAATGGTGCCAGTCATAGTGGCACATTAAGTAATCTAATACATACTCTCCACAGGAATTCATAGCATAGGAGACTCTGGATTTCCAGGTCATTGAGATTAACCATATTACATACCATTTGAATTTTGGAATGCAGATGCAACTTTTTTAAAGTTTAAAATTTTAAGTATTTACTGATAATACACAGGAAATTAAAATTTAGGCACTAAATTTATGTACTGTACAACCTAAGTATAAATAAATTTTGTCTCAAGAGATTTTCTTGATTCCTAGGATTTATATCTTATTGCATTAAGTATGATGCTAAAAAAAGAATGATGAAACATGTTTGCCTTGCTCTGGATATTAAAGATAACATTTAGATTCTCACCACTAATTGTAATTTATGCTTTTATTTCCTCAGATGATGGGATGAAATGAGAGCCATACTCAAACTTTTCAAATACACAGCGTGGACTAAGGCAGAGTCTATCTTTCTCTATTCTACTCCTTGGGCTGGAAGCTTCTACCTTACACACCATTTAATCTTCCAAGCTGACTAATTCAATCCAGTTCTCTCTGCTTCTGACGGAATCCCTCAGCCTTTTGGCAATATGTCCTCCCTAATCATCTGGCTTTCTCATTCTCTGGCTAATTCTATCTTCACCTGTGTCTAACTTGTTCCCTTTGCAAACTGTCTCTGTGAAGTTGTCCTGGTAAAACTGCCATATACACATACCATTCATCCTCTTTCTTTCTTCATTTTTTTTTGTTTTACAACTTTACTGAAAAAAGATACATGTAAAAAATTTTAAAAGCATGTTAGCATAAAACTATATGACTATAATTTTGTCAGTACTTGATTCTTTTTTTTTATTAAACAACTTTATTTTGAAAAAGAAAGATAAATGTACAGATTTGAAGCATTTTGGCATAAGAGTATACGAATACATTTTTGTGAGTGATTGTTTTTCTTTTTTAAGATTTTATAGTGTGCATTAAGATCTTACTAGTTACAATGATGATAAGGTACATGTAAAACAAGATGTAACCTAGAATTACTCAAATTTTTCCTGGTCTGTAAAGACCAAGCATAATGGTTTATAATTTTTTTTTCTTTTCTTGAATTTCACATATTCTGTGAGCTGTTTCTGGGGTGTTCAGAGATTTCTGGGTCAGTATCAAACCATCAGTGACTGCATATTATGTCTGTTCCACTGTGACTGGGTTATCTCACTCAGAATGATATTCTTTAGATGCATCCATTTTCTTAAGAATTTCATAAAGTCATTGTTTATGGTAGCTAAGTAGTACTCCATTGTGTAAATGTACCACAATTTTTGTATCCATTCATCTACTGAAGTACATCTGGGTTCTTTCAAGCTTCTGGCTATTATAAATAGAGCTGCTATGAACATTGTGATGCATGTGTCTTTATTGTATATTGGAGCTTCTCTGGGGTATATGCCCAGAAGTGGAATAACTGGGTCTTCAGGTAGTACTATGTCCAATTTTCTGAGGAAGAGACAGACTGATTTCCAGAGTGGTTATACCAGTTTACAACCCCACCAACACTGGAGAAGTATTCCTCTTTCTCCGCATCCTCGCCAGCATCTGCTGTCATTTGAATTTTTGATCTTGGCCAATCTGACTGGTGTGAGGTGGAATCTCAGGGTTGTTTTGATTTGCATTTCCCTGACGGCTAATGACGTCAAGAACTTCCTTAGATGCTTCTCAGCCATTCGATATTTCTCAATTGAGAACTTTTTGTTTAGCTCTGTACCCCAATTTTTAATAGGGTTATTTGATTCTCTGGTGTCTAGCTTTTTGAGTTCTTTGTATACCTTGGATATTAGGCCTCTATCTGATGTGGAGTTGATAAAGATCTTTTCCCATTCTGTTGGCTTCCGTTTTGTTTTCTTGACAATATCCATAGCCTTACAGAAAATTTGCAATCTCATTAAGTCCCATTTGTTAATCTTTGACCTTAGAGTTTGAGCCATTGGTGTTTTGTTCAGAAAATTTTCTTCTGTGCCTATGTGTTCTAAGGTTTTCCCTACTTTCTCTTCTAATAGTTTCAGTGTACCTGATTTAATGTGGAAATCTTTGATCCACTTGAACTTGAGCTTTGTACAAGGAGATAAGAAAGGGTCTATTTTCAATCTTCTGCATGCTGAGTGCCAGTTGGACCAACACCATTTGTTGAAGAGCCTGTCCTTTTTCCATTGAATGTTTACAGCTCAGGTGACCATAAATGTGAGGGCTGACTTAAAGACTTCCTATTCTATTCCATTGATCCACATGACTATCTCTGTACCAGTACCACGCAGTTTTCAGCACAATTGCCTTGTAATATAGCTTAAGGGCAGGGATAGTGATTCCCACAGATGTTTTCTTGTTGAGGATGGATTTCGCTATTCTAGGTCTTTTGTTATTCCAGATCAAACTGCACTTTGCTCTTTCCAACTCAATGAAGTACTGGGTTGGAATTTTGATGGGGATTGCATTGAATCTGTAGATTGCTTCTGGTAAGATGGCCATTTTTACAATGTTGATCCTTCCAATCAATGAGCATGGGAGATCTTTCCATTTTCTGAGATCTTCCTCAATTTCCTTCTTTAGTGGTTTGAAGTTCTTGTCATACAGGTCCTTCAATTGCTTAGTTAGAGACACCAAGGTACTTCATAGTTTTGTGACTATTGTGAAGGGTATCTTTTCCCTAATTTATTTCTACACATGTTTGTCCTTTAAGTATAGGAAGACTACCGATTTGTTAGAGTTAATTTTATATCCAGTCACATTGCTGAATTTATTTATCAGTTGTAGTTCTCTGGTGGAATTTGTGGGGTTGCTTAAGTACACTATCATGTCATCTGCAAATAGTGATATTTTTACTTCTTCCTTTCCAATTTGTATCCTTTTGATTTCCTTTTGCTGTCTAATTGCTCTGACCAGGACTTCCAGTACTATGTTGAATAGGTAGGGGGAGAGTGGGCAGCCTTGTCGAGTCCCTGATTTTAGTGGGATTGCTTCAAGTTTCCCACCATTAAGTTTGATGTTGGCTGTTGGTTTGCTGTATATTGCTTTTATTATGTTTAGGTATGGGCCTTGGATTCCTGTTCTTTCCAAGACTTTTAACATGAAGTGGTGTTGAATTTTGTCAAATGCTTTCTCAGCATCTAGTGATATGACCATGTGGTTTTTTCTTTGAGTTTGTTTATATGGTGGATTACGTTGATGCATTTCTGTATATTAAACCATCCCTGCATCCAAGGGATGAAGCCTACTTGATTCTGGTGAATGATCGTTTTGATGTGTTCTTGGATTCAATTTGCAAGGATTTTGTTGAGTATCTTTGCATCAATGTTAATAAGTGAGATCGGTCTGAAGTTCTCTTTCCTTGTAGGGTCTTTGTGTGGTTTGGGAACGAAGGTTATTGTAGCCTCAAAAAATGAGTTACGTAGTGTTCCATCAGATTCTATTTTTTGGCATAGTTTGGAGAGTATTGTTATTATGTCGTCAATAAATGTCTGATAAAACTCTGCATTGGGCCCATCTGGACCTGGGTTTTATTTGGTTGGGAGGCTTTTAATGACTGCTTCCATTTCTTTAGGTGTTATGGGATTATTTAGATGTTTTACCTGGTCCTGTTTTAACTTTAGTATCCTGTATCTGTCTACAAATTTATCCATTTTCTTCAGATTTTCCAGCTTTGTAGAGTATAGGCTTTTATAGTAGGATCTGATGATTTCTTGAATTTCCTCAGTTTCATTCGTTATTTCTTCACTTTTCTTTCTGATTTTGTTAATTTGGATACTCTCTCTTTGCCCTCTAGTTAGTCTGGCTAAGGGTTTATCAAACTTGTTAATTTTCTCAAAGAACCAGCTCTTGGTTTTGTCGATTCTTTGAACGGTTCTGTTTGTTTCTATTTGATCTATTTCTGTCCTAAGTTTGATTATTTTTTGCTCTCTACTCCTCTTGGTGGTATCTGCTTTCCTTTGTTTTAGAGCTTTCAACTATGCTGTCAGGTTGCTAGTATATCTTCTCTCTAGTTTCTTTTAGGAAGCACTCAGAGCTATGAGTTTTTCTCTCAGTACTGCTTTCATTGTATCCCATTGGTTTGGGTATGTTATGTTTTCATTTTCATTGAATTCTAGAAATTCTTAATTTCTTTCTTTTTTTCTTCTTTGACCCTGCTATCGTTTAATAGAGCATTGTTTATTTTCCATGTGTATATGGACTTTTTGTTGTCTTTGTTTTTATTAAAGACCAGCCTTAGAGCATGGTGATCTGAAAGGATGCATGGGAGTATTTCAATCTTTTTATATTGAGTGAGACTCGTTCTGTGTCCAATTATGTGGTCAATTTTCAAGAAGGTGTTGTGAGGTGCTGAGAAGAAGGCATATTCTTTTGTTTTAGGATGATATGTTCTGTAGATATCTATTAATTCCTTTTGGTGCATAGTCTCTGCTAGTTTTACAGTGTCCTTGCTCAGTTTCTGTTTTCATGATCTGTCCATTGATGAGAGTGGGGTATTAAGGTCTCCCACTATTATTGTGTGGGGTAAAATGTAATTTTTGAACTTTAGTAGGGCTTCTTTTATGAATATGGGTGCTTTTGTATTTGGAGCATATATGTTAAGGATTGAGAGTTCCTCCTGACAGATTTCCTTTGTAATGAGTAAAAAGTGTCCTTCCTTGTCTTTTTTGATGTCTTCTGGTTGAAAATCTACTTTATTCAATATTAGAATGTCCACTCCAGCTTGCTTCTTGGGGCCATTTGCTTGGAAGGTTTTTTCCCAACCGTTTACTCTAAGATAGTGTCTGTCTTTGTCTCTGAGATGAGTTTCCTGTATGCAGCAAAATGCTGAGGTTTTTTTTTTTTTTTTTTTTTTTTTGTATCCAGTCTGATAACCTATATCTTTTTAATGGGGAGTTGAGTCCATTTATGTTAATATATATCAAGGAACAATGGTTGCTGTTTCCTGCTATTATTGCTTTTGTAGGTTGAATTGTGCCTGTGTGTCTTTCTTCTTTTGGTTTTCTTGCTTAGGAGTTTTCTTGTTTTTAATATGAGGTGGTTCATTGTATTGGGTTTTCCACCTATAATTCGATGCAGTGCTGGGTTTGTGGTCATATATTGTGTGAATTTAGTTTTGTCTTGGAATATCTTCATCTCGCCATCTATGGTGATTGAGAGTTTTGCTGGGTATAGCAGCTTGGGCTGGCACTTGTGCTTTATTAGGGTCTGCATGGTGTCTGTCCAGGCTCTTCTAGCTTTCATAGTCTCTGTTGAGAAATCGGGTGTGATTCTGATTGGTCTGCCTTTATATGTTACCTGACCTTTTTCCCTTACTGCTTTTAGTATTCTTTCTTTGCTTTGGGCACTTGGCGTTTTGACTATTATGTGTCCGGAGGAATTTCTTTTCTGGACCAATCTATTTAGAATTCTGTAGGCTTCTTCTATGCTCATGGTCATCTCATTTTTAAGGGTAGGGAAGTTTTCTTCCAGGATTTTGTTGAATATATTTACTGTACATCTTAGTTGATAGTCTTTGCCCTCTTCTATTCCTATTATCCTTAGGTTTGGTCTTCTCATTGTGTCCTGAATCTCTTGGACATGTTGGGTTAGCAGCTTTTTGGTTTTTGCATCTTTTCTGAATGTTTTGTCTATGTTTTCAATGTTGTCTTCAGCCCCTGAGATTCTCTCTTCCATCTCTTGTAGTCTGTTGGAAATGCTTGCATCTGTGACTCCTGATTTCTTTTTTAGGATTTCCACCTCTAGGGTTGTCTCTTTTAGTGTTTTTTTTTTTTTTTTTTTTTACTGTGTCCATTTCCGTTTTAAATTCCTTCTTCCATTCCTTTATCTCTTTGGTTCTATTTTCTTCTAGTTCTTTGAGCTCTCTTGTGTTTTCCTTGTTTCTTCTTACAAAGCTTCTAAATCTTTATGTTTTTCCTTCTGTTCTTGTTTAAGGATTACTATCATCATCTTGAGGTAGGATTTCGTGTCTGAGTCTTCTTTTTCTCTCCAGTTTGGCATCTGCTGTTTGTTGTGATGGGAGAGCTGGGTTCTAGTGTTGCCAGGTTGTCTTGGTTTCCCTGGGGTATGTTCTTTAGCTTTCCTCTTGTCATCTTGTTGTCAGTGATTGGTTCTAGCCTTTCCCTTGTACCTGGCCTGTGTCCCTGATCTCTGCTGTTCCTGGTGGCGGATTGTCTGAGCGCCTGTTGTGCACTCCAAAAACCGTCGGCTGGGAATAGAGGGCCCGATGCCGTGTTCTTGGGTCTCCCGATCAAGCCGGGCAGGCGCACACTTTCCTCAGGCTCCACTGAGATCTCTCTGCCTCCTGGCTAGTTGGAACCTGTTTTCACTCTGCTCTTCCTGGTGGCTGATGGTCTGAGCGCCTGTTGTGCACCCCAAAAGCCGCCGGCTGGGAACAGAGGGCCTGATGCCATGTTCCTGGATCCCTGGATCAAGCTGGGCAGGTGCGCACTTTCTGGGTGCCCTGCTGGGATCTCTCTGCCTCCTGGCTAGTCAGAACCCGTTCTCTTGCCCCCCCCCCCCCACCAGTCCTGTGTCTCTGGGTCTCTGCTTTTCCTGGTGCCGGATGCTAAAAGCTTCTAATTCTTTATGCTTTTCCTCCCATTCTTGTTTAAGGATCTCTATCATCATCTTGTGGTAAGATTTCAGGTCTGAGTCTTCTTTTCCTGGAGTGTTTGGCATTCCGCTGTTTGTTGTGATGAGAGAGCTGGGTTCTAGTGTTGCCAGGTTGTCTTGGTTTCCCTGGGGTATGTTCTTTTGCTTTCCTCTTGCCATCTTGTTGTCTGTGATTATATGTGGTCTTGTTGTCAGTGATTGGTTCTAGTCTCTACCTTGTACCTGGCCTGTGTCCCTGTATCCCCACTGTTCCTGTTGGCAGATGGCCTGAGTGCCTGTTCTGCACACACGGCAACCATGTGGAAACAGATACCCTAAGGCAGGATTCCTGTTCCCCTGAACCAATGGGTGGGAGGCACATGTTCCAAGCGCTAGGCACAGACCTCTCTGCTCCCCAGCTATTCGGAGCACAGTCTTATGAGGCCTGTGTCCCTGGATCTCCACTCTTCCTGGTTGCAGATGGCATGAGCGTCTGTTCTGCACGCACGGGCCGCCGGATGGACACAGACAGCCCAAAGCAGGGTACCTGCTTCCCTGAACCAAGAAGGGGGAGTACACTTTCTGAGCAGTGGGCACTGACTTCGTTGTTCCATGGGTACTTTACTTGGAGCACCGTCTCACCAGGCCTGTGTCCCTGGATCTCCACTGTTCCTGGTGGCAGATGCCCTGCACGCCTGTTTTGCACGCATGGCCCACCGGCTAGAAACACACAACCCCAAAGCAGGGTTCCTGCTCCCCTAAACCAATCAGAGGGGCGCACTTTCTGCCCATTCAGCAGAGACCTCTCTGATCCCTGGCTACTCAAAAACGTCATCTTACCACGCCTGTGTACCTGGATCTCCGCTGTTCCTGGACTTGATTTTTTTTAAAGGTTTGATAGTATGGATTGAAATCTTACTAGTTACCATAAGCATAAAGTACATGTAGAACAGAATGTAACATGGAAACAGTCACAATTTTCTTTCTGTGTATGGATTAAACATAATGATTTTTGAATGACAAAAATTTCCACAAGGCTATATTCTTAGCTATTAAATTATTAATGATTTAAGGTCTAGGTGTACCACACCCTGAGAGGGTGCTATATACTTATTTTTTTTTTTTCTAAGAAGGACTAAGGCTTTCACTTTTTGGTCTTTGGGTTTTTTTGTTTTGTTTGTTTGTTTGTTTTGTTTGTTTGTTTTTTGTGTTTTGTTTTTTAGGGTTTTTTTTGGGTATTTTTGTTTTGTTTTGTTCTGAGTTTCATATGGCCTGTGACTTGTTTCTGGGATATTCAGAGCTTTCTGAGGTTAGTATCCAATTATCAGTGACTGCATATTATGTCTGTTCTCTTGTGACTGGGTTACCTAACTCAGGATGAAATTCTCCAGATGCATCCATTTTCTTAGGAATTTCATAAAGTCATTGTTTCTAATAGCTAAGTAGTACTCCATCATGTAAATATACCACAATTTTTGTATCCATTCATCTACTGAAAGACATCTGGGTTCTTTCCAGCTTTTGGCTATTATAAATAGGGCTGCTATGAACATGGTGGTGCATGTATGTTGGAGCTTCTCTGGGGTATATGCCCAGAAGTGGAAAAACTGGGTCTTCAGGTCGGTCTATGTCCTATTTTCTAAGCAACCGCCAGACTGATTTTCAGAGTGGTTGTAATAGTTTACAACCCCACCAACAATGGAGAAGTGTTTCTCTTTCTCTGCATCCTCCCCAGCATCTGCTGTCATCTGAATTTTTGATCTTAGCCATTCTGACTGGTGTGAGATGGAATATCAGAGTTGTTTTGATTTGCATTTCCCTGATGACTAGGAATGTTGAGCACTTCCTTAGATGCTTCTCAGCCATTCTATATTCCTCAACTGAGAATCTTTGTTTAGCTCTATACCCCATTTTCAGAAGGATTGTTTGAATCTCTGGAGCCTAATTTCTTGAGTTCTTTATATATATATATATATATTAGACCTCTATCAGATGTGGGATTTGTAAAGATCTTTCCCCAATCTGTTGGCTGCTGTTTTGTGTTCTTGACAGTGTCCTTAGCCTTACAGAAACTTTGCAATCTCATTAAGTCCCATTTCTCCATCCTTGATCTTAGAGCACAAGCCACTGTTGTTCTGTTCAGGAAAATTTCCCCTGTGCCTATGTGTTCTAAGGTTTTCCCTACTTTCTCTTCTAATAGTTTCAGTGTACCTGGTTTAATGTGGAGATCTTTGATCCACTTGCACTTGAGCTTTGTACAAGGAGATAAGAAAGGGTCTATTTTCATACTTCTGCATGCTGAGTGCTAGTTGAGCCAACATCATTTGTTGAATAGGCTGTCCTTTTTCCATTGAATGTCTTCAGCTCCTTTATCAAAGATCAAGTGACCATATGTGTGAGAGTTCATTTCTGGATCTTCTGTCCATTTATCTACCTGCCTATCTCTGTACCAGTACCATGAGGTTTTTAAGACAATTGCCTTGTAATATAGCTTGAGGTTAGGGCTGGTGATTCCCGCAGATGGTTTCCTGTTGTTGAAAATATATTTCAATATTCTAGGTTTTTTGTTATTCCAGATGACTTTGCATATTGCTCTTTACAACTCTATGAAGAATTGAGTTGGAATTTTAATGGGGATTGCATTGGATCTGTTTATTGCTTTTTAGTAACATGCTAGTGTATGCTCTCTCTAGTTTCATTTTGGAAGTACTCAGAGCTGAGTTTTCCTCTTAGTACTGCTTTCATTGCATCCCATAGCTTTGGTTATGTTGTGTTTTCATTTTCATTAAATTCTAGAAAATCCTTAATTTCTTTCTATATTTCTTCTTTGACCATGCTATCATTAAGTAGAGCATTGTTCAGCTGCCATGTATATGTGGACTTTTTGTTGTCTTTGTTGTTATTAAAGACCAGCCTTAATCCATGGTGATCTGATAGGATGCATGGGAGTGTTTCAATCTTCTTATATCTATTGAGGCTTGTTTTGTGACTGACTATATGGTCAATTTTGGAGAAGGTGTCATGAGGTGCTGAGAAGGTGTGTTCTTTTGTTTTAGAATGAAATGTTCTGTAGGTGTCTGTTATTTCCAATGGGTTCATAACCTCTGCTAGTTTCACTGCCTCCTTGTTCAGTTTCTGCTTCCATGATCTGTCCATTGGTGAGAGTGGGGTATTGAGGTCTCCTACTATTATTGTGTGTTGCAATGTATATTTTGAGCTTTAGTAAGGTTTCTTTTATGAATATTGTTGCTCTTGTATTTGTAGCATATATGTTAAGGATTGAGAATTCATCCTGATAAATTTTCCCTGTAATGATTAAAACGTATCCTTCCTTATCTTTTTTGATAACTTTTGGTTGAAAATCTACTTTATTTGATATTAGAATGGCTATTCCAGCCTGTTTCTTGGGGCAGTTTTTTTGGAAGTTTTTTTCCTAGCCTTTTACTCTGATATAGTGTTTGTCGTTGTCTCTGAGATGAGTTTCCTGAATGCAGCAAAATGCTGGTTTCTGTTTATGTATCCAGTCTGATAGTCTGTGTCTCTTTATTGAGGAATTGAGTCCATTTATGTTAACAGATACTAAGGACTAGTGATTACTCTTTTTTTTTTTTTTTTTTGTTTTGTTTCTAAAGGTAGAATTATGTCTGTGTGTCTTTCTTCTTTTTGTTTTCTTGCTTAGTTATTTTCTTGCTTTTTAGCATGTAGTTTCCCTCCCTGTATTGGGTTTTCCATCAATTATTCGTTGTAGGGCTGGATTTCTGTTCAGATATTGTGTAAATTTAGTTTTGTCCTGGAATATCTTGGTATCTCCATCTATGGTGATTGAGAGTTTTGCTGGATATAGTAACCTGGGCTGACATTTGTGTTCTCTTAGGGTCTGTATGATGTCTGTCCAGGATCTTCTAGCTTTCATAGTCTGTGTTGAGCAGTCAGATGTAATTCTGATTGGTCTGCCTTTATATGTTAATTTTTTTTTCCCCTTACTGCTTTTAGTATTCTTTCTTTGTTTTGAACACTTGTTTTGATTATCATGTGTTGGGAAGGGTTTCTTTTCTGGTCCAATCTATTTGGGTTTCTGTAGGCTTCTTTTGTGCTCGTGGTCATCTCATTCTTAAGATTAGGGAAGTTTTCTTCTACAATTTTGTTGACAATATTTACTGTGCCTTTTAGTTCATATTGCTCGCCCTCTTCTGTTCCTATTATCCTTAGGTTCAGTCTTCTCATTGTGTCCTGGATCTCCTGTACATTTTGGGTTAGGAGCTTTTTTATTTTTTGCATCTTCTCTGACTGTTTTGTCTATGTTTTCCATGTTGTCTTCAGCCCCTGAGATTCTCTCTTCCATTTCTTGTAGTCTGTTGGTAATGCTTGCATCTGTGACTTGTGATTTTTTTTTTTTTTTTAGGTTTTCCATCTCCAGGGTTTTCTCTTTTTGTGTTTTATTGTTTCTATTTCCATTTCAATTCCTTCATCTGTTTGGTTGTGTTTTCCTGTATTTCTTTGAGTGCTTTTTGTGTTTCCTCTTTAAAAGATTCCATTTGTTTATGTGCGTCCTCCTGTGCTTGTTTAAAGGAGTTATTCATGTGCTTCTCAAGGATCTCCATTATCATTGGGAGGTATGACTTCAAGCCTGAGTCTTCTTTGTCTGGAGTGTTTGGCATTCCACTGCTTGCTGTGGTAGGAGAGCTGTGTTCTGATGTTGCCAGGTTGTCTTGGTTTCTGTTGCTTAAGTTCTTTCATTTTTCTCTTACCATCTTGTTATCTGTGATTATACATTGTCTTGTCAGTGACTGGTGCCTGCCTCTCTTGCATATCTGAGGGCCCATGGGTTCAGGAAGAAAATTGTTTCTGAGTGTTTGGCTTTTAATGGCCAAGCAGTGAGTTCTGGTAGCAGTGACTCAGCTCTGTCTTTGTGGGTTCAGGTGTGGGAGTTCTTGTGAGGCTGTTCTGGGAGCTCAGCCCTCTGCCCACGGGTCCTGAGTACTACTGGCAGGGATCTGGCTCTTTCTCTAGGCCAAAAAGGACCCTTTTCCAGAGAGCACAGTACATTCTGCTCTCTGAGAACTCCTGGTGTGTTCTCTCTGGGCCTATGTGCCAGGCTCTTTTCTGGCCAGACCCGATTTGCACTGGCAAAGGCTTGTGCCGTACTGTGGGCCTGTATGTTTAGTCCTTGAACATGGGCTTCCCAGGTGGATCCCAAAGTTCCTATTCCAGAGGCCCAGCCCCTACTGTGGGCCACAGGGACACATTCTCCAAGAGCTCTGCCAAGCTTTCTCTGTGCTTTGGTTACCCACAGCACAATCTCACCAGGCCTGTATCCCTGGATCTCCACTGCTCCAGGTGGCAAAGGGCCCATGCGTTTGGTCTGGACAGAGGGGCTTCCCTGGGTGGATCCCGAGTCCCTCTCTCATCCTCTTTATGGCTGAACTGCTCGTAAGTAGCCTCTTTCTTCTTTCAAGATTGGGCATATCCTATCTCTAACTAATTCTTTCAAATCTTTGATTCATCAGTTTGCTCCTCGTTTAGATCACTTCAAATATATCTGCTTCTGATGAATCCACCCAGGGAAGCCACCTATAACTTTAGGTACAGGGGACCTGTCACCTTCTGGACTCCAAAGAAAACAAAAGTATGTGCGCGCGCGCACACACACACACATACCTCTTAGATATCTTACTCTAATGTTAGGAATTAAAGTGTGCACTACAAGTGTTTCTGCATTCTAGCTGGATCATATAGACCTTGTTCTTTGGGTGTGATACCTTGCTAGAACAGCCATTTTGCTAGATTAAAATACTACAATTAATTATATAGGATTTTATAGATTTTTTAAGTCTAATAAGATATCTAAGAGGTATGTGTGTGTGTGTGTGTGCGCGCACACATACTTTTGTTTTCTTTGGAGTCCAGAAGGTGACAGATCCCTCGTACCTAAAGTTATAGGTGGCTTAGAGCCACCTGACTTGGACTATGAACTGAACTTGGATCCCCCTAAAAGAGCACAAAGCATTCTTAACTCCTAGGGGAACTCTCAGGTCCCCCTAATTTCAAACTGCTTTTAAATTTTATCACAGATGAATGTTGAATCTTGGGGTAGTTAAATGGGAAATAGAGGAAGGCTACTGATTTAATTTTATATCCAGCCACTTTGCTGAAGTTGTTTATCATCTGTAGAAATTCTCTGGTGGAATTTTTTGGGTCACTTGAGGATACTATCTTGTCATCTGCAAATACTGATATTTTGGCCTTTCCTTTCCAATTTGTATCCCTGTCTAATTGTTCTGGCTAAGACTTCCAGTACTACATTGAATGAGTAGGGAGAGTGGCAGCCTTGTCTAGTCCCTGATTTTAGTAGGATTGCTTCAAGCTTCTCTCCATTTAGTTTGATGTACGCTATTGGTTTGCTGTAGATTGTTTTCACTATGTTTAGGTATGATCCTTGAATTCCTGATCGTTTCAAGACTTTTAACATGAAGGGGTGTTGAATTTTATCAAATGCTTTCTCAGCATCTGAGATGATCATATGGTTTTTTTCCTTTATTATAGTGGATTTCGTTGATGGATTTCCGTATGTTGAACCATTGCTGTATCCCTGGGATGAAGCCTACTTGATCATGATGAATGATCATTTTGATGTGTTCTTGGATTTGGTTTGCTAGAGTTTTCTTGAGTATTTTTTTGCATCGATATTCATAAGGAAAATTGGTCTTAAGTTCTCTTTCTTTGCTGAGTCTTTGTGTTGGTTTAGGTATAAGCATAACTGTGGGTTCAAAGAACAAACTGGGTAGTGTTCCTTCTGTTTATATTTTCTAGAATAGTTTACAAAGGTATTATTAGGTCTTCTTTGAAAGTCTGATAGAATTCTGCAGCAGAGCCATCTGGTTCTGGTTGGAACTTTTTTTTTTTTTTTTTTGGTTTGGGAGATTTTTAATGACTGCTTCTATTTCTTTAGGGATTATAAAACTGTTTAGATGGTTTATCTGATCCTGATTTAACTTTGCTACCTGGTATCTGTCAAGAAAATTGCCCATTTCCTCCAGATTTTCCAGTTTTGTTGATTATAGGCTTCTGGTATATATGGAATATATGGATCTGATGTTTTTAATTTTCTCAGTTTGTTACGTCCCCCTTTTCATTTCTGATTTTGTTGATTTTGATACTGTCTGTGCTTTCTGGTTCATCTGGCTCTGGCTAAGGGTTTAATCTATACTATTGATTTTCTCAAAGAACCAGCGCTTTGTTTTGTTGATTCTTTGTATGGTTCTTTTTCTTTCTGCTTGGTTGATTTCAGCCCTAAGTTTGATTATTTCCCATTGTCTTCTCCTCTTGGGTGTATTTGCTTCTTCTATTCTATAGCTCTCAGGTGTGCTGTCAAGCTGCTAGTGTATGCTTTCTCCAATTTCTTTTTGGAGGCACACAGAGCTATGAGTTTTCCTATTAGCACTGATTTTATTGTGTCCTGTAAGTTTGGGTATGTTGTACCTTCATTGTCATTAAATTTTTAAGTCTTTAATTTCTTTTTTATTACGTCCTTTAAAAAGTTATCATTGAGTAGAGTATTATTCAGCTTCTATGTATATGTTGGCTTTCTGTTGTTTTTGTTGTTATTGAAGACTAGCTTTAGTCCATGGTGATCTAAAAGGATGCATAGGATTATTTCAGGCACTGTCTGGAATAATCTGGCATCAGTAGGAGAAGCCCCTGGTCCTGTGAGGGCTCATTTCCCCAGCATTGGGGAATGCTAGAGTGTTGAGGTGGGAGTGGGACCATCCTTACAGAAGAAGGGGGAGGGTGGATGGGAGAGGGAGTAACTGGGAAAGGGGATACCATTTGAAATGTTAACTATATAAACTATCCAATAAAAAAAGAAAAAAAGAAGATGTCATCTAGTTTTTTGTTTATTTGGTTGGGTTTTTCTTCCCCCTTGAGACATGTTTCTCTACATAGCCCTGACTGTCCTGGAACTCACTATGTAAACTAGGCTGGCCTCCACTCATAGCAATATGCCTGCCCCTGCCTTCTGATGCTAAGATTAAAGACATGTGCCACTATGCCTGGCTAAATATTAGCTTTTAGTATTCCATTTTTATAACCCATTTGGAAATAAAAACATGCATATAACATTTTGTAATTATATCATTAACTATATTATCATAAGGTATCAATCCTCAGCACAAGAAAAAATCTCTAAATTAACTTTTCATTATAATTACTAAATAAAAACTATTATTAAATGCCAACTGGAACTGAAATACCTTAAATGATGACAGTTTAAAAGGAAAAATGTAAAGTAGCAAAAATCACAAATTCTTTTGTTGTTTTGTTGTTTTTCAGATTCTTTGTTGGTATTTCAAAATCACATATTTATAAGAATTTTCCTAAGATATTGAATGAGAAAAGTTATATTAAATACTTTAAAAGTCTAGGATATTTTTACTTGCATCACCTATAATGTTTAAAGCTTCAACATATTGAATGAATTGAGAAAACCCATTTTGAACATGTACTATAAGTCATTTCAAGATACAAAGATGGACAACCAGGGCATGGTGGTGAAGGACTGTAAATCAACTGAATACTCAACAAGCCCAATTCCAGCTGGGATACATGAAACTGTATTTCAAAACAACAATAAAAAAGATAAACTATGCCTTTGATTTGCAAACAATATTCTTTATTTAAATAGTCATGTGTTTTCTTTATCCATGGGTGTAAAGATTCCATACTGTGCGAAGACAGACCATCCATCATTTTACTGATGGAAGGCTTCTAATCTTATTCGGGATGGATCTTGTGGATGTCTCAAAGCAATTCCATAACGAAGAAGCAGCTCAATATATGGTGGCCAAAACGAATCATTAATTTTAACATATGGATCATGTGGAACATCGAACATTCTATTTATAAGCATCTAAAAAATGATTTAAAAATATACATTTTGTGGGAAAGTCTGCATACAGTCATAAAATAATAGTTTTGTACCAAAGAACATTGACTATTCTTCTCCTTGAACAGCTGTTCATAACCATTACCTTTATATAAACAATATCTGATTTTAAAGACTACAGGCATTAGTAGATGGAATATGTTTTAAAATAAATCACCACTAAAATGAAAACAATTTCTAAGAACTATCTAAAAATATTTACAACTTTCTATTTCTTTTAGCATAATTTCCTTTAAAATAAGAGCAAGAATTATAAAAAATAAAATTCATACATCAGGTGTAGAACATAATGCCCTGAGTTTCATCTCCATCACTATGGGAGAAAAATTAAAATTTTATGAACTGAACACCAAATACAATAGAAAGATAGCAGGAGTCTCTGAATATTTAGAATGGAAACAAAATCACCATTTTGACCTTTTAAAACATCTATTCTTATGCTAAATCTTTAAAAATAGTTGTTTGCCATTATCATTTCTTTCATCTTCCCCTGAAATCTCTGATTACTGTACCAAGGGTGCTGATCTTACAATGAAATCTGACAAACTTTGAGTATTATAGGGTAGCTTTTCTTAAATTCTATTCTACATGGAAATGTGGCTTCTTATTAGATTCAAAGGTGTTGAGAAGCAAGATTCTCACTCCAGGAGAATATCAACAGATGGTTCTATAAATAAAATGTAATATATATATATATATATATATATATATATATATATATATATATATACACATACTTACACATATAGACAATAAATAAGATATGAATGTTTAGTATATATATATATAGATAATGAAATTATCTCAATTTCAGAAAAATGGGACTAGAAAATGAAAGAAGCCAAACTTAGACAAAAGTCCTGTATCCCTTAGATAAAAATCTAGATTTAAATAGGAGTGTGCGTGTATATATGCATATATAAGAATGAATGACTATTTGCTTTTCATAGACTTCTCTACCTAAGGTTTTCTAAAGTGATTCATATATTTAATAACATGGATGGAGTACAAGTACATTTTTTTAATAACGAAGATATTTATTTATGAAAACAAAATAAATGCCAAACTAAAAAGGTTAGAATCAATCTTCCTATTATAATAAAAGAAACTTTTTATGTAAGGAAAATTATATATTCATTTATATGTTTTAGGTGCAGGACTGAGTTGTAAACTAGAATTCTTTCAGAATAACAGCACAAGATTTTAGGGTGCAAAAAGCAAATGACTAAATAAGCCACTCTCTTAAAAGAATCAAAAATTAAAAAAAAAAAAAACTTTAAAATTTTTCATTTTCCAAGACAGGCTATAGCCCTGGCTGTTCTTAAATTCACTCTGTAGACCAGGCTGGCTTCAAATTCAAGAGATTCACACACCTCTGCCTCCAGACTGCTGAGATTAAAGGCAAGTGCTATCATGTCAGGTCATGTGCTCTTAATAGAAAATAAAAGTAGCATTTTTTTTTTTGTCTTTAACACTAATTGTTCACTAAAGAAACAGCAAAAAACAAGCAAACAAAAACAAAAAGCAAACCTACACTTACCTCTAACATTTCATTCAGTGTTATCAGCTGTGCATTCAATTCTTGAATATTTTTCTTTGAGAAATGTAAATAAAAATTAACATGGCAGAATATCAAACCATATGGCTTAAAAACATTTCTTAGTTGTAATTCTACAAGGTAAAGACAAATTCTGAAAGTAAACAACTTTATGGTGCAAGTTATGATTCTTAAAAATGTAATAGAAACCTTTGTAGTTAGTTTAAAATATAGTTTAATCTACCCATAAACATACAACAAATTTTAGTATACATACAATATAATATAAAATAAGATAGAATGTTTGAACCACACAAAAATTCTCCAAGCAAATTGTATTCTACTATATTTCAGGGAGGCTTCTGAGGGAGCCCTCCTTTTTACCTTCCCATAGATCTTGACAGTCCCCAGTAGATCAAAGGTTTCTAGCACTGACTCAGTTTACTGAATTTTTTTTACCTTAATAACATGGAATAACTTATTTTTTAAAACTGGAGAAAAGCCACTATAATGCTCAAGTGTTTTTTATGTTAATCCCCATTAGTTCTTCAAACTTTTTCTTATGGCATAGATTTGAGATCCCTCATAGCTATAATCGTAGTTAAAATTTTTAGTCTCTCAAATGATCTAGGTGTGATTTAACCATCATAAATAAAAAGAATACATTCTTACACAACTGCAGATGTTAGAATTTTTGGACATCTATTTAATTATGCTAACTTCTGAAAGAGAGAGAGAGAGAGAGAGAGAGAGAGAGAGAGAGAGAGAGAGAGAGAGAGAGAGAGAGAGAGAGAACACAAAACAAAGCAGTTACAGAACTGAGTAGCAAATATAAAGACAAGCATTACATTTAAATAGGTAAGGTTAAGTCTCAGAAATTCTCAAAGAAATCATTTGGAGCTCTGATTGCTCGAAGGCCTGGGTTCAATCCTTATCACTCCCATGGTGGCTCAGAACTTTCTCTGGTATACAGATAAATATATAGGCAAAACACATAAAATAAATAAATAAATAAGATAAATAAAAGTTTCTAAAAATTGCTGGCTTGAATCTGAGAACTGATAAAAAAATAAGTAATGAATCCAATATAAAATAGAATAAGGGCTAAACATACTAATGGTTGTATCTCAACACAAAATAAATACTGAAACTAAAAATAACACAAAATTAGAATGGGGGCATAGGTGGAATAATGCTTTATTTCCATATCAGTAAATCTATTAAACTGAGAGATGAGGTTCTACAAACTTATCATTTGTTTCCTTTGTATTAGAGGTCTCTCTCTAGTGCTCAAATAATTTGAAGCAAAGAAATATTTCTTTAAGTTCAAAATTTGAACTTCATTTTTCTTCTATCAAAGTTAGTTAAAATCGTACTTATCATTGAAGGTACAGTAACAAGAATAAAGTTCCACTATGCCAATCGGTCATCAATCTGTTTCTATACATACTGTATTTAGGACAATGTCTCCATTTTAGTGACTCACAAACCAAGTTAGTGACTTGCTAACATGTTAATGATGAGCAAGGATTTGGGTTCTTAATTTTCTTTTAGGTATTCCTAATTAAGTTGTAAAGTTCACTGTTGTAAACAGAAACAATGTTGTAAAAGGAAACCTCAAAAATATGTGTTGAAACTCAGATGTAGTTGTATTTGGAAATAGGACATAAGTAGGTAATCAAGTATTAAATGAGGTCATCAGAGTAGGGACCAATTCCAATGAAGACTACTTTTTGGGTTGTGTGTGTGTGTGTTTGTGGGGGGGGGGGGGTTGTTTTTGTGTAACATTGAAACAGTAAGAGAACTTAAGAAAAAAATTATTTTTCTCCCTGCATGTAGAGCTGACATAAATGTGAACAGAACAAGAAGGTACCAGCTCCTAGCCAGGAATAGATCTCATCAGGAACTAACCCTAAGAGGACTTTAATCTTGCACTTCTAGTTTTGAGACAGAAAAATTCCATTTTTATGCCAGAGTCTCTGGTATTCTCTTATGGCAGCCCACTAATAC
Source organism: Micromys minutus (assembly GCF_963924665.1). Lineage (NCBI taxonomy): Eukaryota > Metazoa > Chordata > Mammalia > Rodentia > Muridae > Micromys > Micromys minutus. The sequence goes on along the minus strand of NC_137955.1, from coordinate 5,600,074 downwards.
AGTATTAATAAGGCCAAATAACACGAAGCAAAAAGAGACAGTGTTAAACAGAAACAGTGGAAGTAGAACAGAGACTCCCATCAGGTTTTCCTCTGATCCCATACACAAACTGTGCAATGCAAGCACATGGGCACTGGGTGTACATACAATACACAAATAAATAAATAAAACATTAATTTTTTAAAAATGTATTTACCAATCCCATTTTATTAAACAATAAAGTATCTCTGATTTTTCAGTAACAATGATAGGACAAAGAATATTTGTATATATGTCTCACTATGGCTCCTTCCTTTGCTTTTGTTCCTATATAAAAACAAGTACAATTATAACAATTTAGAGACTGTCTTCTCTAAAACTTACCCTTTTCTTTTGAGTACTTCCATCAGGCAAAGGAAAATGATCTTCTAAAAACTCACCCAAGGTAATCAAGAGCTTCTCCTTAAATTCTTTTATACTAAGAATCTTGGCTTTCAGTTCATTAAAGATTCTAACAATAAAAAATGAGACAAACATTAAACTAACAAATTACATTTATGCACATACCTGATTATACAGGAAACTCATCAAGATATTGTGAAGTTTCATTTGATCCACAAAACTAAAGAGTATTCTTTACAACATGTAGTGAAGCCAGTATAGTAAGATAAGTCATTCCAACAAAGATGAAATAACTAATAGTTGGCAAAATTTAGGACTACCTTTTGGTCCACTTTATATAATATAGTAAATACTTTTTTCAAAACAAAAATCTGTTTAAAAAAATTTAGAGTACAAAATTAATTACCTTGATTCAGTAAATGTTACAACCTGATTTTTCAAATCACTGTGTAATAAATTAAGAGTTTCTAGTATTTGCTGCTGTTCATCCAACCACTTTTGCTCCCTTTAAATACAGAAAACAATAGTCAAATAAAAATTTAAGTGCAAACTCAGTATGTTATATCAATGATTAATAGAAATTACAAATTTACCTTTCTAAGTCTTCTTTTAACTTTTCATTTTTTGATTGAATGATAGACAGTACCATTTCAAGATCACATCTCAATTTTTCGAACTAGAATAAAAGAATTCAAGTTAAAGCTTTGTCTTTAGCTTATACATAGTTAAGTTTTCAAATAACCATGAAATTGATCTAAAATGTTTCAACGTGGGAGCTGATAGTAAAAATGCTTACCAGAAAAAGTTGAAAATGATAAATATATAGCAAGTAGATGGTAAATTTTGGTGACATACCACTGATAAATATAAAATATAAAGATTTTCAAGCTACATAATTTAATTTCAAACTAAAATTAAATTAATGGACTCTGTTTTTAGTAGATTATGTTTTTTTCTAATGAAAATACACAAAAATTAGGACAAAGAATACTTATCATTTTTCTTGTATTGATTCAACCTACAATTCAGTATGTATTATAAGTTATTACCCAGCAATCATTGCTGAAAAATAAAAGAGTGGAGGAAACAAAGAGTGGAATGCAGAAAATAAAATAAATAACTACAACGGTGATATATACCAGAAAGATAAAAATAAACCAAAATAATAATAACATAATGAGGTGCAAGACAGAACTGTTGTAAGGTATTATGCTTTGAAAAGATCTCTGACTAGGCAACACATAAGTAGCAAAAAAATGACCAAAATCAAATAAAGTTACCATCTAGTAAAAGAAAATTTCAGACAAAGCAAAAACTAAATTCAAAAGTCCTGGTATGTTGGGAACTAGTTCTAATGCTTTGTCTTAATTTGGCTCCCCAAAACCACACTTACAGACCTAAGGGTCCTTGGCCCCAACTGAATCCAATTGGTAATAAAAAATTGCCATAAAGCCAATGGCTGGACAGGGAAACAAAGGCAGGACTTTTAGATTGCAGGGGCAAGGGACCAAGGGAGAGAGAAAATCACAATGACGGGCCATTTCCCCTGATTGTGTTTGGGATAGCAGAGATGAAATATAGACTTTAATAGATGCTAACTCAGGGCTATCAGAAAGGAGTTGTGCTAGTCTCAGGGAGGTTTAGAAGTACACAACCATTGAGCTAGTCAAGGCATATCAAAATTAGCTGGCACATACTCACATGCACATAGAAGTCAAAGCTACTTAACTAATTAACTGTTACATTACACTGGTACATTTGAGATACTTGACCAACACAAAAGACTGTAAAACTGAGCTAAACACTGAGCTCTTATCTACTATTCTTTCCCTGGTAGAATATGTTGATCACTATTCTACTCTCCTAACTGCAAGAGTTTCCAATATTTTTTTTTCTAACTTTAAATCAGTTATATGTTATACATGTGTTTTATAAATTCTAAAGTAACTAAAAGATAAAATAAAATAAGGAAGAAAATAGAAATATCTAGTAATCCAGTGCTGTAGTATGGTGATTTGCACAAAAATGGCCTCCACAGGCTCTTAGAAAGTGACCTTGTGGGAGAAAGAGTGTCATGGGGGTAAGCTTTAAGGTTTCAGATTCTCAAGCTAGGCACAGTTATCACTCTTTTCTGGCTTCCTTCTCATCAGGGTAAGGAACTCTCAGCTCCTTCTCCAGCAGCACCATCTGCCTCTGTGCTACCATGCTTTCTGAGATGATGTCAATGGACTAACCCTCTCAACCATAAGCCAGCCCCAATAAAATGATTTCCTTTACAAGAGTTGCCATGTTCATGGTGTCTCATCATAGCAATAGAACCCTAAATAAAACACGTAATAAAATGGGTTTTTAAAAAATGTAAAACAAGAAAAGAGAAAAATGAGACCACAAAAAAGTTGGATTAAAAAGAATGAGCACATACATATCACTGTATCAATGAGATCAATAGATCAAAAGAACGATATCATAGTGATACCGTATCATATTAAATAGTCTAACAATGGAATTAAATTAGAAATTAACAAAAAAGTAGGAAACTTCAAATATGTGGACACACTCTAAAAAAATCTGAGACAAGGAAGCAACACATAGAGAATTGAGAAACTATAATTTCAATCTTCTACAGTTCATATGACTAAAAATAAAAATATAACATTAAAATTTCTAGGACCAGAGCTTGAAAGATGACTCAATGGTTAAGAGCACTGAATGTTCTTTCTTCTAGAAGTCCTGAGCTGAAATTCCCAGCAACTTACAGCCAGCCACCTATAATGGGATCTGATGCCCTCTTCTGGTGTGCAGCCAGACATGCAAACAAAGCACTCACATATAAAATATATAAATACTCAGATAAAATAACTTTAAATCATTGTTAGAAACATAGAAACAAAGGAACATTCTCAAATTAATGGTCTTATGTTTTATTGTAAACTAAAACAGGAAAAAATAAACTTCTTAATACTAAAGAAATAATGAGGGCTAAAGAGATGGCTCAGCGGTCAAGGGCACTGACTGCTCTTTCAGAGGTCCTGAGTTCAAATCCCAGTAAATTCATGGTGGCTCACAACCATCCAACTGGGATCCAACTGGGATCTGATGCCCTCTTCTGAGTCTGAAGACAGCTACTGTGTGGTTATATACAATAAATACATTTTTTTTTTTTTTACAAAGAAACGATGACAAGGGACAAAAAAACAATGAAATGTGAGAAGGAATGAAAGGAACAGAGAGGAGGAGATCAGCAGGAGAGAATTCAATGATGCCAAAAGCTAGCTCTTTAAGTCATTACAATGAATTCAGAAAGCATGAAAACTTTACTGTTAATTCCTTACTTTAAAATAAAAGGATGGAGCTCACTGGGAGAGTTTCCCTTCTATCATGCACAGACCCTCCCTAGATTTGATCTTTAACATAGCAGAAACAAACTCTTCAGAAACAGTTATAGAAGGAATTTTCCTCTTTCTAGTTAAACACAGCTATGATAAATCTACTATAAACATCATTTTGGTTTGGTTTTGCTCATTTTTGCCCATTATATTTTAGTTATCCAGTGGTGGAATAAATCCCTTTGTGGATATGAAGGGAATTAATTCCCTTCTGGAACTCTAGGAATGAGAAGAGTAAGAATGTTTAAAACATAGTGTAAAGAAAGAAAAAACAACAGAAATCATGAAAGAGCTGATGAAGCTGCTGAAGAGCATGAAGAAGAAAGGCTGTGCAGAGAGAAGTAGGAGAGGTCTCTACAGCTCTAACTCTGCTAGGGGTCACAGGGATGCACATTGACAGAAAAGACAACTAGACACTCATGGGAACTCTTACTGGAGCGCCTGACTAGAAAGTGGAGAGGAAGATTAGACTATACATGCTGAAAAGTGGTTCAACTTTGTAAAAGGCAGTAAGCCCAATCACTTAACGATTACTATATAAGTTAAGAGCTTGAAGCTACCAGAGAACAACTGTTTCAGCTCAGGAGCGGCCTCTGTTTAACATATGGTTTACTGCTTTAAGGCAAAGACCTACAGCTCTGAGTCCAAGTCCAGTGGATCATCAAGTTTCTACAGCCTTATGTTTCTAGCAGAGTGGTTTATCCAGGCAGAGTCTGAAAGCACTGAAATTGTCAGGCAATAAACAGGGTTCCTTCAGTTTTCCCCACAGTGTGGCTCTCATGGTTCCATCTGTTCCCCCAGCTACCCAAAACATCTGTAGGTTTGTACATTTGCTACCCCACTATGTCATACCTAGGTGAACATACTTTCTCAATACTGGTAATATGAATAGGCTGCAGATTTGGTTGGATTTTGTTTTTATTTCTGATTTGTTTTGGGTTTGGTTCAGTTTTTAGTTTTGGGAGACAGGGTTTCTCTTCAGCCCTGGCTAGCGCTGTAATTTGCTCTGTGGACCAAGCTAGCCTCAAATTCAGAGATCTGCCTGCCTTTGACTCCCAAATGCTGGAATTGAAAGTGTGAACCACACCTGGCAAATCTTGTTACTTTATAACAAAGACAACCTTCTTTCCACTGTGCACCAGTATGCTATAAAATAGCTTTTTTAGTATTATATCCCTCATCCATATTTTGAGACAAGTAACCTAGACTAACCCAAACTCACTGAACCCTGGGCAATTCTCCTGTCTCAACTTTCCAATGTCAGCTGTGAGTCAGCATGCCAAGATATTTTGGTCTTAATCCCTTTCTCCTCCTGGCTTAGCATTTCTAACGCACTACAAATTTCTAATATGGTAAATACCTTTTTATATAGCACTGGATGAAAAGCAGAACCCAGCCAGATTTAAGATAAGGGCTAGAGACTAGAAAGACCAAGGCATGATCAGGTGATTGGGACTTTTAGCCCTAGCCCCCAATTTTTGAAAAGAGAAAAAGAGCTGAAAGTTAATCATTGACCAATTATTTGGTCAATTTTGTCTCCATGGTAACATTTTCATTTAAATATCAAAAGGATTGGGCTCAGCTGCATATGTAGCAGAAGATGGACTTATTGAGTAATAATAGTAGCCCTGGGTCCTGCCAAGGCTCAATGCCCCTGTGTAGGGGAATGTCAGGGGGTAGGAAGGGAGGAGGAGAAGGAGGTGGGTGGGTGGTAGGGTAGGAGAGCACCCTCATAGAAGCAGGGGGGAGGGAAGGATGGGATAGGTGGTTTATGGAGGGGAAACTGGGAAAGGGGATAACATTTGAAATATAAATAAAATATATCCAATTAAAAAATTCAAAAAAGAAAAAAGAAAAGGTAACTTCTGCACAGCTAAATGGATGGAAATGTTTGGTATGGATACTCAGGATACCAAAGTTTCATGCCTTTTCCTATAGATCTTAATTTAAACACTTTTTCATTTAGCTATTCATCTGCATTTTTTGGTGATGCCTTCCTTTTATAAAAAATGAGTAAGCATGCTTCTGTGAGATCTGTGAGTCTTTCTAGAAAATTATTTACACCTGAAGATAAAGACAAGCAAACTGATTCATAGTCAATTGGTCAGAAGTACAACAGAAAACCTACTACTGCAACTGTCATCTTTGGTAAGAGGCAGTCTCATGAAACACATGAGCCATCAAAAATTGAATTTTAAACTGAATTAGAGGACACCAAGCTGATGCTTGCTATAGAATCATCTGTTAAAGATTCTGGTAAAGAACTAATTTGTGGTAGAGATAAAGTTCCCAAATACAGTCTGTAATCCCACATGCCTATGGCAAAATGGGAGGTGGAGACAGGAGAGTCCCTAGAAGCTTGTGAGCTATCTACCCTGGCACACCCAATGGAAAACAACAAAGAAATCCTGTCTCAAACAAAGATGTCCTCTGACCTCCACATGCACACACATTCTTACACTCACACCAATAAGTACATATACAAACAGCAAAAATAAAAAATTCAAATCTTTAAAAAACTTAGTTCAATAAAACACATAAATTGTAATGTGTTGAGTGGTTTAGTTTACTTATGTCATAAACTGATCTAAAGGAGTTCTCTGGCTAGAGTGATGGCTCAGTGGTTAAAAGCACTGACTGCTCCTCCAGAGGTCCTGAGTTCAAATCCCAGAAACCACAGGTTAGCTCACAACCATCTGTAATGAGATCTGATGCCCTCTTCTGGTGTGTCTGAAGACAGCTATGGTATACTCATATACATAAAATAAATCTTTTTTCATTATAAATTATTTGTAATAGTACTAACCATAACCAACTCACCTCTTCTTTTCCTAATGTTAACAAAACATCGTCAGCTAGGGGAATTACTACAAAAATAAAATAAGACAAAGTCATAGTTAATTTTCTAGAATTTAATTTTGTGGCTTTTCTGAGATAACTCTTTTCTATTTCACTCATGTATTACCAAACTTTTACAAAATACATTTATTTTTATGACTACTATATTAATATTTTTACATATATAACTACAAGTATATAACACTAGATAATTTGATATATACACTTTTTAAAAACTTCTTTTCTTGCCTAAGGTCTCAAAAAACATGCTTAGTAGTATTTTAAAAAGGAACTCTTTAGGTTATTTTCTCTGAAGTCGTAGATCCTATACATGTATGAAAGCATTCACAAATGCAAAAGGTTCATTTCTTGGCAAGTTGACATTATAAAAATAGTATACCAATATGTTACCATTGTTTTCACTCAGCAGAACTCCCATGGTGCAGAAGTAATCCATCATTTAATAACTTCATGATATTTTATTTGTATGTATATGTACCATATTTTAGTGGTAATTTCTGAAACTGAGTACTAATATTGTGTTAGACATGTTTTTTATGACCTTATGTATTAGTGCTTTTAATTTCAAGGACCATACTCCTATATAAAATATAGTTAAAACTTCGTAAGATTATATCAAATTTCTTTGTAAAAATGCATCTAAACTCAACAAATTATATATAGCAAATTATATACAAAGTTTCACTTCTGAATATTAATGCAAAAATACTCAATAAAATTCTTGCAAAATAAATCCAAGAACACATCAAAATGATCATCCATCATGATCAAGTAGGCATTATTCCATTGGTGCAGGGATGGATCAATATATTGAAAGGTATATATAATAAACTATATATACTCTCTATCTATCTATCTATCTATCTATCTATATATATATATATATATATATATATCCACTATATAATAAATGCAAAGGGGAAAAAAAAACCACATGATCATCTCATTAGATGCCGAGAAAGCATTTGACAAAATTTAACACCCCCTCATGATAAAAGTCTTGAAAAGATTAGAAATTCAAGGCCCATACATAAACACTATAAAAGTAATATACCATAAATTAGTAGCCCACATTAAACTAAATGGAGAGAAACTTGAAGCAATCCCACTAAAATCAGGGACTAGAAAAGGATGCCAACTCTCTACATACCTATTCAATATAGTACTAGAAGTTCTAGCCAGAGCAATTAGACAACAAAAGGAGGTCAAAGGAATACAAATTGGGAAGGAAGAAGCCAAAATATCACTATTTGCAGATAATATAATAGTATACTTAAATAATACCAAAAATTCCACCAGAGAACTCCTACAGCTGATAAACAACTTCAGCGAAGTGGATGGGTATAAAATTAACTCAAACAAATCCGTAGCCTTCCTCTACCCAAAGGATAAACAGGCTGATAAGTTAGGGAAACGACATTTTTCACATTAGTCACAAATAATATAAAATATCTTGGTGTGACTCTAACTGTGCAAGTGAAAGATCTATATGACAAGAACTTCACATCTCTGAAGAAAGAAATCGAAGATCTCAGAAGATGGAAAGATCTCCCATGCTCATGGATTGGCAGAATTAATATAGTAAAAATGGCCAAAAGCAATGTACAGATTCAATGCAATCCCCATCAAATTCCAACTCAATTATTCATAGAGTTAGAAAGAGCAATTTTCAAACTCATTTGGAATAACAAAAAACCCAGGATATGAAGGCTATTCTCAACAATAAAAGAACTTCTGGAAGAATCAGCATTCCTGACCTCAAGCTGTATTACAGAGCAATCGTGATAAAAACTGCATGGTATTGGTACAGACAGGCCAGTAGATCAATAGAATAGGATTGATGACCCAGAAATGAACCTGCACACCTATGGTCATTTGATCATTGACAAAGGAGCTAAAAACATTCAATGGAAAAAGGATAACATCTTCAACAAATGGTGTTGGCTCAACTGGCAGTCTGCTTGCAGAAGAATGCAAATAGATCCATTCTTATCTCCTTGTACAAAGCTCAAGTCCAAGTGGATCAAAGATCTCCACATTAAACCAGATCCACTTAAACTGACAGAAGAGAAAGTGGGGAAGAGCCTTGAACACACTGGCACAAGAAATTTTCCTGAACAGAACACCTATGGCTTATGCTCTAAAATTGACAAACGGGACTTAATAAAAATGCAAAGCTTCTGTAAGGCAAAGGACACTGCCAATAGGACAAAATGGCAAGCAACAGATTGGGAAAAGATCTTTACTAATCCTACATCTGGTAGAGGGTTAATATCTAACATATACAAAGAACTCAAAAGGTTAGACTCCACAGAAACAAACAACTCTATTAAAAAATGGATTACGGAGCTAACAAAGAATTCTCAACTGAGGAAGATCACAATGCTGAGCAGCACCTAAAGAAATGTTCAACAACCTTCATCATTAGGTAAATGCAAATCAAAACAACCCTGAGATTCCACTTCACTCCAGTCAGAATGGCTAAGATAAAAAACTCAGGTGACAACAGATGCTGGTGAGGATGTAGAGAAAGAGGAAGACTCCTCCATTGTTGGTGGGACTGCTGTGCTGGTACAACCACTCTGAAGTTCCTCAGAAAATTGGACATAGTACTACCAGAGGACCCAGCTATACTACTCCTGGGCATATACCCAAAATCACTGATAAATGGATATTAGGCCAAAAATTTGGAATACCTAAGGTATAATTCACAGATCATATGAAACTGAAGAAGGAAGACCAAAATGTGGACACTTCAGTTCCTTTATAGAAGGGGAAACAAAATATTCACAGGCTGAAATACAGGGATAAAGAGTAGAGCAGAAACTGAAGGAAAGGACATTGAGAGACTGCCCTTCCTCAGGATCCATCCCATATGCAGTCACTAAACCCAATCACTATTGCTAATGCCAAGAAGTGCTTGCTGACAGGAACATGATATGAATGTCTCCTGAGAGGCTCTGCTAGAGCCTGACAAATACAGATTAAGATGCTTGCAGCTAACTATCACACAAAGCACAAGAACCCCAATGGAGGAGTTAGAGATAGGACTGAAGGAGTTGAAAGGGTTTGCAACCTCATAGGAAGAACAACAATATCATCCAACCAGTCCTCCCAGAATACACATGAGGGACCCATGGCATATGAAGCAGAGGATGGCATAGTCTGACATCAATAGGAAAAGCCCTTGGTCCTGTGAAGACTCGTTTTCCCAGTGTAGAGAAATGCCAGAGTGTTGAGGTGGGAGTGGGTGGGTGGGAGTGGGAGCATCCTCATAGAGGCAGGATGAGGGTAAATAGGAAAGGGGAGAACAGGGAAAGGAGGTAACAATTGAAATGTACATACATAAACTATGAAATAAAAAGAAATTTTAAAAAAGTTTCAATGATAAAAAACAAAATCATTGCTAAGAGACTCATAAAAGTTCGTCAATGAATAATACTGACCTAAAAGACTGATGATTAAAGTGGCAGTTGAACTCAGTATTTAGTAACTAGCTATGTTTAAAATACAAAGAAAAATCTAGGACAAATCTGAAATACTATTCATGAACTGAAAAGAATATGAATTGGTTATTTTGGATAACATCTAGGATCGACAAAAAAAAATTCTAAGTCCAATAATGCAGAGAATACTTGTTTGAAAATATATGAGAAAGTTATTATAAACTGGAGTATGCTCCTAACCCCAAATTCATGTTTAAAGTCTAACATCCAATAACCAATATTGGATCCAATATTTATTCAGTAAACTCAAAATTACTGAAAAGTAATTAAGCTAACATGGTATTATTAGAATGGGCTCTAATACAATGCAATTAAGATAAAGAGAGTCACAGAAAAGCACACATGAAGATAATAAAAGATGACTGCACTGCTATAAATGTTTTTTCCCAAACGTCCACGTGTTAAAGGCTTGGTCCTCAGGACTATCTAGGCGGGAAGTATTATAAACCCCTGAGAAGACAGGATCTAGTAGTCTTTAGATCATTAGCAGTAGAGTTTGTTAGGAGACTGTGGGACACTGGTCTCTTCTCTGCTTCAAGGCACATGATTAGAAACGTTTGTCCTGATGCATGTATCCCACAGCCCATTGACACCAAGCAGCAGGCGTTTCTAATTTTAAATCAGAACTTCTAGGGTATTTTCAAGGTTACTTATTTCAGGCATTGTCTTAGTGCTGGAAGACTGACAGTACAGTGGTCATTTAACACCAATAAAAGACCCCAGAAAAAAAATCAGCTGTGCTGAAAACTTGATTGTAAGCCTTGTAATGGTTAATCTTTATTGTCAATTTTACAGAATTTAGGACCACATGACCATATAATCGGTGACAAAACAAGCCTCAATAGATAAAAGAAGATTGAAACACTGCCATGCATCCTTTCAGATCACCATGGTCTAAAGCTGGTGTTCAATAACAACAAAGACAACAAAAAGACCACATACACATGGAAACTAAACAATGATCAATTAAACAATACCATGGACAAAGAAGAAATAAAGAAAGAAATAAGAATTTTCTAGAATTTAATGAAAATGAAAACACAACATACCTAAACCTATGAGATGCAATGAAAGCAGTACTGAGAGGAAAACTCATAGCTCTGAGTGCTTCCAAAAAAAAAAAAACTAGAAATAGCATACACTAGCAACTTGACAGCACAGTTGAAAGCTCTAGAACAAAAGGAAGCAGATACACCCAAGAGGAGAGGAGAGCAAGAAATAATCAAACTAAGAACATAAATAGACCAAATGAAACAAAAAGAACCATCCAAAGAATCAACAAAGAATCAACAAAACCAAGAGCTGGTTCTTTGAGAAAATCAACAAGATTGATAAACCCCTAGCCAGACTAACTAGTGGGCAAAAAGAGAGTATACAAATTAACAAAATCAGAAAGGAAAGTAGAGACATAATAACTGAAACTGAGGAAATTCAAGAAATCATCAGATCCTACTACAAAAGCCTATACTCAACAAAGGTAGAAAATCTGGAGGAAATGGATGAATTCCTAGACAGATACAAGATCCTAAAGTTAAACTAGGAACAGGTAAACCATCTAAACAATCCCATAACACCTAAAGAAATAGAAGAAGTCATCAAAAGCCTCCCAACCAAAAAAAAGCCCAGGTTCAGTGCAGAATTCTATCAGACATTTATTGACAACATAATACCAATACTCTCCAAACTATTCCACAAAATAGAGTCAGATGGAACACTACCTAATGCATTTTTTGATGTCAAAATAACCTTAGTTCCTAAACCACATGAAGACCCTACAAGGAAAGAAAACTTCAGATCAATCTCACTTATTAACATTGATGCAAAATTACTCAACAAAATCCTTGCAAACTGAATCCAAGAACAAATTAAAACGATCATTCACCATGATCAAGTAGGCTTCAAGCATGGGATGCAGGGATGGTTTAATATATGGAAATCCATCAACGTAATCCACCATATAAACAAACTCAAAGAAAAACACGACATGGTCATATCACTAGATGCTGAGAAAGCATTTGACAAAATTCAACACCCCTTCATGTTAAAAGTCTTGCAAAGAACAGGAATCCAAGGCCCATACCTAAACATAATAAAAGCAATATACAGTAAACCTATAGTCAACATCAAACTTAACAGTGAGAAACTTGAAGCAATCCCACTAAACACAGGGACTCGACAAGGCTGTCCATTCTCCCCCTACCTATTCAACATTGTACTGGAAGTCCTGGCTGGAGCAATTAGACAGCAAAAAGAAATCAAAGGAATACAAATTGGAAAGGAAGAAGTAAAAACATCACTATTTTCAGATGACATGATAGTGTACTTAAGTGACCTCAAAAATTCCACCAGAGAACTTCTACCTCTGATAAACAAGTTCAGCAAAGTGGCTGGATATAAAATTAACCCAAACAAATCAGTAGCCTTCCTCTACTCAAAGGACAAACATTTGGAGAAAGAAATTAGGGAAAAGATACCCTTCACAATCGTCACAAAACTATGAAATACCTTGGTGTCTCTAACTAAGCAAGTGAAGGACCTATATGACAAGAACTTCAAACCACTAAAGAAGGATATCAAGGAAGATCTCAGAAAATGGAGAGATCTCCCATGCTCATAGATTAGAAGGATTAACATTGTAAAAATGGCCACCTTACCAAAAGCAATCTACAGACTCACTGCAATCTCCATCAAAATTCCAACCCAATTCTTCATTGAGTTGGAAAGAGCAATGTGCAATTTCATCAGGAATAATAAAAGACCTAGAATAGTGAAATCCATCCTCAACAACAAGAAAACATCCGTGAGAATGTGAGGTCAACATTCCTGACCTCAAGCTGTATTACAAGGCAGTTGTGCTAAAAACTGCATGGTACTGGTAAAGAGATAGGCATGTGGATCAATGGAATAAAATAGAAGATCCAGAAATGAACCCTCACATATATGGTCACTTGATTTTTGACAAAGGAGCTGTAAACATTCAATGGAAAAAAGACAGGCTCTTCAACAAATGGTGTTGGTCCAACTGGGACTCAGCATGCAAAAGAATGAAAATAGACCCTTTCTCATCTCCTTGTACAAACTCAAGTGCAAGTGGATCAAAGATCTACACATTAAACCAGGTACACTGAAACTATTAGAAGAGAAAAGTAGGGAAAACCTTAGAACACATAGGCACAGTAGAAAATTTCCTGAACAGAACACCAATGGCTTGTGCTTTAAGGTCAAATATTGACAAATGGGACTTAATGAGATTGCAAAGTTTCTCTAAGGTTAAGGACACTGTCAAGAAAACAAACAGAAGCCAACAGAGTGGGAAAAGATCTTTACCAACCCCACCTCAGATAGAGGCCTAATATCCAAGGTATACAAAGAACTCAAGAAGTTTGACACCAGAGAATCAAACAACCCTATTTTAAAAATGTGGTCCAGAGCTAAACAAAAAGTTCTCAATTGAGGAATATCGAATGGCTGAGAAGCGTCTAAGGAAGTGCTCAACATCATTAGCCATTAGGGAAATGCAAATCAAAACAACCCTGAGATTCCACCTCACACGAACCAGAATGGCTAAGATCAAAACTTCAGATGACACCAGATGCTGGCGAGGATGCGGAGAAAGAGGAACACTTCTCCACTGTTGGTAGGGTTGTAAACTGGTACAACCACTCTGGAAATCAGTCTGTTGATTCCTCAGATAATTGGTCATAGTACTACCTGAAGACCCAGTTATTCCATTTCTGGGCATATACCCCAGAGAAGCTCCAACATACAACAAAGACACATGCACCACAATGTTTATAGTAGCCCTATTTATAATAGCCAGAAGCTGGAAAGAACCCAGATGTCCTTCAGTAGATGAATTGATATAATAATTGTGGTAAATTTACACAATGAAGTACTACTCATCTATCAGAAATAATGACTTTATGAAATTCTTAAGAAAATGGATGCATCTAGAGAATATCATCCTGAGTGAGGTAACCCAGTCACAAAAGAACAGACATAATATGCAGTCACTGATAATTGGATACTAACCCCAGAAAGCTCTGAACTCCCTAGAAACAACTCACAGACTATATGAAGTTCAAGAAAAACAAAGGCCAAAAAAAAAAAAAAAATAGAAAGAAAGAAAGAAAAGAAAATGAAAAACCATTATGCTTAATCTTTACACACCAAAAAAAAACTCTAATTCCATGTTACATCTTGCTTTACATGTACTTTATGCTCATTGTAACTAGTAATGGTATATAGTTTGATAGTAAATGCGTACTATAAAACCTTTAAAAAATGAAGTACTGACAAAAATGTATTCATATACTTTTATGCAAAAATGCTTAAAATTTGTATATTTATCTTTGTTTTTAAAATGAAGTTGTTCAATTAAAAAAAAGAAAAGTAAAATGTATATATAGTTAAAAGCATATTTTACAATTACAACTATATACTACCTCTATATTCCTACCTGAAGTGGTAAAATTAAAGGCTATCAAGCATTAATGAGAAAATGTGGAACAATTAAGGAATTAGCATAAACAAATAGAATCAAGAATATAGATGACATTATCTAAAGAAAAGAAGATATTGTAGGAGTGCTATGTGGAGAATGCCCAAAACTGGCACAAAGAATAATATAAAAAAGGAAGGCTAAAACTGAAAGTGGTTGTGGTTGGGCAATTCAAAGTAAAAGTAATGGGAGGAAAAGAAACAAGATAGATGTGAGAGAAAAACAGAACAACAAATACAAAAAATCAGATACAAAAACATGTGGTTCAGGGACCTTAGACTTTCAGGATAGTGGTAGTAGTCGTGGTAGTAATAGTAATAATAATAATAATAATAATAATAATAATAATAATAATAATAATAATAATATCTACTAGTTGGGTATTACTGCTATAACCTTTTAAGTCATCTTCCAGTCTTTAAATATAGGCAAAAAAGTATATTTGGCTCCCAGTGGACAACCCAAGAAATAGCATAAAAACTAAATGTTTCCTATTCCAAAAAACATAGAAAGTAACTTTTCCACTGTGCAAGTTTCACTTATTAACAGTTCATAGTTTCTACTGAATATAAGGCAGTGCTTTTTTTTAGGGTAAAATAATTACTATAATAAAGTCTTCACAATTCAAGTTATTATGCTTTAATGTAAGAATTTAATTTAGAAAAGAAAATTTGAGTGGTTCTTAATATCAACAACCCTGGACAATTTCGAAAACAAATGGATTTTGTAATTCTTGAGGTCATTAATTTAATACCCCATTAATTTGTCTACAATATAAAAACCTAAAAATAAGATTCTTACTTTCGGGTTTTCTTTTGTTCCATTGACCAAGTTCAGCAGTCAAACATTTCACTTGCATAATAAGTAATGAGAGCTATAAAAAAAAAAAAGGAGACTTCAAGTTGTTATTTCTTATAGATTACTGCTAAAAATATAATTAATACAGTAACAATAGTTGTAAAGTAAGTAGATAACCAAATAGCAATACCAAACATATTCTATTCTAACTATTGCTCATAAATGGCTTTTTGCAGCATGCTAAGGAAAATAATGAATTTTACTTTAGTACTAAATCTAAAAGAACCTAGGTACATCACATTTACTTCTTAAATACATCTTAACAAAACAAAACAAACAAAAAAAGCCATATTAACATAGACATTTTCCTCCCCAAAGAAAAAAATAATAACATGTTATGTATGGCCAGCATTTTCAGTCAAATTCTCCTAAAATACGTTCATTTCCTCTCTGTGATCTTTCAAAAATATTGTAACTGCTTTTAGTTATGCTTCCAAAAAAAAAAAAACCCGAAATAAGCATGAAGATAATGATTAAAGTGGTTCTAGTGTCAAACAAAAAAGCATTTTTAGATATATATTAGTAGTTTGCAAAATGTATATATATCTTATCTTGAGACAAATTATGGTATGTTTTTGGTATGATGACAAATTTGATTCTCCTAAAATTTCTAAAACTAAAGCAGCAGTAATATTTTAAAGTTATACATTATAAAAGTTTTTTCCATAAGTCTATCTTTTTGCTTCAGAAAGGAATTAAGTCAGGTGTAGTGAAATATGCTTGCAAATCAGTCCTCCAAGACTCAGTTCAAGATCAGCTTCAGCAACATAGCAAGTTCAAAGCAGAGTAGATTACATGAGACCCTGCCTTTGAAAGCAAACAAACACAGAAAACTGAGTTTGCATACAGAAACGAAGCATCAAAGCCAAGACTGCTATTTCTTAAAAAGCCTGCACTTGGTATCAGCCCTTGCCTTGGATTTGTGAACTTGAAATGATTTCAAGATAGTTTCCAAAAACTGAACTCTTTAAGAGTGGCTTTCAATGCCAAAACTATTCAAGCAAAGAATACCTGCTTTATCTTTTGGTAATTTGATTATTTGCTAGGTAGAGTTTTGGATGTCAAGTTTCTTTAAGGGTAAGCAATGTTTCACATCACAAGTTGATAGGCTAATATTAAGTGCTAAATGACTGAGACAACTCCTGAAAGTTCCTATCTTGTTTCCTCTCAATTTTATCCCATGCACCTTTGTCCCTTGCTGACTTGACTCTGCATCCTTTCACTATCATAAATCTCAGCTACAAGTAGACTATATAGTAAGCACTATACATCTGCTTTAAAAAAATCATCAAACTTGCAAAAGATCACTTGAGAACTCTCAACACAACAGGAAACCACAAACAATACTCTTTGGTTTTTGTAACAGACCAGTGCACGTTTAGCAGGTATAAAAACACTCCTCTCAAAGTCAGTGTTTGGGAAACTGTATGAAAACCACAGGTCTAGTGTCCAGTGATTCCTATTTAGTTAGGTATTCATTTCTACAATAAAGAAACCATATTTTCCCAAGAAAAATCATAGGTTAACTATTGTAGAGTCTATACATAGTATATATATACATTTTTATGGATACAAAAATAACATTTTGAGTTTCAATACTTGGTGCACAAAAGATTACAGTTGTATTATTTTGATGAACTGTTCCTTTTTTGTTAACAAGTAGAATCTGGTTTTATCTCTTCTAATTCTGGTTTGAAGTTTCTTTTGTCAGATATAAAAATAACTATTCCTGTTTGTTTACATTTCCTGCTTCTTTGGTATTTTTTTCCCATTATTTTATTCTAAGTTTTGGGGCACCATTGCTGAATAACTGTGTTAATTGGTTCTTGGGTTTGTTCTTTGTTTTTTATTTTAAACAAAAGAGTTTTCTAACTGTTTAAAGATATAGGTCCAAGAAATGGTTCAGCAGGTAAAAGTGCTTTTGGATAAGCCTGGCCACCTAAACTCAATTCCTGAAACATTGTGTAACAGTGAAAGGAGAGAACTGACTTCACAAAGTTGCTCATGCACTTGGTCTCCCTCCCTCCTTCCCTCCCTTCCTCCCTCCCTCTTGCTCTCCTTCTCCCCCTCCCTCTATCCCTCTCACAGCCACACTCACACCCATACACACGCTAATTAATTTAAAAAGAATATAAATACTAACAAGGTTATTATATTGGAATTAATATAAACACATAATTTTTTGTACAAAAAGAATGAATTCTGCTTACCTATTTTCTAGAATGGAATACAAAAAGTTCATACCTGAGCATCTGAGTTAGTGAATGTCTCCGTTCCAACAAGTGATAATTTGTTCTGACACTTGATTTTAAAAGTAAAGAAAAAAGTGACACATTTACAATCCATAGACAATGCCCTTCTCCCATTTTTAAACACGCCCAATATAATACCATTTTTAAAACATACACATAAGTGATGCAGAATTTATTTAAATCTTGACGTAAGATGAGAAAGGCAGTCAAACTAGTTTTAAAGTTAATGTATCAAAAGGAAAAAGAAAGAGTTGTTGTGTAGTAAGTAGTAGAGCACCTGCAGAAACTTTGGTTGTACCCCCTCACTCTCCACTGAACTACTAGAACACCCAGTAGCTAGCATGAATTATAAGCCACATAATGGGAAAAAAATGGGAGGTAAGTGAACATGTAAAAAAGTTAACATAATATGCCTCCAAGAAATATTGTTTGCCTGACTTTAGCATCTAACAGTGTTAATGGTTGTCTTTAACAGGTAAAAATATGAGAAGCGTAAGTCTTATCTGTCCTCAGATAGGGTTGCAGTAATTTTCTGTAAAACTTAATGTCACTTTTAAAATACAAGTTTCTATAGTGAAAAATAACAAAAAAGAATTACAAGAATTATTTAGTAAATATATTAGTGACATAAAGTACCAAAGATCTTGCCAAAATGATTTTTAAAAATATGTTATTCATCTTTCCTATTCATACAGCTTAGTAAAAAGAGCAGGATGCTCTCTATATTCATCAAAACTTCATCTCTCCTGCTGACACTTTACTAAAGTAGGATACTACATGTGTTTATGACTTATTTCATGTACTACAGTATGTTAAAGAGAAAATTTTTACCAAAATAGCATAGTTTATCAAGTATCTCTATCCCACTAAAATAATAAAATGTCAACATTTTAATTTTCTATATTTGTTTCACTTCTTCATTATGTATTTATTTCTATTCCTATATTCTCTATTTTGGGTACTAATTCAGTCAACATCTACTGGCCCAAGCAGGTACTGAAATGATTCATGATTGCATCTAATCTGGCATTTATTAACTTTTTTGTATCTTTTAGTTCCAACCTCCTGAAAATCTTTTGAATTCATTCTTGGATTGTTAGTACTCAGGCCTTCGTTACTTCTTAACAGGATGACTACTAGATTCTATTAAAACATCTTGTTTATGTACTCTTGTCTTAAAACACAACAAAACAGTTTTCTTGATGTAGCCTATCATTTCATAGTAAATGTCAACCATTTAGGGATCTTCCATTGTGCATACTCCACAACAGCATGTCCGTGTTCCATGGTGATTCTCTACAGTCTCAACTCACAGGGTTTCCTTTTCCTAGTATACACTTTCCATACTATCTTACTTACATTTCTCTAACATCTTTAAACTATATATGCTGACTTTCCTATTTTTGTCTTCTCTTAATTTCAGAGTCTTAATTATCTGTTTACTTCTTGTAGAACATGAACCTTGACTCCTTCATATTGCCTTACATATTTCTCATAAGTATAGTTTTTACATTCTACCATAATACTTTTAATGGTGCATTATATACAATATTATGAATGGCTATTGCCTCTATGAGAAAAAAAATCTCCCTGCGGGCCAGAACTACCATTATTTTTTTTCCTCTTTCTATGCTTTATCTAGTATAAAATTTCTTAAAAGAAAGCTTTTAGGTATAAAATCTATACAAATTGTAAATATATATATATATATATATATATATAAAGCTATGGGGAAACTAACATGGTTTTGTTCCCAAGTCTATTACTATAAATATTACATTAACTAAAATATCACTTTTATCTGTTGACACTTACTTCTTCTATGTCTTTCCACATTTCCTCACATTGTTTAATAAGTTCTTCCTCTGTATCAATAACAGCTTCCACATCTGTAATAGTATCTGGATCTACTTCTTGTTGATTCTCAGACATATCCTCTATTTATTTATATCCTTCAAATTACTGCAACAACTAACGTAAAAAAAAAAAAAGACGCATGCATTTAACAACTATTTGCTGAATGTAGCAGTGACTAATAGACAAAAATCCTTTCTATTGAAAGAGAAACATAAACATAGTACTGTTGGACGGAATACTTAGTATAGCTATTATTTAAAAAAAAGAGCATGGCTGTAACAGCAAAAATTAAAAACAGAACTACTATAGGACCCAGAAATTTCACTATTAGACATATATCCAAACAAAGGAAGCTAGCATGTTGAAAAAAATGTTTACAATCCCGTTTACTACAGCACCATTCACAATAGCCCAGGTATGTAATCAAGTGTCCACTAACTAAAGAATGGATTTAAACTTTAAAGTTTCTTATAATAGGAGAGTCAGTAGAATAGCAAGAGTGCAAAATTCAGGTAACTGGGCAGATGGATTGGTAAGAGCTTTTGGAAGTTGTTTGAATTATTTCTTCCAACTAAGTAAAATGTTAACTAAAGTGATCCTTTGTGAATAAGTATCAAGAGAAGGAATTTGAATTTAAAGAGCAGATACAGCCAGGTGTTGTAACCTATGCTTTTAATCCCACCACTTGGAAGGCAGAAAGGACGCAAGTGGATCTCTGCCTATATTGAAGGACAGCCAGAACTTCATAAAAGAAAAATTCTGTATCAAAAGGGAGCAGGGTTCAGAGAAATAGCTTATCAAATAAAGGTTAAGGTTTTCAACCAAGATTTTAAGAGAAGGGGAAAGGTGTACAGAATTTTTTTTTTTTTTTTTTTTTTTTTTTTTTTTTTTGTCTTTAAGAGAACTCAAAGAATATAAAACAACTTTGGATAGTAGCCCACTTTAAGTTAGTTAGTAATTAGTGGCCCAATTAAAACGACTAAAGATAGCATATTAGCATATTAAGAAGTAAGGTCATCCAAGAGTAATGAAAAGTGTCACAAGGTTACTAGATGGCTGCTGTAAAGAAAAGGAGACAATAGTGTATCGGGAGATTCAAAGTTAGGTAATATTAAGTATGCAGACAGATAACAAAGAAAACCTGTAGCTTACAATGTCAGATATAAATGGGAATAAACGCCATTTTTTACTCACGGATTTTTAATTTCTAAATTGCTTAACTGGTAAATTACCAACGGAGAAATTGTAAAATAGAACACGATAACATGCTCCTATATTAAAGGAATCAATAATGTGACCTATTTTGTCTTAATTAAAATCTTAAAGGCGACAAAACTATATCGCACTTGACGAGGAAATTCTAAAACCTATACAGCAATATACAAATTCAGAAATAGCAAAAACTCGTTGTATATAACTATGCTATGTGTTAGATGTAGATTTGGCACATGAATAGGCAAATGGAAACACGGACGCAATACACACACCTTTCTTGATTTCCTAGCGTCACATACATACACAGGCCAAGTCAAAAACAATACTCTGATAATGGGAGCCCACTTACTACATAAATTATAGTAATCTCAATATATCCTTTAGCTAATCGAAATCTTCTTCACTCTTTTTAACAAAAAGTTCCCTTCACCCCGCCCCTCTGCTCTTTCTGGTAAAACCAGGTAGGTTCTAGAATGGTATTGGCCCAGGAGGCCGAGAAGCGTGAGGCATCCCGTTCGTAGGCAGTAAGCATTAGATTTGGGGGGCTGGCTCTCCCAAACCTCCAGGACAGAAAGCTAGTAGGGTCTGGAAGCCTGGCTTAGCCAGCCAGAGCCGGTTCTAACTCACCTCCGTGCTCCGGTCTCCTCAAAGCTCTTGTCAACACAGCCAAGGCGCGCTGTTTACGCGCGCTGCTTGCTGATTGGACTAGCAGGACCCATCGTAGCCAATCAGGAAACGCTCCCAGCCGCTGACGGCAAAAGGCTGCGCCGCAGCTCGGGAAACTCGTTCACTCGGTTGTCGCGTCTGTTCTGGCATTTCAGACAATATGGCGGCAGAGAGTGGTAGCGATTCGCAGCTGAGAAGAAGAAGGCGCCGGGACCCAGAGGGATCAGAAAGAACGGAACTTAGCGAGCGAGAACCCGCACTTGTAGTGGCGGGGGGCGAAGAAAATGATGATGAGAATGAAGAGCGCTGGGTCGGGCCTCTACCGGTGGAAGCAACACTGGCCAAGAAGAGGAAAGGTAGCTCGGAGAGCGCGCGAGCAAGCTGGACTGCTACTCTGAAGGAGTGGGAGGGTTGATTTCAGGCACGCCCGCAAGCGGGAGTGATTGTGGGTTTGTGCACTTAGAACGGACGATCTTTACTTCATTTCCTCCCTAAATAGTAAATTGGTGTTAGTGTGGTGTGTTTTCCAAAATTGTAACACTGTTGATTCCTGACTGTCAGAGATACTATAAAGTAATACTTGTCTGTATTTCTGTGTTTGGCTGCTTTTACTGACCTCATAGCTGCCATAGGAAGTTGGAGTTCCTAATATTGATTTAGCAGGTGTGGAAAGGAGCACTAAGAATCATAAAGACTTAAATTTTTAACCCTGACTCGTTTAGTAATGAGTTTTCAAACTCAGGGAAAGTTGCTTAAGCTAGCTGGTTTTGAAGCCATACTCGAGACAAAATAGAAATGTTTTGCCACTAACGTGGAATAATAACAAGATTTTATAAGTATAAAATCTTTAAAGTTTAGTAAAGAGATAAAATTGACGGTTTTAAAGGCTTTTCTAGTAACTGTTTTTGTAATTGCCTTAGGCAGATGTGTGTGTGTGTGTGTGTGTGTGTGTGTGTGTGTGCGCGCACTAAACACAATTCTGACTGTGAAACTACTACTTAAAACCTTTCATTTTCAGAACAAAGCCCAAAACTCCTTAACACGGATTATGAGGCTTTTTGTCCCTCTTTTCTTCCCCAAGCAGGACTCCCAATTCTGTCCATTGTCAAAACTTTGTCCTTGAGCATGGGCTCCTCCTCTACTTTCCTGTCCATATACTATGAAGTCTCTTTCTGGAATAATTTCTCTTCTTTAACTGTGCTAGATTTTTAACAGGTCTGGTTTTAGACGCAGTGCTTTTTGAACATTGTATAATGACACCCTTATAGTTAGCTCCTTCCTTTTTCTGCCCAGTCCTGCTTTTGCCTTAGTGACACTTCCTACTTTTTGTAGTTGTATATTTATTCATGTGACTTTCTGAAAGCTACTAGATTAGGCATGTAAGAACAAGGACCATGCACTTTCTGCTCCAACCCTTGATACAGTATTTTGCTTGCAGATTTAATGAATATTATATAACATTAATGCTGTTATTATTTCACTTAAATCTTACTACAGGCACTGCTTAAATGGAAGAAATAGGATAACTTTGGAAGGAAGAACAAAAACAAAAGTTTTAAAAACACAAACATTGATATGTTAACATAGCAAACAAGTGTCTTATAAACACTACAGTTGGGTCAGAAATAGGTATAGGTATATCATGTGAAGAATCTTTACCCTCAGCCGGATATTTGTTTGTTTGGTTTTTGTTTTTTTTTAAATCCAGCCAATGGAGTATGAGTCTAAGGGAGGAAAAACAAAACAAAAAAACCCTGAAACCACATACAAAAGGATTGTTACAAAAATATTATGTATACTTTACCTAAAATGACAGTGTTTGTGTTTACATTTTCACAATGATGTATAGTTGTTTGTCAGTACGTTAAATTAATTTTTAAACATTTATTATTATTGCTATTATTTTACGCGTAGGGGGTGTTTTGCCTGTTTGTATACCATGTTAATGTCTGGTACCCAAGGAGCATCACTGTAACTGGAGTTACCGATGGAAGAACAGCCAGTGCTCTTAACCTCTGAGCCTCCTGTCTGGCCCGAATAAGCTGTATATTTACCTATTACATTGCGTGTTCGTGGGACCAGAGAGGCAGGAGCACATACACGGAGTACAAGAGTAGAGGGCAGAGGACAACCTTGTAGAGTTGGTTTTCTGCATCTACTTTTATGTGACTTCCAAGGACTGAACTCAGGTTGCCAGAGGCAAGCATCTTTACTTTCAGCCATCTTGCCTGTCTTAAAATAAACTATTTCTTAAGGAAAATAGTTATGTCGTTCTCTTCTTCATGTGCATGTTCCCTTGAATATATTCAAATGAATTATTGACAACAAAAGTAAGCTGGAGAGATGGCTCAGCAGTTAAGAGCACTGACTGCTCTTCAGAGGTCCACAGTTCAATTTCCAGCAACCACATGGTGGCTCACAACTATCTGTAATGGGATCTGATGCTTTGCTGTGGTGTGTCTGAAGACAGCTACAGTGTGCTCATATACATAAATGATAAATCTTTTTTTAAAAAGTAATCTGGAACAGATAGGATAACATTACAGAAAACTCCTACAAGCAACAGCATTAAAAAGAGAATGAAATAGCACTTTTATGAAAATGCCAAAATAAGCAGCCAGGTTGGTGTAAGCTCCAGATGTTCCCAGGCACTTTCTGCACCAATATAACTTGTGCATAGCCCTCATTTTCATTGTGCTGAGTTCCTAAAGTTAATACTGTAGTTCTAATTAATAACCTAGCTTTAAGCTGAGAACTAAAGAAGGAAAGAAAGAAGAACTTTTTAGGAATATAGATAGTTTTATTTGTCATAAAACAGTAGTCCTATCCCTTAGTATACAGTCACTGCAAGAACCCAAAAAGAGGCCATTTAAGCAAATGTTAGTAGGCACACATATGAATGGAGATTTTGAGTACCAATACTCAAAAAATTTTCATGGCAAAGCAGTTTGCCATACATAATTTCAAGTGTGCCGTACAGTAATAAACACCTGACAGTTTGGTTTGTCATATTTAATTTGCCAACTTTGTATAGGTATGTTTGATCACTTTATTTGGAAACTACCTTTTTCAAAAATAAATTTTACTACTAAAATTGATCATGGCTCATCATAAAACTAAGATTTTTTTTATGTTCATCAATTTTCCATTTTTCCAGGTATTATACTATTAGAAAACTATCTGAAAGGCACTCAACTAGATGTGCTCGGATTTTCTTAGCTCTAAACATATAAATGTTTTGTTTGTGTTCATGTTTCAGTTCTGTATAATGACTAATAGAGGAATAGTGTCTTAAACATCTTACAAATAGCTGTCAGGTTTTTTTGTTTTTTTTGGTTGTTGATAAATTAACTAGTTTCAAAAAAAATTAACTGGTTTCTATGTGGCTATAGAGATTGTTATTTTCATAAAGCTTTAGATTTATTGAAACATTCATATTAAGCCACAACCATTAATAATTACCAAAACCTTTGAAACAAAAGCTAGAGGTATATCTCAGTTGTTAAAAGCATTTTCTGATCCTCCAGAAGACCTCAATTTGATTCCTAGGACCCACATGAGATAGCCTATAAACCAGCTGTATTTCTAGTTCGAATGGATTCAGCATCCTCTGTTGGCCTCATTGGGTACCTGTACACACCTGGCATATACTGGTACAGACATAAAGTCTTTGAAACAGTATTCATATAGTCCCTAGGAACCTGTCATAGTAACTTCTGAAATAATAAAAGTTATAACTGGTATAACAAATACTGGATTTTTGTATCCCATGTCTATTGAAAGAAATTAAAATTTAGAAGATAACATAAAAATTTAGAAAATTCTAAATCACGTTAATTTCATTCATTAAAAATACTTTTAATTCCCTCTCCCAGTTCTAGAGTTTGAAAGAGTCTATCTTGATAATCTCCCCAGTGCATCCATGTATGAGCGCAGTTACATGCACAGAGACGTTATCACACATGTGGTATGTACCAAGTAAGTGTATCATAGTTTGTTTTTCACTATTTTAACTTTATATTCTGTGTATGAGTGCTTTGCATGTCTCAGCACCTGCATGCCTGGTACCTACAGAAGCCAAGAGAGTGCAGTAGATCTCTCCGAACCAGCATTACTTTGTAAACTGCCATGCAGGTGCTAGGAATTGAACTCAAGTCCTATGAAACAGCAGCCAGTGATCTTAACTACTGAGCTGCCTCTCCAGCCCCAAGTATATCATACATGCTCAGAAAAAGAAATCTAACGCTTAATCCTGAGTGGATTTACAAAAGTAATTTGGGGATTTTATAGATTTAATTCTGTAGATTCTATAATAACTGAACAAAGCCCTGCATGTTTTGTTATTTAAAAGAAAACATCCTGTCAGGTGGAACATCCAGGTATGTGTATGTACATTTGGTGATAAAAATCAGTAATGGCTGAACCATGTTATCAGAGGTTTCCTAGGAAGAAAGTATATTAAAATAGGAATGATAATAAATTGGCCTCTTTGGGGTTTAACTCAGACCTAGAATTATCAGAGGACCTTCAAAATGGATGTCTGGATTTTTAAAAAATAGGAAATTTTTTTAAAAGAATGGTAATAACAGTAAAAGTGGTCCTCTGATTTTTTTGTTGTTGTTTTTTTAGCTCTGTTCCTTATTTGGATTTTGAACCTGTGAGCAAGAGAAACATCAAATTTCTACTTTTAAAAGGAGCATATTAGCCATTACTAAGTTCCATTCAAATAGGACAGAACTAGGAAGAGGGAGAATAGGAAGCTACTATAGAAATTTGGATGAGCTTTGATTAGGGCTTAGATGATATTGACAGTGATTATCAAAACTCTTGACCTCTTAAAACAAATTGCATTTGAAATATAAATCTTTAATATGTTAACAATAGGATAATTCTGACTAAACTCAGTTTCAGCTTGTTAATATATAAAGAATTGCTTTTCTCACCCAAATCTGTAGAGTTTAACAAAAAGTTATTTGTTTTGTAGTTTTTGCTTGTGTTTTGGTTGGTTAGTTTTTATTTTTTTGTTTTTTGGGTTTTGTTTTGTTTTTCCTGTGTCTGTGTGTGTCTGCCTGTGTCTGTGTTGCTCTGTGATTTTGTGGTTAAGTAAATCTAAAGCTGTCACCACGTATGGGTATGGTGTAAATAAATGTGGTCGTCCTAGTACTACTGTGTGTAAGATACTTCGTATATGTGCACTAAGCTAAATAAATGCTTTCAGTTTTTATATGTGTGATAGAAAAAGGTTCTGTTTAAATCTCTTTGATTTCTTTTTTTAAAAGATTATTTATTGTTATGTGAGTACACTGTAATCTTTAATTCTTAACTAAAATACATTGAATAAGATGAAATAAAGTTATTTTGGACTTTTTTATATGTGAAAGTAGTTTGGGTGTTTATAATCTGGAAGGCAAAAAATTTTTTCTTTAAAAGACTGTTTTCAGGGTAGATTTAGCAATAAATACTAAAGTCTAATAATTCCAGCAGGGATTTCTTTTTTGTTTTTTGGGGTTTTTTTGTTTGTTTGTTTGTTTGTTTGTTTTTGTTTTGAGATGGGATTTCCATTAAGTTGTGAAAGCTGGCTTTTTCACCCCCTCTATGGCCTAGGCAACCTTCCTGCCTCGGCCTCCTGAGTAGCACCACTAGACCCAACTCCATATTTGTTTAATTATAAACCCTTTTTCAATTCTGAACCTACGTCTTGGGGTTCATATTAGTTGCTAGTATTTCTACAGTGGTCCGTGTAAAGAAAAATTTAAAAACAATATCAAAACAATAAAAGACTAAACTAGAGGTGATAGAATATACCTATAAAGGAGACGGGGCAGGTAGGGGTCACAGATTCAACACTAGTTAGCGTATAGTATATGGTGAGAACTTGTCTGAAAAAAGAAAGAAAGAAGGCCTATTATTGAAGTAGTCAAATGCTGTCAGTCAATGTTTGCTTTGACATTACTCAGCTTTGTTTTGGAAATTAACTTTAATTTTTTTTATTTTTATTTTTTTATCTATACAGAACAGATTTCATTATCACTGCCAGTCATGATGGGCATGTTAAATTTTGGAAAAAAATAGAAGAAGGAATTGAGTTTGTTAAACATTTTCGTAGTCACCTTGGTAAGAGTTTTATAATTTTTTGTAGCTCCTGTTTAAGCTGTACTGTTTTAAAATTCCTTTAAAATATTGTGCTGTTTTCCTTTGAGTCATGAATCATTATTTTATTTGTATTTACCGATTGTTTCTATTTTATTTTTTAAAATAGGGATTATTGAGAGTATTGCGGTTAGCTGTGAAGGAGCATTGTTCTGTTCTGTCGGGGATGATAAAGCAATGAAGGTATTTGATGTAGTGAACTTTGACATGATCAATATGCTGAAGCTTGGGTAAGTTTTCTATAAAGCTTTCTGTGTATGTGTGCGCATTTAACTTAGTAAAGTAAGTGTAAACTAAACTTTACCACATCTCAGGCTACTTTTATATTTTTTTAAAGAATTATTTAATGTATATGAGTATACTGTAGCTGTCAGACACACCAGAAGAGGGCATCAGATCCCATTATAGACAGCTGTGAGCCACCATGTGGTTGCTGGATTTGAACTCAGAACCTATGGAAGAGCAGTGAGCGCTCTTAACTGCTGAGCCATCTCTCCAGCCCCAGAATATGTTATCTTACCATTTGTGGATTTACATGGACATGTCAGAGACCATCCTTGTGTTGTTTGGAGGCTTCTGCTCTTTTCATTGACACAAGTGTTTGTTTTCGAGATAGTTTCTTTATGTAGCCCTGGCTTTTCTGAAACTCACTCTGTTGATCAAGATGGCTTTAAACTCAGAGATCCACCTTGAAATTTTCAAACGAAGATTCATCATATCTAGCTAATTACCAGTTAGTAAATTGATGAAGACCCATCATGCCTAACTGCTGATAGAAGAACTTCCTTGCTATATTATACTTATTTGAAGATACAATCTGTGTATTTATATGGTTTATAGATAAGTTTAAATTCTGCAGTTGATTTTTATAGAGATGCTGATGTGGTTGAGTAGTACAGTCACAAGACTTGTACATTGTTTTAAGCATGACTTTTAAAAAGATAACATGCTAACTATCTATATCCAAATAAATGTCAATTTAAAAGCCATACCGTTTTCAGAGTGTTTGGGAACTTGCTTTATTGGAATAACATAACTATACACCTTAAGCTACACAACTTTAAAAAACAAGCTTTTGCCCACAGCTCCAAGGTTTGTTGCTAACAATTTCATTTCTTATAAGGGCTCTCTTCCTGCTTCAAAGCTTTTCCTCATTAGGTTAAAGAAGGCAGGAGTTGGGGCAGATAAGGTCTTGGGCTTATTAGATTAGGCCCCCATTTTTATGAGCTCATTTAGTCCTAAACTTAGAAAGATTTAGCTCATCTCAGTAGTCCTAAAGACTATCTGAAAAGCCCTGCTATGGAGTATCAGGTCTATAGATCAAATCAAACTTCGGATTATGTTTTGTAATTAAATTTTATGAGGCAAAAAAGATAATCAGTGTTAACTCTATTTGGTTAGATTTACCTAACCTTAATCTTCTCTTATTCTCCAGTTTTTTTCCCCAAACATTTGCTATTTTTGAAAGTAACAAATAATTGAACATTAGCTCTTTGAGAATACTCAAGAGTCTGTTTCAGAACTGATTGAAGTTCTAAATGAAGAGTTCAAGAAAGGTTTTGAGCATCAACACCATGGTGATTGGTCTGACATTGTAATTTTAAAACTACTTTGCAGAGACAACATATATTAAAAGTTTGGTATATAGAATAAATATATCAAATTCATTTTTGCACATTGTTCATCATAGAACATGTCTAGTGCTTACAGTTTTAATATCAAGATAAGACTGTAGTTTTCTTTTGAGTATAGTCAGAATCTATTTTGATAATCCATGTTTCAAGAATGGATTTACAAAGTATGGTATAAAATGCTAACCTATTAAAAAGGTATACATATAAACTGTTTACAGACACCCAATGCCTCAGAATACCTTAAGGCTCAGAGATGATTAAGTTTCCTAACTACCCAACCAAAGTAAGTGTGCAACTCTCCTCCGGTAGGTTGGTGTTGCCATGGTGATTGTGGTTACACTGATGGCAGTAGAAAGAGGGAGTTTCGGATAAGGACTAGGACATAGCTCAGAGGTGGAGCAAACACTTAATGTGCAAAGGCCCTGGACTCCAGTCCTTGTACTGCAAGAGAAAAGAGTAAAAAGAAATTTAATAGCTATTCTGAGTAGTTCCTCCCTGTCTTTTACATGCAAGCAAAGAATCCCAAACTGCCTAATGGTTGGCCAGAACATTTTGGTTTGAATAATGGGCTCGAGAGGGATGCTTACTGGATTGACCTTCCTTTTTCTCCTTCTCATTTGTAACGGCTTTAGCTATTTTCCTGGACAATGTGAGTGGATATATTGCCCAGGAGATGCCATATCTTCAGTTGCTGCTTCTGAGAAGAGTACAGGAAAAATTTTCATTTATGATGGTCGAGGAGATAACCAACCACTTCATATTTTTGACAAACTCCATGTATTCCCTCTTACTCAAATCAGACTAAACCCAATTTACAAAGCAGTGGTGTCTTCTGACAAATCCGGAATGATTGAGTACTGGACTGGACCGCCGCATGAATATAAATTTCCTAAAAATGTCAACTGGGAGTATAAAACGGACACAGACTTATATGAGTTTGCCAAGTGTAAGGCATATCCAACCAGCATATGCTTTTCACCGGATGGGAAGAAAATAGCAACCATTGGATCAGACAGAAAAGTTAGAATTTTCAGGTTTTTAACTGGAAAACTCATGAGGGTCTTTGATGAATCATTAAGTGTAAGTACAATTAAATCAGATTTTACTTTTCTAATCTTTATGTTTTGCTATTTTATAAAGGGTATTTTTTACACAATGCATATTGATGGTTATTTTCTCTTATCACATATAGTAAAAATACTATTCAGTTGTCTTTAATTTTGCATTGGTGCTCTTTTCTACAATTTGTCAAGGTGATAGGACTGATATGACAAGAGATGAGGAGTAAAAGATATGACAGAAGTTGAGGTTCAGAATGGGAACTTGGCAAAAGAAAACCAAGTGTCAGTCAAACTACTCATTTGCAATACCAAGCTTAAGTATAAATGTGTATGCAGGAAGTAGTAATAACTTGAATCCTACATTCCACGGGGCTGCTCTTTTTGGATATGGGAGATGGCTGCCTAGCATGAGTGGAAAAACTGCAATGACTTAAGCCTGTGTAACTAGTCCAGTAGAACAGAAATTGATTGTCAGGTTTTACCTTTTAGTAGAGCTGAGATACACAGGATCACAGCATGTGTCAGTACACTTGTGTACCACAGAGGTCAAGCTGTGAATGCCAGAATATTGTAAAAAGATTTTATTGAGGCATTTACCAAATTGGATATTTATGAAATGTCTATATATGATATGTTGTAGAACTTACATCTTGAAAGCTGTTAAGTTTTTAGCAAAAATAAACTAGTTCAGCATTCTGGGTAATTTTGGGCACATAGGTCAGCAGTACATAAAGTCATGAAAGCTGAACTGCAAGATCATGCATTCACGACTCAATCTCCCAAGATACCTCTTGTTTTCATAGTTCTGCGTATTGTTTTTCCTTTGACTAGAAAAAGTTGAGACTTTAGTTAACATAAACATGAAACATAGATAAGTA
This sequence comes from Micromys minutus, assembly GCF_963924665.1. Lineage (NCBI taxonomy): Eukaryota > Metazoa > Chordata > Mammalia > Rodentia > Muridae > Micromys > Micromys minutus. The sequence continues at coordinate 5,568,870 of NC_137955.1, read as the reverse complement.
AATGGAATGTAAGTCTAGCTTACTATTGCCCATAATAAAGTGTTAGCTACTGTTTGATGTCCTTATTCTATGAAATGCTGAATAACAAGATCCTATATTCTGTAAGGTTCTTGGAATACTAACACAAAGAACAAAGATGTAACCCACATCTTGAAATTGATGTGTTAAATATCAAAAGTAAACCAAATTTCTAATCTATAAAGGATTCTCCTATAAGCCATTGTGTTTTAAATATATTCATCTAATATTAATCAGCTGCTCATATCAAAATAACTTGGAACAGTTTCTAATGTCCTAATTTTGATATAACAAGATAGTAGAGTTACTCAACAGGGGGCTGGAGAGATTGCTCAGTGGTCAAGAGTGCTTTTCTGTTCTTGCATAGGACCTAAATTCAATTACCAGTATCCATATTAGATAGTTCACAACTACCTATGTCTCCAGTTTTGAGAAATGTTACATTCTCTTTTGGCCTCCATGGGCACTCACATACATATACACAGACACACATCAATAAATAACTTTTTTGAAAAGTTATTCAACAAAATTTAATATTTGCCATATATTCTTTTCCTGATTCTTATACAGGATTTCACTATGTAACTGCATTACCTGTTATGATTAGTTACTATTCATGTGACTCACTTCATGTATTTGTTTGTTTGCTTGTTTGTGGGAGGTGAGGAAAGGGCTTCACTCTGTCATCTGTCTGGCCTAGAACTTCCTGTGTAGCCCACACTTCTGCCTCATCTTCCCAAATGCTGAAGCTCCCTATAGGTTACAGGTCCAGCTGCTGTGTCACTTGGCTCCTTATTGTACCTAGACCAAATAGGGATTAGCCAAAAGTACTGTATATACAATATTCCAAAGCAGTAATATAAAACATTTTTCCATTTATTAACTGTTATAGAAATGGTAATATTTTATGTCTGTTAGGTTGAATAAATTCCAACTTTTTTGCTTCATATATATATATTTTAGTGCCTACTAAAATGTTTTATTGCTTATATGAATTATATTTCATTGAAAGTGCTACTCTGAGGCTTCTAAAGGGCAAGTATATCATTTTTGTAAAGAAAGCATTAGTTATATAAATTAACTGGTTTAGTGTGTTTCTTAAGTTAGAAAAAGCAATAATTATTAGTATAATGTGTTTAGGGGTTGGAGGGTGATGGGGATCAAACTCAGGATATAACTTAACCCTCAAGTTAGCTACACACCCCTGAAAAGCAGATTTGTTGTTTGTATGTTGTTTTGTTTGAGACTTGGATTCATAGTCTGGGCCAGGCTGGGCTACACTCACTGTGCTTCTGCCCCAGACGCTAGACTGAGGGAATCACAGCCAGAAACAACCCACAGTGGGCTTGAGCTATTTGTGATGGAAGTCAACAATGTCTTCTTTAGCTTCCTGTTTATAAGGTTGAGAATGCCTCCTAAAATTATAAGAATATGCAAATTCTTATTGGCTCTCATTGGGTTCTGTTTCTATTCAGGGCTCAGTCTTAATTCATATATGCATGTGTGCATGTATATGTGTATAGTTATTTTGTTAATGCTTAGTTTATTTCCTAGATGTTTACTGAACTGCAGCAGATGAGACAACAATTACCAGACATGGAATTTGGCCGACGAATGGCTGTGGAACGTGAGCTGGAGAAAGTGGATGCTGTAAGATTAATTAATATCGTCTTTGATGAGACTGGACACTTCGTGCTCTATGGAACAATGCTGGGCATCAAAGTTATAAATGTAGAAACAAATCGGTAAGCTTTAACATGATTTATATATTTTAAGTGCAGTTATTTGGGATCATTTACTCCATCAGGGGAACAATGAGAGTTTTGTTTGTTTCAGAGAAAGTGGAAAGGTCCCAAAAGTCTAAACTTAACCAAATGTTTTGACTGGATCTTTCTGTGGTCTCTCAGTTGTTTATAATCTTATGTAAAAAGTTTCCACTTGTGTTTATAAAATAAATGGAAAGAAGATATGCATAGTTTCAAAGTTGGGGGGGGTGCAGTTTTTCTTTTTTTCTCCTAAAAAAAAAACAAGGTTCAGTTTATGTTTTGCTTATTGATTTAAATTAGCCAGGCTCATGTTAAATGTTGCCAAATATTTTAACCACAAAATTTAGCATCACATCCTGCTAGACATAAAGGGAGGGTTAAAATGCATAAAACCACAGTAAGTCTTTTATGCAAATAACCCATTTGGTGTTAGTACAGAGTATCTATAATCAGATACTGTGTCTGAATGTAAGAAAAAAAACTTAGAGAATATTTTGAGAAAAAGCTTGTTCTGTACATTCCTACATATAAACAGATTTATCTCGTAGTTCTTAGTAACATGAAATCATTGAAAGCCTATAAAAGAGTTATAAGAACAGGCTAAAACTTCACACTCAACCTTTGGTATGCATGGGGTTGTACTAGGATACCTTGTGATTCCAAACTCAAAGGATTTTCAAATAGTCCCTCATATAAAATGCATATGCTACTATTCTTAAATCTAGTGTAGATCATTTATAATTCCTTCTATAAATGTTATCTAAACACATGTACTATATTGTTTGTAGAATAATGATAAAGAAAATGTATATACATGTTCAGTATAGATGATTTAAAACAAAATATTTTTAATCTGAAATTTGAATCTAAGCTATAGAACTTATGGGTACAAAGGGATAATTGAATCAATGATTGATTCAGGTCTGCTTTATTTATTTGTGTGTGCATGTGAGTGCAAGAAATCAAGTTAATTGTCTTTATTGCTCTCCACCTTTTTTTTTTTAAACGGTGTCTCTTACTGAACTTGAAGTTCATCTATTTTAGTTAGCCTTGCCAGTGAGCAGCAGAGATCTGCCTGCCTCTGCCTTTGCTTCTACCCTTCCTAAAGCACAGTAACTGATTTGTGCTTACATGGCTGTGGGTGATAGGAATCTGAATCCAGGTTCTTTTATCCATTAAGCCATCTTCCCAGACCCAAAGTCTGTTTAAGAGAACTTTTAAAGCAGGTGAAGGCTCACAACAAAATAGGCAAGGAGGTACAATTTCCCCATATGTTCTCTGACTGCTCTTACAGCTCCAGTCAAAATAATAGAAACCTAGATTGATATATCACATCACCTAAAATCTACCTATTGTTTACACTAAGGTTCCCTCTTGTTATTATGCATTATGTTTGGATAAATGTAAAACGTAATGTGTCCATCACTATCAGTCAAAAGTCCTCTGCTTCAAGTGTCTGTTACTCTGTCTTATAATTTTTAGAATGACTACTAACTACTACAGGTAATCTTCCTATTTATCATTATTATTATTATCATTATTATTTTAGACAGAGTCTTGTACTGTAGCTAGGGTCATATATAGGCATGAGACCCCATACTCAGCTTACTACTGCTGTTGTTCTCTCCTGGTTTTTCTACTTCCAGAAGATCATGTTAGTCATTCAACAATTGACCTTTTCATCTTCTTTCATTTCTTTTAGTTAATAGTAACAGTTGAAATTCTAGTACATCTTTCTATCTCTTTATAGCTCATTTTTTAAAAACTAAGTAATATTCCATTGTCTTTACAAACAACTTAATTGTCTTTTTAGCAAGCTAGTAAGGGACATCTTAGTTTCTTCCAAGTTGTGGAATTTATATTAAGTAAAACTGCTCTAAACTTTGTGTGTGTGTGTGTGTGTGTGTGTGTGTGTGTGTGTGTGTGTGTGTGTGTGTGTGTGTGTGTCTGTGTGTGTCTGTGTGTGTGTGTGTGTGTGTGTGTGTGTGTGTGTGTGTGTGTGTAAGTTTCCATCTTTTTTGGAAAACTACCAAGGAGCTGAATTGTGGATCCTATGGCACCAGTATATTTTTATAAGAAGCCACTGTATTATCTTCCAAAGTGCTACTCTTTGCATTCCCACCAACAGTGAACAATAAATTTTTGTTGCTCCAAATACTGGGTATTCACCACTGTTCTGGGGTTGAGCTGTTCCAATGTATTCAGATTTCTTGTTTGCGTTTCCATCTGATGTGGAACATCTTTCATGTGTTTACTTTGCCAAGGTATTTGCCAAGGTCTTTGAAGCAATTCTCACTTGGTTGGTTGCCTTTATTGTTAATTTTAAGAATCCTTTGTATGTGATATGTGATTGGTTCTTCTTCAGATATATTCTTCAAGTATTCTAGTCTATAGCTTTTTGTTTTTATGATTGGATTATTTTTTAAACCTAATAATACCTATCAACTTGGTGATTAGGTAGAGAGATATTTAAGATACCTTTCATTAGTCCTTTGCATATGGAAAACAGATAGTTGACTTAAATGTTTACATGTATTTTATTTTATTTTGGGGTAGGAGAGTTATGCCACAGTGCGTGCTTGAAAGTCAAGGAGACAGCTTGGTGGGTCCAGCTCACTCTACCCCGAGGTCATGGGGTGGAGCTCATGTGGTCAGGTGTGACATCACTTGCCCTTACTCACTGAAACCAAATCCCTAATGCAGGCTGCTGGATTCTTCCTTTTTCTGTGTAAGCTGTCATGACTGGAATTCTTCCTGGGCCTTGTTTTCCCTCATGTTTGTACAAATGCATTAGTACAGGTGTGTCTGCACATGTATGCAGGGGGTCAGAGGCTGATGTTAATTTTACTGCCTACTCCAGCTGCCAGTTTGCCCTGTGGATCCTGTGAGAAACATGGGACTATGGTAGGCTGGTTTTTATATGGCTACTATGTGTCCAAATTCTGTTTCCCAGGCTTACAAATCAATTTGTCCACTGAGCTCTCTTCTCAGGCTAATTGTGGCGATTTCAGTAGATTAAGTTGATTTGTATGTTTCAGGTGTGTGCGGATCTTAGGCAAGCAAGAGAACATTCGAGTGATGCAACTGGCTCTGTTTCAGGGAACAGCCAGAAAGCACCGAGCTGCAGCTACCATAGAGATGAAAGCGTCTGAAAACCCTGTTCTCCAGAACATTCAAGCTGACCCAACAATAGTCTGCACATCTTTCAAAAAGAACCGATTTTATATGGTACGTGATCCTCTCAGAGATGGCCATTGCATTAGTGGCTTTTCAGCCTTGCTGGGAGTTTTCTTTTCTTAGAGAATGTTGGCAGTAATAACAAACTTCCTAAACACCGGAAACACCAGCCTACATTAATATTGTAGCATTTTGAACTAAGAATTGATTTCTAAATATTTCTTCATTCTTTCCCATCATGCTTAAAATTTTTTCTATCTGGCTTCTGTTTCTGTTTGTGGTAAGATGATAAACTAATAATTATGTTTATAATTGTATTTACAACAGTTTTTACTATTGATTTCTAAGTGTTTTGTTTTTCAACTTTTCACTTGAACGTAATTTCCCAGAACTTATACAATTTCTTTCTCTGTAGAGATTTATACACGTGTTCATATTTATGTGCATGTCTTTTCTTGACTTTTCATTCAACGTAACAGTGCTATAGTGGAGCGATATATTCCTGAAAGATCTTTCCCTCCTCTGGAGAACTTAGCTGTCATTTGTTGGGATTTTTTCTCAGTGATCACTTACTTTCCCAGCATGCATAGGCCCTAGCACTGGGAGGGGATACTAAGCTTGTGCTAAAATCAGCCTTCGCAGTTACTTTTGAACAGTCGCACCCCTCAAGCCGACACTGTAAAGTACAGAGTCCTCTGCACTACAAATAACTTTCTCAGATCTAAATAGAACTCTCAGTTGTCTGTAACTGGCTTTTATCACTTCTGTGGCTTTTAGCCTTTTAACTCTTTATTTACTACACTAACTAAACAAAGTTTTATTCTATTTATAGTAATTACTCTTTTTAACTATTTTTAGCTATTCTTCCAATGACAGGTTTTCTTTCAACTTCTACTTAAGGACTCAACTTCAAAAGCTTTTAACATCAATACTGAGTCATAAGCACCTGCTTGTGTTCTTCTGATGCCTTCTCATTGTATATAACATGCTTTGGGATATAAATCAATAATCTGTGTTGGGAGAAATGGGGGCATTTAAGACATTGCTTTCTTCCTCCAAATGATTTAAAGTTAAATAGATTCTACTGTGGCTTCACTATTAAATGCATAAAGTTTAGTCAAATGGCTGACCCATTGTAGTCTACACATTCACTCATCTGATGTCTCTGAATTATTAGCCTCTCTGATGAGTTCAAACTAACATAATTGATAAACTTATGACATAGAAGCTTCCCAGCCCCAGTCAAGCTTTTAACCTAACATACATTAATTCTTTAACATGAGAATTTTTCCTTTCAGAGGCATAATTAAAAACTTACTAATTATGCTAAATGAAAATAGTTGATTTGATTTGACCTGTGATTGACCTATGATTTAGCTACTAATGCAGTTAAAATTATCAGAGATAATTTTTGATATATACTAATGTTTTTATCCATTTCATAAAAATTTTACTTAAGTTATTATTTGGCTTTTTTCTTAGTTTACTTTAGATGGTTGAAGTATACATGCTCATTTTTAATGTTTCAAGAAGTAGAGGAACTTTTAATCAGAAGTTTCAGCTAGGAAATATTATGAATTTTCTTTCAGTGTGAGTAGATGTATGTTTCCTTAAATAATGATAAGAAGTAACATTTTTATGTTTTTTGTTTTAAATCCAACATCAAGAAATAAAAGTGTGATGATTTTTTATATAGGGTATATTCATAAATCCCTATTTGTTAGTGAGAAAATGAAAAAATTTCACTTTGTCCAAGTGACATAATTAGGAAGTGACAGAAATAGACTTTACTTGCAGATCATCTGCTTGTGAAAATGAGTAAGAAGCTTCTGGCTATGACTAGAAGACTAAAGAACTACCACAAATACAAGTCACCTTGTTACATGTGTTGTATCTCATTTGAGAATAATTAAACTGCCCTTAGTTCTTTAAAACTGAGGACCCGAGAGACCTCCCTGTCCCGATAGCATGTCTATCCGTACTGTACTTACTCAGATCTTATTTATGTAGCCATATTAAGATACCATGGGTGGTGCTGCCGTATCATTTTTGGATTCGTAATCCTACAGCAGATTTCCTGGCCTCTGGTTCCAAGACTCTTACTGCCCCTTCCGGCTCTTCCATGTTCTCTCGGCCTTAATTACAAGAGTTATGTTGCAGATGTATCCACTGGAGCTGGACACTACATGATCAGTTGCTCTCTGCATATTTTGTTGTTGTGGTAGTGGTGGGGTTTTTTTGGTAATGGTTTCCATCTGTTGCAAAGAGAAGTTTTTTGGGTTTTTTTGTTTGTGTGTTTTTTGTCTTTTTTGAAGAGGAATGACAACTATACTTAACTGTGAATATAAGAATAGGTGTTTAGAATACAGTTAGAAATTATATGGGTTTAGGAAAAGTGATGGTTTAGGTTCTCCTGTAAGATCCGTGACCATCTACCCCAAAAAGTTGGGCTTCCAGTACTGGCATGATTTCTTTCCTCCTGTATGGGCCTCAAGTGCAATTAGACAGCTGTTGGCTCCTGTCAGATATGTGTACCACTATTACACCTTTAGGGATACCATGCCTTGCTGATTGTCTTAGATCCTAAGTATCACAGCAGGGTAGGACTGTTGGTTGCTTTCCTCCTGCCAGTACTATAAAAACTTATTCTTAGGGTAAAGGCTTTCAGCTCAGACTTAGCTCAGATCCTCAGTCCTGTTTCCAAAGTACATGAAGCCTTATCTTCAACCTCTGAGAGGTTACCATAGACAATGGCTGTTACCTATATTGTTTGGGCGGTTTCCTGGGCTCCAGTGACCAACAACTTGTTTCTGGTACTGACATATTTTTTGTGAGTCTGTGGTTCTTAGAGATAGCACTGTGAGCTGAAATTGTATAAATTCATTTAAACGATGTATGTATTCACATACACTTATATGTGTTATATGTATTTTTAGGTGGATAAAAGTTTTCTCCCTCTTCTTTGGTATTGACCTCTCTCCTCCTCAGTTAAAGCTCCCCTTCCTCCCCATTCTCCTTTTCATATCTCCTGTATCCCACTATGCCCTTCTCTAGTCCGTGGCTTTTTTTTTACTTTCCTGGTGTCTGAGGTTAATCGAGGTCTGTTGTGAATTCTTACTTTCCTTGAAAAGTAAAATTTTATTTTTAAGTTTTTACTTTGTAAGTTGTTTAACTCAATTACTCACATTTTCTTTCTTCAGTTTACCAAACGAGAACCAGAAGATACAAAAAGTGCAGATTCTGACAGAGATGTTTTTAATGAGAAACCTTCTAAAGAAGAAGTCATGGCAGCTACTCAAGCTGAAGGACCGAAACGAGTTTCAGATAGTGCCATTGTACACACAAGCATGGGAGACATTCACATCAAACTTTTTCCTGTTGAGTACGTAAAGTTTTTGTTGTCTTTACACAAATACCAATATCAATGTGTACATTTGGAGAATAACATGAATTTGTTACATTCACGAATTTTGAATTGTATGTCTGGATCAAAAAAAAAAATGTAACTCTTAACATTCTAATAGCAGAGTTCTTCTAGAGAAAGAGATGATTTTAATGCAGCATACAGTCCCTGCTGAGTCACCTGTGCCACAGAACACAGAAGGATGTGAACTGGAAGGATGATAAGTGTGGGCATTACCAGTACCTGTAACGGAACGTCCAGCTAGGTTTTGCTAGGTTCTTTTGTAGACAGCTTTACTCCCAAAGCAAGTTCTTTATGTAAGGATAATAATTTTTCTTTTTTGGTATTTGTTAGACACCTACAATTTTAAAAGTGCATTCCAAAGAATAGCATAACAACTTTATCAAAAACGTTTATTTTAAATGTAATAATTTGGTACTAAGTAAAGAACTAAACAGTTATAGATTCTTTTCTTTCCCCTTACACCTTTATTTAAAAAAAAAGAGAGAGAGAGAGAGAGAGAGAGATACATGTACAGATTTTTAAAAGCATTTTGGCATGAAACTATATGAGTATATTTTTGTCAGTACTTGATTTTTTTTTAAAGGTTTGATAGTATGCATTGAAATCATACTACTTACCATAAACATAAAGTGTATGTAAAATCAAACATACCATGGAAATAGTCAAAGTTTTTCTGGTGTCTTTCAGTAGAAAACTGTATACAAAAATTGTGGTATATTTACACAATGGTGTACTAGACAGCTATTAGAAACGACTTTATGAAATTCCTAGGAAAATGGATGCATCTAAGAGAATATCATCCTGAGTCAGGTAACTCAGTCACAAAAAAAAAGCCTACTTGATCATGGTGAATGATGATTTTTGATGTGTTCTTGATTCAGTTTGCAAAGATTTTATTGAGTATTTTTGCATCAATGTTCATAAGTGAGATTGGTCTGAAATTCTCTTTCCTTGTAGGGTCTTTCTGTGGTTTAAGAATGAGGGTTATTGTGGCATTGAAGAATGGGTTGGGTACTGTTCCATCTGACTCTATTTTGTGGAATAGTTTAAAGAGTATTAGTATTAGGTCATTAGTAAATGTCTGATAGAATTCTGCACTGAACCCATCTCGTACTGGGCTTTTTTTGGTTAGGAGGCTTTTGATGACTGCTTCTATTTCTTTAATTGTTATGGGATTTGTTTATGATTTATCTGGTCCTGATTTAACTTTAGTATCTGGTATCTGTCTAGGAATTCATCCATTTCCTCCAGATTTTCCAGCTTTGTTGAATATAGGCTTTTATAGTAAGATCTGATGATTTTTTGATTTCCTCAGTTTCAGTTGTTATGTCTCTACTTTCCTTTCTGATTTTGTTAATTTGGACATTCTCTCTTTGCCCTCTGGTCTGGCTAAGGGTTTATCAATCTTGTTAATTTTCTCAAAGAACCAGCTCCTGGTTTTGTTGATTCTTTGAATGGTTCTTTTTGCTTCTATTTGGTCAATTTCTGCTCTGAGTTTGATTATTTCCTGCTGTCTTGGGTGTATTTGCTTCTTTTTCTAGAGCTTTCAATTGTGCTGTCAAGTTGCTAGTGTATGTTCTCTCCAGTTTCTTTTTGGAAGCACTCAGAGCTATGAGTTTTCCTCTTATTACTGCTTTCATTGTATCCCATAGGTTTTGGTATGTTGTGCTTTCCTTTTCATTAAATTCTAGAAAATCCTTAATTTCTTTCTTTATTTCTTCTTTGACTATGCTACCGTTAAGTAGAGCATTGTTCAGCTTCCATGTGTATGTGGGCTTTTTGTTGTCTTTGTTGTTATTAAAGACCAGCCTTAGTCCATGGTGATCTGATAGGATACATGGGAGTATTTCAATCTTCTTATATCTATTATGGCTTGTTTTGTGACCTACTATATGGTAAATTTTGGGAAAGTTTCCGTGAGGTGCTGAGAAGAAAGTGTATTCTTTTGTTTTAGGATGAAATGTTCTGTAGATGTTTGTTAATTCCAGTTGGTTCATAGTCTCTGCTAGTTTTACTGCATCCTTGTTTAGTTTCTGCTTCCATGATCTATTGAAGAGAGTTGGGTGTTGAAGTCTACCACTATTATTGTGTGTGGTGCAATGTATGTTTTGAGCTTTAGTAGGGTTTTTTTTATGAATATGGGTGCTCTTGTATTAGGAGCATATATGTTAAGCACTGCATTTCCCGGTCAGACCCCAGTTTCCTCTGACAAAGTCCTGGGACTTATTCTGGGCTGGAAAGGAACCTTTTCCAAACGCACCACCAAGCTGCTGGTCCAGGTGGAAAAGAGCCTGTGCATCTAGTCTGCAAGCACGGCCTTTCCAGGCAGATCACCCAGTTATAGATTTTTGAACCATCCCTTTTCAACTGTTTGGTTCATTTTTGATCATGTTACATGAGTACTTGAGGCAAGACTCTCTTGATTACTTTTTACCTTCATGAAATAATTTCACGAAAATTGACTAATTTATTTTTAAGACTTATTTATTTTATTTATATGAGTACACTGTAGCTGTCTTCAGACACACCAGAAGAGGGCATCGGATCCCATTACAGATGGTTGTGAGCCATTATGTGCTTGCTGGGAATTGAACTCAGGACCTCTGGAAGAGCAGACTAAATTTCTCATTTTTAGTAAATGATTGTCACTTAAAGTTGATTAAACTTAGGAGATAGATGCCATTTCTATGAATAACTGCAGCAATCACTGAACTACAACATTGTTTTTATAAGAAAATTACTTTTCCCAAAAATAAATATTACCAGGTATTCTTTTATTTTTTTTCATTTGCTTTTTTTTTTTTTTTGAGATGAGAGAGGATTTTTCTGTGTTGTCCTAGCTGCCCTGAAACCTGCTTTGTAGACCAGGCTAGTCTCAAACTCAGGAGTTACACCTGCCTCTGCCTCCTGTGTGCTGGGATTAAAGTCATGCACTACCATGCATGGCTGCATGTGTGTATATTAAGGTACTATCTTTGGGTTTTTAAACTGCTAAATGGCCTTGAAATACCACTGTCATCAAAATGAGCAATCATGTAACTATAGAGCATGAGAACAAACCACCTGCACTTCCTACTGTCATCTTTCCTGAGGTGAAATGTTGAAAGACTATTGTTACATGTTTAGAAGATCTTGAGAACATTAGAAAATGGAACTTAAAAAATACTCAATAATTTTATATTTTTGATATATTATTATAGGTGTCCCAAGACTGTGGAAAATTTCTGTGTTCACAGCAGAAATGGTTATTACAATGGGCATACATTCCACCGCATAATTAAGGTAAAATATACATCTCATGATTTCAATGAAAGTATGTTATATAACAAGAGCATACATCTCATGAATCCTTCTTTAACACATACCACTTTATTAGAAGGTAAGAGAAATGAATGGTTGAAGCCAAATGAGTGTATGGTCGTGAATGTAAAGTGTCAAGATATATATGGACCTACTAGCAAAATAAGGCAGAGATCTGGAAACCAGAAGAGCAATAATGAGATACAACGTCTGAGAGAGAATCTGAGGAAGAGTGAGCTTGGTCCCAGAATTTTGTACAGCATTGCAGAATGCCAGGCTCATAGTCTAATGATTGCAGACTGGTAGGTGAGAAATGGCAAAAGGAAAAATCGGATACTGAAGTTCTGATAAAGTTAGGGAAATGTTCCGCTAGGAAAGCCAGCATATTTGAGGAACAGAAAGGGACAAGCATGAGAGCAATTGTATAAGACAGGAGAGACTATGAAAATCCTATAACTTTCTGTGGACTGTCAGGAAAGACAATGCATTATAAGATATTTGCTGTTTTGTTTCAGTTGTTGAATTGATTCAGCAATGGAAATCTAACATCTAAACTTACTTAATGGGGTTCGTGTAGTCATGCAATAATTAAAGGAATTTGGAAGATTTCACTGACTAGAAAGCATTCTTGATGGATAAAACTGCCCTCAAATATCCAGATTACATATAAAAGATGAGGTATTGTTTTTATACTTTCTCTTACCAGGGCTTCATGATTCAGACAGGAGATCCAACAGGCACTGGTATGGGGGGAGAAAGCATATGGGGTGGAGAGTTTGAGGATGAATTCCACTCAACATTACGACATGACAGACCGTACACACTTAGCATGGCCAATGCTGGATCAAATACAAACGGATCCCAGTTTTTCATAACGGTAGTACCAACGGTGAGTAGTGTTATATGTAAATGAAAGTTAATAGTTTATCATGAGAATGCGAGTTTTAACAGGATGTCTGCATTATTCTTTTCTTGTACTATGTCTCTGATGGTAGATGAAAATAATTTAGAGATGAAATTTAAACTATGTAATAACTGAATTTAGAAAACACTATTTCTGTCTAATAGGAAATACAATGCTTTATGTTCAGGGCACTTGAGTTTTGTCTCCCCTCTGCCACAAGAAGCAAATGTTTCCACCTGTCCTGGCTAATTTCCTCATCCTTGGATTTTTAGTGCTATTTATCTATTTATTCATTTATTTAAGGACAAAGTAAAATATAAACAAGCCAAAGCTGGCCTTTAACCTACCTCAGCATCAGCCTGTCAAGTGCTGAGGTCATAGGTATGTGATTCCATGACTAGCTTCATCCTTTAATTAGAAAAATTTAAATTGTAATTTCCCTTTTTTTTTTTTTGTCTCCAAGTCTGTAAGTCATTATCAGTGGCATTGCAGGCAAGAACTTTATTGCTGAGCCATATTATACCAGCCTGCCAGCTGCAGTGTAGATTTGGTGAAACTCAGTATTAGGTTACATAGCTCATTTTGTATACAGTTCTCCAAAAGCAGAAATGACAGTAAACTAAATTATACACCAAACATTAAAGGAAAAGGATTTATCCAAATCTGCCGGGCTCATAGTAACCTTCACAGTACTTTATGTGTTGGTACTCCCAGTATTTAGTCATGAGGAGCAAACACCTCAATAAAAATCAAAGTAAGTAGCAAAGCCACCATACACCTTCTAAATTATGCCAAAGTGTAGTCTTCCTAAACCATTCCAGATTGTCTCGCTTTTTCATGTGACACTCCTTTGGAAAACATCTGGAGTCTTATCTTCTTTTTTTTTTTTTTTTTTAAACTTAATTTAAAGAAACAGAGATAAAAGAAAAAAATTTTTTAAACATCTTTGCATAAATGTATACAAATACAATTGTATCTTAAGAATTTGGTTAAGTCATTGTTTCTGATGGCTGAGTAGTACTCCATTGTGTAAATGTACCACAATTTTTGTATCCATTCATCTACTGAAGGACATCTGGGTTCTTTCCAGCTTCTGGCTATTATAAATAAGGCTGCTATGAACATTGTGGTGCATGTGTCTTTGTTGTATGTTGGAGCTTCTCTGGGATAAATGCCCAGAAGTGGAATAGATGGATCTTCAGGTAGTACTATGTCCAATTTACTGAGGAATCGCCAGACTGATTTCCAGAGTGGTTGTATCAGTTTACAGCTCCACCAACAGTGGAGAAGTGTTCCTCTTTCTCCGCAACCTCGTCAGCATCTGCTGTCATCTGAGTTTTGGATCTTGGCCAATCTGACTGGTGTGAGGTGGAATCTCAGGGTTGTTTTAATTTGCATTTCCCTGATGGCTAAGGATATCGAGCACATCTTAAAATGTTTCTCAGCCATTCGATATTCCTCAATTGAGAACGTTTTGTTTAGCTCTGTACACCATTTTTTAATAGGGTTGTTTGATTCTCTGGTGTCTAGCTTTTTGAGTTCTTTGTATACCTTGAATATTAGGACTCTATCTGATGTGGAATTGGTAAAGATCTTTTCCCATTCTGTTGGCTGCCATTTTGTTTTCTTGACAATGTCTTTAGCCTTACAAAAACTTTGCAATCTCATTAAGTCCCATTTGTTAATCTTTGACCTTAGAGCTTGAGTCATTGGTGTTTTGTTCAGAAAATTTTCTCCTGTGCCTATGTGTTCTAAGGTTTTCCCTACTTTCTCATCTAATAGTTTCAGTGTATCTGGTTTAATGTGTAGATCTTTGATCCACTTACACTTGAGCTTTGTACAAGGAGATGAGAAAGGGTCTATTTTCATTCTTTTGCATGCTGAGTGCCAGTTGAACCAACACCATTTGTTGAATAGGCTGTCCTTTTTCCATTGAATGTTTACGGCTCCTTTGTCAAATATCAGGTGACCATATACTTGAGGGCTCATTTCTGGATCTTCTATTCTATTCCATTGATCCACATGCCTATTTCTGTACCAATACCATGCAGTTTTCAGCACAATTGCCTTGTAATATAGCTTGAGGTCAGGGATAGTGATTCCTGCAGATGTTTTCTTGTTGTTGAGGATGGATTAGCTATTCTAGGTCTTTTGTTGTTCCAGATGAAATTGCACATTGATCTTTCCAACTCAATGAAGTACTGGGTTGGAATTTTGATGGGGATTGCATTGAATCTGTAGATTGCTTTTGGTAGGATGGCCATTTTTAAAATGTTGATCCTTCCAATCCATGAGCATGGGAGATCTTTCCATTTTCTGAGATCTTCCTCGATTTCCTTCTTTACAGGTTTGAAGTTCTTGTCGTACAGGTCCTTCACTTGCTTAGTTAGAGTCACACCAAGGTATTTCATAGTTTTTGTGACTATTGTGAAGGGTATCTTTTCCCTAATTTCTTTCTTCACATGTTCGTCCTTGGCATATAGGAAGGCTACTGATTTGTTTGAGTTAATTTTGTATCCAGCCACTTTGCTGAACTTGTTGATCAGCTGTAGATATTCTCTGGTGGAATTTGTGGGGTTACTTAAGTACACTATCAAGTCATCGGCAAAGAGTGATGTTTTTACTTCTTCCTTTCCAATTTGTATCCCCTTAATCTCCCTTTGCTGTCTAATTGCTTCAGCCAGGACTTCCAGTACTATGTTGAATAGGTAGGGGGAGAGTGGGCAGCATTGTCGAGTCCCTGATTTTAGTGGGATTGCTTCAAGTTTCCCACCATTAAGTTTCATGTTGGCTGTTGGTTTGCTGTATATTGCTTTTATTATGTTTAGGTATGGGCCTTGGATTCCTGTTCTTTCCAGGACTTTTAACATGAAGGAATTTTAACAAGTTGAATTTTGTCAAATGCTTTCTCAGCATCTAGTGAGATGACCATGTGTTTTGTTCTTTGAGTTTGTTGATATGGTGGATTACATTGATGGATTTCCTTATATTAAACCATCCCTGCATCCCAGGGATGAAGCCTACTTGGTCATGGTGAATGATTGTTTTGATTTGTTCTTGGATTCGGTTTGCAAGGATTTTGTTGAGTATTTTTGTATCAATGTTCATAAGTGAGATTGGTCTGAAGTTCTCTTTCCTTGTAGGGACTTTCTGTGGTTTAGGAACGAGGGTTATTGTAGCCTCAAAAAAAGAATTAGGTAGTATTCCATATGATTCTATCTTGTGGAATAGTTTGGAGAGTATTGGTGTTATGTCTGCAATAAATGTCTGATAAAATTCCGCATTGAACCCGTCTGGACCTGGGCTTTTTTTGGTTGGGAGGCTTTTGATGACTTCTATTTCTTTAGGTGTTATGGTATAATTTAGATGGTTTTCCTGGTCCTGGTTTAACTTTAGGATCTTGTATCTGTTTAGGAATTCATCCATTTCCTCCAGATTTTCCAGCTTTGTGGAGTATAGGCTTTTATAGTAGGATCTGATAATTTCTTGAATTTTCTGTTTCAGTTGTTATGTCTCCACTTCCCTTTCTGATTTTGTTAATTTGTATACTCTCTCTTTGCCCTCTAGTTAGTCTGGCTAGGGGTTTATCAATCTTGTTGATTTTCTCAAAGAACCAGCTCTTGGTTTTGTTGATTCTTTCGATGGTTCTTTTGTTTCTATTTGGTCTATTTCTGCCCTAATTTTGATTATTTCTTGCCGTCTACTCCTCTTGGGTGTATCTGCTTCCTTTTGTTCTGGAGCTATTAGCTGTGCTGTCAAGTTGCTGATGTATGCTTTCTCCAGTTTTTTTTGGAAGCGCTCAGGGCTCTAAGTTTTCCTCTCAGTACTGCTTTCATTGCATCCCATAGGTTTGGGTATGTTGTGTTTTCGTTGAATTCTAGAAAATCCATAATTTCTTTCTTTATTTCTTCTTTGACCCTGCTATCCTTTAACAGAGCGTTGTTTAGTTTCCTTGTATATGTGGGCTTTTTGTTTTCTTTGTTGTTGTTAAAGACCAGGCTTAGACCATGGTGATCTGAGAGATTGCATGGGAGTATTTCAATCTTCTTATATTGATTGAGGCTCGTTCTGTGTCCAATTATGTGGTCAATTTTCGATAAGGTGCTATGGGGTGCTGAGAAGAAGGTGTATTCTTTTACTTTAGGATGATATGTTCTGTAGATATCTATTAATTCCAGTTGGTTCATAGTCTCTGCTAGTTTAACAGTGTCCTTGTTCAGTTTCTGTTTCCATGATCTGTCCATTGGTGAGAGTGGGGTATTAAAGTCTCCCACTATTATTGTTTGGAGTGAAATGTATTTTTTGAGCTTTAGTAGAGTTTTTTTTTTATTAATGTGGGTGCTTTTGTATTTGGAGCATATATGTTAAGGGTTGAGAGTTCCTCCTGACAGATTTCCCCTATAATGACTAAAAAGTTTCCTTCCTTATCTTTTTTGATAACTTTTGTTTGGAAATTTACTTTATTCCATATTAGAATAGCCACTCCAGCTTGCTTCTTGGGGCTGTTTGCTTGGAAGTTTTTTTTCCCACCCTTTTACTCTGAGAGAGTGTCTGTCTTTGTCTCTGAGATGTTTCCTATATGCAGCAAAATGCTGGATTTTGTTTATGTATCCAATCTGATAGCCTATGTCTCTTTATTGGGGAGTTGAGTCCATTTATGTTAATAGATGTCCAGGCATAGTGGTTTCTGTTTCCTTCTATTATTGCTTTTGTAAGTTGAGTTGTGTCTGTGTCTTTCTTCTTTCGGTTTTCTTGCTTAGGAGTTTTCTTGCTTTTACTAGGATGTAGTTCCCCTCCTTGTATTGGGTTTTCTACTTATAATTCGTTGTAGTGCTGGGTTTGTGGTCAGATATTGTGTAAATTTTGTTATGTCTTGGAATATCTTGGTCTCTCCATCTATGGTGATTGATAGTTTTGCTGGGTATAGCAGCTTAGGCTGGCAGGCACTTGTGCTCTCTTAGGGTGTGCATGATGTCTGTCCAGGCTCTTCTAGCTTTCATAGTCTCTGTTGAGAAATCGGGTGTGATTCTGATTGGTCTGCCTTTATATGTTATCTGACCTTTTTCCCTTACTGCTTTTAGTATTCTTTCTTTGCTTTGGTGACTTGGTGTTTTGACTATTATGTGTCTCGAGGAATTTCTTTCTGGTCCAACCTATTTTGAGTTCTGAAGGCTTCTTTTATGCTCGTGGTCATCTCATTCTTAAGGGTAGGGAAGTTTTCTTCCACAATTTTGTTTAAGATATTTACTGTGCCTCTTAGTTGATTTTCTTCTCCCTCTTCTATTCCTATTATCCTTAGGTTTGGTCTTCTCATTGTGTCCTGTATCTCCTGGACATTTTGGGTTAGGAGCTTTTTGTTTTTTGCATCTTCTCTGGCTGTTTTGTCTATGTTTACAATGTTGTCTTCATTCCCCGAGATTCTCTCTTCCATGTCTTGTAGTCTATTGGAAATGCTTGCTCTATGATTCCTGATTTCTTTTTTAGGTGTTCTACCTCTAGGGTTATCTCTTGTAGTGTTTTCTTTATTGTGTCCATTTCCGTTTTAAATTCCTTCTTCCATTCCTTCATCTCTTTGGTTCTGTTTTCCTCTAGTTCTTTGAGTGTTTTTCTTGTATCCTCTTTAAAACCTTCTGATTCTTTTTGCTTTTCCTCCCGTTCTTGTTTAAGGATCTCTATCAGCGTTTTGAGGTATGATTTTAAGTCTGCGCCTTTTTTTTTTGTATTGCTTGGCATTCTAATGTTTGCTGTGATGGGAGAGCTGGGTACTGGTGTTCCCAGTTGTGTTGGTTTCCTTGGGATATGCTCTTTCGCTTTCCTCTTGCCATCTTGTTGTCAGTGATATGTTCTTGCCTTTCCCTTGTATCTGGTCCGTTTCCCTGGATCTCCACTGGTCCAGGTGGCGGATGGTCCGAGCCCTGTTCTGGGCCCCAAAGCCGCCATGTGGGAACAGGGGTCCCAATGCTGGGTTCCTGGTCCCTGGATCTGGCAGGACAGGTGTGCGCTTTCCGTTTGCACTCGGCAGAGATCTCTCTGCTCCCTCGCTCGAGTCTTATCTTCAAACCATTTACAGTAACTTACCACTTTTATGTGTCTTCCAAGTCCCTTGACCTAAATAATATAGAAATTGAGATTTTTGTATCATATCCTCATCTAGTGATTTGAACAACCAGATTGAAACTTAAAGGGAAAACCTGCACTTTTTTTTTCTCCTCAATCATTCCTAACCAGTACTATTTAACAACAAATAGGACAGTGCTTAAGCTAGGTGTTTTAACCACTATGCCTTTTTATACAAGGGATCTTAGCATCTTTCTTTCTGTTATGGTGGGCAGATTAATCCCCTAGGGATAACAGGAATAACAAGGCTTTTTATCTTTTCCATATAAGTTGAGAATAACTTTTAAAGCTGAATAGTCATTGTCAAAGTATATATTAAAATTAAGTGAAATTTAAATTCTCATTTGTTTCTTAACTCAGTGGCTGTGATGTCAGAAATTAGGATTTACCAAGACTTCCCATTTTTTTCTCCATATAGCCTTGGCTTGATAATAAGCACACCGTGTTTGGCCGAGTGACGAAAGGGATGGAGGTTGTGCAGAGGATCTCCAATGTTAAAGTCAATCCCAAAACCGATAAGCCTTATGAGGATGTCAGCATCATAAATATCACTGTCAAGTAAACTGGGTTTTGTTACATTCAGAAGTAAAGGGGATTTATAATAACACAAGACTGTTTCACATTTACAAGTTTAAAACTTGCTGAATATGTAAATCATGTTTTAAAAGATACAACACTGTATTTTTGTATTTTTACTTAAAACCATTTTTTTGAAACCTGCCTTTGCTTTTTCTTGGAATATTTCTGATCCTGAGGAGTGACAAACTGAAATGTACTTATTTAAGGCAAAAAACATTTTATAGGTAAATTGTTATTATGACTCAAATTCAGTATTAAATAAGGGGTTGGCACATATCACTTCTTCAAAAACATGCCCTTTTAGGTTTTGTGGCCCTTATCCCACCCCATTCCAAAAAAAGATCATAAAGTATGTATTCCTTAATATTATAAAATTTCAAATGGAAATGAGTAGTTAAATCTGCTTTTCCTAATGTAACTAAATAATCTTTCTTCTGTCAAGTTACAACTTAAATCGTAAGTATACCATCAATAATATTAAAGGTTAGTGTCTGGCAGTAGATATGATTAATAAAGTATAGGTGTAAACTGCATGCAGTGACTCATGCCTGTAATCCCAGCATGTAAGAAGTAGAGCCAGGGGCTGGAGAGATGGCTCAGTGGTTAGAGCACTGACTGCTCTTCCAGAGGTCCTGAGTTCAATTCCCAGCAACCACATGGTGTCTCACAACCATTTGTAATGGGATCTGATGCCCTCTTCTGGTGTGTCTGAAAACAGCTACAGTGTACTCACATACCTAAAATCAATAAATCTTAAAAAAAAAAAAAAAAAAAAAGTAGAGGCAGGTCAGCCTGGACTACATAATGCCAGATAACACATAATTTGTGACAATAAATGAGTTTAAAGTCTATACTGTTCCTCTTCTTCACTTCCCTTTGCCATAACTGACTGCTAACAACTGATACTGGCTACACCTCGGCAGAGCTGCTTCAGAAGCCCTCTTCCTACCACTGACCAATACCACTGACCAATAGCATCATTTCGTCTATATGGAAATGAAACCTGCAAGACTGAAAAGTCTGTCTAAATGTCCCTTACAAGTGTGTTCTCCTTTTAAAAATAATTTGAGCTACTCCATTAATAATTTTGTTACATTTATCTTATTTTTCAACTACACGTTATTCTTATCTAATCTAATCTTACTTTATCCATTCCTAAAGCAATAATGTAAAATTTTGGTAATACTGCTATCGAGTGGTAATAATGCCTCACTCAAACATTAAGTATTTCACTTTCAGTGAAGAATCATATGCAGCTAATGAATTTTGTCTTCAGATCATTTTATTTGAAATAGGAACTCATGTATCCCAGTCTGGCCTCAAAGTCTCTGTGTAGCTAGTGATCCCTAGTACTAGGATTGTAGGTATTTACCATCCTGCCCAGTTTATGCAGTTCTGAAGCTTGAACCAGAGACTTGTGCATATTAAAAAGTATTCTACCAATACAATCTCTCATAGTTCGTTTCCTCCTGGATTCTGTATACAGTTGCACACCAGTCTTCCCTGTTACCATTTTGTAAAATGAGAACTTTTCTAATGTTATGTAGGTATTAAATAGTTTTTAGTATTTAGGCAAAATTTTGAAGCTCACCCCAGCCCCATTGATGGGGATGCAATGGCTATCTAGGGTCTATTAAACATGGTCTCTACAACTTAGCCACATATCCAGGCCATAAAACCACTATAATTACAATGACATGTAATGAACCATGTAAATGGTCATTTTAAATGTTCTTTATTCTCCAGTGAAACAGGTTAAATTTAAATTAACCTTGTTTATTAACTTTTGAAAATCTCAAGAATTTTCATTTTTGTTTATGGCAACAATTTAGCTTTCCCTTCAGAAAAGTTTTATTTTTTAACCTTTTGTGTATATGTTAACTACATAGAATTTCTAAACCTTTGCATTATCAAATAAAGCTCTCAAATATGATAGGTAAGTTATTCTCCAGTTTTATGGAGTTTTTCATTTTTCCTGTGCTAGGGATCATACCCAGGACTTCAGACTTGCTAGACAAGTGTTTCTACTACTGAGCTATGCCCAGTTTTAATAATGACTTGAGTTGTTACCTAGCGTGACACTAGATACATGATTTATTAAACAGGTTTTAGGATAGAAGATCTCCTTGTAACTTAAACATTTTATTGCTTTCTATACTGATCATAAATGTAAGTGCAAATAATGGGTTCTGGTGGCTATGGGTCATTTCAGATTACAGACCAGAGCTATAAACACGTGACATACCTGCTTTACATATTTCATACTGTAATAATCAGATGTAATATAGACGTGCAGAGATATAAGGCAAATCCTAATGTATTGTACTTAAAACATCTGTAGATTCTTCAAGTTTGCCATTTCCCTGAAGTAACTAGTACAGTCTTAAACAAGTGACTACTCAGAGGATAAAAGTCTGCACATTAATAGGAGCCCATCCAAGAAAAAGTAACACATAAACATTACAGTAAATCTACAGCACAGTCAGATTTAAGCACAATTTTAAAATTAGTTTAGTTATATTTTAAGAGTATGAACTACAAAGCTTAACAAAATTAGGTGAAATAATAAAGTTCATAATTTACAAGAAAAGCAAGTTCACATCTTAGTGTCAACATATTTTCAGTTACCTATTACAGAAAACAGTTCAAAATCTCACAAGTAAATGCAACATCTTTATTTTCAGTCACTAAAATTAGTCAGATATTAAATAATTTAATTACAAGTATTACATATGCACAAAAACTTTTTAACAGCAAGATGTATCTTTTTTGAAAAAGGGTAAGTTATTATATTTTTATTTATATATTACCCATAATATTTGATGGGCTTTTTATACTAATGTTTTCTATGTTTTTTTAAAAAAAAAAAAAGTATATTTGAAAAAACTGAACCAGAACACTGCCACCTAAAAATCACATCCTATGGTCAGACCTCACTGTCCTTGTAACAACTGAGTAAGATTTAGCTCAATTTCATCCTAAAGTAAGAGCATTAATAACAAGAAATCTACCTATTTAAATATAAGAAATCATGCTTCCATAATAAGAGTATCTTACAAATAAGAAACTATAAGGAACACAAAGTTTAACTTTTATTCACAACACTGCCATAATGTAAACTTTTTAAAAGTTATTTTACTTTAGACCTGTTCTTCCTTTTAACTGATCCTTTTTATTGTCAAGTAAATGAACTTACCTTGGGAACCATGTTAAAAAAATTAGCATTCCCCACTGTTTGAAAAACCTTTTCTAAGGTATAGGTAGTTTTCTACTTAGGCCTCTATGTGTTTATGTAAAGGTGACTGGTTCTTCATGTGACTTATGACACTTTAACCTAAGTAAAGGACCAGTTCAGGGCTCTCACCTAGGAAACAAGCCTAGGCCCAGTGGTGGTAGAAATGGTTCTTATGAATAAAGATCAAATAATTTTCAGTTTTATTGTTTTTAGTTTAATTCCGGTCTAATGCTCAGGTCCACTTAGATGATAGTCATTCTCACTGTGCGTTATGCAGAATGCTTTAGGAGAGAGTTATAATAAAACTCTAGGGGAAAAATACCTCATTTTCTATATTTGATGGTCCCCAACACTGATGATGTTACGCTGAATGTGAAAGTAAAGCAATCCTATTACCCCAATACAACTTCAATTCTAGCATTCAACTGCCAAAAGGGAATAAAAATGTGGGGTAAAGAAGCCATACTTTCTTAAGTTCTATTAGGCACTCCACTGGCTATTCTTTTTAATAAAATAAAGGACCTTCTACTCATTCTTTATGGCCCCTTCGCTCCCAATATGAAATGAAAGTTTCAGTGCCTAATATACCTATTAAAAGTATATATCCAAAAAAAAGCTCTAATTAACCAATGTAACAGGGTAATTTTAAATTTGCCACAGAATAATTTTTAAAAGCAATGGTACATTTCTCAGTCCAGGAACATATATACACACGCACTAAATTATCATATTTGAGATGTAGAATTTCTTAGAATGCATTACATGCAATGTAACTGTTAACCATAAGCTTGAAACAACTGCTGCGTTAGAATCAAGCGACATCCAACACTCCAGCAGCCACAAGTTGCCGAGACAGCCAGTCCAACCCTTCGTAGAGCCCCATACCACTGCGAGCATCACAGCCCTGAATGTACCAGCTCCTTCCACAGCACAGTTTATGGAGACTGAGAAGTTCTGTGATTTCTTCTACTGACAGTGCCCCAGCAACATCCTAAAAGACACACAAAGGATAATTTTTATCACTCTTTCCAAGGAATCATTTTCCTAACTTTTAATAATTATATAGAAAACTACTGATAATACTGTAATTAAATCCTAAACAAAACCTGTATTCATATTCAGTAATTATTCTGAGATTAACTGAAAGAATTTAAGAAAATCTTTTGGTTACAATTATCTCTATATATATGTGTGTATATGTGTGTGTGTGTGTGTGTATATATATATATATATATATATATATATATATATATATATATATATATATACACACACATATATATTAAGGAAAAAATGAGCACTTTCCCAGAAGCGAAGGGGGGACAACATCTGGAATGTAGATTAATTATTTTTTAAATGTTATAAAATAAAATATCAATTTATTAATTTTTTCATTCCATTTCTGGGAGACCTTATGACCAGAGCTATTAATCTAGGGTTTCTTCATCCTTTATATGAATTTAACATATAAGTTATTTTGATGCTCCCTAAAGATAGCCATGCTACTGTTTCTCTTCCTGTTAATATTATTTCCTTCATATATAAACCCAAAGACGGGCTGGAGAGACGACTCAGTGGTTAAGAGCACTGGCTGGTCTTCCAGAGATCCTGAGTTCAATTCCCAGCAACCATATGGTGACTCACAACCATCTGTAATGAGATGATGCTCTTTTCTGGTGTATCTGAAGACAACTACAGTGTACTCATACATGAAAAACCAAAGACATCTGTAAGTTCAATCCTATCATAATTTTAACTCCAATCATATGACCCAATCCTCCACTATAAACCATTCAAGGGATCAAAACCAAGGCCATGAATATGTTGCATGGCAACACTACCACTGACCTACATCTCCAGCCTTTCATATGTTTGAGACAAGGTCTTGCTACATAGCTTTGAGATTGCTTATGTATGCTAGACCAACCTAAACTCTTGATCTACCTAAATTCACTTTTACATCCTGTAAGATACAACCTAAGTTAGAACAGTTCTCTCTCTCCTTATGTCTCATAGCTTTCTGTTACTATTACTGAAGTTATTTCCCAATTTATCTGTATTAGAATATAACATGAATACATACATATACAAGAATGCATTGACTTGTGTGAGTATGTATGTGTATACTGTAGGATATCCAAGGTAAAATTTTCCATAGCAGAAATTTTACAAATATCTGTCAAACTGATTCTCTGAAATCTTCTCAAATGACTTATGGAATATGCAAAACTACTAAAGTAATAAATGTTGTGATATAAAAATTCATTACCTGTTTGTTTGCAAAAATCAAGAGTAAGGCATCTCGGAGTTCTTTTTCCGTTAACAACTTTGCAAGTTCACTGTGCGCTTCACTAATTCTGTCTCTGTGACTGCTATCAACAACAAATACAACAGCTACAAAAGTACACAAAAATATTCGAGTTATTTGTTAAATTTTAGTAAAATAGCCAGGTATTAATTACTTTCACTATTCTCGATAAATCTTGTGTACCTGTCTGTCTTCATTTAAAGGCTGCCTACTTCACAGGTTCAGTTCCTCCTCCTGTGTAGGGTGTTATAAAACTAAATCTACCAAGAACAAACCTCTCCCTCCGAACCCACCCCCTGAAAATGTGCTTACCATCTCCCTTAAGGCTGCCTGTCCATTATAAATGCAGAAGTGGGAACTATTTAGGGAAAGGGAGGAGGAGTGTACTGATGCATACATACAAAAAATGCCAACTTAAAAAGCTAACAACAGCAAAACTGCTGGGTATGGTAGTCCACACATTTATTCCCAGCACTCAGGAGGCAGAGACGGATGAATCTTCATGAGTTTGAGCCTAACCTAGTCTACATAGCATGATGGAGGTCAGGTCAGACTACATACTGAGATTCTGACTCAAAAACTTGGGGAACAAAAAGTAAGTAGTATAGAAAAATAGTTAAATCTTAAGAAATAGAAATATCACCATAACTATCTCTGTAAAGTATTCCTCTCCTTTAAAACTCTACTTCTAATTAATTGTAGCTCATACTAACCATAATACCTAAGTTTCAAAGGTCAAAATTGGTCTCCCATTTAAATGGGAATAAGATTACATACAAAATGGGTGTACATACACACTTAATGAGATTGGGCACAAAAGTGAAGAATGGAGCCAGGTGTGAAGAAAGGCTAGATGGAATACTGGAATATGTGCCACCTGGTGCCTATCCATGAGAAACCCTTATTACGTTCCTCTGGGAACGCACGGATTACAAATCGGGGTGTAGTGCTATATTGGGCAATCATAATAAGCTAAGTGTTAGCCTCAGAGTACACCTGCAGTCCACAGGTCAACTTCATTTTGCCTGTCAGCATTCGTGCCCATAGGAGTATTGATAATAGACTTAAGTGTTAATAACTGCCAAGAGAAGATAAGTATTTTTTATTCAATAATAATGGCCTATCATAAGTAAACTAAAAGTATGTATCCCAGTTCTACCGTTATTTTTTTCAATTTAAATGAAATATTTATAGCATCTCTTCATCCCTCTCAAATTCCACCATTATTCATTTAAATAAGTTTTGCTAATTAAATCAGAGTACATATAAACTAATCTTAGGAATATTTTTAAGTTTAATTTTAAAAAAATGTCATTCTCGACTCTTACCTTGTGTGTTGAGGTAATAATGTTTCCACAATGGTCTTAATTTGTGTTTTCCACCCACATCCCAAATGGTGAATTTTAGATTTTTGTATTCCACAGTTTCCACATTAAAACCTGTTTTTTGTAAAACATTATACTGTGTTTATGTTTAGTAATGAATGACACACTAGTCACAAGCAAATCCCTATTCCTAATTTTGAAGTAGCATTGTCTGCTTACAGCAGTAACTATGAGTCAAACAAACTCTCCTATTAGTCCTTTGGGGGACGTCTCTGCCTTTCACAGCTGCTAGCGGTCTACAGCTTCACCAGTCCACTCACACAGCTGCTAGCTCTGGACCACTGCCCTCCTCCTTCCTAACACTGTCGGATTCTCTAAGCTTCCGTTCCTTCTGATTGTCTCATCAACATTCAGTCCTTTCTGCTATGTCACCATGCACCTTTCAGCCCCACAACCTTGATCTCATTTTCCCACCTCTGAAACAATGATGTCTTAGTGCCAGAAAAGAGCCACCTGCATAGCAGTGTCTTGATCAGAGAACCTAGCTAGCTAGAAGCCAGTGGCCTATCGATATTCACACTTACCAATTGTTGGAATAGGCTGCATAAATTCATCTTGTTTTAACTTGAACAAAATAGTAGTTTTTCCAGCACCATCTAATCCTAATGTGACTACTCGAATTTCCATTTTCGGTCCAATATGAACTCTGTTGTCCTGTGGTTTTGAAAAATTTGAAGTCAGAATATAACAATATTTATGCTTTTTCTGGTTTCTTTCTCTTTTTTTTCCAACTCATGTGTAAGCCCAGCATGGTCTCAAACGTGCCATGCAGCCTACACTTGCCTTAAACTCATGACTTTAGGTACTAAGAACATAGGCCCCAATGCTAGAATTTCCTTTTTAGTTACAAAGTACTGTTATTGATTATTTTCATGCCTCATATTTCTTCTTCAGCTCACTGATTACACTGAGCTCCAAATCAGTCTAAATTCTCCCCATGAACAAAATTCTCTTAAAAAATTTACAATTGTCTTACATGAATTAAAATATATATATCCACTTTATTTGTCCAAATCCTCAACTGAATCTTGACAACATTTTTTAAACTGTATTAATAAATTTACAATGGGATGAGCAGTTGCCTATAAGAGATTCTATATCAGTAACATACTTGCTATTTAAGCATAAAAACCTCAGTTCAAATCCCCAACATGTATAAAAGCTGTATGTGGTAATACATGGTTGTAAGCCCAGTGCTGAGGGGAGCTAGGAAGCCATGACGAGTGGGTCCTTAGAGATCCATGCTGAGTGACAGACCTTGTCTTTAAAAAACTTGTAAGGCACTTGACACTGACCTCCAGGTGCTGCATGCATGCACACAGATGTATATGTATATACATGGACATATAAATATCACATAAATTAAATCCTCAAAAAGGGGATAAACTAATTAAAAATAAATGCTGCTGTTAAATTTCCAGGAAAAAAAACTGTGTTAATAATACAACACTGATGTATATTTTTCCAGATATATTCCATACTGGATAAGAAGAATAAAACTAATATACTTTTCATGTACTTTTTGTTATTTCTCTGCTGGCAAAAACCAAACTCAGGGCTTTGAAACGGCAACAAAAGACTCACAAATAGTATATCCCAACTTTACAAATACACTTTTAAAAAACAGTATTTTATACAGATAATACAAGTATTATTTTTCATATGGTATATATTATGGCAAGTTTTCATTTTAATATACTGATCAGACTATTAATAGTTTAATTATAATTTCTGAAAATTTAACCATCTGTTAATTTTAGATAATTTCTGACACTATGATGTTTACAAAGAATTTTGAAATGGACACACACACACATTTTATATATATATATATATATATATATATATATATATATATATATATTCCTAGATATAAGGCCTACCTATCTTCTCTGAATAACAAAATAAGTATAAAAAGCAGACATTTGCCAAATTATGTTTTAAATTTATGTAAAAATCTGTACAATCCTAGATACACATCCTATATATTATTAGAAATTATTATTTTGCTGCCCTTTTTGAGTACTATTTTCTTCACCTTTTTTTTTTCTTTTTTATTATATATAAATCGCTGTCTTCAGACATACGAGAAGAGGGGGCATGGCATCAGATCTCATTACAAATAGCTGTGAGCCACGATGTGGTTGCTGGGAATTGAACTCAGGAACTCTGGAAAAACAGTCAGTGTTCTTAACCACTGAGCCATTTCTCCAGCCTGTATTTTCTTCACTTTTATGTTAAAAAATTTTCCTGGCTTTTTTTAATCCTCCTTTTGGAATCTTAGTTTTCTTTTTAAATGTTAATATTTTTAGAAATGTGTGAGATGTTTCTTTATACTATAATTAAGCTATAATGTTCCATAAGCATCACCTTCATCTATATATGAGTTTTGAAATGTAGTAAATACTACATCTCAAACAAAATAATGGAAAGACAAAAATCCCATCATGAGAACCCTAGATATTAGCTGAGAAGGCTTAGGACTTAGGCCAGTACAAAACCAAAACAGAACAGGAACTAGCAGAAGCGCTTTCTTACAATGGACAAGAACAACTGTGATCCCGCCTACTGCAAATAAGTAGATAAGTTGAGGCATTCTTAGTGCCCATCATTTTTCTTTGCCTTACCAAATATAACAAGATATAAGCTAAAAAATAAAATTCTAGTAAACTGAATTCAACAACCAATTAAAATGGTTATATACCCTGACCATGAGATTTATACCTGGAAGACAGACTTTCAACCTCAACTCAGTATCAACAAATGAAAGACAAAAGCATGTGATACCAACAGAAAAAAAAGTTAAAAATCCATTACAATTGTACAATAAATATTTTAAACCCAGGAGTAGAAACCATACACATGAAAATCCTACAGCTAACACCTTCTAAGGTAAGAAAAAGGCAACGCTCCCTTCCAGGCATGTCTGTTTAACATGGTATTATGGGTACACACTACTGGATTACAAGCCTTAACTAGAGTAATTAAGAAGGAAAAGATGTGTGGGCGCAGAACAGAGCTAGGCCCATCTGCCACCCGGACCAAGTTCCTAAAGTTTTAAGGACTGGTGAGTAGGAGATCTAGACAGCCAGGGAGCAGAGAGATCTCTGCAGAATGCGCACGGAAAGCGCACCCCCCACCCCCGCCCAGCCTGATCCAGGAACCAGGAACACAACTTTGGAACTTCTGTTTCCACCCGGCGACTCTGGGGCGCAGAACAGAGCTCAGCCCATCTGCCACCCAGTCCAGCAGTTCCTAAAGTTTTAAAGACTGGTGAGTAGGAGATCTAGGCAGTCAGGGAGCAGAGAGATCTCTGCGGAGTGCTCACGGAAAGTGCGCACCCCACCCTGCCTGATCCAGAGACCAGGAACACAACTTTAGAACTTCTGTTTCCACCCGGCGATTTTGGGGCGCAGAACAAGGCTCGGCCCATCTGCCACCTGGACCATTGGAGATCCAGGGACACAGACCAGATACAAGGGAAAGGCAAGAACATATCACTGACAACAAAATGGCAAGAGGAAAGCGAAAGAGTATATCCCAAGGAAACCAAGACAACCTGACAACACCAGATCCCAGCTCTCCCATAACAGCAAATATCGGAATTCCAAACACTCCAGAAAAAAAAGACACAGACCTGAAATCATACCTCAAGGTGCTGATAGAGATACTTAAACAAGAACGGGAGGAAAAGCAAACAGATTCAGAAGCTTTTAAAGAGGAAACAAGAAAAACACTCAAAGAACTCAAAGAACAAGAGGAAAACAGAATCAAAGAGATGAAGGAATGGAAGAGGGAATTTAAAACGGAAATTGACACAATAAAGAAAATACAAAAAGAGATAACCCTAGAGGTAGAACACCTAAAAAAGAAATCAGGAATCACAGAAGCAAGCATTTCCAATAGATTACAAGAGATGGAAGAAAGAATCACGGGGGCAAAAGACAACATTGTAAACATAGAAAAAACAGCCAGAAAAGATGCAAAAAACAAAAAGCTCCTAACCCAAAATGTCCAGGAAATCCAAGACACAATGAGAAGACCAAACCTAAGGAGAATAGGAATATAAGAGGGAGAAGAGTATCAACTAAGAGGCACAGTAAATATCTTCAACAAAATCGTAGAAAAAAACTTACCTACCCTCAAGAATGAGATGACCACGAGCATAAAAGAAGCCTTCAGAACTCCAAATAGGTTGGACCACAAAAGAAATACCTCCTGACACATAATAGTAAAAACACCAAGTGCCCAAAGCAAAGAAAGAATACTAAAAGCAGTAAGGGAAAAAGATCAGGTAACATATAAAGGCAGGCCAATCAGACACACCCGATTTCTCAACAGAGACTATGAAAGCTAGAAGAGTCTGGACAGACATCATGCACACCCTAAGAGAGCACAAGTGCCAGCCCAAGCTGCTATACCCAGCAAAACTATCAATCACCATCGATGGAGAGATGAAGATATTTCAAGACAAATCAAAATTTACACAATATCTGACCACAAACCCAGCACTACAACGAATTATAGGTGGAAAACCCAATGCAATGAGGGAAAATACAGCCTAGTAAAACCAAGAAAACTCCTAAACAAGAAAACTAAAAGAAGAAAAAGACACAGACACAACTCAACCCACAAAAGCAATAATGGCAGGAAACAGAAACAACTATTCCTTGATATCTATTAACATAAATGGACTCAACTCCCCAATAAACAGACATAGACTATCAGACTGGATACATAAACAAAATCCAGCCTTTTGCTGCATACAGGAAACTCATCTCAGAGACAAAGACAAACACTATCTCAGAGTTAAAGGGTGGGAAAAAAACTTCCAAGCAAAAAGCTCCAAGAAGCAAGCTGGAGTGGCTATTCTAATATTGAATAAAGTAAATTTCCAATCAAAAGTTATCAAAAAAGATAAGTAAGAACACTTTTTACTCATTACCGGGGAAATCTGTCAGGAGAAACTCTCAACCCTTAACATATATGCTCCAAATAAAAAAGCACCCACATTCATAAAAGAAATTCTACTATATCTCAAAAAATACATCTCACCCCAAACAATAATAGTGGGAGACTTTAATACCCCACTCTCACCAATGGACAGATCATGGAAACAGAAACTGAACAAGGACACTGCAAAACTAGCAGAGACTTTGAACCAACTAGAATTAATTGATATATTCAGAACATATTATCCTAAAGTAAAAGAATACACCTTCTTCTCACCACCCCATGGCACCTTCTCGAAAATTGACCACATAATTGGACACAGAGCAAGCCTCAATCGATATATAAGAAGATTGAAATACTCCCATGCATCTTCTCAGATCACCATGGTCTAAGGCTGGTCTTTAACAAAAACAAAGACAAAAAAAAGCCCACATACACATGGAAAGTAAACAACGTTCTGTTAAACAATAGCAGGGTCAAAGAAAATAAAAAAAGGAATTAAGGATTTTATAAAATTCAACAAAAACGAAAACACAACATACCCAAACCTATGGGATGCTATGAAAGCAGTACTGAGAGAAAAACACATAGCCCTAAGTGCTTCCAAAAAGAAACTGGAGAGAGCTTACATCAGCAACCTGACAGCACAGCTAAAAGCCCTAGAACAGAAGGAAGCAGATATACCCAAAAAGAGTAGACGGCAAAAAATAATCAAAATTATGGCAGAAATAGACCAAATAGAATCAAAAACAACCATTGAAAAAAATCAACAAAACCAAGAGTTGGTTCTTTGAGAAAATCAACAAGATGGATAAACCCCTAACAAGACTAAATAGAGGGCAAAGAGAGAGTATACAAGTTAACAACATCAGAAAAAAAGTGGGGAAATAACAACTGAAACTGAGGAAATTCAAGAAATCATCAGATCCTACTACAAAAACTTATACTCCACAAAATTGGAAAATCTGGAGGAAATGGATGAATTCCTAGACAGATACAATATCCCAAAGTTAAACCAGGATCAAGTTAACCATCTAAATAACCCTATAACACCTAAAAAAATAGAAGAAGTCATCAAAAGTCTCCCAACCAAAAAAAGCCAAGGTCCAGACGGGTTCAGTGCAGAATTGTATCAGACATTTATTGGGGATATAACACCAATACTCTCCAAACTATTCCAAAAGATAGAATCAGATGGAATACTACCTAACTCATTTTTTGAGGCTACAATAACCCTCGTACCTAAACCACACAAGACCCTACAAGGAAAGAAAACTTCAGACCAATCTCACTTATGAACACTGATGCAAAATACTCAACAAAATCCTTGCAAACCGAATCTAAGAACACATCAAAACGATCATTCATCATGACCAAGTAGGCTTCATCCCTGGGATGCAGGGATGGTTTAACATAAGGAAATCCATCAACGTAATCCACCATATAAACAAACTCGAAGACCAAAATCACATGGTCATCTCACTAGACGCTGAGAAAGCATTCCACAAAATCCAACACCCCTTCATGTTAAAAGTCCTGGAAAGAACAGGAATCCAAGGCCCATACCGAAACATAATAAAAGCAATATACAGCAAACCAACAGCCAACATCAAACTTAATGGCGAGAAACTAGAAGCAATCCCACTAAAATCAGGGACTTGACAAGGCTGCCCACTCTCCCCCTACCTATTCAACATAGTACTGGAAGTCCTGGCTGGAGCAATTAGACAGCATAAGGAGATCAAGCGGATAAAAATCGGAAAGGAAGAGATAAAAACATCATTCTTTGCCGATGACATGATAGTGTACTTGAGTGACCCCAAAAATACCACCAGAAAACTCCTACAGCTGATAAATAAGTTCAGCAAAGTGGCTGGATACAAAATTAACTCAAACAAATCAGTAGCCTTCCTATACTCAAAGGACAAACATGAGGAGAAAGAAATTAGGGAAAAGGTACCTTTCACAATCGTTACAAAAAATATGAAATACCTTGGTGTGACTCTAACTAAGCAAGTGAAGGACCTGTATGACAAGAACTTCAAACCTCTAAAGAAAGAAATTGAGGAGGATCTCAGAAAATGGAAAGATCTCCCATGCTCATGGATTGGAAAAATCAACATCTTAAAAATGGCCATCCTACCAAAAGCAATCTACAGATTCAATGCAATCCCCAACAAAATTCCAACCCAGTTCTTCATAGAATTGGAAAGATCAATGTGCAATTTCATATGAAATAACAAAAGACATAGAATAGCGAAATCCATCCTCAACAACAAAAAAACATCTGCGGGAATCACTATCCCTGACCTCAAGCTGTATTACAAGGCAATTGTGCTGAAAACTGCATGGTACTGGTACAGAAATAGGCACGTGGATCAATGGAATAGAATAGAAGATCCAGAAATGAGCCCTCACGTATATGGTCACCTGATTTTTGACAAAGGAACAGTAAACATTCAATGGAAAAAGGCAGCCTATTCAACAAATGGTGGTGGTCCAACTGGCACTCAGCATGCAAAAGAATGAAAATAGACCCTTTCTTATCTCCTTGTACAAAGCTCAAGTGTAAGTGAATCAAAGATCTCCACATTAAACCAGATACACTGAAACTATTAGATGAGAAAGTAGGGAAAACCTTAGAACACATAGGTACAGGAGAAAATTTCCTGAACAAAACACCAATGGCTCAGGCTCTAAGGTCAAAGATTAACAAATGGGACTTAATGAGATTGCAAAGTTTCTGTAAGGCTAAAGACATCGTCAAGAAAACAAAATGGCAACCAACAGAATGGGAAAAGATCTTTACCAACACCACATCAGATAGAGGCCTAATATCCAAGGTGTACAAGGAACTCAAAAAGCTAGACACCAGAGAATCAAATAACCCTATTAAAAAATGGGGTACAGAGCTAAACAAAACGTTTTCAGTTGAGGAACACCGAAGGGCCGAGAAACATCTGAGGAAGTGCTGGACATCCTTAGCCATCAGGGAAATGCAAATCAAAACAACTTTGAGATTCCACCTCACACCAGTCAGATTGGCCAAGATCCAAAACTCAGATGACAGCAGATGCTGGCGAGGCTGCGGAGAAAGAGGAACACTTCTCCACTGTTGGTGGGGTTGCAAGCTAATACAACCACTCTGGAAATCTGTCTGGCGATACCTCAGAAAATTTGATACAGTACTACCTGATGACCCAGCTATTCCACTTCTGGGCATATACCCCAGGGACACTTTAATACACAACAAAGATATATGCACCACAATGTTCATAGCAGCTCTATTTATAATAGCCAGAAGCTGGAAGGAACCCAGATGTCCTTCAGAAGATGAATGGATACAAAAATTGTGGTACATATACACAATGGAATACTACTCAGTCACCAGAAACAATGACTTAACCAAATTCTTAAGAAAATGGCTGCATCTAGAGAATATCATCCTGAGTGAGATAACCCAGTCACAAAAGAACAGACATAATATGCAGTCACTGATAGTGGGATTCTAAGCCCAGAGGCTTGCACTCCCCCAGAAACAACTCACAGACTGTATGAAGTCCAAAAAATAAAGAAAACAAAAAAATATACATATATTTACAAAACAAGAAGATTTTGACTATTTCCATGTTGGGTTTTGTTTTGAATGTACTTTACGCTTATTGTAACTATTAGGTTTTCAATTCATACTCTCAAGCCATTGAAAAAAATCAAGTACTGACTAAAAAAATATATTCACATGGTTTTATGTAAAAATTATTTTAATGTCTGAAAAAACAGTACTGACAAAAATGTATAATTTTAAGCAAAAAATGTTTAAAATCTGTACATTTATCTTTGTTTTGTAAAATAAAGTCCTTTTTTAAAAAAAAAAGAAAGAAATTAAGGATTTTCTAGAATTCAACGAAAACGAAAACACAACATACCCAAACCTATGAGATGCAATAAAAGCAGTACTGAGAGGAAAACTCATAGCCCTAAGTGCTTCCAAAAAAAAAAAACTGGAGAGAGCATACATCAGCAACTTGACAGCACAACTAAAAGCCCTAGAACAAAAGGAAGCAGATACACCCAAGAGAAGTAGACGGCAAGAAATAATCAAAATTAGGGCAGAAATAGACCAAATAGAAACAAAAAGAACCATTGAAAAAAAATAAACAAAACCAAGAGCTGCTTCTTTGAGAAAATCAACAAGATTGATAAAGCCCTAGTCAGACTAACTAGAGGACAAAGAGAGAGTATACAAATTAACAAAATCAGAAAGGAAAGTGGAGACATAACAACTGAAACTGAGGAAATTCAAGAAATCATCAGATCCTACTACAAAAACTTATACTCCACAAAATTGGAAAATCTGGAGGAAATGGATGAATTCCTAGACAGATACAAGATCCTAAAGTTAAACCAGGACCAAGTAGACCATCTAAATAATCCCATAACACCTAAAGAAATAGAAGAAGTCATCAAAAGCCTCCCAACCAAAAAAAGCCCAGGTCCAGTCGGGTTCAATGAGGAATTTTATCAGACATTTATTGCGGATATAACACCAGTAATCTCCAAACTATTCCACAAGATAGAATCAGATGGAATACTACATAACTCATTTTTTGAAGCTACAATAACCCTCGTACCTAAATCACACAAAGACTCTACAAGGAAAGAGAACTTCAGACCAATCTCCCTTATGAACATTGATGCAAAAATACTCAACAAAATCCTTGCAAACCGAATCCAAGAACACATCAAAACGATCATTCATCATGACCAAGTAGGCTTCATCCCTGGGATGCAGGGATGGTTCAATATAAGAAAATCCATCAATGTAATCCACCATATAAACAAACTCAAAGAACAAAATCACATGATCATCTCACTAGATGCTGAGAATGCATTTGACAAAATTCAACACCCCTTCATGTTAAAAGTCCTGGAAAGAACAGGAATCCAAGGTCCATACCTAAACTTAATAAAAGCAATATACAGCAAACCAACAGCCAACATCAAACTTAATGGTGGGAAACTTGAAGCAATCCCACTAAAATCAGGGACTCGACAATGCTGCCCACACTCCCCCTACCTATTCAACATAGTACTGGAAGTCCTGGCTGGAGCAATTAGAGAGCAAAAGGAGAAAAAGGGGATACAAATCGGAAAGGAAGAGATAAAAACATCACTCTTTGCAGATGACATGATAGTGTACTTAAGTGACCCCAAAAATTCCACCAGAGAACTCCTACAGCTGATAAACAAGTTCAGCAAAGTGGCTGGATACAAAATTAACTCAAACAAATCAGTAGCCTTCCTATACTCAAAGGACAAACATGTGGAGAAAGAAATTAGGGAAAAGGTACCCTTCACAATCGTCACAAAAACTATGAAATACCTTGGTGTGACTCTAACTAAGCAAGTGAAGGAACTGTATGACAGGAACTTCAAACCTCTAAAGAAGGAAATTGAGTAGAATCTCAGAAAATGGAAAGATCTCCCATGCTCATGGATTGGAAGGATCAACATTTTAAAAATGGCCATCCTACCAAAAGCAATCTACAGATTCAATGCAATCACCATCAAAATTCCAGTTCTTCATTGAGTTGGAAAGATCAATGTGCAACTTCATATGGAACAACAAAAGACCTAGAATAGCGAAATCCATCCTCAACAACAAGAAAACATCTGCGGGAATCACTATACCTGACCTCAAGGTATATTACAAGGCAATTGTGCTGAAAACTGCATGATACTGGTACAGAAATAGGCACGTGGATCCATGGAATAGAATAGAAGATCCAGAAATGAGCCCTCACATATATGGTCACCTGATTTTTGACAAAGGAGCCGTAAACATTCAATGGAAAAAGGACAGCCTATTCAACAAATGGTGTTGGTCCAACTGGCACTCAGCATGCAGAAGATTGAAAATAGACCCTTTCTTATCTCCTTGTACAAAGCTCAAGTGTAAGTGGATCAAAGATCTACACATTAAACCAGATACACTGAAACTATTAGATGAGAAAGTAGGGAAAACCTTAGAACACATAGGCACAGGAGAAAATTTTCTGAACAAAACACCAATGACTCAAGCTCTAAGGTCAAAGATTAACAAATGGGACTTAATGAGATTGCAAAGTTTCTGTAAGGCTAAAGACATTGTCAAGGAAACAAAACGGCAGCCAACAGAATGGGAAAAGATCTTTACCAATTCCACATCAGATAAAGGCCTTAATATCCAAGGTATACAATGAACTCAAAAAGCTAGACACCAGAGAATCAAACAACCCTATTAAAAAATGGGGTACAGAGCTAAACAAAACGTTCTCAGTTGAGGAATACTGAATGGCTGAGAAACATCTGAGGAAGTGCTGGACATCCTTAGCCATCAGGGAAATGCAAATCAAAACAACCCAGAGATTAAAACGTTCTCAGTTGAGGAATATCGAATGGCTGAGAAACATCTGAGGAAGTGCTGGACATCCTTAGCCATCAGGGAAATGCAAATCAAAACAACCCAGAGATTCCACCTCACACCAGTCAGATTGGCCAAGATCCAAAACTCAGATGACAACAGATGCTGGCGAGGTTGCGGAGAAAAAGGAACACTTCTTCACTGTTGGTGGGGTTGTAAACTAATACAACCACTCTGGAAATCAGTCTGGAGATACCTCAGAAAATATGACATAGTACTACCTGAAGACCCAGCTATTCCACCTCTGGGCATATACCCCAGAGATACTTTAATACACAACAAAGATATATGCACCACAATGTTCATAGCAGCTCTATTTATAATAGCCAGAAGCTGGAAAGAACCCAGATGTCCTTCAGTAGATGAATGGATACAAAAATTGTGGTATATTTACACAATGGAGTACTAGTCAGCCACCAGAAACAATGACTTAACCAAATTCTTACGAAAATGGCTGCATCTAGAGAATATCATCCTGAGTGAGTTAACCCAGTCACAAAAGAACAGACATAATATGCAGTCACTGATAGTGGGATGCTAACCCCAGAGGCTCGCACTGCTTCAGAAACAACTCACAGACTGTATGAAGTCCAAGAAAAGAGAACACACAAAAAAAAAAAAAAAAAAAAAAAAAAAAGTCATGCTCAATCCTTACCCACCAAGAACACATTGACAAATTCCGGGTTGCACCCTGTATTACATGTACTGTTTGCTCATTGTAAAAAAAAAAAAAAAAAAATCTTTACACACCAAGAAAACTTTGACTATTTCCAGGTTGCATCTTGTTTTACATGTACTTTATGCTCATTGTAACTGGTGGGATCTTGATCACACTATCAAACCTTTAAAAAAAAAAAAAAAAACCAAGTACAGACAAAAATGTATTGTATACTTTTATGCAAAAATGCTTAAAATCTGTACATTTATCTTTGTTTCTTAAAATAAAGTTATTAAAAAAAGAAAAAAAGAAGGAAAGGATGTAAGAGTATCCAAATCAAGAAGAGCCATGTGAAATTCTCTTTATAAATGACATGATCTTCATATAGTAAACCCTGAAGATACTCCCCCTCAAAAACTGTTAGAAGAAACTAATTTAGAAAAATTGTAAGACAGAAGACCAAGAGAAGAGTTCCATTTTTGTATATCAATTATGAGTAATTCAAACAGAATCTGAGAAAACAATCCCATTTACAACAGAATCAAAAGCAATAACTTAATAATAACCCTAGCTAAGGACTTGAAACCCCTGTGTGCTGGAAACTGAGAGCACAAGCTTCAGTCAAACTTGTAAGAAGGCAGAGGAGGAGGGAGGTTAGCACAGTGGCTCCCTTGCAGAGGACCAAGGCTCATTTTCCAGCTTCCACATGGAGGCTGACAGCAGTCTGTAACTAGTCTCAGGGAGTCTGACATCCTCAGCCAGCTTCAGTGGGCACCAGGCACACAGGTGATGCAAATACATACATACAGGCAAAAAATATAGCCATAAAAAAATCTTAAAAAAAACAGAAAATTAAAAAACATTACTATAAAACATTCACAAAAATGTGTTAGGCATTTCATGTTCATAGATGTAAAAATTAATATGGTTCTGGTGTCAGTGGAACTTCTATCCAAATCCTAATGACCTGGGGTGAAAGTACCCTATAATGTACAGGGTTTGAATAGTATATGCCAAGTTCCAGAGAGAAAATAACCTTTTGCAAGATAAAAAGGAAAAAAAAAAAAGCCCTACAGCACCTCAAGGAACACAGCTAAAACAATTTTAAAGAGAATAGAGTCAGAGAACTCACTCTCTGACATCAAAATACTTTAAACGCTACAGAAATGAAAAACATGGGACTGACACAAGCCAAACCAACTGAGAAGCAATGAAATGTAAAGCATCACAAATTAGTCACACAGTCTGAACCAAGGGTTTCAAATCAACAGAGAAAAGATAGTCTTCAAAACTGTCCTGTGAAGGAATTAATTACACCACATACAAAAATTAACACAAAATGATTAAAGGCTAAGACTCCCAGCTATAAAGCTAGGAGGATACAGAAAAAACACTTGAATAATTTGACTCTGACAATGATCGCCAAATCACAGGCACAGAGAGCAAGAAAAGATAAGTAAATCTTTGTGAATAATAGGTCATAATCAACAGGATAAAAAAAGAAATTTACCAAATGTAATAAAATATTTAGAAATAAAAAAGCAGACATAGGATTGATAAATACCCTGTGTGTGTGTGTGTGTGTGTGTGTGTGTGTGTGTGTGTGTGTGTACTCTTAAACACCAACAAAAAACTCGACCTAACTAAAAAGTGGACCAAAATCTGCTAAAACTATTCGTGACAAATGACCAGAAGCATATGAAAAGAAACGTACTGTTAACAAAGAAATGCAAAACACCACCACAGTGAGATAAAACTTCATACAAATACAAATTAAGATGGCCACTAAATGAAAAATGTAGAAAAACAACAGTAAAATTTTGATATAACAATATGTAAAATATCATGAAAATTCCCGATAACATAAAAATAAAGATACAGATACAGCTGTGGCTAAATGTGTGCTTAGCATGGACTTGTTATTACATGGGTTCCATACCCAGTACTAGATAAACCTGATGCCGTGATACATGCCTGTAATCCCCTTGGAGATTGAGTTGTGAGGATCATTCGTTCTATGTCATCCTTAGCTATCTAGTAAATTTGAGGCCAGCATGAGCTACATGTGACCGTTTGTCAAAACAAAATCAAAATGAAGAACTTTTCATTGAAAAACTTCACTACATGACCCACTAATTTCATGTTTACTGTAAGAACTGAAAATGGGGGCTTGAAGATACAGGAGGTGGAGAGAAATGGCTCATCTTTTAAGAGGACTTGCTACCTTCCAGAGGACCTGGTGCACTTCATACATGTGGTGCACAGACATAAACAAAAGCAAAACACCCTTACACATACTTTTAAAAGAATTTAAAATTAAAGATTGAGGAGAAATTTGTACAACCATAAACACAGCAACACCTGTAAATGGAAGAAATCCAGATGACCAGATAAATTAAACATGTGTACATACAAAGAAACAGTCATCAGTCTTAAGAAATGCAATTCTTGATATACTAGAAGATGAACTTTCCAGATATTACCTTAATCTTGAAAACAGCCTGCCACAAGAGGGGGGGGGGGGGCAGGCTACAATTGTTCTATTTAGATGAGGTGTCTAAACTGTTCAAATTCACAGAACAGATACGAGAATGGTGGTTAGTAGGGATCAAACAGAAGATCTTCAAAGTATGTGTTTCAAGTTTGTAAGATAAAGTTTTTGCAGCTTTATTTGCAATAATATTTAACAGCAATAAACCATCATTTTAAAAGGGGTAAGGTCAGGGAACACAGAACAGACAAATTAGGTTCAATGGGATTCAGGCCAGGCTATGGAGCAGGTTAATGAGCTAAAGGAAAACTAAGACTCTGCGTGCTGAGACCACTGACAAGGCCTCACAGTGCTACTCGGAGTCAATTAAACTAGATCCCCAGACCTTGTGCTCTACAGCAATCACTGCAGTCTATGCCAAGAAAGAAATCTACCAGAAGGTCTATGAGGATGGCAGCAAGACTGTTGGCCTGAAGCCTGACTGGGACAAGGGTTATTCAAGAAAAGCAGCAGCCCTTGAGTTCCTAAACTGGTTTGAAGAAGCCAAATGAACCTATGAAAAAGGTTTAAAACATGAAGCCAATAATCTCCAGCTTAAGGAGGGCTTGCAGAACATGGAGGCCAGGTTGGCAGAGAGGAAATTAATGAATCCTTTCAACTTCCCAATCTGTACTATAAGTTGGAGAATGATCCCAAGGACAAGGACGCTGCTCTGTTACCCCACCTACAGGGAACTCAGAGAAGCCACAGAAGAAGCCTACAGACCTGGGCATGAAACAAGATCCCCGGGTCATGAGTACTTTCAGTGTCCTCTTTGGGGTTGATCTGGGCAGTATGGATGAAGAGGAAGAGGCAGCAACACCTCCACCCCCACCCCCTCCCACAAAGGAGGCCAAGCCAGAACCAATGGAAGATCTTCCAGAGAATTAGAAACAGGCACTGAAAGAAAAGGACTTGGGAAATGATACCTACAGGAAGAAAGATTTTGACGAGGCTCTGAAGCATTCTGACGGCCAAGGAGCTGGACCCTACCAATATGACTTACACGACTAATCAAGCAGCTGTGCACTGCGAAGAGCAACTACAGTGGATGCCGGGAGCTCTGTGAGAAGGCCAGGGACGTGAGCAGAGAGGACCAAGAGAACTACTGGCAGATCGCCAAAGCTTATGCCTGAATTGGTAATTCCTATTTCAAAGAAAGGTACAAGGATGCTACCCATTTCTACAACAGTCTCTGGCAGAGCACCGAAGTGCCAAGCCGGCAGAGAAAATTCTGAAGGGAGAAAAACGACTGGCTTATATCAACTCTGACTTGGCTTTGGAGGAAAAGAATAAGGGCAATGAATGCTTCCAGGAAGGGGACTACTCCAGGCCATGAAGCACTGTACAGAAGCCATTAAAATGAACCCAAGAGATGCCAAACTGTACATCAACCTGGAGTTTCAGCTGGCACTCAAGGACTGTGTGTGAAGAGAGCATCCAGCCAGAGCCAACCTTCATCAAGGCTATACACAGAAACCAGCTGTGAGGAAGCGGCAGACGGTTAATAACGCAGCATAATGGCACAGTGCAGCTGACATGAGAGCTCTGAAAACATGGCTGACCCTGAGCTGCAGCAGGTAATGTGTGACCCAGCCATGAGGCTCATCCTGGAGCAAATGCAAAAGGACTTCCAGGCTCCGAGGCAACTCTTAAAGCATCCTGTAATAGCACAGAAGATGCAGAAGCTGATGGATGCGGGTCTGATCAAAATTCAGTGATAACTTGCTTTTCCCCTCTTCCCTTCGCCAAAGAGGAATGGCGAGCTGGGACTGTGGTGAGCAGCACTGGGTGGAGGGGGAAGGAGAAAGGTTTATCTTTATATTATACATGCCAAAAGGAAGACAGACTCATCTAGCACCACCCCGGTGCTCCCAGCACACACATGGTCTCTTCACTGCTGTCCTCAATCCCAGCCTCCCCATCACTATCTTGGTTGCCCCCCTATACTTGGTTATTTTTTATTTGGAGCAGTGGATGCATACAGGGAGGGGACGGTATTCTTCCCAACCTAGGGTCCCAGCTGTCTTTACTTGTTCTTACCCACATTCCTCTTCAATGAAACAAGCCATTCAGGCGTGGTTATATGTTAAAAACAAAAACAAAAAGGGGGCGGGGGTAAGGTCAAAGCTGTGGGAATGGCTCAGTGTAACTGATAAGAGTGCTTACGTGAGAAAAGTGTCCTCAGCACTCACATAAATCAGGGGATGGTTGTAATCCTAGTGCTGTGGAGGACAGAGATAGGAAGACCGCTGTGGCTTACTATCCTACAGTCTAGCTCCAGGTTCAGTGAAAGGCCCTATCTAAAGGGAACAAAACAAAATTATTTTTAAAACAAAGTACACAACATTCTCCTCTGGCTTCTGCACACTCACAACAAACATGAATATATAAATAGGTAAGATGGTAAATCTTTATATTACACATTTTGGACATAATTAGATTGTGGTAATTTTTTACAGAAATAGAACTTCTATTTAAAAATGAAGTCATATTAATTGTTATGAAGTGATCTTTAAGATGTACACTTTAGAAAGGCATTCCACCTTTAAAAGTGGAGAAAGTATATAAAACATAAACATTTGTTCTTTTGGAAGGACAATGAACCAGGAAAACCTCTAAATTGTCTTATTTTTTATAGTGAACAGAGGGAAAAGCATCAGGAATCGGGAACAGAATTGTTCCCAAATGAATTTTGCACTGCAGGTTTGACTTTCAACTATGTAAACATTTTGCATAATCATTTAACAAAATGATGTTTTAATTGTTCCTAAAAATAGGAAACAAAACAGAGTTCATGAATGTTTTTTAAATCACTAGAATCCATTATAAAAAGATACAATATTTCAACCACATATCAGCCTTCTTTGGAGTTTCTTAAAACAAAAGCAATTAAGAATTTGATTAGAAGCCAGACATGGTGGTGCACACACATAATGCCAGCAATTAGGAGTTAGAGAAAGGAGGCTCAGGCTACAGAAAATCTAAAGCTAGGTGATAGTGTCTCAATGATATGTTTACTTTGAAAAAAGTTTGAGAATTTTTGAATTATTAGCTGAATACCTGATAGTACGAATAATGTATTAGAAATGTAAAATTAATATGCTTTGGGTACAATTCCAATTGAACTAGGAAATAAGAACAGAGACTTAGTCTCATTTGTTTCTATTCCCCATTGATTATAGCTTTTCTTGAAATTCTACAACTCATGAATTTCCTAGTGTTCTCTTTTAAGTTCATTTATATTTCCTGCTACTCACAATCTGCAGAAAGCAAACGTAAAAACAAAGGGTAGTGCATCACCTTTGTAAAAGTGACTGGGATGCTGGCATCCAACTGGATATGATCTGCAACTTCTGTAAACTGCTGTTGCTGTTTCTGCAGCGTTTCTAATAATCTTGTGATTTCTTGTTTTGCCAAGACAACTCTGCAATCATCCTAGAAAACAAAATGGTATTGTCCATAAAGTTTTTTCTTTTAAAAAATAGAGATCTTATCAACTTTCAACTAAAGACCTTTTAACATTACAGTATTCAAACTAAATTTCAGGAGCTTAGCAGTTGGTAAAAGGCTTGCCTCACAAGCATGAAAACTCAAATTAAATTATAGGAACCTAAGTAAAAAGCCAGGTATTGTGGTACTTGTTT
This sequence comes from Micromys minutus, assembly GCF_963924665.1. Classification (NCBI taxonomy): domain Eukaryota; kingdom Metazoa; phylum Chordata; class Mammalia; order Rodentia; family Muridae; genus Micromys; species Micromys minutus. Next base: position 5,524,403 of record NC_137955.1, on the reverse strand, counting down.
ATAGTAGTAGAGAGCTGTAAGATCGAATACATTGGTAAACTGTCATGTGTTGTTTGAGCTCACTGAGAGGCTGACTCAGGAACTGGGGTGGCTTCCCCACTTGAGAGCCAAGTCTGTTTATGTTAAGTGTATTCCAAGACCCCTTGTCTGGGAATGGGATGGTATCTTAACTCTGTAACAAGTAAGAAAGGGGACAGCAAAAGAGATCAAGATCCTGTCTTAGGACCCTACTGCTGTGGTGAAACACCATAAGCAAAAGCAAGGTGGAGAGAGGAAGGGGTTTATTTGAGTGTACAGTTTCACATCTCCAGCACTGCTGCAGAGACTACAGAGGAATGCTGCTTATTGTGGCTTGTTCTATCTGTTTTCTTACAGCACCCAGCACTACCATATTCTAAGACTAATGCTAACACATTCAGTAGAACCCAGTCACTAAATTAATAAAAGAAGAGCATATCTTGATAATTATATACTTGACCTTAAAAGTACAGCCTAACCACATTTACATTACCTACCTGCTGCAAAGTCTTTTCGCAATGGAGACAGGCTGTTGAAACCTGGGACAAGAGAATAGTCATATCCTCTTGTTGCTGCCTAAGCCAAATCAGTTTTTCTCGAACATGGGCATCAACAACACTTAGAGCCATTTCTTCTTGGCGACAAAGAGTTTCATGCAAATCAGAAAAATAAGCTCTGACACACGATCGGGCATTCTCTGCAGTACCTGGGACCTATGAAGACACAAGGAAATTTTAACAGTTAAAACCTTAACTTTTTATAATTAAAATATTAAAATGTAAATGCCATCTACATCCATATAGACTTTAATCTCTCCATTAGACCTTTCTGTTTAACTATAAACTTTGAATATTTAAGTGTTTAGAAATCATATCTAAAGCAAAACAGAATCTCATCTCCAAGCCTAATTACCTCTTTCTCAGTAACTTCATTTAAGTTATTCAAGGTAAAAAGAAAGAGAAAGAAAGGAAGGAAGGAAGGAAGGAAGGAAGGAAGGAAGGAAGGAAGGAAGGAAGGAAACGATCTATCCTTAGCACGTCTTTCATGTTCTGTGATTAGTCTCAGCAAACCCTGCTGACTACACAGCAGTGCCCAGCCGTGCTTTACCGCCGCACCTCCAGCACACTGTTTCTCACTGATGAAGGGAAACAGCCTTCTCACTTCTCTCAGCTTCCTGGATCAATCGAATTACCCACCAAGCAATACTGTCAATTAATACTATTCTTTGAGATCTCAAATCCTTCTTCATTACTGCAACTCCAGTACTGCAGGACACAAGCATCTCTAAACTACATGATTTCAATAGTGTCTTAATAGGTCTTCCGGTTTCTATGCCACCTCCTCCCAACTCACTTTCTATATTTAACAGTAAGTTTTTAATGCAAATGTCATCTTGCTCCTATATCAACAGTGTCATGGCTCACAGTTACCCTGAGACTGAAATACTAAAGTCTACAGCTGACTAACAGGTTCTGCAGTGACTTACTTGGTCTTTAACTCTTCGATTTTTCTTCTTGTCAAACCCAGCTCAAAGCTCCAAATACTCCCCACCCACTCTTCTCTGATAGATTTTCTTCAAATCTCAGTTTAAACATCCATAAACTACATGAGTTATACCTCTAATATACTACCAAGTACACTCTATCTCCCTACCCACAACACACAATAATCATCAAACTTAAAGTCTGACAGATGACGGCACCATTTCTTGTGCAGTGTCCAATGTAGTTAGTACTAGCACACTGTAACTGTGCAATACTTACTAGAAGATTCAAAGATGAGAATGAAAAAGGTTAAGAAGATAAAGAGGAAGAAAAGAATCCATACATGTTCTGTGTGAGCCATTCCAATTCCATCTTCCACTATCTGTTCTCCTCCTTCAATGTGCTGAACAATCCCAACTAATTTTCTGGAATAATCCGAGATTTCCTCAGTGAAGGTCCTTATGCAGTGAGCCATGTCTAAAATTGATGCTCGGATCTGGTTAGCTTCTGGTTCCAGTACCGAATGCTATAAACACAACAGTTATAGGAAAGAATTCATAGTGGTATATAATCATTTACAAAAACTACTTAAACCCCTTTAATATAAATGAACATCAATCACCGTGGCTTTGTAACACATTTCAAACAAGTACAATGTAAGGAGACTACAAAGAAATCGGAAGTTAGAAGTTTATGTACTGCTCACGGTTTCTACACAAGCAACCAAGAGTTTGCCCAAATTGTATTATAAGAGTTATCAGTACAGTGTACTATACAGACATGTACATGAAGATGAAACTTTCTATATCCTGCTAGAAATAATCATGAAGCCTCTCTGAAATTATTCCATTCTGCAATTAAAATCCTCAATTTTTCCATGAGACTGAGACCAACTCATTAATCACTTAACTGTCTTCAAAAGTTAGTTTGCTTATGTCTTTGAATAAATAAGCAGGTCAACAAAAACAAAAGAAAAGCTCGTAAATTAAATAAGCAGGTCAACAAAAACAAAAGAAAAGCTCGTAAATTAACTAATCATCCAACAAAATTAAGTTCATACCTTGTGACCTTGGTGTTTTCCGTATTCTTTGCAGACACAGCACATGAGTGGACTAGTTTGACAACCTTCTTCCAAACAAACAAACTCAATGGCATGTACCTGATGCTGACAGCACATGGTTTTCTCATGAGGTTTATCAGCTAGAGGCACTCGTCTATGCTTTGCTAGTGTCTTTGTAGAATGAGTAACTTGAGAACACTCTGAGCATAAGTGAGTCGCACACACAGTGCAATATACAGATGCAACGTGAGCTTCATCTTCATCACAGCGAACGATGCTCTAAGAAATAAAAAAATTAATGCCTTAAAACTGAACCCACTCATTAAGACATAGCAAATTTTGAACTACAAAACCCTACAATTTTTTAACTTAACTTACCAGGCTCACATATGATAATAAAAAAGAAAATCATGTTAAATCAATCATTCCAAATAGAAACAAAGAACTAAGGAACTGAATGAAAAAAAACCAAAGTAAGCATAGCAAAATGATCTTCAAAATACATGGTTTCCAGAATAGAGTTCTGAAAATTTTAATCCATGATGCAACAATACATTACAAAACAGAAAGAAGGCACAGAAAACAACCAACTATAGGTTAGTCAACAAGTCAGCTGGGTACAGCTTAGCTAGTTGGACATGGGAGTTCTTTAACCAACCAAAGTTCAACTTCTTAGATTAACTAAGCTTCTTTGATTAGCTGTATTAGTTACCATTCAGTATACATCTATGGCCTCACACAAATTTTATTTAATAATAAAAATATACTAGTAAGTATAAAGGTCATGTGTTACCTATCCATCTAAAAACTATTTTTTCAGGAAAGTAAGAACCTATTTCTGAGACTAATTATCAACATGGGATATGATTTAGAGGCAAAAATAAAATTATTCTCATGAATAACCTTTTTTTCCCAGTGCTGAGAGTTGAACCAGAACCTTATAAATGCCAGACAAATGGGCTACCATTGAACTACATACAAAAACATCTCACAGATTCATAATGCAAAGACTTTTTTCTATCAAATTTTCCAAAGTAGAACCACAGAAGCATTATTTTATTTAAAATGGACTTCAATTCCTACTGCTTTAGTTAGCTGTCATGAGTATGCATAAAAAGAAAGTCAGCACTATGCTGTGTAAATAGCTCATACTAAGGTATGAAACTAGTTGAGGAAATTTTGAAAACACAGACACACTGAATTAAGTTGTGAAGTTCTGATCTTAATAGATTTTGAGATATGAATTATACATTTCCCCCAATACATACAAGTACTTTCTAATAGTTCTACAGGTGAAAGGATTACAGTCATGACTAAAAACCACAGATTTAGAAAAAAAGCAATAAGCCCTTTATGTCAGCTGATAAATATTATTTTAAATTTTCATTAAGTATCAAAAAGCATTTTGATTACTTGTTTATGGTCCCGGTGCTCAGACCCAGGGCTTCTTTCATAGTAACCAAGTACTCTGCACTGAATCATAGCAAAGTCTTTATTGGAAGTGTGTAAAAGTAACGTTTTAGATATAAGGAATGCTTTGAAAACTTCTGCATATTAAAAAGCTATAATTGGCAAAGGAAACATTTTATCTATTTTTCCAGAAATAATAATTAGGTAGTACACAAATGGTATCATTTATTGTCAATTTAAATTTTTAAAATAACCCAAAAATTGAAACAACTTATTTTGCAATAATGTGTATCTGTACCATAAAATTCTTGTATCTTCTCTTTCCTAGACCTCACAAATAATTTATGAGATCACCAACACACAATATTCTAATGTTTGTAAAAGTAGAAGATAAAATATATAAAAGACCTGTAAAAATTTTATAGTGAGTAATGCTTCAATTCAGAAATCATTTTTCTAATTCATTTTAAATAGAAAGAAATCACCAAAGGGAGGTTGCAATCAATCTGTTGGAGTTTTTTTTCTTCTTAAATCAAATATGCAGTTTTTAAAGTCCAAAATTAATACTATTAACAGCTATTTGCTGCAAATATTCTTCTATATAGAACTCTTTCGCTTGTTAAAGAAGATGTGCAGACAGGTGTTAAAATGCTAAGGATGTGCTGTTACCTGTTACCAGATATGTGCTTGTCAGGGTAAAGCACACCAGGCACACCATGTAATGTTCTTCTTATTGTTTTGAAAATACGTAATAGTGGCAACTCCCTCAGCCTTCACTGTTACATTAAACTAGTCCTCTAAACTGAATGTCTCTCAATGTTTGTCTCTTTTCTTGTACTTTGCTGTTGAGGTTCAATTTTAAATGTTCTGTACTATTGTAGACTAAACATTTCTCTTACTCTCTTATGTTCTACCTTAAAGGCTTTTCCTTACACATTATTAGATTGTGTAAGAAAAGAGTTTCTCATAAAGCAGATTAGGCAAAGAACTTGAACAAATTCCTGCTTTATTTTTGAGAACAGTGGCTACTTTAGAACTGTAATAAAAACCTGTGGTTCTAAAACTTCACAGATACAGCAAATAATGTACAAACACTGGAAAATCTTGTATAAATATTTCAACGAGTCCCATCAGTACCTCTCCAGATATCCCAATGGCTTCTTCTGCAGTTCCATACTGACCAATATGTCCATTTTGCAAACGTTCTAAAAGCTCCAGTAAAGCAAAGTTTTTTTTCAAACCCCAGACACCTGAGTCTCCTAGAACAAATATGAAACAAAAGTAAATGTAACAAAATGGAAGTTTAGTCAATTTACCTCATACCTTAAGATTACTTTCTAACACACATAGTTTTGTCATTAATAATGTCTAAAGGCTGCCAGGAAAGGGCTTGTTAATGTTATCAAAGAACTTCTTAGCACTATAAGTAGACATATACCAAACTTTTTATTTCACTTTTACTGTATAAACTAAAACAAATATTTCAATATTTTTCAAATATTTTTATAGCTACCTACAGTAAGAAATACCTTTTATATCACAATCTAGGAATAAACACACTTGTATGTATCTACATCCACAAGTAGCTTAGAGTTTAAAAAATTTCTATCTGTAATGTAAGTTTAGTGTCTGTGGGTCTCTGTCTCTCTCTCTCTCTCTCTCTCTCTCTCTGTCTCTCTGTCTCTCTCTGTCTCTGTCTCTCTCTGTCTCTCTCTCTCTGTCTCTCTCTCTCTCTCTCTCTCTCTCTCTCTCTCTCTCTCTCTCTCTCTCTCACACACACACACACACACACACACACCAGAAAAGTAAAGTTCCACAAACTAGGGGCTCATTTGTAATTCTAGCATTAAAAGGTAAAGACAAGGATGTCTCTGGAGCAAGCAGTAGCAAGACGAGCATTACTAGCCAGTGCCCAAGATCCTCAACATCTACCTTGGTCACCTACATACATGTAGATAAAAATACACAGTCACACATATGCAAGAATGAGTACCAAACATACATATACATTAATAGTTTTTTTTAAACTTGACAAACTAATACTTTATAGCAGCATGCAAAATACTGCTATGTTTTACTCCATTCCTTCTGGTTTCTGAAAGCACTAGGTGATATATAGATACAGGCAAAGTAGCCATATACATAAAATAAAAATAATTTTAATTTAAAAATTACTCACCATAGAGCTTCACAATAAAGCAAGAGAATGAGCCCTTTTAGACAGGCCTCTAGAAAGGTTTGAATAAGGGCAGAAGGTTCCTTTACCCAAAATTGAACACATAAGTACATGGGCATAATCATGCACATACATGCAATAACCACTGTTTTCAGCCTACAAAAAATAGCCAAATTGTTCAGCAATTAGCATCTGGTAAGTTTCCATAGCACGAATGCTTACTGATATTGCTGCCATCAAGGAAATGTTTGTTAATAAAATGAAAATGTAAAAGATAAAGGCCACATGGTCTACTAGGCTCTTTGCCTGTTTGTCATCTCTTCTTTTTCTTTAGAAACAATCCCAAAAACATTCTCTGGTTTTTTAAATGAAGATATGTTTATCCCTCTTCTGAACCCCTTTTCTCAACTGGCACTGCACAGAGCACTCAAGCAAGCCTCCCTCAGCTTTGCTGCCCCCCTGCAAGGCCTCTTCCTTGATTCCGAGTGTCCCATGTATTTTACAAACTGAGCTCCATCTACTCCATTTACATAAACATTTAAGCATTCAGAACAAGCATTTAAAATATGGCCTTAGAAACTTTCCCAAAATTCAGTCATTATTCCCAGGAGTGCCTAACAATTTTGTAACTGTAAAAAATAAATAAAACTCTATTTAAAAAAAAAAAAAAAAAAAAAAAAAAAAAAAAAAACAGGCTTGTGCTGTTCTGCAAATCTGCAAAGTTTTGGGCAAAGGAGAAAGCTCTGTTCCCCATGAGGCATGCTGAGGAGCACTGAGCATCGACTCATGTATACCACCTCACTGTTACCAAAGGAAGATCTACCTCAGAGCAGCATCAATCCCAAACACCTCCACCTGGAAGTTGACAGCTGACACTTGATTTCTGCTTACATTTCAATAGTTAAATATTTGCAGTCTTTATAACATATGTGTGTGTATATATATGTGTGTGTGTGTGTATACTATAATATATATGCACAAGTATATTATTTTTATGATACAAATATAAAGCCTTTAAAAATTGGAAGCTAATAACTGAAAGTCACCGACATATTCCACAAACAAATCACAGTTAAATGTACCCACAGGTTACAATCACTACAATCCTTACTCATGCTGGAGCTGGCTGCTCTAATGTTGGTATGACAGCACTCTTGATTTCAACCTGACACATGACTAACTGCCCTGTCATAAACTCCCATACAGTGGTATTTCTGAGTAGGTAGAAGGCTCTCTCAAAGGGTCTGGCCTACATCTGCAAAAGTCACCATTTCTACATGTCTAATTGTATGTGAAGAAACGATTAAGTTATTTCAATTACAGAATAAAAAGTCAAGTGAATGAACCTTAAAACCGAGACACCATTTCCACTGCCATCACTTTATGGCTTTTAGCAGGTTGATGCTGTCTGTGTGTCATTAGTGTGCTGCATTAGTTTTCTAGCAAATAAAGATGGCCACAACCTTATGAACACACACCACAGCCATGTTTCTTAATATTTTAAAACCTAAAAAAGAGACACTCTTGCTTCCCTTTAGAGGTAGATAAATTATTTACATTTTGACATGTAGTATGACTACATTCTTTATGCTATTTTCTGTGTGTGGCTGTGTATGCACGCACACACACACATATAACGATGCCACAGAACAAGTATGGAGGTCAGAGGGTAACCTGCAGGAGTTGGTTCCCTCCATTCACCAGCCCTGGTCTTAAGTACTGCTAAAGACCTGGAAAAAAAAATTGGCCTTAAAAACTATTTTGGGGAAAATTCTTTTATCTTACAGAATTAATTAAGAATTTATATTAGACTGTGAAATAATTGTTCAAATGTTAATGCTATATGTACTTTCTAAGTCTGAACCAGTGAAATAGATCCTTGGATAAAGGCACCTTCTGCCAAACCCAACAACTTGATTTGGGAAAACACACACACACATACACACACACAGACACCTTTAAATTTTAAAATATGTCAACACTGATTCTAAAGTAGTTGTAAAAGCATGCAAGGACCTAGGAGGCATGGTGGTGCACACCTTTAATTTAGGACTCGGAAGCTAGAGGCAGAGAGATCTGAGTCAAGGCCAGTCTGGCCCACAAACCTTTCAGGACAGCCAGGGCTGCACAGAGAAACCTTATCGCAAATAAATAAATACTGATAGTCAAATGACTTTATATTTTGACTACCTTTTATTTAAAAAAAAATCAGGTTTTGTATTCAGAGCATTAGTAGAACTTAACCTGTGTCAAGTGTAAAGAAATTGTTTTCTATGACATTTGTGTTACATAAATAATTTTTCACTTTAACCTCATAAAAATAATTTTCCTACCTAGGTCTGTTACTTGCCGATCAAATGGGCAGCGTATTGCTCTTCCATGCAGAGGCAAGCGAGTAAGACAGTCATGACACACTGTATGACCACAAAGGAGGAGGCGAGGAACTTTATCTCCTTGCAAAGAAAAGACATCTTCACAAACCCCACACTCCAGAACCTAAGATGTGAAACAGAAACATGTATCCTGTAAATACTATTGAAACAATATTCTAATATCTTAGATTTAAAAACAATTGACCTAGTATAGTGAATCAACCTTTTTAATTCCTCCATGGAAAAAAAGTTATAAAATGTTAGGTCACATTTTTACTCATTTTCATTTAACAGACCTTGCCAAACTGAAACCTCCTTCAAATACTTATGTTGCAAATTAACATAATTAACATCTAATTTTCTGAAAACTGAATATGTAACAATTTATAATTCTACTAAAACCCCAATCAAAAATCATTTTATTTTCTTTTTTAAGTGTTTAGAAATTTATCTTTATTTTGTGCTTGGGTGTTTTGCCTGCATGTATGATGCATTGTGTTAATGCAGTGCCCACAGAGGTTTCCTAGAACTAGAGTTACAGATGGTTGTTAGCTACCATGTAGGTTCTAGGAATCAAACCTCAGTCCTTCAAAAGAGCAGTCAGTGCTGTCAGTAGCTTAGTATCTCTCTGAGCACTGTTTTATTTCCTTGTAAAATGGCATTTCACTGAGTTCCCCTCGATGGACCTCAGTCCAAGCTGGCCTCAAACTTATAAAGATGCTCCTGCCTCTGCCTCCCAAAAACTACTATAGGAGATGTCACTGTGTCCAGCCAAACTACCACCGATTTCAACAAAATAATCTAAAATGTGGTTTGGAATGATAATCACTTTCCTAAACTATAAATAACTTGTAAGAAAGTCTCCAAAGAATTTCAAGTATCTTCTAGATTTCATGAAATGATGTAAAGGCAAAAACAAAATTAGCTGAGAATTAAATTTCAATTCCTGTTCCTACTGAAGAAGTAGGTTTGACTTAGAAATATTTATCTATCGAGTTGTAATCACAGGTATATGACTTACTGAAAGACAGTGAGGAAGAAAAGCTTTGAGAACTGGCTCACTCTGACTTTCAGGTCCATGGGCTAATATTTAATATATAGTCGCAAACTGTAATTATAGCAATATAGCATTAAATGCTTTAAAACTATCTTTTTGTGTTGTGTAAAAATAACCCCACTGGCTAGCATTCTCTGGTTTCCCTGCCATCTCCCAGTGCCTTCTGCTCCAAGGACCACGTAGTTCTGTGGTTGGTGGTTCATGAGTCCTTCTCTATGCTAATTAACACTGAGGACACATCTAAACATGTACCTACTGGTTTCCTTTTTTCAAGTTTTTAATATTCACAATCCAAAAGAATCCCAAATAGCATATCTCTAGGTAAACCAATCTCTCACTCCAACTGACATGACTGCATTATCCTCTGGGTTTTCACAAACTTTGAATCTGCCTGTCTGAACCAAATACTTCAATACTTTAATTGACTAGCCTGTCTTTCCCTATTGGAACAAGAGTGCGTAACAGTACAGTCCAAATACAAAGCACCTACATGCTGATGTAAATAAAATCCAACAAACTGTAAAACAATACAGGCCACCAAACACACACTATACAAAATTTAAAAAACAGAAAATTTAGAGTAGAAATCTCATTCGACCCATTGCAATTTTAAACTTCTCTAATAAATTTAGACTTAAGAAACTGAGATGCAAACATCTTCACTGTAATTAAACTGGTAATTCATAGTTACCTCACATACTGGTAATAGCTCAAAAGAAACTTAAATGTGGTATAATTCACAAGGAAAAAAAGGAGATAAGTTAAGTATCTGCTAAATTTATAAAGAAAATTTTATATTAAGAGTTCAGTCTAACTCATTAAACTACAGAGAATAAGTACATGAAGATTTTTTTCAAAAAGTTGTAAATGCTTTGTAATTAGTAGAAGCACAGAAAACAATTTCACTGACTGACACAATAATAATAGCATCCATGGACACAATTTAGCAGTACTTAAGGAACTTATTCTAAACTACATGATACATACATGACAAACTCCAAATGTTTTCTTCCGTGTTGCTATTGCTATCTCTGCTGCTGGGAAATCTCAGGACCCTGCACATATCAGATAAATGGTATACTACTGAATCACATCCCCACCCCACACAGGACAAAATCAGTGTGTAACTCCTTAAAGCACTGTTTGTATCATTAAATAATTCAAAACAAGCAAAGATACATATAAATATTAAATTGAAGAATACATTATAGTGCATTCATATGCCATAACGACAGCCATTGTTTTTATTATATATGCAGGATAGCATATGAATAAAATTAAAAGAAAGTGTTAAGGATAATTATGATGTGATGTTCCACTCATGAAAAAAAAATTACAAAATATTCTGCAGGTATTCCCATTTGGCAAAAGTACAATTCAAAATATAAATCTCAAACAGAAAATATGCTTAATGAGGGCTCCTCTAGTTTCATTAATATAAAAAATTAACTGATTCAACACCAATTAAAAAAACGACTGTTCATAAATTACAGGCATAAATTCCTCAAAAACAGAGAGAGAGATCTACCATTTAACGAGTTTAAAGAATGTCCAACCAGACTTTGTTCACTGTTATAAATCCAAGTGTACATTAAAATTATTTCAGGGGATCTAAAAAATGTCCTGATATCAACACACTCAGAAAGAGTTGTTTAAAATCTTGGCCACAGATAATCTTCCAAGTCACTCCCTAAGCGACATGCCCCTTTTTGATCTATGCTGCAGTGGGGGGTGGGAATGAGCTTCACATACCTGCACTTAATTTTTCGTAAATGTAGCTTGTAAATATAAGGTAGAATCTTCTAAGCACGGAGTACTCCATACATCTAGTGCTAAAACCCAACTGTTCTGCAGTCGGAGACCTCAGAAGTTTTCAGACTACTATTTAGAGGCAAGGGGCAACTGTGTAATGTTGAAAGGCAGACGTTAATAACCAGTAAACTCTGGGCCCTTAGCACATACTGTATTAACTTAAAACCTAGGGTTCCTCCCATGTAAAGTGCGAATTGACATCTACCTTTTATGCAGATATTAGCGAGCTGAACATCTACCATAGTATTTGTCTATTGCAATGAGTGTTTAATACGACTACGTCAATTAATGCCTGTTGAGGCATCACTAAAAACAGAAGACTAGGGGAAAGACCCAATCCAGGTCAACTTTAACAGGCCCACGCGGTGCTTTTTACAAACAGCCCCACGGACGACGTAGACACTCCAGTTAGAAAACCAAGCAACTTCTGCTCCGCTGGGCAAGGACCGCTGGGGTGTGGGATGGGCAGGAAAGGCTTGTAACGCCCACCAGAGGCCGCGCATCCTGCCCGGTCAAGCCTGGGCCGCACAGTCGCGGCCGGGTCTCCAGGAAGAACCGAAGGGGAGCCGCAGGTGGAGAACAGAGCACGCAAGTTCCCTCACCTTCACCACAGCCGTTCCCCGGCTGCCCTGCCGCCCACTGTCTACTCCAGCTCCGGGCTTGTTTACAGCGAGGGCAGCCATCCTGGAAGGAACAGCGCGACAACTGCAGTAGAGCCTTTAACTGAGAGGAGGGGTTGCTCGACCTACCCAGAAGCCTCCGCGCATGCTGCGTTTACGCATGCGCATGGTGGATGGGGAGTCGTTCCGCCGCTTCTAACATTTTCTCTCCGTCAGTCATTGGCTGTACAGCCTGCGCGTGCGCGCTGTTTCTCATGATGGAGCCTGCAAGGAATGACGAGAAGAAGAAAAAAAATTTAAGTGTGGAACATAAATAAAACTTTAGGTGAAAATGGCATTCCTGTAACAATGTTTTTCTCCATTACTGAAGCGATTCAGAATGAAGAAGTGAGCTACATCCCCCCCCTGCCTCCGCATACATGGCTAAATTTATATAAAATGTACTACAAATCCCAGCATGCCATTACAGTAGCTCCCTCCCCAACCCCCACTGGGCGATGTAAGCTTTTAGGAAGCTGGGTATCGTCTGTAAGAAGTGGTTCGTTGAACTCAGCCTGTGTGGTTGAGGAAAATATATGTAATTCTGAACGAAGGAATGGCCTCGATAAAAGGATTTCACGGGGGTCGTAAAGGATTTAATGAAAAGAGAATTTAAGTTCTCAGGAGCAGAAAGAAGTTGGGCGTGCGTTTGAAGCCCGATCTTCCGGGACTTGTGCTTTGCACTTTCCTTCCAGACCCGGTGAAACTTCAGCCTGAGGAGACTGAGGTCAGAAGTGCCCGTCAAGATGGAAGTGAATCCCCCCAAGCAGGAACACCTGCTGGCGCTAAAAGGTAAGCTGTTGCTAAGCCGAGTCTCTTTGTTATTTGCCTCACTGTTTGATGCATTCCCGACGAGGCCTTGTCCCTAAAACCCGACATTCGCCTTCTTACTCCTCCTGGAATGAAATGCAAACCTAAGCTCGGAGGTCTCTGCCACCACCTTTTGTCCACAGAAGCTTACGTCTCGACCCTGCCGCAGAGATCTCTGTGAACTAGCATAAATTTCAGCTGGCGTTTAATAATGTTTTTTTTAGTTACTCCTTTTTCTGTCCATGTCGCAGGGATAAGGTTACCAGGCTGTAGCTTATCAGTAGATAGTGTAGCAACGATAATGCCAGGATTTGAAATAATACCAGCTTTAATTTTCTGTACGCGTCAATTTTGAGCAAGTTTTAATGATTTAATTTGACCAGGAAAAAAAAAAAAGCTGGGAGGTCAGATTTTCCTTGAATTTGCTTATAACCTTTTATTTAAAAATATTTTCAGCCATATTTAATGTTTGCTGCTGCTGCACCTTATTGCTTTTGGGATGTGCAGCTAAATTAAAAAGTGCCTTACGCTGATAGGGAGAAATGCTTACAAGACATTTGAACTAGATTGAATTGCACTTACCTTCTTTAAGGCATCCCTTTTGAAATACTCCATAGACCTCCCCCATTCTCTGTGAGCAGCATACACACCCAGAAGCTCACCAGTTCCATACAATCATGTTTTGATGGCTTCAGTTAGTATGACTGCCACTGAATGTGGAACTAAGAAAGTTTGCCATATTGAGCAATACAACAATGAGACCACGTGCTCTAGACTAAAATATATTATATGTGTTTGAAAGGAACTTTATATTCATTATCTTGATCTTACTTCTGGAGTGTGGGCTAGATATTACTTATCTTTTAAGGTCTAGCAATCTTTCCAAGATAACAAGTAAGATCAAGGCAATAATTCCACAAGGCCTGCCTCATCTAAGATATTGTTTCATCCTAGCAAATGAAACACCTTTTTCATAGGTCATTATGATTTCTATGTGAACTTAAAACAATTACATGAGTTGCTAAGTGTGATTTCACACAATTTAGAAGCTGCCAAAAATTCCAGTGGTAGGAAGTTTTATTTGTTATTATTCTTCATTTTTAGAAACACAAGATGCCAAGTAAACTGACCTCGAATTGGAAGTGTAGCTAAAAATGACTTAGTGTTCCTGGTCACCTTCCAGATGCTCAGATCACAGATGTCCACCACTATACCCAGTTTATGGATGCTGGGATTTGAACCCAGGACTTTGTGCATGCTTGGCAAACACTCTACTGCCTGAGCTACGTCCTCACTCCCTTTTGTTTTTCCTGAAATGAAAATACATTTTACCTAAAAAGAACTAAAATTTCACTATATATGTTCAAACCACAATAAACGAACTCTGTCTTATCTTACACTGGAAAGGTGTGAAGAAAAAATAAAATCATTAATTCCTCGTCCTTGATTGTTATCAATCATGTAAAGAATGCCATCACATATTAAGTCTATACTAAAGCCTAACGCATCTTAGAAAAACTATGGTTATTTTAGGGGTGTAAAAAGAATTATTTTACAGTTAGTTACATCTTAATTCTTCAGAATCAGTCTGTGGTTCTGCCATGATATGACAGAACTGGGTCATGTTCATTGTAGCAGTGCAAGAACATGGATGAGTTCTCTCCCATTTGGGAGTGAAAGAGTGTGTGTGTGTGTGTGTGTGTGTGTGTGTGTGTGTGTGTGTGTGTGTGTATCTGTGTTAGGATATAGAAAGGCCTCTATTATACTCAGCTTTGGCCTGGTTAGGAACCACAGCTTGTAGATCAGATCCTGGCAGGGCTCCATTCTTGAGGCCCTGTGTGCTGGAACTTCAGTCACTGCTTTAACTAGGGACATCATGAGAGCTTCTGTGTGTATTCTTCCTCTACATTGGTGTCCAGTGAACTAGCATCTCAATGCTATTTAAAACCACGTATATAGAGAACAGTGGCTATCCGGGATTATCATGTAAAGTTAATCCATTTTCATATTTTTGAGGTTTACTATTGAGAAAGATACATAGTAATGAAATATTTTATCTATGTATTGATAGAATTCATGAAAATTTAAAGTATACACATAGGTAATTTTATCCCAAATATGTGTGTGTGTGTGTGTGTGTTGTTGTTGTTGTTGTTCTTTGTTTTTTTTTTTAATGTGAGTTTTTTTTTTTAATGTGAGTACACCGTTGTTGTCTTCAGACACACCAGAAGAGGGCCTCAGAACCCATTACAGATGGTTGTGAGCCACCACATGATTGCTGGGAGTTGAACTCAGGACCTCTTAACCGCTGACCATCTCTCCAGCCCCCAAATATAAAGCTAGTAATTTTGAACAGGGCAAGGTAATGCATGTTTTTAACCCCAGCAGCGGGGAAGCAACAGGTGAATCCTAGTGTCTATGATGAGTTCCAGGACAGCCAGTGTTCCGTGGTAAACCCTGTCTCAAACAAACCAAAACTAAACAAAATAAAAACCCTAAGAATTTCATTTTTCTTAATTGAAAAATCTGTTTTTAGAAGACTACTTCTATTTACATGTATGTTTTGCCTACATGTTTGTCTGTACAATGTATTTATGTATGTATACCATATGAGTGCTTGAGTGTGTATTTCCTGTGGAGGCCAAAACAGACTGTTAGAGCTGGTGTAATAGATGGTCATGAACCGTCTTGTGGATGCTGGGAATTGAATCAGAGTCTGATTCACTCTGGAACACTCTGGAAGTGTTCTTAACCACTGAACCATCTCTCCAGCCCCCTAAAAAAAATGTAATATTACATTAAGTGGTAAGAATTGCCAAATTTTTGTTTCTCTGATTTTAGAACTATGAATACCAAACATTAATGATAATATTTTGAAGTCCTATATATTGTTGTGAGGAAAGGTTTTCAAGTCTGTGATTATAGTCACATCTGCCATACCACTTAGTTAAGGTTACATATGGGGACAGACTGGTTTCTCCTCACTGCATATTCATCTGCAGGCTGTCCCTACCACATCTTATTTTTTGCAATACTTCTACTTTAGGTCCTCTTTCTTCTGATTTGACAAGAAAGACAATTTTGTAATAATAATGTACATTTTAGCTCTGAAGAATTCGGCTAAGCCATGTTCTCTTCATTAAGAGTTAATGGATTACTGCAGAATGACTACTGAAGTAATATTACATTATCGACCATGTGGAAATGATTCCAGACAGCTGGCCAGAATTGCAGAAAGTGTAATTCAAGACTTTCCTACTCACCCACTATCAAGATTTATTCCTTGGTTTCCAAATGATGAGTCTAAACTTCCACTCAAGCCTAAAAGATTACCACCAGTAATTTCTGAAGAGGCTGCTGAGAATGTGAAACAGTACTTAACCATTTCAGAACCTAAGGTTAAATCACAGAGCTATGATTGCACAGTAGATCTTTTGGAGTTTCAACCTAATCTGAAAATGCAGCACTTAATCCAGTCACATACACTGAAGGAGCAGACTAATTTGGCAAATTCGGACAAAAATTCAGGAAAAGAAAAACAACACAAGAAAAGATCCTGGAGTGTTTCACTTGCCAGCAAACGTTCTACAAAAAAGATTTTTCCCTTGTCTAGAGAATTGCAAGCTAGTTTAAAGACACTACAATTGCACTCCCTCCATAGAGCAAGATGGACTTTAGAATACAGCGTTTGCAGCAACCAGACTCTAGAAGACATCTGGACAAAGCTCAATCACCTTATCAGGCACAATGAACTTCCTTCCTGTAATGCTACCATCCAGAGACACTTAGACCAAATCTGGGTGTTCTGTGATATTAAGTACTGTGAATATGTAGGAAGTCTACTTAAAGAAAGATTATCTCTTATTGGAAAAATTAATTTGTTTGTACATAAATATGGTGTTATTTTTAGTATGTAATAAATTTTGATTATCATAAAAAGTATTCTGAATGAAATGAATATGGACTGAAACTGTAAAATGAATAAATTTTATTGATCATTACATTTTTAATTACTTTTAAGTGTTCATGCTTCTTTATAGTGTGAAGAAATAATTGTGTATTATGAGCACAATTTGTGTCCAGTATATAAATATCACATAATTCCAAGGCTTGTCAATCAAGTCAAAAACCTTCTAGATTATGTTTATTAGAATTCTTTTAAGTGAACTTTAATGAATTATTGTTTGTACTAAAATTGAAAGTTTCTTAACCTATCCTAGTGATTTGAGTTTAAATTAATGGTTTTATTTTAATGAATCCTTAAAATTCCTTATTCACCTAAATATAAAATGAGCTGTGTGTAAAATTAAAAGTCTTATCATAGTATTCTGATTTTGTATTTTTCATTGTTTATTACAAGGTTATCAATCAAGAGTTTAAAGTTCAGAAATCATATCACATTTGTGATAGTTTTATTATTTTAAAAGAATTATACTAAAAGTTTAAGTTATAATGAGATTATAAATAGTTTTTAAATCCAAGAATTAAAAGAAGTGTCTTTGTTTTCATAGTGGAAGATTTGAAAATTTCTGATTTACTCCATGTGAATTGCTGAATTTCAGAATTCTCTGAGAAACAATGAAAGTAAAAACATAGGAATTGACAGGCAGTGGTAATGTTCTCCTTTAATCCCAGCACTTGAGAGGCAGAGACAGGAGGATCTTTGTGAGTTTTAGGCCATCCTGATTTACCGAGAGAAACCCTGTCTCAAACAAAACAAAACAAAAACATGGATGAAGTTAGGTATTTTGCTTCAAATAGTATAGTGATTCTAAAGAAAGGGTTCATTTCCGACTTACCTGGACAATACTTTATCAACTGACAACTTAGAACCCACCATTATTTCCTTTAACTACATGTGTGTATTGTGTGTTTGCCTGTGAGTGCACATGCATATATGGAGGTCAGAGAATAGTCTGCAGGAATTGGTTGGTTCTTTCTTCCCACTACTAGGTCCTGGGAATTGAACTCAGGTCATTGTGTGCTTTTATCCACTGAACTCCTTGGCAGGCCCTCTAGAAGCCTTTTAAAAAGATGTCAGATCTTTGAACTTAGTGCTACTTGTAGATCCTGGGGCTGGGCGACCACCGGTAGCTGCTGTCATTAACCTCACTTCCCTTTCAAGATACCAGTGTTTAGTCAGATGTAGAACGTGCTAGGGAAGCAGAAGGACGTGTGGAAAGATAAGTGAGAGCCTTTGGAAAAAGGCAGCCAGCACTCACTCTCTCGGAAAGAGGCAGACAGTAGACACAGAGAAAAGGCTAAGATGAAGAGTCGTCCAAGTTATAAGCTTTGGTTTGTTTATTTGAACTTTGAGCTGGTCTTAGACAAATCTAACTTCATTGCCCAACTTAACAAATAACAGGTATGGGCTTTGTGGTTTTTTGGTTTTTGGACTTTGACCCAATAACGTTCAAGCGTAGATATAAAATTAATATCCAATAACTAATACTTCCTTTTATGTGCTCTGCCAATATTTCTCGTGTTTGTGCGCATTCAGAGGTCAGCCTGGACATCTCAGGCATCAGCTACCTGGGTTTGTTTTTGTTTTGTTTGCTTTGCTTTTATGGAAACAGTCACTGTGACCTGGAGCTTGTCATGCAGGCTGGGTAAGTAAGCTGGCCAGCGAGCCTGAAGGGTCCAGATGTCACTACCACACCCAGCTTTCCTTACATGGCTACTGAGCTCTAACTCAGATTCTTGTGCTTGTACATAGCACTTGACCAAATGAACCTCTCCCTGCCCACTGCCAGAGTTTCTTAAACCTTGTTTTGTAGGTATAATTTGCTCTTTTGTACCTAAAGTCTGCAGTGTTTCAGATCCATTAATTCATTATAGGACATGAGATGGTTGTAAACATGCCTTCGATTCTGGCACATTTTCTTTTGTCATCTAGAAAAGTACATTGAAACCCTAGTCTCAAGGAGAGCCATTAATGGCTCAGACCTTTAATCTCACCCATGTGGAGGAGAGTCCGGTAGAGCCTGGGCTGCTAGTGAAACACCTCAAGCACTAAAGGGATGAGCTGGGAGCAGTGACTTGTGGTTGGTTACATTTGCACTTGAACTACTGAGCCAAGAGAGCCAAAGTTCAAGGCTAGTCTGAGCTTCACGGTACGTACCAGGTCATCTTGGGCTATGATGTAAGACCTTGTCCCCAAACTTCAAACAAGAAAAGTGAAGTTTGAAGAATGAGCTGTTTATATAATTTTGCTTGCCCAGTATGTGTCTTGCAAATTTGCACTTAGACAGTACATACAGTTGTGGTACATACCTATAATCCCATACTCAGCTTAGGCTGGGAGATGCTGGATGTGAGCCCATCCACACCTCACAAAACAATCTCTAGAATCAAGTCTCTAAAAAACAAAAGAATAACAGAACTGGGCTTTGACTTTTACCTATTTAAGTTAAGAAGGCTACCATCTGTGTACCTTCCTCAGGGTAGCTATTTACCTTCATGTTATTTTTAGTAATTTTAACTTTATTTTTTCTCTACTTAAGTAAATGGAGGCTGGGGAAGCTGCCTAGAGCTGAGGAGCACTTCTAGATTGTTCTTGCATAGGTACCAGATTCTGTTACGGGCTCATAGACTTCCATAACTCCTGTTCCAGAGGACCTTATGACCTCCTCTGACAGGAACTCACATGGTATATATGTGTGTGTGTGTTGTGTGTGTGTATATATACATACATACACATCCAGGCAAAACACTCATACCAGAAAAAAAAAGTCTTAAAAAGAAAGGTAAGACTGAAGTTTGGAGACACAACACCATGTCTTGAGTTGGTAACTGGAATGGAGCCTGCTTGGATGCCCTGCAATAGTGTTAGTAAGACATTTCACCCCTGTGACCTCAAGTTCATCATCAGTTGTTTGGGAGATACGTTTTAAACAGTATGAAGTCCCCCTAGTTCTAGTTCAGGTTCTGCCACTGACATATTTTGCTGTATATAATCTTTAATGTACAAAATTACCTTCAGCAGGCATTCTTGGCCTTCTGTGTGTAACATAGATAATATAATGTTAGTACTTATCATTTTCAGCCTTGTATGTATAATGGAGATAATATGTATATACTTACTTAGTATTAAGACTCAGTTATATTAGTATGAACTTGACTTGAATATTAACACTAAATGATTTGAACAATTATATCTCTCAATTGACAGTGATGCGATTGACTAAACCTACGTTGTTCACCAATATTCCTGTAACTTGCGAAGAGAAGGACTTACCTGGTATGTAAGTGAAGTTGAGACTCGAGTTAGCCACGGTATTTTGGAAGATGCTTTTTTTTGCCAGTCTTATGCTGACCATTTGTTGAATTCTGTGTTGCCTGTATTTATATGACGTGAAGGTGGTCATTTGAAAGATTGAACTCCTTTGTAATCTACAATTCAACATGCTAGCTTTTGCTAACAAGAGACTTTTGGTTTAAATACATTCATATTTCTATCACAATGTTCTTTGAACCCTTAAATATGCATTAGCATTCTGTTTAGAATTATTGGTATTTCTACACTGGATTTATGTCTTATGACCTTCAAAAGTGAAGTACTCTATGAGATCAGTTTTTGTTTTCTTTCTTTTGTTTGTTTGTTATTTTGTCTTTTGGAATAGGGCCTCACTATATATCCTAAGGTGTCTTGAATTCTTGGTCCACCTGTCCCAACCTGGCAATGCTGTGATCACAGGCATTCACCATGGAACTAGAATTTTCTCATAGGAATTTTGTGATAATACAGATAAGAAATGATGTTTTACATTGTATTGTATAATGAATTTTAATATTAAAACTCAAGAATGAGTGTAAATATTATATCTCAGTTTTTTGGTTTATATATATATATCCCAGACTGGCTTGGAACTCTTCCTGTAGCTGAGACTAACCCTAAATTAATACTATTTTTATTCAAATTAAAAAGAAATCTGACACCCTCCTCACCCCCACTGCCAGTGGTGCTAGGGGTCAAATCCAGAGCTGTTTGGTTTAGAGACAAAAAGAGCACTCAGACCAAGGAAATCTGAATTGAGAATATGTGATAAGCCAGCTGGTGAACTGACTGGAGAGAAACTTCTCACAGAGCACCCTCAGGGCTTTAAAGGCCAAAAAAACCACCTAAAACTAAATTACATCTGACAGATGCATGGGGAGCTAAAGCTAAAGCAGTTTAACGGAAGCCAAAACACGCATTAGCTGGAGCAGTTCAACCCTGGGTTTCTAGAACAGGCTTGGGGACTTTGCCATGGGACTTTTCACAGCACAGCACGTGTAGAAAAAGAGAAGGTCAATTTCAGGTTAAATCAAACATGGCTCCAAGTAAGACAAGATAGAAGAAACTTTACCCAATCACATTATGAGAACTAGGCGAGTGCTCTCCCACTTAGTGCTCTCCCGCTGGTTCCTGCTCCTTTACGTAAGTAAAACTTGTACTAAAGGTAGGTGTTAAGAGTTTTGTTTTTCTCTTCTTGCAGGTGATCTCTTTAACCAGTTAATGAAAGATGATCCTTCAACTGTAAATGGTGCAGAGATTCTAATGTTGGGAGAAATGTTGACTTTACCCCAAAATTTTGGGTAAGAATGATATATGTACATAAGATACTCTGCAGTCCCTGAAAACTGTTGTGCCGTGTTTGTCTGCAGAGTGGGGAAGTGCTGCAATAAAAACAGACAGATTGCTCTTGATTCTATAGAAAAGCAATGTAGAGCAGAATCAGTAATGGTTCTAATATGATGATAACATGTTGACCTTGTTCTTTGGGTTGCAGCTAAAGGCATGAGTTTTGTACATTCTGGGAATGCGTTCTACCACAGCACTATCAACATGCCCCCAGGCCTTGGTCTTATACTGGTAGTGACTGTGCCTCTAGTTACACTTATCAACATGGCTGTCATTTTCAGAGCAGCTCTTACTGGGCCTCATTCACACCGCTCTCTTTACAGAAGATATCAGACTTACTAGGTAGTCAGAAACTCTAAGTGTTTTTATTTCTTTCCTTATCCTGTGTTATCAATTAATTAAAATGGGAAAGGAACTTTTCAGGGTTTGATACAGTATTTTTTTTTTTGTTTTGTTTTAACTAAACTTACAGGGTGTGATCATAATCCAGTGACTTTCAAACTTGGAAATGTATTGATGTAAAACTATTAAAACTATATAAAATAAGGGGCTACAGAGATGGCCCAGCCATTAAGAGCACGGGTTGTTCTTCCAGAGGACCTTGGTTCGATTTCCAACAGCCACATGGCTGTTCACAACTGCCTGTCACTCCAGTTCCAATAAATTGGAGTCTTTTTTCAGGTCTCCACATGCACTGTATGCATGTGGTACACAGACACAGTTGCAGGCAAAAACCTGTGCACATAAAAGTTAATACAATTCAGGAAGTTAATACAATATTTTTAAAAGGCTATGTAGGGCTAGAGAGATGGCTCAGTGGTTAAAAGCACTGACTGTTCTTCCAGAGATCCTGAGTTCAAATCCCAGCATTTGTAATAAGATCTGATGCCCTCGTCTGGTATGTCTGAAGATACCTACAGTGTACTTATGTGTAATAAATAAATAAATCTTTTAAAAAAATAAAATAAAAGCTATGCAGTATAAAGCCAGTAGTCATTTTATTAGGAAAATAATGGCTAAGTTCTCCAAGTTAAATTAACTTGGAACTTCTAGATTCAGAGCATAAGTTATTTTAAAAATGAAAATGACATATTTTTTTCTAGTGTATTCAGATATAAATCTTCTGACAGTCAGCTCTGAGTACAGTGATCATAGTTTCCAGAGGCCATAAACTTGGTTAGCCGATGACAACTGTGTTGAATTGTGTGTCACTGTCACTGTCACTCTGGAGGACAGGAAGAGGAAGGATACTAAGGAAGTATGTCCTGCACTCGCTTGCTTCCCTAAGGACTGACTAGGTCTGTGCTGTCTCATTTCACAGGAATATATTTTTGGGAGAGACGTTTTCCAGTTATATCAGTGTTCACAATGATAGCAATCAAGCTGTAAAAGATATATTGGTGAAGGTAAGCGATACTCTTATCTGCAGAGCATTGTATTTGGATAAAAGAAGTTTTATTTCTGTTGAGTCTTGGCAACCTCATTAAAATGCATAGTTAATACTAGAATTTTTAAATGTCACTAACAAACCCTGCTGATTAGATAATCTAACAGACCTAAACTTAGGGAATTCACACACAAAAACATTTTCCTTCTACTCAAGGTTTCTGGTATCTTGGATAAGAAAATGCCTATTGGGCTAAATAATAGCTGGAGTGTTTGTGTGGTTAACATAACAGTACTTGAGCGGCTTAGGAAACTTGCCAGAAGTCACTCTCTGGTTATAGGAAGGTATGGTAGAGGAGAGGAAGAGTATAGGACAGAGGGAGACTGTCACGTCAGGGCATGCTGTTAGAGGAACACAGTTTCCTCCTGGTCTGTGAGGAAAGATGTTTACTGCAGTGTCTTGAAAGCCAAGCTAAGATTTTAGCAAAAAATAAAAAACTTTTTTTAAACAGTAGGCTCTGGGTCAAGTCAGTCAGCTTGTGTTAGAGAGGTTGGCAACATCACCATGTAAAATACTTTATAGGAAATGGACCAGTTGGAAGACTCAGTTGAGACATGAAAAGCTAGAATTTGCAAGTCCCTTCACAACTTGAAATGTTCTCAAAAGAGAAAGAGCTTAGATAAAGGAAGTAAAAATTCTCTCCGTGGGTGAATTGGTAGAGAAATGTGGTTTATATATATAATAGAGTTCTGTTCAGCTGTAAAGAGAAGAGATTTCTATCATTTGCAAGAGAGTGACTGGAACTATAGATCAACATGTTAAAAGAGATGGGAAACTAATCCTCTGCAGAATTTAGACTTCAGAATTATATGGAGTGGGTTGTGTGCATGCGCGCATCCACATATGTATCTGAAACTAGACAGGCACTGAGGAGAGAGGGAAGGAGAGAAGAAAGCAAAAGGACAATAGAAAGGGGAAACTACATATTTCATACACTGAACATAGGTTTTAAATGATACATATGAGTCATGGAAATGGGAGGGGCTATTTGTAGACCAGTGTGAGGGGGAAGAACAAATATGAGTCATGGAAATGGGAGGGGCTATTTGTAGACCAGTGTGAGGGGGAAGAACAAGGGAATGATAGGAGAGTAGATGTGAACAAAATACAGTGATACACATGTATAAAAATATCATATGCCTGTTATTTGTATCCTTAAATTAATTAAAAAATTAAAGTCTATGGAGAGAAGTTGATTCAAAGCTGTCTTTCATCAGGGAATTTGGATTATTATTAGAGTACATCTAATAGAGATTTCTCATCTGCAGTGGGTTTAACGATGACCTGTAGTTTTAAAGTTATAAAGGATCTCAGAAAATATGTTTCAAGCCTCACATATCAAACTTCAGAAAGTAGATCAATATGTGTATCAGATATGGACAGGGTCTGACATTTCATCAAATTAAGGTTTGGTGAAATTAAGGTTATTTCACTTATTTGGTGAAATCAGCCTGTTCAATAAGACTTAAACTAAGAACAGATTTTGTTTTGTTTTCTTCTGTTTTGTATCAAATGATTGAAAAGAAACAGCATTCTATAATATATGGAAACCTTATAAAATTCAAACTTAAGTGTCTGTACATGAAGTTTCTTGACAGGACCATACCTGGTTTTTGCTGTGTGGTCTATGTCTGACTTCTAGCTGCAAGTAAGTTCTGTAGTTGGAATAAAGACTGTGGCCTGAAAAATCCAAAATATGGGTTACATGGCCTTGTAAAGAGAACATTTCCAGCCTCTACATTAGTATCTTCCTTAGCATTTCTCCGAAAAGCAGAAGCTCCACAGAGACAGGGATTTTGGTCTGGTTTATTGTCTGATAGATTGTCAACTCCTAGAACAGACTCTGGCATGTAATAAGTATTAGGAATAAATAAAATTTCAGTATACCATTATTAATAATGTCAAAAAAAGAAGTATATAAAGTGGTTATAGTTTAAAAAAAAAAAAAAAAAAACAGATGAACTTAGCCAGCAATCTCGTATTGTATATAGGTCAGAAAACCAATGCAGCTGAGCCATGCCCCTCCCATGTCCAAGTTTGTATAGCATTTTGAATCCCTGTTTTATTTTATATGAGCTGTACTCACCTCAGGGGAACTATTACTTTTCTATGCCTCTTCTTTATCATCTGTACACTTCTGGAAAACTAGATCTGCCTACTTCAGAATTGTAAGAATTAAATAACCAATGGGCTACCAGCCAAGACTTGGTACATGGGTTAGGGTTAGGGTAAGGTTAGGGTTAGGGTTAGCATTAATAAATATGCCACTTAAAAAGGACCAGCACTAACAAAGTTAGGTTAGAATTAACTGCCAAATTGGGAGAAAAAAAAATTAGGGGCTACAGAGTAGCCTCAGTGGTGAAGTAACTGCAACACGTTGGTATGTCACTCCAGCCCATATATCAAGTGAAAGCTTTGGGGCCTGAAACAGGTCTGTTGGGAGACCCTGCCAATTAACGTCAAAGTCTCCCATGTCCACATAGCTCCTCTGAGCCTGGGGCAAGTAGGGTATCCTCTTTTCTACCTTCTCTTGGAGCCCCAACCACCACACTGTACTGAGGAATGTCATGTAATCCTTGACAAAATGACAGACTCAACTTCCTGGACTCCATCTCCAGGCAAATGAGGTATCCCAGAATCTTACATCTCAGTCAATAAAACTTCACCCTAAGGAGAACTTCTTCCTACTTTCCAAGGTTTATATAGTCCTTGTTCACCCCAAAGAAAGTACAGACACTGTTTTGTTAAATATCCTTTAAGAAAGCTGTTTCACTGAATGTCGTCTAAAAGGACTAACACTAAAGTCTTTGGAGAACACCCACACACACACACACAAATACATACACACACAGTACTGGACCAGGATCCTGCTCACCCACCCATTCTGAACTTTAATTCATCCTTACTTGCCCACTGACCACTCCGTCTGTCTTGCTTGGGGTGCAGCAGTGCCTGGACACACCAAGGGAAGAAGCAAAAAACAGAACCGCAGTCTTAAGCAGGTCCAGGCTGCTGCACAGGCTGCTCTACCACTTGGACTGTGCGATCCAGCAGACCCGATGTGCTTGAGGTTCCAGTGACAGGGATGCTGTTTGGAGCCTTTGGCAGGTCCCTATATGTGAACCACAGAACAGACCTTTGAGATTTTGGAAAGCCATCATCTGCAGACAATGATTCTCCCTTTGAAAGACAGCTCTTCGCCTGCTATTGGGCTTTAGTGAAAACTGAATCTTTGACAATGGACCACCAAAT
Source organism: Micromys minutus (assembly GCF_963924665.1). NCBI lineage: Eukaryota > Metazoa > Chordata > Mammalia > Rodentia > Muridae > Micromys > Micromys minutus. The sequence goes on along the minus strand of NC_137955.1, from coordinate 5,498,223 downwards.
TACCATGAGACCTGAGCTGCCCATCATGAGCTGGGTGCTATCTGACCCACCAAGTCGTAAAGTAGGACGTATACAGCAGCAGTCTATTATCAAATGGAAGTGGTATTTACGTGATTGGACCCAAGTAGGTCCTGAAGGCACAAGCAAGTTACATGAAGAAGTTGTCCAAATGGCTATGATTTCTACTCCTTTTACAATGCCATCTGCTGCCAGGCATGGACCAGTAGCCTCATGGGTGTTCCCTAGAATCAGCTGACTGAGGAAAAGACAAGGGATTGGTTTACTGATGGCTCTGCATGTTGTGGAGGCACCGTCCAGAAGTGTACAGCTGCAGCATTACAGCTCCTTTCTGGGACAACCCTGGAAGTCACCAGTCAATACACATAGTCATAAATTTTGTTTGGAAAGAGAAATGGCCGGATATGCAATTGTTCACTGATTTATGAGCTATTGTCAATGTATTAGCTGGAAGGTCAGGGACTTGGAAAAAGCATGATTGGAGAGTTGCTGAGAAAGACATCTGGGGAAGAAGTATGTGGACAGATCTCTTCAAATGAGTGAAGGATGTGAAGATACTTGTGTCCCATGTAAATGTTATCAAAAGGTGACTTCAGCTGAGGAGGAGGTCAGTAATCAAGTAGATAGGATGACCTGTTCTGTGGACAGCCAACATCTTTCCCCAGCCATCCCTGTCATTGCTCAGAGGGCCCATGAACAAAGTGTCCATGATTACATAGAAGGGAATTAAGCATGGGCTCATTCACCCGGGTGCACCTGGCTACAGCTGCTGCTGAGTGCCGGGTCTTCCCCGCAAGTAGACTGCTGCTTTTGTGTCAGCTTGACACAAGCCAGAGTTATCAGAGAGGAAGGAGCCTCAGTTGAGGAAGTGCTCCCATGGGATCCAGGCAAAACACTTATATACATGGAATTAAAACAGCCACACATGTAACTGGGCACTTTGACTCATGACTACAGTTCCAGTGCTGGAGAGGTGGAAGCAGGAAAGCCAAAAGTTCCAAGTCATCCTTAGTCACACAGGAAGTTTGAGACATGAGACTCTGTCTCGAAGGAAGAAACACACACACCCCAAACGATCTTACTGAGGACTCGGCGAGTCTAGCATGAAAGGCAGTAGTGCAGACTTACTTCCTGCTTTCTTATCTCTATGGACCTCTTTTACTCCAGGGATGAAAACTTGATTCTCTTGTTATCTGTAATCATATGTACATATATGCATATTTATATCAATACTTATATACATGCATGCATATATACTATACATATGCATATACTTATATACATACTTGTCTAATTCACAGAATAAATTTCAAAAATGTTAGCTTATAGGCCAATGAGAAGGGATAAACAAGCTGGATAACTTGTTTTCTCTTTTGATATAGACCATGATCAAGATTCTGTTTTCTAGATTTATGGATTTTTGTCCCTACTTTTCCTCCTACTATGCTTGTAGTTCTCATTTTCATACTGTTACATTCATATGTTACTATTTTATTGGGTTTGAATTTTCCCTACTTTCTGGTTGGTTTCACCGATCATTGGTCTTGCAGTGTGTAGTCTTAACCATGGTTCTGGGCATGAGAGTTGTACAGTGCCCTTTCTTTATTCCTACTTCCTACTTTTTATTTTTCCCTTGGTCCCTTTTTCAGTTTCTTTAGTAAAATATATTGTGGTGGGTTTCTTTTTGAAATTTTTATGACACTCACCATTACCCCACATTAGCCCCTTCCCTCTCCCTGGTCCTTTTCTCTTCTGAGATAACAAGGCAGCTGCCCCACATCCTGACCACAGTGCTGTCCATTCCCTGCAAATGTCTAACAGCCTCATGGACTCTTCTTACCTCTTTCTCTCAAGGCGGACCTCCAGACAAGTTCTCAGCGCTTAAACCTTTCAGCTTCCAATGCTGCTGTGGCTGAACTTAAACCTGATTGTTGTATTGACGATGTCATACACCATGAAGTTAAAGAAATTGGAACTCACATGTAAGAAAAGTTTACTACTTCTCAAAAACTTGTACTCAAATGAATTTTTTTTGCCTTTTATATATTTTTAATACTTATATATTTTAAATGTATATGATAAACACATAAATGTGCAATATATTTAAGTATATTGCATATTTTATATTTTAAATATTTTATTTTATTTTTTACCTTTTCACTTTATATCCTGTTCACTGCCCTCCTCCTGGTCATCTCCTCCCACAGTCCTTCTCCCCACTTTACTGGGTGAGTGGTATCCCTCCTTGGTATCCCCCACTCTAGCACTTCAAGTCTCTCTGAGGCTAGGCGCTTCCTCTCCCACTGAGGCCAAACAAGGCAGCCCAGTTAGTAGAGCATATCCAACAGCTTTTGGGACAGTCCCTGTTCCAGTTGTTAAGTCCCACATGAAGACCAAGCTGCACATCTGCTACATATGTGTAGGAGTTCTAGGTCCCGCCCTGTGTGTTCTTTCGTTGGTGGTTCAGTCTCTGAGAGCCCCAAGGGTCCAGGTTACTTGAGTCTGTTGATTTTCCTGTGGAGTTCCTATCCCCTTTGGGGCCTGTAATCCTTTTTCCTATTCTTCCATAAGAGTCCCCAAGCTCCACCCACTGTTTGGCTGTGGAAGTCTGCGTCTGTCTGAGTCAGCTGCTGGGGTGGAGCCTCTCAGAGGACAACACGCTCCTGTCTGCAAACATAACAGAGTATCATGAATAGCTCAGGAATTAGTACTTGCCCATGAGATGGGTTTCAAGTTGGGCTGGTTATTGGTTAGCTATTCCCTCAGTCTTTTAACTCCACACTCATCCTGTGGTATGAAGTGTGTTTGCTTACAGAGGACTATGTGTGACATTTTGTATAATCTCTTACATCTCAGAAATAGGATGACTCTCAAAGAAACTTTCCTACATCAGTATATAGCTCGCAGAACCTGTGGGCTTTCTATCTTTTGTCTTTGAAGTTACTATGGGGTTAGCATATGAAGTCTGTGTGTCTGTATATCCCAGTGAAATACCAGAGAACAGTGCTGCATATTCACTGAAACTCAACTTCCTGTTGTGCAGCCACCGTTCTATAGGAATGGATTGAACCACTTTAGAAGATCCAGGACTCACTGCCAGTCTGAAAAAGTGTAGGTGCTGTAGTACTTTTCCTGCAAACACTTCCAGGGCAAGTATTGTGCAGGGTCTGGGTTTTATTGCTGGTGTGTGTGTGTGTGTGTATGGTTTGGGGTTTTGTTGTTTGTATATACTTTGGGGTGTTTTGCTGAGACGGGGTTCACTGTTTGGTCAAGTTGCTCTTAAACTTAATATCAACTAAGCCGTCCTGTAGCTGATGTTTCTCCAGTCTCCCCTTCCCTACTTCCCCTATCAGAGGCATACAGCACCCATACCCAACTCTAGTACTGTTTGGATCAACTCACTTTCTAGCCACTATTATCAATATAAGGCACCAGAATAAAGGAGAAATTAAATTTCCCAATTTTACTAAATTGTATAGAACTATTAAAAGATTAATGTATTTCCCCATCATTTTGTATGTATATGTGTGACATACTTCTCAAGCTTTTATTCTTTTCAGTTCACTGTGAATATTTTTCTACATCAGTCAATATCCTTAAAGACATGCTTCTCTAAGTAACCTCTGTGTTTGGTCAGACTGCTTTGTCTACAGGATACTTTCAGTTTTTCGGTTCTATAAACAAAATAGAATCCAACGTTGCCTATGAATATTTGAAGTAGATGTTCTATGGGAATCAACATTCTTAATTAAGGCTCTAAACCACAAGATTGTTTCTAAATTCCTTTTACACTTAACCAACCTAAGGGATTCTTGCCAAGCCTTGTTAGATTAAAAGTATTATCTCATTGTATCAGCATCTTTGACTGTATCTGTAACTTACCATTTCACAAGTTTATTAACTAGTTACAGGACTGAAACATATCTGTGTATTCTTTTCATAAAATAGTTATGTATGCCTTTCCTCACGTTTTGAGTGATATGTTCCTACTTTACTAATTGAGTTAGAAAAACCCTTTGTTTATTAACAATTTAGCCATCTTAGCGTGTTATTAGAAGGATTTTATACCAACTTTTTAATTGTTTTAGTGGGCTTTATTTTCTTGAGACAGTATCATTGTGTATCTGTGGCTGGCATAGAGCTCACAGAGATCCACCTGCCTCAACATCTGCCTACCAAGTGCTGGGATTAAGGGTGTAGCCACCATACCTAGGTTTCCTAGTGGTTTTATTAAAACTTGCACACAACTCCCCATTGTAACTTGTTACCTCTCCCTGGCATTTTCTTAAAGATGTGTATTTTTGCATGCAAATGAACTCTTCTTCAATCAAATGCTTATTCTGGAAATTACTTTGGAATCTATTCTACTTCCAAAGGAAGAATTTTGAACTTCTCTAAAAGGATACCCCCCCACCTTTCTTTTTCTTCTTTAGTGTGTATGTGAGAGACTGTGAATACAGTTAGTACATAGAGTATGTGCAGGAGCCAGTGGAGGCTTGGGCTAGAAGAGGGTGTGAGATGCCTGGACCTGGAGTTACACAGGCTGTTATGACCAGGTCTGTAAGTGGAGAATCAACCCTATTTCCTCTGCCAGTCAGCAGGCACCCTTAACTGCTGTGTTGTCTCCAGCCCCATTCTCGTTTTCTTAAAGGGAATTTCTTGTTCGTGTGTCAACGTCTAGTGTGTTGGGGTCCCAACGGTAGAGCCCTGTGTTAACGGGACACAGGATACAACAGCCAAGGCAGCCAGGGCACACTTTATTTAGTGTCAGCTTCTTTTACAGATAAAGCAAAAAAAAAAAAAAAAAAAAAAAAAAAAAATCTCCCACAGTTTCTGTTTCCCTGGCAATAGCTTATCTTGGTTCAAAGTGACCCAAGCCTTGCAGACTAAGAAATCTATCAGCATTCCAACTCTTAAATGTGTTGCTTCTTATAATTAAAAAACAAAGTTTCTTTCACAGGAGCAAAGGATGGTGAAGGCTACTTCCACAGGTTTGCAGCTTAGTAGGCAGAACATCAGGGATTCTCTGCTGGAAAGTATGTGTCCTCCGTATTAGCATGCTGAGATTGACTCCTTCCTTGTCCAGCAGCTAGGGAGCTGGGAGTCGGCTCCTCCTGGCATGCCATGTCTCTACGTATGTGTTTATATCTATATATACTAAAATGCTTCTGTCTCATTAGCTACAATTTCACGTTGTTGACATATTGTCCTACATTTATAGATGGAATTGAAGCATGTCAGAGTCACTATTAAGAAGTGAGCTAGGAAACTATTCCAGAATGCTAAGACATCTTTCTGTTTCAGCTTGGTGTGTGCTGTGAGTTACACAACTCAGGGCGGAGAAAAAATGTACTTTAGAAAATTCTTCAAATTTCAGGTATTAAATATGGAAGAGATGAAGTTGTTTTCAAATGCCTTTTATTTTCTTAAAAGTGTAATTTTTCCTCTTTCTCTGGCAGGGGACAATTTTAAATAGATCAAACAAAGAACTTACATATTGGATTTATTTTAGAAACTAGTGTTCAAAAGTCAGACTAAGTTAACTTTAAATGAATTGTCATCACTAATATAATGTTTTTATGATAGAATAAAGCATTTTATTGAAAAAAAATAAATTCTGGGAGGCTGGAGAGATGGCTCAGTTGTTAAGAACACTGACTGTTCTTCCAAAGGTCCTAAGTTCAAATCCCAGCAACCACATGGTGGCTCACAACCATCTGTAATGAGATCTGATGTCCTCTTCTGGAGTGTCTGAAGACAGCTACAGTGCACTCACACACATAAAATAAATAAATGAATCTTTTTTAAAATGAGAGATCCATGAGAACATCTTATCTTAAGGGGGATAAAAAGGGATAAAATAAGTACAAAACCTAAGTAAGATTATTAAGAATAGCATTCAATATTCAAAGAATAATTTAAATGAAAAAAGACTGTTTTACAGGAATATTTCATAAACACTACACAATCTTTAACAATTAAAGTTAAAACATGGCTTTGAGTCATTAAAGCCTGTGATTTAAAATAAATATAATCGAATCAGAATTTCCTGACTGGTGTGCTTTATTTTAACTAGGTTCTCAAACCATTGGATGTGAAAACCAAATTTTACAATGCAGAGGTAAGTGTGAGGCGCATGTCAATCGAACATGGAACTTTTGACTGGAAGTCAGGTGTTTCCTGTCCTGTTTAGCCACGCCAGTGTGACTGGAGCATTTGTGATAATGAGCCTTAGTGCCAGTAAGAAGTAGCTGTTGTTGAAAGTGTTTTTTTATTCTGCTTGTTTCAACGGACATATCATCAGTGTGTCTTGACTTCTCCTCTGTTAATTTTCTGGGACATCCACCCTTTTTAAACAACTGTCCTGCAGTCCACTTAATGCCTGGGCGTTGCTTCCACACACTAGCAGCCTGCCGAATACCACAGTGACTTTCCGGATGTTTCTAGATTGAGGCGATGGGCATAGACTTAATGTCCATGGGAAAAGAAGAGCAGCAAGCGCCCCCCAGGAAGTCCGTGTACAACTAGAGCTACGACAGTCAGTGCTAGAAAGCTTACTGGGAGAGCCTCGAAGGGCAAAGCTGGAGTAGGGCAGGCTCTGTCTTTTATCCTAGAGAAAAGTTAAGTTGGATTGGCACTAACATAAAGGATCTCATTGTTTGGATGTTCTCAAAATTGCAAATAACCTCCAGGGCTGTAGAAAAAGGAGATCTCAGATGGTGAGTTAAGGCCAGCCTCTTATGAAGCTTTCATTTCTTTTACTGTAAATCCAGATGGGGATCAGAAATGTGCGGTCACGTCCTGCTGTTCTGCTCAGGATAGAACTTACATATGGCTAGAATTAGCAGTCTCGGTAAATAACCCACCCTGCACATATGTATTAAAGGAAAGGAAAAATGCAGGTACTTACCAAAGACAATCTAGAACCGTACATAAAATAGCAATGGGGTAAAAAGTTGGAACAGTCTGTAAACACTTCATTGGGAAAACAAAATAGAAACAAAGCATGGAAAAGTCACAGTGAGCTCAAAGTTTCTCAGACTTACAAGTTAGACAAATCGTCCTCAGCCAATAGCATGAGTCAGATTGTGCATTTTAAGTAGTTGGTGAACCATCATCTGGAATGGCTGACCCATAATACTCCATGACCCCCGGGCCACGTGTTTTCAAACATGCCTTCTTACTATTTCTAATCATGCTAATGAAAGAGTTTGCTTTAGCTTTCTAACCAGGAAAGTCTTACAGGGAGATACATAAATTAATAGGAGGCAAACACTTGGTCATCTGCTGAGTTCAAAGCTGTGTCATTTGGGAAATGAAGTAGATGTAAGCACGCGGCATCCCCGGTCTCAGAAGCTTACTGTGCTGGGGACTGTGAGATAGTCACAGTATATGTAATTCCCTGCACCCCAAACAGCAGTGACAGATTATTCGCAGCTATGCATTTGACATTGGATTTAATAAATCTAATTTTGAATATATATTTTTATACTGCAAAATAGACTAAAATCTAATACCAATAAGAAGAAAAGGAACTGAATTGTCCGGAATGGTCTATCTGAGCATTTCCTTAATTATGTCCTATGGTAACTATGGTAACTTTAATCACCCACGATCCTTCTCTAGGGAAGGACTCCAGCATTAGGTAAATTGTATTCCAAGTGTGGAGTGGAGGGCACATGCACCTGAGGTGTGGAAATGGCAGTGCAGGAGAAGAGCGTGCACAACAGAACAGCCTCAGCCAGTGTAAAGCAGACTCGAGGGCACGCCCTCCCCAGGCTGCCCAAGGGCTGCCTGCCGTCTTCTCTGCCCCACTGTCATGTAACTGCAGCATTGTCGCCTTTCAGAAAGTAGATTGTCATATTTCTGTATGTTGCTTCCTGTTTACTTTCTTGTTTACTAATGCTGTCGTTAGTAAGTAAAAAAAAATGCAGAAATGCATTTTATTTTAAAGTTATTCTTTTTCTTTAACATTTAACTCTGATTTTTCTAATTTTTCTTTTTTATTTTTCCATTAGAGTGACCTCAGTTCTGTGGTAATTTCATTTTTTATTATAAATTTATATGCTTTTCTCACCCCTTTTTGACTGCCTAATTAATCTCTCTCTACAAAACATAGTGGAAAAACAGTTAGTTGTGAATACTCAGTCTGTGAGCTCCAAAGGAAAATATACAATTTAAACATACTTTTTCAATTGCTTGCCTGTGAAATTAAAGATTAATTTGTCACATTGAATGATTGCATTCTCAGGTCTAGTGTCTTTGCTGCTTTTTTTCGAAGATACTTAAAATGTCATTCTCTTTCATCTTTGGGATTTTCAATGTCTTGCTTTGAAATATCCAGTTATTTTCCCTTCCTTACATAGAATGTACACTTGAAATTCATTTTGAGGTGCACAGTGATTATTCGTCTGTGCCTTTAACAAAAGCAAGCGAAAGAAAGCAAATTTCCCACACTGGCTGGGTCCATATTCTCAGCTCTCTATTCACATTAAGCAGTGTTTGCCCCAGCACTAAACCCCGCCCTGGCTCTCAGACGCTGGGCGGCCTGTGCTAACTGCAGACTAACTTGGTTTTCCATTATGCTGCTTCCCTCTCGTTCTTCTCAGCTTTCGTCATGTTTACAGAGAACTGCATTTTAAAACTTGAAATGTGGGCCTTTGGCTATTTTAAGAGCAATGGATTTATGGGATATATTCACTCTTCTTCAAAAAGTAAGAGAAAGATGAGTTTAGTGGAGCATTGTTTTAGCCAGGTGTGGTGGTACACAGCTTTGTCCACCAGCAGCTGGGAGACAGAAGCAGGCAGATCTGTGAGTTATGGACCACCTTGGCTCTGTAGTTCCAGGACAGCCAGTAATAGAGAAAAGAAGGAAGGAAGGAAGGAAGGAAGGAAGGAAGGAAGGAAGGAAGGAAGGAAGGGAAAGGAAAGGCACATTGGTTTAATTTTAATTTGAGCCCATGTCTAAAAGGATAAAGAATCTGCTTTAGACACATTTAAATTACATTTTCACTATATTTTACATGATTTGTCACTTTTGTTCAGCGTTTATAAAAGCTCATAATTCCTCAACCTGAGAGTATAGTTAATTTCAGAGTACTATAACTGAAACTTTTAGGGAAAGATAATTTCTGAATACACTTGGTATAACATTTTTGTTCTTTAGTAACCGAAAGGAGACCCAGAACCCAGGATATAAGATTGAAGATGTTTAACAGGGAATCAGCAGGGAATTCAATGTCTTTACAAACTGAATATTTAAATTACCCACTGAATTTAATATTTAAATTACCCACTGAGAGATGAAAGGCATCATTTGGGAATGTATCAAAGTCCACAGAACACTCTGACAGGTGTAGAAGTTGAACCAACATCAGGCTATTTCCATATTAATAACCTTAAATATTATATATGGATATTATATGTACCCATATAAAATGAACCGAGAAGTCACTAAGACCACATATAAATTACTTTAATTTTAAAAATTATACCCTAATGGCTGTAACAAACGATTACTCATAGTGGTCACTACCTAAATTAAAGGAGTTCCATGTTAATTACATTATGCCAGAATACTCCAGTGAAGACTTGATTGTCTTTCCTTAGCACTGTCTGAGTACACCCATTACACTGAAGTTCCTTTTAACATTTTAGCATCTGATCCGAGTTAGATACTGTTGTAAGGGAAGCACTAGTCAAGCACATGCTTTTCTCTGTGAAATGTACTGTAGTTATCCCACATCCATTGTGTGACAGGGCATCTGTTGACTAACACCTCACTTTGCTCCTGTTCATTATGATAGAAGGAAGATTCCTTTTCTTGCATTAATTGTGATACTTTTGATTTGCAGGCATGAACTAATCACATTTGTGGTTAATACTTTTTATATAAGTAAGATATTTTTATTAATGTTAACACTTTAAATACCATGACATTTTGGTGGATTTTTTTTCCCGTATCCTCAGACTGATGAAGTATTTCTTGAAGCCCAAATTCAGAATATTACAACCTCACCAATGTTTATGGAGAAAGTTTCACTGGAGCCATCAATAATGTACAATGTAACAGAATTAAATTCGGTGAACCAAGCTGGGGAATGGTAAGTATGAAATGTTTGCTATTATTTGGAAAGAAGCAGGCTTTTCTAGTGTAGTAGATTTTGATTTATTGTAAAATAATTGATGGACATGATATTTTAGAGAAGTTTTAGATTAATCAAAACCTTCCTAAGAAAGCAGAAGTCCCACAAACCCTCCTCGCCAGTCAGTTTCTCCTGGAGTTTGTTTCCGCCGATGCCTTGGTTTGTCTTAGAGTCTGGCTCTCCATGTTACCAGGCTAGGCTCAAGCTGGCTCCGGCCACAGCGTCCAAGGAGTGTCACACTCCGTGTACCAGCTCTCCTGTCCTGTATTAATGTGGCACATTCTATGGTCCATGAGCCAACATTGATTTCTAATACAAGCAAAGTCCATAGTTGAAGTCTACTGTTTCTGATGGACACAGTGTAAAATTAGACAAGTCCATAACAGCACGTCTGCCATTACTAAAGACAAGGCAAATGTTCCTTTTCATTTGGGTTGAAACCTCTGACCACTCCTAGATATCTGGGCAGCAAACCACCCATTTCCTAGTCAAAAGAATTTAACCATATGAAGAGTGTTGCCTGCAGAAAGATGTTTAATATATTGTTCTGCCTATTTCTACACTGGCCAGTGTATCTACATTTGGGTCCAGAGGATATTTGCAGCCAATGGATACACGCCAATACTTGTACTGCCTAAAGCCCAAGAAGGAATTTGCAGAAAAAGCCGGTATCATTAAGGGAGTGACAGTAATTGGGAAACTGGATATAGTATGGAAAACAAATCTAGGCGAAAGGGGCCGATTACAGACCAGCCAGCTTCAAAGGATGGTGAGTCCAAAAACCACTGAGTGTGGGGTTGGTGGAAGAGGACAGGTGGGTGTTACACCTCAGCACCAAAAGCAGAGCCCATGAGCTACTCATTTCCTGAAAACACTGATAGTTGTGTTGATCTGTAGGTAGAAAACTAGTGCTGAGATTAGTGGAAAATTCTCAGATGTTAGTCTCTCTTTACTATGTAATTCTTTTGTCTGTTTTGGTTTTTGTTGTGGTGGTTGTTGTTTTTAATTTCACCAGACAGGACTTAAGGTAACTGTGTATTAGGTATTCTTATCTCTCCTAAGTCATGCCCACTGCTTATTTGATGCTCATTACATTGAGGAATTCTGGGCGATGTCCTGAACTTCATAGAAGTACACCACTTACCAACTCAGTGTGCAGCCCTGGCTGGTCTGGAACTGGACAACCCTTTGAGATCAGATCCCCTAAATCCTAACTCATTTCTTTTCTCGAGGCAAGATTCATCTTAATTCTACTGAGTCTGGAGTAATTGTATCAAAAACAGTCCAGGCCTGCATGGTCCTGCTAGCTTAGGTCACAGCAAAAGGGGTTAGAGTGAGAGACTAGGCCAGAGCAGCAGTGTGTTCTCAGACAACAGCTGCCTGTGGAGTAAAGCTGCAGTTCCCTTCATAAGCAGTGAAAGGTTTTTTTAATTGTGTGTTTTAACTGTTACTTTTTTTTCACAGGCTCCAGGTTATGGAGATGTTAGGCTGTCTTTAGAGGCCATCCCAGATACTGTAAACCTAGAAGAACCTTTCCATATCACCTGTAAGATCACAAACTGCAGGTAATGCCAATGCATGTGAACGGGAGCTGTAACATTTCATAGCACTAAAGAGCCAGCAGGTTCTGATGACAGGTTAACAACAGTCAGATACATTTCTCTGATACTGAAACGTATCTTTAATATTAACAAGAAAAAACATGGTGTGAACTTAAAACAAGAGGTACTTACAGGTTAGAAACTGATTCTGGTTTGTTTGGTTTTGGTCTTTTGCCTATTTTCTTTGGTAGTGTTCTCTAAGACAGTTTTGTTATGTAGCCCAGGCTGGCCTTACCCTTGCCATCTTCTTACCTTTCTGAGTGATGGGAATATAGGCTAAAGTTTTTAGGGTTTTTTTGAGACAAGGTCTGCCTGCATAGCCTTGCTTGCCTGGAACTACTGGCAGACCAGGCTGTGTTAAATTAGTAGAAATGCGGTAGGCTCTGTACCCTAGAGTGATGGGATTAACGGCATCTACCAGCTGTCAGCAGTGTTGTCAGTCACCAGAAGAAGCAAAGGATATAGAACTTAAAGGATAGAAAGCCTGGACTTATACCCCAGGAGGGCGTGTTGATAGCTCTTCTATTGTTTGCAGCATACTGTTAGTTTGGGTATTACGGTAGCGTTCCAGTGATGAGTCACAGCTCTTTCAGAATACCTGTGTAGTCATTTCAGTCTCACATTCAGTCCAACCCTTAGTTCAATAGGAACTATCCTTCAAAATTACAGAAATGCCTGATTCTCTGTGAAGCTACAATCACTGCTACAGTTGTTTTTTTGAGGCAGTGTCTCTAACCCAGCCTGGCACAGAGCTCCCTTTGAAGCTGAGGAGGACCTTGAACTTCCTCCCCCCACTTCCCAGGTTCTAGGTAGGATTACAGATCCACACCATCATGCTGTTCATGGAGCATTGGGATCAAACCCAGGCCTTGTGGATGGTAGGGAAACGCTACCAAATGAGCTGCGCCCCCGGCCCTCAGACCGTTTCAGAGAGTGTGAGTTTAGTTCTGTAGTACTATCCATGTGTTGCTGTTCCTTGTCTCTCGCGCCTTTCCATACCGTGCTTGCTAACCATAAAGTCTCAGTGAACATCCAGGCAAAAATATGCGAACTATGTCCAGGGGATTTTTTGTTCTGAGGGTTTTGAGTGTGTCAAATAAGTTTATTGACTAACAAAGTACTGTAAATTTTTAAATTATTTTTATTATTTCATTTTAATTGTAATGACTCAACTAGGTTTTCTAACTTAAAGAGTCTCAATTTCCTCATGTATAAATATCTGACCCAATATATACCACATGTGCATCCAGACACACAACATGCAATAGAAAACATTACATGATCGGGAAGGGAGAGTAGGGTGTGGCCCAGCTGGTGGAGTGTCTTCCTAAATTGTGCAGTGCCCTGGTTCTGATCTCCAGCCAGTGAGGAACCAGGATAAGACCAAAAGTTCAAGGGCATGTCTGTTGTAGTAAATACTAAAAAGTAAAAATGCTTATCTCTTTACCGGCCCTGAGGTCTCACTCCTCAGGCCCAACCCTGATTTGGAGCCTTGAGCACCTCTGAGGCCTGGTCTTAGCCGCCACCATGGCCCAACTTGTCCGTGCAACTCCCTTCCCTGGCGGTTTTCCACCTCCTGTTCTCTGCCTCCGTCCTGGGGTGTTTCTTTACCCCAAAATCTCACATAAATACAACTTTACAGCCTGATAGCTTTGCATACAGGTTTATATGTTCAACTCTCAATCCACAAACCCTCTACACAACAAGATTACATCAAATAGACAAAGATACAAACCACCCTTCTATATTAGATATAAGACCTGTAAAATCCTTAATGTTCATAGCTATTTAATACCAGTTAATATCACCTGGGTCCAGCTGGTCCTTGGGACACTCCCTGTTGCCATGACCTTCACACACACCCCCCACCTCCTCAGAGCTCTCAGCCCTTTCCACCTCCCTCGCCCCGCCAAGTCACTGGCTTTCCTTTATTTTACTAGTTAAAATGGGAAGGTTCTGTTGGAGCCCTTCTTGGGGAAGTGGAATTAACATTAAAATACTAACAGCTTCATGACAACCTACACATCTCCATGTACCAAAAGCAGGACAGGCCAAAGTACTAGTGGCTCTTAGAAGTGAGAGGGCTCACTGGGTTAAGGCACTTGCTGCTAAGCATGATGCCCTGAGTTCAAGTCCAGGAACCCATCTGCTGGAGTGACTGAACCAGCCTTGTTTTGTATACAGACCTCCACATGCACATAACACACACACAAAACAAATGGATATGAAAAATACATAATAGGTTTTTATAGAATGTACTGAGAAAACCATGTTGTGCTTCTAAAATGGTCTCTAACACAAAGAACATTTCTAATTGCTGTCATCCAGGGTAGAGAGAGAAACATTCAAAAGCAAACAGAATTTCAATATGTAAGCTAAATACTAAGTAAATACTGAAATAGGAGCTAAATCCTAAGGCACACAGAAGCGGGGAACTCAAAGTAATGGAGAGACTCGAAATCTGTTCTGAGCCTATTAGCTTAATGGCATAAAAACTTTTAAAAACTAACATGTAAGTTGATTTAGTGATGCTCATCAAGTCTTTTTAGGGAACTCAGTGAGCAAGCACAAATGGCTTTTACTTATGGCCCCTGTCAGTCCCTAAGTTAGCTTTTATTCGTGAAAAGGACTAAGCAGACGCCGGTTGTCCTTCTTTCCTGGGAACATAGCAGTTAAATGAGATTCAGATGCCTGAGTCTAGAGAAAAGGCAAGGCCAGCAACTGTATCAGCAGGGAGACAGTGTTTACTAACTAGAAAACCACCTCAGCAGCCAGTAGGTGTGAGGCTACTGTCACCCTGGAAGATGCTGTCCCCTCATTCTCCTTATTGTGTGTTTTAGTTTGTTTTGCTTTCTGAGACAGTACCTTTTTATAGCCCAGGTTGGCCCCACACTGGCTGTGTAGCTGAGGCTGGCCTCGAACTTCTGATTTTTCTACTTTTAACTCCCAAGTGGTCCCTCACTCCTTCATTCTGTCATAAGCTCACTTTCCCATTCTTTCTCTGGTTCTTATTCTCCTGGACATCTAGAAATTAAACTTACTGAAAAACCACCAGGAATGTGATGGTATCTGCTTAAGGAAATAAACAGATTTATTCTGGTTTCTTTGTTTCAGCAGTGAGAGGACAATGGACCTAGTGCTGGAGATGTGTAACACCAACTCTATCCACTGGTGTGGGATTTCAGGAAGACAGCTGGGGAAGCTGCACCCCAGCTCCTCGCTCTGCCTGGCCCTGACTCTCCTGTCCTCAGTACAGGGGCTCCAGGTAAGTCCTCTGTTGGGTAACCTCAACAGGGTGGGCTGTCTTCCTTTCTGATGGCTGTATTTCCCATGGTAATTGTGAGTGAGCACTAAGGTGCACCTCATTCTCCCCCACTTTCCTTTCTTTAGAGTGTGTCTGGCTTAAGACTCACCGACACGTTTTTAAAGAGGACATATGAGTATGATGACATCGCGCAGGTCTGCGTGGTCTCAGCAGCTGTGAAAGTGGAAGCCTGAGGAAAATTCCTAATGTCGAACGTCTTGTTAGTCACAGAAATGTCTCTGTATTTTGTCAGCTCTGTGCAACAATCAGCAGTGAGAATAAGTATATGTTATTTAAATGTGTTTCCTGTAAAACAGTTAAATATTAAATGTTTGTTGTAAAAACACTAGTCTTGTGAATTATATTCTAAAGAAACCGAACATTTCTGTATTTTGTATACATATTATGTCCTTTAAGGTAACTGTCTTTTTTTCTTTTCAGCAAGCTCATCTTTGAGGCTTTTTGTCTAACAAGTATATAAAAGGCAGTCAGCAAGCGTTTTATTAAAGGGCTGGATATCAGATGTCTTATGCTCTCTGGGCAGATGAGTTCTGCCAACTGAGTCAGCTGGCAGGGGTGTCCATGGTTGATGGCCCCTGCTTGCTAGGGGCCTAGGCTACATGCTGACTCTATCTGAAAGATACCATTTGTTTCAGATTATCAAAATTTCATAATACTTCATATAGAAATGTAGTTAAACTAATGAGACTCAACTGCAGTCTTTCTAGGTGCTCAGTCACTAGAAGAGAGACCTGTTTGAAACAGTTCCTGCCACCTGATTATCTCCCAATTCACACAGGATAAACATTTTTGTTGTTTTCAAAATCATTGTATGGGTGCATGTCTATCTTAGTGTACACATACCAACGCATATTAAGACACTCAAGAGCAGGGCAGGATTGATTGGCTCAGTTAACTTTGAACAATGTTAGTAATTTAGCTTTAACCTAAAGACTCCTGGGAGTTTTCCCCACTGAAAAATGAAGAGCTTATTTTCCTAATAAACATTTAAATGATTCCAACTTCATATCTGATTTTTTAACTCTCTGTCATGTACTAATGTAAAAGTTTTATTTGTCCATATAATCACAACCATTTACATCAGGAACAAATCAGCAAGAAAACTAAGGCTTACAATAGCTTTGCAAGAGGTATATAACAAAATGTTTCTCTAGTTGTCAGGGAAACAAAAACCTATGATGTTAAATATACTTCATTCTATTTTAGTGAGTTGAAAGCTCCCACTATATATTAAAAATATATTTCTTTACAATGGAAGACTGCATTAAGTCAAACACAAACCTGTTTTCTTAAATGCATAATTATTTATTGCCATGACAAATTGTTTGGTCCAGAATGAAAGGTCTATTCAGAAGACTTGCCCCTCACTTTAGTCATGATTGATGAGTGTGCAAAACAAGTGCAAGCAGTGAGCACTGAGGTCGGCCATCAGGGTGATGGCGCCAAGTCGTCCTTGTCAGCATCCTCTCGTGACTGGAGCACTGTTTCATCAGTCAGAATGCACAACTTCCTCTGCTGTGTACTCCGAGTTACGCAGTCTCTGCTGTGTATAAACGAAGAGCTGTGTACTAGTCACGCTTTAAGTAAAGCATCTGAGTCAACTATTATAAAAACTAGATTGACAATTTGATATAGTAAATGAAAATTCCATTTCCATAAAAAGGACACACTGAGTTTTGCATAGCACGGTAACAGCTTCAGCTACTCTAGTGAAATGGGTTCATGGAAGCCAGGCATGGAAGTATGCAATGCCCTGTTTTCTCTTAGCAACTCTATCTCCTAGACAAGAGGAAGAATACTGGGGAAATGTCTTAAACTTTTAGGACACCCAGCACAATCAGACCACACAAAAATATTCTTGAAACGGCTTTCAGTGTAGTGGTTTCAATGTGATGGACAGACCAAAAGAGTCAAGGGCGTCCTGAATAGAAAGAAAATCTGTGGAGGTGGGGGCGGTCTATTCCTTCCCGTTCTGTATTTCACGGAAGAACTGCCTTCAGCCAGGGGCATTAGCACATGAAGACAGTATTCCAAAGTATTCTCACCAGAGTACTACTGCTCAAGTGAGTTGGGGAACTGTTTCTTCCTACTCTGTTTTCCAAAAGAGTTACACAGAAGGAATATTATTCTTTCCTAAAACCACTGAAATCATCTGAGCCTACCTTCCCCCTTCCCTGGAAAGCACTGACATTTTTTAACAGAGACAGGCCTATTCAGCTTATCTTCTTCACAAAGATTTGTTTCCCAGAGTTGTTAAATACAAAAATTTAGAGCAAGTCATGGTGTTTTCTAATTGTTTGGGTTTTCTACTGGGTGGTTTTGTTTTGGTTTTTTGCTTTGGAGACACTGTAGCCAGCTGTGATGCTGGAGTCCTGGTCCTGACTACCTCCCACATGCTGGGTCTGCAGGTGCACACGGCCATATCCCGGAGCTCATACATGAAGACAAGCACTGCCCGCTGGTCTGTCCCAGTCCCTCTGCTTGTCTTCACTAGCTCCAGGCACTGCTCCGTAGTCTATCTGCTGTTCCTCCTCCTTTCCCTCAGACGGCACTCCGCCTCTCGGCTGTTAACCTGTATTGTTTCCTCGCTGATACACCAGGGATTCACCAGTTTGACTGAACTAAAATCATGTTGTGGGGTTGCTAACATATTCAACACCAGGTAGCTCGTTTTTGCTTGTCTCAGTTCTTCATGGTCTTTGATCATAATTTCAACTTTTATGCAAGCAATGAGTGCTTTTCTCTATAAGGAACACTAGATGCTGACTGGAACAGCTTACACAACACAGTTCAACATCAGAGGGCCTCCTACTTAAGTCCTGCTCTCTACCAAAACTTTGTCTTCTGCCCTTCTGTTATTAAGTTGATTCCTAACTGCACAGTGTACTGTAAAATGGTGATTCAAGCCAAACATGATGATATGACCCTGAACTTGGAGTTAATTCCCTCACTTTATAGTGAAATTATAGAACCGCTGTCTCAGAGAAAAGACAAAGAAAGAAAAGGGTTGTTTTGAAAAAACTCAAGATACTAAACACACAGCAGATTTGAGAACAGTCCCCTCATTAATTTTAAATTGCTTCCTTCCTCACCTTTCCCTCAGTACTTGTAACTACACACCAGCCCCATTCAGTTGTTTTTGGTTAATAAGCCAGTTCTGTTTGAAATGAGATCTGTCAGTGAACCAAGAGTCCCTCCATCCATCTCCTGTGTTTTCCCCTCCTAATAGCTACGTGCCAGATACACAGTGTAGTATCCAGTTTAAAATGAGACACTGAAGTCTTCTGTTATGTTTAAACTGAAACAGATTAAAGTTAAGCGTAAGACTGACATGCCAAGCCAAACTGCACAATTACACAAATGAGCAGTGTTAGAGATAGATGCTTTTGTTAGCCATCAAATAATGGTAAAGTAAAAAGTAACAATAATCATGGTCCTTGATGGGCACATAATTCAATTCCACTTAGAAAACCCATAATCTGGGCATGTCAGTGGCTTCTCTAAATGTAACTAGACACTGCTCTAGGTGAGTTTACCAACAATGAAATGGGACAGTTAAGCTGTGATAATTAAAGGGAGCACTGACCTGACCAGTGTCATTAAGGATTTCTAAGTATATTTCATTATGTACTTAACTGGCCATGCGAATGCTATCAACACGGAGCTACAGACAAAATTAGTTAAAAAATCTATGCAGAAAACCTGAGCATACTACCTTTGCCTCCTGTACATTCACAGTATCTTCAAAGCGTCACTTTTGAAAGACACATGTCACTGATGGTAGCATATGCCAACATGCTGCCAAGCACATTTCTTCTAAACCAGCATCACCCCTCTCAAAACCACTGCCTAGGGAAACCTGCAGCTAAAGAACTTTCCAATAAATAGCCCTACTATTCAATAAATATACTCTGTACTAATATACAAATATGATGATAAAAGTTTTAAAATGGATGGACCCTTGTCCCAAGGCTGTATTCACCCTTAACAAGGCTACTGATCATTTCTTTCCAAAGGAGTCTGTATTATGTTCAAGTCTGCTTGTGACACACTATTACCTAACAGGTGTATTCTCTCAGGTTTACACAGGAGACTTTCCTCCATTATTTTCAGACATTGTATAGGGTGGTTTTTGTTACTTTGTTTTTGGCTATAATCTACAAGTGTACATATCAGAATGTTTGTATGGGGTGGGGGATCCTGGTCAAGTCAGGAGTGTTCTTCGGTGCTGCTGCTGAAGGATCTGCTCCGGATGTGATTTCTCAGCTGCTCTATGAGTTCTGGATTCTGTTGCTGAATCTGCTGCGCGAACTGCTGCCCCCTGCAGGACAAAAGCAGAATAAACTGGGGCCTTTCCAGTCACAGAATACTCTTGCAAAATGAACTGGAGATACTATAGGACTTTCGAAGGGAATTATTTCCTCTGAACACTTTTAGAGCCATAATATTACCATTATTCCACATAACATTATTACAGGACAGAGAGTTCACATGGGGCATGTGTATGGTGTGTGGATGTATACATTTCACGTATTCCTTGGGTGACGTTCATTTTTGTTTTAAGGCAGGGTTCAGAAAGCTCTGATGTGGGCTAGGCTGGCTCACAGGCTGGCAAACCCCAGGGATCCTCTGTCCTTAGTTTCCCAACACTGGAATTACACATCTGGGTTTTGGTTTGGTTCTGCCAACTGAACCATCTCTACGGCTCAGCACAGTTCTTTCTTGGGAAACAAAGCATCCTTTGCTTCTCAGCCTCTTGAAGATGAGAAGAAAAACCAAACACTGAAGATAAACTGGATAAAACCTACTTGTCTGCTGTTTAATCAAAGGACTCTAAAGTGTGCTCCTTATAGTGTGCACTGAGACACAATGCACCAACTTCCCAGTTTCTAGATAGAACATAACAACTCCAGTCTAAGATCCTTAAAGAGGTCAGTGAAAGTAATATTTTTTTCTTTTGTTTTTTTTCAAGACAGGGTTCTCTGTGTAGCTGTGACTGTCCTGGAAGTCACTCTGTAGACCAGGCTAGCCTCAAAAAAGTGAATATTTTAAGAGACAAAGTTTTAACGTAGACCTGACAGAACTTCTTTTAAAGGCTTACATGTATAATTTTCTCTCTCTCTCTCTCTCTCTCTCTCTCTCTCTCTCTCTCTCTCTGTGTGTGTGTGTGTGTGTGTGTGTGTGTGTGTGTGTCTGTTTATTTGCATGGTTGTGCAAGTGCACAAGCCTAAGCTAGAAGGGATGTCAGGGGTCCTCTGTCACTCGTCTTTCCCTGAACCTGAATCTGCATTTTCTTACATAGGCTGGAAGCCAGCAAGTCCCAGCCATCCCGATCTCTGCCCCTTTGAAGCTGAGTTAAGGTGTGTGTGGGATGCCCATGTTCTTACAAGAGCATTAAGATTATTATTCTCATTACTGTACAGATAGTGATCTTAATCTCTAGCCCAACAGAACATTTTCCCAGCATGCCTATGGCTCTCCCTTCAACCTTGACACATCATTAAACGTAGTCATACACAACTCTGAAGCAGGACGGTAGTGCATATCTATGCTTCCAACACAAGGGAAGAAGATCAAGAGTTTCACCCTCAACTACGTAGTGAAATCTAAGATGGTCCTTGAAATTACAATAAGTAAGTTCATCACAAACTCTTCAGCTTGTGACCTCAGTTACATGTATTAACCTCAGTTACATGTACTAAGCATGTTAATCATGCCACATAAGAACCAATCTAAAAATTCAACATCCTAAGTGATGCTTGGCTTTGAGAACAAATGAGAAACTGGAACTGTGGCTTCCTATAAACTTGGTAGGAGCAGTATCAGACACATACTCAAGCTGCAATGTCGAAGGCACTTCTAACATATAACTTATGTGTATGGAGTCAGTTTCTGAGTGCCCTAGACCCCTGACTGTGTTTCCTACGTGTTCCAAACATTAATAATTAAACACACAATGTAACCCCGAAACCCATTTTCCTTCCTTCTGTGATGCTAGGGATTAGACCCAGTGAGGGCACTGCCACTAAAGCAAAGCTGGATTTTGAGCCAGGTATGGGCCATGTTTGTGATCCCAGAACTCTCAGGATGATCACCTTAAGTTGGACATCAACATGGGCTACACAGCAATACTTTTTCAAAAAACTGATTTTAAAATATGAATCTACACCTAAATTAATACATATTTTCAGTAGACATATGGTTACCACATAAATCTCAGAGTATTTATTCAAGCTTACAAAATTTAAAAAATAAACCCATTGGTGAAACTGAAGGTTGAAGTGCTTTACCTATGAGATCACAATGAGTGTGCATCGGTGAGCAGAGCATCACTACTCAGGACCCTCTGTAAGTGTAGATGACAGTATTGTATCCCACGTGACCCTAAATCTATGCTAAGAACAACAAAAATGTACCTGTACCTCAAAAGAATAAGCTCTTCTACCCCCCAGGAAGTTAAAACTGTTTCTCAGCAATTCCAGCCACCAGTTATGGGTGGAAACTGCCTACTTTCCTGTTTTTGTTCATTTGCTTGCTTCCTGTAACAAGGGCATCATTATGTAGACCTGGCTAGTCTGGAACTCACAGAAGATCTACCTGCCTCTGCTTCCCAAATGCTGGAATTAAAGGTGTGTGCCACCACACCAGGGTTTTGCCTACTTTTAGTGCTAATAACTCCTTTTAAAGATCTGCTGGAATGTGAAAAGTCTATGGAGAGAGAGGGAAAAAAGTCCGTGAGCATACACCATTTCCCCAAAAGACAGAGTTGGCCAGAGTCAGGTCTTCTGGATCCCTCCCCTTCACTTTGAAATGTGGCTCCAATTTACCAATTTCTTAGAGATGCCATATGTTTGATTAGGAAAGTATTTTAACAGAAAACAATTAAAATGAAAGCTGTGTCCCTTAGAGACAAACTATAAGGTACGAAATACATGTTTGTTGCCTCTGTTAAGAAACTTAGTGCTGGTTAGCTTTTGTCAATTTGACACAATCCTAAGCACTTCAAGAAAGAGGAACTGCCTCCATCAGGCTGGCCTGCAGGTAAGTGTGGGATACTTCTGATTAATGATTAATGTGTGAGACACCAGCACACTGGAAGGGTAATGCCGCCCTTGCACAGAGTCCTCAGTTGTGCAAGAAAGCAAGCTGGGAGAAAGAACCACAGAACCAGCCAGCAAGCAGTACTCCTCCATGGTCTCTGGCTTTTGTTCCTGTCTTCAGGTTCCTGCTTTGAGTTCCTGCTCTGACTTCCCTCCATGATGGACTCTAAACTGTTAGTTGAAATAAAGCCTTTCCTCCCCAAGCTACTTTTGGTCACCTTGTCTTACAAGTCTAACAGAACACAAGCCAGGACAAATACTCACGCTTGGATAAGGCTAGACAGGTCTGTCAGGCCTCCAACTCCAGCTGCAGGTCCTCCGATGGCATTTGTCATCATCCCTGACATTCTAGGGTAATAAGAGACATAAGATGGATATTAGCATATTTTCCTCAGGAGAAGGAAGTCAGTGACATACATCAATATTTCTTTGAAGGGACTGGGTCAAATGTGTAAGTTGACCTTAAGTTCCAAGTGACTGGGAATCCAGTATATGTTTTGTCAATTATGAGATGATAAGCTTAAATTAGGAGCCCAGCAATGAGATGGGAAAAGACATAAGGAGCCCTTGATACTTACAGCTGCTGAACTTGAGGGTTCTGCATTAAACTTGCAGCCTATAATTGAAAAATAGTATTGCCCATTAAAATGACAGAGGATGTTAGAGATGTTGAATAATGCAGGAACAAAACCTAATGATGCACTCCCCAACCATGGAATTTTAGTGTGCTATACAAAGGAAATGGGACGGTACAAAAGAGAAGGTACTAGAAACAGTAATCAACTGGGAAAATGAGATTACAGACAATTCAAATAGATACACTGATTAAGGGTGTTGTCACTACTGATCAAATCAATGGGCCAAAAAGGAAAAAGGGAACCTTTACAGATGTAAAACTTTTTTCTCTTTGCATTTTTATTGGATATTTTTATTGGATATTTACATTTCAAATATAATACCCCTTTCCCTGTTCTCCCTTCTCCTACTCCCATCCTCCCCCCCTTGCTTCTATGAGGATGCTCCCACTCCCACCTCAACACCCTGGCATTCCCCTACACTGGAGAAATGAGCCTTCACAGGACCAAGGGCTTCTCCTCCTGTTGATGGCAGACAATGCCATCCTCTGCTATATATGCGGCTGGAGCCATGGGTCCCTCCATGTGTACTCTCTGGCTGGTGGTTTAGTCCCTAGGAACTCTAGGGGTTCTGGTTGGTTGGTATTGTTGTTCTTTCTATGGGGCTGCAAACCCCTTCAGCTCTTTCAGTCCTTTCTCTAACTCCTCCACTGGGGTCCCTGTACTCAGTCTGAGGGTTAGCTGTAAGCATCCTCATGTGTATCAGCATGGCTCTGGCAGAGCCTCTAAGGAGACATCCATATCAGGCTCCTGTCAATAAGTACTTCTTGGCATCAGCAATAGTGACTGGGCTTGGTGACTGCATATGGGATGGATCCCCATGTGGGGCAGTCTCTGGAATGGCCTTTCCTTCAGTCTCTGCTCCACTCTTTGTCCCTGTATTTCCTCCCATGAATATTTTATTCCTCCTTCTAAGAAGGACTGAAGTATCCACATTTTGGTCTCCCTTCTTCTTGAGCTGCATACGGTCTGAATTGTATCTTGGGTATCCAGAGAGATGTTTGTGACTGACTGTGATGGAGACAAGACCAGCCCTTTCTAGCATGCTAGAGATGACTGAAGCCCCACCCCACCAGACCCCTGCTTCCTCCACAGACCAACAATGGCAGGCTGATAGATCTTAAAACTCCATGTTAAAGTATGATCAACCTAGTCCTTGTTATTTATCTTCTCTAATGTTCATCAGTTTCTATTTTCGTTATTTGGCAGTTCTGAGGGCTGAGCCCAGCACTTCCTGAACACTGCACATGTGTCTTAACACTAAACTACATCTCAGCCCTTACTTTGTTTATGTGTTTATGTATTTATTTATTATAGCAATGCCGGGAAATCAAACCTAGTGTGTGAAGAATGCTATCCAAGTGCTCTGCTGACGTCCACCCACAAGCCCACACTGGTCCCTTTTAAGAGTCAAAGATGTACATTTAACTCACTTGTGGCTCCTACACCATGTGCTCACACCTTATTTTGGTATATAGCAGCTTACAGACTAAATTTAATCTGAAACTAAATGCCATTTTCATATTTTGTTACAGTAATATAACCTGAGTCCTAGAAATGAGCAGGTGAGGTTTTACACCATCAGAGACTCACAAAGGAACATGTATTTGCCAGCGAATAGGTAAGAAGGCCAACCAAGCTGATAAAAGATGGTGTCCTTCAGTTGAACTAAGGATTTAATGATTGTAAAACACATTTACTTGAATAAAGATGAACAGAAACTGATTCCCGCATTCCAGGAGCAGAGCATATGGTAGAATACATGCGGTTTTATTTTGAGACAGGGTCTTGCCGTGTAGCCAAGGCTGGCCTCAACCTTCCCGGAGCAGGGTTGCAGACGTGCTTCACCGTGACAGGCAGCAGAATGTTTACATAGAAAGTATGCAGCCAGTAACTCAAGGGTACTGGAGCGCCAGGAAAGCCCTATGCCCACCAGGTACTGGACCAGATCATGATTGTTTTTTAAGGAGCAGTAAGTTATTTTGCAGGACTGGATGCTGCTTAGCTTCCTAGGATGCATGAAGTCCTGGGTTCAGTCTCCAGCACTGCATAAACCCGCTGAAGTGGGGCATGCCTGTAATCCCAGCACTTAGGAGGACCGAAGAACAAAAACTTAAGGTCACCTTCAGCTGCATACCAAGTTTGAGGCTAGTTGAGGCAAGTTTGAACCTGTGCTACATGAAAGCCTGTTTTTAAAAACATAAAAACTCTAAAGACAGAAAACAAGGCCAGCAATATTGATGGGCAAGCTTGGGTAATGGTTATAACCAAAATCCTTAGACAGCAGTTGATAGATAAATCTTTCGGTTCTATACAACATTGGGATTTTAATTACATGTATTCGTTTATTTAGTTATTTAGAGGGAGACTGCATATACCACAGTGCTTGTGTACAGGTCAGAGGCAACTTGTGGAAGTCGGTTCCTTTTTTCCACCATGTGTGACCTCAGATCACCAGGTTTGTGTAGCAAGCACTGCTACTTATTGAGCCTTCTCACTAGCCCAAGACAGTGGTTTTTAAACTTTCATATTTGCAAACTGGCAATCTAATGAAAAAAAAAATACGAGTTTTGTCTTATAAAGAGCACATATTCACACAAACACCAACTTTTACATTCCAGTTTTGGAAGGCTATAGGCTTTCTAAAAACACCCTGGCTTCCTCCGAGTTAGGGGACAGATGACCAGCCCCTGTCTTAGCCTCTGCCTGGAACACCAGTCACTCACTAGAAACTCCTGCATTTGTTTCTAAACAAAGAGAAGAAAGAAAGAAAAGAAAATTGGAGCCTGCACTCTCAGTTCCTTGAGAGGCTGAGGCAGGAGAATCACTTGTACTCAACAGCTATGGGTCAAGTCCAGCAACCACTGAGAAATTCTGTCTCCCTAAAAAGAATGGCAGAGAAGGATGGCAAATGTGTAAGGTCAGCATGCAGCAGATGAAAGAGAAAGTGTACTCACCATGGTGATGAACGCCGGGTTGTTTATCAGGCTAGCCATGTCAAAGCTCAGCCCAGTCCCTGTCTGAAAAAGAGTTAGAGCTGAGACTCACTCCAGCCACCGTGATGTCAACCAATTGTGAGTGACAGGATCTGTTCCACAGTGACAACTTACAGGACTGGACACCTCTCTTAACTTCTGTTCTGCTATTTTCAGATTTGACTTATAGGAATCGTTTTCAGGATCGAGATCCAGTGCCTTCTGGTAGCTTGTAACTGCCTCTTCAAACTTATTCATGGCAGTGAGGGCTAGCCTTTGAAAATAGAGCAGAGTTATGCTAGGGAACAGCAGAAGACCATGTGCTCAGAGTATTCAGGGCCTTAGCATTCATTTTTAACCCTCATTACGTTATCGTTCAGAGAGACAGCAATCAATTCTCCCAAGTCCACGATTCTACAAGCTTCAGTTGTCTCCTTTCTCTTTCATCACACATGTCACCCTGATCATACATTGAGAGAGACCACTCACCTTCAGTTTCCTTAAGACTGGCATGTAAATGAAGTACTGTGCTTTAATCTCCAGGCTGAGCTAAACCAAGATGTGTGCTAGCAACCCTGTGATCGTGCAAATCCATGCTGACACCCTTTTCAAGGACTTCAATAAGCCAGGAGTGTCAAACCTTTTTACCTTATAACAATGCTGTCACCTACAGATGTGTTGGGCTGCATTCATAACTATCTTGGGGCAAGGCTCACAGGCCTCAGGTGGGACACACCTGCAACTGAATGCTATGCACTTGGAAGCATCCCAAATTCTTCCTTCCTAAAAGACTTGAACCATACTGAGTGTTAATTTCCCACTTTTTTTACTGTCTCACTTCCTAAATCTTTTTAAATGATTATTTGTTTATTATTAGAGGGATCAGTGCCAGGAGACACATGTGGAGACCAGAGGTCAGCTCTGCTGACTCCTCCTTTTCCTTCCTCTTTAACGAGGACTGGGAGGGTCAAACTAGAACAATGAGGCTTATCTTATACATTAAGTACCTTTACTTGCTGACCCATTTCCCTGGTCCCTAGTTTCCCATCTGTTAAATAAAAGCAGACTGCAGCTATCAGATTACTCACTAGACAAAATAAGGATCTTCTGTAACTCAAATAATAAATTATCAACCCAGGCACAAGCCATAGAATTACCACATTTTAATGTTTATCATTCACTACCTATACTTTACTTGAAAATACATCAGAATTAAGCAGTATAAAAAATAATATTAAATATATACATATAAAAATAATACTAAATATCTTGTTTGTTCTGAAATTGTTTTTTTAAACAAATTAATCTTTTTTTTCTGGATTACCTCAGACTTCTTACATAGATAAAATTAGAAATTCTTTTAACCCAACTAGTTTTCTATTAGCCAGCCTTGAAAGATCCTCAATAGAGTTCCTAATTAATTAATAAATATTGAAAGCCTACTATGTACCAGTACTACTTTAATACTCAGCGCTCCACAATTTTTTAAAAGGCTCCTAAGTTTATGAAAATCCCCTTCTACCTGAGGAGCTCAGGCAGCAGGCATGCCTACAGAATGGGTATTGTTACGGAGAAAGACAGCAGTGTCTGCTCAAAAAAGGCCACATGCAGAAGACATGAATGACAGAAAGTAATCATAGAGCAGTTGGGGGAGTACTTTCAACCCAGACACAGACGCAAACACAAAGACACTAAGAAACATGCAGGTGTGTACTTATAAAAAGGACAAAGGCACATGAGGGGGGGTCACAGGAAACAAAGCAGAGGGGGCAGCTGGCTACACTGGATTATACAGGACCTCTTTATACAGCCAACATTTTAACTTCAGTTACAATGGAATGGCTGTTTGAGTTGGTGGTCAGGTGTGAGACAGGGTCTCATGTGGCCCAGGCTGGCCTCAAAGTTGCTATGTAGCCAAGGATGATCTTGAACTCACAATCCTCTTGCTTCTACCTCCAAAGTGCTGGGATTATAGACACCCAGTTTATGCGATGCTGAGGCTGAGATCCAGAGCTCCCAGCACGCTAGGCAATTGTTCTAGCTATTCAGATGTTCAGCTCTTCTGGGTTATACCTTTGAAAGCTCACTCTGGCTTCTCTGTAGCGGACCGACACTGGTGAGATGTAGACTTGAGACACAAGAGCAGTTGGGAGGTAAGGAAAGCAGAGTAGGTAAGTGGGCTAATCCTACAAGCAAGCTAGGCGGCAACACAATCCAGTTCACATGAGAAATGAGACTAAAGCAGGTGTGCTGGCAGATGAGGTGGGCACAGAACGGCTCCTCAGCTTTGGGCACAAGCATTGGGTCCATGAGGTCTGGGCAAAGCTTTAAGATGAGAACAACAGTTCTGATAGAAACAGTGAAATTCAACATGTCTATTAACGACGTAGACATAAAAAGGAATGGAATATTTAAGAATGGACTTAAGACTTCCAACAGCACATGCAGGCGGTTCTCACTCAAAGAAATGCAATCCCATGAAGTCTCCATGGACATGAAACTAACAACCAGCAACAGTGTTGTCCAGGGAAACTTGTATTTTCATAGTCCGGGCATGAAGTGAGCTCACTCGCACCGTTTCTCACAGCGCCCAGTCGGTCCCGACATACCCACGGCTGACCTCATCCTCAAGAATAGCCATCTCCGTTTTGTTATCACACAGGGTACAATGTTAGCCAGGACATTCACAATCAAGCCTTACCAGCACATATGACTCTCCCTGGCAACACCTTGGACATTGTCTGGGCACTCACCCCATCCTTCCATAGGCCTTGCTGTATTTTGAATCAATTGCGATGGCTTTCTCGCAGTCCTTGATTGCATCTGTGTAGTGACTTAATTTGCTTTGAGCAGCAGCCCTGAGGAGAGACATTACGATGAGGCAGCAGTCCAGGCTCTTCAGGCATGAAACTCTATGGTTCTTGTCCCAATTTTTACATCATTCATCATAAATGTCTAAATCAAACTGTCTGATTATACGGCAATTTAAAAACAGCTTAAAACATCAGGAAGAAAAAGGAAGCTCCTTCGCTTTAGAAAATACAGAGGTGTGGGTCCTTACAACCCTCCTACTTGCCTGAGATACAAACTGAAAACATGGAGACATTCGGGTTGCTAGGGAGGTACAGAGGGAGCAGCTGCTGTGAACTGGTCACTTTAATAGTGAAGGCTGAAGTGTATCCCGGCCCATCGACAACCTCTCCCATTTCTTTACTCCTGCAGTCCCTCGGCAAACCCAGGAATCTACTTCAGAAGGCCGAAGACACGAAACTTAGACAAACATCTGCCTAGGC
The DNA here is from genome assembly GCF_963924665.1 of Micromys minutus. NCBI lineage: Eukaryota > Metazoa > Chordata > Mammalia > Rodentia > Muridae > Micromys > Micromys minutus. The sequence continues at coordinate 5,469,131 of NC_137955.1, read as the reverse complement.
AAACCTCTTAGCAATTATGACCTGCTGATAATGATGCCAAATAGGAGGGGTTCACTCAGAGGAGAAATGGGGAGCAAAGCAGACCAAACGATTTGCACTCAGAGGTCAGCAGTGGCTTATCAGCCAAGAAAGAGCTGCGCGAGGTCAGTCATGAGGGCAGAGCATAGGTTAACATCTTAGGTCCTCACTACCCCACCCCTGTCAGGGGCATACTGTACCCTCTACTACAGTGCTGTACCTCCTAAACTTAAGGTCCCTTCTAGTAATGAAGGCAGGATGCCCTTGGGGGAAAGAGTTACAAACACAAAAATTGATGTAGATTTCTTTATGGCCAACAGACAAAAGCCCACAACTAATGACCCCCACTCTCTCCAGCTTGCTAAGCTTGCCCACAAACTGAGAAGCACTATTCAAACTCCCACCCCTGTATTCTTCTCTTATAGTCCTGGCTGTTGTCCAAGTTGTTCAAACTGTTTGTTAATTTGTTCATTAGTTTAATTACCCAGTCAACCTCTGTCTTCCTTGAAACTAATCAACAGTAAGTTCTTTCAGGGACTTCCTAGACTCTAGTAGCACATAAAAATAATAAAACAGATAAAAGTGTGTGTGTGTGTGTGTGTGTGTGTGTGTGTGTGTGTGTGTGTGTGTGTGTACACATCTATGTGTGCTTGTATATGGCAGTTAGGCACCTTCAGGTATCAGTCTTCACCTTTCCACCTTGAGACAGGGTCTTCTCCAGCAGAGTAGTCAGCCCTGAGCCTCTAGAGAATGCCCTGCTTCCCCTCTCACCCCCAGGGGCATGCTGGAATTATAGATGCTAGCTACATAGTTCTGGGATCTAAACTCAAGGTGCTTGGGTTTGGGAAAAACACATTTAAGTCACCAGACTTGTGAAGCAAACGTTTTACCCACTGAGACAGCTGCTGGATAGAACGAAAGCACTGTGTTCCTCATTGGCCTTGCCATGCCTTAAATGTTCTAATCCTCTGGCCATCAAAGATTACGAGTGTCTACTTCTGTCATGGCTAATCTTGCAGTCAACTTGACTGCATCTGGAATTAACTAAACCAGAGCAGCTGGGCACAGCTAAAATCGAGATCATTTATAGTTGGAAGATTGACCCTAAATCTGAGCTGCATCAGAAAGTGTGGGCCACACAAAAGGAAGGAAGCTTGCTTTTGCCTCAGTTTCACTGGCCAGTTCATCTCTTCTGTTCCTGAGGTACTTCTCCTGGGACAAGAGCCCACTTCTTTGAATTGCAACAGAGACTGAAAATGGGCAGCTCTCTAGGACTTCCATAGGACTCCAGGACTGGGCCACTAAGATAGCCAGTTCTGGGGACTGAACAACTACTGGAATCCTGGACTTTCTGTTGGACTACTCAGCCCACAGTCTGTAAGCTACTCTAATAAACCACAGACAGACAGACAGACAGACAGACAGACACACACACACACACACACACACACACACACACACACAAAGAGAGAGAGAGGATTTATTTTCATTTTATCAATTCTGTCCCTTTGGAGAACCCTGACTAATACAATTATTGCATTCCATCAACACTGACTATCCAAAGTCAATGGCCAAATATTTGTTAGCTCCCCAGGAGCAGTGTTCTATAAAACCAATCCTACAGAAAGGCCTAGAAGATACACTGATAACACTGAACACTGAAAACGGGAATATAGATCTTCCAAATTTTCTGTAAGAAGTATCACATCTTAGCCCTGATAAAAACTTTGAAGATCAGCTTTCACAACCAATATGCACATTAGTGGCTGGCATACGTGTCCTCTAGAAAGTGGGTTTTACAACAGACTCATTTGCCAGACGTGGTATATGTCTTCAATCTTTAATGCCACCACTGGTGAGGCAGACTTCTCTGAGTTTGAGGACAGTCCCTGTTTCAAATAAACAAACAAACAAATAATGTCTATACATGCTTTTGAGCATTTAAGCTAAAATACATCTATAACCAAACCCTGTGCCATTACAGTAAGAGTGGAAGAAAGCGTATCCTTGGAGAAAGTTCCAGTTCTGCCCACTACAGAAAACTCTCACACACTGGTTAAATACAGTTCAAATCTAAGGTACTCCACCAATGTTTAAGTTGCTTGGAGAAAACAGTTCAGACAGCGAACTGATGCCTGAAATCCTGCCAACTCACGCCGCTGAGCTAGTAATTTAGTAACTGGCATCTCGTCCAGAAATGACACTTCCTGAGAAGTCTAAGATGAGCGATAACACTTAACTGTGTCCCTGGCTCTGCCTGACTCCCATGTGCTTCCTGCTCTCCTTTGTATAACCACTCCATTCTTCTAATAGAACATTTCTAATCCAGCTGGAACTAAGCATCAAACCCAGATCCTTGCCTGTGCTAGGCAAGTGCTCTCCTACTAAGCTACTGTGTCCGTTGGGGACATGCAGGCACACAGACACTTTCTAATAATAGATGTACTAATCATGAAATGCTGCTGTTCTTGCATCCAAGAGTTCTGAAGTCCAGCAGGGCTTGGGGAGAAAGGACAGCTGACAAGCAAAGGCGGCTCCAGATGTGTGCTCCAGATGTGTTCTCACATACATTTCATTCCAGGAGTCAGGAGGTAGAAGCAGGAATATCAGAAAATCAAGGACAGCTTCAGACACATAGTTCAAGGCTAGCCTAAGCTGTATAAGACGGTGAAAAGATTGGGAGTTTTCTTCCTTGTGTTGTTTGTTTGTGTTTTGGTTTCCAGCTCTTATTTTTGAGACACAATCTTGTTTTGCAGCTAGGCTGGTCTGACACTCCTTCTCTAGGCCTGAACCTCTCTAGTGCTGGAGTTACAAGTATACGTTGCCATGCCTCCCAGAAAAGGTGACTTTGAGTCTACATCTCTGCCGACTCAGCCAGGCTTTGTGCAGCCTGACTGGGGCCCTTCCTTCTTGAGATCACAAAGTTTAGTGTTTACTAAAACATAAGCACATCATCTTTGTTCTCATTCATTCATCACACTGGCACGACTCCAGGTTTTTGCACATGTAAGGAAGCACTCTTCCACTTCACAACCGCCCCATCCTTGTCCACCAGTCTGAAGATGCTCTGATCTCTCTTTCCACGCTCACAACAATGATCAAAGCCAGGAAGACCCAATTCAGTTGGGACAAAAGAAAGGGACTGTCTGTTTTATTGTGTGTGTGTGTGTGTGTGTCATGTGTGTGTGTCTATGTTTATGGGCACACTCATATCACAGGACATGCATGGAGTTTAGAGGACAACCCCAAGAAGGGTTGTGAGGACTGAACTCAGGCTGCCAGGCGTGTCAGCATGCACCTCCATGAGGAGCCATGCGGACAGTGTTTCGGTCCTGCCGGCTTTAGATCACAAATGTAAGCTAAGATGAAAGTGGGTTTACGGAGCTCAGAGGCCTGGGAAAGAGGCAAAACCAGGATGCATTTGAGTCCCCGGGGGATGAAGCCGAGCATGTCAACATCTGCAATGTCACTGCATGACAATGACACGTCTGTACTCTGCCTCTCTGTCTGTGATGGGGCAGAACACTGAACTTCAGTACAACAACATGGACCATGTCTGTAGCCACCTTCTCTTTCCTCACCTTTAAAAGAAAATCATGAATGTCACTTGTGTTCTATTTTTATAGAAAATAACACACAAAAAAAGTCCTGGCTGCTACACATTTCCTCCACCATTTATAATTAAGTTATAACAAAACCTATTCTTATAACTAAAATACGTGTACACCATTTTGTTTACTATGTTTTTAGCTTTGGAAAGGCCATTTAGTTGACTTAAAAGTTTGGTTTTGGAGTTCTCATAATTTAACTCAAGCAGACATCAAACATGTTAGGTGACCTAGGTGGTCACACCCTAAAGATACTTTTGCCTTGATCTCTGGAGTGAGATTACAGGTGTGTGTCACCTGAGTTACACTATTGTTTACTTATTTAGAGACAAGATCTCACTATGCATCCATAACTGTCCTGAAATTTACAAGCAGGTCAGGTGAGCCTGAAACTCACAGAGCAACAATGTATTTTGAAAGAAATACTTGAAGTCTAGGACTAGCCCTTTGTATGACCACCCCTCTGAGTGCACTCTGAAGTGGCTAGTATCATGTTTACTTTGCAAGAAATAGATTCTTACAAAGTCAGTGAGTGCTCAGAGGTTGTACAGACAATAAGTAGTAGAATTCATTGTGAGATTCATTGATCGATTTCAATCTCAGTGAACTGACTTTAGGAATCTGCTAGAAATGGGAAAGCAAAATGCAAAACCATAGGCCCTCATGCCCATCCTCCTCAGAGACAAGCCGACTAGCCGGTGGCACGACCATCGTTTGCTGCAGTGGCTTGATGATTCTGCATTTTCTTCGTATGTGCAGGTGCACGTGTCGCTGTGCATACATGTGCAAGTGGAGGGCTGAGGACAAGGTGCCCTCAACCTTCCTTTTTGAGTCACGGTCACTCATTGGCCTGGAGCTCGCCAAGTAGCCTGTGCTGAATGGGCGAGCAGGACCCTGGGCTCGACCTATCTTTGCTTCCCCAGCACTGAGATGCAACCATGCAACACAGTACCTGGATTGTTTTAAGAATATGGGTACTGAGGAGCAACTTGCAACTTTAGCAACTAATTCTGCCCAGCTCCCAGGTCTGTACTTTAAAGTATGCTCTCCAACCCAAAATGTCTTCTACTTTCTCTATCCAAATTCCATGTCTTTTCAAGCCACTTCTAACTCTTTCCAGGTCACCCAAGTGGATTTCCATACCAGTTCCTTTTCTTCCTAATCCTCAAGTGTTCACCCACCCATCCAAGTTGCAAGAGCCTCCTAAAGAGAAAGTAACAGACTCAGCACTGAGGCCACACAGAAGAAAAGTAACGCCAAGTCTGTGCAGAAACAAGTTATACGACCCTAACGTGCCCACACCCACACTCGGTCACTTGCTGTCTCACAGGCACAGCGGTTAATGTGGCAATCTACCTGCTTCACTCATACTGGAAACGTCTTCTGTTTCTTTACTAGTTCTTTGTTTATCAAGCAAAACTGTGTGAGTTCCTCTCAGGCCTGCGACAGCTGCTACAGTGCATACAGAATATGCAAGCCCCAATCTCTGCTCTTCACGGTAAGAATGAATGCAAATCCATACCAAACATGCTAAACCCATGTAAGTGTTACATATGTGGTAAGTGCTACATACTCAAGGAATGAAACACAAAGTTAAAACAAAAAAAAAAAAAAAAAAAAAAAAAAAAAAAAAACAGGTTTCCAAAGAACTCCTAGACTGAAGAGATGACTCCATTGTTAAAGGTGTGGCTCCCAACAAAAAGACTGCTGTCTTCTGTGTATCAGAAGTGACCCTATCAACAGCAACCTTCAAAGACAGACTAGAAGGTAAGCGCCAGAGAGCTGTACATCTCTACAAAGTAAAGTGGAGTTCATCTGGGTGCACTCGGTGTACATCAAACTGTGAACAGGGGTATGGAGAACCAGGTCCTTCCCAAGGCTCTGAATCTAAGCAGACAGTGGCTAAGAAAAGCGGAAGTGGTAGTTGACAAGATTACATACAGCTTGCTGAATTTATACAGTGAAAATGGCCTCCAAAAATCCCCCAAAACCACCCATGCCTTTTATTCAGCATTTATGTTAAGTAGGCAAATAAACCATTCCAACTGTTTAATATTCAACAGCATGCCCTATGACTGAATCCTTGGGGGAAAGAGCCTATTTAAATGAGAAAGAAGCACATTCATTAATTCCACTTTAACAGTAATTAAAAGCAAGAATAAGTATCACCAAAAATCTCTAACCGAGTCTTAGCAGACATAAGAGTATTGGTGAACTCTAATCTCACGAAAAATGAATTACTTACTTAGGCTCACATTTTTCATGTATTACTCTATAATCAAGCAATTTTACAGTAATACTTATATCTTGTCATAATGCCTTCTGAGTATGTGCACATACAAGCATACACCCAGACACCCAGACACATACACACACTCATACACACACACACACACACACACACACACACACACACACAGACAGACACAGATGCATGTACACATAGACACATAAACACTCACACACAAAAGAAGAGCTTTAAAATTATTGAAAAGTGAGCTGTGTCAGCACAGAACAACTGTGCAGTCTCTGAATCTGTGTATAATCATGGGAACCACATGGGAAGGAGAAAAACCAGCTCTCAGAAGCTGTCCTTTGACCTCTCTGCTCACACCCTCACTTAGTTAGTCACACATACACACTCACACACACACAATAGTAAACTTAATCACACATATACACTCACACACAATAGTAAACTTCATCACACATATACACATCACACACACACAATAGTAATTAAAACAGTAAATAAGAAAATTTGGAAGAACACCAACCACAGTTAAACACTTTTTTTAAAAAATGCCCTGCCTAACTAGCCATTAGATATAAAATATGATAATTTCTATGAAAATGTGACTAAAATCGTGATAATTAATAATGAAAGACCTAATGCTCATAAAAGCATGTCAAATATAGATACATCTATTCCTAGGACAGGGAAGAAGAGAACTTGGAACAATTTTGCAGTTAGTCTCAATTTTTAAAATGTTTATAACTAGTAAACCAACTAAATGCATTTTTACAGATAGATCTAAAGTTCAAAAAAATACTATTAGAATGCAGATGTTCACAGAATCTAAATGGCACTGTAAAAAACCGGGGACAATCTTAGCATCCATAGCAGATAAAATGTTAAATAAAAGATGTCTATCAACTTATTCAAAAAGGACACTCGATGTTTGTTTGTTTGTTATAGGCACCAGAAATACAAATGAGACATGGTGACAATAATTATTTCAATAATGCTTATAAAGACTTTTCAAAACTTAGGACATGGGGAGATGGCTCACTGCTTAAGAGTGACCTCTGATCTTCCAGAGGTCCTGAGTTCAATTCCCAGCAACCGCATGGTAGCTCACAACCATCTATAATGGGATCTGATGCCCTCTTCTGGCCTGCAAGTATGCATGCAGATAGAGCACTCATGTATAGAGCACTCATGTATAAAATAAAATTTAAAAAAAAAAAAACAAAATAAAAACCCCTTAGGACATGTTAGAACAAGTAGTATAGTTGGCAGAGTGCTTGCCCAGTAAGCACTAAACTCCGGGTTCAATTTCCAGCACCTCATAAACTCCACAAGTTGAGTTAGGAGGACCAGAGTTTAGGGCATCACTAGCTATATAGGAATTCCTGTGCTAATATGAGCTACATGAGACCCCATCTCCAAAGGTGGGGGGGAAGAAAGAAGGAAAGAGGCATGATTATTGCATGCTCGGTGAACAAAGTCATACCTAAAATTGACTGTACCCCTATAAAACAACATATTCTAAAAGAATATTAAGACTGGTGGCCTCTCCCTACACACATGTAGCAGGTGTGCACCTTGGTCTTCATGTGGGTCCTGAACAACTGGAGTGGGGACTGTCCCAACAGCTGTTGCCTGTATGTGGGACACCTCCTAGCTGGGCTGCCTTGTCTGGCCTCAGTGGGAGAGGAAGCGCCTAGTCTAGGCACAGCCTTGAAGGGCCAGGTGGGGAGGATCCCCAGGAGGGGAACACCCACTCAGAGGAGAGTGGATGGGGGATGGGAGAAGGATTGGGCAGGAGATGCCTGGGTTGGGGGCACTGAGCGAGATGCAAAGTAAGTAAGTAAAAAATTAAATAAAAACGTTTGGTGGCCTCTGAATGAAGCCTACAGACTTATTCTTTTTTTTCTCCTTTAGCTTATTTTTCTGTACTTTCAGAGTTTTCTCAACAAATGCAGTTGACATCTGCATACCAGAACTATGAATCCCAGCGTTATAGGATGAGCAGGGAACCACGGAGAAACTGTACCTGTTACAATAATAAACTGCATTGTTGGGGTCCAGCTCTATTGCCTGTGTGTAGCAGTCCACTGCAGCAGCATAATTTTCCTCTTTCATGTGGTTATTGCCTACAATCAGATCAAGACAGGCACTGTAAGCACAGACTATGAAAAAGTGTAAATTCTGACACATTCAGTCCAACCACAGAAACTACAAAAATGGGAAGGTCACACTCAGTGTTTTTCACTCACAAAATTGAACTGGGGTCAATTTTATCCTATCCCACAGAGACACTGCTCTTAGTGAACCACTTCAACAATATGGAGTCATGGGAATTAATATTTGCATAACATAAAATTCAGCTGTTGGGGGGAAAGGCAGGCACCGTGTCTGTGACAGAGACATGTATTCTCTGCCTGTTCACTTCCTCACTCATCACCCGTCTAGAGCTGACCTTTTCCTCCCCTTCCCCACCACCTCAACCTGGACCCGACCTTCCCCTCTTCCTTCAACACACACACCTCTAGGCAGCCATGCAAGAAAGGCCACTAGAGGTAAGCTGGCTAAACCAACTGTGCTAATATGTCTTTGGCAAATAATATCCTTTTTAGAGGGTGTAGAAGCCTTTTAAGGGGATTGTGGGAGATTAATTTCTAGAGGGAGAGGATTTCAGATGCCATACTAGCCAGCTGCGTACTGATTTTCAGGAAGACTAACAGCACATACAGCTGGCAGTGATTTAATGAGTTAATGAGGGAATCCTCGGCTACCACATCACACAAAGGGGTGCAGTGCCCAGTGTGCTGGTCCAAACCACTAGATAAAACTGGAAACACTACATCTGAGATTGGGATGAAGGACTCAGGGCTCCAGGCCTCTGTGATTCCTCGGTTTCCTGTTCCTGTTTTGTTTGTTAGCTGCTTGATAGGAAAGCGGAGACAAGCCTGCAGAGAACAAGGGCTGGAAGAGTAAAGGAAGGGCAAGTGGCTAAGCTTCCAGGGTAAGCAAAAGCTACGGTACGTGAGGATTCAAGTAACTGATAATGGGTAAAGACGGTTAATCACTGATTTGTCCATAAGATCTGTGAATGTTATAAACCAATGGACTGAACACAGTGAAAGAGCAACTTTTCTGTTTTTGTTGTTGTTGTTGCTGCTGCTGCTGCTGCTGTGGGACCTTGTGCTTTTGGGTAGTATTTTACCATCATCAGCATTAAAATTTTCATGTGTCTCTCCTATGAACTACCTTAAATTGTAAGTACTATAGTGTGTGTATATATATTAAAGATATATGCAAATACTGTAACATAAGTAACATAGAAAGCTTCCATCTATAAGACAGTCAATATGCAAATTCAGGAATATGGAATCTGTGGCTCGAACACAATTTATAATTATATATGCTATTCTACAAAACTCTCTCCTTCCTCTCTCTCAGCCCATCAGGAGATGGCAGGTGGCGGCTCTCTCTCCTGCTCTCAGAAGCATCTGAAAGTCTCGCTCCAGGAGGTACAACTGTCAAGCAGCCTTGACTAACACCTCCGGCCTGGAATGCTCTAACACTTCACAACCGACCATGACCATTTGTTTTCGCACAAGTAACAAAATCTAGGCAGAACGGCTATCGTTGGACTTTACCCATAGCATGTCTAACACAGGACATGTCCCAGTGAAACAAAGACCAATAGCAGGAGTGACCCAGTCTCCCCATCTGATGTGCTCAAGGAGTCCCATGCTACCCCTCCTTGTAACCCACAACCGCCTAACACTCACTATGTCAAAACAAAACCAAATAAAAGGCTCCGCAGGGATTGCCATTTCCCAAGGCTGCCATGCAGAGCAAGTAGCACATGGGACAGAAATAACATCTCTGTGTGCCTTTTACTGAACACTGCTGAACTAAAGCAGCCGCTGCAACGCAATGGGGATCAAGACCCTGCAGTGTCACTGAGGTGTCCACAATGCAAAACATCTCCAATTACAAATATGTGGCCAATTTGAATCTGGATTGCTGAAATACACTTTGGGAAATACAGCTCAAGTGGCAATGAACATTGGGTATGGCTTTTATTGTACATGTAAATTATGAGGTCATGGGCACTTTAAGATTTCAAGGTACTCTGATAATATCATTTTCAGAGGAAACAAATAGAAAACAGAGACTAAGCTACTTTATAATGTAATTCTAAAATACCAGAGAACAAGGATGTAATAAAACGTATTAGGTAATAAACAAGATGTCATATGCTTGCATTAATAAACTTCAAAAGCCTTTTAAAAACATTAATTATATATGAAAGTTAAAATAACACTTTAATTACCTCCATTTGATTGAAAATAAAGGAGAATTGAGTCAAATAGCAAACACCATTCAAAATAAATGGCCCATATGGTATTATTCAGTGACACTTACTAGATAGTGGCTAGTCTTGACAGCATCGGTATGACAAGGTGTTCTGTGTGTCACCAGGCCTCTTACAAAGCCACAGACATAAGGACAGTGCAGTCCTGACAGCTCGAACTGTCATACTGCCAGCTTAGAGCCATCTCCAAAGCTACAGAGTAACCCCTGTGGGCTGTATTTACCTTCATCCTTCAGCTGATCGGCTTTTCCCACATCTTCCGGCACTGAGTTTGAAAGCGGCCGTACGTCATTCTGAAATGGAATAAAATGTGCTTCTTTTTAGCTACGTGAAAAAGCATCCCAAATCTATAGACAATAATAGACTGCGCTCATTTCAGTAACTCATCTGTAATTCTATCTCACTAAATGTCTCGCCTAAACAAGTCCTAACAAGAAATGGAATAAAGTCCTTCGTGAACTTTGATTAGAAATATGATTTGTTGACCTTTCCTAGGTAATAAGAGGCCTGAGAACCAACTCTTTTTTTCCGATGCTGGGCATTTAACCTCGGACCTCAGAGAGCTAGCCTCGGACCTCGGAGAGCTAGCCTCAGATCTCGGAGAGCTAGCCTCGGACCTCGGAGAGCTAGCCTCGGACCTCGGAGAGCTAGCCAGTACTCGGCTGGCCACTGTGTTTTCGCTTTACTTCAAGGCAGGTCTTTCCCATAGGATGCCTCCTCCAACTCTGAACCTACCTGATAGCCCAGGCAAGCATCAAACTGGAGATCCTCCTGCCTCAGACCTGGAATTACAGATCCAGCTTTCTTTTCTTTGCCCTCAGCTAGCAATCCCATTCCATGGATGAAATATGGAATTGATATACAAAGAGCAAGATCAATAGAAACTTCCAGAGCAGTGTGTTTATTATCCTAAAACATGTATCTTTATACTGCTTATCAATAAAAAGAGCATCTATAATGTCATAACTTAAAGGCACCCAAAAATGCACACACTCAAGTGCAAGCATGTACAAACATACACACACACATTGATTCACACACTAAGGCTAGGAAGGTGAATTCTAAAAGTAAAATTCTAACGGTAGCACTATTTGGAAATAAAACTTTTAGCCTCTTTGTTACATCTTTCTGTATTGTCCGGTGTTTTAAACAATAGTCAAATAGAAAATAATAGGTAAGATGAACAACAGCATGAAATTTTGTACCAGCCCCTACCACCATCCTCAAACCAAAGGTGCCTCTAAAGTAAACTGAACATTCCAGAGTGCTCTGAGTCTGAGGGACAGTAGGAATATCTGTATCTTTCCATTTATGAAAGACCTTGTAAAAATCATATTGTTTTTAACTTCACTCTGAAGTTAAGTCAACAATACTGAGAAAAAAAAAAGAAACATAGTTTTTGTGCCAGTGTACAGCATTTAAAATACATGGTAATCCCTCGTCTGAACTCAGGGTTCAAGGAAAGTGATAAGTGGAACATGGAAAAGTACTTTGCTAATTAGAAACAAATACCCATGAGTGTAAATAACTGACAAAGAATGACAGAAAGCCTTCGATTTGGGGCACAGTCATTAAGACACAGAAACAGAGAGACACTCACGCGCCCATCTGTGCTGAACTGTGGTTCTGGGCATGGTCCTACTGCTCTCTAACATCTATTCTCCATCCTAACTGTGGTTCTGCACCTGGTTCCTACTGCTCTCTAACATCTATTCTCCATCTTAACTGTGGTTCTGGGCCTGGTTCCTACTGCTCTCTAACATCTATTCTCCATCTTAACTGTGGTTCTGGACCTGGTTCCTACTGCTCTCTAACATCTATTCTCCATCCTAACTGTGGTTCTGGACCTGGTCCTACTGCTCTGTGGACTCTGCTCTCCATCTTCCGTCCAAACCCCACACAGTTTATTAATTTCAAAAAAAATGAATCTTTTGGGTCAGAAAAAAATAACATGCTGTAAATTTTATTATAATTTATTTTCTTTTCAAACCCCTTAATTTTTAGGAAGAAGTCATCACTGAAAACTAATTTCTCACGCTCACTGACTAAGCCTGAGCAGATTAAACATGTTGGCAAGTGTTACATACTTTAAGTAAAGGGAACAAGTCCACTTTGCTATGTATAAACCAAAATGCGGGGACAGAAAGAAACAGGCAGGTTCTAAACTTAGAGTCATTAATACCACCTTCAAGTGCACATAAGGATGTTAAGGCTGCCACAGGCTCACTCTAGACTTTCCCTGTGGTAGTGCTAACGTGAAGAACAGCCTGCAGACCCACACAGGGGTAACCCTGGGTTCTAAGGGATGATGCTACCATGAGGAGTAACAAGGAGTCAGTCTCAACCATTTACCCTGTAAAACAGTATACAACAAATCTCTCACAATTAAGTACAATCAGAGAGCTACAGCAACAGAGCTTAAAATAGAGTTAAAAGTCAACTGAAGTTCCTGGAAGACAGGAACAATGGTCATCAGCTGTGATACCTTCAGTCCGAAGTCACTGGAGACACTGACCAAAGAGCCTGATTCTGAGTGCTGGCATCCCTCGAGAACCTGAGCATAAAGATCTGCTTCGACCAGGGTCTCATTTGCCAACTGAAGCAGGTGCCTCAGGGAGCCACAGGCTCAGACGGAATGAACAAGACCAAGAGTCCATCTTACTCAAAGCATGAGGACAAAAGGAAGAGAGGAGTCCTCTAACTCCCTACATCTTGTCACACGAGCTCATCTCTTCTAAGTCTAAAACTCCCAAAGTCCATCTTCCTTACAAGTACTCAAGAGTCTCTTCCCAACAAGTTCCAGAAACAAAGGGAAGGGACTTCGGCTGAGTGTGCAGTCGGACACACCCACCTGAGGCATCACTCCCAAATTCTGCATTACACAGAGCTCAACCACAACACAGAACAACAGCACCCAAAGTGGGCACTGGGAACACAATCCAGGGCTCCTGAACAAGCCCTATGTGCTCTTAACTGCCGAGCAATCTCTCCAACACCATCGTTCTTGGAACTTTACAAATAAACTATAAAATACTGAAGTAGGCAAGGTGAGGATGTAAGAGCAGCTCCTAACAACTTAGCCAAAGCACACTGAGTGAGGTATATTTTAGTTCCTAAAAAATATCCATAACACCTGTTTCCCTTCAACCCAAGTTATTTGTAGATAGCCCCTCAGCTAGTAAGAACCCAAGACAAAACCGTGCCATATTTGCACCAAGTACTAACAAGGAAAACGTGCCTACGGACCTTGCAGAAGGAGTTTGAGAGCATTTCTGTCAGCGGCTGTGAGACTGCCAGGTGTGTGTCTTCTGCATTGATCTTAAAAACCGTCTCCAAACACTGGATTGCAACTAGAAATGAGACAAGGGCATTAGTGAGGATTAACAACTTTACAAAGGAGCCTTCTGGGTTTCCTTATAGAAATGTAATCTAAGGTAAACTAGTGCTTTTGGTTAAAGTACAGAAGGAAAACTAATTGGACCAGCTGCATAAAAATTTCTGTTTATAGATGAGCTACTGGAGAAAGATAGTAATCTTTCTCTCACTAAATCTCTCACTAAAAAGTAAGCTTAGCTAGAATATAATTTCTGAAGAGATACAGTTCATCATATTCTTGTTGAAGGTTACCAGATAGAAGAGAGTATCATTAACATCTTACATTCCAATACTAATGTCTAACTAACCACCAATGCATTAAACAAACCAAATGGCATACATCTTTCATATGTGAAAACATGATTTCAACTTGAAAATTAGTAAGAGAAACCTAATACTTGGCCTGAAGCAGGCACTAAATTAATTCCAGCGTCGTAACATGAAAATAGGTCTGTCTAAAATATTCACTCACATATGCACAATTACCGTGTGCCCTCACATATGCACAATTACCGTGTGCCCACTATGTGTAAAGTTCTGTCCCAAGATGCTAGAGGGACAATAATAAACATAACAGGAAAACAAATCACTGTCCATATTATAAAGCAAAATAAATAGCATACTAAATAGTGACAGCAGTTTTATCTGTTTTTGGTGGAGGACACATAAGTGGTTGGTACAGCAAGAGAACGAGGTAGAGATGCAAAGACATGAATGGAGATTACGTAAGAATCAAAGAGAAGATCACAAGGCAGCCTCAAAGACGTTTTAAGGAGTGGGACTCTGTGCCAAGGGAAATAAGGGGCCTTCAAGGATTCAGTGAAGGAAAACTAATGGTCAGTGCTTAGAACTGAATGGCCAGTAGGAATGTTGAGAACGGCCTAGAAAGAGAAGCAGGAAATCAGGTGGGCTCCCACTCAACATAAGAACCAGCCCTACCAATGCTCCCCAACACTACTAAATAGATTCATGTACATTCTATGAGGATTTTAAAAGATACTTTATATATTAATTGTAGTCTTGAGAAAAGGATCCCTTTCATAAATACTATTACTCTCAGCAGCCACAGAAAAATTCTCCTTAGAAAGAGTCTGAATAAAGCACCAAGTTCTCAGTGATAAGAAGTAAAAGTATCTTTTAGGGAGAAAATAAATATTTCCCTATACTTCCTTCCATTTGTTTAGATATTTTGGCCTCCTCAGTAGTAGACTTATAAGACTGTAGCCTTCTCCTTTTCTATTCTCCCAAACTGATGAAACTACACTTAGAATATTGGACTGCAGGTAAATAAATGTTCTCTCCTTGCTATGCACTTACTTACAATAAAACAAACAAACAAAAAAGAACCCAAACATACAATAATACAAAATGCACATGTATGGTTTACTCTCGAACCCTCCCCACTGGATCAAGGTTTTAAAGGGTTCTATTACTGGAAAGATCGCTGTGTCTCATGTTAGGCCATCTCCTTGAGGACGGGACTATTTATTATCTTATTTGTCCTTGATTTTACCAGAGTCTGGCAAGTAGTGGGTGGGCAACAAATGAGATCTGTTGGCTTCTTTGTCTACAATCAAAACTCATACAAGGAAACGTAAAATGATCAGATCCAGGGTAGAGAGCATTTCTCCTGCCAAAACCTAAACAGCCGAACCCAAACATAAGTTCACAGACACAAAAAGAGATCAAGAGAACAAAACAGATCATTAACCAGAAAAAACAGATCACAGAACTTCCAAGCTAAACAAACAGGTAGATTCACTTCACCAATGTTCTATGGGAAGGGGTTAATACATCCTGCCCAGGTACCAAGATACAGACCAGTTAAGTGCAAGGCCAGGATTATGGAATCCAATCCAACAAATACATGTATGTAACACCTATCATGCGCAGGGCCCCTTTGTAGATACTTGCTATACCAGTGAACAGGAGCTGAACCTCTTAGGGAAGGGATGAGAAAAGAACTCTAAGAAACGGGCCAGGAGGACAGGGAGGCAGGAGCTGAGAGGAATGTAGAGTGCAGAGTTCAGGGCAGGCCTCCTTGAGTAAGACATCCAGCAGCAACTTGGAGGAGATGGAAGACTTATCACTGCAGCAGGTAGGGATGAGGAGAGGTGATTTCAGGCCAAGGAAACAGTCGGTGCAAAAGCCTTTAGGCACAGAATCTGATGCCTTTCCAGTAAGGAAGCTAATTTGGCTAAAACTCGATGAAAAACAGTAGGTGGACAATATGTCCAAATTATATAGATTCTTTATACAATGACTAAGTAACATAAGGAGTCCTGGCAAGATTCTACATAAGAACAGAATCTGCCATAGCCTTAAGAGACGTTTGAGTGTAGATAAACCAAGGGAGCAGAATAGGTAAAGAAAGACCAGGAGTTATCACAGTAGAACAAGCCACAAGAAGTTTCAACCAGTGGAAGTAGTAAAAAGTGGTTAGAGTCAAAATGCATTTTATGGTTTTGTTTGTTTGCTTTTTTTTTTCAGTGCTGGGGATTTGCACATGCCAGGGACACCGGGCAAGCATTCTAGACTGAACTATCTGTAGTCCCCAACCTCTGACTCAAGATGCATTTTGAAAGCATAGCCTTTTAGACCTGATGTGGTAGTGCACACCTTTATTTCCAACACTGAAGATGCAGAAGCCAACCTAGTCCATAGAGAGAGCTCCAGCCAGAGATCCAGAACAAGACCTCGAGAAAGACAGACAGACTGATTTATTCACAGATAGTTAGATCTAGAGTATGAGAAAAACAAGACTCTGGAATGATGCCCAAGTGTTTGGCCTAAGCTCAGGAAACCCTGGAGCTGCTCTCTCTAAGACAGGGGAGTTGTGGATAGAACAGACTTTAGGTGGGAAGGCTGCAAGTTCAGTTTTGGCAATGTTAATTTTGAGATGCATACTAGACATGCAAGTAGAGCTGTGTTGTAGGCAGCTGGGTTCAGAAGAAAGGGCTTGACTGGGGGTGTAGTGCTGAGAACCATCAGCATATAAATTTGGGATCAGGAAAATTATTAACTAAAAGTTCTCAGCAAAGACATGAGTGTAGATAATTGGAAAACAAATAATCCAAGTGGTCGGCTCTGAGTGTGAAAGATGAGATTCAGCCATGGAGAAAAAGAATGGCGATGGGGTAAGAGGACAGGCCCGGGACTAGGAGGTGCTCTAGGAGAAAAATACTTATGAACAGGCTGAAGGGCTGTCGCTGCTGTGCACATCTTTCGTCCCAGCACTGGGGAGGCAGAGACAGGTGAATCCCTGAGTCTGGTCTACAGGGCGAGTTCCAGGACAGCCAGGGCTGCACAAAAAAAAAAAAAAAAAAAAAAAAAAAGTCAGATAAGGAATAAGAACTGTTTAACTAAACACAAAAACCACTAGTGCCTTTAATAAGAGCAGAGAGGATAGAAATAAAAGACTTTTTAAAATTAAGAAATAAGAGAATTGTAAAAACAAGTATAGACAACTCTTTCCAACAGTTTTGCTACAAAGAGAGACAAAAATCGGATGAGGATGACTGAGCAGAAGCACACAAATATCCATTTCACATTTTACTGAATCTTACGCGAGGATCTGTACCTGTGTAGCACAGATGCACCTGGAGCCTCAGAGATCAGAAGAGAGCCCTGGCTCCCCGCAGCTACAGTTAAAGACAGTTGTGAGCCACCATGTGGGTGTTGGGAAGCAAACCCAGGTCCTCTGGAAGAACGGCTGGTGCACTATACTGAGCCTACTCTCCAGGCACCCTCCACCTATTGTTTTTATTTATGTATGTGTGTAAATACCAATTGCAAATGCTCTGTAGTCCCCTCAGCAACCAGAAGAGGACATCAGATCTCCAGAAGCTAGGGCTAATGGTGAGATTGAACCACCAATCAGGAGTTGGGTATTCTAGAGGAACAGCAAGTGCTCTTAACCCCTGAGCCATCATCTCTCCAGCCCTGTTCACTTTGTTTTTCTTCTTCTTCTTTTTTTAATGAAAGAGGAAATGGTGGCACATCTATGATTGGATAAAAATGATTCAGTGGAGTGAAAATTTGGTGATGTAGGACAAATGGGAAGAAGAGACTACAGTGAAGTCCTGGATGGTGAGACGGAATGGGAAAAAATGAACCTGTATAGAGATTTCTCTGAGGAGGGACTACAGCTAATCCACCTATGGCAATAGGCAGGCAGCTAGGCAAAGCATGTGGGTATTGAAAGTGAGGTAATGTACGGAGTTTGGAAGCTGTTAGATGTTCTTTTAGTATTCTTTCTTTGTCTTAAGGCGAAGGAAGCATATGAGGGTAAAGGCTGAAAAGGGAGTCTGGGAAATCAGAAGATAAAAGAACATATTAAAATGACCACGTAGGACAGTAAAGGGATGAATGAATGAATGAATAACAAATACTCTGATCACTCAGCAGCATGAAAGGTCTGCGAGAGGTGCACAGCCATGAATCGATACAGTCAGTCACTAAAGTTGTACATTTTGCTCCATCAATAAATAGCCAAATGGAGACAGATGCTGAGTAGGTAGAGAGTTAAAATTAAATGAGGTTCAGTTTTTCAAGACAGGAGAGATAATACAAGAAAATATCATAACTATTCTCCACAGAATTTAAAACAAGTAAGAAAGAGGGAGGGGAAATTATGGGATCATGGAGAGGTTGGTCAAAGAATTGTTGGGGTTTGGATCCTGGAAGAACTGTGCTAAAAACACAGGCAGCAGAAGTCAGGACAGAGATGGCTGGTAGAATACAATTTGGGAATGATACAGTCTAGGAAGAGGTTTCTAAAGCTCATCACTCTGACACTTTAGATCAGATAATTCCTTGTTATCAAGAGCTGTCTGGTGCATTGTCAAGTGTTTAGCTTCATCTATGGCTTTAACCCATGAAAGGCCATAACACCAGCCTCTCCAAAGGCTGACACGCACACATGCTTCCAGAGTTTACAAAACCCGGGATTCAGAAACACTAATCTACAGTATAACCAAATGGGTGGGATCAGAGGAGCAGAAACCTGGAGGCCAGTGGACAAGACAGACAGGAATCTTCCGACAGTTTGCCAGAGTGGCTGACAGTATGCTGCAACCACAACAAACAGACGTGACGTCCGAAAGGACAACAATTAGGAATCTGACAATAAACGCCAAAGCTGGCAAAACACAGCTCCACACAGTGGAAAAGCTGTTGCTTGAACAACCGATCCTTTGCTGAGGCTTTTTTTAAATGTCTAGAAGGTGGGCAGACACCTCCACGTGATTTCATGTTCAATTAAATTAGACTCACAGAGTCAAAAATAGGGGTCAGTCACAAACAATTGGCACCATTTCTGACTCCATACATAACAAACAGCTGAAGGCACATATTTTTGGCTGAATGCCATTCTAAAAATAGGACATAACATCTTGGTTTTTAAAATACTCTCGATTTTCTTTCTGCTTCATAAGAACATCATACTGCCTTAGATTAGAAAAGAGATATCTTTTTATTATGTGATTGCCTTCCTCTGTTGCTTCAGAGCAATTACAACCAAGACTTTCCTTTGGAAGCCGAACTCTCTTTATCTTTCCCAAGGTCTGATGGTCAGGGAGGACAAAAGACCTTGATATTTAACAGGCCGATTTGCAATGTCCTCCGCTGTGCCTCACCTGCTTCATCATCTCGCCAGAGGAACAAACGCCCAACTTTGCCTTACACCTACTCAAAGCATGTCTACGAACAAAGTCTACAGAAGCAATAGACCATCCCCTCTATAGGAGAGACAGCGTGGAGATGGGAAATTTAAACTGTCCTGCTATTTATTAAGCTCTCCCCAGTGTGCTCTCACTGTGATAATTAAGTCTTCAGACCACAAGTAAGCCAGGCTTACTGAGCTCTCACAAGCCTTCCTATGGCTATGCTAAGTTAAATTTTCAGAACGCATAAACACGAAGCCATGCTCCTCTTAGCTTTACAGACAGATTGCTGAATCCAAGATTTAAAGCTCACTTAAAACAAGCACAAAATCCTCTCATTCTCCACAGTGCCATTTGCTAGAGCTCAGTAATTGTATAATTACTTAGATTTTTGAAAATCTGGTGCTATTGCAGTGACTAAGGTGTTTTCATGTGTTAAGAATGAGATTCTCAGCTATTAGAAAAAAGAGGGAGGAGAATCTTTGAAGTATAAATTTGAATTTAAACATCAGCTTTGTTACAAAGTAGCTGTTCTGTTACTTAAACAATCTGATTTCCTAGTCTGTTCAAGAGGAATAATGTCTCTATGATGAAAGACTTCCCTAAAATATGAATGACATACTTCTGACAGTAATTCTTCAGTAAATAGTCCTATTTCTTATCAGTTAAAACAAACCTGGGAAAATGAAAATAGCATGTCTAGTTAAGCCTCTCAACAAAATATTCTGATTTTGTTATTAAAATCATAAACTATTTTAATATTTCTTTACAATTATGACACAAAGAATAGGTGCCTACCTTCCAAACTTTCTTGTTCATCAGAAGTATATGCATCCATCTGACTTTGTTCCCTCAAGAAACGAATAATTGCATAAACTAGGGGCTTCACAGACGACATTTTAGAAGCTTAAATACCTCCTTGATTAAAAAAGAAGGAAATATCAAGGGTCATCCACTATGTTAAAAAGCAATAAAAGCAAAAATATTCATTACCTTGATTACTTTTCTTTCTTTAAAGTGTCAAGAAAGCACAAGCTGTTACAATAATGTGTTCCACATGTTCATTTAAACCCAGCTCTACTAAGCTATGTTAAAGCTTGCATCAGTAAAATAAACAGGTTTTCAAAACATGTGCAGCAAAGCCTAGAGCTCACCGTGTCTTATCAATGTATATGATCCAGACAAGAAAGTTCAGGAGTGCAGACATGGAGAATCACCTTTGAAAGGCCTCATTTCTAAGTTCATGGAATATTTGTACTGCTGACTCAGAATGTAAGCCACAATGAGCATCTTCCTTTATTCCAAGAGGCATGTTTTTTTAATGTATTAATCATTTATACTCCACTACTTTTGTAGGTTGAGAGTTACTTGCTGACGACAAGGCTCTGAGGAAAGGTTATTCGACCACGGAGTGTTACTGTTAAAAACCGGCGTTTCTATTTATTCAGACACTGGTCAGAAATCACGGTCTGACCCGACAGATAGTACAAACCGATCTGCCCCTGCCTGCAGTAAGTAGCTGTGCTCTCGGGGACAAGCTGGAAGCTCCTGGCCGCGTTCATTCACAGGGAATACTATGCATCCAAACAGTGGCACAAGGCCAGGTGGCATTAATGGCTTATTTCCACTAAATCGTATCAGCAATCTGCTCCCCGGGATCCCTAATTCACAGCCAGGGTGTGGTACCCGCCGCTAGGATGTTTATTAGCTTTGTACTTCTTTTAAAGGAGAATCCAGTCTCTAGGCCAGAAAGGTTATTTATTACACATACTAAGGACCTGAGGCAGAAGAGGGAAACAGAATGGGGTGGGGGTGGGGGAGAAGGGGAGCTGTCCAACCCCCTCCAAGCTTCCCCTCCTACACCTCCAATCACATCCACCTCCCACCCCCACGGTTCCCTCCTGCTGAACCCCGGCTTTGCCTTAGCACAGACCTTGTTTGCAGCGGGTGCGCGGTGCAGGCCTCCAACTAGGGCTGCGGGAGACGCACCCTTTCCAGATAGAAGCCCCTTACCAGCCAAGAGGACACGAGATGACGGCTGCGGGCCCGGGGAGAGTCGGGAAGCGGGTCCGCCTGCCCCCGAGGTCCTCGGAGCTTGAGCGGTGCTCAGGATCGCAGAGGGGGCCGCGTCTCTCAAACTTCCCCGGCTCCAACGCTGCCGCCGCCCCCTCAGTCCACCCCGCCGCTCGCTCGGCTCCCGGACGACCCGGCTTGCTGGATCCGCCCCAGGGGCGGAGCAGGGCACGGAGCGGCGGGTGGAGGTGGGGCAGGACGAGGGGCAGGACGAGGGGCGGGGCGAAGGACTCGGGGCGGGGCCGGCCGGGGACAAAGCCGGATGTGGGGCGGGGTGAGGGCGGGGCCGCGCCGTAGGCGTGGGCCTGCAGCACGTGGGAGGGCGCTGGCAAGACTGGCCGCCTCAGTCTTGAGATCTGGTCTCCGCGGCTTGGCCCACTCTCGGCTTCCGGGCCGCATACTCCACCGCCCGCCTCCTGCACCTACACGCCGGAGGACCACGCGCCAGCTGCTGCCGGCCTCCCGGCGAGCCCATGATCACCCTGTGCCTTTCGGCTCTGCGAGGCCTCCACAGGTACTCTAGTGGGCGGGTTAACCTTGACCGTGGGCAGGGTGGGGTCGTCTGTTCGCGAATGGCGTGGGGCCTGGTGCAGCCCTATACACCTACCCGTGATGCCCCTGGGACTGTCCTTTCCCTCTGCCTGCCTGATGGACTCCGTAGGGACACCTGGTGCAGCAACCTGGGGCCACCTTTCCCTTCCCGCTTCCCTCAGGACGCCATCCCTTCCCCTTTGTTTGGGATTGCTTCAGCCGCAGTCTGTGAAAATGGTGGTTCACAGACCCAACCCAAAATAAATAGCGAAGGATAGGCCGACGCGCCCTTCAGAACTGCAGACCTGATATAGAAAGTGCCGCGGCTGTGGACTCCAGAAATAAAGCATTTTCATATGCGCCTCATGCACTTGTTAGCGGTTCAGGCGTTTAGTATCCACCCAAGACCGCTTTGGTTTTGATACTTGTTTCCGTCCTTGCTTTCTGGTTTCGTTTTTATTTCCCTCCTTCCTTAAAACATTCGGTCTCTTAACCTGGCAAATTGACTTGGCCCAGAATTGTTGCTTGGACACGGTTTGGGGCAGCCTGGGCTGCTGCTTTGAATTGCTTCTTAGTGCTCTAGCCACACCCCTCTGCAGCCAGTAGCTAGATGGTGAGAGAATTAAATTTCTTTGCACGGATATGCCAGTTTTCGGGAACAAAGCTGCCCACCTCCCATTGCCAAATCTGCCTAACATTGAAATTTCATATGAAAGTTCAACAGGGAAAAAAGAACTTTGTGGTTTTTTGTTGTTTTTTTTTTTTTTTTTTTTTTTTAGATGTGCACGAAACTATTTTGAACCGTCAGCATTTCTTCTTCCCATAATTTTCTATTGTGCTTTGCCACTCATCTGCGTGGATCTTTGTGTTCCTTAATCCTTGTGCACCCAGGGGACAACAGTGATTCTGAAGCGTTCACCTGATGACTGTGACTATTATTTGAGCAGGGTTTGTTTTCTGGTCTCCAAGCTCAAAGTGTTGAAGCTGTCAAATGAAGCTGTATGTAGAAACGAAGTTCTGTTTTTCACTTAGTGGAAAAGCAAGAAGAGAGAATAAATTTCCATTATAAAGCAGCTAGCTCTCTTCTCTAGCTTTTAATATTGAGACCCCTTTACCTTTAAAAAATGGCTGAAAACCTGGGAACATTAATTTTGTTTTTGTCGATTATATCTACCGATAGTTAACCATATACAATTAAAACTGAAATGTTCATAAAAGATTAATGTTTATCGAACAGTAATAAATATATGCATATTTTTTCATTTATCTTGTCAGTGGATGCTGGAGTGACATCATACAAAGTAGCTTGATTACTAACAACATATAAGATGTTTCTCCATTTTATTTTGATTTAAGAAAGAAATCTTACTTCACATTCATACATAGGTAGAAAGAGAATATTTAATAGCTTTCTAAGGTAACCGTGGTCACCCAAACAGATGGTGGCTTTTTAGAGGGTGAGTTGCAGAGTGGAGTTGGGAGTGTGTACCACGGGGCTCTTCTTAGGCTGCTGTGTTAAATCCACTTGTATAGCTTTTTCATTTGAGAGGGTTCTCTCCAGTCACAGTTCATTTGGGAATTGGTGGCTGTGTTATGGAGTTTTATTGATGTGGACCTATCTTATTACATACTGTCAAATCTTTTATTCCTCGGGGTTAACATCCATTATTATTAAACGCCTTCAAGTGTTCACTGTAGTGGATAGGATTTTCCAAAATTCTAGTTTTCATTTACCCTGGAATTTTGTTAGTAACACACCCTCATAATTTTCCTTGACAGTCTCACTTTATTACTTCTCGGGGGATAGTTTTGCTTGTTTGTTTGTTGGATTTTGTTTTGGTTTTGCTGTATAAAACCCATGCTGGCCTTGAATTTATGATCCTCTTGTCTCAGCCTCCCAGTTGCTGTGCTGATAAGCATGGTCTGCCTCACACACCTCCTAGTATTCTAAACCTGGAGTTCTTGTTTTGCTGGAATTGAACCCATAGATTATCACTGGCTGGACAAGCAGAATAATTCTGATTTGTTTGTCATTAAAAATATTATAATCAGGTATAGCAACACATCACTGTTATCTGAGCATTGGCAACATGGGAAATAGGATTAAGAGCTGAAGGCCAGCCCAGGAAATGTTGCAAGACCCAGTATAAGAAAGTTTGTTCATTTCTAAAAAAGAAGGGTAGTCCTTGAAAAGAAAAGGAGAGAAGAAGGGTTTTGGCTCACACTCTTTCACCAGTGCTGTGATTTACAGTCAGTTCCTCTGGAACACTGTTGTTCAGAAGGGATGTGTATGTTCCTAGACATACGCCCACAGTGAAAGGTTGAGACTGAGCTTCTTTTTAGCATGAGTGTGAGGCCTTGAATTTGTCTACCAAAAGTAGTAATGGTTTAACTGTAAAGAGGACAACAGTTTTGTCCACCATTGCTTTTCATTATCACTGCAAAGATCTATGAGACAAAAATCATGAGCTTCATTCAGTGTTATGGAAGAGTCTACACATGTTCTTGACCTGGTCTCGGGGTCCATTGTACAAACCTGTGACCTTATTATTTGCCCTCTAAATGTGAAGAACTGCTTATATATTGTATCCAGACTCTTCATTCATGTATGCAAAAAATAAATATGTAAGAAGCTGTAAAATCGTTTTCTTCTTAGAAGTTGGTAGTGTGTCCGGTATAACAGCATGTGCCTGTTATTGTGAGTTCCAGGCCATCCTGCCTCAGAAGAGGGGAGGGTTGGTGGTTAGTAATCTACTGTCAGTCACTTCTGAGACTTGAAGACATAGATTAACCGTCACTGTGGTGGTTTGAATAAGAATGGCCTCCATAGGCTCATATTTGAATACTTTAGGAGTGACACTGTTTGACAATGATTAGGAACTGTGGTCTGGTAGGAGGAAATGTATTGCTGGGGGTGGGCTTGGAGGTTTCAGAAGTTCATGCCAGTCAGCCTGTCTCCTACCTACCCCCTCTCTCTGGATCAGGATAGCTCTCAGCACTATACCTGGCTACCACCATGATAATAATGGCCCAAACCTCTGAAACTGTAAGAAAGCCCTCATTAAAGTCATCTTGGTCTTGGTGTCTCTTCACAGCACTACAACAGTGACTAAGACAGTCATAGTTTACAGAAGTAGTCCTTCACTTTGGGCTTAAATGACTAATATAGAATCTGTTGTTTCAAACTATCTTCCCAAAAACATTGATACTAAATAACATGGGAGGTTTTCTGTTTTCTTTTTCCTCTTTATTCTGGCATTTGGGCATATCTGGGACAGGTTTTTATTTGACAGAGGTTTCATATATATGTGTGTGTATATATATACACACACACACACACACACACATATTTTTTTTCTGCCTATTAACAGAGCAGCTATATGTTGTTCCCAATACAGCTTGGCAGGTAGGATGGTTGATGGGAGTGTGGGTTCTATTTCTTGTGAATAAACAGGCCAGGAACCTGGAGATTAGATTGTAAATTGTAGTTACTGTCATGCTAGCACTTAACACTGCACTATGTCCACTTTGGTACTTGTCCTGTCCTTGGGAAGTGGGTGAGGGAGTAGACAGACAGACAGACAGGGTCTCACTATGTAACTCAATGGCCTGACACTTAATGTTAAGCATCCTCCTCTTTGCATCCTACTGTTCCTTTCTCTACTCCAGTGCTAGGATTACATTATACACTACCATGCCAAGCCCCAACTTTCTTAATAAGTCTTTTCTTTCTCAACCTTTAATTTCTTAGTGTAAGCTCTTAAAATAGAATTTGTAAATCAAAGGGCATATATAACTTTCAAGACTTTGATCCTTATCATAGTCTTTTCTAGAAAACATTTACAGGCTAGGGAAATGACCTAGAAAGTAAAGTGTTTGCCATACACAAGGAGCTGAACTTGATCCATTGCTGCCAAGGACCAGCCTTGGCTTGGAGAGGGCTTCTGAAGAAGGGATGTTTGGAAGCAGCGGAAGAAATAACTCAACGAGGTGGGGTATAAGTTGGCAGCCTGTGTTCTACTCAAGACTGTTTTCCAGACATCTCCAGATAGATCAGTTCTTGCAGATCAAAGCCCAGTCTTTTATTTGTATATCAATTTAGTTGTTTCCACAAGTTCCCTTTTGATTATCACATGAATCAGAATTTTATGACCTTAGTCTCTTGATTCTTAGAAAAGACTGCTGTATATTGTTTTTAACATAGCAATGGATTTAGAGATCTGCCTGCCTTTGTAAGCACAGACAGTAAGATAGCTGGGTGGGAACCTGCTCTGAGATCACCTTTCCTACCTTGCCTAGACCTAAACTAGCTTGGATCCAGGCTGACCTTGAACTCAGGA
Source organism: Micromys minutus (assembly GCF_963924665.1). Lineage (NCBI taxonomy): Eukaryota > Metazoa > Chordata > Mammalia > Rodentia > Muridae > Micromys > Micromys minutus. The sequence goes on along the minus strand of NC_137955.1, from coordinate 5,442,909 downwards.
ATAATCTGCCTGCCTTTGTATATACAAACAATAAACTTAGCTGGCTGGGATCTTGCCCTGTGATCACTACTCCAAAATAATCTCTTTATCTCTTCTTTAATGTCGTTCTGACAAGCTAGCTCATAGTGCAGCTGCCTTTGTTCTTTTAGATTCATGAAGCTCCTTATACAATTTATATTTCATCCTTATATTTTGCATACTTGAGAAATTATATATTCTTGAGCTTGTGTTTTTAGAATTCTTTTCTATAGCCTTAAGTGCCATCCTGAAATTCACATTTTGCTAAGGACATTAGACATACCCTCACCTCCTGGACTTGTGCTGTTTCTAATTATCGTGGAGTAATTAACTTTGGCAAGGAGAATATTTCCAGAAGGAGGAACATAAAGTAAATTGTGTACATTATTATACAAACAAGCCCCAGGCACCCAGCAACTGTCAGCACTTGTGGAGGCCCATGCCCTCCTGGCTCTGCTTCAGGGGGAAAACTATCACACTGTCCCTTCCACAGCAACCATGCAGGACTTGACACATCACTCCACTTATGAAAAGGCTAAACTCAGGGAATAGGTGGATCTGCAGAGCTTCATGGCCGGCCAGACTGGCTGAATTAGAGAGCTTCAGGTTCAGTGGAAGAACAACAGAAAGTAAGTTGAACGTGGGCCTCTGGCCTCCATAAGCACAGGAGTGTACATATAAACACCTCTGTGCACCACAGAGGAAAAAATCCAGTTATAACAGTCCATCAGATTATCTGAATCTGGTTTCTCTACACTTTCACCAATACCTCAGCTTTTAGTATTTTTTTTATCCTTATCAATTCAGTAAGTAGAAACTTCTCTTGCTATATAATTTGTATTTTCTTGTATTTCTCTGATGATTTATTTAGGTGACTATAATTTCTTGACAAGTTCAGGACTGTGGTATAGAAACAGAAAAAGTAATTTGTTTTCTGGTGTAAGAAATTAATCATATAAAAAAGTCTTAGAAAGTCAATGTACAGTTATATAAATGCCATAGTCTTTGCATGACTGATGGTAATTAAGTAAAACTAAGATTGCACCCCAGCACATATTAACCTCTACAGTCTTTGGACAGTGGGTCCAGGAAAAAAAATGTACAAGAAATGATTTGAAGGCACAAATACCAAAAAGCTAAACCAAGATTATTTGTTCAAAAGAGATTATAAAGAAGTTTAAAATGGGAATTTTTGTTGTGATGTCTGTTCACTGGTAACTTTGATCAAAAAAAAAAATCCCCTGTCTTTTTCCAACTCTAATATAATCTTTTGGTTCAGACAAAGCACAGAAATTTTATGAGAAGAAACACTTATAGTAAAGATATGAAGAGCCAAGGAGATGATCGTGTATTGGGTGTGGATTCACATGCCAAGGTGTGTGTTGCAAAGGGCATACCTAGTGTTTGGAGTCTGGGCTGAGATTGTATTCTGGCTCTGTCCCTGATCAGAACTGTGGTCTTAGGTAGTTAGTTACCAGTGACTGTATTCTTGTCAGTAAGTAGACCACTGGCTGGACAGTATCTGCAGTCACCAAAATTTGACTGTGTATTAATTTTTTAATCTTCTGTGTCTAAGGATTCAGCAGTGAACAGAGAAGACAGAAATCTTACATTAAAGGAATTTGCCTTAAAACGACAAAATATACAGGAAGAGCAGACACTGAGTGGCCTGGCTTTACCCCCAATGACACACTTTCTTCAACAAGGCCACCCCTACTCCACCATGCCTACCCCTCCTAATCCTTTCAGATACTGCTACTCCCTGATGAACAAGCATTCAAATCTGTGAGCCTGTGCAGACTATTCTTATTCACCACCACAACTCCACTGTCGTACAACAACATTTCAGTGACCGTTATGTATTATTTTTATGTCTGCTATTAGTTATTTATGTCTGTGAGTTGGCGGTTATTTATTTGAAAAGCTTTTGAACTGGGATTGTCAAGACCTGGTAGATATTTCAGTATTTTTTTACTTTGAGATTTGAGGTGGATTATTACTGCCTTTTCCATTTTTGCTTTTGCTCTAACAAAATTTAAATTTTGATGGGTCAGCTCTTTTTTAGGACTTGTGTCTTCAGTCCCATGCCTAGAATGCCCATCTCTACTCCAAAATCGTAAAATCTTCTAATCATCTATGATTTCTCTAATACTTTTGTCTTAAGAAAATTGTTACTTACTTATATATGTGTATGTATTGTATATGCCATATGGGGTGGTATACTTGGGGACAGAAGAGTGTCAGATATCCTGGGACTAGAGTTACAGGAGGTTGTTAGCTACCATTGTGGGTGCTAGGATCTAGGTCCTTAGGAAGATCAGCAAGTGCTCTTAACTGTTGAGCCATCTCTCCAGCCCCCTACTTTTATCTTTTGCTTTATGCATTTACATCATTTATTGTAATGTTTGACTTTTTTTGTTGTTGTTGTTTTTAACAAGAGTCTCACTACAAAGAGCAGTCTGATCTCAAGCGTGCCACATGCCTCCTGCTGCCCCTGCCCCACCCCTGCCGACTACTCTGCCTGGTGCATGCTGGGGTTATGGGAGGGTACTATCCTAACTGACTTGAAGACTGATATTTTGAGACTTCCGATCATTTATTAAAACCAAAGGAAATCAATAGAGAGTCTTTACAGAGCGGAAAAGAATCTCCAAAGTACAAAATCATGTTTCTGATATACACGGTGGACTTAGAAGCACCTGTCCCCACCACTCTGAGGTTATTCAGTTTCTCCCACTTGGCATTAAAATGGAAACCCTAGTATTTCAAGCCACACTGAGCTTTTGTTTTGTTTATGTGTATGGATGTTTTACCTGCAGACATCCTTGTGCAGTGCCTGTAAAGGCCCAAAGGGGGCAGCAGACAGCACAGAACTGGAGGGACAGATGATAGTGAGCCACTCTGAGGATCTGGGAATGGAACTGGAAGCTCTGGAAGGGCAGCCAGTGCTCTCAGCCATTGGGTCATCTCTCCAACCCCCGAGCTGGAATAGTTCTGAGAGCTAATCCCATTTGAAGGAAAGATGAAGAGGAACGCTATTTTGCTCTGTATTATGGGCAGAGATGCAGAGACTAAAATAGCCACAACTTTCTGGTGAGTCCTGCTTTCCAAAAATTCATAACCCCGTAGTGTCAGGGCCGCATAGTTAGATCTCACTTGTTCACTTGTTTGCACATGTGCTCGTTTATTGTTTTTTCACGTCAAGGTTTCTCAGTGTAGCTCTGGTTGTCCTGAAACTCACTATGTAGACCAGGCTGGCCTCTGCCTCCCAAGTGCCACCACTGCTAAGCCTGAGTTAGATTTCCCAACCTTCTAAATTCTAGTAGGGATTCTGTGTAGTATCTCACAGTCTTCTTTGTCCGGGTAAGAAAAAGAGAAACATTGTATCGGGAAGGAGCACGTGACTCATTAGCTTGTATCCCTGATGGAGCAGCTCCTTTCCAGGTCTCAGTCACCTGGTCACCCAACAGGTGTTGAACTCCTGCCCTGCTTCTTATTCTCACTGTTGCCTTGTCCTAAATCCGTTTTACAGCTTTCCCTGTAGACTTGATCTTTTGCTACTCCTTTTCTACCCTGATGCAACCACTTAAGTCACAAGCCTGGAAGCCGAAACTAGAGAGACAGCTCAGTGGTTAAGAGCAGATTCTGAGTTTATAGAGTTCAGTTCCCTGCCTTCTAGCCCCTGCAGCTCCAGTCAATCTCACACCTTCTTCTGGCCTCTAAGTGCACTATACCAGATGAACAAAAGCCTCTAATCCCACCAGCAGAGACAGATGGAACTCTGTGAGTTTTAAGACAACCTGATCTACATAGCAAATTTTCGGACAGCCAGGATGACATAGAGAGAACCCATCTCAAAAAAGAAAGAGAGAAAGAGAGAGAAGAAGAAAGGAAGAAAAGAAAAATGTGCCTCTAAATACAAAAGCATATTTCTAGTATGTTTAAGTCTCTCCCCTGCCTCTCTTCACCCATGTCCCTTTTTGTACCCTAGAGGTAACCGCTGCCCCATGCTTTGCTTTTGTCACTCCCTTTATACATGTTCTCAATATCACGCTGCCCTAAGCTACCTATGATTTAGGTTTACTTGGGGAAACTTGTTTCATGTGGCCACAGTTCATTTTCACTGTTTCTGTTGTTGTGAATCTTTGGTTATGTGACACTTACAATGTTTATCCTTTTTCTTGTTCTTGGGTCTTTAGGTTGTTGCCCTTTTTTTTTTTTTTTTTTTTTTGAGATATATATATTTTTTTTTTCTTTTCTAAATGGTTATATTAATTCACTCTTCTCTCCAACACTCTTTATGAGTAGCCCCTAGTCGACCACATTAAACAGCTCGATGTTATAGCAGCTTTTACTGGTGTAGTGCTTATAAATGGAAACAAATGTGTGTCACACATATACATTCATTGTTCATCTTTGTTGTTTGTACAATATGCCTGTTCATATCTGTTTCTATCAAGGTTATCTAAAGCAACGGGATATTTATATAAAGTGGATTTATTAGAGTGGCTTACAGGCTCCAGCCCAACTCCTTTAACAGTGACTCTCCCAATAGAAATCCCAAGAATCCAACAGTTATTCAACACAAGATGCTGGGTGTGTCAACTGGTTTTTGGTATACCCCTGACTCCAAAGAAGTAGGCTGTAATACCAACGAAGGAATATGTCAACAGCAGGATAGATGAACTAGCCAGTAAGGGTGAGCAAGCAAAAGAAGCAAAGGCTTCTTTCTTTTATAGCCTTTATATAGACTGCATGGGAGGGTGTAGTCCAAACTTAGGGTAGTTCTTACTGCAGAAGATCTGGATTTATGGTGGATTTTCCTCCCTCCAATGACCTACTCAAGAAAAGTCCTCACAGATATGTCCAGCTGCTTGGTTTTTAGTTAATTTCAGATGTAGTTTAGTTGACAACCAAGATTAATCATCAGAATCTTTTATGTTTGCCTATTGAACTTTTCTTTCTTTCCTCCCTTTTGTTCTGAAAAATCTCACTGTACCCCAAGCATGGACCACCACGCTCTGCTTTGGTTACTGTTTTTACATCCACTGTAAGCTCTGTTTGTATAGTCAGTTGTATTCTATAAATTCTACCTGTCACTTGTTTACAGCTTTCAAAAGATCTGTTTATAACACAGTTGATTGGCATGTTAATGAGCTAAACTCTGAGGAAAAACTTTAGACAAGGCAGAAACTATTTCTGCCCTCACTTTACTCACAGGAGTCAAAGAAATACATCTCTAAAATAGATTATGACATGTTGGGAGTCTCAGTTTAGCTCTCACTTCTTCCGGGGAATTTATCTGACCACTGCAAAATTCGGCTCCTCTGCATCCTGTAAGGATTTGTGTAGCCCAAGCATTGTTTAAAATAGTTGATGGTTTTGGAGATCAGGTACCCAGCTTTCTGTTATTGCTCACTTTGATATGTCTAACATTTAGCATGGAATTATATCATAGTAGATGCTGAATAATTGTTATCATTGAGTGGCTGAATCAAAAGGTAGCATCAGTAAGAGTAACTGAGATTCAGTATTCCCTGCTAACATGTAATAAGTATGTAGATTTGGCAAATGGTATTGACAATTTAAATATATAAGTGAGTATAACTTGAGTAGGAAGTAGAGATTTTAAACTGTTTGAAATGACTGGTTCCAAATTTCTTTAACTGTCCAAGGTGATTCCCTCTCCAAAGGGCTGACTGTGTGCCCTTTTCTGGAATGTAGCAACTTGGAAGAAAGCCAGGCATGCCCAAGCTCTCTGGTGAACAAGGAATACTTGTTTCCTTTTCCTTCCTTTGGCTGCTTACACATTAAAAAAAAAATTCTTTAATCAAAATGCCAGTTACTAAGAGAAATTACTATGTATAAGTATTAATTAGCCAATAGAAACCTAGTTACACTCTTATAAATATTGAGTGTAGTAATATGCAGTCGTCAGCTAGCTTTCAGTGGCTTGCTCCAGCAGCAAATACAGAGGAATCCTGGGTATACAATAGAGTGAGCACAGGCAGAAATGAAGTGGAAACTTTGTCATATTCCACAGTTATCATTGGAGGCACTCAGAGTCACTTGGTCCCTCACAGCCCATTGATAGCTCTGTAAAGCAATAGTCTCTGTAAAGCAGGAGTAATTAGTGGCTCTCCAGAAGCAGAGCTTTTCTAAATCTGTTGGCCTAGATAGAAGTGCCAGTCTGTGAAATACTGGGTCAGAAGCAATCAAGCTGTGAAGGGGCAGAAGGCAAGTCTCTTTTGGATGGGCCTGGGGTCAGCTCATGCAGGGGAGCCAGACTCTTCGGACATGTACAACTTGAGAGGTACTTGAGATTGAGGACACACATGTCTGTGAACAAGGCACATTCCTGGGAGAGGCAGATTCTAGTTGGTCAAACTAAGAAGTAATGGCATGCAGTTTCTCCTGTGTGGTGGGAAAAGTACTCTGCCAAGGACACCATGAGGATGAGGTCATAGCTAGAACGTATCTCTTAAATCCAGCTCCTTGTGCCAAAAGCACTGAACCCTCCTAACAGCCTGGACTTAGCTGAAAAGAAGAGAAGCATGAGAACCTGAGTTTGAATATAAGAAGACCCAGTGCTAGTCAGAAGGATGTGCAACTGCTCGTCAGCAATGCTTCTTACCAACACCAGAATGCTGGAAAGGTTCAGAGGTGGTGGATGATGGAACATGTCTGCTGACAGCCTGTGTGTGCACTCCAGAGCTTCCTGTTCCATAACTATGGAAGGCACTGTGCACATGGGCCCTTTCTGCAAACAGGTTGGCATTATTACTGAAATTCTTCCATCTCAAATATATTTACTCAAACTGCACTTGTGATTACTGACCTAAAACTATACAGTAAAATGAATGAAATAATAGCCAGGTACGTTGGCACATACATACAATCTCAGAATTCAGAAAGCTGAAGTAGAAGGATTTCTACACATTGGGGGCTAGTCTGGGGCTACATAGCAAGATCTTGTCTTGAAAAAATAAGTAAATAAATGTTCAGAGGTAAAATATGAAGATTGTTAAAGACAAAAAAAATCATAATTGAAGCAACATTGGGTCAGTCATTCTGCTACGGGCTGTCTGGCATTTAGGGCAAAGGACAACTAGAGAGAAGGCCTGGTGGTTAAGAGCCCTTGCTGCCCTTCCACAAGACTGTCTTCTGTTCTCAGCACCCACATTCAGTGGCTCACAACTGCTTGTAAATTTAGCTCTAGAGAATCTGATACTCTCTTCTGGCCTCTGCAGGCATCTGCGCACAAGTGGCATACATACATGCACATAAATTTAAAATAACATGAATCTTCTAATAAACAGAATTATTAGAAGCATTTTTTCTAAACACTTTCAGAGAAAGATGTATCATGCAGACCCATAATGTAGCTGAAAGTGAGCATTGCCATGGAATGCTATATGCTAAGTGTACAAGCAGACTTTTTATAATTATTTTTATTTCATGTGCATTAATGTTTTGCCTGCCTGTATATATGTCTCTGAGGGTGCTGGATCCCCTAAAACTAGAGTTAAAGAGAGCTGGTGAGATACCATTTAACTGTTGGGAATTTAACCTAGGTCCTCTGGAAGAACAGCCAGTGCTCTTAACTGCTGAGCCATCTCTCCAGCCAGGGCTAACTCTTACCTCTGCATGTTGAAAAGCAAAGGAAACTTAGCATTAGTAATGGTAAGAAGTACATACTTAAATAATTGGAGCATAAATGTGAAGATGATAAATCCCTTAGATGGCAGTAGAGATTGATCTGGCAGTTGGAGGGAGAGGGGTCACTTCCAAGATAGAAGTAGGGCTGAGGACGTGATTTGTGTGCTACAGCCGGGCTTTGAAGGACGTGGGGCTTGGACGTGCAGAGACCAGTGTTCTCTAACGCCTTGTTACCAGAACTTAAAAAGAGCACAGTGGGGAAGATGCAAGGGCTGCTCAGAACTGGGAAAAATCATCTGAGAGAGGGACTGTGCTGTGCAGATCCTGAGGGCCATGGAGCTTTTACAGTCAGCTAACTTGGAGTGAGTCTGAAATGAAAGCACGTTGCTGTATTGAAAACATAGTGCGACATTTGATGCCAAGCACTGTAACTTACTGCATCACTCTTCCACTCAAGACAGAAAGAGGGGAGCTCAGGCCTGGATGAGGACGTGCTGATAACTCACTGACGGAGTTCAGGGGTAGAGCACATGCTTAGCATGGGCAAGGCCCTGGGTTCCATTACCCCCACCTGGAAAAGACGCTACAGAGCCATATCATCGAGGAGGAAGATGACCTGCCGAGGAGAAGTTTCAAGAGGGAAAACGAAGGATCAGAGGATCAGAGTTCTAGATCTACTCATTAGAACAGCAGTCTGATAAAGAGAGTGGGAGGAGGGTTAACTGTGAGGTCTCACTTTTCTGCTAAGTAACTACCTACAAAGTGCAGGCGAGCACAAACAGCACCCTGGAAAAAGCTCTTCAAGTCCTGTGTAGTTTGCAGGTAGAAGACTGATGTGGCTGCTAAGAACAAGGCAGAAGTGATCAGGTGATACCAAGTTTGGGCTGTCAGTCCAAGTGGAATAACTTCAAGCCTGGCTGTGTGGTAGCACCTGTCATTCCTGAACCATTATATTCATAACTGTCTTTGCAGTTAAGCAGTCTTCCCCAGAACCCGCTCCTTGAGCCTTGAGTGATGATTTTCTCAGGTTCCTGTTCTCACCCTTTCTGTGTGCCTCCCTCCTGACTTCCTTCCTTTACCTATGTATGCACTCCAGCTTCCACACCGCATCCCTCTGGACCCCTCCCTCCATCCAGCTACTGCTCAGTTCTCTGACCTCTTCTTGGCTAGAGTCTTCTGTTTCTGTACACATGTGGTTTGAATGTGGAAGGTTTCCCATGTGTTCCTGTGTTTGGACACATGGTCCCAGCTAAGGCACTATTTTAGAGTTGTGGAATCTTTAGGAGGCAGAGCCTTTCTGGAAGAAGCATTGGAGGAGTTCCATTGCAGTTTTACAGCCTATCCCTCCTTCCTGAGCACTCTGCATGCTGACTCAGTGCACCATGACTAGTCATGCCTCCGCTGACACACCTACCAGGCCACAGTGGGCTGCGCTCCCTTGACTGTTAGCCCCAAATAAGTCCTTCTTCCTTTAAGTACTTGAGCATAGCAAAGGAACTAATGCACATCCGAACAGTCCTGTCAGAGAACTGTGCATCTCCAGATGTTAGTTCTCTCTGTTCCTCGGCTCCAGCTGTCTCCAGTCCTGTCTCCAGCTTCACATCTCCACATTTGGACCAGCAAGATAAAAGTGCTTGCCACCAAGCTTAACCTGAATTCAGTCTTCAGAACTCATGGTAGAAAGAAAGCATGTACTCCCACACATGCATACTCACACACACACATATATACACTACTCACAGGCACACACACATACACTCTAATACACAGTAATAATAGATAATGGAACTGGACACTTGGATCAATGCTTGCAAGTACTGACTACTCTTCCTGAGTACTCAGGTTCAAGTCCCAGCACCCACATGCCAATTACAGCTGTCTGTAACTCCAAGATTTGAAATTCTCACACAGACATACATGTAGGCAAAACACTAATACACATAAAATAAAAAGTAATAAATTTAAAAAAATGAAAAGGTTTAAAGCCAGCACACTTGTACACCCAGTCTTTCATAGCCATTTGAGTACTTACCTAGGAGTTGCCTGTCTCACCTGCCAGCTCACCCAAACTAGAAACTCTGTAGCATTTCAACTTTTACAGAGTTCTGCTGCTTTTTAAAGATCACTGGAATATTTCTTGAATCTTTTTTTTTACTACTGTTCCTTTTAATTCATGTTGCTTATCTAGATTACTGTACTTTACTAGGGGAGGAGGGCAGGGCATCTCTTTTGTCCTTCAAAATCAGCTACCAGAGAGCTTATTGAGAATACAGTTCCTTTTCAGGCCCTCACTAAAGGTTTTCTGCCCATATTTGCTTACTGGAAACAGGGATTACTGTGAAGTCCAGGCTAGCCCAGAACTCACTGGATAGCCCAGGCTTTCTACCGCCTTAAGTGCTGAGAGTACAGGCTGCACTGCCTTAGCTCTCTCGTGTGGATGGTACAAGATCTCCCGTGGGTGCTGCAGACATAGCTCGGTCTGTGCTCGTTTCCCCTGAGCTCTGGATGCCCAGGACACATCATGTGGGCATCGCTGACATCACCAACCAAGCACATCGGAAGTCAATGCACACAGGGCTCCTTCCCGCCCACCACTCAGCTCAGACCCTGTGTCTGCCCACCAACACCACCATCCCAAAAGGGAAAGGAAGTCCCATTCTAACCTAGTTCTGAATGAGGTTATTCAGAACCTATTCTTGGTGACTGCCACTATGGCATGACTGTGCATACCAGAAACCTCTTCATCTCCCAGGTCACCCTCCTCTCCCCTCACAGCGTCTTGTCACATGGTGCTGCTGTAGGTGGGCAGAGCAGACTGCGCTGCTGGTTCCACACTTCTGATGTTCCAGTGGGAAATGTGGTTGAGAGGCCCTAGGGTGAGATTACCCGGCATACAGACGTGTGTCTGGTTCGCCACCTTTGTCTTTTCATCTGCAGAGTGAGCGTGACTGGGGTAAGGACTAGAAACACTAGCACGAGCACTCAGGAAGTAAGTGAGGTGGACTTATCTAGGCAGGCTTCCTCCTCCCGTCCCAGTGCATCTTCCAAACCTAAAAGCTATAGTAGGTAATTAGTCATCTTCCATCTTTGTTAGGAAGGCTCTTCTTCTCGTCCCTGCTTTAAAGAAGTACCAACCAGCAGAGTATCTAAAATCATTAATTTAAGGTCAGTTTGCCGAGGTTTTTCATATATTATAGAAATGGAAGGTGTTGTGGCCACCTTTCTGTCTCATATTAACTGTTGGTCACATGTTTACATATATGAGGATGAGGGTTTATAGGGGTCACTGTGCCAGACCAGTCCTCTGCTTGTGTCCCTGTCTGTCTGCTAGAAAACACAGGTGAGACTGAAGAGAAGCAGTAGGCACTGAAGATGTGTCAGGTGACCACTGTGGCAGTGGCTCTGGCATGGTAAAGACAGTAGTGGCACTGAAGAGGTGACAGTGTGACTGGAGATGTATGGTGCTAAGCTGCCTCTACTCTGGGGCCACCTTTTAAGCATCTTATCCCATCTGAGATGGAGTAACAGTAAGTTCTGTGTCAGTGGTACTGAGATGATGTGGTTAGTTTATATAGGGTTTTCATAGGGAATCTTTGACACCATTGTTCCTGTTCACAGCAGGGGTTAGCCATGCAGAGGCATTAGCAATAGAAGTTGGCTCCTAAATGAAGCGGCCTGCTGGCTCTCTGCCACACTCACAAGTCCTCAAGTTAAGATCATCAATATTGCTTGAATCTTCTAACAGTCTCTTTTGATATGCTCTACACCCTCCTGTATAAAGAGGAAATGTTCCAGTCTGGGCTGAGAGTTACCTGAGACCTAGCATTACTGGCCAGCATCCTAAAGCAAAGGATTTGAACCAGTTGGTTGTTATAAGCCCTTCTCCCTGTGAGCTGTGGGTCTTCACTTGCTGGTAATTTTCATTTTTTCTCAGCATGTTCTTTTCTTACTCCTTGGGGGTTTCCCCCATAATGCCTTTGAGCATCTTGTCAGTCTGAGTATGCTAATCTAGAGTTTATACATTTTTTTATGACCACCTAAGTTTAGAATAGCAGGTAAAGATAGGAACATGGATAATTATTTCATCTGTTTAAGATGAGATTGAGTGTGTTCAGGATAGAATGGCTGTAGACTAAATTTATTTAAATGTAATAAATTTTTATTGGGGTGAATATAATTAAAATACATTGTATACAAGTATGAAATGCTCAGCTCATATAAATATTCAGATAAGTATAAAAAGAAAACAAGTTCTTTGCTTAATTTTTCAATCATAAATTATGTAATAAACCTCCCCACCATGCTTCGAGACTGTCAGCTCCTGACCCATCTTACCATGTCCTCCCCTAGTTGTTTTTTAAGACTATCCACCACTATTTAATTTTCAGCATAACTATTTTGGTCTGTAGCACTAAGAAAATTGTCTTTCACAACCACATAACCACAATGCCATTGTCACATGTGAAAACAAACACTTATTAGCAATTGAATCTATATTGAAAAGCATCACCGTTCATCAATCAACTGCTCATTCATAGAAGACACATTGAAAGAAGGATCCAAGACTAAGTAATGCACAGGAAGAAGAAAATTAGTCTCCTGAGTAATTACAAAGGATTTCAATTCTGAAAACTGTACCCGAAATGCCAGTTAAATGCACCAGCGCCAATTCATTCATGTGGAATGGCTTTCCTGAAGTAGGCTGCATGTCCCTGTGGCCAGGCCTTGCCTGATCAATTATTAAGAGACTTTTTATTAGAAAACTGTGCTTGCAATGATGCTCTGTGGTCTAGGCCACGTTCATTTGGGCCACTTATTAAACGTAAGCATAGAAATCTTTTCATGTTTGTTTATATTAAGTGTCTAGAGCCTGTGATCAAAACTGGATCATAGGCAAAATAAGGGAAAATCAGGCTATTACCTTGTTACTTATTTCTTAGAACCTGAGATTTTTCTCTTTAGTTTATTACAATTGTGGAATATGAACTAATATGAAAGCTCTCTTTTTCAATCAACAACTGTCTCCTATATTTTTTGCATCTCATAGTTTTTTTTATATGACCATAAATAGTTTAACATTTTTTTTATTCTCATGGTTTCTAGAAAAGTTAATTTCAAAGAATCTCTTCATTTATTTACAATGAAGTTTAGAAAAAATATGTTTTCTATCATATTACTAATCCAAACTAGTATTATTACTAAATTATCACCTATTAAAAAAATCAAAATCAACCCTTAAAAGAAAGGATTGAAATCTACCCTTGTTCATTCCTACAGGAATTTGTGTACTGTGCTCTACTTTTAAGTCTTTCCAAAAATTGGAAGTCACACACTCTGGCATAGGAGTGTGTTTTCACAGTATTTTTACTGTCAAAGACCAAGGGAGGGATGGAGTTGGCTAGAGGTACAGCTCAGTGTGGAGAGCTTGCCTAGTGCGCACAGGCCTCATGCAGTCCCTAACACTTCAAAAGAGCAAAGAAGACCAAGTTACAGTATTTATTCTAGTCAGAGACTGATGTGCACAATTACAAGAGATGATGTGGGCGGGCATGAGGTCGCACACCTGTAACCACAGTACTGTGTGAGGCAGGAGGATCTCATCTGGGCTGTAGATCCAGAAACTGTCTCTCCATCACCAACAAACTAACAGAAAAATGTGATGGTGCCTTTGGGCTTCTCAGGCTTCTCAGAATGAATGCCAGCATCAGGGTTGTGTTTGTTTTGTAACCCTTGCTACTGACCAGAGAACTTTGTTGTTGTTTTGTTCTTTCTAGTGCTGCCTGCTAGCACAGTTTTTACCAAGTCTACAAACAGTTCTTCTCCTGTGCCAGCAGGTGGAAGCAGGAGATGGGGAATGGCGGGGCCCTGCCTGCACTGCCTGCTCTTCTGTGTGCCCGTGGAGTCTGCCACTCCATCCCTGGTCTCCAGCAATTTGTTTGTGGCTCCATTACTTGCCTGCCTGCGTTGCAGACTTGTTCTGAGCTTAGGAGTCCCTCTAAGATGGACACATGAAGTTTTTGTCTTTTGTCAGTGTTGGCTTACTCAGTCATTGCAGAGCACATGCTATGTGTAGAATACTTCTCTACACTTGCCAAGAAATACTGAAGCAGTTACAGTAGGAACTGCACTCCCAGGAAGCTTACGCTGTAGTACAATTCGAAAGAAGCCATATTTCTCCCCTGAGCTGGGTAGCAGCAGCAGATCAGACAGCCTGGCTGGTGTATCTCCAAAAGAACATGCCTTCCTGGGTGCTAGTAACACTTGGTATTCGCACAAGTGGGAATTCATCTAATAGTAAGTACTGTGCCAGATACTCCATAGGCGGTTTAATTTTAATGTGAGGGCTTTTTTCCCTAGGAAAAATCCCTTTAAGAAAAGGAATTTTTGAAAAATATCACTACCAAATATATAGGTCAAGTAAGCAGCTAACATATAGATCCTAAACCATCACAGAATTTTTTCTTTAGAAGAAGCCAATGAGAGTAACATTTCTAGGCTTAGAAGTTTCTCTATAAATGCTTTTCAGAATAAAACTGATACTATAGATCAATTCTGTTAGCTGTTTATTCACAGCAAATGATAATAAAAGTATTCTTTTATACAAGAGATGTAACAGAAGAAAACCAAAGTCTGGGGTTATGTGTGTAGAGTGAGAGAAGAACTTTAATTTCTTGCAAGATTTAGCAGCCACCACCTTTTAATACGTTTCAAAAACACTGATTTTGTGTTTCTGAAACACTGATTTATGTGTGTTTGTGCGCCTGAGTGTGTCCATGTGCAGCACATGCAGTGAGGAGATGGGGGAGGGGGAATAGGTTCCCCAGGAACTGGAGTTACAATCGTGACCCACATTTGGGTCTGGGGACTGGGCCCAGGTCTCCATAAGAGCAGCAGTCACTCTTAACCATGGAGCTATTTCTCCAGCCCCAACTTTCAGTAAGTCCCAGACTGCCCGTCATCACAATCCGCTGTATATTCAAAATGAAATGATCATCGTCTTCATTACTAGCTTCCTGAAAATCTGTCTCTTAAGGACCTCTGCTGGGTTTTTCTGTGTGAGATGTAGAATGACTGTCTGTGAGGAAGATTTGATGCATCCTGAGAGTGCACTCTTATGCCTCACCTCGACCAGCAAGGAAGACACGACCCAGGGAAGATCTTCTTCAAGCAGTTTATTCAGGAACCTTGTACAAGCTTCTTCTTCAGCTTCTGCTTCTGACTCCGCTCCCGGGGGAAGGCCCACACAGGCTTAAATCCCCTTGCGCCTACCAACCCCTGTAAGCCACGTGGGCCCTGCAGATAGGCTGCTTCAATGCAGAAGCAGGCAAGCTGAACAGGCACAGCCAAATAAGGTCTTGTTTACTACTGAGAGCACTCACCATCAAGGAGGTGGAAGGCGGAAACCAGCGCCTCGCACTCTCTACAGTTCCCCCTTTTTTATTTTTGTCCGAGGGAATGACTGTCCTAGGTTGTCCCCTGTGGCAGTGGGAGACAAACAGCATTGGTTTGATCCCTGTCTTAGGTTGATGATATGCCCAGGGAGTCCTACCCATCACTGACTACTTCTCTAGCATGCCAAGAGGCCTTTTATCCTTGGTGCATGACTGTAAGTCATGCTTGGGGGGACTGTCCTGCCTCCATGGCTGTGAATGCCTGGACAACCATAGCTGCATGCCGTTTCTGAGCAAACCTTATCCTGCAAAGGCACCACAGGCCCACAAAGGAGGCAAGCAACAAGAGGCCAGCCATGGCTCCCATTCCCGTCCACTCTTGATTGATTTATGGCGGCAGCAATCCAAGATGACAGTCCAGTAGCCAATCGCTAGAGCAATGGGGAGCCCACTTAGGCTGGTGGGGTACCGGCTCCTCAAGCGTACTTTTAGCAGGCTACCATCCACTCACCCAGGAAGCATTGACTTGGTACCTGGTATTAGTAGTAGGGACATCAAACCAAGCCACAGATTGATTATATAAGGATATGCACTTACTACTATCACTAATATTCCTTACCCTACAAAAACATAAGCTCCCTGCCAAACTAAAACTTCCATTTTCATTAGTGCTAGCAAGCTCTCTATCTAAAGGCACGAAGGACAAATCTAAACTCTTATTGGTACTAAAGAAGCAGGGATACACTTTTGCATTATGACGTATCAGCATGGATCTCGGGAACACCGATAGAATCCCCCATCGGGGCTCCGCTTGAATCTGCAGTTGGTTCACGCTGAGTAGCATCAGCCACAGTAGCATCTCCATTCTTGTTGCACCTCCTGGTTAGTCTCTCAGGAACCCACAGTGGATCTTATTGGTCCTGGGGAAACACACAAACAGACCCTCTCACCCATGCCAACACGGGGTCTGGCCCGTGCCACAAACCTGTAATCACATTTTTCCATTTGACGTAGCCTTTCAACGTGCTCACTCGACATTGATGTCAGTCAGCGGCAGTGAGGCCATCATCATCCAAAATTTAAAAATTCAGGGTAAAAAGGGCTAAGGATAGTTGTTCCTTGGGTGACCTGCCATAGCCTATTCCCCCCTTTTGTTTTATTAGACACTCTTTCAACGTGCGATGAGCGATGAGCTCGCTCTACAATACCTTGTCCTTGGGGATTATAAGGCAGGCCGCGGCTTAACTATATATCCATACACTGGGCCATTATCAGTTTTTAAGTGTTGGGGCTTTCCCCAGGCAGCCCAGGCTTCTAGGCCGTGTCCAATGATGTTACGTGCCTTTTCTCCAGTCATGGCTGTAGCATGAATGATACCTGAGCAGGTATCTACAGAAACATGAACATATTTTAGAGTTCCAAAACTAGAAATATGAGTGATGTCCATTTGCCATACTTTGAGCGGCAAGAGACCTCTGGGATTGACTCCTATTCCAGGAGGGTGATGGAAGGTAATACATTGTTGACATTCTAAGACAATTTGGCGAGCATCAGCTCTGGATAACTTAAATTTCTGCTGTGAAGTCCTGCATGGTACATGAAATTGTTGATGAAACTGTCTTGCCTGATCAAGAGATGAGCACTCACCATCAAGGAGGTGGAAGGTGGAAACCAGCGCCATCTTCCACCTCGCAGCTCTCTACACAGCTGGAGTCTGTTCACCTTTAACTGAGAGCTGCTCAAGCCAAGACAGCTTGAGCAAGTTGTTCAGGGCTGGATGGAGGCTGAAGTGGGGCACTCCTCCTCAGTCCCGCCTGCAGTCCTTTGGGAACGATAGAGGCACATCAGACAGCTAGTGTACTTCCTACCCTTTGGCTTACTGTTCTCTCCCTATTTAAAGCAGGAAGGTGCCCTAGTAAGAAGCTTGACATTTTCCTTCTGTGGGCTGTGGCTGCAGCATTCATAGAGCAGATTCAAGAATGAGGCTCCACATTTGTGTGACCTGAGCAAATTACCTTACTTTTCTGTCCTACAAAATAGAATTGGTAAATACCTGCCTTTTAGCTTGTTGGGGAAATTAAATAAGAAAATGTTTGTAAACTCAGCATAGCATCTGTCTCTTAACAAATATTGGAGTTAATGGTGCACACCAGTCTGTACGGCCAGTTGCAAACTGAGGCAGAATTCTTGAGGATAAAACTTTCTGCCTGCTACTGTTGAGGTGCCTGTGGGCATGGAAGCCCTGAGAGGGGAAGGAGCAAAATGGAGAGAAAGAGAGATCAGGTTCAACCTCGGGATTCGTGAAGGAAAAGATGCCAGGAAAGGGACAGAGAAGTGTTTGGGGCACTGGAGAAATGGGCCGGGGCTGTGTAGCTCAGGGGTACAGAACCCACCCAGCACACACGCCCTGGCTCCAGTCACCAGAACTGCAAAGGGATTAAACAATGACAGTGACTAGTGACAGAGAGAAAAGTGAAAAAGAATATGGAAAGAACTAGAAAAGCCACTTTCCAGGATGCTTCTAGTGGGAGAGCAGGGAGAGGAGGCTGTAAGTGGGAGGTATGTAGGGGGCAAAGGCTAAACCTCCAAAATTGACTTCTTTCCTAAAAACAGATGGAGAAAGGTAGAAATGGGTATATTTGTTGTACTTAATAGCATTTCTTATTAACCCAGAAAAAAACAAAAATGGCCTCTCTGCTCACTAATTCCTCAGAGTAGAAAAGTAGCTATTTTAATGAAATATGGCTGTAGGCCAAGGCATTTAATTCTAGATCTAGAACATTCTGCTTTTTAAATACTTCAGTCCTAAGCCATATAAAATTTCCTTAAGTGAACACGCAGGTTCACTGGTAGAACAGTGGTGACTAGGTACTCCCCTTTGTAAAGGGCTGTATCTTACTACACAGAGGCTGGTAGATGGGGGAAGTGGGGGTGGGGTGGGACAGCATTCGTTTGCACTGGACTGGGGTTGAGGGCGGGCAGTTCATACTCTTCATGGGCAGCATGCTTGCAGTGCAGCCAGCACCTCAAGAGCTACACTGTATCACCATTACCCAGGCAGTCAGAGCTTTGTATGATACTTTGTGGATCCACATACTCAGATGGAGCTACAAAATATAGAAATATTAGAAGAAAAGTATTGAACAAATACGCTTAAGCAATATTTTAATTTTATTTATATGTATACGTCTATCAGTATGAACATGTGCCATTTGAGTATGGGTGCCATCTGAGGACAGAAGAGGTCATTTAGTCCCCTATAGTTGACCACTATGAGTCCTAGAAACTGAACTTGGATCCTCTGGAAGAACAGGAATCACTCTTAACCCTGATCTATCTCTATCCCTAGCACTCTGTCATGGTGGGTTGTTGTGTGGAGACGTACCTCAGTTAAACAATATTTTCGGACTAAGATTCTGGTCTGCAAATGTCACTGTGCTGGAGACACTGATGAGTGCATGAGCTCAGAGAACTCCTGAATGGAAGCTTTTCTAGACAAGATGAGGTCTGAACTGAGATCTGTAAAGTAAGAGATGGAAGTGAAGAAGACAGACAGTGAGCAGTAATCGTCCAAGAGAAGGGGAAACACTGGGAGGCCTGAGAGAGTCCGAGAGTGAGGAAGATGTAAAAGGCATGTCTGTGTCTAACTTGAACTGGATTTTAATGAACTTAGAATCGCATTCTTAGAAGTCCGGCTCCAATTCCACATACCACTGACTTGGAACCATGACCCATTTCTTCATCTTCCTCCTCTCTCTGGTTTCCCCATCTTTCTCCTCTGTTGAAGGCTCTACTCAGTGTTTCCTCACCATGGCCACAGGGTGAAAGCAGGGGAGTGGCTGGCCACACGGCATCTACACTCAAGAAGCAGATGCTGGTGCTCATCCTGCTTTCTCCTTCATATGCACACTGGGCCCCAGCCATGGAATGGTGCCACCTACATTTAAGGTGGGTTATCTCATTACTGTTTTAACCTAAATAACTGACGTGCTGTGAGATTATAGAACTTGTCACCGTGACAGTGTCAGTCATCACTTTTATTCACTTCCTTCTCCTGGGGCCATCTCCTAAAGGTCCTGGCTAGCTTGGACCACATTAGAGAGACCATGTCTCAAGAAACAAAGAACAAGAGCTAACCTAAATCATAGCAGCCAGTTTCTGTTAGGACACAGTGCGAAACTAAGTGCTCCGTGCTACAGTTTGGGGGACGGCAAGCTTAGAGAGAGGCTCATCAGTTAGGGTGCAAACCACTGGGTTTAGGAACAGAATAAATGGCACAAAGGGACAAGAAGAAGGGCCTGGTAAGATGGCTCAGGATAAAGAAGCTTGCCACCAAGCTTCACGACCTGAGTTTGATTCCCAAAACCCACATGTTGGAAGGAATGAACCAACCTCTACAAGTTACCCTCTCACCTCCATAGGTACAGTGTCAGCTGTAACAGTGCACACCTTTCATCCTAACAGGCAAGAGGCAAAGGTGAGTGAATCTTTTGAGTTTCAAGCTAGCCTGTTCTACATAACAAGTTCCAGGCCATAATGTTTCCAAAAAAGTGCTGTTAAACAGTGCCAGAGAGACAGCTCAGAGGCTAACAGTATGTACTATCTTACGAGTTTAGTTCCCAAGACCTAGTAGGCAGCTCACAAACTACCTGGAACTACAACTCCAGGGTATCAGACCCCTTTTCAGGCAGTGCAGAAGTATATGTATGTGTCTGTCTGTCTGTCTAGCTATGGAAAGACATGTACACATAGTTCTTTTTTTCAATTAAATCATTATTGTAAATAATCCCGTAGGAAAAATAAGGCTGTATTTTATAATACCTACAACCGTTCAATGCGTGTTTTCCCACCCTTTCACCAAGAGCTGCTGGTTTGTATTACCTAGTTTTTAATACTTCCTGAAAAGGACTCAGTTCTTTGAAATGCTTGGCTGCTATTTCTGTTCTGATCATCTGAGCAGCCTTTCTCTGCTGCTCCCAGGAAGGACATGTCTTTTCTTTGTGCCATGTTCTTAGAAACAAAGTTTGTTCATTCTTAATTCTCTGTACTGTAAGGATTGGGTGGAGGTTTTAACACTGCCTGCCACCTGGAGTGACTCTGCAAATAAGTTTTCCCTTCTTGTCTTTCCCTGCTTTTTTCATTCTAGAGAAGGTACACAGGACCTGGTTTGCAGCTGGATAAGACAGCGTACCCTTGGGTTACCACATTTAAGGCTTCTTGGTGTACCACACACTGGCAGTTAGCATTTCAGGAATGAGGCCATCTAGACTAAGCTGTCCATGGGACCTGCCTCCAGGGCAAAAATGCTGTCAGTACCTTATTATGTGATAAGTACCCACCCCAGGCAGCTGCTGAACATTTTAAATGTGGTTGGTACAGCGAGGCACTATACTGATCCTTGTATTTTGCTCTCCATTTAAATAGTAGTATGTGCGTTCTGTGTTGGACAGCAGGGTATAGGAGAAGGTGCTGCTGGAGAGCTGCAGGCTTTGTTGAGGCAGTGTGTTGAGTAGGAGCAGGTGAGCCTTGGGGGTGCAGGGCTGGGCTGTGTCTAGAAATGGGAGCCCAGGGCCTGTAGTTACATCAACTTGGGAAGCTGAGGCAGGATAGCTGCACATTTAAAGCTAGTCTGGGCTGCAGTGAAAACCTGTCTTTAAAACAAATGAATTAGGACAAAAATGGCCACCAACAGATTAGGAAAAGATTTTCCACAATCCCACATCTGACAGAGGGGTAGTATCCAATATATACAAAGAACTCAAAAAGTTAGACTCCAGAGAATCAAATAACCCTATTTTTAAAATGGGGTACAGAGCTAAACAAAGAATTCTCAACTGAGGAATATCAAATGGCTGAGAGGCACCTAAAGAAATGCTCAGCAGGGAAATGCAAATCAAAACAACTATGAGATTCTACCTCACACCAGTCAGAATGGCTAAGATCAGAAACTTAGGTGACAGCAGATGCTGGCAAGGATGTGGAGAAAGAGGAA
The DNA here is from genome assembly GCF_963924665.1 of Micromys minutus. Lineage (NCBI taxonomy): Eukaryota > Metazoa > Chordata > Mammalia > Rodentia > Muridae > Micromys > Micromys minutus. Next base: position 5,421,849 of record NC_137955.1, on the reverse strand, counting down.
CACTTCTTCACTGTTGGTGGGGTTGCAAACTGTTACAACCACTCTGGAAATCAGTCTGGTGATACCTCAGAAAAGTGGACATAGTACTGCTTGAGGACCCAGCTATTCCACTCCTGGGCATATGCCCCAAAGATGCTCCAACATATAACAAGGACACATGCTCCACCATGTTCATAGCAGCCTTATTTATAATAGCCAGAAGCTGGCAAGAACCCACATATCCTTCAAGATAGGAAAGGATACAGAAATTGTGGTACATATACACAATGGAGTACTACTCAGCTATTAAAAATTAGTAAAAACAATGACTTCATGAAATCCTTAGCTTTCATTAGTTGCAATGGGGCCATGCAAAGATATATACCCCCTGGCCTGATTGCAGCACTGACAGGTCTCAGTTAAGCATCAGAAACTGAATGAGAACTGGGGGAGATTTCCAGAGGGAAACGTCTGATATCATTTTATTGTAAAGCTCTTTAACAATAATGAAAACTTGTTCAGAAGTACTGCTTGATTCAAGGAATAGTAGTGGAGCAGAAATTCTATATTTCAGACAGCCTCTCCCATTTGCTCTTCATGTACCCACCAACCTTAAGGCCAGCCTTTCTGTTGTCCAGGGACCTCAGCAGAGGCAGTCAGTCATGGTCAGGACTGCCTTTTTTCTCAAAGTCTGCTGCTCTCTGTATCCCTGAGGGGCTGCAGGGATAGTTATTTTAGAAAGTGGATAGCATCTATGGACCCAACATGAAACACATAAAAGAGTCTTACTCTGACCTCTACAGGACTAGGAGTATTGCTCGCTCCTGTAATTGCTGCTGCTGCTCTTCCTCTTCCTCCTCCTCCTCCTTCTCCCTTCTTTTTTTTTTTCCAATTCATTTGTTTTTCTTTACCAGTTAGGATTCTATATGAAGCCCAGAAATCTAAAACTGGACTTATGGTTCTAAACAATAGATTTCCTGACTCACTAAGTGGAAAATCTGGCTCTGGGTCAGGCTTCAGAGTGAGTTGATGTAGGAGCTCAGTGAGATCATTAAACATTAAGTTTCTTCCTTTCTTCTACTACTCAGGATCATTTCATCGCACACCACATCTTGCTTGTTCTCACAGGATGGCCAGCTACAGTCAGGGTACAGACTTTCTCAGCTTCAGGGAAGGGTGAGAATGGGACCTCTCTCACTGCAGTCCAAGTGTGCGCTCTGGGTTAGAGGCATTCACCTTAAAACAATGTGGACTGTGGGCATGGGATGTACTGGGAGGAATTATTTGTCAATTTTTTCAAAGAACTTGGGTGAATTTCAGGATATATATATACATCATGTAACACTATAAGAAATATAAGAAAAGAAGAAAAAGGGTTTGTGGCTAGGAGCTAGATGAATGGCAGAAACCCACACATACCTGAGCGACTGCTGTTCTAGACTTGAGCATTGGTATTTCCCATGAGTAAAGAGACCCAGCTTTGTCATAGTCAGCTGCAGCTCTTCCTGTCTTTTCTGGTCTTTACTGTGAAGAAAATACTTCCTCTATACCTGCCTCCTTCCCACATCCTATGCTACAAAGTCAGGGACGCATAGCTGTCTTCGCTCCCTCATCTCCACGGTTGTCTAAAACACCCACAGAGCACGTGCGCATGGCCTTGGGCTGATCCCAGAACAAAGAAACCAACCCTTTGAGGCCCCTCCTAATGTGGCTTTAGCATTCTGTGGCCTGCATTTGCTGTCCCCTTCCAACACAGTGGTCAGTCCTCTCCATATTATTTAAAGACTTGTTTCTGGTTTTGTCTTCCTTCTGCTCCCAGGCCTGGCTCATAAGCATCTCACAGTGTTCACATAGACAGTCTATCCAAACTAGACTACATTATTTCTACTCTTCAGATTTCTTACATGAGCCAAACATCTAAGGGAAATTCCTTCTCTCTCTCTCTCTCTCTCTCTCTCTCTCTCTCTCTCTCTCTCTCTCTGTGTGTGTGTGTGTGTGTGTGTGTGTGTGTGTACACATACAGGTGTTGGGAACTGAAATTGGACTCTCTAGAAGAGCAGTAAGTGCTCTTAACTCTGAGCCACCTCTTCTGCCCCGGCCATTGCTCAAATGTGCAGTGTTTTTACTGTCACATGCTGCCATCTCCTATACCTTTAATTGTACAGAGATCGGAACTGCAGTTTTCTTAAACTACCCTATCCATGTTTTATTTCCCATTCCTTCCTGAAGCTACAGGGACAGTGTACTCTGTTATCTTTTATCTTTTAATTGAACGTTGTGATTCCAGGTAGAACCACAAACTGTTACTTTTGGAAATTAGTGCAGTTCTCCATCTCTTTTGCTCTGGCACAGGCTTTAGCTTATCTACTGTGATCTCACCCTTCTCTTGCATATTACTATAAAATGCCTTTTTCTCTGACCCACTGTTTGTTTGTTTTTAAGTATATGTATATTGATGTGTCTGAGATGGAGGGCTGTATACCTGAGTACAGTATCCACAGCATCCAGAAGAGGATGCCAGATGCCCTGGAGCTGGCGTTACAAGCAATTATGATCTGGCCAACATAGGTACCAACTTCAACCTTCTACAAGAGACACAGATGTGCTCAGCTGCTGAGCCTGAACTGCATCTTTGATTTCTAGTGTTAGTGTTGTAAGGAGTGAGAATTCTGTGACATACTAAGTAATATAAATTAAGAAGCCTTCTCAATACATTTAATTAGATAAATATTTAAATTGTACCTTAATACATATGGGCAGGTTTTGGACTACAAAAGAAGTTAAAATATATCAGAGGCAGAGAGTGGCAGTCACTTTCACTTAAGGAATGTTGAGTAGAGCAAGTGGCCTCATGGCTCTCTCCTGTCCTCAGGTGTGGCTCTTTTATGTTTGGCCCTTTGGCCTTTGGCTCTCCTCACTTAGCCACATTTCTCTCACACTTCCCTCCTCTTTCCGCCTCAAGCCTTAGCACTCCCCACTCAGGGCTCTGGCCAACGCCAAGCACTGCACTCCTCAGGGTCAGCTCCGCCACTGTGAAAGTGCAGCTCCACTTAAGGTCCTGACCTCCGCTCTCATGCCTGTGCACATGTAGCGCGTCCATAGCTCACTTTCCCTTTCTTCCCCCATAAGTCCCTTGCTGAGTTCTCTGTGAATCCTGAGCGCTTTCCCCCTGCTACCTCCACACCAAGATGCATTGTCTCTACCTCTGCAGCTTTGGATCACTGCAGCTCTCCCTTCTCTAATTCAGTATTTCCTAGTCATTGGGAGGGATGGGCGCATTCTCTAAGATAACCGGGTCTCAGCTGGGGAAACCCTATCAGTGCTTCCTTGCCTTCAGGGTACGTCTGAAAGCAGCCACTGGGTGGAGGTCAGTGATAGCACAGTCACCTTGCTTATGTGTGGCCCCAGTTCCAATCTCTAGCACCCCAGAAAAGACAAAAGCAACCAGAACAGACCAGCCTCAGACCAGCCACAAGGCTGTGTGTCTCTAGTAAATCCCAAGACTCCTCATTGGCTGCTTCCTCTTTATTCTTCAACCTTCTCTGTCACATGTTCTTCGATAGTCTGACCTGCTCAGCATTTTTCTAGGACGCTGATTTTTCCCATCACAAAGCAGTGCAGCCTCATTTATCCCTGTAGCTTCTCTTCCTTATTAGAGCATCAGGAGCCTGGTCAGGCTGCCATTGTACCCTCAGGGCCCCTCACAGTGCCGCACACGTGTGCTGCATGTTGTGTGAGTTAGCCTCCGAGCCTCTGTTGTCTCAGTGATTAACAGGAAGACTACTCCCTAAGGCTAGTTCTGGAGCCCGTGAGGTAAGAGAGATTAAGCTTAGCACAGTGGCTAGGAGTGGGGCTCTAGATCCATGCTGCCTGGATTCTAATCCCAGCCCTGACCGTGTGGCTAGCTGTGTCACACAGATTACCTTGGGCAGATTACTTGATGAGCTTTGGTGTCTTCATCAGTACGTGAGAATGACCGCACAGTGTGTCTCTGAAGGGCTGCTGCTGCATGTCTGAGTTTCACCACACGGAAAACATTTGGACCAGTGCCTGAACACTCACTATGCAACTGTTGCCTAGTAAATATGACATTTTTTATTTCTAAGTTACAAAATTAGGGCAAGGGTTGAAGTTGGAAGAGGAGAGAGATACTCATATAAGACAAGTGTCAGTATTTCTAGTTGGGATGTCTAAGGAAATAAAGACTGGTTGCCTTACTTACAGTTTTCTTTTATGACAATGTGATATCTCTAGCAGAGACAAATTACTATTTTCTTATATAAAGTTATGGGGGAGATTGATATCTAACATGAAAGAGAACACTTGTGATGTTTTTTAGTAAAACCTATAATTTTCTAAAAAATTCGTACTCTTAGAAACTAGCACATGAAAGATTTACTTTAATTTTTAAAGAACAACTGTCATCTATCTTTCTTCTTTATGATTTCATATATTCAAGTCCACGGTTGAATAGTAAAAATTACACTAAAACTATAATTATGCAAGAAAATAAATAGAGTAATATTTTCACTCACTTTTTCCTTTTGGTAAAAGGTTGTTTCCTTTTGAAATGTTCTGACTTGGTATCTGATTGCATTATATGCTCACATTTTAGCTTCCAGCCAACAGAAGTCCCTAATTTCTATTCTTTTTTTTTTTTTTTTTTTTTTTTTTTTTTTTTTTTTAACTCTTTTTAGAGCTGGTGGTTCCAGGCTTCGGCTCAGAATGACGTTGGGAAGGGAGGTGGCATCTCCTCCTCAGGCCATGTCTTCCTACACGGCCATTGGCAGGAATGTTCTCAGATGGGACCTTTCTCCAGCGCAGATCAAGACGAGGACGGAGGATCTCATAGCACAGACCAAACAGGTGTACGACACAGTGGGGACAATTCCCCTGGAGGAAGTGACTTATGAGAACTGTCTGCAGGTGCTGGCTGACATAGAAGTGCAGTACATAGGTGGGTGGTGGCGTGACTCTACAGCCATTTTACCCTTGTCTGAACAGTCAGTTATCCAGTTTCACAAGAAACTGGCTCTTTCACAAGGCTGTGTATAGCTCAGGATGAAATAACATAAGGTCTGTGAGCTTCAGTGGGTACTGCACGGCGTGTGTTCTCCTCCCACTGCTGTCTGTGCGTCAGAGCTGCTAAGAGTCTTGTACCCTCGCCCAGCAACTCTACATCTAGAAAGCCATTCCAAAAAAATAAATAAATAAAGGCAAGATTCTTACATGCATTAATGTATAAATGGGTACTGTTTTCATATCCAAGGCTCAGAAAACAGCCTTGAATGTCAGCTAATAAAGAATCCCACGACTCTAGAAGTCGAGATATGGTTGGTAGGTAGATAAATGGTGAAGCACCCATCCTCCTTAACACCACGTAGCCATTGACAGCATAGTTTACAAAAGTGTATAACAGTGTAGGAGAAAAGCACATAGAAGGACTGAGGCAGGAGGATTGTTGAGGGTTTAAAGCCAACTACTGTTGTGTAGTAAATGCAAGGGTAGGTAGAGCTACAAGAACTCACCTCAAAAACAGCAACAACACATACAGAAGGAAAACCAAAAGAACATGTTCATGATGTGATTCTACAAAGCAGAGCCACAGGTTATATGCAGAGAAATTTCTCTTTGGGCGCTGGTTCACATCAGTGTGGACAATTGCAAATCTAAACTATGCAGGGTAGAGCTATAATCCTAATTCCCTGCTGTATGACATATAAATGTAGTTTACTAGAGAAGTCTGACTTGGTTTTGTTCTAGTCAGGCCTTGCCTATGAAGGCCAATGAACTCCAGCTTCACCAACTTAAGTGTTGGTCTCATCTAAAATGCCCCAAGTCAGCTTTTCTCTTTTCTTTTTCTTTCTTTCTTAGATTTATTTTATTTATATGAGTACACTGTGGCTGTCTTCAGACACACCAGAAGAGGGCATCAGATCCCATTACAGATGGTTGAGAGCCACCATGCGGTTGCTGGGATTTGAACTCAGAATCTCTGGAAGAGCAGTCACTCTTAACCACTGAACTATCTCTCCAGCACCCCTAAGTCAGCCCTTAAAGTCACTCACTACAATGATTAGTGTCTTGGGTGGTGAGTTGTTTACAGTTGATTTTTCTTTATTTCTCATTTTCATCTGTGTCCTTTAAGCACATCCTTAACTTACATAAGTGAAGACTCTGCTCACCTCTAAGAATGGGACATATTTCTATAGGATAGTTGTGATGAACAACCTTGGTTGTATGTCCAGTATACAGTTTACAAAAACAAACTGCTAACGAATATCAGAAATATTTCTCTGAGTATTCTAAAACTAGCACAGCTCTCATGACTGGTCTTCCAGTCTCCCCGCTGCCAGCCCCTAATGACCCACTGTCTGCTACCCTACTCAACACTGTCATAAGAACTGTGTCTCCTCCCTCTGTGTCTGCTCCCGTATCAGTCCCTACCACCAACTTTCTCTCTCTGGTTAGTGGCGACTGCGTCTTCTAAAGCCTAACTGTACACTCCCGAGTGAGGGGTCTGCTTGGTCCTTTCTGTCAGTCACAGAGATGGCAGGTTTGTCCTTGGCTCAGGCTGTCTTTTCTTCCTCAATAACTGTACCTCGTGTGCCAGCCTACCAGTGCCCACCTCCCTGAGAAGAGAGAAGACAGTGGGGAGGGGAGAAGGCATGAGCTCACTTAGGAACAGCTCTTCATCCTGGGTCTCCCTAAAATGAGTGTTTTAAACGTATGGAGAAGATTGTGGTATTTGATCTTGTTCTCCATAAGTTTATCTTTACTGGTTAACCATCAAGCCTCTGAGGGAGTAGATGTCTTAAAACTAACTCCTTCGTATTTGCCTGTTCCGGGTGCAGGCACACAGTAACTGTGTGTCTGGAGTTTGTGTCGGGCCTGGGCACAGACAGCATCCTTTACAGCTTGGCCGGGAAATGAAGTCTGTTTCCAGGCCTCTATGGCAAAGGGAGGAAGGAAATGCTCTTCGGTGCATTATTGTTCAAAACTGTTTCCGGGTTCAGGCTCCTGCACTTGACGTTGTTACCCATTTAGGTTCTTGAGAAGCTTTACTTGCTTTTTAGTAAGCAGAAATTATGACTATATTATTACCCATACCTGTAAAATAATGCTTTATGAATGCAAAGTTTAATCTGTGCCACATTTTCCTTAATTATCAAGGGCAAAATTATCTACTAAGTCAAGTGCTAAAGTATAATTACAGAAATGTGTATGTGGAGCTCAGTGGTAGAAACTGCATTTGTTTCACTATTTCTGACTTGGTTTTAGTAGTTCACTGGTCAGTGTTTTAAGAGGATCAGCATGAGTATGGCAATATTTTAATTGAACTGTTTCTTACTGAATAAAGGATGACCTGTGTCTATTCTGTATTGTTTATGTAGTTATTACCACTTTATAAAACAGGTAATATTCTGATGGTAAGCCCAGACATGTATACTAATATTCTAAACACTCAAGAGGTTGAAGCAGAAGAATAGAAAGTTCAAGGCCAGCCTGGGCTATATAGTGAGATTCTATTTCAGAACAAAATAATATTGGAGATAGATGTATTTCTTGGCATAGAGTAGCTAACCACAACCATTACTGCTATTTCACCAATTTCGAAGATTTTTGCTCACTTAAAGTATATGGGAGCCCCACAGCTGACTTTAACATGTGAAGATTAGAGCAGACCCTATCACCATCATTTAAAAGGTACAGCTGAAGCACCCACTTGCTTACTGGATGTATCCAGAATCATTGAGAATGTTCCTTGGTTCAGTCCAGATGGGGCTTGTAATTTAGATTAGACTCTGCAGGGGGTCTGAAGATGGGGAAATGATTAAGGACTTTTGATGGGCTTGTTTTGTCCCAGCTGGATGCCCCGCTTTTCAGTCTCCTAATTTCCATAGCACACTAGACCCTTAGTCTTCTACGGCCATTGCGACAGCACCACAGTCTCAGCCCTTGGGAGCTGCCGCTCGTCCCTCTTGTCCACAGCCCACAGGCTCTGGCATCTATTTTTATGCACCAGATCATAAGACACCTACGCAAAGGAACTACATTAATTAATTCACAATTCATCAGTTATGTCCTGGATGTACTTTGATACGTGCTAGCACACAGGCTTGTTCACCGTGCTGCCAAGTGGAGCAGCCTCTGGACAAAAGCTTCGAGAGCTTTTGCAGAGCACACAAAATGAAAACTGTATTTCAGCATAATCCTTCTTCTCAAGAAGACCCTTGGCTTCCTGCTCCTTTAATGGGTCCTATCAGATTCATACTTTTTCTCCCTCCTTAGTGGAAAGGACCATGCTGGACTTCCCTCAGCACGTGTCGTCCGACAGAGAAGTGCGGACTGCAAGCACAGAAGCAGACAAAAGGCTTTCTCGGTTCGATATTGAGATGAGCATGAGAGAAGATGTATTTCAGAGAATTGTTCATTTACAAGTAAGTAATACATTTCAAGTAACAAATCCCTTGGAAAAGAAGAGGATATATAACAAGAAGTAAGGACTAAAGAGAAACTCAGCAGGTGAGAGAGAGTTCTTGCTGTTCTTGCTGCTCTTACTGAGGGCCCATGTTTGGTTCCCTTGCCCACATAGAGTGGCTCATTGCCTTAACGCCAGCTCCAGGATCCAAACCCAGCAGCATACACAGACAAACATACACATTCTCAAAAAGTAATGATCTGGAGGCTGGGTGTGGTTCGTGGTAAAATATGTGTGTGTGTGTGTGCAGGCCCTGGGTTCTGGTTGTTAAACCTACCAGTCAAGAATAAGACCACTAATATAGCTTAAACCCAATTTTGAAGCATGCTTAAATTAAATAATGGCCAGGTTGATGAACTCTCTAGCCAGGTCTGTCCAGAAAATGTCTCTGAGTTACATCTTGCAGGGGCTTAAAATGGCAAAACTCTTAGTTCACCCTATTTAAAATGAGTCTAATCAGGGCCAAGCATACATCCTGACATCTCCTACCCACACCTCCCACCCACATGTGATCAGGCACATCCGGTGTAGTTGGGTCAAACAAACTTGTTTAGAGGAGTGAAACTAATGGCTCTTTATCTCTCATAAACAGTAGCACCCAGCATTTCAGGAACTGTCTGTCCTTGGGCAAGGGGCTGACGGATTAGAGGCATGTTTGTTTCAGGGGTCTCTAAAGCACAGCAATTACAACTTAAGTTGTAACTTTGGCTCTCTCAGGTGCAGGGCATGCTAGAGGCATGCATGTATGGGGACTAGTGGAGTTTGTGGTGGAGCACGGCTGTGTGCTTGTGTGTTTGTTTAGGGCCCTGGCTTCAACCTTTCTAGCAGAAAGAGGAGAAGGTGAGAATCATTGACCAAAACTAAAAAGCACTTGAATTTTTCTAGCGTTTGTTTCCAACAATTACAGTAATTGGCAGTGTCTGGTTATTTCCAGAGTTGTTTTACATTGGTTACATTTGTGTTGAGTTCTTAACTGCGTTTACTCAGAATTAAGACTGGATGTAGAAGGGCACACATCCACAAATCTAAGCCTTTTTAAGCCATCATGAACTGTTAGCTCAATGGGAAACCTCTTTAAATGATTGTAAACCCAGTCAGTTTGATGCACATGGAATTGAGTTGTTATCTGAGGATCTTGTGGTCTGATCTGTAGTGTTGACCAGAGTCACGCTACCTGTCTCCTTAAACCCCCAGGACTCATAGTCATTGCACATGATGAATGTCCTGGTGAATCTGCCTTTGATGGTTGATCACTAATGCAAAGTTGCCTCCTTAGCATTACAAGCGTGCCTTTCTCCAAATTCTTTTTTTTTTTTTCAATTTTACTGGACATTCTCTGTATTTACATTTCAAATATTATACCCTTCCTCCCCCACTCCCCTCCCTCCTCCCTCTCAATTTGCTTCCATGGAGGTGCCCCCTCTCCCAATCACCCTCTCCACCTCAGTGCCTTGGCTGGTTTATGATGTTCTTCCCATGAGGTTGCAAACTTTTCAGCTCTTTCAGTCCTTTCTCTAGCTCTTTCATTGGGTTCCCTGTGTTCAGTCTCATGTTAAGCTGCAAGCATCCTCATCTGTATCTGTATGACTCTGGAAGAGCCTCTGAGGAGACATCCATATCTGGTTCCTGCCAGTAAGCACTTCTTGGCATCAGCAATAGTGCTTGGGTTTGGTGACTGCATATGGTGTGGTTCTCCAGGTGAGGCAGTCTCTGTAGATCTTTTCTTCAATCCCTGCTCCTCTATTTGACCTTGTATTTCCTCCTGTTTTGTTCTCCCTTCTAAGAAGGACTGAGACATCCACATTTTTTGGTCTTCCTTCTTTTTGAGCTTCGTAAGTTCTGTGCATAGTTTCTTGGGTATTCCGAGCTTTTGCGGGGGGTGGGGGGTGCTAGTATTCACTGGTAAGTGAGTACACACCATGAGTACTCTTTTGTGACTGGGTGACCTCACTCAGGATGATAACTTCAAGTTCCATCCATTTGCCTAGGAATTTCATAAACTTGTTTTTAATAGCAGAGTAGTACTCCATTGTGTAAATGTTCCACAATTTTTGTATCCATTCCTATGTTGAAAGACATCTGGGTTCTTTCCAGCTTCTGGCTATTATAAATAAGGCTGCTATGAACATGGTGGAGCATCTTCTTGTATCTGTTGAGGTCTGTTTTAGAGAAGGTGCCATGAGGTGCTGAGAAGAAAGTATATTCTTCTGTTTTAGGATGAAATATTCTATAGATGTCCATTAAATCCATTTGGTTCATAACTTCTGTTAGCTTCGCTATGTCTCTGTTCAGTTTCTGCATCTTTGATCTGTCCATTGATGAGAGTGGGGTGTTGAATTCTCCCACTATTGTATGTGGTGTAATATATGCTCTGAGCTTTAGTAGAGTTTCTTTTATGAATGTGGGTGCTCTTGTATTTGGAGCATAGATGTTCAGGATTGAGAGTTCATCTTAATAGATTTTTGATGACTTTTGGTTGAAAATCTATTTTATTCAATATTAGAGTTGCTACTCCAGTTGTTTCTTGGGACCATTTGCTTGGAAAGTTTTTTTTTTTTTTTTCCAACCTTTTACTCTCAGGTAGTGCCCTCCTTTTTTGCTGAGATGAGTTTCCTGTATGCAGCAAAATGCTGGATCCTGTTTACATACCAATCTGATAGTCTATGTCTTTTTATTGGAGAATTGAGTCCATTGATGTTAAAGGATATTAAGGAATAGTGATTGTTGTTTCCTGCTATTTTTGTTGTTAGAGCTAGAGTTATATTTGTGTGCTTTTCTTCTTTAGTGTTTGTTGCAAGAGGATTAGTTTCTTTATTTTTCTAGGGTGAAGTTTCTCTCTTTGTGGAGGAATTTTTCATCTATTATCCTTTGTAGGGCTGCATTGGACAGATATTGTGAAATTTGTTTTTATCCTGAAATATCTTGGTTTCACCATCTATGGTGATTGAGAGTTTTTCTAGATATAGTAACCTGAGCTGGAACTTGTTTTCTCTTAGGGTCTGTATGATTTAGTCCAGGATCTTCTAGCTTTCATAGTCTCTGTTGAAAAGTCTGGTATAATTCTGATCTGTCTGCCTTTATATGTTACCTGTCCTTTTTCTCTTACTGTTTTTAGAATTTTTTCTTTGTTTCGAGCATTTGTTGTTTTGACTATTATGTGTCGGGAATTTTTTTTTCTGGTCCAGTCTATTTGGGGTACTGAAGGCTTCTTGTATGTTCATGGTCATCTCTTTTCTTTTAGGTTAGGGAAGTTTTCTTCTATAGTTTTGTTGAAGATATTTCTTGTGCCTTTCATTTGGGAGTCTTTACTCTTTTCTACACCTATTATTCTTAGGTTTGGTCTTTTCATTGTGTTCTAGATTTCCTAGAAGTTTTGGGTTAAAATCTTTTTTATTTTTGCATTTTCTCTGTTGTGTCAATGATTTCTATGGTATCTTCTGCCCCTGAGATTCTCTCCTCTGTCTCTTGCATTCTGTTGCTGATGCTAGCATCTATGACTCCTGATGTCTTTCCTAGGTTTTCCAACTTTAGGGTTGTCTCCTTTGTTGTTTTCTTCATTGTTTCTATTTCTGTTTTTAGTCCCTTCACCTGGTTGTTCTTTCCTTTAGCTCTTTACATGATTTTTGTGTTTCCTCTTTAAGGGCCTCAACTTGTGTGTGTTCTCTTGGTTTTCCTGTACTTCTTTAAGTGTTATTTATGCGCTTCTCAAAGATCTCAATCATCATCATGAAGTATGATTTTAAGTCTAAATCTTGTTTTTCTGGTGAGTTGGGATCTCCACTATTTGCAATTTTGGGAGAACTGGGTGCTGATGTTGCCAGGTTGTCTTGGTTTCCGTTTCTTAGAGTCTTGTGCTTGTCTCTTTCCATCTTGTTATAGGTGATGCTAGGTGATCTTGTCTCTTGATGGAATTTGTCTCTCTTGTGGTTCTGTGGGCCTGTGGTCTCCAGAGGGAGATTTTTCCTGCATGTTCGTCTCTCTGGGTAGCTGGTGACTTCCGATGGCAGAGCCCAATTCTGATGCAGCTGGGCCGGGTCTGGCCTTGGGATGGAAGTGTGCGCTCCCAGGCAGCACTGCCGCCTTCACCTCAGAGTTCTGGGCGGCCTCTCCCAGGGTCAACAGTGGGCAGAAGAAATTGACTCACCCTTCCACTTAGGATAGAGAACACTTGTGCTGCTCTTCCAAGCTTTCAGGGACCTGTGGGTGAGCAGGCCCTCTCCAGATTATTACTTTCCTGACATTCCTAGTGTTCTCATGAAATTATTTAAAATTTTCAAAACCAGAACTATTAAAAAACTTAAATTTTTTTGACAAGTTGAAATAAGGTTTTGGTTTTTGTGTTTTTGTTAACTTCTATTTCATTTGCAGCTCCTGACAGAGCACAGCAATGTGACTTTGGCTTCTGAATGAGTAGGCTATCTAGTTTCTCATGCCAGAAGGTCGTTTTCACCCTGTAGTTGATAGGGTGAAATATCAGTATGGTTCATAACAAATAACAAATGAAAACAACTTTGTAATATTCATTATTATCTAAGTTACTACTTTCTCCCACCCCACACCCTACCCCAGCACCACTGGGTATCATACCTTCCTGGGAGGTAAGCGCCTTACCCCTGACCTACGTCCCCAGACCCCGTCATAAGTAGGTTCTTATTTGGAGTAAATTTTTTCTTACCTTTCTATTGTCTCTGTTTTTTTGTTTTGTTTTTCTTTTTTTAGATGTTACCCAGATATGGAACATTGTCAAATTAGATTTCCTTGTCCTACCTTTAAGTTTTATGTTGGGACCCATGTCCCTAAATTTGTTCATACTTAGAGCATAGACTGGTGCCGTACTGATCTGTTGGTCACTGGTGCACTATGGAATCTGTGTTTGGTTGTTTAGACTTTACCATGAGATACTTGAGGTTTGGCTCCACAGCTGCCCCCTTCTTCCACCTGAGTAGTTACTGTACTTGGCCATTCCTGTGTGAGCACTATTAGAGTTTCTGCTGTGTGCTGTGGCTGAATCAGAGTCAGGAAAATGAACTATTGTGTTTATGTTCACATTGAGACTCATTAGGTAAATGTACTTACTCTTAAATACCTTCCAGGACAAATAGGCAGTAATTTGTAAAAGCTACAATTACCAGGGTTAGGTGCTTTAAAAATGGTAAATATCATTTATCACTAAGGACAAAGTTAGATATATCCTAAATGTTCTGGGTTTTTGTTTTTTTTGGTTTTTTTTTTTTTTTTGTTTTGTTTTGTTTTTTTTTTCTATAAAGGATATAAGACAGCCATAATGTAACACATAAGACCCAGCTATACACGGGGTTGGAGAGATGGCTTAGCAATTAAGAGCACTGACTGCTTTTCCAGAGGTCCTGAGTTCAATTCCCAGCAACCACATGGTGGCTCACAACCATCTGTAATGGGATCTGATGCCCTCTCCTGGTGTATCTGAAGACAGCAACAGTGTGCTCATACACAGTAAATAAATAAATCTTTTAAAAGTTTTTAAAAGACCCAGCTATACAAATACAAACTTAAATTAATTCAAAGTGACTTCAGCCAGGCTTTAATAAAGTGAAGCTAGTCTTATAATACTGAGTTGTCCAGATATCACCAGTCCAGAACTGGGTGTTATTTAGGCTTTAATGTCTTTTTTCCACTTAAATTTAGTGAATAGAAATGTGAAATTATGGTCCAAAGACATACTCTGGCCATACCTGAGCTTCTCAGATCTCTTGTACTTCATAGGGTTAGCACTTGGATGGAGAAATGTGAAACTGTATTTCACAGTTCTTTCTTTATACTTGCACGTGCCCAATAAAAGTTCCAGTTGTCCATTGATGCATACAGCCTTTCATTTTCTCAGAGTTCTAATGGACCAGGATTTCAGAAGGGGATCTGCTGGAAAGTCCTGAGTTAGAGGCTCAGTGAAGCTTTCCTTGGGGTGGCTGAAGTTTGGGTGCCTTGGATACCTCAGTCATTCTCTTTCCCTGCAGAGCTCGAACTGTCGTGGTCAGCTTGGGCTGTGGAGGTCTGAGGTGGGAGCTCCCATCTGGCTTGCACACTGTGCAGATGCTCACATGGCCTCTACTCAGTGTGTGCCAAGACATAAGATGCATAGCCGTTCCCTTTAATACAAGGTCACCAGTCCTTTCAGGTGAAGATCACAGCTCTGTGACCTCATTTAACTTCAATTATCTGATAAGAAAACATCTCCCAACAGAATCACACAGGGGTCAGAACTTCAACAAATGCACTTAATGAGACTCAGTTTAACCCATTACACAGAATAGCCCCACATGGTTCCTTTTTATAGTTTATCTGTGTATTCATTACAGCACACAGATCAGGTGATAGGACATCTGTGTAGGAGACTTAGCATTCCAATATGCATATGTGTGTCAGCAAGCCACAGTGAAGCCACTCACATTGTAGAGGTCACATGTCATGATTTCTGTCATACTGCATTAGATGATGTGAGTTTGGACCTTAAAGTCTTCTAACACACCATGTGTTGAGGGCTTTGGCCCAGCCTTTGGTAGTTAAGAGGTGGTAGAACCTTTAGGTTCTCAGCCTTCCTCATGCTGCAACCCTTTGATAAAGTTCTTCATGTTGTAGTGACCCCAACCATAAAATTATTTTCATTGCTATGTGAAGCCCACTGGGCAAGAATAAAACCACTATGACAATTTTGAGCTAAATTTAAAACAAACTTTAATGAAATACTGCCCAGGACGATGGACTTTGGGCAGGTGCGTTCTAGAGTTCCCAGAACATGACATGAGCTATGATGGTCAGGTATTTATAACACAGATCCACAAGGCTGCATCCTTCCTGTATCCATTCATCTGAGGGTGAACAGGTGTCCTGATGTGCTTTCTGCCTACACACCTCTCGTCTAGGTTTTCTGATCAAGCACATTGGGTGCATTTGAGTTTAGCAAGCTCATTTAGGGATGCAGAAACATGTGGCATGTCAGTTTATATGAGCAACAGCCTCAATGTCTCTGGAAGAATCTGACCTTGGACTAGAGATTCACCGGTAGGAGGACAGCAATTGAAACAGAAAACATCCTATTAGTATCATTTGTAGATATCAAGCACTGCTTAAATCCTTAGAATATTAAATGTATACTTTATCCCACCAAAACAAAAGTAGAAAATAAGAACCAACAAAGAAAAAGACGTATTTCCTTATCCCATTGGTTAAAAGTAACAAATATCAGAAGCCAGCAGGGATGGTGGAGGTCTTGGCATTTCTCAGGACTGACAAGTGCTTCTCAGTCTCCATATCAGGGCTCCATACATGACTCTTCTAGCTATACTGGTGATAAAAGCATGGTTTGTTCATGATGAATAACATAAGACGTCTTATTCCTTAGTCTGTCTGCTCAGTACATAATGGTCACACAGGAGGCAGTCTTTGGTGAGATAGAGCTTGGATTATGCAAGCTTAATCTGGAAGAAATAGAACTCTCTCATAATATTGTTTTTATTTTTATAGAGCATCAGGCTTGAGACTGCCAATTCATCTTAGCCAATTACTGACTTAAAAGACTTAAGTTAATGGTTGTGGTAATGATAAATGGGTCCTGAGTTTAAGTAGACAATACTGTGAGCCCCAGGCCTTGTATGGATGTAGGGTTATCACCTGACCTACATTCCCAGTTCAAGTATAGAGACTTTAACGTAGTCTCTCCTAGTTTAAGCAGGTATGTAGACTATACACCAATTAAAACCAGTGTCCTAAGGCCATAACAAAAACTAATCCCAAAGGTCATTACAACCTGGGTTTTTTTTTTGTTTGTTTGTTTTGTTTTGTTTTGTTTTGTTTTTGGTATTGGTTTTGGTTTTTTTGACACAGGGTTTCCTCCTACAATTTGCTCCATAGTCCAGGCTGACTCAAGTTCAAAAGATCCATCTGCCTCTGCCTCCCAAGTACTGGTATTAAAGGTGCTTTTTAAAGTTATTATTTTAAAATGTGTAAGTGTAGGGCTGGGAAGATGACTCAACAGTTAAGAGCACACTCCCCTGCAGGACCTGTGTCAGTCCCCAGCACCCTGTCAGGTCACTTCCAAGCTCCACTCCAGATCCAGGGGCTGCACATGCTGGTCTCTGTCCTCTAACCTCCTAAGGCACCTGCACTCACATACACATACCCATACTCAGATATGCACACATACCTACATTTACACATACATGTTTCTCTCTTTTATACATATACTTTACAAAATGTATTACATTGTACAGCAGGCTCCAGAACAGCACTTCACTCCGGCTATAGGTGGCAGAGATGTCACATCAGGGAATACAGGGGTTAAATAGGGATGGAAGCTGTCACTGCTGTCTCAGCTACAAGGAACAGCTTAACTTTTGCCAGATTTCTTTTTTTTTTTAATTGAAAACAGATTTTTTTCATACAATATATTTTGATTATGGTTTATCCTCCAAGATCCTCCCAACCCACCTAAGTCCATACCCTTTCTCTTACTAGAACACAAAGAAGCATCTAATATATAACAAACAAATCAGAATACAACAAAACAAAAAAACACATATAAACACAGACATACATGTTCACACAAACAAAATCCATAGAAAACATAATTCTGGAAAGTATAATATATATTCCATATACCTGTAAGGTTAGGAAGGAAGGAAGGAAGGAAGGAAGCAAGCATTAGGAGACAAAACCCTCCAGTTGCTATTGAGCTGGTTTTCTGTTGGCCATCTATTGCTGGGTGTGGGAACTGCCTCCAGACCCACTGGGGCTCCATTGGAGAAACGACTTGAGGTAACTTCAGAGTCAGGAAGGAGGCCTGTGTGTCACAGCTTGGCTTTGGCTCCTTGAGGATCTGCTCCACTTGGTTCTGCTCGAGAGCCATGTTTCCCTCATGCATCTCTCTCGCTGCCTCTCGCTGCCTCTCACTGCATCTCTCTCACTGCTTCTCACTGCTTCTCGCTGCCTCTCACTGCCTCTCACTGCCTCTCGCTGCATCTCACTGCCTCTCACTGCATCTCACTGCCTCTTGCTGCCTCTCGCTGCATCTCGCTGCCTCTCGCTGCATCTCACTGCCTCTCACTGCATCTCGCTGCATCTCACTGCCTCTCGCTGCATCTCACTGCATCTCACTGCCTCTTGCTGCCTCTCGCTGCATCTCACTGCCTCTCAGTGCCTCTTGCTGCCTCTCGCTGCATCTCACTGCCTCTCGCTGCATCTCACTGCCTCTCACTGCATCTCACTGCCTCTTGCTGCCTCTCGCTGCATCTCACTGCCTCTCAGTGCCTCTTGCTGCCTCTCGCTGCATCTTACTGCATCTCGCTGCCTCTCGCTGCATCTCACTGCCTCTCGCTGCATCTCACTGCCTCTCACTGCATCTCACTGCCTCTTGCTGCATCTCGCTGCATCTCACTGCCTCTCACTGCCTCTCACTGCCTCTCGCTGCCTCTCGCTGCATCTCGCTGCCTCTCGCTGCATCTCGCTGCATCTCACTGCATCTCACTGCCTGCTTCTTTGGCTGTTTCCAGATTTGGGGTTTTGTTTGATTTGGTTTTACCGCTTCACAGTCCTACTCCGTGCCTGGTGCCCCTTCTTCAGAACCATATGTCTAGTCTTTCATGATAGCCAGTGCTTTTGCCCAATTATAATCCTGTCAGGACTTCAGAAGCTCAGAAACCCAAAAGTAAGGCACCGTCAGCCTGTACCATGGCTCAGTGCCTGTTTTAAGTCTTTTCGCCTCTTGTCTGCGTACCTAATGTCTTTTTCCCTCATAGTAGTTCATATTAACATTATCTGTTAGTAGATTATTTTGCTTTACATATGACTCTTGGAAGCTATTTGTTTATTCCCCTAGAGTCTGAGATAAATAAGGACATAAAAAGTACCAAATGGAGTATGTATTCTGATTGCAGTTTCTCCTAAAGCACTGCCCAGGAAGTGTGTCCTCCGCCTGCACCCGTGGGTCAGGCAGGCTGCTGTGCACCTCCAGCCTCTGCCCTGATCGTTCACTAGTACAGTAAATGTCATGGGAACAGGGGAAGTAACAACTGAAACCGAGCAGTAAGCAGGTTGTTTCTCTACTTCAGTGTGTGCTAACAGGCCCCAGGAACACCTTCTGAGGTATCTCAATATCAGCAAATTCAGTTTGTGAATACATTGTTTAGGTAGCATTTAGAGGAACAGCCTTCAGAATTTTTTCAGCAATATAATTTGTTCTTTGTAACATTAAAACCTTTAATCCCAGTACTCAGAAAACAGAGGCAGTCAGACCTCAGTGAATTCATGGGTAGTGAGTGTGGGCCAGCCAGCAATACACTGTGAGACTCTGTCCAAAAAAGAAAAAAGAAGCTAGATACATGAAGCTTTTGTGAATGAAAAAAAAGTGAGCTAAAGGAGCCCAGAGAGGTTCAGTGTTAGGAAAATACAAGCATACTGTGAACATGTATAAAAGCTCTTTGTTGGAGGAGAGGGTAAATCTTGCCTGCACAAGTGAAAAATAGATCACGTGAATTAAACATAAGAAGCCTTTGAAGTAGAGAAGCTTTACCTGAGGAGACCTGTGAGGCCTGAGGAGCCAACTTCTTGTTCGGGAAAGAAGATGCAGTTCAACAGAGCATCGAGGGCAGTGGTTCTCAACCTGTGGGTCGAGACCCCTACGTGGGTCAAACCACCTTTTCATAGGGGCCACATATCAGATATCCCACCTATCAGATGCTTACATTATTATTCATAACAGTGGCAAGGTTGCAGTTATAAAGTAGCAATGAAAACGGTTTTATGGTTGGGGGGGTCACACAACATGGGGAACTGTATTAAAGGGTCACAGCGTTAGAAAGGTTGAGAACCACTGCTCTGGAGAATTGCCACTTTCCACGTGGCAGATCCTCCTGTGAGAATTTGGATTTTACTGGGGCTTACAGAGGAGATGAAGGACTGGGTACAGCAGTGGGCTAGCAAGTGGGCTTTAGAAGCACCTTAGTCTTCCCATAGGCCCATGGAGACTTCAGTGTTTTAATGGCAGCAGATGTCTGGTTACTGAGTCAGACTTTTATTCAGTGTCATTTTTGTGGTTAAGTGTTTCGATGTGTTAATTAGTGACAGTTTAATTAGACCCAGTTTGAAGTTAGTTTCCCTCAGAATACTTTGCCTGTTTGCACTTGTATTGCTCTCTTTGAGAGTATGTGGTTTTAATTTCGATGTAGACTGTGAATGTTACTCCTATGCTCTTGAGTGTCTCCCTGTAGCTATGGAAGTGTAGACCTACTGTGGGAACCTTCAGTATGCATGTACAGCCATAGAGTATCTTTGAGGGCCACTCACTGGTTGATGAGACCATGTGATTAGCCACTGTTCCCAGCTTAGAACCAAATGCTTGCCTCAGCCCCTCAAGGCTAGTTCTCCACGGTGTATCTGTACGTCCTGGATCCTTAACAATAAACCCAGCTCTGCCGGACCCTGCTCCCCACCCCCACCAAGCCTTACAACTTGCAGTGTCATACATACTGTCTAGAGACTGCTGTTGCCATGCTCACACTTGAGGACAGACTAGCTGGCGCTATTGGAACAGACTAGACGAGCTCCAGTTAATGACATCCATATGAACGTTGAGATTTGAACTGTTCACCATCCCTGTGGGAGCCAGTCCACAGTCAGGTTGCCTCCCTAGACATTCTCGGTTTCTTCCCAGATACCTGCTGCTGGATCCTAGTAATTGCCAAAACCAGCTCAGGAGGGTTTCAACTTGAATCATGCGCACAAACTCAGCAATTCCACAGAGACACAGAGGGAGATACAATGGAAAAAGAAGTCTAACCACTCTTGCCCTCTGCTGAGAATACACTCGTGAAAGGTTGAGTAACATTGACAGTACGTCTGTGACACCAATTGTTCCGTGGTAGGCAGTGTGAACTGTTTCTGTTCTGAGTTGTGCTGATTGAAATGCAGCTCTCCTTACCTCCCTGTCACCAGCCATTTCAAATGCCATTTCTAAACCTAAACACCATTCATTAAAGACCTCATCAGTTGGGAAATTTGGAACACTCAGATCTAGATGGCCCTGGTCTTTCATGGAGAAAATGTCCAACTGACAGGAGGTCTGTAAGCTCCAGTCACAGAAGGCTGCCATTGTCCCTCAGCCAGAGTGAGTCTTTTGTACCTGCTGAGTCTGTCTGGCGTCACATTTCCTCCCAGGGACAGTGTGCTGACCAGCCACCTTAGATAACTCACTGCACACCCTGTGACTTCCTTTGGATTTTTGGATTTTTATTTTTATTCTTGGCTGGGGGAATTTTCCAGCCCCTCTAGGACCTTCTGTTCTTTAGAGGCTAGCGGCTTTCCTTCTGTTTTGTGAAGTGCCGAGTCATTTTCCCAGATACTTGTTCATGCAGCCTGCTGTAGCCCCTTGATCTCCCTTGCCAAGCGACAGGAAAGCGCTTTTGAAGTATCAGAGCCTTTTGCTGGGGTTTTATCTAGCTGTCCTTGTTTGGTATTTTGGCAAGAGTTCTACCCAGCATTTGTGCAGAGTTCACCCCATTATTTCTCTTCCTGCAAGTGGAACCAGGTTAACAAATGATAGACAATTATTTGCAGATGATTTGCAGTAAGAAATGTGCATCAGTCATAAAGGCTGCTCAGGAGACTATGCAAATGTGTCCATTATCACACACCTCCCAGGGCTCAGCACTCTTAGTTCTGAGGCAGAGAAAGGCTGTTTTGCATACTTTTTATTTATTTAATATTTCTGTTTTAAATTAGCAGAAGCTCACCAAAGCATAAAAGAAATTAGGTCTTCAGTAGGGCCTATTCCATAATCACCTGTATTTCATGGCCCGACAGAGGTGATGAATGTAGTCCACTGCCTTTGGCCTGGGAGTTTGCCTGCGTGCTCTTACAACAGAAATGACTGTCATGCTTGTTAATTTAAGGAAACATGTGATTTGGAGAAGATAAAGCCTGAAGCCAAGCGATACTTGGAAAAGTCAATTAAAATGGGAAAAAGAAATGGACTCCATCTTCCAGAACACGTAAAAAATGTGAGTTTGTTTCTTTTTATTTTTATTAATAAGTTTTGTTCTTTGACAATTTCATGTATGTGTAAGATGCATTCCAATTACTCTCTCACACATAAACCTCATTGTTTTCTTATTTGAGGAGAAAAAGACAAAAGTGCAACAAGAATCAACAGGTAGGCAAAGGGGTGAGTTTTAATAGGGCAGCCCATGACTTAAACCACCTATGATATATTTGATGCTTTCACTTTTCTTCTTTTAAAGATTTGTGTTATATGTATGTCTGTGGATTTCTGTATGTGTGTGCACACGTGTGTGCGCATGTGCGCACTCACGCTGATATCCACAGAGCCCAAAAAGAGATTGTGGTGCTTTGGAGCTACAGTTACAGGAGTGGTTGTTAGCTGTCTAGGGTGGGTGATGGGAGTTGAACAAAGGTTCTCTGGAAGATCTGTAAGCACTGTCAACCACTAAGCCATCTCCCCAACCCCTGCTTCAACTATTATTAACTATTAGTAACTAAACAACTTATAAATCTCTCTCTCAGAATAAAGAAAAGAAAGAGAAATAAAAGAAAAGATATAAGGAAAAAAGTAACAAAAAATAAATCTCTCTTTCTCTCTCTCTCTCTCTCTCTCTCTCTCTCTCTCTCTCTCACACACACACACACACACACACACACACACACACACCATCTTAAAACAGGATCTTACTATATATCTCTATTTGACCTGGAACTTGCTAAGTAGACCAGGCTGGCTTAGAACTCAGATATTCACATGCTTCTGCCTTCACCTCCTCTTCTGCCCCTGCCCCCAGAGTCCTGGGATTTCAGATGTATGGTACCATGCCTGGCAATGGTATTTTCTTTAATTCGGCATCCCCCATGTTTTGTTTATTTCATGTATATTAGGTGTATTTCCTTTGCCTTTTTTCCTTTAAAAATATGTCCAATGTTTCTAAAATTAAATTTCATATTTTAGTGGCCGGTTGTATTCTCCCTCTTTTGATCACACAGAGATAGGTCAGTCTTAAGAAACCCTTAATGATAAAGAGTTTGTAAGCTAGCACTTTAGGATAGGTGCCCTGTGACTAATATATACTTCTCACATAAAGAAAGATTAGCCAGTGAAAAGCAATGTTCAGACATTTTCTTCTGTAAGGCAAATTAAGTTCTAGATTCTGTGATAAACTCAGCCTCTTAATTAACTTTATTCTTCTTGAACAGGATATATATTTATGATTTATTCAGGTCATTTCTATAGACTACAGAACTGGAAGTTTGACAGACATCCAAACCAAGTTTTATTTGATAACTGATGTCATCCTGGCAAGAAGTACTGAGGGTGCAGTGGAAACATCCTATCTTTCTTGTCACCCACGTGTCCTTTGACCACTTTGTTTCCTGGTCATCCAACTGGGTAGCTGATGTCACTTGCTTGACCCTTTGACTTCCTGGCCAGTTTTCATGGGTCTATGAAAATTGCAGTAATTAAACTATGATTGGTCGAAGCAAACAGAATTCCATTCAAGCAACTTAAGGAAGTTGAAGGGTTTTAGAAGCAGGTGGCTTCCTGTGTTTTGTCACTAGCCACCTGATACCTGTTTCTCTTCTCTGTCTTCAATGATAGTGCTTATGTTTTTTGATAGGCTTGCTTTTTGTTACATACAAATAAACAAAAAAGCCTACCAATCTAAATGCTGCCATCCAGACACACATAGAACTCTGTCTCTGGGTCTCAGTGCCTTCCAGTAGATCCTTTGCCAAAGTAACACCTTGAGAACAGTAGACTTCATTATCCAGCATTGTTAGAATGAGATTGTCTTATATTTTTCTGGTGGTCCTCTTATCATCTCCTTGGGTCTTCTACCTAGAACTTCTCCAGAATTGTTAGAGAATTGCCAGGTGTGGGCTATTGGGGTCGGTCATTCCTTCAGAAAGATGGTATGGTGACCTAATGGGTATAGAGGACACGATCCTGAAATGTTCACTTTCAGGTTCTTCGTGAACTGTGTGTCTGCTGAAGAATAGGGAAGAGGAAGTGGGGATGCAATGGCAGGTTCTGAGACAGTGTTGAACAGAGTGTAAATGTTTGTAGACAGATTGACTGCAGTTCCTGTACAGAATGCATTTCTGAGAAAGGACTTCTGAGATAAGACTGGAACCTGACTTCATGTATAACTGAAACATGTTGGCTGATTGGATGAAAGGACACCTTTTCTGTTGTTAATCCCTGTCTGTCTTCCTTCTCTTCAGGAAATCAAATCAATGAAGAAGAGAATGAGTGAGCTTTGCATTGACTTCAACAAAAACCTCAATGAGGATGACACTTCCCTTGTATTTTCCAAGGCTGAACTCAGTAAGATTGTGTTTTTGCTAAATTGAATTATATCACCTCACAGTTTCCAACCTAATTTAAAATTCAAAGAATTCTTTTAAAAATTGTCTAGTATCAGGGCTGGACAGATGGTCAGTGGTAGCTGCTCTTGCCAGGGACCTAGGTTTGATTCCCATCACCTATATGTTTAATGTTTCTTAGTAACATACACTGCTGTTTAATTTAACAGCCTTCAAGCCTTGACAGTTTTTCAGCCTCTCCATGTCTCCTACACTGTAAACTAGTCTTTTACTCTAGGATATTATATTCTATTGGCTAATTTTACCTCCTCTCCATTAAAATGTCATCAGTACAGGTACCCTATAACATTTTTGTTTGTTTCAAATTGTTTTCTGAGCCAGCTAGCCCATCACTGCCGCCCCATTCCACCCCATTCTGATACAGTCCAAATAAGATCATGTGGTTGCGGTTGTGTCCGGATGTCAGTTCCCACACTGCTGAAAGCAGCGTGTCCATGCTGAGTAAGGCAGTGACGAGTGGGAACTGATTCGTGGGAAATGCCTTTTTGCAGGTGCTCTTCCTGATGACTTCATTGACAGTTTAGAAAAAACAGAGGAAGGCAAGTACAAAGTCACCTTAAAGTATCCCCACTATTTTCCTGTCATGAAGAAATGCTGTGTCCCTGAAACTCGAAGGAAGATGGAAATGGCTTTTCATACCAGGTGCAAGCAGGTACCATAAATGTCTTTATTTTGATCTGAACAGAATTGATTGAGGAGAGAGTGGCTCAGCACCTAATAGCTCTGTTGCATGTGCACTGCCTCTAGTAATTGCAAACACCTATGACAGTTTCACCTTTTCTTGTCCTTGGGGTCAGTTTGCTTGCTGTCACAAGCTAAACTGCTGTAATAAATATGGAACAGGTAAAAACAAACAAGAGTTTGTTTGTATCCCTCCTACATTTGAAGAGCTCATGAGGAACCTCCCCCTCCGTAACAAGTGACCACCAGGTAGGCTCTGGACATCACTGCTACTCTTGGACAAGGAGTGGACAAAGTATAGGCCACACATTGTTAAAGACCTGTCACAAGAAATGAGAACAACACTAACAAAAGCCCGTACAAATACCATCCAAGGACTCTAGTCACAGACCATCGGCTCAAACTCCATTTGTAATCACCTGCTGCAAGGGATGCTGAGGTATATCCTTTAGTTGACAACTGTTTGCTAGACTTAGAGTTTTATTATTAAAGGGGGCATTAAAAATTGATTCTGAACCTCACATTAGCCAAGAAACCATGAATATCAGGCCCTAGCCATTGAATGTCTTGAGCTCAAGCACCAAGATCTCTGCCTGCCATTCAATCAACCCAGTTGTAGTTTCTCATGATGTAGCAGCCTACCAATAGAAAAACAAGAAATAATCCATCTCACCCCTAACCCACATTCAGTGCTAGTATAGAAACAGCATAATCATACCCAAGAAGGAAGGAAGGGAGGGAGGAAGAGGCAAAGGCAGACCTTAAGCAAGGAGTGGCAATACAAGTCCTTAATCTCAATAGAAACAGATGGTCCCTATGAGTTTGAGGCCAGCCTGTTATATATAGCAAGCTCCTGACCAGCCAAGGCTATCTGGCAAGACCTTGCTCAAAAAACAAAAAGGAGGAGCGAAACAGCAGGAACACAAGAGATACAGACCTTTTCAAACGTTGTTGGGAAAAAAAGTCTTTTACCAGTTGTATTCCATGCCCTGCCTCCCCACACCTGCCTATCGGGAGTCACTTCTTGTCTGTTTTCTCCCATGGCCATGGCTTAGGGACTGCTGGATTTCTACTAGTGCCAGTTTGAAATACAAGGATTAGGTCAGGAACTAAATAGCAATAGTATGTTCCATATCCTTGGTAATAAAATGTCTTCAAAACTTTAGCTTCTAGCACCATTTTTTTCTAGGCAGTTAAAACATCCATAGTCAAATACTGCTTTTGGTCATAGTTCTTACCAAGTTTTATTACTGATTCATTTCTATATTTGTCCCTCTGTTTAAAAAAAACTTTGCTTTGGGGCCATTTGGAAAAGGTAAGCTTTTGCAAGGAAGAAAAGAAGTAGGCAGTGTTCTCAAATTAATCTCTGTAGTTGATTAACTCAAGGACCTTCTACTCCCACGACACTAGGAATGTGGCAGAGCTGGCTTGTCCAACAGACTGAATTCGCAGTAAAGTCTGCCCTGTCTTCCGTCTTCCAATGCACTTTTTTTCATTTTTTTGTCTTAGAAACTGCCCAGTTCTTTGAGCTCATCTCTTTCCTATAATTTTTTCTAAAAGTAGCACTTAGTGACAAGCAATATTGATTTTCCCAAGCAGTTTCTCTAGAACTAAGACCTAATTCTACAATGCATATTGCCAAAGTTACAGCATCAACAGCTGCAGTGAACACTACCCACAGTGCATGCGTGTGCATACCCACAGTGAGCAGCACTGCAGTAAACAAACACTACCCACAGTGCAGTGCGTGTGCATACCCACAGTGAGCAGCACTGCAGTGAACAAACACTACCTACAGTGCATGCGTGTGCATACCCACAGTGAGCAGCACTGAAGTGAACAAACACTACCCACAGTGAATGCGTGTGCATACCCACAGTGAGCAGCACTGCAGTGAACACTACCCACAGTGCAGTGCGTGTGCATACCCACAGTGAGCAGTACTGCAGTGAACAAACACTACCCACAGTGCAGTGCGTTTGCATACCCACAGTGCAGTGCGTGTGCATACCCACAGTGAGCAGCACTGCAGTGAACAAACACTACCCACAGTGCATGCGTGTGCATACCCACAGTGAGCAGCACTGCAGTGAACAAACACTACCCACAGTGCAGTGTGTGTGCATACCCACAGTGAGTGTCCTAAGCTGGAAAGCCTGCACTGTCTCTTTCCAGTTGCTTTTCACCTCTGTACTTTTTCATTTTTCTTATAGCAGTATTTTATTCCCATCAGTCTCCATATTCCATAGTACATCTTTTCAGAACCATTCAAAAGCATTGTAAAGATAAGCTTTAAAGTGAGTTTGAGACTAGTTTGAACTATAAATTGAGCCTTTGTCTCAAAAATCAAAACAAGTCAGGTTTGGTGGCTTAAATCTACAAATCATGTATTTAGGAGGCTGAGACAGGTAAGTTTCTATGAATTTAAGGCTAGCCTAGGCTACAGACTGAGACCCTGTCATAACCATCAATGCCCCTCTCCCCACACACACGAGAAAATACGAGGTTGCAGAGGTGGATGGGACTCGGTGGATAAAGGAGCTAGTCATGCAAACCTGACAACCCTACAGAAAGCCAGCTACAGTGGCACATGTGTAATCTCAGCAGTTTTACTTAAGATGGGAGGCTAAGGCAGGAAAATCACCTGGAATTGGAGTTCATGGGCCAGCTAGCCTGGGGTTTGCAGTTCAGTAGTAGAAACAAGAGAGACCCTGCCTCAGCAAAGCAAAAGGCAAGAACCAAACTTGGAACGTAGTTCTCAGACTCCACACACATACTGCAGTATGCACACCTCTCCTCAACCTACACACACACACACACACACACACACACACACACACACACACACTAAAATATTTTAAAAGTGGTATATATAAGAAATGAAATTGATCCATAAATAATTTGCTGACTTGATTGTTAGGATTAATGATTCTTTCTTTGATATTATAAGATTACTTTTCCAGTGCTGAAGAGATTCCTTAGTAGTTAAGAACACTTACTGCTCTGGCTGAGTATCCAGATTTGGTTCCCAGCACCACAAGTTATCTTGCAGCCATCAGTAAATCCAGTACCAGGGGATCTGATGACCCATTTGGACCCCTCAAGCACCAGGTACATGTGCAGTGAATATATATGTGCAGGCAAAACAGGCATACACAAAAATAAAGCAACTTCTTAAAAAGTAAAAACAAAAAAAATAATCTTTTATTGTTAAAGATAAAATAGGATTTTTTTTTTTTTTGGTGGCACACACGAGGGTACCAGTTCCTCTGCATTTTACATTCACATCAGCAGTACACAAGGGTACAGTTTCTCTGCATCCGTATCAGCAGCACATCATTTTCAATGTGTGGATATAGAAAAGCTAAACAAATTCATGTGAAGTTAAAATGAATTTTATGCTGTGTATAATTTGTCACAAACATGTCAAAGTTGTAATAATGAATATTTGATACTTATATAATTGAAAATAAGTTAGAAATCATGGTAGTTCGTAAAGTATGCTTTGCTCTGAGTTTACAGCACCTCATAGTTTATGAAGAACTTACAGCCATTACAGAAACATAGTGTCATAAGTTATTCCAGGAATAAAATACCACATTTCCAACCTTGCTTAGGCTGAAATGGAGGCAGTGGTTAAACTGGTCTAAACCTGTTGGACAGTGTTAGAGGCTTGCTGCTGCCGTGGCCGTGCTTCTGCCCTGAGTCCAGCTGCTCACCTTCCTCTGTGTTTGTTTTTCTCGTTACTAGGAAAACACCAAAATTCTGCAGCAGCTCCTCCCACTGCGGGCACAGGTGGCCAAACTGCTCGGCTATAACACCCATGCTGACTTTGTCCTTGAACTGAACACTGCAAAGAGCACAAGCCATGTGGCAACCTTTCTAGGTCAGTCCTTTATTAGGGTCAGTTCTATGTCTTCTGTTTTCTCTGCCCCCATCTCAATCACTTTACTGTATAATATCTCCTTAACATCTGCCTCAGCTAGGCACCTAGGCTGCCCAGTTGAGAACATCCTGGTTTCAGGAGAAGGGTATGGATCAGCTATTAACCTTAGATGAACTCCGTTCTTGGGGCTGCTGGTGTTGTTGGGACAGTGAATGTAATTTTTACATGTGACCAGTGTGGATGGGCTGACTGTTAGCTCATTGCCTCTGTTTACTGCCACTGTGTATTTAATCCTGTATACTCTGGCTACTGAGAGATTTGTATGAAATAAGCTAAAGATATGGCATAAAATGAAAACAGCATACATTTAAAAAAAACTGGAACTTTACCTACCAAAGTCCGTCTTTTAATAGATAAATGTAATACAGAATTAAAACTAATTACTACCGTCACATTCATTTTAGGTCTTTTTTTCATTAAGTTTCTTAAAACCAGGGTTTCCTGTGCTTGGTGGCACATACCTTTAACCCCAGAATGCAGAAAGATCTCTGAGTTCAGGGCCAGCCTGTCTCCATTGTGAGTGCCAGACCAGCCATGGTACAGGAAAACAACAGTGAACAGAGCGGCTGCTCTGAAAACAATCCCTACAGCTGTGCAAAGGCCAGGCTGGCACGGGCCACCCAACATCGCTGAACTTGGAGCCAGAGTCAGGGCATCCTTAGCGTAAGCAGGCAAGCTAGGCTAGACAGTTAACAAGCACAGGTTCAAGTGGGAGACCGTGCTTCAATAAACAAGACGTAGAATGATTGAGGAAGATACCACATATTAACATACATGTACAAGTGCACCAACCCATACGTGTGAGCACATATGCACACAGAGTATATACAGACATGTGCTTTTATCTCCAAGAACTGATATTAAAGGTATATGCTAGCACAAACTCGAAAATGATATTAAAATTACTTTGTTCTCTTCCAACAATAAAGTATTTAGCTTTAATAATCTTTTATTAGTGGAATCAAGTTGGAACTGATTAATAATGGGTTAAAATTAGCCGTGACAGAACACATCTGTAATCCAGGCAGTCCGGAGGCTCAGACAGAAGGATGCCATAAATCTGAGTCTAACCTGGGTCATGTAGCAAGTACCAGAGAGCCACAGTGTGAGACCCTATGAGTGAAAATAAACTGATGAAAAATTGGTTAAGAATTCAGCTTTTAGTCCGAAATTTACTCCAGTGTCTTCTCAATAGCCATGGTTTACTTATGTATATATGGTTGAATCATATATAACTCAGAAACGTGTGTTCCATCAAAAACATCCTATAATTAACTTGTGCCTTATGAGACCTTTGGAATAACTCCCTTTTATTGGGAGTAGACGGTGGTATGCGAAATGCTAGAAGCACAGAAACAGCAGGACAAAGTATTTCCTTGGGGTCTCCGCTGGTAGGAGGAGCAGAGGCGTGCACAGGTGGCTGATGTAAAACCGGAGGCACATTGTCCATGAGAGCGGCTTGGCTTGGGGACTTGGCGGTCTTGCTGAGAATGCTTTCTGTAGTGCTAACTGCCTCTGCTGAGATGTCTCCCTCGCAACTATTCTATTAACTTTAGCTCCCTCTCTGGCTGGCCTTATGCTGCCTGTCTTCACATGGTTTCTTCACATAGTTAACACATTGTGAAAAGAAATGCAAAAGAGCTTACTCATGTAATTATCCTTTTTAAAAAGCAAATAACCAGAATTTGACTACAGTATATAAGTTTTGACTATTGATTTCTCCTAAATCTAAATCTAAAGTCTAGAACTGCTCTCCAAATCCTTATCTTCAGAATGGAGCTGTGGACTGCAGGCCAACCCCATGTTCAAACAAACAGAGCAGTTTCTAAATGATGTTGCCTGCATGTCACAGAAGTTAGTTGTTTTAGTAACACAGCCTTGCTAAGAAATACACAGACAGACACACACACATATACACACACACACACACATGTATACATTCATGCACATGCTTAATGTTAACATTGCTTTGTTCTGAATTATAATATCCCTGGGTCAGAACTCTTGAGGTAAGCTTCCTCGTTGCTGCTATTAGAAGGAAATTATGGCTGGGTTTTGGTGGTATGAAAGATAAAGCAAAAGAGTTATCAACTAAGTCTCTGAAGAGAAAGCTCTGCCCCCTCCAGCTCTTTTTCTCCTGTGCTGTTTCCTCTGACTGATCATGTGCAAAACTGGCAGTACTTATGAAAACACTTGCTCCAAAGGATGCACCACTAACTCAGCCATTTCCCTCATAGATGATTTAAGCCAGAAACTAAAACCCTTGGGTGAGGCAGAACGGGAGTTTATTCTGAGCTTGAAGAAGAAGGAATGCGAAGAGCGAGGCTTTGAATACGATGGGAAGATCAATGCATGGGACCTCCATTACTACATGACACAGACAGAGGAGCTCAAGTACTCCGTGGACCAGGAGTCCCTCAAGGAGTACTTTCCCATTGAGGTGGTCACTGAAGGCTTGCTAAGCATCTACCAGGAGCTGCTGGGACTTTCATTTGAACAAGTGGCCGATGCTCATGTTTGGAATAAGAGTGTTTCACTTTACACGGTGAAGGATAAAGCTACGGGAGAAGTGCTAGGGCAGTTCTACCTGGACCTCTACCCAAGGTACCGATTGACTCAGCCTCGAACATTGCCTCCATGTACAGGGGTTAACATGTGGGCTGTCACCAAGCTGTGGTGGCACAGGTCTTTAATCTCAGCATTCAGTAGGCAGAGGCAGGTGGGTCTCTTAGTTTAAGGCCAGCTTGGTCTACAGAGCTACACAGAAAAGCCAACAACAAAAAAAGTAGGCTCTGAAGTCAGAATGTCTACCTTCATCCCTCTCTAGACAAGTTCTGCAGCTTTGCTGTTCCGTCTCCTGAAAGATGGGGGTGCTTTGGAGCCCTGGTTTTGTGGATTATTGTGAAGATTACATTGGCTGATTGCTTTCATATTGTTTAGAAAACTGCACAGCACATAGCTGAGTTCTTTTTTTAAAAAAGTATACATTTGTAAGTGTGTGGTGCACATGTGCATACATGTGCCAGCCTAGACAGGACATCTGAACACCCAGCCCATATAAAGTCTTCAATAAGTATTAGCTAACATCACCGTCTACTTCATTTACTGAATCTAAAATTGCCCCCAAAATGTTTATTGTATAGATATCTGTCTTCTAGTCAGTCCTCTACGCTCTGTGAAGATTTTTCTCATCTGTTTGGGGACCATCATGACATAGTAGAAATAGTAAAATGTTTGCTGTTAAGTCTAATGAGTCCAAATGCTCAACCAACATAACCTCTATGAGATGTCCGTTCTTCTGAGCCCTTTATAGCAATGTTTATGCACTGAGAACTGTTCATGCACATTTCTCAAACATTTAGTCAGGGATAAAATTTCAAATATTAATGTTTAAAGTATGTAACTATCAACTCCAAATGTTCCATCAGACACAAAAGATTTAGATCTTTTTCTCCTAAGGCTACTTTGTAAAACAAACCCATTCTTTTGCAATTACTAACCCATTACAAATAGGCCAAAAAGAATTGTGGCCCTCCCTCCTTCATTAGAGGGTCGTGGGTAATACCCTGGCTCAGAAAGAGGCTGAAGTGTGATCCATTTGGTGGCACAGGTGTCCTTAAGCACCTAGGCTATCCCAAAGCTTTTTGGAAAAGTGACAGGAGGGCCAGTGATAGCTCAGTGGGTAAAGGTGCTTGCCACCGAGTTTTACAACGTAAGTTTGATTCCCAGAAGCCATAGTAAAAAATGACTGACTCTGACCTTCTCACACACACACACACACACACACACACACACATGTATACACACACATGCTGTCTCTTAACATACTTCCGAATCCTCCCATCCACCACGTCTCTGCCAATATACTTACTTGTCTTCTATATTAGAGATCTGGTTGTTGATACCAGAAAAGTTATGGAAAACACAGGGTTATCTCTTGTAAGGATAATGACCAAACTTCTGCTCATTTCTGTCATCGTCTTTGCATGAAGATGAAGTACAGGGAACGTTTTATTGTCTATCCAAAGCAGGGCTCGGAGCAGACCCTCTAAAGGCTTGTGGTTTTCTTTTTTAAAACATATTTTATTTTTATTCATCAAATACTGAGAATCTTAAACAGTCAAAATCGTATGATTCTTACATGAAACTAACTGCAAGGGAAGAACTTTTAGTCTCTATCACTTTATAAATATAACATGAAAAGACATCTCAGAATCGAGATAATTATTAAAGTAACTAAATGAATATTTGTTTGTTTTATTTGTTTAGGGTTGTCCTTGTGTTGTTTTAAACAGGATTTCTTTGTGCAGCCCTGGCTATCATGAAGCTCACTATCCAGTCCAGACTGGCCTTGAACTCACAGAGATTCTCCTGCCTCTGCCTCCTGTGTGCTGAGAATAAAGATGTGAATCACCATAAAAGGGCTGGAGAGATGATCAGAAATTAGCCAATGGCTGCCCTCGCCCATCTACAACTCGAGTCCCAGGGCATCTGACTCCCTTTTCTGGCCATGTGGGCACTGTACGCACACAGCTCAGTTCTCAGTGCCCACATCAGCAGCTCACAAGCACTTACGATTCTCTACATAGGCACCTGTGCACGGGACATAAACATGCCCATAAATAATAAAATAATTTTAAGATAAATTATAAGTAAAAAGCAAAAAAAGAGTAAAGCCTCTCTGAGGATTTAAGAATTAGCAGAACGTCTTTAATTGAAAAACAGAAACAGCAGAATCTCCTGAGATTGTTAGCAGGAATATTTACTTATTGCTTCCACAGTACATTGGCGCTCACTTAGCTCTCTCACCAAGTACATACAGCATCTTACAGTCTACCAAACAATAAATAAAATAGCAGAGTGAGAATGCAGTGTTTTTCTCTTGTCCTGTTTATACATTTCCAGTTCACTCAGATCTTCCAAGAATACCCATGAGCTCACTGAATTCCCAGATGCTGCAGTTGCAGTTTCCAAATCTGCCAGAATTATCCAGCTGGCTGTACATAGCACCCAAATCTTTCTGCATCCTTAATCCGGTTACCTTATCTCAAAGGTACTCACTAGCTTTAGCATCCGTATGCTGTGAGTATGGTCCCCTGTTGCCTTTGCATCTTTGTCTTTGTCACAGATTGATTGGGGTGAAGACTGGTTAACTTTATGTCTAAAACTGGTCCCACATTTACTTCTGCTAGGCTTTTCATATGGGGTATTGGTTCATTTAGTAGTTAGGTAAGTTCCAGAGCTACCATTGCCTGGATTTAACCCTTTGTGTGCTGCAGATTTGCCCTTGTTCTAGATTGTGTCTAGAATTGATTTGCCAAAGTTTTTCATGAGTCTCTTCCACTTCTCACTGTCCCAAGCAGGTCTTTATCCACGCTCTACACGGAGCGGGCTGCTATGGTTTGTTCCCTGTGGGAAATCTCTGATCCAGCATCAGTCCCTGCTTTGTTGCTTCTTGATTTTGTTCATTTTTTCCTGAGACACTCCAGACTGAACTCAACTCCCGGATACCTGGGATCACTGGTGTGTGTCACCACACCTGGCCAGTGTCACCCTTAATCAGGGTAGCCTCTGTCCTGTGTCTTAAAAATGGGTCCCAGGCACTGGTCCTACATCATCTACAGCTGTAGGTTTGAACACATCTGTATTTCTGCCCAGTCAAGGCTTTTTTTTTTTTTTTTTCTGCTCTGTTCCCCAAGAGCAGTGGGTTTACACAGCTCTAAGAACAGAAGGGTCTCCTCCTGTGGTATTAAGGCCTTAGTCTGTAGGAGACAAGTGAAAAAAGCATCTAAGTGATGCTTTGTAGCCTTTCCCTGACTAATGCTGGCTCAGGAGTGTCTGCCCATCCTCATCCTTTTCCTGCAAAAGATTTGATACTGCAGGTGATACTGCTTGTCCCTTGTGTGCAGCCCGTGATTCCATGTTGTATCTAGACCAGCACCGATCTTTAGTATTTGGCTGAAATCTCCTATTACTGTGGTGTCCAGCATCTACCCAGACTCATGCAGGGGTCAGGGAGGAGGGACCAAGAAAATGTCTTCTGGTGTCAAGTCTGACTTAATGCCTAGAAGACATGACATGTTTGTTTTGCTGAAGAATAGTATCCATTTCACAGTTCTGTGTCTGTCTCCCAGGGAAGGAAAATACAACCATGCCGCCTGCTTTGGCCTCCAGCCAGGCTGCCTTCTCCCTGATGGCAGTCGGATGATGTCTGTGGCCGCACTGGTGGTCAACTTCTCTCAGCCTGCATCAGGTCGGCCGTCTCTCCTGAGGCACGACGAAGTGCGAACTTACTTCCATGAGTTCGGCCATGTCATGCATCAGATCTGCGCGCAGGTAAGCAGGGTTTGCTTCCTGACAAAACCATCAGTTATTTCCAGTTGCTTCTTTCCTTTTGGCTGCTGTCAGGTCTCTCTCGTGGCCTGATAGGTTGGAGAAGTGTGCAATGTGCAGAGTCGTGGCCTGATAGGTTGGAGAAGTGTGCAATGTGCAGAGGCACAGCTTCCTTGTCACACCCTCTCACACTGCGCTTCCACTCTGACCTTAGTCCACTAATGAAAGGTCTTGTAGTGTAGCTGTTTGTGGAGAAACGGCAGTGGCTTCCAACCTCTGAACCTTTATTCCTTTTCTACTGCTGAGTAACCTCAAGTTAAAATCACAAGTAACAGCCATGCAGAACTCGGAGTGGTGGTATGCTAATTGTAACCGTGCACTGGAAAGAGGAAAGGAAGATCAGGAGTTCAAGACTAGCTTTGACTACATAGCAAATTCAAGGCCACCTCAGGCTTCATGAGAGTCTAACACAAATGAACAAGTAAACAAATAAATAAATGACCATGTTCATGTGTGTGGTGGCCAGAGGTCAGCGTGTAATGTTCTTCAGGAACTGTCCGCCTTGGTCTCTGAGCCCTGGGGCTCACTAGTCAGGTTAAACAGGCTGACCAGCAGCCCCAGGACCCCATTCCAGGAACCCACCATTTGCTGGCATGTAAAGTAGAATCTGGGGCTGGAGCTCAAGCCCTCATGCTTACTCAGCAGCTGTGCTGTCTCCCTGGGCTAGGAAGGGGTTCGGTTTTCTTTTCGTTTTTATCTTTTGAAACAAAAATCTGATAATGTGTAGCCCAGCTGACCCTGAACACAAGGTCTTCCTGCTGCAGTCTCGGGTGCTCGGGGGTGATGTGTGAGCTCTGCTTCGTGTTCTCACAGACGTTTGTTAAATCCAGGCTATGCCAGCAAGTCCTCTACCACCCTGGGTTCTACCAGCAGCACAACAAAAGTAAATCAATGAATGAATGAATGAATGATATTTTCTCTCAACTGAATGCAATTCATTTAACCACTTAATAGAACCAAAATATTTTTGGTTTTATGTTACAAACTCGTTACTATTTAACCATCATTTACATTATT
The DNA here is from genome assembly GCF_963924665.1 of Micromys minutus. Lineage (NCBI taxonomy): Eukaryota > Metazoa > Chordata > Mammalia > Rodentia > Muridae > Micromys > Micromys minutus. Next base: position 5,385,931 of record NC_137955.1, on the reverse strand, counting down.
AGCCTCTAGTCACTTAACCTAATGTTTTAAATATATTGGTAGAAATTAAGAGACCGTTTTCTAAATTTAGAATCTCTGGGTTCATCCACTGGTACTATTTTTTTCCATCTATACACATGGTTACATATCATACACACATACTCAGTTATATAGGCAAAATAAATTATTCAAAACTAGTTTTTTCAACAAATTATCTGTTATTCTGGTGTTTGGGTTTGTTTTGTTTTGTTTTTGGTAAGGAAACACAAAAAGGCCTAGGGCTACCTGTAGTGGTCACACCTGTAAACATGCCAGCATGCATGAGACTGAAGCAGGAGGATTGCCATGACTTTGAAGTGGTGTGTATAACATCCTCATGACCTTGGATTCAATTCCTAACACACACACACTGGGAAACAGAAGTGTGTATGTATGTATGTATGTATGTATGTATGTATGTATGTATACCAAGTGTACATAATACTCATGGAAGCCAGAAAAGGTCAGCAGATCCCCGGGACTGGAGTTGCAGACATCTGTGAATTGCCATGTACGTGCTGGGACTCAAACCTGGGTCCATTGTAAGTGCTTTTAACCATCTCTCCAGTCTTGTTTATTTTAGGCTGAATACAGCTCTATAAAACCTCCTTAGATTCATGTTGTAAGGCGAATTCTAAAAACTTATAGGAGGACCCCAACCCCCTACACACACATCCTATACAACCAAAAAAGTAATGAACCACAAGTTTAGAACTCCTAATTCCTCAGGTTACTGCTCAATGTTGACTGATGGCTAGCAGTTTACAACAAAGTAATTCAGTGTCTGAATCACACTTACTAAAATAATAGTTATCTGCCAGGGTTTTCTGTTCCTGATGTAGACGCTTGAGGCACAACCCTAGTACATCCTCGGTATCTGCGCTCACCCTGTGTTCTTCACAGCTCTCCACAGCTCTGCTGTTCATGGGACTTGGCATCACTTTTGATCCTTTGAGGATCACTAGCACTGGAAAATACTTTCCTGACATTTGAAAACTGATACATAACTGACATAAGCTGCTTCGTATGTAACTTGATGTCTAATACTAACCCAGTCCGGTATTTTCCTGTCTTATCACTTGTGTGCCTGGTGCCTAAGGACGCCAGAGGAGGGCGTTAGGACTGCTAGAGCTAGACTTACAGATGGTTGTAGCCACTTGTGGATGCCAGAAAATGAACCTGGGTCCTCTGGGAAAAAACCCAGTGCTTCTGACCACTGCCATCTCTCTTAAACCAACCAATTCCCTTCCATTCTTAGAACTCTGGCTAACCATTCATGAACAGAATTGTCCTTTGGATGAGTGTGCAGATACTGTCCTGTGCATGGTCCTCTTAGAGTGGAGTGTTGAGGTGTTCATGCTTAGAACCAGTAACCAATACCTTTTGTACACACAGATCTGTGTATTTGCTGCTTTTAAGTTTAGAAACCTTTTGTACTGATCTCAAACAGATGGCAGTTGAGTAAAATGCATAACTTCTGTGTTCACTAATAACTTCTGAATTGGATTTAAGATATGACACCTTGTTGTTTGGATTCTGCACTGTCAGTCTGGAGGTTGGAGGGCCAGAGGCGCTCATTGGAGCGGAGCGTGTCATGGCTGTATTTAAATGCTTGTGCAGGAACTTCCAGTTTTCAGGCATGTGGATGCCCTAGTTCACTGTTTACTGTGTTGTCATTAGGGACCTGAGTTTCACTGTGGTTTTGTGTGTGAACTGCCAGGTCAGTAATTTGGAAGATATCAATCAGCAGAGGCCTTGCCAGTATCTGTTCCTGCTTCGTGGGTTGTGCTCTCTGTCATCCCTGGCCCTCTGAACTTGTGCGGAAGTCAGAGTACTGCTTCCCATAGGTTTTCATTCATGCTGATGTCTCTGGTTGTGTGCTAAAAGCAGCAATGAGCTTTGAACTATAAAGAAATAATTATTTTAATAAACATCAGAATCACAATAAAGCCTTAATTAAAAGTGAAAGGGCTATAGTCAGACAAACTTCAAATGACGTGACCTGAAATAGGCTGTAAAGTAACACCATTGGTTTGTTTTTTTTTTTCTAAATATTTGAATTATATAACACTTTAGAGAAACAGATTCTATCAGGGAAGATTAAAATATATAGGGCCAGGTTTAATCCCATGTGTCCCATCCAAGAAAAAGAAATGTGATTTGGCCTTTTCAAACCCTCCCATATCTCTAGTCATAAAATGGGGACAAGTCTGGCATAATGGTAGACACCTTTAATTCCAGTTCTCAGTAGATGGAGGCAGTTGAATCTCTGTGAGTTCAGAGCCAGCTTGATCTACATTGTGAGTTCCAGGACAACCAGAGCTATGTAGTGAGACCCCCATTTTGAAATACAAAACTAAAATAAAATGGAGACAGTAACAATTTTTAGTATTTATTTTTCTTTTTTCTTTTTTTTTTTTTTTTTTTTTTTTTTGGAGGGGGCAGTCGGGGCTTGAGACAGGGTTTCTCTGTGTAGCCCTGGCTGTCCTGGAGCTCACTGTGTAGACCAGGCTGGGCTTGAATTCAGAGAGCCACCTGTCTCTGCCTCAGTGCTGAGCACTGGGCTTAAAGGTATGCGGCACCACCTCCTGGCTAGTATTTTATCCTGCAATAGAGTATCTTTTGTTTATCTTTTGATATTTTTTATTATTTCCATAACGTCCTATGTAACTCAGTCATTTTAGAAGTGCAAGAGGGAGCAGACCGTGACCATGAGGTTCAAGAAAACACATGGGTGCACATTCAGAGGGTCTGCGAGCGTAAGGCTATGGAAGGCTCCACGTCAGTCAGGACCTTTGCCTTGCTGTGATGGTCTCTAATTGCTTCAAGTTTGATTCCAGAAGCAAAACAGAATGAGCTACTGACTCTGCTGGGGTAGTAGAGCATTAGTTGTAGAGAAGCAGAGATACTTTATCTTCAAACTAAAATTACGATATGATTACTCGGTTGGATATAATTGCTTGGTCAGAGCAACCAGGACTCAAGACAGGTACATACTGGGCAGGAAAGAAATAAAATGGAGCTGTGTAAGGTGTCAGACACCTGTAGTCCCAGCACTCCCAAGGCTGAGGCAGAAAGATCTCCGTAGTAAGTTTGTGATCAGCTTGAGCTGTGTAGCAAGCCATTGTCTCAGAAACTCAAAAGAAGCGAAGCAGAAGCCAGAGCAGCCTGAACCTTCAGAGTGTCACCAGCACAGCACTGCGTCCTCTGCACGGCTCTCCCGCAGGTGACCCCAGCATTGCTTCTCTAGTTTTCTAAGTGACAAGGCTCTTGTATTAGCAGCCCAGCGTGCTCCAGCCGCCCTGCTGTCTTCTCTGCCAGCTGTGCTGCCTGTGATCTGAGCTGGCTCTCCCACACACAGTCCTCATGTATGGGTCAGTTATCGGACGGTGTGCTGCGGGGGGGGGGGGGGGGGGGGGTGCAGAGTGTGAGTGTCTCCAGTTTCACATGACCCTGTGGACTTTTAAAGTGTGTGGCTTTGAAGCCAGACATGATTTTATTGAGGATCCCTCTTTTATTGTTATTTTGTTTTATGTATCCATGCATAAGTACATACATATATGTTAATACAGAATAAATGCTAACATAAACCAAAATGTGCATGTGTATAATATGTGCATGTATATAATATGTGCATGTGTATAATATGTGCGTGTGTATAATATGTGCATGTGTATAATATGTGTTTGGAGATTTGCATATTTCTTTTGTTCACTACGGTTTTTATGTACAATTATTAGCTTTTTTTAAAGAAAGATTACTTTTATGTGTCTGTCTTTATGATTATGGATGCCAGTGGAAGCCAGAAGAGGGCATCAGATCCCTTGGAGCTAGAGTTACAGGTATTGTGAGCCTTCAGAACAGTCCTGGGAACTGCACTCTGGTCTTCTGGAAGAACAGTGAGTCGGTTCTCTTAACCACTCAACCAATCTCTCCGGCCCCTGCGTTATTTTATTTTTAGTAATTTTTTTTTTGAAGACGAAAAATGATCAGGTGATTTTTTTTTTAAAGCAGAATTATTATCTCCTCTGCACAATATATAAAGAATGCTAGGATGAAATTCAAAATAAGAAGTTGATAGTGTCTTGAATTTTTAGGATTCAAGGGCATGAAAGGCAAAGAATCTAAAAGTTGAACTGCTAATACAGTCAAGAGAGGTGACAAATTAAATGTTATGCACTTGAAGGACAAAGTGAAAAGACATGAGCCTGGGCCTAGGTCAGGTGGAGCCTAAGAGAAGTCGTCTTTGAGTTCCTGAGTTGGGTTCTCCAGCCGCACGTTCTTCTCACTGCCTCTGTCGTCAGACCATGAGCAGGACTGCCCTGGGCATGTGCTGGGCCGGTGGGCATCAGTGATCCAGGTTCTCTCTGACCTCGGAGGTCAAGATTAAGTGGAACTTTTATTTGTTTTCATCTGAAAAGGAGCAGTTTAAATAAGTGCCTAGTTAGGACAACATAGTACCCTGAAGGCAAGCCCATGAAGTTCATTGAGACATTCAAGACTTCCACATTGTGTTTCTTCCTGTCCTTAGTCACTGACCTGTTGAACTGCAGGACTGCTGTAAAGACTACGAAAAGATGAACTGTTTCTCATGTCTTCTTTGTTACTGCTATGTTCTAGTGATGACTAGATATGTTGGAAAATAAAACCATGGCCTCTTACCCATCTAGTATAGGAAAGCCTAGTAGACAGAGGCTACCTGTTCTTTAGTGCCTTGCTTCATTACATGAACTTCTCCATTAGCTGTAGATGTGGGGTAGATCAGACAAATTCAGATGTGACTACATGCTATTAAATCAACAGTAGGTCACTTGGGTCAGCCAAGGTCCCTTCTCCTGTCACTTTTCCTGGGCATGCTGTACTTACTCATTCCAACAGTTGTCTTTGCTTTGCCTTGGAATTTATTATCATAAAAATGACCCGTAGTTGTAACCTGTAAAAGGAGTTAGTCTCTTAATTAAACAACAGTAACCCATAATACTTTGACCTTAAGTGTTACAAGAATTCACATAACAAATTTAGTTAAGTTTGTGTCATTTTACTCTGCTGTGTAAGTTTAAAAGTTAATCTCTACATCAGCAAGACACACGTTGTGAATCTGCAATGGAATATATTTTAGACATCCTAATGTCTATTTGGGAGATAGTAAACCAAAGACTCATATTTAGGGCTAGAGAGGCAGCTCAGTAGTTTTTAAAAAGCTGCTCTTGGGGAGGACCCAGGTTCAGTTCCTCGCACCCACATGACAGCTCATAACCGTCTGTACCTCTAGCTCCAGAACCTACCCCTGTACTAGCCTCCACAGACACCAGACATGCATGCTTGTGTACATACGTGCAGACAAAACACCCATGTGCATAAAATGAATCTTTAAAAAAAAAAAAAAAACAGAAAATTCTCATTAGGTAGCTTTTTCTCTCAAAAATTCCCATCCAAGCAGAAATCTAAGCTAACTGTTTTTTAGGCTCCTGTAATGAAAACATTATCTGGGAGATAGATGAACATTGCTAGCTGTCATTATTTTTAACACCCCCAAACTGATCATGCTGAGAACTAAGTAGAGAATTACTCTAAGTCTGGGAAGTGGGGTATAGTTGGTATCGAGTTCCAAAGCAGCCACCCACCCCACCGTCCTGAGGCCCCCTCACCCTCAGAGCCAAAGTCTCCTTTTCTCTGTGTGTGTGTTGACTATGGGATCCTTTGCTAGGGAGCTTCCTTGTTTGGTGGAAATTGAGCTCCTGAATTTTGTAGGATTTCTTTTTTTCTCATGTGAAAAATATTTAAATGATGTTGCCCGAAGGGTTCACAGAGGCGCAGCATGGCTGACTTTTGGAAATCTGTAAGCGAGTGAGCTATTTTTAGCTTGTATCCTTCCCTGAAAACATTTCCTTTTGTTCTGTAGAGAGCACTGTTGATGTGTTGGCAGTGTCCTGCCCTGCTACCCACTTAGGGAGAGCAGGCCTCTCTTCTCTACGCTGCTGACGTCACCATGGTGATCATTTGTCCAACTCCAGCTGTAGCTCATGACCTACTCATTTGTTCACAGGTTTTCCTGGATACTGACCAGACCCTTCCCCCAGACTGTAGTGTGTGTGTGTGTGTGTGTGTGTGTGTGTGTGTGTCATGTTGTATGACGGTAGCTGATGGCTGGTCTCCCTTGTTTGCATTGTTACAGTTTACCTCAGCCTCCTGTTCAGGCTTTGCGAGATCTACTCAGGAGGAAGTAACTTTTCTTGGACAACTTAACTCAGTTAAAGGAGAGGGGTGTGTTTGTTTTGGTTTTGAGTTGTTTTGGTGTTTCTGGTACAGTGAAGATGTATTAGACTAGAACATTCTTGTTAAGATTATAAGTTACAGACACATCTGCTGCCTTCTCTGTGGCAAGTGTCTTCTTGCTCCATCTGGTTTTAAATCCTGTGTCTGCTGGTACCCTGTGTGTGCTTCAGTTTCCTTCGTTCACCACTAGAAGTAATAGGATGTGCACCACACGATAGTGTGGGGTTGGAGGAGGTATGTGTACATGTTCATGTATGTACAGATGTGTATTTGTACACGTGGGTGTGGAAGCCAGAGGTCAAACTCTGGTATTGTTCTCTAGTAGTTGTCCGTCTTTCTTTCTGAGACAATTTCTCACTGGTACCTGAGCCTGGTCGGTCACCTGACTATCGACACCGCACTCCACTTCCCAACTGCTGGGGTTACAAGGGCGACCGGCACCACCCCTGCCGGCATTACAAACGTGTCTACCACACCTGCTTGTTTACCTGTGTGCTGGCCATGGGATTCAGGTCCTCATGCTTATGCAGCAGAAATTTTACCAACTGAACCATCCTGAGCTTCCTGTAAGAGATTTAAGTCATACTGTTCATGGAAGAGCCAGACATAATTCCTGGCACAGGAAGTCTTCTCTGGGTACTGGCTTTTACCATTCTGCGTTAGATTGTTTTTCCTATACTGTGAGTGCAATCTTTATGTTACATACCAGAATGAGGCAAAATACTCTCTTCCTAGGGGTCTTTGCCTCTTCCCCTGTACAAATGGGGGCAGCAGGTGGGGGTCGGTGTCCTAACTCCAGTGCCTACTGAAGTGTCTCCTTGGACCTCCTGTATTGCAGCCTTTCCTGTCTAGAATCAGCACAATTAGAATGTGAAGTCAAGCAGAGTATTTTGCATAGAGAGGAAGGCAGAATGTGCTGTCACCCTGACATCTGTGCCTTGCCCTGGGCCAGAGCAGAATGGTTATACACTGCTGACGTGGCGCCCCATCTGCTGCCTCCTCTATGGCTCCTTTGTAGACCTGGGGTGATGGAGCCTGGGACAGTGGGATGTGAGGCCTCAGGAGAGGAGATGGGGTGGAGGCATGGAAACAGGAGGGTCCTGTCCTGTACCCACCCCTGTGGTCCTTGCTGACTCTTCTCTGCTGCTCATGGTTTGCAGCACTTCGTGGATGGGGTGATGATCTAAAACACTAGCCTGGAAAGAGAATGAAAATGGAGAGAATGAAAATGGCAGAAAATAAGCCACAAGTATTGTTCGGAATCTCTGTCTTTCTGCTTGGGTGCTTTTTACAACAGCAAGCTCAATCAAGAATCTTTGAAACGTGGCTTTCAGAACTCTTGGCCCGGCCCTCTGAGAGAGTGAGTGCCTTCTTTCCAGCACAGAGGTTTTGACCCTGAGTGTACTGCTTCTTTCACCCTCTGCTCACATTCACTCACCCACTTGCAACTCATTTGCAGGCTCACCTTCCAGGCCACTGGATCTGAGAGGTCTAGCTCAGGCTTCCCACAGCATCGCTGTCTTAGGATCACTGGTATAAATTTTAGAACACAAAACAACACACACACACACTCACACACACACACACACACCCCAGTCTGGAATGTTGTAACTTAACTCTTTAACTGATTTAAACTTGAGTAGTTGAGCAACAGTGGTGAATGCCCAGAAAGGCATGTATTGAGTAAACACGAATAGCCAACTGCAAGGAGGAGCTTGAGAGAGACTGTTTATCAAAGGGAAATCATTTGCCTTCTCCCCTAACCCCAAGTGCTGGGGTCACATTCACAGCCTCACACAGTAGACCACCTTCAGACAGTGAGCTGCAGAGAGCGTTGTTCTCATTCTGCCTTAAGTGTGGTGGGTCTCATTAGAATTCGTTGCATGTATAGTTTTACTCAGTGTTTTTAAAAAATACTTCTATGTTTGCTTTCTAGACTGACTTTGCACGGTTTAGTGGAACAAATGTGGAAACTGACTTTGTAGAGGTGCCATCACAAATGCTCGAAAACTGGGTGTGGGACATTGATTCCCTGCGAAAACTGTCAAAACATTATAAAGATGGCCACCCTATCACAGACGAGCTACTTGAGAAACTTGTTGCTTCTAGACTGGTCAACACAGGTATGATTCAACATTCTAGAGAAGAAAGCAAGTAGGATTTAATGCAGAACTCCTGGCAGCTCCTGTCAGACATTGACTTTAATAGCATACCCCAGGAGTGCTGTGTGTGTGCATGGAGGAACACTGGGTGTGTTGGAATGATAGCACTTGGGACTGTGTCTAAGGGGACGGTTTCCTCCTAAGTCATATATGGTCTGGATGCTGTTTTACCTTGCTACTCTTTTGTGATGAACTGTACTGAATTGTCTTCTTTTCAAATCTCTGTATGTATTAGAACACATAGTTCTCTCTCCAACACATTGTTCACTCTTAACCTTATTAGGTCTTCTGACACTGCGCCAAATTGTTTTGAGCAAAGTTGACCAGTCTCTCCATACCAATGCATCGCTGGATGCCGAGAGCGAATACGCTAAATACTGCACAGAAATTTTGGGAGTTGCAGCTACACCAGGTATGAGGCAGGAGCACCTGAATTCATTTTTCTTATGAAACCTCAGAGTATCCTTAGCCTTACAAGAGGGTGGAGTTCCTCAAAGCTCATTTCATTCCTTTCTATTCTCTGCAATCAGACCTCAGCTCTCAGATAAGCACACTCGGCCTTAAGAGTTGTCCTGTCTAAATGTGCTTGAAGGGGAGGTGGCTCCACAGTCACAGCATTTCAGTGTAATCAGGCGTGAGCAATTGGCCTCCGCCCCAGAGCACAGCTATTCCCGTTTGGCAGCACCTGCCTGTCCCCTCCCTCCCCGTGTGCACCAGGACTTCCCTGTGATTTTCAGTAAGAATTCGACAGAAGGGGCATTTCAGGGAGAAACAGGAACCTCCTTATTTTCTGACTCCAGTGCTTTTAACTGGCAGTTTCTAATAGAATACTCAGGGTTTGCTATTGTGTCAGTCTAGACTTACATGACTACTTTAAGCCAACTAAAATTATCTATTTGGATGTCAGCTGTAAAGTAAACTTTTTCACAAAGGCAATTGTTGCTAAGATGAATCAGACACAGTTATAGAGGATATTAAGATAAGAGTGGCCATTGAGTCATCTGAGCCTCACTTCCTCACTTCCTGATCTGGAAACCTAGGAGCAATATTGTGTCTCTGACAAAATGGCAGCCCAGTGTAGACTCACTTCATAAATCGCTTTCAAAACACTTCATTTTCAGGAATTATCAACCTACACAAATGCCATTTTATTTTGAGTCATCTTAGATACAAGAAGGGAGTGGGTTTGTATTTGACTCCCAATACCTGGGGTTTGGGGCTCCAGCAAAAAGTAGGGTTATTAATAGAGTATTTAGAAGGTACATCGGTTCCTATGGGCTAACTTCCCCCTGAGCTACTGATGGATGTGGGCAAAGCTTCAGAAATTGTTTTAGACATTCCAGAGCTGGGGCTGAGCTCCTGACAGTAGAAAGGCTTGTGAACATCTTGGCCAAGGGTACAAACCAACCAGTGAGATACTGTCCTTCACTTTCTCCTCACAGCTAGGCTCCCTAAAGGAAAGCTAACAAGTTCAAGTTGATTAATTAGCATTTGCATCATTATGATTGAAGTGTATCTTTTTTTAAGGCACAAATATGCCAGCTACTTTCGGACATTTGGCAGGAGGGTATGATGGCCAATATTATGGATATCTTTGGAGTGAAGTCTTTTCCATGGACATGTTTCACAGCTGTTTTAAGAAAGAAGGGATTATGAATCCAGAGGTATTGTATGGCTTTTTACCCTTGTGTTAATCTTGTGGTTACTCTCTCCTTAGCTCCGGTATAAGGTACTGTAATAGCTACAGTTTCGAGTAAGACACTTGGTAGCAGCTTTTAACTTTAAATCATCATACATCATTAAATTTTAGTGTACAAGTGATTAACTCTTAATTCTACAGGTTTTTTAAAAACCTACTGTACTTTCTTGCTTATTAACATTCCAGTATATTGCATAATTAAAAATTCAAAGCCTTGTTTATGCACTTGGGAGTTTATGGCTACTAGTTTTGACATGTGCCATGCAGTGTTTCTGGTTTACAAGAGGTTGAGAAAGAAAGGCAAACTTCTTCCTGATGTAAATAGTCTCTGTGTTTCGATATTCTTTACAGGTTTCTTTGTACATTTTCTGTGGGAGGCATCCTTTTTCTGTGGCCAGCGCACTCCACCACTGCATAGTTTGTAACCTAAGTGCCTTTGGGGTAACTTGAGCTGCTTCATTAACCTGAGCCATTCCTTCCCAGGCACTGGGAGGTGGCTGCCAGGTGGCTGCCAGCCAAGCCCTCCTGCTACAGACCCCAGTCTCCTGCCCATCAACACGGCTGTCAACTGTGTCTGAGGCTGGTATATTTCCAGTGTGTTTCTAAGTTCTGTTTGGTTCAGAAATGAGAACAAATTACCGCAGTCAAGCCCAATGCTTATTTCAATCAGCCAACTTGTTCTTTGGGCTTTTGTCTGTCTACTAAGTAGCTCCCCTCCGCATACACATTGAAATACCCCGTATATTTAGGGTTCTATTTCCTCTGCCTCTCTCCAAAAAATGCCTCCAGAGTAACCATGCTAGAATATATTCCAAGTGTCCCCTCTCCTGTCCTGTCTCACCCAGCAGATCTTTAAGCTTGCTTTTCTCACCCAGTCACCAAGTCTGATACTCCTGTTTAACATTCTGACTTCTGCATGACTTTCAGTATGCCCACCCCTCCGTCCTCCACTGTCCTGTGTTGAGATGGTGCCCTCAGTGGGTCTTCTGGAGAGAAACAGTGTGAGTCATTTACTTGCCCTACTGTTGAGTCACGCTGGCTAACCTCAGCTGGCCCTCCAGTCAGCTCTGAGGCCTGCCCCATTCTCCATTGATGGCCTTCATCACCCTGAGCCCGCAGCCTGTTTACTCCCTAAACTGCCTCTGCCCCTCTTTCTTGTTATCCCATCCCAAGTCTCATACATAATGCAAGGCGGCATCAAACGAGTAAACCACTTGCTTCATCTTCCTGGGCTCTGGGATTACCTAGTCCAGTTTCCCTTTGTAAAGAAGATTGAGGCAGGAATGTGGCTCAGAAGTAGAGGGGGAGTCTCTCAACTCCAGCCACCCTCACACATGTATCCCTTCTATGCATTGCACTTTAAATGTGTGGCTCTTTAAGCCAGGAACAGTGACACATGCCTGTGATTCCAGCATGAGAGGTAGAGGCAGGAGGATCAGGAGTTTAAGATCACTTTGTCTACATAAGTTCAAGGTGATGAGCTTCATGAGACCCTGTTTTAAAACAAAAATTGCCCCTCAAAAATCATACTGTTCTTTAAATCCCCATTCAAAAAGCCATTCTTGGGGCTAAAAAGATGGCTCAGTGGTTAAGAGCATGTGTTGTTCTTATAGAGGACTCAGGGTTGGTTCCCAGCACCCACTTAATGGCTCACAACCATCTGTAACTTCAGTTCCAGGGGATCTAACACCTCTTCTGACCTCTAAAGACCCCAGGCACACATGTTATATACATCCATTCAAAGGAGCAAAACACTCATACACATAAATAATCTAAGAATATTTTAAAACACTACATAAAAATATTTTATGAGCTGTTATAGATTATCCAGACCAGAGTAATCCCCTTCCATCCTCCCAATTAACTTATAAACTAAAGTGCGTGCATGGGAAAGGCTTTAGTAAACCTTTGCTTATGGCTTTTGCTGGATTGTTTGAAGTATCTATTACATAAAATGGAAACGTTCTTTACAAAGGATTTTATACAATATTCTTAAAATATGGTTAGAACAAAAGTGCACCTGATCACTGATGACTCTGGGTGGTGAGGGATGGCCCCTCATGCAGTTGCTCCTTTCTCCACACAGTCCACACACACTCCAAGAACTCAGCACAAGCTACTTTGTTGTTTGGTATTTGGCTGTTTTTGTTGTTATAGGTGGTGGTGGTGCTTGCTGGTTTTACTGGCTGGTTTTGTGTCAACTTGACACAAGCTGCAGTTATCACAGAGAGAGGAGCCTCAGCTGAGGAAATGCCTCCATGAGATCCAGCTGTAAGGCATTTCCTCAACTAGTGCTCAAGGCGGGGAGGACCCCGCCCGTTGTGGGTGGAGACATCCCTGGGCTGGTAGACCTGGGTTCTATAAGAAAGCAGTCTGAGCAAGGCAGGGGAAGCAAGCCAGTAAGTGACATCCCTCCATGGCCTCTGCATCAGCTCCTGCTTCCTGACCTGCTTGAGTTCCAGTTGGTGATAAACAGCAATGTGGAGGTGTGAGCTGAATAAACCCTTTCCTCCCCAGCTTGCTTCTTGGTCATGATGTTTGTACAGGAATAGAAACCCTGACTAAGACAGTGGTGGTGTTTTTGAGACAGTTTTGCTTTGTAACTCCAGCTGGCCTCAAACTAATAGCAATTCTCCTGCCTCAGCTTTCTGAGTGCTGGGATTCCAAGCCTGTACCACCAAGCCCAGCAGAAATAGTGTTTCAAAGAAAACAAAACTGGCCTGGGAAAGGTTCAGGCAGGACATGTCCCTGGCCCCTCTTACCCATCAGGCTTCCTGGTGCCGGCATGCACTCCCTCTGTGCCTTCACCCGTCCGCTCGTCCCGGCCTCCACTCCTCCAGCTGTCAGAGCCGCAGCCTAATTCTAGATCCCTCCTGCAGAAGCAACCGCCATCAGGTTTCTCTGTGCTTCTGGTACCCAAGCTCTGAAGCTTGGCAGGCAGCCAGGCTGCCTTTCATTAGGCCAGGACAAGAGTGAACTCGGAGAGACTAAGATCCCATCACCCGAGCTGTTTCCTGGGATGTTAGAAATGCCACCCAGCTCCACTGAGTTTCTGGATGCGGCATGACTCAGGGGTGTCTACTTGTACCAGCAGGCTGCTTTGAGTTTTCAGTTTTTACCTTTTTCTTTCAAACGCTCTGAGGAATCCTGTCATTTCTCACTGCCTTGCCATGACAGCAGTTACAGACCTGGCTCAAGAATCCGAGGCCGGGGAGGCCCTCACTCTCCTCCGCCCTGTCTCCACTGCGTTTGAACAGCCATTTGACCCCTCCCCCTCCTGTAGTGAATGCTCTGTTTGTTTTTGTGGGGTGGCTTCGGCTTCTCTTTGTTTTGTTTTACAAATATTTACTCTAGCACCTGACTTACAGAATACAAATATTTATCAAAAATTTAAAATTCCTGGCACAACACTCCTGTCCTATGAAAAGGCTCCCATTGTTCCTACAGCTGAGACAGAGAAGAAGAAACACTGTTCTTGAGCGGTGTATGACAAGCACTGCTCGTTCTGTGTGACCTCAGCACAGCTATCAGCCAGCACTGCAGAAGGTGGTGGCACGTGGTCTGGGTGGCCTTTAGTCTGGCACACACAGAGAGGTTGGTTACATAGCAGAGGAGCTATGAGAATTGTTACAGTATAAAGCAGTGCTGCACTTGGTCTGAAGTCATAGGGACCATCCTTCACAGTCTGTCACAGAAGCTCTGCTGGCTCAAGGCCTCACACTCCCCAGAGTGTTTGGAGCGTTTTGAGAAGGTAGCTGGACATGTAAGGAATCAGCCCGAGCCCTGGAACGGCTGGGATCAGGAAAGCACATTGGTCACACTGTACAGAACATCTGCTGTCCTGCACAGCCTGGGGTCTGCTCTGACCAGCCCCTTCATGCCCTGGCAAGCAGCACTGCAGAGGGTGTACTGCTCACTGGGAAAACAAACATAGAAGGGCCAAATGTCAACCTGCAGCCTTCTGAGTACCGAACTGCAGTGTTGACTCTTTCATGATGCAGCTGTCTTCTGCTCTGGGACCTCTCTCCAAGTGCCAGAACTGGGCCCCTCCTGTTGCAGCCTCAGACTCTGCTACCCATATTTTCTCTGGTTTTTTTTCTTCCCAGATTATTCTCTCTAGTGAGTAGCTACCACATTTTAGCTATTTAATTTGTTTATTGTTTTATCTCGAAATTCAGGCTTGGGAGATCGTTTTGTTGGTAAATCTTACCTTACAAGCATGGGGACATGAGTCAGCACCTCCAGCACCTATATGGAAGCCAGGCACCACAGCACAGTACGTCACCACTGGCAAAGGCCTGAGTGCTTTCTCGCCAGCCAGTCTAGCTGAATCAGTGCACTCCAGGCTAGTGAGAGTCCTGTGTCTAATCCTAGAGGACTGTGAAGTCAGTATTGACCTCTAACCTACACACATGCATACAGCACACAGAGGCTCTCACATTGATGTTTTCATATGCATGTATAAACATACACACAGAAACATATACACACATGGCACGTACACATATGTAAACCCTCACACTTCTACCCTCATACACGTGTACACATAGAGAACACACACACACTCCTAAAGTCTGTTCCTACTAGAATATGGTGAGGCTGTCTCTGCAGATGTAATGTCTCCAGCCCTGACAGTTATCTTAAGAGCTGCTTGGGTTTAGTGCCCCTTAGCCAGCTCTGGTACTCTTGCAGGGTATCTTTAAGTTCACCAAATGTAGTTTCAAACTCCAGCCTCTAAGCACAGGATTGAAAAAAAAAATGGGAATATTTTAACTAAGCCCTTATTTTTATTTTTATTTTTATTTTTGGATAAGGCAACGTGTTTGTGGGAAGTTTTCCTTAGAGATAATAGACATTGGGCTCAGGCTATTGCTACTGCTCTGCCAGACTGTCTTCCTCTCTGTTAGAGAAATTCAAAGCTTTGTTTCTTCCATCATAAAGGAGAAAAGCAACCAGGCATTGCTTTAGAAAGAGATCTGAGAAAATCAAGATGGTTTAACTAGAGTGTTTTAGTCTGTGGTATCACAGGAAGACCTTACATGCACTAGCATACATGGAAGAATCATATTTGAATTGGAAAGGGATTTCAGTATTCAGAAGGCCAGCACACTGTAAACAGGAGTTAGGCTCAGTTCCTGCAGTGTGCTGCTACAGGCCGATGTGGGTTTGTGCCCTCCTGTGACGGTGTCCTTCACAGAGAGAATCAGTTCTCTCTGTTCTGGCTCCTCTGTGTTTCTGTGCACACAATGCTCTTTGTTAAATCTGATTCCTTAACAGCCTTGGGTGTCGTCTGATGGAAAAGACAAAAGGAATGGGGTTGATTTTATTGCAATCTGCAGAGTCTGACTGTGCACCCTAGGATGGCTTTGAATGTGTGCTCCTTTAGCCCAAACCGTCCAGTTGCTGGGTTGCGGTGGGGTACCACGCAGTCAGCGGATTTCTTTGCAAGTCTTGAATCCCAGCTAGTGCAGGATGTTGTTCTTTTGACCTCTGAGGGGCCTTGGAAGTGCTAGGCAAGCACTCCACACTGGACTATGGGGCTTGGCCTCCTGATTGAGGATTGGCTGCACTAAGCTGCCCAGTCTAGCCTGGCAGCCTGGTAGCCCAGGCTGACCTTAAAATTGTGATCCTCCTGCCTTAGCCTCCCGAATAACTGAGATTACAAGCCTATGCCACGAGGCTTAGGTCCCCCAACCTCTCCTTTTTTTTTCTTCCTTTTTTAAGGTGCCTTCTTTGTGGTTCCACTAGAGCCTTAATAGGCTACCTTATGTTTTAAGACAGGTTTTCCTGTGAAGCCCAGACTAGCCCCAAACTCCGTATTTCTACATTGGCTTCCTAAGCACTGGGATTATAGGTGTGGACCACCACACCCAGTGCCCAGTTATCTATTTCTTATCTCCCTTTCTGGGTCAGGAGACTTCATAAAAGAGATTGCTTTATTCACCTTTGTGTTTCCTCTACCTTAAAGTTGTATCTGTCTTGGACCTTCCTCTGGCCCCCCTCCCCCAATTCTTTCACTGACTTACTCATCTAAAATACACTGCTGCTAGGGTTGTTTCTCTCCTGTCCCATGCCACTGCCTTTACTGATTGGATTTCCAGGAAACCTTCAAATCACATGGTTCCTCCTTCATTTCTTCCCCACATCCTTGTGAGCACCAGCACAGCCTTCCTTTCTTTTTCTTTCCCCCCTTGTTTTCCTCAAAGGCATTTGGTCTTGTTTTTTCCCTCTATCCTAGATCACCTCACCCTCAGAGAAAACACAGGATGTGCCACAGGGCACTGTGAACCATGCAACATCTCAAAGTCCACTCTGCTGACAGGTACCCACATGGCCTCACCTGTCCTGGGCAGGGCACTCACTCTGGTCCACACGGAAGGAGACAAGCCTGGTGCTGCCCCTGGACTGGCTGGGTTGAAAGAGAAAGCTTTGTGCGTGTATGCTGCCGCCAGGGTACAAAGCTAGTGGGAGACAGTTTCCTTCCCATGTTTTCATAACTGATAAATGGTGAGCATCCTGCATAGGTAATTACATTTGCTATTAAAATATGAAGGCCTTCTCCTAGTTAATATTCTTCCTCACTGATGGTGGAGCCACAGTCTCTTGTGTTTTTTAGCTTTATTAGAAGACAAGTAATTTTCAGGAAATGTCAAAGCAAGACTGCAGTTATTTCCCTGAACATAGATAGATAAGAAAGTGCCTGGGGGCAGGGGTAGGAGTTACCAAGTCCCACTATGCGCCTAACAGCCTGGAAAATATAAGGATGGCATATTCCCATTTTATAGACGAGGAAGCCAAGGCCAAGTACACAGTAGTATCAAGCCACAGTTCAAGTCTGGGTCTGACTCCATAGCCTAACCTTTCCTTAGAAACCCTCAGGGTTAGAAAGGGCCTTCACCATGCCAAAAGATATGTGCAGCTCTTTGAGGATTCTAAACCTCTAGCCACTGATTGATTCCCCTTCCTAGGAGAGCCGATAGGATCTGACCTGCAGTCTCCAGAGGACCTTAGAGATCCTCTCCCTGCCTCTGACAGTTCAGGTTTCCTTATTGTGAAAACACCACTGGATGGCTAGAGGCCAGCATTCTCTCCTGTGGCCGATGTCTTCTACCTGCTTCTCACTCAGTGTAGCACCTTCCTAAACACTAAGATTCACTTGACTACTGTTTTATCCTTAACAAAAGCTAGATCCTGTAAACAAAAATGACTCTTGTCTTCTCAGAGCTTCAGTGCAAGGGAAATGGAACTATTAAAGGAACATCGCTCTATAATTGAGGAAATTAAATCAACTTAGTTGGAAGCATAAGCAGAGGAAGACTGAGCTGTGCTGAGCCACATGCTCTGAGACTAAACAGTGCCCTGCTCTGCCTGCGCCATCTCTTCACAGTGCACAAAAGTTTGCCACGCCCGCCTCCTTCCTCTCTCCGTGAAACTCCCCAACTAAACTCTCACACTCAGTGGACAACACTGTTAGATGTTGCATCTTGGGCAGTGTCTTAATATTTTGTTATTTTTCTGTAATATTATAGATATAAGTCTTTTTGTTGTTGTTTTTTGCAGAGTTTCACTGTGTAGCCTTGGCTAGCCTCGAACTCAAAGATCTGCCTATTCTTCTGGGATCAAAGGCGTGCACCATGTTTTCTAGTAATGGTGTATGTAATAGGCAGAGCTTGAACAAGGAATACCTGTGGAAAATGCCCTTTATTGCCAGGTATAGTGGGACACACTTGTAACCTCACTGCTTAGAAGGCTGAGGCAGGAGCATAAGAATCAGAGACGAAGTTACACTTTATAATTCCTGTCTCAAAAATAACAATAGCAACAGTAATAGTAATGGGCCATTGAGGATGTAGCTCAGTTGGGTGAATGCTTGACTTTGATTATGTAGGTCCCAGGAACTGAATAAAGCAGACACAGAGGTGCTGCTTGTTCCCTCAGGACCCGTTACTGAGGCGCGCCATAAATGTGGACTCGTTATTCTGTCCTCTGCTGGTAGAATATATTTTCAGTTTTCCTTGATGTAAGGTTTTAAATATTGTTGCAATTCTAGAAACTTAACCTGCATTGTGTGTGATATTTAATGCCACGGTACCAGAGAGCACAGGCCTTCCTTGTTCTGCACACTAATACAAAACAGTGGTCAGACTGAAACACATTCAACAGTGAGGGAAGGGGAAGGAAATGGGGTGTGTCTGGACTAAGGAGCTCTAATATGCTTCTTAGAATGATGGAGCCTATGACAAGAACAGCCAGTCATATTTTAGACTCTCAGTTACTGTTGGAATGATACTACTGCTGACCACATAAGAAAAAAAATTTTAACTTGTTAATATTTTCTTCAACATATAAAAACAACACAAATTAAACCCCGCTCCAAATTCTCATTGGCACAATTACTAAGAAGTTCAGTAGCACTGGCTGCAGGCTCTTTTCTTAAGGTGCATACAGGTAAAGCCATACATTGCCACTCTCCTTCCCAGTGTTTACGAGCCCTCCTCCACACCATCATCCTCCAGGTCCTGTGTCTGTGCGTACGGTAGCAATGTAGAACTTCGGAGCACCTGCAGTGAAGCGGATGCAGGTTTGCTGTCCATGTGAGACAGAACAACAGTCACATAAGACACCATCTGAGTGAAGCAGTGGTGGTGCACACCTTTAGTGCCAGGCAGAGGCAGGCTTCAGGGACAGCCAGAGCTACAAAAAACTCCTTCCTGTGGAAGGGTTACATGTTGAAATGATAACATTGTGATTACAATGGAATTCAAGTGACACCCCCCAACCCCCAGCCTCCCCAGCAGCATGGAGTGCAGGTACACACCACTGTGTCTGCTTGAAGTGTTTAAACAAATAGTTGTGGGACTCATGAGCCTAGAGAGGTAGAGCTCAGGTAACGTGTAGATCACTTGCTTGGCCTACACTTGGCCTGAGCTCAGTCCCCAGTACAGCGTGAACCAGGAGTAGTGGCTTGTGCCCGTCATCCCAGCACTTAGGAGGTAAAGACAGAAGTCAGAAGACCACAGTCATCCCTTGCATAGCAAGTCCAAAGCCAACCTGAGGCCCAAAGAGATTAATTTCACTTTTAAATATTCTTATATGTTGTTGATTGAAAAATTAAACTTAAATATGTATTTCATAATTGTGTTGGTCTAGCTGCCAGAGAATTTAAGCAAACACTAACTTTAATTGCTTACTCCTTACTAGAATTCACTAAATGTAAAAGTATGAAATGTGAGCTTGCATCAGGCATGGCCAGCTCAGGCCACTGGACTGCATGCAGCTGACAATAGCTGTGAACAGGACATCCCAGAAAGAACCGCACCTTAACCTAAAATAGCAGAACCGCCAACTTAACCTAAAGTGTTTCGAGGGTTTGTTTTGTTTTGTTTCCAAACGTTTTCCTGTTAACAACATTGCCTGGTTCATAGGTGTAAACTTTGTAAACATTGGTTGTCTGTCCCGGCATCACAAGATTGCACACATCAGGTAGGTGAAGTTTTAGTCCGTGCTCCCTGTGGGACATTACGTAGATTTGCTGCTGTAACCCCCGACCACTCACGTTTTACTTCACGTAGTAGTGAACTCTGAGGCTTGCAACAAGCAGGCTCTTGTTTCAGTTCAGACTGAGACTACTTTAATCCCTGGCAATTCTCTAGTTCTTCCTGTACCCACAGGATTATCGCTGGTATTGGTCAGATCCTGTAATATAAATGCGAGCGCTATCCATTTATCTTATATGCAGGTCTAGAGTTAGGGCCCATGGAATCCATTACCAGGGCAGTGAAAGGAACTGTGCTTATGTGATGCTGAGCAGCAGCTGTTCTCTTTCAACTGATCTGCTCGTGTGTTTATGTGAATGAAAACAAAGGAACTGTGGTTTGTTTTAAAATTCCAGACTTCCATCCCCAAAGACTTCTGTCATTCCACTTCTGACCCTCAGAAATGCTTGTCACTCGACCATCCATAAGAATGTTGCTTAGGTTTCTTTGTGGGGCGTTGTTTTGGTTTTTTGTGAGCCCCTTATAAAAATACCTGAAGCCACTGACAGCAGCGGTGTTCCCACTTGGAAGCACATGTAGCCCCATAGCCTCTGGAACACTGCTCTGCTAACCCTGCTGAATCATTGGAACTGGGCTAACGAGCAGTAGCAAATTGTGCTTTGTTTCGATGTTTGGTGTCCCTGCCTGCCTACATTGTCAGCTCATGGCTGACAATCTAAGGACAGGAGACAGTAATATCACACACGGAAGACCTGAAGCTGAAGCTCCAAAATCTCTTAACTACAGGAAGGAGGGAGCAAGCTGCATGTGGGCAAAAGGGAATGTCTAGACTTGAGTACAGCTCAAGCCCCTTTTCTTCACCCTCACCTCTCCCGTGTCTGGGGATCTGGAGGATTGCTGTACCCGTGAGTTATTAGGCATGATGTTTTCTTTTATTAGGTTGGAATGAAATACAGAAACCTAATCCTGAAGCCCGGGGGGTCCCTGGACGGCATGGACATGCTCCAGAATTTCTTGCAACGTGAGCCAAACCAAAAAGCATTCCTAATGAGTCGAGGCCTGAATGCTTCATAAAGCAGGGATCCGGGGAGCGTCCATGTCTGGAGGACAAGTCAATTCCACCATGTGGTGCCGGCCTGGAGACTGGAGGGAGTTTTACAAAGGAAAACTTAGATTTCTATTGATTTGCTTTGTTTTTTAATTTTAAAAATTATACAGATGTAAATGGAATTATAAATACTGTGACCTAAGAAAAGACCCACTAAAAATAATTGTACTATAAAGTTTCATAAAACGGATTTGATTTCTTTTGATAAAAGTTTCATATGAATGTAATTTGATTTTTTTACAATTATAATCCAGATAATATAATGTAAGAGGGCTAAGACATTTTAAATTGAATCACATACATGATATAATTTGATCCTTCTTATATCTTGAAGTTTTATACTTGAGATTTCTGGACTGATAAATGAATCATCACATTTTCTCTGGTAAATATTTTCTCAGAGCATCAACCTTGACCCTCTGCCTCATAGCTAAGGGACAATTTGCCTGCATGTATCAAGGCCAGCAGAATATGCTCAGAAATGTTTGTAGTGAGCGTCATGATTCTCAGCTTTCTATTGCAATTATATTCCTCCTCTTAGGTCTGCAGGGTTTTTTTTTTTTTTTTTTACATTTCTAATGTTTAATCTCTAAAGTTAATAATCCTGTTATTTAGTTAATATTTTTATTTTGTTTTAACTGGCCTAATATATAAATTTTGTGTCTTGCACTAGAAGCTCAAATGTCGTCTTCTGTTGAGGTCACAGTGAGAAACTCAGAGGAACTCAGGTATCATTTGGGTTCTTCTTGTTCCTTTATTTCTGTGCATTTGTTTCTTTGTTTTGCTTATTTTTTATTTTGTTTGTTTGTACCATCTCACGGTGGAGCCAGATCAGCCTGGAACTCATGGTAATTCTCCTGCTTCAGCCTCCCAGCCTTAGGGTCCAGTTATGAGCCACCACATTCAGCTCAGTTCTTATTTTCCCACAGGGATTCTGACCTTGCCCCCCTGAACGTGGTAGGGAGATCCTGTAGTCACAGTGTGTTGAAGTGCCAGGTGGAGAGATGACACTTACTGGAACTAAGTTTTTAAAACTCCAGCAGAGCATGGGTTGGAGTGGAGCGTTTGCGGAGCTGCTCCCATGTTCTGTGGGCAGCTGAGCAGCAGAAGAGAGAGAGGCTCAGCAGCAGCCGGTTTGCTGTCTGACTGTTAAGTGTGCCTCCAGATCGATAACTCCTTTTATTGGGGCCTAAGTTCCAACTCAGCAGCAGAGGAGCAAAGCGCACCGCATTATTGTGGCCCTGGGAGTCCTCTCAGAGAGAAACCAGGTAGGATACTAGAAAATGTAAATGAACTGTGACCACACTTCCCACCATCTTTGAGCCATGTCTCAACACATACCTAAAGAATGACTTTGCTGGCAGGCAACAAAATTAGAGCCTGTCTGTTCTCTAGACCAAGCGGACTTTGTGTTAAATGAAATATTATGCCCTGTAATAAAGTTATACAGAGTACCAAAGGCTGGTACACAGCAGGGAAACCTTTTGTGCAGTTTGATTTGATTTTTGCGGTGCTGGGCACCAAGCCTCTGGCCTCTTCACCCATGCCGGCAAGTGCTGTGCTCTCCATGGCCATTTTTATGGTGGTAGTAGAAACCTCTGGAAGCTTCTCACATATGTCCCCACCCCCAGTTTTGTCTTCTACTTTCAGACAAAAAAAGAAAAAAAAGCCAAACAACTCTCTTCAGCCTTTTCTATTATTGCCAGTGTGTCTCCTTCGTAACAGCTTTTGTGGTAAATCTTCCTTGGAAAAGCTAATAGCCAGTGTGTAAAAGACTGCCCACAATAAAGTTACATCACTGTACACAAGAACGAGCTCACTTTACTGTTGTATTTTAATGTTCAAACTTGTATCTACCAGAGAGCAAAGGCTCAGTGTCTCAGCCACACAACCCCCATTGTTATGTTTATAGTTGGATGCCACCACACTCTATTTGGGTTTGTATTTGGTTGAATATTCCTGCATGTTCCACTTCCTGAGACACAGGTGGGTCTACCTGTCCAGCTGTGTTATTCCTGTTTCCCAACCATTGTTTTCAGATACCCAGAAGCTGCTCTAGAATGTTCTCCCCATGGTACAGTGTCTGCAGCCTTTGTCATCAGGGAAGCTGTGTGCTTAGGAAGCTTAGAGAAAGTGCTCACCAAGTCCATCAAGGTACTCTGTTGACATGAAACCTTGTGCTTGACAGATAGGACTGGATAACTTGGGCTAAGTGGATTCCTAGCTATTGAATAAAGAGAGGGAATTTCAAATCCTTTGACTAAAGGCAAGAAACTCCACTCTAAAGTATTAACTTATAGGTAACAGCTGGAATGGTTGTATATAAACATGTTATTAAAATTAAAAGCTTCCTCTACTAAGAACATAATGAAAGTAATCAAATCCCATTGTCAGGCAGAGGTAAAACTTCACTGGGATGGTGTTACTAGGCAAACAGAAAGTCTTGGCCAAATTTCAGTAGCAGCTCACTGTTCAGCATATGTAGGGAGGGGCCCGTGGAAAGCTCAAAGCCTTTGAACATGGAAAGCCCCTCTGGATCCCAATATGGTTAGCTCCTGTAAAGAATAGGATACCATGATCCATCCTAGGAACTACATTTTCAGCAGACTTGGGTTGACATTACAAAGTGTTTGGAAAAGCAACAGTGTGGTGATGACTTTGAAAATAGCCTTCAAGAGGAAAACCTTGATCTGGAGAGTGAATTCTCAAGTGAATTCTCGTTTAAAATACTTGTGCAACATGGGAGAGCTTATGTCATGGCTAATGAGGTTGGAGCATAAAGAACCCATGGGTGTTGCAGAGGTCTCCTCCACAGGTAAGCTTTAAGGTTTTGTCTGTGGTGACCAGGACAACATAACTTGGGTGAGAGGTTTATGTTCTGTGTCTTAGGGCACTAAGAACTGGGGATATGGGTTACTGGATAAAATGTCTGCTGGGCAAAATAGGAAGACCTGAATTCAGAACCCCATCATCTGCATAAAAGCCAGGTATGGCAGGAAACATCGACTACTGTGCTGATCCCAATGCCGAGGGATAGCAAATAGGCCAGCTCAATGGCCAGACACATTGGTGAGCCCCAGTTCAGTGAAAGGACGGGATAACCAATATCTATCTCTGGCCTCCACATGTACTCTGGCACACACCAGTGCACATAAACGTGCACAGAGTGCATGTACCATACACAAATAAAAAAGGCATTAACACGGTGTCGCTTCCCTCATGCTACAGACAGACCACTTACAGTTAGTGTAGTAATCTGTAGTTAGCCTGTATAACTTCTATTGGAGCTTCTCAGTCTTCCCTGGAATTTGACATAATAGTAACATTGATAGTCAACTTCATTGATTCAAGAACCTCTAGTATATTAAGATAACCTATAGTTGTGTCTACAAAAAAATTTCCAGGGTGGATTAAAAGAGGAAAGTGTAGATTTATGTTAAGGCAATACATGATTGGACAGGAGAGAGATAGGCAGGGAAAGGTCAAGGAGCAGAAGTAGAGGCAGGAGGCAGAGAGGAGATGGGGAAAGAAATCAAGACATAGTTTGAGAAGGAGAATCTAGATCCTGGTGGCTGTAATTAGTGATAAGTAGATATGAATATTTTAAGGGTTTCTGTGGGTCATTTTATCTCATATAGAAGGACAGTTTGTATCTTTGTCCATTAGATGTAATCATTATGTAGAGGGTTTGTGGATTGAGAATTTAATATATAAAACTGCATGAAAGGCTCCTGGCTTTGTAGTCATGTTTGTGCTGAACAGTGGAGAAATGGAACACACCAGGGCAGTCTTATCCACCCGGGACAGAAGCAACAGGGGCGGTTCACCTCGCCTGAGTTCTTAGAGGCAGCCTGGAGTGCCAAGTGATGTGGGGACCAAATGTATGAGCTCAGCTCCATACTAGAGCGGCATCCAAGGAGTGAAACTGCGGGAGCCAATAAAAGCCTAAGCCATCCGTTTAATATTTACTGCAACAGGAAAGACCTTGGAGCCCCCATGTAAAATCGGAAGAAGGAAACTCGAAGAAATCCCTCTGCTTCCTGATGTCAGCATGTGAGTGGCCCTGTTTCATCACATTCTCCTTTCACATTAGACTGGGTCTTTTGAAATCATTGCCCACCCCCCGCGCCCTCGGCCTCAGTCATAGCCCCTTCTTTGAACTTTCCTGTATTTGCTCACAGTAGTGAGAGAGTTTTTGTTTGGAATTAAGGATGGAAAACTTAACAGTTATATATGTTCAAAATAGAGGTGAAAGCTCTTCAACACAAATAAAACTTGCTTTTCTTCCCTCACAGAGTTTATACTCACCTCATACTGACTCCAGTGTTTCATGGCACATTGCACCCTGTTTGTCTAACCTTCCACACTGTGACCCTGGCTTACTGCTGCTGTTCATACCCTTCCAGTCCTCAGCTAACAGTGAAGAGTTAGCAAGTATTTGTTGCTAAATATTCAGTCATAAATTACCTTTTGCATTTTCTACAATAAGTGAATCCTACTATATAGGGTTTACTGGTATGCATGCTTGAGATCCTAGATTTAATTCACAGCACCAATTAGTTGATTAAATTATAAAAAGAAAAAACTGTTTATAACTGGTAAAGACACCTTTCAACACGAAAAGGCCTTTAGAGGTACTGAGTTCCTGGGGTGTGAGGGAGATGAAAGAAAGCTTTCATAGAAGAAAAATAATAGAAAATTTAAAGTAAAACAAAACAGTCAAAAGGGGTAGGGTAGAAGAGGCCTTGTTGGAAAGTCTCAGTGGGAGTGGGAGGGTATGAAAGGTAGTGGGTTGAAAACCAAATATGTATGGTGGTTTGACTGAGAATTGCCACCAAAGGCTTATATATTTAAATGCTGAGTCATCAGGGATTGGCACTGTTTGAGAAGGACTAGGAGGTGTGGCCTTGTTGGAGTAGTTGTGTCCTTATTGGAGGAACGTATTACTGGGAATGGGTTTCAGGTTTCAGAACTACCAAGCCCAGTTCTCTTTCCCTGCTGTCTGGGGATCAGGATATAGAACTCTTAGCTACTTCTCCAGCCCCATGTCTGCCTCTGTACCTCCATGCTTCTCACCATAATGATAATGGACTAAGCCTCTGAAACTGTAAGTAAGTCCCCGATTAAACACTTTTCTTTGTAAGAGTTGCATTGCCTTGGTCCTGGTGTCTCTGAACAGCAATAAGACAATGAGTAAAACAATATGCATGCATAAAGTTGTCAAAGGAAACAAAATTTAAAATGGTTCTAGAGGTTTTTCTCTCTGTGCTTGTACATTCTAAAGGGAGGGTTTTTATTCCTATGTTGGGGATTGAACTTAGATCTTCACATATTAGATGGGGTTACCACTGCTGTGATAAAACCCATGGCAAGCAACTTGAAGAGAAAAGGGTTTCTTTGGCTCATACTTCCATATCACTGATCACCAGAGAAAGTTAGAATATGATCTCAAGCAGGGTCAGAACCTGGGCAGCAGCTGTTGCGGTCTACGGAGGTGCTGCTTGCTGGCTTGCTCTCCATGGCTTGCTCAGCTTGCTTCTTTATAGAACCCAGGACCACCAGCCCAGGGATGGCACCACCCACAATGGGCTGAGCCCTTCCACATCAATCACTTGTTAAGAAAATGCCTGACAGGCTTGATGGCAACTTGATGTTTTGGAGGCATTTTCTCCATTGAAGTTCCAATGTTTTAAAAGACTCTATCCTGTGTCAAGTTGACATAAAACTAGTCAGCACCTTTCACTTATGCAAGACTAACAATGTTCTATCACTGAGCTGTATCCCTAACCCCTAAACATCATAATTTCTTATCTAGAATCTCAGATTTGCTTAACAAATGAGGCAGAGGGTGCAGATATCCCATGATTGCCCTGAAATTATGAATAATATTTACATTTGTGGGAAGATTTCTAAACAAAAAATAAAACTACAATTTTTGGACAGTTTGTTTTGAACTTCTGTTTTTTAATCCAAAGA
Source organism: Micromys minutus (assembly GCF_963924665.1). Lineage (NCBI taxonomy): Eukaryota > Metazoa > Chordata > Mammalia > Rodentia > Muridae > Micromys > Micromys minutus. The sequence continues at coordinate 5,359,195 of NC_137955.1, read as the reverse complement.
CTATATAACACCCAGTACACACTGGCCCTGGAACTGGTGAAAGACGAAAAGGACAGAAGGACAGTCCTGAGTCCTTACAGTGTGGTAGAGATGGCAAATACACTCATAATGTGTTCAAATAAATTATAGTACAAACTACGTATTAAGTCTCATGCCCCCCAACCCTAGTTTATCCCACAGTCCTGTCATTATGCCATAGAATTTTATGTGGTTACCATGCCATCTGTCACCACTGGCTTTTCTAACAAAATTATTGCTTCCCCTCCCCCTTCTCCATGGTTCATGGTTTTCCAAACTGGTTAGACTCTGAGTACAAAGAGCTCACAAATGTTCATTGAAAACATTTTGTGATCAAAGTGTTATAAATCAAAGGAATAATGCAGGGTCTTCCCTGACCTTAGATCTTATATACACAAAGACCAATGAAACCAGAAAAGAGGTGGTTAAGACAAACAGTTGTTAAGGGGTTGTTCAGAATTAGTCATGATTCCTTAATCCTTCTTCCCATCAACGTTAACAGTTTCCATTGCTGTAAGAGTCAAAGGAAAAGCACTCCAATGCTTCAGCTTCTAGTTGCCTAGTACCCATGACTTCCTTTATGCAAATGGAACCTGATTAAGCAGGTCAGTTTTACAGTTCATGGCAGTAATAAAGACTAGATCTTAAATGCATAGTCCGTGTCCTGAGTTTTTTTAACCATAATTTCATGAAATGCTTTGGTCTTGTCTTTCAGATGTGTTCTTATTTCCTTTAAGCAACAATTTAAACCTTGGAAACGATTTACATACATCACAACTGAAATGTGTTTAAAGGGGTAACGAGAAGAGTGAGTTTTCCTCCCACCCTTGTCTCTTACCTGTCCAGTTGTCACTCACAGTGAATGTATCACCAGTAATCTGCATCCTTCTAGAGGGGTGTGTGTGTGTGTGTGTGTGTGTGTGTGTGGTAATGTAGTCATCTCTGCTGATGAATATTTATATTGTCTCTTCTCTGCTGGCTTTTTGTTTTTTTTTGCTTTCAGTATTGAGGAGAATTGACTCTGAGGCCTCTCTCAAGTGGTCGGAAAATGCCTTCCCACCAAGCTATTTTCCCCACTGACCCTGTTTCTCGTCTTTGAACATTTTATGTAACATCCTCAAGGTTGTTTTCGAGATGCATTGTTTTCCACATCTGCTAGTTTATCTGCTCGATAAACTCTAAAGGATGTAATCCCTGGCTCAAGGACAGTTATGTTCAAATGCTGGCAGATACTGTCAAATAGGAGCCATGTGCCCTGGTAGTTAGCATTTGTCACAGTTAACACTGAGAACGTAACAATAAATAAGGAAAAGTGATGGTTAGAAAATAAAGGCCCAGTCCATTGTGGCATCCTTTGTATTGCTTTCTTCTGCTGGGTGACAGAGTTGTAGGAGAGGTCACAGGCAGGAATGTTCTCTCTGTGTTAATGATTGGGTAGGTCCAGAAGGAATGTCAGACTTCATCCCGGAACAAAGCCCACATCAGTGCCTTTGTGTCCATGACAACGTGGAAAAAAGCAAAAGATGCATTTTGTCATCCTTGTCCCCAGTCAGACCCCTTCTGTGGTCTTAAGTGTTTGTGACTGACAAGTGAGACTTGTAAGGCACAATGTGCTCATCCTGCACACGGCCCTCGGCCTCGGCTCCCGTAAAACCTTTAGCCAGAGTTTCCCACAACTGTACCTGCTATACCTTTCCTTTAGCAGAGTCTTGTCACTGCTCTGGAGGCAGTGGGACCTGAGAGAATGGAGCCTAAGAATGAGGGGGACTGAAATCTCATGAGCACCTCAGCCAGTTTATATTCTGAGGGGTGAGGAGTGACCCGAGGAGGGTGTGCAATCACAAAGGCACGCCACTCACGGCAAGCCAGCCACACCAGTGGCAAAGACTGATTGTCCGTAGAGACTCATAAACAGTAATAGTCGTAATGAATAATCTGAAATAAACTCATTCCTGTCTGCTACACCTGAGAAGAGCATGAAAACACATTCCAAGAACAATTCTGTGTTTTGAAGAAACTGAGGTCACAAGACTCTTGTTTTCTTGGCATTTCTCATAAGCACTCAGAATTCTCCTCACAGGACTTCATTCTTGGACCATGTTCTGAGTCCCTGGTTGGTGACATTTTCCTGAGGTCATCTGAGGTGATGTTTTAGTTAGGGTTTTACTACTGTGAACACACACCATGACTAAGGCATCTCTTGTCAGGACAACATTTAATTGGGGCTGGCTTACAGGTTCAGAGGTTCAGTCCATTATCATCAAGGTAGGAACATGGCAGCGTCCAGGCAGGCCTGGTGCAGGAGCTGAGAGTTCTACATCTTCATCTGGAGGCTGTAAGCAGAACACTGGCTTCCAGGCAGCTAGGATGAGGGTCTTAAAATCCACACCCACAGTGACACACCTACTCCAACAGGGCCACACCTTCTAATAGTGCCACTCCCTAGGCCGAGCATATACAAACCATCACAGGTGACCAATTTTGCAATGTCCTTTCTAAACCTACCTTAGCTTGAGGAGAACAGAAGGTCTACATTCAGAGTTCAGACTGCCGACTGCCCGTGTTAGCCACATTACCACTTAGTAGATGAGGTATGCCCTCTGATCTATGCAGCCACAAGGCACACTTCTCCACACTTCTGTTCTCCTCACAAATGGATGGTTTGAGAAAATCTGCATGGACACAAGTCCGGGCAGAAAATGTCGTTGGTGACACTCTACATAACAGATCTAGCTGCTTTGTCACTGGGGAATGTGATGGTGGTGGTTTTTATTCAACACGCCAGTTCTAAATAGCAATCTGTGTTCTGATGCCTACAGGCAAAAGAGAGGCTTGGAAGAATTAGGGTGAACGTAAAGGAAACTCTGTAACATGTTTGTGCGGAGGCTGGGAATTTGGCTCAGTGGCAGACCGCTTGCCGAGACGCTGGAATTGAAAATGATTGTGCTAAATACTGAGGAGCTTTGTAACCTTTTGTAGCTCCTCTTTGGTTTTTGTTTGCACGTGCCTGTACTGAACAGGGCTTCTACCACTGAGCTACCCACCCTGTCTGCCTACATTTTGAGAGGGTTTCACTTTGTAACAGGGGTGCCATGGGACTGACTTGATGCCCCTGCTGAGTCAGCCTCCTAAGTGTCTTGATCACAGACCTAGACAACTGTCCTCATCAACTTGTCATTGTTGTCTTAAGTTTGCGTGTCTGTTTGTGAGTGTGCATTTTTGTGAGTGAACTGGTATAAGCCACCATGCGTGAGTAGAGGTCAGAGAACATGTGGAAGCCTGTTCTCTTCTTCTACCACGTGGTTCTGAGCATCAAGTTCAGGTCATCAGCCTTGGCAGCAAGTGCCCTTATGCAGTGAGTCGTCTCCACAGCCCTCAACTAGACGTTTTGCTTTGTTTTATTTTTCTAGCACTCAGCCAACTTTTATTAAAGGCAAAAGTGCATGCGCCTACACACTGGAAGCAGAGCACAGAGACAGACTCTCAGGGGAGAGGGAGATCTGGCACCTCAAACCCTTCGGCTAGGTTTTAAAACTGATTTATTTTTATTTTATGTGTTTTGGTGTTTTGCCTGCGTGTATGTCTGTCTGTATGCGGGTGTCAGATCTTGGAGTTATATATAGACAGTTCTAAGCTGCCATGTGTGTGCTGGGAATTGAACCCTATTCATCTGGAAGAGCAGTCCATGCTCTTAACTCTGAACCATCCCTCTAGCCCCTACCTCAGCTAGTTTTAAGTAAAATAAAAACCTGTTCTAGAAAAAGCCACACAGCTCCCTTTCTGCAGCTACTGAAGTTTTACTTACAACATGGTGGGGGAAGCAGGAAAGCCATCTTGTTTTATGTGTGTGACTAGTGTTAAAACCTAAAAAGACAGTCAGTTCTGCCTACCCTACAGGTTTCTTGGGGCCCTGTCAGAACTGGGCTGGGGCACATTAAGACAGCAACACAGAGTTTCTCTGGTGCCAGTGAACACCATGTTGGCATGGCTGCCGCAATGCATTGGGGTAAGAGGAATGAAGTCATTGCACTAAGTAGAGAGTCTCTCACACTGAAGATGCTGGGTTTTGAAGGTTAGGGTGGGTGATCTGGCAGCTGGAGTTCTGAGGAGCCTCTCAAGGAAGCTGAGGTTCTTGGGAACTTGAAGAAGGAATGAGGTTGGTTGCAGGCAAGTGGCTGTGAGCTAGGGCAGGACTCCAAGGAGAGCCAACGACCAGAAGAAAGGACCCTGCCAGCCTGGTCTACAGAGTGAGTTCCAGGTGAGCCAAGGTCGGCAGTTTAACTTCGTCTCAGAGAAGAAAAAGAAGAGGAGGAAGAGGGAAAGGGGGTCTTGGCCCAAAGTAAAGTAAGTTTCTTTTTTGTTTGTTTGTTTGTGAGATAGGGATTCTCTGTGTAGCCCTGGCTGTCCTGGAACTCACTCTAGACTAGGCTGACCTTGAACTCCAAGATCCTCCTGCTTCTGCCTCCTGAGTGCTGGGATTAAATGTGTGTATTACTCATTCAAGAGAAGTCTTAGTCTTCCAAAAGCACTGTAAGAAGATACCTGTTTCTAGAGAACTGTCAGAACTTCTTACCCATATATAATCAAAGGTATCACTGAAAAGAAAGCTCATAGTTTAGTGGTACATTTGTGTCTGTAATCCTGGTGTTCCTTAGCAGAAGCAGGACATTGTCAGTTTCCACGACAACCTAAATTGTATAGTAAGATCTTATCTGCAACAGAGGGAGGGAAAGACCTCGTGAGACTGCCCTTACCTCTGTGGTTAAATGCATGTGCAGAAAGATTCCATGTCACATTACCAAAATTAGCCCTCATGGGAGAAGGGGAAAGGGACCGTTGGCAAGCTTGACAATGCCTCACAACATTTTTAAACTGGCCGCTTCACTGGTGGTAAGAGCCTCTGAAAACTCACAACCAGTATGAAGAAGTCTCCCAAACCAGAGGCTTTGAAACTGACACAATTCTTACCCTGAATATTTCTTTGTGGCCCCAAAACTCTCTCTACCCTCCTCCCTTGGTGATAGTCTCTTGTTTCTGCCACTTAAAGCAGAGAAAACACAGTTGTTGTGAGGATTTCTGTTGATGCCGAGACACTGCAAGGAGAAATAAGGCTGAAATGCTTATTTGTTTATCCCATCTGGATTCCTGTCTCAGCACGCACCTATTCCTCCCTCCTCCTCCCCAGCTCCCTCTCTCACCATAGGATTAAATGTTCCCCTTGTCCTCAACTAAAATGGAAATGTGGTCCCATGCTTGTTAACTATCTTTCCATTCCCTCAGCCATTAGGGTGTAAGTTCTGACTTAGTGGCATGACCTTTTCCCCCAAACAGGAAAACTCTTTGGGGAGCTTCCTGTATCCAAGTGCTGGTGACTCTCAGAGGTAGACACTGTATAAAAATAGAACGGGGCTCTGAGATGCAAAAGTGACATCACTTGATATTGTCATCTCTCTATTCCAGGAACGAGTTCAAAGACTCCTGGACAGGTTGCCAAATGCAAAGGACTCTAACTGCACATTATTTTAATGCTTCTGTTCTTGGAGTTTAGAGGGAATAGATTCCATCCTTCATACAAAACGCAAACATTCTGATCCTGTTAGATGGTTCCCTCGTGAATAAGGAATAGCAAGGTGATGCTTGCTTGTCTCTCCAGTTTCTCTTGTTCTTTATGTGTAATACACAATCAAGTATGTTTCGAAAGGCAAATTAGGCAAACTTAAAGAATATCCCAATGAAGAGGTTTGTGATAGCTACTGTTATCTTCCACAGTAGAGAAAAGAAAGATACTTGCCAACATACTGTAATGAAAATGCTCAACAACATGGGACATTTCAAATGCACAGGGCGTAAATAAATCCATGTCCTCTGAATAGACAGGTATCCATCCTATTTGTTAACATGAAAGGCGGTTCACTTAGTAATTCCACTGCAGCTGTGACCGCGTGCTGAGGTGTTTATAGTGGCCATTTGTAGAACGGACCAGAATGTACTGGGTTTATCACAAAAGACTGTGTCCATGGGACATAGAGACCAAAGCTGTATTTTACTATTCAAAAGCTGATACAAGTAAGAAACACCATTGACGGGAAAGTGCCACAGCAGGCACAAGTTTTTAAGAGTATTGCTGATCCAACATTAAATGCATGTGTGTGTTAAGACAGTGCCGCACACCTTTTCTGGGTCTGTATGTAGTAGTATAAAAATATCAACATAAAAACAGACACTGAAATTCAACAGCGTGTGGTCTCCTTGAGTGAAGACAAAGGAAACAGGATCGGGAGTGATACCCAGGAAGCCACCGTGACGTGTGTGTGTGTGTGTGTGTGTGTGTGTGTGTGTGTGTGTGTGTGCGCGCGCGCGCGCGCACGTGCTTGCTGTGTAACCCCAATGACCTGAATTTGATTCTGTACCACAGCCCATGGTAGAAGAAGAGACTCAATTCCTGAAAGTTGTCTCCTGACTTCCTCTACACGGCACTGTGGCATGAGTGCACGTGGGTGCACACATACACGCACACACACACACACACAGGATGATGATGATGACAAGGATGATGATAAGTAATTCAAAGCAATATAAATACAGAATAATGTTGAAGATTTCTTTTGAACTTTGTTATTATTTGAAACATTTTAAAAGAAAATACTTCTGAAAATCAATTATGTAAAACCCACTCATAAATACTTCCAGAATAATTTATTAAAGGATATTTCTTGGACACATCTATAAAAGCCAAAGCAAGCACCCAAGCCTCCTGAAAAGTTGATCCAGTTGATTCATAGTATGAAAGGCGTAGAGGAGCATCATCTCAGCTGTGGGGCTACATGGTAACCCTCAGCCCTCTTCCCAGCTCTTGCATCTCTGCAGCTTCAACAGAGGTCTATCTTAGGCCTCAGACTCTAGGTTAGCCTCAAGTGTTGACTCTTGACTCTATTCCCCAGGTAATAGTGTTCGGCATTCGGTTTCAGTCCCTTTTTTGTTTTTGCAGACAGAATCCTACATATCCAGAGTCACCAATAGGCCATCCATGTTCCTTGCCCATAGTAGATTTGGAAACAAAACAGGAATTGACCTGGACAGTGGTGACAGAGGATAGATTTACTAAGGGCTTCTAAGGAAGGAGTCCTAGTTTTCGAGAGTAAGCAATGGAAGGAACCAATCTCCACCTCGGGCATTACTGTATATCGATTTGAAGGCCAGAAACCAGCAGCCATGCCAGCACCAGGCTGAAAATGAAGCCAACCTTCTTGAAGGGAGCAGCTGGAAGAGTAGCAGAGAGACTTTCAGTATGACTGGACCACATCAGTAAAGAAGGCCTCACCTTCAGACACTCAAGAATCTGTGTGGTGTTTTGACCAGCAATGGCCCCAAACCTCCCAGCTGTTCCATTCATGGGTGATTCCAGTCCCTCAGCTCTACATCGAGATATCAGTGTCCTTCCTGGTCATTGGTGGAGCGGTTCTGGAACTCAGAATGGGCCGGTGAGATAGCTCAGCAGGCGAAGGCACTTGCCAGAAAGAACTGACTATACAAAGCTGTTGTCTGACTTCCAGACACCTCATGCCTGGTGCCAACACAGCAACAATAATGAGGAGGAGGAGGGAGGACAAGAAGACTGGAGTGAGGCAGTGTACGTAGACGTGTGTGGACTTCAAGCTGCTGTCTAAAGGCAAACCATAGTAAAAGTCACCATTGAGACTGCAGTGTGAACCTTACTACAGCATATAAATTACATGCCTTAGAAAATATAGTCACCTAACTCGTTTATTTTAAATACTTCCAGAATCTTTATGCAAATTTACAGATCATTTTAAAACTTGTAGAGTGGTTGTGCATCTTTAGCAGCAGACAGGAAAGTCCAAGCCAAACTTTCTATTCAATTGAGGGAGGGCAAGGCGTTTTTGACTGGCCACTTATATTATAACTTATATTATATTTAACCACCTTATATTAAAGGGTTAAACATGTTTGCCCATAAAATATGGTCTTTTTACTTCAAAACTGCAATATGCCGAAATATTTCTGGTATCAGAATTCCCACGTGTAGAGAGGGCTTTCCTAATGGGTAAAGAAGAAAGTTCACGAAAGTAAGCAGGATCTGCCCTGGCTCCCAGGAAACCACTCCACTTTCCATGGCCCTCACTCCAGAGACACTGTGGTCAGCTATGCTAAGAATGTATTCTTGTGTTGTTGATGTACTGATTTTGTCCTTAAAATAGTTTTGCATAGGAGAAAATGTCTTTATTATTATTATTATTATTATCATTATTATTATTATTATTATTATTATCATTATTATTATTATTATTATTATTATTATTATTATTATTATTATTATTATTCAAACAAGGATTGAAAATCTAGCTCAACAGGAGGTAAAGCTTCCCACACAGGTCTGACTACCTGAGTGAGTTCAAATCCCCAGAGCCTATATAAAGGTATAGAGTGCGATCCTACTTTACACTGTTGTCCATTGACCTGCACATAAATGCCATGGTGGGAGAACATGTTACACACACGCATGCACACACTCAGACAGACAGGTGATAGATGATTACTAGATAGATAGATACATAATTGATAGATAATTTTTGTTAAGAACTCAAATGGGCTGGAGGAATAGCTCATCACTTAAAAGCACTGTCTGCTCTTAAGAGACCTAAGCTCAGCTCCCAGCACCCACACGGCAGCTCACACCTGCCTGTATCTGTGACTTCAGTTGTAGGGAGCCTAGTCCCTTCTGGCCTCCATGGGTTCTGGGCACACATCTGGTACACAGACACATATGCACATAAAATACACACCAAATCACAATAATAACAATAAAATTTTAAAACTCAAATTACAGAAATATGAAAATTGAATTAAAAGCACTTGAAATTTTATTTCCTGGATAGTTGGTAAGCAACCAGACTTTTCTCTTTTAATATATTAGGAGCAGGGCAAGGTGAGATAACTCAGCGATTAAAAGCACTGGCTGTTCTTCCAGAGGTTCTGGGTTCAATTACAACACCTACATGACAGCTCACAACTGTCTGTAGCTCCTGTTCCAGGGGGTCTGACGCCCTCACACAGACACAACAACAAGCCACAGGAAAAATAAAAATAAACAAACCATTTAAAAAATATGTTAAGAGCAGGTATACATACACAGGCATGTGTATATACATGATATACACACGCATAGCTCTAGCCACATAAATTTCATATATGCACATATAGATCTTTTTAAATAGTTCAAAAGAAAAATGGCTTTTTGTTGGTGTTTTTATTTGTTTGAGACAGGACCTCACTGTGTATCCCTGCTGGCCTGGAGCTCACTGTAAACCAGGCTGGCCTAGAACTCACAGAGATCCTCCTGCCTCTGTCTCCCAAGAGCTGGGATCAGTGAAAGCTCTTGACCTCTCTCTACCCCCTCACCCATCTTAGCACTGTTTTCTTTTTTAAAGAAATTTTCTATCTCCCAGCACCTATAATATGCTCCATAAATTCACATCAAACAAATGTGTGACTGTATTTGAGGCACACACTAGTAAACGACAGAGGTCACAGCCTCATTTATGCATAGGAATCAATGCTAATCTCCAAGTAACTGAAACCTACTGAACACTGTACACGGGGCACTTTACATAAACTCTGCGCTTGACCCTTAGTTCCCAGGACAGAGCCAGAGAAGTGTTTTTAAACCTATCAAATGGTGGTGAGAACCTGTGGTCCCAGAACCCAGGAGGCAGAAGCAGGTGGGTGTCTCTGAGTTCCAAGCTGGCCAAGGTTTCATAGTGAAACTCTCAGAACAATAACAAAACAAAACCCACACTGAACCGAAGTATTCTGTGCCCAAACTCTAGGGACTCCCACTAACTTCCAAGTTAAGACTCTACGTTTTCAATGACCGTGGGGTCTGGTTGTGTCTGTTATGGGCACTTGGCCCCCACTGTCTCTTCTCTCCAGGTTGTGACACCCTCACCCCCACTAACCCCATTCCCATTTATCTTTCTCTGTCATCCCCACTCCACTGATGGGCATATTACATTGGGCAAATTATAACTGAATAAAAGGATTTTTTAAATTAACAATTATACTGAAGGTATAATTTACCAGGCTAACAAAACTATAGTTCAAACTCATTATCTGACTCCCAGGTCTTTGTATGGGTGTGCTGCCTTCCTTCATCTCCAAATCTATTTTCAGATTCACATGTCTCTAGGACAGGCAAAGTACTTCTGGTTAGGTCTTTCCTGTTTTCAGAATCTTGGGGATGCGGGATGGTGAACGTGACTGGCAAGCATCTCTCTCCTTTGTGCAAGTCAATCTGCTCAACTCTGAGGCCCAGGGACCCAACTGATAGGACGCTTGATTTCCTTTGTCACCTCCAGCAGGTTGTCTAGTCCCCAGGGGGCCACTCAAACACTAATCCAGGTTTTGATACATATTCAAGGTATGGTGAACATCTGCACTGGACAGATGTTGAGAAAGGACATTGTCCCGAGGGACCCAGACCCTGTCACCTGGAACCAGAATTGAGACTTCCCTAAGTATGAAGACGTTCTGCCTATGGACTTCAACATCAGCTCTTGCCTGTCCTTCCTGATGAACCAGTTACAGGGTTAGACTTACCTTCCAATACCCTAGACTTGCACAAACGAGTTCTACGTGCGTGCGTGTGTGTGTGTGTGTGTGTGTGTGTGTGTGTGTGTGTGTGTGTGTGTGTGTACAACTTCATGGTTCTGAATATTTTCAGAAATCAAAATAATCTTGTGACTGTCTGTCTGTCCCAGTTATTTTGGATTATGCAGAAGCCTGTAAAATTCTAATACACCAGTGAGAATGGAAGCATGTTTAGCAGACACGCAGTTATATGTTTGTGAGAGGGGATGGTCTCAAATTCTCAATCCTCCTGCCTCAGATGCCCTGGTGCTAGGCTGTAACTGAGCAGGATGAGACTGAGTAGTAAATAGGGGTGGAAGACACATGTGTCAGGCTTTTATTTGGTGGTGGGGAAGAAACTACAAAGAATGAAGACTGTAAGCTCCACGCTCTGAGTTCCAGCACAGGTCCTAATGTGGCCCAGCAGAGGCCAAAGCATGTCTCACCTCTCAGTGCCAGGCTGTCTCTGGGGCCAATGCTACTTCATGTGTGTCCAGGTCCACCCGGGCACTAACGTCTGCCCTGGTTGTGCTGTGCTCGCTGTAAGCATAAAGAAGACTATTCAGCAAGCATCCCTGTCAGGAGAATTGAAGACTGCCATTCCTGAGATGAGAAAGGGACACATTCTTTTGAGGCCATTAGCCAAGGTTGTTGAACTTGCATGAAGGAATGGCCCAGATGGATCCAGACCACTTCTGAAAGCTTCTGAAGCTGTGGTCTCTAAGGAGAGAGGCTATTTCATGATGCTGAAAGAGCTAATGTGCCTGAGCCCACACCCGCCTGTCATGACCCCACCATGTCACCAAGTCTGTCATGCATCTGGTACTACCTGGAGAAATGAGGGTCACATATAAATAAACATAATTGGATTGAAAGAAATTAGGAATTAGAACTAATTCTTATGAGTTTGGATTAATGTCACTAATACCTTTGAATGTAGGCTAAACCTGGAGTAACAGATTGTAACTTTAAATAAATATGTCTTCTGCTTTCTAAAGTCTATAGTTCTCTGAAAAAAAGTTAGATTTTTTTCATAGTAATGATGGAGATGGATATTTATGTAAAAAACTGATTTTGACTGAGATAAGAGCAGTCTACACGCAGGAAGCAGGGCCAGCGGCCCCTCTGTGAGTTCCGGGTCAGCTTGGTCAACACAGTGAGTTCAGAGCCATCCAGGACTGCATAGTGAGATCCTGTCTCAAAAACAAACACACATAAACCGAGATAAATTAACATATGGGACTGGAGAGATGGCTCAGCAGCTAAGAGCATTTGTTGCTCCTTGAGAGGATCTGGGTCTGATTCCCAAGCACCCACATGGTCGTTCACAACCAGGGGATCCGAAGCCACCTTCCAACTTCCCTGGGCATCAGGCTCACACATGGTATGGTTACATTTATACACATAAAACAAATCTAAGTTTTTAAATGATGTTACACAACATAAAACTTGACATTTCTATCTTCTAGTTCCTAATTAAGACACTAAGTGCATTCACACGGTGAGCCACCGTGGTTTACCTGGAGATAGATAACGCTCCATCACTGAGCCTTTTGCATCCTGTAAGATTGTTCCAACATACAGTGGGCCATTCTCTTTCCTTCAGCCTCTGGGAACTACTGGGTTCCATGTTGTCACCGTGCATGTGAGTGGCCCAACTCTGTCTGTGGCATTCCATAGCATTTGTGCTTTTTCTTATTTCCCTTAGGATAACGTCCTCAGGCTCATCTGTGTATTGTCTATCAAAATGTCCTTCCTTCCTAAGGATGAGTAATGTCCTTTCATCCTTCCTCCCACCTCAGCTGCTGGAGTTTGAATCCAAGACTTTCCAACATGCCTGTTAAATGCTCTGCCCCCAAACCAAATCTCCTCCTCTGCTCCTCTGGTAAACAAATGTTTAGGTTGGGGTATCTTATTTTTTTTCATCCCAGAAAATCTATTTTATAAGCTGACTTTTAAAAATCTGCCCAAAATCCATATAAGATCCTAACTCCCAATGGAGATAGAATCTTCAGAGTTCCTGAGGTCACGGGGCTGGTGCCTGTGTAAGAAGTCCAGGGTTCCCAGAATTATTCCCCGTGTTCCATGTGAGAGCACAGGAAAAGTCCATGAGCAAGCCAGGAGTAAGCCCGTACCAGGAACCAGCTGCCGGCTACTTTGATCTTTGACCTTCCAGCCTCTGGAACATGAGAATTTTCATTATTAAGTTGCTATAGAAGCTCAGGCCGAGTACAACAACTTTATTTTATGATCAAACAAGTTGCGCGTGGCTGGGGTGACAGTCAGGAAAGCAAATGCTGTGCAAGGATGGAGTTAAAATCCCGAGCACCACGTAGACATTGAGTGTGACGGTCCACAGCACGTGAGACAAATCAATGAGCCCTAGGTTCAGTGAGAGATCCTGTGTCCAGACTAAGATGAGAGAGATCAAAGGAGACATCTGACATGGTCCTCAGATCCCATGCATACATGTTCATGCACACTGGCAGTCATACATGTCATACACACATACATGAATACATACACACAATAGAAAAGCATAGATACGTGTAAGATAATCTTTTTAAAAAAATATTTTAAAAGAAGCTAGGTGTAATGTCTCAACACCTCTAATCCCAGTATTCACGAGACCAAAGCAGGAAGATTGCCACAAGTTGAAGCCCATCTTGGTCTATATAGTAAGTTTTAGGGTAGCCTGGGCTATAGAATAAGAGCCTATTTCAAATAAATAAAGAAGGAAGGAAGGACAGTGGGCAGCTAGCCACATATGGTGACATCTGATTACAATGCTAGCTTCTTGGGAGCCTGAAGCAGGGGAATCTTACATACTTTACATGCTTCTTCCTATGCATACAAACAGTATTTACAACCCAAACCACATGCACTGCTTTCTTCCCCATTCAGTCCTGGCTATGGAACCTGTGAGCTTTGCATCCGAGCAATCGCTCCATTGCTGAGCCGTAGCCCCACCTAGCCCAGACTAGAGATGCTCTTCTGTCACCTTTTCTTAACAAATGACAAGAAATGGAAGCTTCCACTGAACAGATGAACCTTGGTGTACACTTGAGCAGCGTCCTGGTGACAGGAAACTGGGTGGTTCTTCATACGTACGTAGCTTTGAGGTTTGTCTGATTTGCTCATAAAGGTCATTTTCCAGAAGTTGAACTCCTGGGATAAAGGATATGCATGTTTAAATTTTGGATAGCCTGTATATTGCCAAATTAACCTTCCAGAAAGGCTAAACCAATTTGTGTTTGTGCCATGTGTGAGGGGGCCCAATGCCCCATACACTTGCCAAATCAGCATGCTTTGAACAGCAGTGAAATAAGTCTTCTCTTCTCCCCTGAATCCTGCCAAAGTGCATGACATGAAGCTAAATGAGAGGAATATAACGCTGACAGATGGGAGAGTATTTTGGTCACTCTAATGTTTTATCTAAAGCATACCATTTTCCCCTCAAAGCAAATGGGATAGATAGGGCTGCTTTTTTTTTTTTTTTTCCTTCTTCTTCTTTTTCTTTTTTTAAGAATAAGTTCTAGAAAATAATATCTCAAGTAGATTAATTCCTTAAAGACAAAGTATCATTGAAAATGTAGAAATTATTCAAGCTAAGAGTGCCGTGGACTGATAGAAAATGTCTGTGTGTGTGTGTGTGTGTGTGTGTGTGTGTGTGTCGTTCTGCACCCACCCCCGTGTCTCACTGCAGCATACTCAACATTGGCTATTTGAAGCAGAGGAACATTTTCTCAGCTCCATTTTATATGCAATCATTTGTTTGTTTGTTGTTTTTATTTATCGATCTATGTTTATTTACGCTGCTTCTTCTCCTAGTCGCTCACTCAGAGTCTCTCCCTCAGCCCCCTCCCCTTCTCCTGTGAGAGGGGGTAGCTACCCCATAGAGTGCCCCCTTAGTCCCTCTCTCCTGGCTCATCAAGTCTCTGACAGACTAGGCACATACTCGCCCACTCAGGTGAGGCAGCGGTGGAGACTGAGCTATGTTGGTGCTGGGGTTTCGTGCCAGCCCATGTATGTTCTTTGGTTGGTGGCTCTGTCTCTGAGAGTTCGCAAGGATCCACCTTAGTTGACTCTGTGGGCTTCCTACAGGGTCTGCTTTCCCTTGACAGCCTTCAGTCTTTCTCCCAGCTCCTCCATTAGTGTCCCTGACCTCTGTCCAACGTTTGGCTGTGGGATTCTGCATGTGTTTCAGTCTGCTGGGTAGAGCCTCTCAGAGGACAGTTAGTTATGCCAGGCTCCTGATTGCAAATATAACAGAGTTTGATTTTTTTTCTTAAGTTGAACAGCAGTTAGCTGGGTGTGTGGTGTGCATGACTTCCTAGACTCTCAGGAGGCTAAGCAGAAGTACCAAGGGGTCCAGGCTTCAGGGTCAGTCAAGGCAGCACGGCAGGGCCTTGTAAACTCAGAAACAGCAACTACAACAAATGAGCTGTATTTCATTGTGGTTATTGTAAGGTTTTCCTTAGAATTTGATTGTGGGTAACTTCAGTATTTAAATATAACATTTTGCCAAAACTTAGATGAAGGGGAAGAAAATTATACAATTAAAACCTCCTTTTGAAAGGCACAAAGCAGAGGGAAGTTCGGTTATGTCACCCCCTTGGCCACATAGTTTAAAGCACGGAATTTAGCTAAATATGCAGCTTTTTGTTTCTCCTTTGATAACTTCACAAAATGAAATATGCCTTGTGTTTCATAGAGATATTGGAATGACAGAAAGTCCCAGTACCGAATTAAAGTACTGAATTATGCACTTAAGAAATATGTATACTTAGTCAAATATAGCTAACTGTTTTCTGCCTGCCCTGAAAGTCTGTGGCAGAGGGTGTAGATTTGTTTTTCAAATAAAACTATAAAATAGATGCGTGTTTTGTTTTTCTCTTGTTTTGGCATCAGTATCACTTAAAAGCTTTTCAAAACAGTTCCCCTTTGTTGGTATTGTTGGTGATATTAATAAACCTTACATGCCAAAAG
This sequence comes from Micromys minutus, assembly GCF_963924665.1. NCBI lineage: Eukaryota > Metazoa > Chordata > Mammalia > Rodentia > Muridae > Micromys > Micromys minutus. Next base: position 5,343,541 of record NC_137955.1, on the reverse strand, counting down.
CCAGAAAATGAGATAACTATAAAATATGAACTGTGAACTCTGTATTAATGATACTCTTTATTTTCTCTCTTTTGAGCCACTTAACAGAGTGAGTACATCATATTATTATAAATGTGGTACTTTGAATTCTGGCAAAAGAACATAATCATATTTGTTTTGCTTTGGGAAAAAGAAAGACCACTCCAATCTTGTCATAACATGAACAGGGGCTCTTCCCAGTCTGTATTCTAAGGTCCCCTCTCTTCTCCTCCCCTCCCCTCTCCTTCCCTCCTCTCCCCTCCCCTCCCCTCCTGTCCTGTCTTACTCAGGGTTTTCATCCCTGCACAAACATCATGACCAAGAAGCAAGTTGGGAAGGAAAGGGTTTATTCAGCTTACACTCCACATTGCTGTTCATTACCAAAGGAAGTCAGGACAGGAACTCAAGCAGGTCAGGAAGCAGGAGCTGATGCAGAGGCCATGGAGGGATGTCACTTACTGGCTTGCTTCCCTGGCTTTGCTCAGCCTGCTTTCTTATAGAACCCAGGTCTACCAGCCCAGGGATGGCACCACCCACAATGGGCTGGGCCCTCCCCCCTTGATCACTAGTTGAGAAAATGCCCTACAGCTGGATCTCATGGAGGCATTTCCTCAACTGGGGCTCCTTTCTCAGATAATTCCAGCTTGTGTCAAGTTGACACAAAACCAGCCAGTACACCTCCTCTCGCCTCCCCTCAATTTCCTTTCCATCTTTCTCTTCTCCATCTATTCCCTTTTTTCCCACTCCCTTTTCCTAGCCTGTCCCTTCCCTCCCTCCCTCCCTCCCTCCCTCCCTCCCTCCCTCCCTCCCTCCCTCCTTCCCTCCCTCCCTCTCTCTCCTCTCTATTCCTTTCTGTCTTTTTCCAGATACAATGTGGTTAGGAGCAAATGCTGGTTGCCTCCACTCAGTATGTTCTCTGAAGGGTGATGTTGGGAGTGGGGTGAAACCTCTCCTCTCTCTCCTGGGGAAGGAACACTTACTGAGTAACAGAGGATGGCAGGATGGGGCAGATGACCACAGACCACGTGACTCTTTCAGCAGAGGCTTTTTGGTCTTACCTTGTGATAAGCTTGCCAGAGTAAACCCTGCCCTACAAAGTTAGCGAAAAGGTTTATTTTAATTCAAGGTGTGTGTACAGTACTCATTGATTGCTCACAGACAATGCCACGTTCTCCGATAAACACAAGAGCAATGAGATTAACTTCCTGGAAAGAATATTTTCCTTGTGGTAAAAAGAAATGGTATAGACATAAAATTTCCTCCTGCCAGTGCCAAACGTACAGTTGTGGTGGTGTTGATTGTGTTTACATTGGTGTGAGAATTTTATGTCTAACAAAACTGAAACTGTCTACCCATCTATCAGGTTCCCCATTTTCTCTTCCTCTGGTCTCTGCCAGCAACCATCTACTGTCTGTTTCTGTGACTTAACAGTTCCAATGCCTCATAAAGGTAGAGCCATGCTGTGTTTGTCCTTTTGTACCTCGCTTATTTCACTTAGCACAGTGTCCCCAAGGCTTTCTACACCTTACTACACGACCAAACTTGCTTTTTGAGACAGATGAAGCTGACATTTGAATTCTGACTAACCCTCTGCTCCTGCTCCTCTGAATCAAAACTTGGTAAGACAGATGTTACAATCAATTTCCATGTCCCCCAGCACCATCAGACTAGGCAAAAGTGTGAGAGGCTGTAGAAATCTGATGTCTGGTCTGGCCACAGTCAAATGGAAAAAAATGAGAATGAAGGAAGGAGAAACTTTATTTAAAGGACTATGACAAGAAGGAGACTGGAATATTTATATGTAATAGTGAGAGTGCTTAGTGTGGTGGTTTGAATAAAAATGACTGCATAAGCATATTTGAATACTTACTCACCAGAAAGTGGTACGGTTTGAAAGGATTAGGAGGTGTAGCCTTGTTGGAGTGGGTTGTGCTCTTGTTGGGGGAAGTGTGTCACTGGAGATGGGCTATAAGGTGTCAAAACCCCAGCCGCCCTTGTAGATTAAAATGTAGTTCTCAGCTACTGCTGCTCCTGTGTCAGGCTTCCCTTCATGATGATGATAGACTAAGCCTCTGAAACTGTAAGCAAGCTCTCAATTAAATGCTTTCTCTTATACGAGTTGTGTTTGTCATGGTTAGCAGCAATAGAACAGTAACTAAGACAAAAGTTGGTACAAGGAGTGGGGTACTGTTGGCAGATCTGACCATGCTGTTTGTTGGAGGAATATGGAAGATGTTGGGATGTTAAAGTATAAAAGGGTTGATGTTTTAAGTAGGGCTTACTGAGCCATCCTAATAGGAGCATGGAAGACAGTGTAGAGGCAAGCTTTGGGGTCTTTTAAGCTCAAGTCTGGCCAGTGTGTCTCAGTCTCTCCCTGCTGCCTGTGGATCAAGATGTAGAACTCTTGGCTTCTCCAGCATTATGTCTGCCTGCGTGCCCCCAGGCTTCCTACCTTGATGATAATGGACTAAATCTCTGAAATTGTAAGCTAGCCCCAAATAAATGTTTTCCTTTATTAGAGTTGCTATAGCCATGAACAGCAATAGAAACCCTAGGACAGGGGCCAAGTTCCAGCCCCATCAAATAGCAGAACTTGGCAGCTTCAGTCACATGGTTCTGGCTTTAGAGTCAAGGATACAAGAAAGGAATATGGAATCTTCCTCCACTGCTAAGGAAAGCTACTGAAGCCAGGCATGCATCAGGGATTTCCCTGTATGGAGACTCACACAGGCCATTGTGTGCAGCTATGAAAGTGAAGCCTGGATTGTGTTGGAGACCATAAGATGTTGGAGAGGCCAGAGTCATGTGATGCCTGCTGAAGAAAACTATAGATGGATAGACAGGTGACTATGGGGAGTAAGGCATTTAGGTAATAGGCTGTGGACTCAAGGCCAGTCAGAAAGGAGCTTGCCCTTTTTTTTTTTTTTAAAGATTTATTTATTTATTACATATAAGTACACTGTAATTGTCTTCAGACACACCAGAAGAGGGCATCAGATCTTATTACAGATGGTTGTGAATCACCATGTGGTTGCTGATTTGAACTCAGGACCTCTGGAGGAGCAGTCAGTCCTCTTAACCACTGAGCTATCTCTCCAACCTGGAGCTTGTCTTTTATAGGAAGGAATAGATCAGGTGAAGAAGACTCAGATGAATGAGATTCTTGGGAGGCAGATGGCTAAGAATTTTCTTTTGAAGCATGCCAGGGAGCCATTAAGAAAGCCTCTTCTACTTCCAGTGCTTGCTGGCTGGGACCTGAAGGAAGAAAAGTACCCTGACAAATGTAATTAATGGTTGAACTGTATGGGTCATTGGGGACAAAACAAACATGTAGCATATTATTTCTGAAACAAAGAACGGAAAATTAGAGGGTGACAAGGCTGGATCATGGATGGGGTCTCTGAAAATCTACCAAAGCACAACTTTTTAACCTCCTCCAAAAACCCTTGGCCCCTCCACAGGTTGCCTTGGGCATGTTTGATCTCAGTTGGATTGACCTAACCTTAACAGTTCAAGCATTGTCTCCATTGGTTAGGACCCAGCAAGCTTAATCAATCTGTCCTATGATCTAATCACAGGGATGCTGGGAGAAAGAATAAACATTTTAAATCCCTACAACCAGCTATGTATGCCTGGATTAGTTCTGCCTCTCGACTTCTCAAGTGTAAGAATCAAGAAAATGCTACTTCCTTAACTATGAGATTGCTTCCTTTTGTTTACCAGGAATAATTGTGATGCCTAGAGCCTCAGTGATTCAGATAACTTTGTTTCGTTTTTAAAAAATTTTAAATCACATTTATTTTGGGGGAAGGGCCATGTGTGTCATGTCATCAATAGAGGTCAGAGTTCAATATACAGGGCTCAGTTCTTCTTTATGTAAGTTCTGAGGATCTAACTCAGGTGACCAGAATTGGCAGTACCTTTTCTAAGCCATCTTTTGTGTTTATCATTATTATCATTATTATTATTATTATTATTATCATTATTATTATTATTATTATTATTATTATTATTATTATTATTATTATTATTATTCATGAGTGCACATGTGTGGAGGTCAGAGGACAACTTGCAAGAGTTGGTTCTCTTTTCACCAGACTTGGCAGCAAGCACCCTTTCCCCCACTGAGCCATCTCTCTAGCCCACAGCTCTGATGTTTGAAAGGCCCTGGATAGCTCTGGTTATAAATGATTCCAAGCATGTTTTCGTTCCAAGGGTGAGATGCTCACTTCAGAATTCTGGCTGTATTTCAAGTTTGAGTAATTCCATCTGCTCTCCTTGAAAATTTTATTACAAGCACATTCCATATCCTTAGCTTTCTTCCTCCAGACTTCTGAACAGCATGGAATCTTTTGGATATTTTCATTATTCAAAGGCAAAAAGAAAGAGAGAAGAAGAGGAGAAGGAGGAGGAGAAATAAAAATCTAAATGTAAATGTTCAAAAGAAATCCTGGTTGTTTGATTTTTTTTAACCTAAACTTCAGCTATCTGGATGTTAAATTAATTTTCAATTGTTTTATTTGTTATATAGGCACTAAAGGTTGCTTGCACAAACATTGGACTCAGGTCTCTTCGCCCTTCAATACAGACTCAGTGACTCCCTGGAGGACTTCTGGAACTTCAGCCTCACACTGAAGCTCCGTCTCCGGCCTCTCTTGTTCTGAGGTTTCCAGCTTCTTCAACTGAGCAGTACTGAGTTCCCTGGTTCTTCAATAGGCAGACAGCTATGGAGAAACTAAGTAGCCTCTGCCCATGGAAACAAATTTAATAAATACCTTCTTCATGAGTTTGTTTTTGAGACAAGTCCTCAAGTAGCCAAACTGACCCCAAACTGCTGCTTAGCTGAGGATGACCTTGAACTTCTTCCCGATCCTCCTGCCTCTGTCTCCTAAGCGCTAGGTTGTAGGTGTGTTCAGCCACACAGGCCTTACTTGCTATGCATGCATAGTGGTGTGTGCTCTACCAGTTCCGTCCTTCTGAACACCCACACTCAGAAAGTGTGGTGATAGGCTGAGAAAACCAAACGTTATGTCGTAGGGTTGACATGACCCACAGTTTCATTGATTACAGCGCATCCACCTGGATGAAGGGAGCGTCACTTAACTGCTGATCTTCAAAAAATGATGTCAAACAAGGAAGATTCAACAACCCTATTGGAGCATTCCTTATGTGCTGGCAGTGAACAAAGCAACCAAAATGTCTACTCTCAAACAGCTTCCAGGGGAAAAGACAAAATCAAATAACAACGCCCGGGTTCTCAGGAGCCTGTGTGTGCCAGGGCAGCCTGCCCAAGGGCCTCTAAATCCTGACTTCAGTGCTCTGGGCAACTTTGTGTGTTTTGTTGTTTTACAACCTCTCTGCATTTTCCAAGGTTCTACAAGGAGCTTCTGTTATTTTTTTTTTTTAATCAGGAAATGAATTCTGAGGAGAAAACCTGACAGACTAGAAATGCAAATGTTTCAGTGTGAAGCCACTGGAGGTGTGAAGGTTGACCAGTTAAGAAAGCCTCCTCAGAGAGCATGCTCTTTCGTTTTCGAGACCTTCTTGTTTATTCAGAATCAGCCTGCTTTGTAGTTTCGTGTAGCTGTTTAGATCACTTCCAAGTAATTTTTGTGTGAGCCTCCCCTGCCATCCGTCCCGTGCGACCCTGCCCACCACACGTAGCCCACCTCCACTCCCACACCTGTCCCGCCCCACTCCCCCTCACCACACACGCACACACCGGGTTTTCTTCCCTCTGACAGCTGACTCCATTCACCTGCAAAGATCACTATTCTCCCAGTGGGCGCTGTGGTTACATAAGCCTTATTTACTGAACGGGGCACTTCCAGAGTCTGGCCAGCCACCTATCCACACACTGAGCTCTCCCTGCAGTTACCATGGAATCCGTGACAAAATGTCAACACCTCCTCCTTCACTTATATTTCTACAAGTTGTTTTTACAAATTTGTAAAAAGTACCTTTCCTGCCTCTGGTAGGGTGAGCACCTATTGCAGTCTTTGAGAATTTAGGGTCAGGATAGAACATGGTTTCATCTCATTTGGGGGTGTTTGTTTGTTTTGGTTTTTTGTGACAGACCTGGAACTCACAGAGATCCTCCTGCCTCTGCCTCTTAAGAGCTAGGATTGAAGGAGTATGCCACCATTTTATTTCTTACAATGTTTTAAATCAAAATTTTAATCTAATAATCAATACTTGTTTTGCCTTTCTTGATTTTCAGGGAAATTCTTAGTATTTTCTCTACTGCTTAGTAAAAAGGTTGTGTGACATTTATCAGTACAAAGAGACAGACAAGGACTTGGAGTATACAACCCAACAGCAGAGCACTTGCCCAGCACATGTGAGACCCTAAATTCCTAGCACCAAAGTGGGAAGGGGAAAAGGAAGGAAGAACAGATATCTGGACACATTTTCTAAAATTAATTTCTCCACCTTTTTCAAATTGATAATTATATTAGTTCATGTTTTGTTGCTGTGTCAAAAATGCCTGGAGCTGGGTACTTTGCAAAGAAAAGTTTGTTTTGTTAGTGATTCTGGAGGTAGAAATCCACACCTGAATGGCTCCCTTGGTTCAGCACTTGGGGAGGACCAGGTGACTATTTTCAGGTTTCTCTCATTGTGGAAAAATCTACAGCCTTTTCTAAGCACAGCTTTTAGGGGGCAGGTCCACTCACTGGTCAGGGAGTAGAACTGCTGAGTCACAGGGTCTGTGTGTCTGTAGCTTTGCTCAGGTACAGAAGGTGCAGAAGAGGACACAGCCTTGCTCCCTTGTAGGGGTCTGTACTGGGGTGCTCTCCTCCAGGAACAACAGTGTTATGTTTCCTCTGTGCTGTGCCGGAAACAGTTCTGTGTGTACAAAGTACCTTCTAGGGCCTCCCAGGGCCTCCCAGGGCACACACTCTTCTGCACCGTACTTTCTTCACTGTGTCCCTGTCTTGGTTTCTTTGTTTTTGTGTGAGCTATATTAATGATCCTGAACTGCTGGACTTTATGAAATGCCCGCTTTGTGTGATATTTTGCATACTAATCTGTGTGGTTATCTGTATGGTTAAAACCCTAGGGGTGTTTAAAGATTGTACCTTAGCTGTATATGAACGCCTGTGTTCTCATACTCTCAGTAGTGTAAGAACTTGGCAAGCTTTTTGGTTGGGCTGGTCTCAAACTGTCAGTGCTACTGGCCATTTCAGGCACATATCCGACATGGCAAATTTCTAATATTTGCTAGTCTTTAGGTAGAAAATAGTATCTATTTTTAGACTCAAACATTACATTTTTCTTCATTTAAGAAAGATTTCTTCATTATGAAAACATTAATTTTAATTTTCTAACCTAAAAACTATTTATATTGTTTTTTATTTTGTTACGAGCTATTGCTTTTTTTCCCCCTAAAGGATTTTTTCTGAGTATTCTCTTGTCCATTATTTGCTTTGCCTGGATGTTCCCTGCTTCCTCCAGAAAACTTGGGGTCACTAGCCCTATTCCTCCAGAGAACTTGGGGTCACTAGCCCTAATCCAGCCACATTTTGGCCATGGATATACTGATTAAAAATTTATTGTTTTTCTATGATTTAATTTTTATGTATTTTTATTTTATGGCTATAGGTGTCTTGCCTCTAAGTGTTTGTGTACCACATGAGTGCAGTTCCTGAGCAGTCCAGAAGAGGAAGTCAGATACCCTGGAACTGTAGTCCAAACTGTTGTTAGCCATATATGGGTGCTGGGAATCAAACCCTGGTGGTCTGCAAGAGTAGCAAGTGCTTTTAATCTCTCAGCCGTCTCTCCAGCCCCCTGATGAAAATTAAACAGTGCTGTTTGGAGAGAATGAGAGCACGTTATAGACACATACATGTATGTAGATTTCATTATAGAGACATACATGTATGCAGATTTAATTAAAGACATACATGTATGCAGATTTCATTATAGACACATACATGTATGTAGATTTCATTATAGACCCATACATGTATGCAGACTTCATTATAGACACATACATGTATGTAGATTTCATTATAGACCCATACATGTATGCAGATTTCATTATAGACACATACATGTATGCAGATTTCATTATAGACACATACATGTATGTAGATTTCATTATAAACACACACATGTATGCAGATTTCATTATAGACACATACATGTATGTAGATTTCATTATAGACACATACATGTATGTAGATTTCATTATAGACATATACATGTATGTAGATTTCAAGACAGAACCCTTTCTTCTGTGTGATACCCTAAACAAATTAAGACAATTTAATACTAGAATAGGTAGTTATATCACCTGGCTTGTTTCAGGAGAGACAGTCAAAAAAAAGAAGGAGGAAGAGAAGGATTAGAAGTTATGAAGGGAAGGCAAAGAGGCTGAGTAGTTTGAAACCCAGTTAATTAACCTTTGAACATGCAGAGTAAAGAAAGTTATAACATTACCTCAAACCAGCAGAGTAAAAGACAGGGGAAGTTGCCGTAAATGGGGCCACTCCAGTGTGACCATCACAAGCACCAGGAACTATGAAACAAGGTGGATTCCATGTGTCTGTGGGTTACATATAGATGGATCCAATTTACCAAGATCAAAAGTGTTTGGGGGAAAGTTTTTACAACATTCCAAAAGACAGACCTTGAAGGTGTTACAAATTACACACTAAATCCAAGAGAATGAGGTAATACAAAGACTTTGGTGGTCATTTAAAAAAGATTGGCCCCCATAGGCTCATATTTTTGAATGCTTAGTCACCAGGGAGTGGAACTCATAGCATTAGAAGAATTAGGAGGTGTGGCCTTGTTGGAGGAAGTGTGTCACTGGGGGCGGGCTTTGGTGTTTAGAAGCTTAGTGCTAGGCCCAATGTCTCTTTCTTTCTGCCTGTGGATTAGGATGTAGCTCTCAGCTGCTGCTCAAATGCCTGCCAGACAGAACCCATGCTCTAAGTCATGATAACAATGGACTTATCCTCTGAATAGTTAGCCGGTCTCAATGCAATGCTTTCTATTTCATAAGGGTCACCTGGGCCATGGCGTCTCTTCACAGCAACGGAACAGTGACCGAATCAGCACTGTACTATTAGAACAAATGCAAAGATGTTCTAAAGCACCTGGGATCATGTGTGTGTGTGTGTGTGTGTGTGTGTGTGTGTGTGTGAGACATGCAAACACTGCACAATGGTATATCCTGGCTTGTTTCCTAGCTCCTGCAGCTACCATATCTGCCTGCCTTCCTCTTGCTCCCCATACCCATTAGGCTGATTTGTTTGTTGTTTTGTGCAGGAAACATGTGCTATGGTATGCACACAGGCAGAGGTTAAAGGACAGCTTGAGGGAAGAGACTCTCATGCCATGTGGGGCCCAGGATTGAACTAGGTCCTCAGGCATGGTTGCACATGCCAACGCCTGCCGACGCCTCCCTGGTCCTAGCTAGCCTTATCACAAGCCTACATTTTGTAATGTGGCCATTTAGGGTCTAAATATATAATTATATCTTTATAGCTTAAGATTATTTTTTAAGCAGTCTTTGAGGGACATTGTGTATAAAGTTACCTATCATTGTGTTTGTCTTTGCCTTGGGTAAATTCGACAGGCAGACTGGAGGAGAAGAAGGAGATGGATACTGGGTACCATGATGAGGATGACGAGAAGGAAGATGGGAAGGAATCAGATGCTGAGTCATCAGATCTGTTCAGTAATTTGAATTTAGGAAGGACCTGTGCGGGCAGCTATGCTCACTATGAGGAGCAGGAGAACGGAGAGCTGCTCCTTGGTGGCACTTGTGAGAAGAGTAGGCTGAACCATGAGGATGCTTAAACGTCCCCTCCCTTGGCCTTGTCCAAAAGGCCAGTCACACTGGCTCAGGGGTAGGTTCTAGCAGTTTTATAGGAACTGCTCCGTGAACTTGTAAATGTTCAATGTAAGACAAATGGAGTAACATGGATTGGACTATTACTGAGTTCAATAATCTGGTTGGTTTTGCCAGTTAGGAACATAATAAAATACATGATAAAGGAATAGAAAGAAAATATATTTATTTGAAATTAAATTATTGTCTTTGTTAAAGACACTGCTTATAAATTCATGTTTCTGATTTCACAAAGTGTAATGGGTAAAATGACCATATTATTTCTGAAAAGTCCTGTTCTGTTTTCACCGACTTGATGCTGTGTAATATTCACGCCTGCATTAGTGGATGACATGTTCACCGTTTTCTTACGATGTGTGTTCTCTCCGTGTTTGTTACTGTCACTGACAGAAATCCAGTGTTTTCATCCACGTAACGGCAGGACTAGTGCTGCTGATGCTTCTTCACCCAGAGAATCTCAGTTTAAAATAAATTTAGTATATACTTGAAAAAAAAGTTGTGTTCTCTTTAAAGATAAAGAAGGCCAGGCAGAAAAGTTCATGGACCCGCAGACAGACTGACTTAGTAATGCTGCGAAGACATCTACAATCACTTTCTATGTAAGTGAAAACAGTTTTTAAGCTTATGTATGTTTTGTACACTCCTGGAAAGTGGCTAGAATCCAGCTACTTCTCAGTATTCAGTATCACCACACAATGGCTTTTCCTCTCAGCAAATGTTCTGCTGTACCCATTTGTCCATGCTTGAACGTGGGAACCACCAACCCTTGGGCTGAGGAGATAGTGGCCCTGTTCAGACCAACAAGTCCAGAAGCCAGGAACAAGTTCTCAAATGACAGTCTGTGGAGAGGCTGTTAGCAGAGGGAAAATGTATTCTGAGCCTGCAAAAATACTCCATGGCCAGCATCTCCAGTGTCGGCTGTTTCCTAATGTGTATTAAGGGGTTGGGAGAGAGAGTTCCAGTTTTCCTTCTCAAAACCAGCTTCCACAGGTGAAAGCACGTTGTCTGAAACAGGGGGAATGCTTCATTCTTGGGCTTTGGCTTGGTGACACCTTCTCACGCTACAGCAGGACAGTTCCATGAATTGAGACCAGGCGTTTACCAGCAGGTTCCTGAGCGTCTTTCCTGCTTTTGTGAGTTGTCTATACACACTTCCTGCAGAGAGACTGTTTTATTAATAGCAAATGTCTAAAGCAACTCGCTTCTTTGACCAATCACCATTTTTTATCTTTGGAAAGACTCAATGTGTTACTAAGTTAAAAATAATTAACTACTCCTTATGCAGTTGTCAATGTGAATTTATATTTGCTCAAATTGCATAGGACCTGGCTACTATGAACTCTCCCCCAAATCCAAGTTTTTCACACATTTACTTATTCTTCAGCTCTGAAGAATGGGGAGCCATCAAACTATGATACAAACATTCTTTTGGCATAATTTTATCCCAGCACTGCATGCTCTTCAAACATTGTAGCTGGTCTTGCTACTTTGAGGGTTCTTCTTTCCCCACCCTTCCTCACCCCAGTTTCATTCCCTATCACCAGATAGGAGAGAAAGAAGGATCAAATGGGGAGAGAGAGAAAGAGAGATCCCTGAATCTAGCTTCTTTCTTCGTGTTCTTCTTTAAGTATGACTATTAACAATCAGCTACAAACCCCCACCCCTGAATGACCAACCCCACCTAATGGGACCCCTAGCATTTATATACTCTGAAAAGTTCTCAGAACTCCCAATGTCACACGGTCTTAGAAACTATCTACAGCTAACAAAACCACGCCTCTGCTAGAACATGAAGCTCATCACAGTCAGCTGCTGCGGACAATCGGAAGCAGCCTCTACATCCCCACTCCCGGGATTAAAATGAAAGCATATTTTTAAAAATTTTATTCAATCTCTTTTTTTTTTAATACTCCAGATTTATCCCCCTCCTGGTCCAACCTCTGATTGTTCCACATTCCATACCCCCCAAGTCTCCAGGGACGTTCCCTACACCCCACCAGACCTCCCTACTCCCTGGGGCCTTCAGTCTCTTGAGGGTTAGCTAAGTGCATCTTCTCTGACTGAACCCAGACCCCGCAGTCCTCTGCTGTATATGTGTTGGGGGCCTCAAATCAGCTGGTGTATGCTGTCTGGTTGGTGGTCCAGTGTCTGAGAGATCTCGGGGGTCCAGGTTAAATGAGACTGCTGGTCCTACTGCAGTCATCCTCTCCCTCAGCTTCCTCGGGTACCTGATTCAACCACAGGGGTCACCTTCCTCTGTCCATTCATTAGCTGTAAATATCTGCATCTGACTCTTTCAGCTGCTTGCTAGGTTTTTCAGAAGCAGTCATGACAGGCCCCATTTTGTGAGCGCTCCACAGCCTCAGTAATAGTGTCAGGCCTTGGGGCCTCCCCTTGAGCTGGATCCCACTTTGGGTTTGTCTCTGGATCTCCTTTTCCTCAGGCTTCTCTCCATTTCTGTCCCTGCAGTTCTTTAAGATAGGACCAATTCTGGGTCAGAGTTTTTCCGCTGTGGGCTGGCAACCCCATCCCTCACTTGATGCCCATTCTTTCTGCTGGAAGTGGGCTCTATATGCCTCTCCCCACTGTAGGGCATGTCATCTAGGGTTTCCCCATGTTGAGTCCTGAGAATCTCTCACCTTCCAGATCTCTGGTACATTCTGGAGCCCCCACTACACCTCCTACCCTCCACTCCCAGGCTACCTGTTTCTATTCTTTCTGCTGGCCCTCAGGGCTTCAGTCCTTTCCCACTACCCAACACGTGAACATTCTCCTCTCTTCACCTCCCTGTTCCCTTTTCCACCCAGGACCCTCCCTCCCTTTCACCATTCCCCCTTTTGTGATTGCTTTTTTATCTCTTCCAAGTGGGTTTGAGGCATCCTCACTTGGGCCCTTCAGCTTGTTAAATTTTCGAGTACTGTGGACTGTATCTTAGGTATTCTGTAGTTTTTTTGTGTGTGGCTAATGTCAACCTATTAGTACAAATCCATGCTGTCCTTTGGGTCTGAGTTACCTCACTCAGGATGATATTTTCTAGTTCCATCTATTTGCCAGCAAAACTCAGGATGTCATCATTCTTTATAGCTGAGTACTATTCCATTGTGTAAATGAACCACATTTTCTGTATCCATTTTTCTGTTGTTGGACATCTGGGTTGTTTCCAGCTTCTGGCTATCACAAACAAGGCAGCTTTGAACATAGTGGAACGCATGCCCCTGTGGCATGGTGGGGCATCTTTTGAGTTTATGAATCTTCATGTAGACTTATTTCAAATTTTCTGAGGAATCTCCAGATTGATTTCCAGAGTGGTTTGACCAGCTTGCAATCCCATCAGCAATGAAGGAGTGTTCCTCTGTCTCCACATCTTCAAAAACGTGCTGTCTCCAGAAGTTTTGATCTAAGCCATTCTGATTGGTGGAAGGTGAAATGTGAAGATAATTTTGATTTGCGTTTCCCTAATCACGAAGGACTTTGAAAAATTCTTTAGGTGGTTTTCAGTCATTCAAGATTCCGCTGTTGTAAATTCTTGGTTTATTCTATTCCCCAATTTGTCTTATTGGCAATGCTTTTTGCCTTACAGAAGCTTCCCAGTTTCATGAGGTCCCTCCCATTTATCAATTCTTGGTCTTAGAGTGTGAGCCATTGGAATTCTGTTTCGGAAGTTTCCCCCTGTGACAATGAATTCAAGGCTCTTTCCCACTTTCTCCTATATTGGATTCAGTGCATCTGGTTTTCTGTTGAGGTCCTTGATCTACTTGGACTTGAGCTTTGTGAAAGGTGACAAACACACCCTCCCTAGGCTGCTTTGTTCTCCAATTCTTTGCTAATCTCTATCCCCTTGTCTTATTGTCCCAACCAGCACTTTGAGTACTATATTGAATAGATATGGGAAGAGTGGGCAGCCTTGTCCCCAATTTTAGTGGAATTTCTTCAAGTATCTCTCCATTTAATTTGATATTGATTGACTGTTGGTTTATAGTAAATTGCTTTTATTATGTTTAGGTATGGGCCTTGGATTCCTGTTCTTTACAAGACTTTTAACATGAAGTGGTGTTGGATTTTGTCAAAGGCTTCCTCAGCATCTAGTGAGATGATCATGTGCTTTTTTTTTCTTTGAGTTTGTTTATATGGTGGATTACATTAGTGGATTTTAACATATCGAACCAACCTTGCATCCTTGGGATGAAGCCTACTTGATCATGTTGAATGATTGTTTTGATGTGTTCTTGGATTCGGTTTGCAAGATTTTCACATCAACGTTCATAAATGAAATTGGTCTGAAGTTCTTTTTTGTTGTTGTTTCGTGTGTAGTTTAGGTATCAGAATAATTGTTTCATAGAATGAATTAGGTAGTGTTCCTTCTGTTTCTACTTTATGGGATATTTTGAGGAATCTTGGTATTAGGTCTTCTTTGAAGGTCTGGTAGAATTCTGCACTAAAGCCATCTGGTCCTGAGGTTTTTTTTTTTTTTTTTGTTGTTGTTTGTTTGTTTGTTTGTTTTTTTTTTTTTTTTTTTTTTGGTTTTGGTTTTGGTTTTGGTTGGGAAGTTTTTAATGACTTCTTCTATTTCCTTACAGGATATGGGCCTGTTTAGAAAGTTTACCTGCTCTTGATTTAACTTTGGTATGTGGCATCTGTCTAGAAAACCACTCACTTTGTGTTGGTTTCCATCTCCAGGTTTGCCTCCATTTCTGTTTTCTTTATTGTTTCTACTTCCACTTTTAGGTCTTGGACTGCTTTATACAATTCCTTCACCTGTTTGATTGTGTTTTCCTGTATTTCAGTGAGTTCTTTATATCCTCCATAGAGGACCCTGTTATCTTCATGATAGGATTTTAGGTCAGCTTCCTAATTTTCAGGCGCGTTGGTGTATCCAGGGCTTGCAGTGATGGAAGAACAGAGTTCTGGTGATGCTCACATATATTGGCTTTTGTTGCTTATGGTCTTGCATTTGCCTCTCGCCATCTTGTTATCCCTGGTGTTTTCTGGTCTGGGTGTCTCTGACTGGGGTCTGCCTCTTTTGTTCTTGGATTGCTTCAGGTCTCCTGGTAGACCTCCCTCACTATAGCAGACCTCCTGTGGAGCCTTCCGACTGTGGGGTCTTCAGAGGAACAGAGAAGCTGCTGATCTGTTGCTCTGGCTGCAGCAGATCTCCTGGGAGGCCTTCAGACTGTCAGGTCTTCAGAGGAGCAGTCAAGCTGTTGCCCTGTTTGAAGCTGTTCTCCAGGGGGATCTATAGACTGTGGTTTCTGTTTTCTTGTGTGCAGCAGACTCCAGAGAAGCTTCCAGTCTGTGGGTCAGTTGTCCTGCACACTGCAGAGCCCCTGGGAGGTCTCCAGACTGTGGAGTTGGTTACCCTGTGTGCAGCGGTTTTCCTCGCATGCCTCAGGCTGGGGTATCTTCAGGGGAGCAGACTGGCTGGGAGTCCGCCACAGCAGAAGACACTGGTCAGAAGAGGAGTGGAATTTGGAGGGGTGGAGGTTTGGATAGTGATGGGCTCCCAGTGGCAGCTATGAGACTTCAGGAGGGTTCTTTTCAATTGCCCTGTGTACAGCTGATCTTATGAAATGCCTCAGGATGCGGTGTCTTCAGGGGAGCAGATTAGCTGGGAGTCTCCCCTGGCAGGGGCCACTGGTGGAAAGGGCACATATTCTTGTAGTATTTTATGTTTTTAAAAGAACCAAAATTCCAAAATTGCCATTATAAAATATCTACAGAAAAATACCAGTATAACAATTTCATGATTTATTATGTATCTACCAACTGCTAAGCCTGTGGCAATTCCTATATTTATATTACCTTAGTAGAGCCTACAGCACACTAAAGGTATCTTTTGGTGTTGCCTTAAAGTTCTTGACATTTATTTTTAAGATTTTATTTTGTACACACATGCATGTTAGTACAGGTGCCCTTTGAGGCCAGAAAGGGAAGTTGAGCTGGAGTTACACTTGGTGGTGATCTGCTGGAAATGGGTTCTGGGACCTTCCTTTGGGTCCTCCCAAGATGAGAATGTTCCCTGAAGTCTCAGATCCTTGAATACTTGGTCCCCAGTTGGTGGGCCCATTTGGATAGGTTTAAGAAGTGTATGGCCTTGCTGGAGAAAGTGTGTCATAGGAGATGGGGTTTGAAGTTTGAAAAGCCATTAGCAATTTCCAATTCTTTCTTTTCTTTTCCTGCCTGTGGTTGATGTGAAGTCTCAGACTGATGCTCCAGTTGCTGCACCACCACCCTTCCCACCATAACGGTGAAGGACTCTCACTCTGTAGACCAGGATAGCCTTGAATTCACAGAGACATACCTGCTTCTACCTCTCAAGTGCTGAGGTTAAAGGCATGTGCCACCACTGCACATCAGATGGTTAAGGACTCTCCATCCACAAGCACAAATAAACTCTTCCTTTTATAACTCACCTGTGTCATCGTGTTTTATCCCAGCATCAGAAAAGTAACTGAGCACCACTGAGCCATCTCTCCATCTCCAGCCTTTTTGTTTGGTGAAGTTTTTACTCCAGGGTGGCTTCAAATTCACAACTCTCATGCCCTTTGAATTTTGGGTTGCAGAGGTGTACCTGCCCTATAGATACAATTTTTTTTGTCCATTTCAAATGAGCATCCTATTCCTAGAGATGGTACTTAACTTGCTTAAACTGACACTGCACATTTTGTTGCACAGTGACATTTATACAACTCCAGATCACTTGTGACCTTCCTATGATGCAAATGCAAGTGCTTTATGTTGTTCTGTGGTAGTTCTGTGTGAGTAGTTTTTATGATGTAGCACGCACAGCATAGATGGTTGGCTCTCCCAAGTTCTAATTTGCTAACATGTTTAACTCAATATTTCTGATGTTTTTAAGGGAATAGTGCTAAAGGGTTAAAGAGATAGTTAAGAGGATCACACATGGTGACTCACAACCATCTATAATTCCAGTTCCAAGGAATCCAGTGTCTTCTTTTGGCCTTTCAAGGTATCATGACCATACATGATACACAACACTTATATGCAAGTGAAACATTCATATACATGAAATAAAAGAATATTTTTAAAAGTCATAGAAAATCATCATTTTCTAGAAAGAGTTGATGATTCTTTTTGAAATAAGATCCAGGTCTCTTATCCATTAAGACATCCATTTGAAGAACAAAGAATCAAATAAAACATCAAATAAACTGGTTTCTTCTAGAGAATTTACAGTTTATATTTGGCTCAAATAAATTTGATGAGGAGTAGGAGCTTACTTACTCCTCACAAGCCTTACAGATCTGATGAGAAAAGAGAGAGAGAGAGAGAGAGAGAGAGAGAGAGAGAGAGAGAGAGAGAGAGAGTGTGTGTGTGTGTGTGTGCATTGTGTGTCTATATGTGTGAGTGTCTGTGCATGTGTGTGTGCGTGTGTGAGTGTGTGTGTGGTGGGTGTGTCTGTGTGATGTGTATGTGTGTGTGTGTGTGTGTGTGTGAAGTATGTTACTCTTCGTGTAGTAATTAAAGAACTCTATTTTAGTTTATTCCATGATCTTGGTCCTAAGTAAGTATTTCACTTAGTTTTCTATTCTTATGTTTTTAAATGATTTATTTTTATTTTATGTGCACTGGCGTTTTACCTGCATGTATGTCTGTGTGAGAGTGTTGGGTCCCCTGGAACTGGCGTTAAAGACAGTTGTGAGCTACCATGTAGGTGCTAGAAATCAAACTCAGGTCTTCAGGAAGAGCAGCCAGTGCTCTTAATTACTGAACCATATCTGCAGCCTCTAGCTTTCAATACTTAGAAATAAACGTCCTAAAGCAACAATAGCCAAGACCTTCATTAGACCCTCAGCGTCTTTGCAAGTAGATGTTGGAAAACTTGTGCCTTTGCAGCTCACTAGACTGAATTTTTGAGCCACAAAATGGTATAAGCTTAAATAATAATTATATTATGCTACCAAGACTTTCTTTTTGAAGATAGTTTTGCTATGTAGATCAGGCTGGCCTGGAACTTGTGACTCTCCTGCTTCAGGCTCCCCAGTGCTGGGGCTATAGGCATGCATCACTAAGAGTGCCGATTGGTCACAAGGCAGAGCCAGGAGTCTGCTGGAACCAGTCTGGACAGGTTGGCGAACGCTGTTTAGTCAACCTTCAGGAATGCTGTGAGCACACTGAAGGCTTTGCTAACTTGACATCAGCCACCATGGCAGCATTACAGAGAGGACAGCAATGCTGTCAATCAGCTCTCCACCCCTCCCCTCTGCCCAAAGCCTTCCCACCTCCACCGAAGGACCAGCAGCTTGTGTGTCCTCATGCCTAGAAAGTGGCAGCCCTTACAGCCTTCACCCTCAACTCGGGCGTCAGAACAGGGACACCGATGTTCAGAGCTCAGTTTTCATCTCCGAAGGTCAGAAATTCTCTTCAGAGTGTCAGCTGCTACTTGGCAATAGCAGGTTGACATGAAACATTAGAATACCCCAAGGTCCGAGGCAAAGAGTGACTCACCGTCCCAGTCAGCAGGGGACACTCATTTCTCCACAGGACAGGACTTTCCTTCCGGTATCAACAGTCACAGGGACTATGTTTGAAGACTTTGTACTTAGAAGACAGGAGGAGGACCATGAGGAGAAGAAAAGAAGGGAGCAAGGAGGAGAGAGGACTGAGAAATCGGGGCTCGGGCCCACGAGGTACCTGAGGAGTGCTGTCCACTGGAGCGGGTCATTTTCTCTCTTAACGTATTGTAGGAATCCTGCCTTCTCTGGCTGCCAGCCAGGTCAGACCTGTTCTAGCTGGTTCATTTCACCCTTCAGAGAAGGCTCTGAGAACCGTGTTTGTTTGCCAGAGACTTACAGAGCCTCTGCCTGATCTACCTGGATCTAGCTTGATTTCTGACTCAGCCTCTGAGTCATCCGGTTCTTTCACCTTTGTAGGTCAAGTCACGGAAGTGAAATTCAACCCTGGAAAACAATCCAGATAGCTCTTTCTTCACACTATCCTCATAAAGTGTTTAGACTGAACTTAGTGAGATGTTCCCTAAACACACAGTCTTAAGCTTCTGCCTAGCCTGAGTTTGTTTCTGGAAATCTCAAGAAAGGATGGAAGCCTGCGGGCATCTTTATCAGGTATGTAGACGTAGAATTCAGGACCTTTAAAATAATTATCCCCAACAAATCCTCCTTTGCAGCTCACATGGGGCTTTTGAATATCGGAATACTCAGGTCATACCACAGACCACGAACTGAAAACCAGGGTGTGCAGCTCAGACATTGGGCTGGTTTTCAAAGTTCTCCGGCTGATGTAAGTTTTGTCACACTGGTATTTGAGACCCACCAACTGAAAGCAGGACTCCTAGTTTTCAACACTGTCCCAAATATATTATAATTCATTTCCTCAGTGTCTGCTTCCCCAGTTGTTTCTTTTAGGACTTTAAATATGCAGTGAATCACTCATTCAAAACAATAACTAGACTGACGTAGGTTGACACACAGCAGCTATGATCTTGTTACAGCTTTGCTCAATTAACATGTCCTTGTCTATCAGACCGAATTCTGATAAATATACAGAGAAAAAAAGCATCCAAGCATCTTCTTGAAGAGCATAACTTGATAAAAAAAAAAAAACCTTTTAAAAAGCCATTGGAAGGCATATATTAAACTTAACATGTACGTTTTATGCGTCCATCATCTCCACTTTCAACAAATCAGATTTAAAATAGCTGAATAAATTACAAAATGTATGTATATTTTATTAATATAAATATTTTTCTAGATTTTAAATATCTTAACACATGAAAGCCCTGACATGCCTTAAGCTGCTCAGAAACTTCCAAAGTATTGTGCACACACAGAAGTATTTCCCTAGCCAGTAACTGCCAAGAGAAGTGTCAAGTGTGATTTATATTCATGCCAAACAGTAGCTCCATAGTCTTATGCATTAAAAAAGTTGTATCCAAACTAACAGTGATTATACTGAGGAACGAAGTAATGGTCGGACAGAAGGTAGAACGTTGCTCCTTCTATTGTTGGGTATTTCAGCTTTCAAATGTCCACGTCTCTATAGCAACACACATAATTTAAACCTGTTAAATTACCTCCTACCACCTTCTACAGCAGTGTCTAAATTCTTTAGCATTACACTTAATACATGCAGCAGTTTGTCCCCAGATGACTTCTGGCTGGGCCTTTGGAAATGTTTGTTACGGTGTTGAGTTTCAACTTCAGCTTCCTATGTACACTCGCCAGAACGCACTGTCCTCCCCACAGTGGCTGCCCTGTGCTCCACCTGTGGGAATGTCCTTCCTGCAGTGTCCTCTGCACTGCAGTCAGTACCGCGGAGCAGCAGCTTCCCTGTGCGCTCCCGGAAGGACGCTGACATCTTGTAATATCTAATAGGCCAGATAAGACCATCAAAGAATTGAATGGCCCCTCGGTGGAAAGTCCAAGGTCCAGTGAAGTTTAGTGTTCTCTTTTATAACGAGACACCGCCTATCACACTGGGCCACTGTGAAGACCGAGTATGGTGATTACAGGAAGTGTTCGCTCAATGTCAGACTCACAGCTCACAGGGGTTACCATTATGACCATGTATTTTTAATTTATTCAGTCAACCTGGATATATATGCCATATATTTTAGTGTCCTTTTCCAAATTTTGTGGAAAAGGAACACTTGTTCTATATGGCAAGGAAATTATGAACTCCACATACTAGTAACTTTCAAAGAAATAATAAATCACTTAGTTTAGACAATGTTACAAATCCGAGGTGGTAAGAATGAAATAGTAAAATAGAATTAAAATGTGAAAAGACCTGCTGATATAAAATGTAGATGTAAAACAATGTTTTGGGTTTGTTTTTTTTTTTTTTTTTTTAGCAAAATCACAGAAAATGGCCTTAGAACTCTATTTGTACAAATATATTTGATACTTATACGATGCCAGAACAGAAATAGTAAGTTATTTACAGAAAACACCAGATGAATTTGCTTTAATATCTCTTTGGCAGATAGTGTTCTAGAATGTTGACATATGGGACTTCATATGCTCCCAACCCAGTGTTTCCTCCGCAGCCCACAGCACTGACCGAGGACTGACTTGCTTTGCAACTTGGCTTGTTCCACTTTCAAATCCCTACCAGAGCTCAGCTTTAAAGCTGGTGACACCACAGCCAGCGCAGCTGGGGCAGGTTCTGTCCTCACTTAATCTCACCGGACAGACGTGATCTCTGTGACATGGCCCCATGCCATTGGGATGACTGGGATCACCTGAGATGGTAAGCTGGTTAACCTCAGAAGAAGAACGTCAAATTGTTATTTTGTCTTTGGAGGCCTAACAAGTGTTGTGCTGAGTGTGAATGCTTCTCTGGTTTGCCTGTCCAGGTCATCCCAATTTGACTTTGTCTCTCAGTCCTGTGTGTCAGCCTTAATTGTATCCACTTTAGAGACAATACTTCTTTGAAGAAAAAAAATCTGATCAAAGTGTAAGTCATTTAAGGAGGATACATAGATGCCTTAAAGACGTATTTAACTTTGGAAAGCATTGGGGGCGGGTATACCTCAGATGGTAGTGTTTGCCTACCATGCAGAACGCCCTGGGTTTGGTAGTGGGCACTGCGTTAACCAGGAGAGATGGTGCGTCACCGTAATCCCCCCATCCCGGAAGCAGGGGAAAGATCAGAATCTCAGGGTCATCCTAAGCTACAGTGAGTTCAGAATAAATAAAATAATGATATAAATTATAAATGCATGAATTCAGCTCTGTTTTTGTCTCTGCCACTCTCTCTCTCTGTTTCTCTTCCTCTCTGATCCTGAGGACTGAAGCCAGGACCTTGTACTGCCTAAGTTCTGAATTCTCTACCACTGAGCTATATACCGCTGGCCCTAATTGCAGTCTCTTGCTAGAGAATCAAAGTTCCAGTCTAGTCTGCTGGTTAGATAATGTTTTTGGTTTTGTGTTTGTGTCTTTTCTTAAAGAGTAGGAGACGGGGACTGAAGAGTGGGCTCAGCACGTAAGAGCACTAGTTGCTCTTCCAACAGACTTGGCACATTCCAAGCACCCACATGGCAACTCACAAAGCAGTTCCAGAGACCCAGCACCCTCTGTGTCAGCAGGCAGCATGCACACATGTGGCACACAGGCAGACGTGCAGGCAAATACTCATCCACATAAAACAATAACATTAATTTTACAGATAAAGGCGAGGCACAGACAATGACAAAGTAAAACTAACCGGTGTACGGCACAGGCACATTTATATTATGTGTATAAAAGATGACAGAAAAATGGAGTTGGAGAACTTTATAATAATCAGCAGTAAACAAATCAGGTTGTGGAATAATGTATTTGGAGAACAGTTCTGTTCCAGGAAGAGCAAAGGAACCAACACCCCCGGATATTGTCATAAACAGGAGGGAACATGGAAGACTGTTCATGAATGCAGTGTGGAGTGTGGCCAGAGAAGAGGAAGTGGTTTAGCTCTGGCTTTAAAGTCTTTTATTACAATGAATTATTATGAAAGCATATTGTTGTTTTCACATGAAGTGGGCATTATGAATACTGGAAAATGAAATCTAGAGAAAACTGATCAGAATTAACGTAAGAATTTAATAGGATCAGTGGATTAAAAGCCAAAGCTCATTGTATTGCTAAACATCAGCAATAAAATGCCATTTGTGATAGCAACACAAACTACCAAGTGCCTTGGGAAGAATCTAACAGAGAATGTGCAGGACATTCCTGGAGATAGCAATCAATTTTGTTAAAAGCCATCAAAGGAAAAATAAAATGGTTTCTAGAGAGATAAATCTACAGAAAAATTCAGTATTTTAAAACAACAACAACTACCACAACCATAACAGCACAGTTCTCATCTGCTTGTAAAGGTGAATGCCCACAATCCTGCTGCAGTCGGGATCAGGAGTAATACCAGATTCTCCTCAGCCACAGAGCAAGCTCCAGGTTGGCCTGGGTTACAGGAAATCCTTTCTCAAATACCAACAAACAAGGGCCAGAGTGACTGCTCAGCAATTCAGACCATTCACTGCTCTTCCAGAGAACCCAAATTCACCTCCCAGCACCCACATCAGGAAGCTCACAACTGCCTATAACTCAAGCTCCAGGAGAGCCAACACCCTTGCCTGGCCCTGTCAACACCTGTACATACATAATGCACAAACATACATGCAGGTACACACATGAACACTTGAGTAAAACTAAATCAATCTTCAAAAAAGATAGATGAAGTGAAACAATATGTTTCATAAAATTGACTCATAAAGTATAGTGATGAGGACAGAGCATTGTCGGTAGATGGACAGACAAAACGTAAAATGGAACAGAAATCAAAGAAACCAGACAACACCTATGGAAGCCTTATTTGTGACACAGAGTCATACATCAGATGAAGACAATTACCTTGCCCGAGGTTATATACCCAGCCTAGAGTGATCTGCATCCAGTGACTGGTCTCAGAGCCTTATAGTACGCCCTAAGTATAGACACTCTGAAGGGACTTTAGGTTGGTGCCTCATTGGCCCCTCTGGCCTGCTAATCCCTTTCCCATTGCTGTTGCTCTGAATGTGATTCTACAGTAGGAGTGAAGTCTTAAAAGCTACTGGTATGCCTTACTACTCACAATGCACACTTCAGAGTACATTCCAGAGAGATCCCCTTGGTGGATGAGGGGACCATTAGAAAATAGACATCAGGGTATTAAACATGCTGGCAAAAATAACTCAAACAAGAACCAAGGATAACTGGGCTTTTAAAACGATAGGTATACTTGTATGGAAGCTGAGTCTGGAGAGGTAAGGATGAGCCCGGTGATGTTTGCCTGCATCATGGGCAGTTGCTAATTTGTAGAAGGGAATCTAGAGTGGGCCTTAAAGCTGGATTGGGGCAGGGAGGACCTGAGAGGCCAGTAATTGGAGGAGCAACTGTTGTAGAACCCACCAGTGTTGTAGAACATGATTCTCCAAGCAAAGCAGCAGGCTGGAGTCTTCGTCAGATCAGCTGTGCTGATTACACAGCTTCCCGGACAATACCCAATCACTGTGGACCTTCCAACTGAAATGGGAGGGGAGAGGGTTGTGATACCATAACCTGACATTCCATCTGCTCCTCCTCCCAAACATCTGCATGCAGTTCTGCCTCCATTGTGATTGGAGGAAGGTACTGGAGTATTTAGGATGGGAAAGTTAACTAAGGAGACCCTGTCTATGTGGCTATAAGAATCCATCATTGATAATGGGTGAAGAGTTTGCAGTGTGGTAGCTTTAAAGTCACCCACACTCTCATAAATAATTCCTCATCTATGTTTTATAAGTAAGCACAATAAACTCATTGGCTCCCAGGTTGAACTTTTCATAGAATTACTTTTTGATTTGTTGTTGGGACCTTATAACAGTGAAAGTCTCCCCAGGGAAGGGACTCTTGAAACAACCAACAGAGTCTTTTATCTGCCAGAACAGGGGTCATGTAAGTAAGAAGATAAAATTTTGATGTAGATAAGAGAGGATGTGACCCACAAAGCTGACACAGACAATGCAGATTTGCTAGGGATGGTGGCCTGTGCCTACAGTCTCAGCATGTGAAAGGAGAGGTTAAGACAGGATGATCAAGAATTTTGAGGTCAAGTGGCTAGAGAGATAGCTCAGTGCTTCAGAGCACTGACTGTTTCTCTAAAGGACCTGGGTTCAATTCCTAGCTCCTACATGGCAGCCAATAACTGTCTGTAACTCAGTTCCAGAGGATTTGATGATCTGGCCTCCTCAGGTAATACACAAATGCGACACACATAAACATGTATAGGCAAAATACAAGTACATATTTAAACATAATTGAAGCCATCGTGAACTATACAGTGAGTCTGAGCCCAGCCTAAAATACATTGCAAAACCTTGTCTCAAAAAACAAACAAACAAAAAATAAAAATAATAATAACAGCCTGGCAGAGGCAGGCAGGTCTCAAGGCTAGCCTGGTCTACAGAGGGAGCTCCAGGATAGCCAGGGCTACACAGAAATACCCTGTCTCAAACAACAAAAACAAAACAATCAAGCAAAAAACCCCAAAAGAACAATAAATCATTTTAAAAGCACTTGCTCTTGCCGACGACCTGGGTTATATTCCTGGCACCCACATGGTAGCCCACAACCATCTGTAACTCCAATTCCAGAGGATCCAGTACTTTTGTCTGACTTCTACAGGCTCCAGACATCACACACATGGTAAACACACACACACACACACACACACATACACACACACACAGAGAGAGAGAGAGAGAGAGAGAGAGAGAGAGAGAGAGAGAGAGAAGCACCATACACATAAAGTACAGTCTTTTTGGTTTTGAGCCTAGCATTTTTAATAGTAAAACCATCTCTTCACCTCCAAAGAAATAATTTTTTAAAAAGAAATAATTGTGCACATCTGATCCACTGTTTAAAAAAAAAGAATGTATTCAGGCAAAGGAGGAAGACCACAGGCTGCCTTCATGTCAGGCACGTTTCAGGAAGGTAAACAGAAGCTCAGCCTTCCTTAGGGAGCTCTACTCTCACCTTTACAGCCATGTGCCCTCTTGCCGCCTGAAACAGCAAGCTTGCTTTTGGTAAATGGCATATTCAAGCAGGACTAGGCCAGAACAATCTCTAAGTTAATTACCGGACCCTCATTTGATTGTTCCGTTTGGTGCTGGTCTCTAATGACCACAGTGTATTCTCCGATGCAGCTGTTGTTTCTGACAGCACTGTTATCTTTGCATGCTAAGATGGTTAATGTTATCCTTACATGACTGCACAAAGTGTCATGAGGTCTAGATTACAATGGCGTCTATGTCTGATCTCAGACAAACCGGTCTTGTACTCACTGATCTAAAGATTACAATTAGCAACCCCATTCTTGCCCTTCTGGCCCATGTACTCTGCCATTGACATTATTTTTTCTCTCCCAGTTGAAAGCCATGCAGACAGGCCTCCTGGTCTCCTGTCCTGAAAAGGTTCAGTATTGCTTTTGTTTTGAGTGCCTGCTACCTCCTTGTGGGACACTTGATTAACTGAATGAGCCAAGGTTTCAGGTTCCTCCCTTGATGCTTCCCTGGGCTTTCTGTCTGGCTTGCTGTCAGGAACCAGAGCTACAAAACAATCTTCATCTATAGTTTAATCTCACCGCTCACTCGGGCGCTACTCTTGTTCCAAGGCCAGGGAAACCACAAACCCAGTTTTCAGAGCAAAGCCTCTGCTATATCTGGTAGTCCCAGTAAGAATCTTGCTTGGTTCTGTATCTCCTCCCTGCTTTGTCTGAGGGCCTAGATTTGCCCACATCACTCCCACATTTTGGGGAACAGTGTGCTCTTGCATTCAGTGGCTGCTGAAGGACCACACTATGTGTTGCTATATGGACACCTCTACCTAGGAAAATGCAAGATTGCACCCCCCCCCATGTTTCATTTTCCCAGGAAGACCAGCTCAGCTGTAACCTGGCCAAAGCACTTGGCCTACTTAGTCTGTGTTGAGTGGGGGTCAGGAACGAAAGAAATGGGTTTTAAAGTAAGGTGTGATGCCAATCACATGCAACCCTAGTACTGTGGCTGAGGCAGGAAGATAGCAAGTTTGAGGACAGCCTGGGCTATTTTGTAAGTTCTAGGCTAGCCTAGGAAACTTATCCAGATCGAGATTCTGCTACGGTGGGCCTGGTTATGATGGTGTTCCTACAATCTCGGCACTCCAAAGGTAGAGGCAGGAACATCTTTATAAGTTCAAAGCTAGCCTTGTCTTCACAATGATTTCAAGCTAGCCAGGGTGAAAAGTGAGACCCCTTTTCTCCCCAAACTCCCCAAAAGTGTATATATGTGTGTATAAATAGATGTATATATGTGTGTTTATACATGCATATATACACAAATATTTGATAGATATATATTTGATAAATGTTAAATAAATGTCAGGTTCATTAGAAGCTTTACATATTGAATATATAATATTCATAATCCCTACCCAGGTTTTGGTACAGGGCACTTCCTGCAACCCCAAGAGTTCTAGACCCTTTCTCAGATGGTACCTCACACTCCACAGCCTGGCCCCAGAGCTGCTACTTCTTAATGTTGCCATTCTTGAGTGTTGCTGCTCTTTACTGGGGTCAAGGGTTAATCAAGCATATTCTCTTTCCAAGTCTCTCTTCTCTTACCTGTCAATATGAAATTCACCAAAATTATACTATGACTTTTTTAAAGTACAGGATTTTACTACTTAGCCTAGGTAAGGCTCAAATGCCTGAGCCTCCTACCTCAGTCTCTCACACTCCAGGGTTATAGGTTTATGCTAGTATAGCTGAGGAATGTATCACCAGGCTGTCATCTACCTCTCGGCATGTGTTACTCCAGCTTTTCTTTTCCCCAATTGATTTTCTATGGTTTATCTGCTTGGCCCATCTCATCATTGGAATGATGGAACGGAGATAGTCTCCAGCTTAGAGAGAGCATCATTTCAAGCTGGGTCTTTGGTCAAAAGAAATGTCTCAGTGGCTCCCATAGAACCTAGTCTACTGCATGAATTAAGAGTTAATGTTGGCTTTAGGACCAAAGATCAATAGAGACTTTCCTGGTGTTGCTGTCAGTGCACAGTGACTAGAGCAGCCTTTCCATTTCGATTTACCGCCACTGTGTTCCATATATCCTCTGGTATTCTTTTGTTGCATTCCTCCTCTGAACAGAATACCTGCCTAGACAAGTTTCTGCCTGATCATACGATCTTCTGTGAAAGTCTAACTGTAGATCCTGCTAATTCCTGATCTGTCTGCTGTTCTCACTCTTGAACCAAGGATTAAAGGAATAGAGTTGACAGGACAGACCATTGCAGTTCTCAGAAGTGAGCCTGACCAGTATGCTGTGGCATCCTTATTTTGGACAATGAAAGCATGGGACAATGAAATCCAAGATTCATTAGCTTTCTCACACTGTTCTCTTCCCTTTCAAAGTCTTTAAACCCTTCTACCCTGTACATAGAAACACAGATTACTAATATTAGCCTAGTGCTGTGGTTCAAACAACCCTCACCTAAGACCATCTGCATATCAGATATTGCCACCCACACTATCACCAGCATCATAGAGCCATATGGCATTTGCAGGGTATTTTCATTTCAGTTAGCTGGACTCAGCACACTCTCTAAGTTCCCAATTTCCATCCCAGTCTGCCACCAGCTCTGGTCTCAGCGGTGGCTGCCTTCCCGCAACTGCCCACGTTCCCAGCAAACACCTCTTAAGGTTATTGTCACAATTTCCACTAGCCTAACAAAACCAAAACTCTAGAAACTTGTAATTTGTCAATCAGATTTACACCAGTAAATTCTCACTCTACAAAATGTTTACGCAATAAACGCAGAGGCAATTAATATGATATAATCTGCCCACCTAGACAAGACAAATTGCCCCATAATAATCCATTCCTATTAATACATTTATAGCTACCTGTGGCTATTCAAAAGCCACATGGAAATGAGCCATCCTCTTCCTCCTCCATCTTGGATTCTTCTCCCTTGCTCCTGGCTTCCTGGGCCTTTCCAAAACTCTGTTCTTGCCTGTCTTTTTCATTGCCCAATCACAGGCCTTGCCTTATCTTGTGCCTGCCCTCAGATGCATATCAACATCAACACAACTAAATTAATTTTATGTTGGGAGTCACCACAATGTGAGGAACTGTATTAAAGGGTCTCAGCATCAGGAACGTTGAGAACCACTAGCCTGGTGGTTTCTTAATTTTGTAACAGTAGTATATTCTGCCTTGTAAAGAGTGAACGAGCTCAGCAGACGCTTCGACTGTTCCCTGTTTGGCTTTGTTGTTTGTAGTGCTGAGCGTCAAAGCCACGGCCACTGCATGAGCAACATGAAGCTCTCAGCACTGTTACACAACCCAGCCTCCTGAGAACCATCATCCCAGACTTCTCCTCAACGGTCTGCTCTCTCTTCCTGTTTATTTAACTCTCTTCTTCTGGAAAGGTATATGATTCCTCAGCTACCTGACAGGAGAGAAAATGTGTTACATGTTTCCAGTGAGTCTCTAGTTATGGCTGGATTCTGTGGTTTCATTTCAAAGACTACCACCTGCTGCTTGGCACTTTACCGTCGCCCTGGCGCCTGTGGTCAGTGTTTGGGAAGAACATGGCTCACTGGTATCCAAGATTCTATTGCTCATCCATCTTCTGCAGAAGTTCGGCCTTCCTATGGGAATGCAATATTTTCTCTCACTGACACCTGGGCCTAGAATTGTGCCTGGTGAACAGCAGCTCAACAATAAACGGCAACTACTTTGTGAGCAGGAAGCATTGGCTTCTGGGATTTTAGCCAGTGAAGCTGACAGGACTCATTCACCCCCTTCTACTGCCTGGAATTCTTGCCTCTGTTCTATTCCTGATAGCCACTTCCCATTGGATTCACAGTCAGGCACGTGGGAAAGGAAGTTCTGACGTGAACAGGACTTTCTTGGCCACAGAGCCAAATATAGTGAGTAGTTTAACAAAGATCTACATTTCTCTTCAAGGGCTTGGGCCTTCAAGAATGAGTCATAAGGAAAGCCTGGCTTCACGTGACCCTTCTTAGCATTCATCACTATTTAACCCCATGGTCTTAATGCTGGTTATTCCCTAGGAGCCAAAAAGTACACGTTGGTGAGGAAAAGATCCTTTGACTAGGACAGTGAGACAAACATGCCAACTACCACTCAAGGCAGGTAACTCAGTTTGATATCCTGACTGCTTTACTGGACACATCTAAGGTGATGGTAGTAGTAACCTAGGAAAGAGGCAATGGAGCTCAGGACATCCAGAGACCACGTGGCTATCAGAAACAAATACATAGGAAATCCACAGAAGCAGAATTCTCTGTAACTAATATTCATAATTGGTGTGCACTAGAAAAAAAGAAGGCTCTGAGACAGATTAATGTTCATGATGTTTTTTTAGTAAAAGAGAATCAGGAAGATAGCAAAGTTAATGAAAGCCAGCATGGCAGCTTTAGCCAATTTTCTGGGGTGCACAGTCAAAGTACCTCAAGTTATCTCACATCAGGCTGGAATAGTCAGACCTAATGAAGTCCCACCTTAGGGTTTCATTACTGTGAAGAGACCATAGGCCAAGGCAACTCCTATAAAAGAAAACATTTAATTGGGGCTGGCTTACCGTTTCAGAGGCTTAATCCATTATCATCATGCTGGGAAACACGGCGTCTAGGCAGACATGGTGCTGCAGGAGCTGAGAGTTTTACATCTGGATCCACAGGCATCAGAAGGAGCCTGTGTACCACAGTGGATATAGATAGAGCATATATGACCTCAAAGCCCACCTCCAGTGACACACTTCCTCCAACAATGCCACATCTTCTAATAGTAGCACTCCCTATGGGCCAAGCATTCAACACAGCCATCTACAGGGGTCATACCTAATCAGACCACCACATCAGTCAACATTGGATGAGGGCTTCTTCTGGAAGGATGTGGCCTAGGCACTTTCTACAAGACCTGCCAGTTGCAGGCTGCCTCTGTCATTTGCACGCCTAGCACTGAGACCACACATCTTTCCTCTGTGGTGAGTCATTGTGCAGTTCCTCTCTAAGTTCAACATAAACTACCTTAGTACTATTTAGACACACTGCTTTCCAAGTACCTCTCTTCCTTTTCCTGCGTGTGCACATGCACATGCGTGTGTGTGTTGGGGGCAGAGATCAGTGCTGGATGTTTTCCTTGAGAAACTTTTTTGAGACTAAGTCTTTCACTGGGCTAAGCTAGCTGGCCAGTACGCCTCAGCGATCTGCCTGTCTCTACTTCTTCTCTACTTCCCCAGTCATATCTCATCCAGCTTTCTGCTGGGGGTTAGAGTTCTGGAGATCAACCACAGATACCTGTACCTGAACAGTAAGTATTGTGTCAACCGAGCTGTCTCTCCAGCTTGGGTCTATCTTGCTAAGAAAGGAATGGTTAGTGGAAAAACTATACTCCCAAATTTTGAGACTGGACTGAGGGATTTTCTATACTGTCCATTCTAGAAGTCCCTGCACCCCAGCTAACATCTCTATTGGTTGGGGGTGTTCTCCAGATGCCATGACACAGACCTATTGCTAAAGGGACTGAACTCTTGGTCTCCATTGTTCATCTCAGGTTGGGGATACTTCTGTTTCCTGCAGTTTTGGAGGGAATGACAGTGCCCGTGTGAGTCGCCTGAGTGTCCCAGTCCCATCCATCTCCAATGGCCATGGTTGCTTCTTCCTGTCCTTGTTGAAAGTCCCCTCTGGAGTGCTAATGATCCCTTCATGCATGTGCTTCATGTGCGCAGGGACAGCCTGATTACGGTTCAATGGGTCTGATTGTTTTTGAGACGGGCTCTCTCTCTGCAGCCCTGCGTGGCCTGAAACTCATAATTAGACCATGTTGGCCTTGAACTCACAGAGACTTGCCTGCCACTGTCTGGTATGAAAGGCATGTGCCACTATACCCCATCTCCATGGGAGTCTTATTGTGCTTTCCTTCTGAAGATCAGAATCCCCAGCTCTGAAATGTAATGGGGACAGGTGGCAGAAATCCTCCACCAAGAGTGACAAATATCCCTGCTTTGATCCTGTGGTTCACAGTCCATAAATTCTCCCTGTTAGGCACATCACACCCAGGAGGATGATGTCCCCCCTTACATAGCATTGACTCGGAACTGGTGCTTTGGCACATTTTTAGAACATTTGTCCAATTCTATCTATCTGGCCTGCAGCCTGTGCTGCGCCATGTGTGTGTCTGTGTCTGTGTGTCTGTGTGGGTCTGTCTGTGTGTGTTTGTGTGTCTGTGTGTGTTTGTGTGTCTGTGTGTGTTTGTGTGTCTCTGTGTGTGCGTGTGTGTGTGTGTGTGTGTGTGTGTGTGTGTGTGTTTGTGTGTCTCTCTGTGTGTGTCTGTGTGACATCAGGGGAATTCCATGGGCATAGGTAAGTAAGGTAAGTTCACGGTGTGATGGTTATTGGATGGGATAATATGTTAGTGGGTCAAATACTACATGGCCTTTTAGATGGTATACTGCTTTGGTAGGTGGGAAAATCTAACATGGGGCCTGATTATGTGTCTATTACTGCCAGAAAACATTTTAGGATATACTTTTTATTATGTGTTTATCCATCATGTGTTGTTATGCGTCTCTGTGAGTATTAGTGTAAGTGTCCAGAGGTATAAGATCCTCTGGAATTGGAATTGCAGACAGATGTAAGCCACATTTTGGGTGCTGGAAACCAAACCAACGTCATTTGAAGGAATGGCAAGTACTCTTAACTGTTCAGCCACCCCTCCAGCTCCTCAGTCATAATGGAGCCATTGGATTTGGCTGCTCACTGAGTGGCTGTTTGATCTCTCGTGAGGGCGGTAATGACCTAATGGCCTGTTTTCACTGTGCCCAACATGGCAGCAGTAGGGTAGTGTATGACACTGGCTGACTGACATCAACCAGCCAGCAGGCTATGTGTGATGCAGATGTTCACACTCTCACATGCCTAGACACATACATGTGCTGCTTCATGGAACCAGCAGTTTCCACTTTAACTTACAGACATAATTATTCGGACTTTTCTGATTTACTCTTTAGAGAGCTTCCCTACAAAGACTGTCATTAACAGAAGCAGAGTTAAGTGCCAAAATTCTTCCCATCAGTTTCAGGAAAAAAGAACCAATTTCAGCTTGTTCTCCAGAGGAGTTTGATCATTTACTGTCACCTGTCCTCAAATACTCCAAGAACTCTATCCATAATATTTTTATCTTTGTAGAATATCAGGCTGTGTCATCACATTTGATTTGGGGATGCAGAACTTGCCAGGGCAGAGAAAACTTACATGCTAAGGGTTAATATCTGTTACAGGAATGTGAATGGAGAGTAAGCCCTTCTTACGCTGATCATGTTTTCATATGAACTTTTGGGACATTCCAAAGCTATTAAGTATTAACTTCACACTTTTTTAAGTAAAGAGGCAAAGTTCTGGCAAACTACTCTCCCTTTTCTAGTGATGGGTCGTGTGCTCTGCTCTGCCTAATATCAAAAGATAATAAAATGTTCTTATGCATCTCATTGGCTGAGAGCATGCATCCCAGCCTAACTCTGCACATTAGCACACAGTTATTTCTAAAACGGACAATGAAAGTTAGTCTTTGGTTTTGTTTTGATTTGAAACAGAGTTCCTCTGTCTAACCCTGGCTGTCCTAGAACTCAGAAATTTTCCATCCTCTGCCTTCTGAGTGCTGTAATGACATGCCTGCAAAAGTGCATTCTTAATAAAGGTGTTATTAGAAACTTCTGTAAGCAGTAGCTCCAAGTTAATGTGGTACCTCTCAACTGTGGCATTCAAAGGAAAGCTAAGTCCCCATGACTTCTGAGTGCATGAGGCTGTCTCTCCCAGGTCATCTCATTCCTATGCACGATTGAAATATACTGACATTCTGAAAATACCCAGTCGACAGCATCGTGGCAAATAATTAAACACATATGCAGGTGAAACATAAATAAAGCAACATGTTCTTGGCTTTGATGGAAATACAAAGCTTTGCATTTGTTCATTCCATTCAAGGCTGAGGGTAGCATAGTATGATTGTAGTAGTTCAAGTTAAGTCAGGGGACCCAGCTTTCCAGCCATCACTCTACCACTGAACCACGTCCCCTGGATCATGCCCCCCGAACCACACCCCCTGGACCATGCCCCCTAAGCCACATTCTCTAGCAGTATTCTTTTTCTTTCATAGGAGCTTATTCTTTTGATGTTATCCCCAACTGTTTCTTTGCTGTAAACAGACACCATGACCACGGCAACTCTTATAAAGGAAAACATTTAATTGTGGCTGGCTTACAGTTCAGAGGTCCAGTCCATTATCATGGTGGGAAGCATGGCAGCATCCAGGCAGACATGGTGCTGGAGATGGAGCTGAGAGCTCTACATCTTGGTCAGAAGGCAGCCAGGAGAAGGCTCTGAAAATTCCACACTGGGAGGAGCTTAAACATTAGGAGACTTCAAAGCCCACCCCCACAGTGACTCACTTCCTCTAACAAGGCCACACCTCCTAATACTACCGCTCTCCATGGGCCAAGCATTCAAGCTTTAGGTTCTCCATCATATGTGCACACAAAGGAGCAGAAGAAGGATCTAGTTGGGATGGAGGACTAAAGGCTGACAGGCCTCTGTGTGCTTTTCTTATCTCTGTTGTTCCTCAAATACCCCACCTATTCATATTCCTTCCTTAGGAATTGTCATTAGAGGTAAAATTTAAGTTAAAGAACTCGAGTCTCAAGATTTGTGAACGTGTCTCATTAGATGCCACAGAATCTAACTGTAACGATCAGTTTCTCAATGAGAGCAGACAGTTAAGCTGTAACCCCCGCTTTAGTTAAGTAAGCGAGGCCAATGAGGAAGCTTCTTTGAACGAATTCCATCAACTATATAAAAAAGAATGATAGGACTTGGAAATAACTCAAGAGCTTTGAAATATCTGTCGCAGGCAAAGATCACCTATAGCTTGATGCTGTAGCTAAAAGGCTGGTGGGAGGGTTCCAACAGAAGGATCAGGCTGTGACACAGGGCTTCCGTTACTCTTACATCCATGGGGAGGACAGTAACCCAGGTACTGTGCCTTTCCTTGTGGGATGTAAGAGAAGGCTCACAGCACCCCACATGAAGTGTCTTTCCCTCAAAAAAAAAATAATAATAATTTTAAAAAATCAACAAACTCCTGAACTCAAAAGGAATCAAGATGATTTATTTAAAAACAGAAAAAAACCTAGAAACAAATCCAAAAGAGATTATTTTAAGTCATTGGCATTCTCTAGGCCATTTACCTAGCTTCTGTGACCAGTCCAAGGCAGGATGTGGCAAGAAGCAGGGAGAGAGCCAGGGCGGCTGGGCAGATGCGGGTGGGGAGCCTGATCTGACCGCACAGATGGAAAGACTGGTTTCTTTAAACATCCAAACTCTGCTGTGCAGTGGATTAAATTCTTCTTATTATTTTATAGATTCAGAAACCAAGTTTACAAGGTGAGATGACTTGGTGTTTGTGATTTAATTTGGAAAAGATGGGCAATGAAAACAAAGTGGCAGATGAAGTAAGTGCAGAAGTCTTTGTCGCTATCTAATGGCAGGGCGGCAGCCATGTGGCGGTTGGCTCGAAGTTCTGCTCTACCTGCCCATGCTTGGAACTTTTCCTTTTTACAATAAACATTCAGGCACGATAGAAGGAGGAAGCAGCAATAAGATGAGGGACAGTGGGACTCAGTGGCACCGGGTGGCACTGCGGGCAGGGGGCTGAGGCAGGGAGGTCTCTAGCTTGAGACCAGCCTCACTAGGTAGTCCCTGCCTCAAGAAATGGGTGGGGCCAAAAGGGTCTTCTAAAATGAGAGAATATGTGAACCAAAATAAGTCTAGAATTCAAAGCTGAAACTGCTTTTATTTCTTAAAGGCAGTCAAAAGCTTAAATAGCCTATTATGGACAACGGACATCCAGTGCTCAGTGGAGTAGTGTGTGTGTGTGTGTGTGTGTGTGTGTGTGTGTGTGTGTGTGTGTGTGTGTGTTTGTGTGTTTCTAGTTCCTAAACAACAGGCAATAAATCTTGTCTTTAGCAAAATAGCAAGGTTATATATAGCCCGCATAGGTTCTTAGAAAGACAATCCACCTATGATTTATAAGATAAATTTTCTAATCTCACCACATTTTAAACCTCAAATGCCATCATTTATAAACAACAGTTTAAAAAGAAAAAAGGAAACAAGCAGCTAAAAATAACCATTAAGAAGCACGGCCAATGTAAACACAAAGCAGACACAACTTCAGGCAGATGTCTCATTAGCTCACAGTGACTGTCACTCGGAGACTCAGATGTACTAAACCAAACAAGAGCTGGTTTGGTACCTGGCTGACATTACAAAATTCCAGATCCCTGGGAATTCAAAGGCCTGAGATTCATCCCGCTGACATGGAGCGTGACCTCGGCATATTCCTTCATTTCTCTTGGCCTTGTTCCTGTGATGCTTTACGGTACTTAGGAAAAAAATATTTTTTCAGGACTACAATATATCAATTTTTTATTTTGACAGAGAAGCTTCTGAACAGCAGATAACAAACCAACTTTAAAGTCATTAACAAACAGTACATGGATAACATTTCCTAGTGAGGAACACTGCATACATACCTTTTTAATTACACTCAGACTGAATTCCTCTTTAAACCTCACAGGCCCTCTAGAAAGACTGCATAAGCTGCAATTAAAATCGAGGAAGATTGGCAAAATCTCAGCCCTCCACCGAAAGGTCTAGAATGAAGGATCTGAAAGCTGTGTGTTCTCTCGGATGTGACTGTTACAGCTTCTGATTTTAATTGCGATAACCACCTGGGAGGAGAATAGGTTAAAATTAGTAAGTGCTTTAATTTTAGTTCTTAAACAAAATTACTTTCCAATCTCCCATTGGGTAGGAACAGTTAAAAAAAATTAAAATGTGCAGAGAGGATTCATTCTTCTCTGTGCTCACCAACAGATCCCACAAATGCATTTTAATATGTCAACCGTTCATTGTGACTATTGGGACAGAGCAAGACAGAAACAAATGGTTCCAGTTTAAGTGGGAGAGGCTTAAAAATAATTGGCTCCCTGCCCCCACCCCTTTTAGCCTCTGCTTCTTTTGTCACCTTTCAGGATATTTAGGAAAGAATCAGTCACTTGCCTAGCGCCTCCAATGCCTCCTCAGTGTTCAAGCCCAAGCCTGTGTCCTGCGAGCTTCAACAACACGTCCCTGTCACAACTGCTCTTCTTCCCTCTTTCTTGAACTTGCAAATTTATTCTTTGCACTTTCTGTTTCTTCCTGCGTCTCCTTAGCCACCTCCCTCCTTCTCAGCAGCCAGGTCTCAGCTCAGACGTCCCTTTTCAAAGAGGACGTCTCCGAATCTGTAGAGCAAACAGCCCCATGCTCTATCAGATCGCCCCGTTGTGACATCACAGCATGTATCAGTTTCTGGTCCTGCTGAGGTCTTCGGCGTCTACTAGCAGAGGTGTTGTCTCTCGTTTAACTCTGGCCCCGCATGCTTCCAGTGAGGTAGTCCAAGTTTTCAGTTCAGTCGTTCAGACTCTGTCTCCGCTTTATTCCCCAGCAACAATCTTTGACTTGCTAGAGTCTAAAGTTTAAACCTCCAGCGAAGAAGAGTGCGGAGGTGGAATTCCATCCTGACACACCCTTTTCCTTGAGCTCTTGGTCTGCTGGCCTTGACCCGGAGGCAGGGACAAGTGGTCCTCCGGCGTTCAGATCAGAAACTTGGCCACCAAGGATTCCAGTGTAGACCGAAGACCAGCAGCTCCACAGTCTTCAGGACTCCAGCAGCAGACGGGAACTGCTACGGCAGCCAGCCTTCTGAACAATTACCAGACTCTCTTCCCTTCCAGTGTGCGGCAGCCATTGTTGGACCACCCAGACTGCACCCTGTGTATTATATAGCAGATATTCTGTCCCTTTAGGGGACTCTGCCTAATGCCTGTGGTGTCCTAGAAACCCTTTCCCTCTGAAGCTTCTACAAAGTTCTGAGAGAAAGAGAAACTCCTAAGCAGCCCGTTGTTGTAAGGGACAAATTCTTCAGTGGAAGAGCTTCAAGGAAGATTGAAGGTATTAGGCCAGAGAGGAAGGCGTTAAATGTTAACACTTCCTTTTTAAAGAGAAAAAGAGAAGATTCACATTTGCCTAATTTATAACTCATTTGCAGGCTGAAATAGTACTGTCAGGACTGGGGCTAAGGGAAAGGGCTTGCTCTGCAAGCTCAGGCAACCAAGTCATTCCCAGAAGCATAAAAGCAACCAGGTACGGCAGCACACACTTCAGAGCCCAGCAGAGACAGGCAGATTCTTGGGCTCAATACATATCCAACCCGGCCTACCTGCCAGTTCCAGGCTAGTGAAAGGCCCTGTCTCACCACCAAAGTGAATGGTGCAAGGAATGGTAGTAAAGGTACACACACACACACACACACACACACACACACACACACAAGTATTTTACAAGTCACAGGCCTTTGACTGTCAAAGCCATGACATCTGACTGTAGGATGGGGTCAGTCTAGGCCATGAAAATCAAGGCCCTGATCTCCCCCTGGCACAGGCCTGAAGGTTTACTGTTAATCCAGCCGGAGTAACTCAAGCTTTATTTGTAACAGCTCCGGCAGCCAGGGAGCCTGTCGTTTCTGTGACTTCATTCATTAGTTCAGTCAATAGGAAATGAGAGCTTACTGGTTCCAGGCCTCTACTGGGTCCTTTACAAGACCTTTAAACGATCGCCTTACGGGGATGTTAAAGTAAACAGGATACTGTGTTTTTCTGGAGGGAGTTAGCAATCTAGTAAGGGTAGCAAAAACAATCCGAAAATGAAAATCCAGTGTGTAACAAACTCTGCCAGGGGTGCTGTGAGAATAGAGGGTGATACCCCACTCAGTTTGGAGTAGACAGATGCAAGGAAGGCGTGGCCAAACACGCTGGGGTTTGCACTGAGATCTGAGACTGCCAGTGGCTGATGACAAGTATCTGGTGATACAGAAAACACTCTGTTCCAAATGGTGACCGTGGCTCAGTCTATGCAAAGACCAGGAAATACCAGAGCACACAGAAAGAGACTCATTGTTGCTCCAGCCAGTTGGGGGAAGGGCTGCAGGAAGAGGTGAAGCTGTAGAAACAGGTGGAGAAAGCAGATCATGAACATCTGTAGGTTGAGAAATTTGGACTTAATCCTGGAGGCAGTGACCACTATATATTAACAGGAGAAAGGTGAGCTTAGGCTGTGGTTTAGAACAATCATTCTAGCTACTGTGTGTAGGCTGGATCTCTGAGGACAGACTGAGGGCAAAGAAGGGATTTTGGACTCTTTTGCTCTGATTAAGATGAGACATTATAGTAGTTGGGCTGTTATTGGCAGTGATGATGTAGGGAAATGGCTCGAAAGCTGTTTAATTAGGAAAATGTGTAAGTCTTGGAATTTGGATGAATATGAACAAGGGTGGGTCTAGGATGACAGTTGATACAGGTAGAAAATTAGGTAGGAACTGGAGAATAAAGGCGGATATGAGAAGAGAATTAATACAGGGCACACAAGGTTCTCTCATGTGTAGCTGGTAACTGGTCATCCAGCACTCAGGAAAAGAGTTGGCAAAAGATGTGGGGGTTTCAAGCCACTAGTACAGACTTGGTGACTGGAGCCACAAGAACAAATAAAAATCTGCTGAGCTACAGGAGAAAACCCCCGAGTTCCTCATAGATTAACTGATTTCTTCAATAAGATCAACTAAAGAAAACTAGAACTGTGCTATGGTTTAGAAGGGCCTGGGAAGATGATGGCTTAGATGCTAAGGGCACTCATTTCTCAATCAGGAGGACCAGAGTTTGGAAGCTAACACCCACTTAACAATCCATGTATCCCCTAAAGTCTTGTAATTCCATCTTTGAGGGGTCTGACACCCTTTTCTGGTCTCTGTATGTGCATATCTATATGTACCTGCATACACATGTATGCATGAACACAGAGTTTTACAAAAGAAAAACAAAAACAAAGAAAGCCTTACAAGATTCCATACTTGTAAATCCTTGTACACAAAATATAGAGGCAGGAGGAACAGAAATCTGAAGGCATTCTTGAATCCATAGCAAGTTCCAAATCAGCATAGGTTATAGAAGAAGAAGGAGGAAGAGGAGGAGAAGAGGGAAGGGGAGAGGGGAGGGGAGAACTATTATTGCTTTTAGAATTTAGAATGCCCCCAGATGGCTCAACATTGAAATAAATAAGTAGGGAGTTAGTAGAAGTGTCTGGTAGTGGAAAACCTTTATGATCACTTGAGGGAATTTATGTTTATTTCTGTTTCTTCTAAACAATTGTGAATGCTGACTTACTAATAGTTTCTTTCAAAGTGACACTTCTGTACCATGCCTTGGCCAGAGTGTAGATGCTTTCATCAAAATGTGAAAATCTGAGTTAGCTTGGCTTTCTTAGAAATAAGGTTTTACAGACATTGCCTTTGATTTTTCTATGAGGGCACTATGGTTCGAATGTGTACCCTCAAAAAGCCCAGTGCTAAAGGCTTGGCCCTGGAGATGCCATTGAGAAGAGCCTTTAGGACATGGGATCTAGAACGAGGTTTTAGATCCCTGGGGCATGGCCTTCAGGGGACTGTGGGACACTGGTGTCATTATTTCTCTTCCTGTATGCCTTGAAGTAAGCAGCTACAGCCATGGCACTACTGCCTTGTCACAGGCTCGGAGGCAACTGGACCAATCACTATGGCCTAAAACCTAAGAAACAGCTTTCCTCCCCTCTAAAGTGTATAGTGGGCTGGGGAGATGGCTTAGCACTTAAGAGCACTGGCTGCTCTTCCAGGAGACAGAGTTCTATTCCCAGCAACCACGGGTAGCTCACAACTGCCCATAACTCCAGTGCCGGGCTCTGCAGACTCTGTGCATGTAGGTGGTACACAAACATACATGCAGGCAAAACATCCATACAGATGAAAAATAGATATATTTTAAATGAACAATTAAGTTTGTTACCGTGGTTATTTTGTTGCTGTAATAGAAAGCTGGCGGACAGAGGCAGCTATAAAAACTAAATGGTTTGGTTTAATTTGCAGGCAAAAGAGATAGAATTCTGAGCCATGATAGAATTCTGAGATTCTTCATTCTGTTCATACATGTCATGAACATCAGGAGGAAGAAACATTTATGGAGCACCTACTAAGTACTCTCTCTACTGTTAACTCATGTAACCGGCTAGTCAGGAAAATCTTACAGAATCTGTGACCTGCCTGGTATCTCATTTGAGAAAGCACAGTGTGTCTGAGGCCCAGAATAATTTTTGAAATGTCCTAAAACACACAAGAACTGATAAAGACAAAATAGGCAGATATTCAAGGGATGGTGACCCAAGATTTGCCAAAAATCATTCTATAGAATTATCACCAGAAGGGAGAACAACATACGAATAGTGAAAGAAAGAAGTGATTTAGGGTTGGGGGGCAGGAAGAGAGACACTAGGGTGGGGTGGAGGCCCAACAATGCGGTCATATCAGGTACAGACAGCAGCGTAGGCAGAGTTAAGATCTGTCAGCTCAGTTTACAGACTGTGGACTCGGGAACCTCAGCCACCTAGGAGTGAAGCAAAAGTATGCTAAACACACCAGGACTATTTTTTTTTTTTTAATTTCCCATGCTTATTTTTCAAGTTCATTAATCTTTGCCCATTATGGAAAAAGTACATTACTTCTCCTGTGGGAAGGAATGAAGAAAACCAAAACTAACCTCAGCTCATACCGTATCCACCTAATCTTACATTCATTTTTCTATCTTTAATTTTGTGTGTGTGTGTGTGTGTGTGTGTGTGTGTGTGTGTGTGTGTGCTTGCATTGCCTGTATGTTGGGAGAGCCCAGCGGTGTCAGATGTCAACCCTGGGGCTGGTGATCATCAACTACCCGGCAAGGATGCTGGGACCTAAACTCTGGTCCTCTGGACTAACGTAATGTGCTCTTCTGACTGAGCATCTGTAGTCCCTGCTACTTCGTTCTCTAATTCTGTATCTCTTTTATTCTACTACACGGATTTGTACATATGGAAATATAGGCAGGAGTGTTTTTCATCATAATATATTTTAAATTGATCTGGATTTTAATGTCATTGGTCACATTTGTGTGTTTTGAGAAAAAAATCATACTATACAACCAGGCTGGTTCTGAGCTTGTGGTCTTTCTGCCTCCGCCTTTCAGGTGCTGAGATTACAGATGGTGCCAGCACACTTGCGTGTCAGTGCCACTTAATTTCCTAACTATTCCTT
This sequence comes from Micromys minutus, assembly GCF_963924665.1. NCBI lineage: Eukaryota > Metazoa > Chordata > Mammalia > Rodentia > Muridae > Micromys > Micromys minutus. The sequence continues at coordinate 5,301,875 of NC_137955.1, read as the reverse complement.
GAGAAGAAAAAGAAAAAACATGTTATCATAGAAATGAAAGTCTATCCTGCACAATGTTGTAAACATTGTATGGCATGTTATTAAGAGGTAAAAATCAATGTTTGTACTCAGGTACAGTGCTCTGAACTGAAGAGGCTGTTGAGGAAGGTTTGGAGCAGGGACAAGCCTGTCAGAGAAAGAGTTGGGCCAAGTGAAGATGACTTTCCAGAAAACTTTGGAAAGTCTAATCAAGGAATCATGTGTTCCTGCACTATGTAAGTTTTCTATTTCTACTGTTCATTGGGACATAGCAATCATAGAAGTTTATGGGGTACAACAGGATGGTTTGGTGCATGTGTACATTGTATGATTATCAAATCAATGTGACTAGCATGCCCATCTCCTTAAACATCACATCACATCTCTCCAACGAAACGTTCAAGTTCCTTTCTTGCTGTTTTGAAATACACAATGCAGTACTGTTAACTTTCCTCATCTGACAGAGCATTAGTTTCAGAATTCATGCTCTCTGTCCAACTGTGACTTTTCGCTTGTCCCCCACCCCTGCCCTCCCACAAGCCAGCCTCAGGCAATCACTATTGGCTTTGTGTTTGCCCCCGCCCCATCTCCTCCCCTCCCATGCCCCAGCCTCAGGCAATCACTAGTCTACTTTTGGCTTCTGAGATTTCTCTCGTTTCTGTTTTGTTTTGGAGATTCCAGTACGAATGAGATTACAGTATTGTCTTTCTGTGTCTGGCTTCCCTTCCCAGAATGTCTTCTAGGCTTGTCCATGTTATTAATGTGGGGCTTCGATCTTGTATTGCCAAATATCATTCTGCTGTTTATACATTTCACATGCTTTGTGTTTATTTATTTGACATGCTACTTAAGTCTGGATCTTGGCTGCTGTGAATGTAGTTCTATGAAATAGAAATGTACATATATATCTTTTTGAACATAGTGACTTGATTTCCTTTGGGTAACTCCCATTAGTGGCATTTCTGGGTCATGTGACAGTCCTGTTTTAAGGCAGTGTTGTTGTTTTGGTTTTTTGTTTTTAGACTTTGGACTGTTTTTTATAAAGGCAGTAGTTAGTGGTTTATACTCCTCCTCAGGGTGCAATAGTTCTCTGGGCTCCATGTCCTCAATGGCACGTGGAGTGTCAACTCTTTTCAACAACGTTGCTAACACAACACACTGAGGAAACAATGGGCTCTTCAGTAAATGGATATGCACATGCATAAGAAGAAAACTAAGCTCCCGTCTTTACATAAATCATGAGGAGGTAGCTCGGGGGCAGAGTGGTTACTGTACACAGCGTCATGAGTTGGAGCCTCAGCACAGGAGAAACAACTCAAAATGGAGTAAGCACTTAGATGCAAGACTTGAACCTGTGAAACTAATAGAAGAATACACAAAGGAAACAGTTCAGGACATGGGACATACCAGACGAGCTCAAAAGCACAGAAAATAGAAACACAAAATAGAGAAATGGGATTTCATTCAACTCAAACGCTTCTGCCCAGCAAGGAGGCTGTCAAAAGAGTTAACCCACAGAGTGAAGGAAAACATTCAAGAGCCAGAATGTGGACAGAGATCAAGAGCAGAAAGTAATAAGCCAATAAAAACTGGCAAAAGGGTCAGATGACATTTCTCGGAAGAAGATATACAAATAGCCAACAAGTATATGAAGAGAAATGCTAATCAGAGGCTATCACCTCCTCCAGTTAGTACGGATGGCTGGAGAGCAGAAGTTTCCAGTATCAAAGCCAGCTTTACTACTGTGCCCTGAATACAAACATACCTTCAACAAAAGGAAACCTCCCAATGCCTTCCTTCCTGGAATTCGATAAGATAACGTTCATAAGCAAAGCTATATTGGCATGTTTTCCTCAGCTATACTAGTACAGTCACATCAGTCTCCATTACAAAGTATGGCCATCTTATTTTTCAACGCATACTTAAACACGGTTCCTTTCTTCTAAGTGTAATTCTAATCCATTTCAACGTTCACTCATCCCAGAGCCTGTGCTAATTTCTGGAGATATAATCGTTAGTCTGTGGATATGTCACTGTTTGCATAAAGTTGAGGATCTCGAGTAGGGACCAGGGAAGCCAAGCACAGTACAGTGAAGCGGGGGACAATGGGAAGAGCACTGTGCTTGGAGGCACAGAGGATTGAAAGATGCTGTGAAGTCCCTGAAGATGCCATCCCAAAGAGAACTGAGTAGATAAGGCTCATCTAGGTGATGCCATGGTTATGAACTGTCCAGAAACAAAGGTTATACTGAGTCCCGAGAAAGGAAAAGCTGGAGCAGAGAACGGGAGAGTGACCAGAGATGATGATGAACAGCCAGGAGCTACAGAAAGACTCTGTAAGCCATATGAAGAAGTCTTCCCTTCTTCCTGAAGACAGAGGACAGGCATGCAAAGGCCTGATTGGCAATGACGTGACTAGATTACTGGCCCCACTGTGAAGAAAATACTCTTGGGAAAAGAATGAGGAGGAGTGTGGGTAAGACCGTGTTCTTGGACAAGGTTGTGCTTTGAGTCAAGACAAGGGTGCTGGCTTTTATCTGTAATCCTCACACATGGGAAACCCAGGCAGGAAAAGTAAGTTTGAAGCCTGCCTCGACTACATAGGGAGACCCTGTCTCACAAAAGAACAAGGGAAAGAAAAAGCGTCATCTTTCACCTGGATGTATATCATTTTAATTGAGTAATTATTTAGCAAGACACACGGTATGAAGTTTCCAATAGTACCACAAGGTAGGACATGAACACTGTCTCCCACTACAACCTCTACCTTTTTAGGTTTCCTTCCTAGGCAATTATTACCAGCTTCCTGTATATGTTTCCGGAAGTAGGTCCCTGACATGGAGTGTGTCTCCATTGAAGAATATTGTCTAGATACGTCACAGGCATTTTTGAAACTTTCTTTAAAAATATCAGTTGCAAAAGTACTACCATAGACTTATTGACAGAAAGACATGATATCTGCATATGATGCTGAGATGGCTTATTTTAAATAAACAATGTAAAATTCTTTTCTAGATAGTAGATATCCTTTTGCACTGAGGTAAACTTTTGAGAACTTTTAGGCATCTTGATCTGTATGTTTCATAAATTCCCTAAGAGTTACAGAAGGCTAACTCATTGACTGTCTGCCGCCACCTTAGCTCTCCCACCTCTGCCCTGCACACATCTTGTTCCCATTCGTCAGGGACAGCCACTCACCACGATGCTCGCCATGCTTGCCTTCCCTTCTCTCAGCCCCAGCTGCATCGTGCAGAACAATCTTTCATTGTTTTTCTGAAAATACTATTATTCTCTCTTTCAAAAATTTAACAGGCCAATCCATTCCAAGTGATCAGCCCTAAAACACTCTGATCATTGGAGAAAATTCTGCATGACCCAAGAGAGCTACAGATTCCATATCTCTTCTTATCTTCACCCCATTCCACCCTCCAGAATCAAAACAATCTTCCTCCTAAATTTTGTAGTTAAAGTGACAGTATATTATAGTCAGTGTGTGAGCTGGTTTGCATAGAATGGGCTGGTTTTATATATATACATATATGTTTGTCCTTCCATCCAGCCCCCAAAGTTAATTTAAGACATCTTCCTATTTATGTTTCCATTTTATAAATGAAGTGGTTCTCAAGTCCCTGTCTGCATAGCAGGTTAAGAACACAGTTATACCCTTGACCTTTTCAAATCCAGGTTAAGCACCTTCGATTCCTTCAGCTTTTCCTCAAGCAACAATTTCTTCCTTTTGGCCACGATTAAATGTATATATGTGTGGTATATTTTCTAGATATATCTTCTTGGTGGTTGCCCTCAACGAAAATCTGTTTAATGAGATTCCAGTATCTTAGTAGTTACCAAACCTCTTTCCAAATACTTAAGGCCATGGTTTGATGCAGTTCAGAAATTTTAGGAATGGCTCTTGATGCCATGGGCTTTGGGGTAAAAATCAACTACAATTGATAGCTACTTCACAAGACAGGTAGTCAGTGGGCAGTCCGCAATGTGAGCTAAATGGGGAACAACCTGAGGACAAGAAATGGCCCTGAAGCAAAGTTTTAAAGTGTTGAAATTGAGGTCTCAGCGCTATGGAGGTGGCTCAGGGGTAAGAAAATGTTCTGTGAAGCATGTGGCCTGAAGGTCCACCCCCAGTGAACACGTTAAAAAGCTGTGGAGGGCAGAGCCCAGAAAATGGCGGCCCCACCTTATCCAAAATATCTAAAACAGTGAGCCCCAGGTTTCGGGAGAGATACTGTATCAGGGCAATCCAGTGTGGAATGACGGAACTGTGGCCTGCACTAGGAGGGCGCACAGATGTGCATGTGAGCATGTGCACACACTCATGTATGCACACACCGCACGCACACACAGATTTAACCACCTCTTTTCTTGTTCTGCTCTGCCTACTTCCGCTTAGTTCTTATGGCGTTAAAACATGGCGGCACAGAAACAAGGAGCTGAGCGGTTAACATTCTGTCGGAGATGTTATTCTGGAATGGAACGATAGGACTGTTGCTACTTTAATATGTGACTATGCGACCTTAGGGAGCACCAGCTTTCTCAATCCCCTCGCATATCACGGGCTCGGCAGGGACTGTGAGTAACCAAAGCCAGATGTGAATGGTGCCCATATGGCTTTGTACTAGCATAGCACACTTCTCTCTACAGACAGACATGCTTATTTGTAACAATTAGAATTTATTTTCTTTTCTACATAGTTCTACCTAGTTTAAAAGTTAAAAAGTTCAAGGTTGTCCTCATGCACATAGAGAGTTTGAGGCCAGCCTGGGAATGAAACTGTGTCAGGAAGGAAGAGGGGAGGAGGGGGAAGGAGATGAGGAGAGAGAAAGGAGATGGGGGGATGGGAACAGGCATATTTAAAGTCAGATGGGTTTATAGCCCAGTTCATTTGTGTATATACATTAAAATTTATCATAAAGAACTTGCAAGTAAAAGAAAAAAGCAAACCAAAGTAAACAAAACCCAAGTCTACACACATCTCAACAAACTTCTATACAGTTAGAATATATATATTCTCTAAAATAACGTTTTAAAAACCAGTCCTACTGATGTTGCCCTGAATTCAGTTATCTTTTATTATTCACCCAACAAATATGTGCCTCCCATGTGCCTCCCAGGTACCAGGGTGCCACGCTGCCCATCCTGCGAATACCTCTGAGCTTGTCACTAAATCCGTGCTAAAGTTGGTTCATAAGCTGTTTGAGGATGTATCGGCCGGGCATCTCTTCCTCCAAATGGATAACTAGCTAGAAATTTCCTAATGAAATACAATGATTGTTGCACCTGCCACAAACAGGCTCACGTGAACTGAATCCCACTCTCCAGACTCAGCTGCAGAATAAGGTATTTTGTTCCTGCAGTGTTAGAGATCAAGCCCAGAGCCTGGTACACGCTCTGCAGAGCCTGGTACACGCTCTGTTAAATGTTTTCCTGATAGACTAGATCTGTGGCCCACAGCTGTCCCACCTTTTATTGAATTCCTCACACGGATCTGAGGTATGTACATAAGCTATTGTTCCAACTGCTTGTGAAACAGAGGCAAACACTTTGACCGGACACAGCCCCAGCCCCATCTTAGCTTCTGTGACGCTCGTCTTCAGAGTAACAATTCTCAAGCCCCTAGGTTGTCATCTTTTAAGCAGCTTCTCATGAGGGTAAGTGTGGTGGCCCACACTTGGAACGGAGCAGTCAGGTCAGAAGCAGAAGGATGTTCAGTGACATCCTCAACTGCAAAGTGAGTTTGAGGCCTGCCTGGGCTACAATACCCTGTCTCAAAACCCAAGACCCAAGGCTTTCTTGTTGAAATACATTTTCACTGCACAAAATTCATATTGGCATATGCAATAAGCCAAACCCAGCAGAAGCTTTATCTACTTTATGCTTAAATTAGAAGGGATCACTTTTTGAACTCCATAGTCATCACCTTATAACTTCCCCAGGCCCAGTATGTTTGTGAGACTGGTTGAAAGGCCCAAGTGTCTGGCATCCTTTCTGTGAGCCCAGCTGTCAGTTCAACAACAAGCAATTGCTCGGTTGCACAACGGGTATGAAGTCATGCAGTTCTATAAACGGAATACTTGATTTGATCTTCAGTCGCCAGGCTCTGGTCCCGGAAGGTGATTATGCAGTGTCCGGTATTTATATCAACCTCGATCACTCACTATCGACCAACTGGCTCTAAGAAGATGCTCCAAGCCCTATATTTAATTCCCGTGAATTACTCGTTGATTATCTGCACTACAGATAATCTGCAATACATTTTATTTGTCCTGACCCAGCTTCTTCTTGGGCTCTTTTGGTTACGTTTCTTACTGCCCAGCTGGTGCGTGAAAGCTGCAAAGACAAACTCATTCTGATGCTGGTGTAAGTCAGTGTCTTTCAAGGGGGGGACATTTGGCAGAGTCTGGGGACAATTTGGTTGTCACAGTTGTGGGAGATGCTTTCTTCATTTATTAACAGACGCCAGAGATGCCCATTACATCATTTACAAGACACTCCCATTATGAAAATTACCCGGTCCAAAATGTGTATAGTATTGAGATTGAGAATCCCCTGGTATAGATAGAGATGAAACAGGGAACGGATCTACAACTTACAAATACATTTACCTAGAAACTCTCCTGATGTGCCAAGTTGTCTTCGACTTCAGACCCTCTGTTCCAGAGATGTTCCCCATTGACAAGGAGAGTGGACATTGTTGGGATTCTGTATACCCCACCCCTCAATTACCCAGCAGTAGCCAGGTATGCTCCGCCCCAGTGACCTGACACTATAAAAGGAGCTGCTTGCCCCCTCCTCTCTCTCTTGCTCTTGTGCTCTTGCAGCCTTGCTCTCCCACCCCTACCCCTCCTCTTCCCCTTCCCTTCCCCCCTCTCTTCCCACGTGCTCATGGCCGGCCTCTACTCCTCTACTCTCTCTCTCTCTCTCTCTCTCTCTCTCTCTCTCTCTCTGCCTCTACCACTCTCTTAACTCTCCCATGACCTGAATAAACTCTATTCTGTACTATACCATTGTGTGGCCGGTCCCTCAGGGAAGGGATTCCCAACATGGGCCCCTCAGAGGCATCTCCCTTGCTGTCAGGCCTCACCGCACCTCCATGGGCCATATGACCCCCACTCTCTTCATCCTTCTCCTAACAGGCATTACACGTGTTTATCCATTTCCGTGTATGTCTTTTAATGATTATTTAAGGATGTGCAACCTTCAAATTATGATGAGCCTGCCTCAGGTTTCAAGTAGAACTGTGCTGCCAGTGCAGAAGGGCTGCATTGTTGTGGGAGTGGACATCCACGGAAGACCTCGGACAGTCTTGACTGGGATGTGGAGTGACATCCACGGAAGACCTCGGACAGTCTTGACTGGGATGTGGAGTGACAGCCACGGAAGACCTCGGACAGTCTTGAGTGGGACGTGGAGTGACAGCCACGGAAGACCACGGACAGTCTTGACTGGGATGTGGAGTGACAGCCACGGAAGACCTCAGACAGTCTTGACTGGGATGTGGAGTCTTCTCAGTGTCAGATCATTGACATGTAAGAGGGTCAAGACTGTGGTTTACGTTTTATTTCACCCAGTGTGTACAGAGCCTATGAATGTACCAAAGGCCTGCCTCGATGTCCTTGCTTACCTTTCTTACATGCTTGGTTCTGGGTGACTGGACAAATTCTTGGCATAAACTTCCTTTTTTCGATCTCATACTCAGACTGTGATTAACTTTGCTTATTAGCATTTTTGTTTTGTTTTTGTAGATAGGGTCTTGTGTAATCCAGTCCTGTATTAAACTTGCTGTGTAGCTGAAACTGGCCTTGAATGCCTGATCCTCTTGCTTTAACCTCCTAAGTGTTAGAAACACAGAAGTGTGCTACGGCATTTAGCAACTGTAGTTGGTACAGATTACATATTTTTAATTTAAACTGATAAATGGTTCACTGATTAAGAGTGCCTACTGTCCCTGTTAAGGACTCAGATTTAGTTCCCAGCACCCATGTCAGGTAGCTCATGACAGTGATCTGGTGTCAAACAGACCTCAGTTGTGATATGGTCTTTGACAAGCTACACAAACTTTCTTAGTTTCAGTTTTTTTCATATATGGAAAAGGAGAAAATAATGAGATTTACCTTTTAGAAATACTAAGTGACACTGACTGATTCCATGTTACGTTCTACATGTACTTTATGCTTATGGTAACTAGTAGATTTCAATGCATGCTATCAAACCTCTAAAAGAATTAAGTACTGACAAAAATATATTCATATAGTGTTATGCCAAAATGCCTTTAAAAATCTGTACATGTATCTCTCTTTTTTAAAATCAAGTTGAAAGAGAAAAAAAAAAAGGTATGATCTATCAAGTGAATGAAAGCAGAGAATTCTGCCTTAAATAGTGAGTGAATACTTTATAATGTAATATGTCAAAATGATTTTGAAAATAATTTTATTTAGTATTATTGTTGTTGATTTGTTTCATTTTCTTTTTTGAGATTTGATCTTGAAGTGTAGCTAATGCTGGCCTCAACTTCAAATCTCACCTTGTGCCCCCCACTACAGTGATTACAGATATATGCTACCACAGGGAAAAACTGACATGAAAAATATGTATATATAAGCTTACAAAAAAAGAAATACTAAGTGATATGTTGTATGTAAATGGTTATTCAGAGTCTCAATAAATATAAATATTTATTCTTTTTATTTACCTATTATTTTTGGCTTCAGAGAGGAAGTCCTGGGCTTTACATCTGCTAAGCGAGCAATCTACCAGTCTTATTTGTATTATATATCAAGTAAGAAAAAAAACAGTTTAGATAAAAGTGAACATAGCAAGATCACAGCACTGAATATGTCTCATTTAACAGCAGGGTTGTCTGTTACAAGAATACTTACTACCTTGTGTTAGTTTTCCATGGCTATGATGAAACACTTGAGAGAAATGCTTTCCCTCGGCTTACAGAGTTGGAGGTCTCAGCCCATTGCTTTTGGGTCTATAACAAAACATCACGATGAGCAAGTGTAGCAGAAGGTGCAACTCGTGGCAGACAGGAAGCTAAAAAGATACGCAGCAGGAGGATGGATTTTCACTATTCCCTTCAAAGGCACATCTTCAGTGACCCAACTTTTCGAACTAGGCTCACCTCCTAAAGTTTCCACAATTTTCCAATAGGACCACAAGCTTGTTCCCAAGCCCTTAGCACATGAGCTTTGAGGGACACTGTTCCACGCTATATAGCACTCCCATAGCTCTTATTTTTGTTGTGGTATAGTACACACATTCACTCTGACTTTAACCATTTTAGCTGTACTTCAGTAAGCACATTTACTATGTTGTTAGAACTCACAATATGCTTTGCCATAACTATTTTTTCATCCCAAACAAAACTTCTGTATCTGTTAAATAATAAAAATTCTGATTTATGTTATTTTAACAGGGTCCTCTTCGTCTTCCTTCCCACCTTCCCTTCTGATTCCTCTTCCTCCTCCTCTTTTCTTGTTTACACCAAGGAACACAGGCTTTGAGCTTAGGAAGCTCTCTCTCCTCCAGCCTTGCTTCCTCTCCCTAACATTCTTTTTTAGTCATGTGTATGTGGGGAGATGTGAGTGCACCTACGGAAGGAGACCAGGCTGTTGGAACCCACGGAGCTGGAGGTAGACTTAGCAGTGAGCCCTTTGATATGGGTTCAAGGGTCTCAACTTGGGTCCTCTGCAAGAGCAGAGCACTCTTACTGCCTGAGCCATCTCTCCAGCCCCCTATTTCATGTTTTTATATAAGAGGAAGCATATTTCTATCTTCAAATCATCACTTAGAAAACACACATAACAATAAAAATTAAAGAACCTAAATAATTAGCATCAATATTTTGGTATATAGTTGTAACTAACTGCTCTCTTATAAACACAGTATATGTATATGTAATTGTAAATCTAGTAAAAAAATGTATGGTCTCCATGTAAATGTGCATATAGTATTAATTTTCTTCACTAACCATTAAAAGTTCTTTATTGGGTGAGCATAATTCAGTAAAGTTGAGAAAAGGCCATGGAGAACAGTCAGAAAACACTTCTTGGGTTAAAAAGGCTTTGATGGAGATGCCCAGAGGGGAGAAAGATACAAATAGCTGTTTTTTTACTTAGACCACCTTATCTGAATCGTAATTCTTTCTCAGCCTGTAACTGTCAAGAGCCCAACCCCATCCATTGCCTAAAGTGTCTCCTAGCACCTAGGATGCTGTTTAAAAAACAACTGCATCCCCTTACACGAAATGTGAATAAATCATGCCAAAGCTTTTTAGAGAAAACTAATGAATCTTGAAATCCAATCTGTTTAAAAATATTTTTGAAGATTAAGCAAAACACACCGGAATTTTGAGTCTAGAGTATGTTCTTGGCCTTAGAGAAACTTCAGATGTTCTTTTGAAACCTTAAAAATCTTTAAACATGTTGTTTGACACTGGGATTCATTGATGGTAAAAATTATGTGTACTTTCCCCTGGTCATAGTGTGAATTAGATACCTATTTGTATCTATACATATTCAAAGAAATAAAAATCTATATGTCACAGTGGGTGAAGATGCTAACCACTGACAGTCACTACCTCCCTGCCATCGCAGAACCTTCATGGTGGAAGGAGAGAACGGACAGCTCCAGTGCATATGTGCCCTTCCCATAAATATATATTTTAAAATTTTAAATGCGAGTTTTCTAAAGCATGTCATATAAACAGGGAGTTAAATATAGATTATGATCACTTTATGAAATAAATAGTTTTCCTTGGTGCTATGATATTACATAACAACAAAGCTACATTATAGCATGCTAGGACCTTCCAGCACTCAGTGGTTTTGTTTTTGTATTAAGCAAATTTATTTACCTAGGGAGCTTTGAGGAACTGAAATTAAAATATAGATATTTTGGTTCAATAGGCTTAAGAATCCTATGTTACAAATTAGCCAACTGTGATATTGTTTAGGGCAAAAGACTTAAAGGTCCAAAGGCTGCTAGCTAAATGCAATTGCACATTTTATGTCACAGGTGAAAATATGAACATTCGCTGGCTGTGGTGGTGCACTCCTTCAATCCTGGCACTCAGGAGGCAGAGGCAGGGGCGTCTCTATGAGTTCAAGGTCAGCCTGGTCTACAGAGTGAGTTCCAGGACTCCAAGGGTTGTTACACAAAGAAAATCCTGTCTCAAAAAATAAATAAAAACAAAAACTTAAAAATTGCAGACAGATGAGTCTGGAAGGATGCTACAGTTTCTTCTTACAGTTGCTGCAACATGGCTTAGGAATAATGTCTGGTAAGAAAAACACTTTTCTGTAGATGGCATTTTGTTGACATCAAGAATAGAATTTTTTTAAAAAGATGAGTATTGTATATGTTTTCTTTATTACATTCTTTGTGAATACTTTCTGGCAAAATAGAAGTCCTTCCAAAAATCATAGAGCTGAGTGAGAAATCCTGCTCTGCCCACTTGAGTCGCATTGATGCCAGTGGGAATTCTGAGAATGGAACAAACGCTGAACTTGACCCTGTAGTGTTTAAACTGCAACCCTGCGTGCTCTTGGCACAGCCTGGCTTCCCACGGAAAGGGCCTGTGGTCTGTACAGGAATTAGACAGGAGGCAAACAAGCTAGTTTTTCCACTTCTTTTGCAGCAACAGTTGAGACACATAATACCTTCTTTTAGGGCTATTTTGTATCTTAAAGCTCACAGAACTTAAATGGGGTGATGTGGGAAAGTAAAAGGCGGAGGCAGTGAACGGAGGTTTACTTTGGTAATGATTTTTCAACCATCTTCTCCTCCAGTGGCTATGAATCAGCAATGAGACCTAAATACGTGGGAAAAAGGAGACCAGGGACAATGGTATCGATTTTAAATAACTATCAACCGAGCTTTGCTCACGTGCCATTGCATAAGTGTGCCTAGTGGTCACGAGGAACATTTCAGCACGGTGACAGTTGGTTTAATAAGGCAAAATTATTAAATGAAGTGTAGATTTGAAAATCTTAAAGGAAAGGATGACATGGCTCAGTGGGTAAAGGCATCTGCTACACAAGCCTGGTGACCCGTGTTTGATCCGTGGAACCCACAGTGAAGGTGAATGAAGAGAACTCACTGCACAAAGTTGCCCTTTTACCTCCACATGTGCCCCGTGCCACACACAGCTCTCCTCTATAGATCACACAAGAGCACACAGAACAACAACAGGAGAAAACGCAAGTCTTTATTTTAAGGTGAGCATGGTGGCTTATGTAAGCAATCCCAGGACTTCTGAGGCTGAGGTAGAAAGAGTGTTGTGAATAGTTCCAGGCTGCTCTGGGCTGTGGTAAGACACTATCTCAAAAGAACAAAAGCAAAACCAGATACATCAGGTAAAGAACAGCAACAGCAGTGTGTTGAGGGTGGGGGGATCTAGTCTTAACTATCAACTTGTACACTCAGCAATTGCTGCAGTTCATGGAGAAGAGGTCTTCGAATCACTGTCTACACACTTTCACTGGGGCACTTGAATAACAAGTGTTAATGAGGTTCCATTTTTAGCTGTTTTGGGTGGAACGTTTCTGTCATCCTTTTGTGTACTTCATAAGCCGCCTATTTACTGCAGTGCATAAATAAACATTTATATCAGGAAGGAAGAAGAGAAAGGAAGAGGAGAGAGAGAGAGAGAGAGAGAGAGAGAGAGAGAGGAAGAAACAAAGGGAGGAAGGGACCATTGTTTGTTTAGAGGGTCCACAAGAGAAAGATCTATTCAAAAATAAAATTGAAACTCCTTTGCTTTCATTCAATAGATTATGAATTATGCCCTCCCCAACCCCATCAAACCTGATGCTTTAGAAGTGAGATGCTTGCTTATCTGTGGTATAGAAAACATGCTGGTACCAGAACTAAAAGTAGTTAAAAGTGTAGTTTACCAGCTGGTGCTTCAGGGCTGGTCCCTGGGCTGGGTCTACATCCCAGCTCTGCAGTTTCCTAGCTCCATAAGCGCTAGCAGGCAAGTTATCTATTAACTGGTGTCATAACTTGCTGCCCTAATAAGGATGAACTGAAGAGGAGAGTGGAGAGAAGGGCCCGGGAGGGCTGTGTAAAGGGCAGGATGTTCTGCTGTGTCAGCTGCAGACGTCTCTTAGACACCGGGAGCTGTGAACCCGAGAGTCCAAAGACATGCTCAGAATGGCCTTCGGTTTCTTTGCTTCTCAGCTTAGGAAGATGTGAACCTTGTCTCCTGCTGAAACCAGATAACTTAGGAACTTAGTGGTCTCTACCAGAACTGCATGAATGTGCAAATGTACTTTGCTGGGGATGGAACCCAGGGTTTGGTGCATGCTTCTCAAGGGTTCTACCAGTGAACTCAGTCTGTAGTTTTGTTATGCTTTATATTATAGATGAAAAAATTACCACACTTAATGCCAATCCAGTTATTTTAAATTTATTTTGTTATTTTGAGACAGGGTCTCATGTACTCCAGGGGCTTGTCTCAAGGAGCTACGTAGCTACAGATAACCTTGAACTCCTGATATTCCTGCCTCTACCTCCTTTGTAATGCTCAATTACAAGCTTGTGGATATAGGTATCATAGTTTTCTGATTTTTATAAAGATTGTAAGACTAAATTTCTTCCCCTCTGCTTGATTTATTTAACAAATTTTAACTCTCCTCTGCTCATATACTGCTCTTGACAAACTTCAGTTTTTCGAGAGATTTCATCCTGCTGGTCACGGTAGTACATGAAGATCTTTTGATGTGAGGATGGGAAATTGAAGGCTAACCATGGCTGCAGTGTGTCTGAGGGACTGGAGAGACCACTTGGTAGGTAGAAGCTGCTCTTCTAGAGGACTTCAGTCCCACACACCCACACTGGACAGCCCACAAGTGCCCATAGCTCCAGGGGATCTGACACCCTCTTTTAGTCTACAGAGGCACCTCTACACATGTGACATTCAGAGAGACACAAATGCACATATACACATAAGTTTAAAAAATAAATCTTAAAAAAAAACAAATAAAAAAATAGTGATCTGAGAAACTCCTGGGCTACTTTTCTTTTAGAAAAAAAAAAAAAGAAGGAAAGAAAGAGAAGAGAAGAAAAATACTTTAAATTCTCATTCTCATTTGGGTTTGTTTTAGTCTTTTTAAATTTGTGGGATTTTTAAAAGCTATCTTTATTTTGTATATATGAGTGCTTTGTTCGTAGTATGCATGGGTCCTACGTGTGTGCCTGGTGCCTGCAGAGCTCAGAAGCAGGCATTAGAATCCCTGGAGCTGAAATTATAGACAGCTGTGAGCTGCCATGTGGGTGCTGGGACTTGAACCTGGCTCCTCTAGATGAACAAAGGAACAAACGGTGTTTTCAACAGCTGAGCCATCTCTCCAGGTGTTCAGTTTATTTTACAGTGATGTTAAGCCTCACCTTGTTTTCTGTTTGGATCCATGTGCTTTCTCTATCAGCTGTGTTGATGGTTGGCAGGAAGCAAACCCAAGGGCGTGTGGAGAGTGGTGAAGGTCCAAGTTAACAGGAAGAGAGTTCTTCTCCCCAGTCCCTGCCTGGCTCAGCTCCAGCACTTGCCTCCTCAGACCTTCCCACAGGATCATCCAGGATTCACAGAATTGTGCTCTTCCAGCCTTGCAAGGAACTGCAGCTATTTCCCCAAAGGCTCTCTCCCATCTCACACCTCTCCCTTGGAAAGCCACTGTGTGACCCATCTTATGATTTGCTAGAACTATTTGCCACCTCATAAACTTGTTCCTGTCAGGGATGGGCTTCAGAAATCTCTGCAAATACCAAAGTCCCCTTTGCATGTAACCTGCACACATCCTCCCACACACTTCAAGTGTCCTCTAAGTGACTTAGAATACACGGTAAAATGTGCATTCTATGTAAATGGTTGTATGTATTCTTTAGGGAATGAAAAAAAAAGTCTGCAAAGGTTCAATAGGTATTTTTCTTCTAGGTATTTCCCATCTGTGATTGGTTGAATCTGGGTCAAACTCAGATATTTAGGGCCACGGTGTCTTAAAATCAATGTTTTCCAATGTATATAGCACTGAAATTTGGGTAAACTAAGGGAAGCCCATGCCCATGGAACCTGGTAGTCCACATACTAGGGCCAGGTTTAAGCCTTTTAACTCTGGTCTGCTTGTCGTCAGGTTGGTTACTTCCTTTTGTGTTCATGACTTAGGAACACCCTTCGATTCGAGGACAGAGCGGGCCTTTGTTTGCTTGTCAAGATTGAAAAGCAATAGTTATCCCTAATTCAGGGCAAATAGCAGAAGACAGCAAAGGTTTCAGTTTTCCAGACTGGGGTAGTTCCAACTGGACTTCTGTTTCTATTACTATAACTATTACTATAACTATTGCTAAATTACCTTAGTGAGACAGGATCTCATATATCCCAGGGTGGCCTCAACTCACTATGTAGCTGAGGATGACTTTGAACCTTCTAATCCACCTCCTGAGTTCCTGAGTGCTAGGGTTACACTCCCCACTTATGGGGTCCTGGGAAGGAAGCCGGTGTTTCTGGGCTGCTAGGCTTGCTTTGCACCAAGTGAGCCACCCTCTTTCCTTCAACTGGACTTTTAAAGCCTTGGCATTTTTTTCAAATGCTCATTGGCTCTTTAAACTGTGTGTGCATGCACATGCATGTGTGTGTGGGGGGTTGTATGTACACTATCCGTTTATGGCTTTTGTAAATAGCTCAGCTGAACTGTTATTCTCTCTTGACTTACCAGAGTTTTTTTTTTTTTTTTTTTGTAATATATCACTGATATTAACTTCTGTTTTTTATACCTTTTGGTCTTAGACTGCCCTTTATCTTTCAACTTTGTTTATGTTGTCTTTTGCCAAACTGAGTTAGAAATTTTTAAGTAGTTGTATCTGTCAAATTTTTCTTTGGCGAATTCCAGGCTGTTCTGTTTGGATTCCTATGTGATGGCAATGTGGCAGAAGGGTTAGGAACTGGGCAGACTGCGCTCTTCCTCTTTCTCTTTTTCTTTTTTCCTCCTCCTCCTCCTCCTCCTCTTTGTTTCCCCCTTTCCTCTTCTTGCCCCTCCTCTTCATCTTTTTTCCCTTTTTTCTTCTTTGTCCCCGATGCAGTAGGAGGGATTGAACCCAGGGCCTCACCCACACTAGACAAGCACTCTACCCCTGAGCTGTGTCCCCATCCCCAGAGAACTGGGTTTTAATTAGGTAGTAGTGTGACTCTGGGCCAATTTTCACATTTATTTTTATTTTTTTCATCTATAACATTAGTTGAGCTTAATGAGATAAATTCTTTCTGATTATTGGCAATTCACAGATTCTACTCCCCCACACTCCCTGTGGGGCTGTTTTCCAGACAGGGTTTCTCTTTGTAGCCCTGGTTGTCTTGAAACTCACTTTGTAGACCAGGCTGACCTTGAACTCTCGAACTCACAGAGATCCACCTGCCTCTGCCTCCTGAGTGCTAGATAGCTTTTCTTTGATTTTTAAAATTCTTTAATTTTTAAAATGGTAGTGTTTATTTTTCCTTTTTAAAAAAGCAAAACAAAAATAAAATATAATAAAACGAAAATAATTGTATTGAAGTTAGATCAGACAAGCCAACATAAAAATAAAAGAGACAGGGTTTTTTTGTGTATCCTTGGCTGTCTTGGAACTCACAGTGTAGACCAGGTTAGCCTCAAACTCAAAAATCTGCCTGCCTCTGTCTCCTGAGTGCTGAAATTAAAAGTGTGCACCACTACTGCCTTGTTTAAGAGCAGACCAGACAATCTCTTTGAGTGACCAGATAGTCTCCATAAGACAAATATTTCTTATTTACTTATCAGCATTTTTAGAGTGTAATATCTAGTTACTGCCTGAATTATTAAATCTACTAAGTTTTTGGTCTCTACACTAAAAAGATTAAATTTATATATAAAACGTGACAAGTTAATACCCTTCTTCTATAAGTGATAGATCTCATATTTTAAAGCTCTGCTTTTAATATAGCATTGGAAATGTCCAAACTGTGTTAGTCCCTTGTAGTCACTGGGACCAATACTAGGGACAAACAACGTTAGAGACGTTAGAATCATTTTACCTCAGAAGTTTCAGTCTACAGTCAGTTGCTGCCATTGCTCTGGGCCCGAGCGCAGGCAGAGCATCATGGCAGAGATGTGTGATGCAGGAAAGCTTCTTACCTCATGGCTGCTGGGACTTGGAGGCAGACAAGGCAGAATCCAGGGACCAGATACACTCCTTAAACACCCTCTCGAGGTCTAGTTACTTCAACTAGGCCCCACCTCTGGGGAGTTAACCATTGATAGAACCCTCAAACCCATTACCGTCAGAAGCCCGTCATCCGACAGCCATATTTTTAACACATGCGCCTTTAAGAGTCCAATGCTAACACAATACTGTATAACTGCCAAGTCAATGAACGTTTAATATGGTTTATGCTATTCTGAATATGATAATAGTGGTGTTTTACTCATGTGGTGTTTACAGTATGCTTTATCGTCCACTTGCAATACCTGTAGAACACCGATAAAGCAGGGCCTGTTTTCCCTATTTAAATCCCACACATGAGGAAGTTAAGTCACTTTTCTATGGCTCTCAGCTAGTAAGCGTTGGGGCCAATCTCTGAACTTTTCTGCAAGATGACCATATTGATAAGAAAGATTTTATTGGTGATGTTACTTTATTACAGCAGATAAAATAGAAATATCAGCTGTCACAAGGTGGTGTTGGTGCACACCTTTAGGCCCAGCACTTGGGAAGCAGAAGTAGGCGGATCTCTGTGAATTCAAAGCCAGCCTGGTCTACATAGCAAGTTCCATGACAGCCAGGGCTACACAGAACAACCCTGTCTTAAAAAACAAACAAAACAAAACAAAACAAAACAAAAATCAAATGAAATAAGAAACGTACAGAAAAGCGCTTCTAGCTTTCAGGAAGCTGAGGCAGAAGAACTAAAGGTTTGAATTCAGTCTGCACAGGAAGCTGAGGCAGAAGGACTGAAGGTTTGAAGTCAGTCTGCGCTACCCGAGGAGTCCACCCCCAACCAAAAAGGAAAAAAATATTTAAAAAATATAATTATTTGAAATTCATAGACAAAATATTTGAAAAGCCTGAGAAGCATTTCTTCTCTACATGTTTGTGTTTACATACAGAAGAGTAAACATTCATCCTGCGGAAGGAAAGGGGCATTTCCACTAATGTGCTGTATAGCAGGAAAATGAGTGATAGACTATGTAAAGCTCTATGTAAGAAAACACAAAACTTGCCAGGGCGCAACAAGAGGTAGAAAAAAAATGAAGCATCTGTCATAGAAGGAAACCTTGGGGAAAATATGAGTAATTAATTAAAAGCTAAGAAAGCTAAACTATACCATTGATGGGACTGTTGATGATAATTTAAAACAGAAATAAAGAGACTGGATGGGGAAACAGGAAAGGGATGAAACATTTGAAACTATATTGTTATTTCGATAGGCAATGTGGAAGGAAATTTGTAGGCTATTTCCAGAAAATAAATCTGTCTGTCAGAGAGGAAAGTAAGTTTAGTAAAGCTCATTCAGAATGATTTTAGAAGACCCAATGGAGAAATATAATTTTCTAGACACTGATTAAGCCAGATTTTGATGAGATTTATCCAGTGTTAAAGTTCTGACATGCCAGCCTCTGACAGTATAGAGATTTCCCTTTCTGAGATAGGTATGACATAAGGCTTACCTGCAAAATAGCTCTTTACAAAACGCTATTATTTTAATGCTTATGCATTTTCTATCTCCTGGTATTTTATGCTAAGTCTTTTATTTTAGAATAAAGTGCTATAGGAAAACTTTTAGTTTGTGAAATGTAAATATAAGTAGAAAAAAAGTAATTTTGTTACTTAAAGAAAGATTTATTATTCTTTTTCGCCTTACTTAGAATTGCAAGCCTATACGATGGGCAATGCTTATCAGCATTCAAGCTTTTGTTGCTTTAATATTGCTGAAATCTGCAAAGACATGCGTACTGTAATATGATAGAAACAGACCGTGATTCTTACCAGGGAGAAGAAGGTTAAAAAGGAAGCAGGGGTGGAGATGATCGCTCCAGGGTCAAGGACAATGGGGTTTCACATTTGTCTCCCTATACAATAATTTGTCTTTCATTCTCAACATGCCCTGCTTTGGATGGTAGACTATGGTGGTCTTAGCAATGGTGGGGACGTGGTATGTTATTGCTTTACTTTAAAGTTGCCACAAACTCCTGCTAACACTCCCGAGTCTGCCAAGGACTACTCGAAGCACTCGCTCGGCTAGCTCTTCTGCTTAGCATCAACCTTGTAGTCAGTGCTACATACAGTCCACATTCCAAAGGGACGCTCACATTCATGCCAGCAGCTATTGAGGAACTTGGCCACAACCACCCAGCAGCCGTGGTTCAGTCCTGTTTTCAGAGCCCACAGGCAATCCTCAGACTATACGCTCCTCACATTAAACGTATTCACAGGTGTCTGAAAATCAGACTTGCAGCTCACAAATGAATAGGATAGAAGGAGAAAGATTAACAAGGGGGTGGAACGGTTCCCCCAACCACGTGCTCCCTTTTCCTGTTTCAGTTATCCTTAGTCAAATACGGTCTGAGAATGTTGATGGCAAGTCTAGAAGTGACCAGTTCTTACATTTTCAACTGTGTGCTGTTCTGCTTTGTGCTGACGGGGATATAAATCACTCTTTGTCCAGTGTATTTCCATCACATACAGTATCCACCCATTAGCCACTTTAGTGACTGCACTGGTTTGTCATGGGTTCTCAGCGCCTCCGTTCAAGAAGGCCGTATGTGTCACTGTCACTCCCTGATCTCACTTTGTTTCCTTGTGCCAGCTTTATGCATTGGGGGTTTTGTTTTGGTCTTTTGTTTCTTTTGACGTAGGTTCTGTTACATACATCTGAGTGGCCTTAATTCTGCTCTGCCTGTGAGTCTGGGCTTGTGGGATGTTCTACCACACTGGGCTATCTTGTAGGAATTTTATCTTCTTTTATCATCACAAATATAACATAGGACATTTAGAAATATTTGCATTTTATTTGTGTGCCTCTGAGTGTGTTCGTGTGTGTAGAGGCCCGAGGACAACTTCTGAGAGCTGTTTCTGTCATGTAAGTCCTGGGGTTGGATGTGAGCCAACAATCAGCCTTGGTGACAGGCACTTTTGCCCTCGGAGCCATCTCGATGGGCCGAGCATGATTTTTATTGTTATGTATCGTTGCTATAATCTTATTGTGTGGATCTTTTAATGCACTTCACCTATAGGGTAGATTTTCTCTTCAGTATGTATGTACAAGAAAACAGTACATTCAAGGTTGTTACTTGTATGGTCTGTGTTTTAGGAATTGCTGAGATTTGGGAATGTTTCTATGCATAAGAGGGGACTGGAGAACTGGAGGGAAGCTCCAAAAGTTTTTATGGAAAATTTTCTACTAACAGTTTTTCCCTTCATAAAATATTAATAAAGCTTTAGTTGTGGGGGGGAATTCTATTTCCAAAGTATTGTTAACAAATCCTAGTGTTGTTTCCTGCAGGCCCTGGGCTGCCACCCTGACCTCCAGCCTTTGCTCTATCAAGGGGCCAAGAGGGTAGTGAAAAGAGGAAACTTGGATCTCTATTTTTTTAAAAGAAGGTTAGATACAAGTTGACCTAGTCCATCTATAGCTTCTAGACTTGATTTTCATCTAACCCCTTGGTAGCCAGAAGGTTCGTTCTCCTAAACTCTGTGATACCGAGTTATACATAAAATCACATGTACCCACACGTATAAAATACAGAAAACTGGCTTTAGATGACTCACTCTGTGTCAGAGGCCGAGAAAAGAATGACCATCTCAACTTTCCCTTGCAGTCTGCCAGGGTCTCCTCTCCAGTGCTGGCATATCAGCACTGCGTGGCGGTCTGCACTGCGTGGCGGTCTGCACTGCGTGGCGGTCTGCACTGCGTGGCGGTCTGCCGCTATGACTGAGCTTCTTTAAAAAAAAAATCAAACAAATAAATACCAGTGCCAATGGCCTCTCTCTGGCTCATCTTTCTTGGGCTGTGTAAGCATTTTGCTTGAGGCCTCACAAATGCTATTTAATATGTAGTTCATCTCCATCAGTGTTCTCCTCCTCTGCCCTAGGTGAGAAGGGAATCACAAAGAATGGCTCCCTGTTTCTCCGAAAATAAGAACGGGGAAGCTAGAGGCCAGTTTACCGCTACAGAGACACAGCAAGAGAGCCTTGCTAAAGGTGAGGTTTTAGTCTCTGTTCAATCATAAATGAAAAGCTCAATCAGTCCTTCTTTACTTCAAGGTCCTGTGAGAGGATTTTCAAAGAAAATTAATTGGTAAAGCAGAGAACAGGAGTGTTTATGAGAAAGCCCAGATAGAAGATTTGGCTATTTCTGTGTATCTGTTCATGTTAGAATTAAACAGTGTTGAGTAACAAAGGTGGGTCATTTGTAATTACCGAATACATGATCGTACACAGAGCTTCCTGGAAACACTTCCTAAGGTTTTTTTTTTTTTTAAGGCATTTGACCAAATAGGCAAAGCATATCCTGACTTCAAACACACGTAGTAGTTTGGGATATTTTCCTTAAAATTCTGAGCAATGTTATCATAGCTGTCTCGGCTGCACAGGACGTACTAACGCATGCATTGCTCTCCATTGCTCTCCTCAGAACTTGTGTAACAGTTGAATGGGGACCATTTTATTACTGTATTCCTGGTTCTCCTGTGTTGTTCTAAGGAGTGAGGCTCATTCTCCTCTCCTCACTCACAGTGACATATGCTATCTTTATTTTCTCCTTCCACTGAAAGCTGCTTTAGAGATCAGTCTGATGAATTAGGTATAAATGACTACTGCTAAGGCTTAATATCTTACTTTTCCTGGGATTATGGCTTTGCTCTAGAGAAATAAACCCTGAGGCAATAAATGCACCGGACAGAATTTTAGGTGAGTTATGGCAGCTTTTAGTCAGGGTGGTAGTCCCAATAGTTCCCAGCAGGAATTTACAGTAACAAAAAAGGCAGGACCAGGGCAAGTTTTATGTTTAGACTGGGGTTAGGTTTATTTCAGTGTATTGTACTACCCCTTCTCTCAGGGTGCGGGGGTCAAACCCAAGTCCTACTACTTAGCTACATGGGGAATCACATTTAATAAGGTGTGAATCTACAGGACGCAGTAGTACTGGAATCCCAGGAGTCAACTGAGGTCCCATGGGATGGAAGCTGCTTCTTCCAGGACACTTTAGGACAGTGACCCTTTGATCAAACATTTTCTGAAGATGGTGTAAACCATTCTCATGTCCATTGAAATAGTCTGCACTAATATACTATTTTGTTCTGTTTTTAAAGCACACAATGGTTAAGATCCCTACTACTGTGAAGTAGATTTCCAAGTTGAAACTACTAGTGTGCCATTCCCAGGGCTCTTATCGAGTGTTCAGAGGCAGTACTGAAACCCTGGTACCCCTGTCCTGTACGCTAAGAATCTCACCCTTGTCTTAATGCTAGCAGTTTGGGGTGTCGTTAAAATGCTTCCACTTCAATTCAAAACGACTCCAATATCTCTGGAATTATTCCAAGTATTTGTCTCTGGCGTAGAACTCACTCACTTTAGTAAATAATTCTTCGGTGGACTTCGTGAACTCATTCCCTTGGCTGCCAGCCAAAACTCATCTGTAAGGCATATAGCTTTTTATTCAAAGTTGGTGTTGAATAATTATCTCTGGACTACAGGCGGAAGAACTGAACCAGTGGCTTGAAGGACCCAGAGGCTAATTACCATCCCTGTTCATAGTTAATACAGCAGAGAGGGGGTGGACGATGGTTTGCCCAGAATCTATTCCACTCCCTCGGGTAAAACAAGGATGTTCTCTGTCTGCTAACATACTTAAAGCAGTAACTGTAAAAACGGCAATGTTATGGTTGAAGCTTTCTAAGCCATATGTGTTGACAGAATGCTTAAGTCTCTCTCTGCAATAAACGCAAACCCTGCCAGGCAGAACTACCAGGGCCAGCGCGACAGAACGACTGCACGCCCGAAAGCATAGGGGCTGGAAGGCTGCGCAGCGCTCGGAGTGCATCCAATGTTTCCTCTAACAAAGGCACCGTCTTGAGGCAATTTCGCGGGCCACGCTCCCCCTCCCAGCATCAGCTTTGTCTCCTCGGAGGGGCCCCGGCCGCGTCGCCGCTTCCAGCAAGCTCGGAGGCCGGCCCGGCGTGGGAAGAAGCTGCACCGAGCAGCGGCGGTGGTTTCCTGCAACCTGAGCGTGCCATTAGAGGATGTCGGAGTGCTGCAGCTGAAAGAGATACCTGCTGCCTGGAAATCGGGGCTGCACTTGAACAACCTCTTTGCACCAATTACGGTCGTACAAAGAAACTCGATCGGCCCGGGCGGCGGAGGCCTCGCGGGGTCCTGGGGAGAGCCCGGCGGGCCGGGCCTCGGGGGGCGGGCCTCCCGCCGCGCACCTCCGCCAGCCCGCGGCCCCCGGCCCGCGCCCCCCGCCGCCGACGTCGACCGCGTAGACCCCGTGCGCGCTGACTGGCTCGCGCCGGCCTTCGCCCGGCTGTGGGCGGTAGGGGCGCCCCCGCGGGAGGCCGCCCCGCCCCCGCCGCCGCCGCCGCCGCGCGCAGCCTCGGCCCCCTAGCCGCCGGGGCGGTGGCGCTGTTGCCGCCGCGGCCTGTGAGGCAGAAACTCCCTCCGCCCCGGCCCGGGTCCGCCTCCTCCTTTCTCTCCTCCGCCTCGCCTCCCCGCTCCGTCTCCCGCTCGAGTGAAGGTGGCGCGGCGGCGCGCGACGCAGCCTCGGCCCCCAGCGCGGGCCCGCGAGCTCCTGAGGAGACCGCGCCACCGCGGCCGCGGGGAAGGAGGACGGAGAGCGCGGGGACGGCGGCGGGAAGACCGGAGGGTCGGAGCGCGAGTGGCAGAGACAGGGCCGGCCGGTCGGACTGCCCGACGGACCGTCGCCTCCCAGCCTGCGCGGCCGGTCGGCTCCGGCTCGGGGCGGCGGGGGCCGGACGGGCGCAGGGCGCGGCCGACGCACTCGAGACAATACCCGCGCGGCGCGGCTGTGGGGGCGGAGGCCTAGTGCGGCCCAGGCCGGCCGAGCTCCGCGTCCTCGCCCCCGTGGGCCGCGCGAGGTCCCCTCCCCCTCGGCGGCGCGCCGCCCCGGGGTTCCGGGTTCCCGGGCACCGAGCTGGATCCTGCTTTTCACCCAGGCAGGAAGTGAGTTTCGCACAGCCATTCCGGGCGGTGTCACGAGTGAAAAGTTTTTTCCTTCGGCGGAGGACCTAGCCGCGGCTGGGAAACTCCTGACAGAAGTCGCGAGCAGGAAGCCAGCCCGCGCCCCAGCCCCCACCGGAGCAGCCGCACTGCTGCGGGCGGCCGCTCACATCCGCCTAGCCCTCGCGGGAGCCTTGGCGAGGCTCGGAGCCACCGAGGAAGGGAGGAAACCATGTCCAGCCGAGCCTCGGGACGGCTGCCCTGAGACTCCCGGACAGGTAATTTTTTTACGGGAAGCGTCGAGCCAAGTTCGTGGGCCGGAAGCGACGCTCCTTTTAGTCCTCGCTCTGCCGAGTTGTCTCACTTCTCTCTCTCGGGTCGGA
The DNA here is from genome assembly GCF_963924665.1 of Micromys minutus. Taxonomy (NCBI): domain Eukaryota; kingdom Metazoa; phylum Chordata; class Mammalia; order Rodentia; family Muridae; genus Micromys; species Micromys minutus. The sequence goes on along the minus strand of NC_137955.1, from coordinate 5,277,273 downwards.
GTCCCTTGGCATTTTAGCAGCTGAATAGTAGAACTGATTTCCCCCGCCTGTCCCGTCTACGGTCTGGATTCCTTTCTTTTTAAAGATGGGATTGTAAGAAAGTGGTGGGACGAAAAGTTTTTCAGCCATCGGAAGAAAGAGTTCCTTTGTTGAGCCGAAGGGCCCGAAGTTTTAGTGTTCCCGGACGTATACAATGTATATCAAGTTGCTGAGTCTGGCAACTTTTGTTTCGGAGGAAAGTTAAGTCTTCGCTCTCACTGAGATGGCTGCCACATTTGTTTATGTTGGTTCGGATTGTTTTGGTTTTCGCATTAATCCTACATGGAGGTCGTTTTGTTAAGACACGTCTGTTTCTTTGGACTTCAGAAACCGTCTGCCTGCCATTCCCGGTTGCTTTTTCAGGACGGCTAAGGCACTACTTGTAGTAAGTCATGCCTCTTTTCAGTCCGTAGCTTACAGTGCTTGTTTGGTTACCTGATGGAAGCCGAGTACCTGCTAGATTTTTTTCTTGAAACAGGCGTTCTAGGAAGCAGAATGTCTTAAAGGGTATGGATAGCGACGAAGAAGAATATGGCTTCAAAACCAAAACAAAACCCCAAACACCTGCAAGTAGTTGATTGGTCAGGACTTGTATGCAGTTCCGATTAGAAACAACATTGGAAGGGAAGAGAAATAAAACCCTTAAGATTTTAGAAGAGTCACACTGTGGGAAAAATCGGCCCTGTTTTCCAGTTGTATGGTTCTCGTTTTTGTGTTGGCCCATCTGTTTTTGTTTGGTTCTGCTTAATAAGTGATAGGTACAGACTGTGCAGGCAGGAATTCGTGAAGCATGGCAGACATTGCACCAGTCAGACTTAGGAACGCTTCTTTATGGAGTCTTCTTTTTCGGTAAAAGTAGTTTTTGTTGCAGTCAACTCTGCTGTCTTTTCCCTTAGTAGTGTTTCAGGTGTGTGCCTTTTTAAGTTTAGTTTGCTCCCCCTCACAAGTGCTTTTGTTTGTGGTAAGGGAGGTGACATATAATACAGTATTTTAAATAAATATTAACTGTAGGTAGATATAGCTTAAGCTGAAATTGATGTTTAATCAGATGCTACCAAAATAATTACTAAAAACCTGAGGAAAAAGAGTTGACTTCATTTAGTTGAAAGAGGAAAGATAGGTTTTAAAGACCAGGGTCAAGTAAGTTCACAACTTGTTCTTGGCTCTTTGGCTTTTATTAAGCACAATTCAAAGAGACTCGTTCTAGTATTTATGTTATTGTGTTATTAGGGCCTGGTCTTTGGAGTTTTTGTTTTCATTTTTACTTTATTGGTGAGATTTGTGAACCATCAAGTTATTCCTGTTAAAAGTCAGACTGCTTTATGAAGGCGTTTCAACTGCATAACTGGTGAACTTTATGATTTGGGGACATATAATTAGGCAGCGAAAGAGGTTATTCTTGAGCGTATGAAAGAGGGGAACAAAATAAATGACATTGAACTTCGCTCTCCTTTTATGGCTTCTACTTGGCTTCAGCCTCAGAGCCTTAATAGAGCAAGCCTTTGAGAGAATGAACACTTTGCAAAGATGTTCTTGTGTCATTCTGTTTTGTATAAAGTATATTGAAAGTACCTATTTAACACTCCCACTCTTTAATGAGGTAGGTTATTTTTGAATGAGTAGTATGTTTAGATTTTGAGTGTTGAAAATGAGATGTTCCACCTTTGTGAACCTTTGTTTCCCCCTTTTTCCTCAACAAGGCATTTATTTTGCAGCTAAAGTTGAGTAGTTTGGCATCAAATTAGCTTAGTGAGTTTTATATTTTATATTATTCTCAAACCAAATATTTTTGGAGTCTTATTTAAAATGCAGCAATGGTTTGAAAAGAGATTTAATGACAGTGATTTGAAGTCTTTCTGAATGGCCTTAAAATTTATATATTTATGTGTTTTATTATTTATTTATATATTTGCAACATTGTGTGAGGGAAAGCCCCCTCCCATTAAATTATAAAATAAAGTACGTCTAGAGTATTTGGCTGAATTGCAGAGAGAGGCTTGTTAATGAAAATAATCGTGAGCCTTCAAACCATCACCTGATTCAGTATGATGACTCCTTGCCATTTAAGAGCAAGCTATTGTCAATGTCATGTATAAAATGCTTAGAGGTTAAAGAATGGAAACAGTTTTTATTGTGCTGGTTTTTAACCAAACAACAACCATAGAGGTATTTTACACTTATTGGTAGTAAACCTCTAAAATTTAGTTGATTTAGACATTTTATATACGTTTTATTTTTGGCTGTTTTTCATTTCAAAAATACTTCATATTAAACACCATCTGTCAAGAAGCATACTTTAAATTTTGAAAAACTAGGTACTTATTTGGGCACTTATTTGAAATAATTGCTTATCAATAATATGATTTTAGAGTTTAAGTTGTTTTTTTGTTGTAGAATAAGATTACGGCAATACTTACAAAATATTTGGGATTATATAAAATTTAGTGATGTTGGTTAGCAAATATATTTCTTTATAATTGTTGCATATTTAGAGTTTCTTTAAATACACCTACTTTGTTGTTTCTATTTTATGCTTGACTGTCTTATTCCTCCGTTTTTCTGTTGTGTTGGTGGTTGATCAACAACACTGAATGGCTTTCTCTCCCTTTGTTGACAGCAGTGGCACACTTTCCTAACTGTTCACAGTAGATTAATTCTTGAATGCACATTATTTTTGTTGGAGTACAAAATGTGTCCATGAATCCTATTCTGTTCTCCCTACTATTGAATTGGCTAGGGGAGTTACATTTCCCTTCACACTGTATTCTTTCCTTTCTCAGTGCTGGTCTCACTTTCACTGTGCTCCCGGTTTTTAGGTTTATAGTGTACCTTTCTCTGTTGAATTCCTTAATTTTAAAGATATATTTATTCTATGTATGTGAGTACACTGTCAGTCTCTTCAGACACACCAGAAGAGGGCATACAATCTCATTCCAGATGGTTGGGAGCCACCATGTGGTTGCTGGGAATTGAACTCAGGACCTCTGGGAGAGCAGTCAGTGCTCTAATCCACTGAGCCATCTCTCCAGCTCTGGTTCCCTAATTTTAAAGCCCATTGTTACTCAACTTTCTCTTCTAATTCCTTTAATTTTTAATAATGTACTTGTTTATCCTATTTTCCCATGTTCACCAAATATTTAGTTATATTTTGCTTTGCCTCTTTTTTCCAAAGATCCTTAGTCCATGCATATTTCTCCTCAAAGTTTTTGAAATATGAAACAAAATAATTGATTTGATCAGTCTGTTAAATTCTGATAACATTTGTATTCCAACTCAGTGTCGGTGGCATATCCTTGTTTACTGGTCACCACTTTGTTTACGTTGTGTGATTTTCTGCCTCAGTGCCTTTGCAGTCAGTCTTTTCCAGTGGTGCACATTCTAGACCCACAGCTGCATTGACTCTGCCACGTTGTTTTTGTCACTTCCACTTTGTCTCACTGCAAAGGCCTTGGTGTGCTCTGTGAAAGATAGTGTGAGCTCTGCTCAATAGGAACTGTCTGAGTTTAATTGTGTAGTATGTTTTAAGGAGCCCTAGGAAACAACAAAAATGACATTTGTGTAATGAAAATAGGTATGATAAAGCCTGTGAAGTTTATTCATGGAGACATTCTTACTCAGATCTTTATGCATAGTGAGCTATTTCTTGGCTTCTTGGTGTGCTAGAAGGATTGAAAAAGGCACATTGGCAACACCATGAAATTATGACTAGTGAGCATTACCGTGAGAGAATGGGAAAATGGAAAGAAGACTGACTTAGAAAGTACAGATGTCTGAACTTATGATGGGATGGCATTGTATGCTGTTAAGCTGATCAGAGCTGGAACTAATCAAGAATGTACTCACTTTAGCACACCACTCAAGTGTGTGGCTTCGGCTAGACTACCTTACCCATGCTCAGACACTTCTTAATCCTGCATTGGGCAAAATCATCTCACGCAAAGCATCATTTGTAACAGGTGTTCAGTATCTCTGAATTTATTGAGTACCTGTATCCAAAAAAACTATGGCAACCTAGTTCACTGCATGATATTGTTTATTCTTCTGATTCTTTTTTGTGACTTCTGAGAAATATACCGGTTGAGGAAGTGATCAAAATTTTAAATAGCTTCTGCTGAGTGTGTATCACTTTTGTGCATTGTGAAGTGAAAGCCATGAAATGAACCTTGTTATTTAGACCAGTTGTAGTCTGAACTACTTGAAAAGATGCCATTTTTACATTTTATTTGTAGGTTGTCAGTCTCTCTGTTGTAATGTATGATTATGAGAAATAGTAACGGTTTTACGATTATTTGGTGTGTTGATCTTAGAATTCCCAATACTTCTACAAATTGAGATTCCCTACAAGTTTGGGTTTATGTCAGCTATTGATTACTAATGTTGTTAGAAATTAAAATAAAAAAATAACAGTAAGCCATTGCCTGCTAACATTGTTTTATATATATATATATATATATATATATATATATATATATGCATATGCATACACACTTATTTTCCAGAACAAATACAGTTATGTCCCTTATATAAAATGGCATAGTAATATAATAATTATATTCTAATTGTATAACTCTAAACCCATCTACTAGAAATACTTTAAGGTATATCCAGTGTAAATACTAAGTAATACAGTGTTTAAGAAATAATGACAAGAGAGAAAAGTCTGTATGTATTTACTACAAATGCAATTCCCCCATGAGTATTTTCACCATGGATGAACTTAGGGATTTGGAGAACTGACTATAATAAAGCAAAAAGAGGATGGTTTTACAGTTTTTCAAGTTCCTTATGTTGGGCTTAATGTAAAGCATCTCAAATCTCCTATCAGTTTCTTCCATGTGTTTCAGTGTTATTTAAATATATGAAGAAAGTCTACCCTATCTAGTTATGTTTCTAGGAAAGAAAAAAATATTTTCAAACATCTTTTAGATACTTATAGGGTACTCTGAGCTATGACAGAATCTTGAGGCTTAATCTTTTAGCTCACTCCTTGGTTTTAAGTTCTTTATAGTTTGTTTTTGAAATACAGTTCTTAAGAATTTTCCCAATGAAGTTGGTTTCTGCTGTTCAGCAGTAATTTGGTCTACATGTAACCTGGAATCTCTGAGTTATTAATTTTTTAAATATTTTCTTTCATTTTCTACTTGAAAATTTGATCTTGTGCTTAGTAGATCTGTTGTGGTTTTTGGCTTTCTTCAAATATTATGTTTTCTTTTTTTTCTAGTGGATAAAGTTTTTATTAATGACTTAGTCTGTGCTTTATTGATCATTTAAACATATTTTCCCAGTGCAAGTGAATACTTGATCTTGCTTTGGTACTTGCTTAGAAGAGGAGGGTTATACTAATGTGTTTTAGCTTTAGGTTATGTGGATCACTTAGCTTCTTAGGACAGGTGTTTCCTGTCCTTCAGGAGATGCCTTCCTATTTTCAGCATCCTGCTGGCTTGTCTGCTTTCCCACAGCACAGATAGCTATATTGGAGCTTCAGCACATGCTACTGTAATTGTGTCTACAAGCTGACTTCTCAGACACAATTCTCCTAATTCTTGCTTAGAAAACTCAGTATCTTTGGAGATAGATTTCATGCTTGTTTTCAGCACCTGCCCCTCTTACTTATAGTAGTAGCTGAACTTGCTAATTTTTTAGCTATAAAGGTGTGACTGAGTGGATGCCGTAGCCACTGATAGTACCAAACCCTAGAGTTGTATGCCTTTTCCATCTTAACTAAGCACTTGCCTAGTGGGGTTGTAACTTTTTTATATTAATATTTTAAGTGGTAAATAAGGCTTTGGGGGACTCTACTGCTAGGCAGTCTATCAGGTATCTAGCCCCAGCTCCAGTGGCTGTAACCTTTGCTGTTTAACAAAGCTGGAATAACAAAACAAGTGCAAATATCTTGACAATTTTGTAGATAGAAGGGGCGTTCCTTGTTGCTGACTTGGAGACACGGTGTTATGTAGCCGAGGCTAACTGAATTTACTGGGTAGCTGAGGTTGGCCTTGAACTTCTTCCCCTGCTTCTGCTTTCAAAGTGCTTGGGATTATAGGTGTGTACTACTACTACTATGTCTGGACATAAGATAGGTTTTTAAAAAAACATTTATTTAGGTATATGAGTACACTGTAGCTGTCTTCAGACACACCCGAAGAGGGTGTCGGATCCCATTACAGATCGTTGTGAGCCACCATGTGGTTGCTGGGATTTGAACTCAGGACCTCTGGAAGAGCAGTCAGTGCTCTTAACCTCTGAGCTGTCTCTCCAGCTCCAATCAGATGGATTCTTAATGTGGATTTTAATACATTTATTATTGAGAACTTGTACCTTTTTACTGAAAAGGAAATGGCTGTTTGTTTGTTTGTTTATTTTTGGTTTACTAGCCTATTTACATTTTGAGCCCATTAAGTAAAATAGTGCTAAAATGACTCTTACCTGTATTTGATGCCCATGATGGCTATGAAGTGACTGACAGGTAAGGTGTGTACATGTGGATGCACTGTACAAAGGGATAGCGTGAGCTTTTACTTTAGAATTGGTTATTTCTGGCATTTTCTATCAAAGAGTTTTACACTGTGACTGACTGTAGATAACTGACTGTAGGCCATGGAAGTGGATAGCTAGGACTATTGAATTTCATTTGATGTCACCTTCCCGCTCTAATCCTTGGAAGTCTCAGAATACTCTGTAGATACATACTCTTCCCAGGTTTTTAAAAGGCTACAGACTTTTTGAACATTTTTCTCTTGTTTGAGGTTTGTTTTTTGAGTGTGCGTGAGAGACTGACCTAAAACTCACTTGGTAGCTAATGATAACCCTGGCCTTTCTGATTGATCCCCTGTCTCCATCTCCTGAATGCTGTGCTTACAGGCGCGTGTTATTGTTTGTTCCCAGGACTAGTTTTATATGGCATTGGGAATCAAATCCAGGGCTTTGTGGAAGTTCAACCAATTTCCTTTTACCTGAGTTATATCCCTAGTCTTTGTCTTAGGTTTTGAGGCAGTGACAAGTTGAATCTATTTGTTCTGTTACTTGTTTGGCAATAAATTGTCCATCTGATACCTTGTCATTCTGAAGTACTCCATGTTTCTTTCTTGTAAAGAAGGCTCGATCACACAATCACATCAAGACTGTCACAGATAGAATTTAACACTACCTGCTAAACCCTCCTGTCTTTATGTGTTACAGTGGCTTGTCATTCTGCTCCTGCAGTCTGGAACAGTGTCTGCCTTTCAAGGCACTGACATGTTTGAAACCTACAAGCTTCATGTTTTGTTGAATATTCCATAATTTTTGTTTGATATTTTCATATTTATTTCTTACAGATTTCATAATTAAGAGCTTTTGATTAACTCTTAGCATCTTTACCAGGCTCTCTCATGTTCTTATGGCATTTTACCAGGTTCCAGGCAATTGTAGTTTGTCCACTAGTGATGCTTTGATAAAGGTCTGGGTGTCAAACTTTATTTTTTAAGTTTTTTGTTCATTTTGTTTTTGTTTTTGATGTTTTGGCTTTTTGAGACAGGGATTCTATGTGTTAACAGTCCTGGCTGTCCTGGAATTTGCTCTGTAGACCAGGTTGGCCTTGAACTCAGAGGTTCTCCTGCCTTGTCATCTCAATTGCTGGGATTAAAGACACATGCCACCACTGCCCAGCTTTTTCCAAGGTATTATTTTGTAATTAGTATTTTGAAGATTGGTGTTTTGAAACATGTAAAAAAATTTTCACTATATTTTTAATTTGCTTATATTTATCTAGTCAAAATTTCCTATTCACAGGGTTAAAATCCATTTTCATTAATTTTTATGCTTATTATTTTAATGTAGGGCTGGTGATTGGCTATAGTAGGCTAGTCCACTCCCGCTGAGCTGTACTATACTGTTTAGCTACTGAGGACTTCTTCCACTTGGCTTTTTAAAATTAATTTTAAAATATAACTGTGCTTTTTATTTGGTCATTATTTTAAAGATAGTGTATTGTGTAGGAGTGCTTACTTATGTAGGTGCAGAGGCCAGAAACTATCCTTGTTTGGTATCCTACTCTGAACCCGAAGCTCTTGTTTCTTTTTTCTTGGAGGTTGGAATCCAGCAAGCTTCAGTAATCCGATCTCTACCCAAGAGGATGGGCTTACAGGTCTCAGGCTTGTGCTGGATGCCTGACTTGTTAAGTGGGTACTGGGATCTGAACTCAAGCCCTCATGATTTTTGTATCAAGTGCTTTTAATCATTGAGACTTCTCTCTAGACCCTCCTTGGTTATTTTAAGAGGAAAATGGTAGTTAGGAAGCAGTGCCTGGGTACTTGTGTTTATTTCTCTAGGGGTACTGCAATAGGTCTTTCAGGGAGTCTTTTATGAACACATATTTGTTTTATATCTATGTGAGAAAACTATGGGTTTACAATAACACAATTCTAATCTACACAAACAGGGGTTTAAGTTATTTAAATTTTTTGTTTTTGTTTTTGTTTGAGAACAGGACCTTGCTGTGTTTTCCTGGCTGTCCTGGAACAACTTCTGTTGATAAGGCTGGCCTCAAACTCAGAGATCCACCTGCCTCTTGAGTGCTGGGATTAAAGGTGTGCACCAACACTGCTTGGCTTTTATTTTATTTTATTTTATTCTTTTGCTTTACTGGGGATCAGATTTGGGTGTCTACTGTTGACATGCATCTCTAGTCTTCTTTTTAGTTGCCCAGGCTAGTCTTGAACTCACTCTTTAGCTTAGTCTTAAACATTCAGTATTCCTGCTTCAGTTTTCTCAAAGAGCTGCCCCACCCCACCCCCCAGCAGCTGGAATTATAGACCTCTGTATCATTAGGCCCTGATGATTTTTGTTTATCTGTTGGGTTTGTCCAATATTTCTAACTCATCTCTGACAGTGAAAAGTAGTACCCTTCTTGGTTTTGTGTGTGTGTATATTTGGGGAAGCCAGAGATGGGTTCTCTCATTGAACCGGAAACTCATCTTGGCTGGGCTGGCTGGCTACAGAGTTTGTAGCATCTGGCTGGCTCTAACCCCCAACACTGAAGATGGGAACACGATTGTAGAGCAAGTACTCTCACTCATGGAGCCTCTCCCTAGATCCTGTTCTGCCGAGTTGAAATCTTGTTTATATCATTCCAAAGTTCAGAGGTTTACACTTACCTGATAAGGATACCCTTGGTTTCAAACCATAGGTCAGTTTTAAACTGAGTAGAGGTTTGGCATTGGGACCTGTGTGAGAAACCTGTAATGTAAAAATGAGTTCCCCCATTCCCCAGTAAAACTGTCATCTACTCTAGAATTAATAGGTTGGCCTTTACTATCCTTGGAGAGTTTGGACATTATTTAAGGGACATACTAAGATAGTTTTATGTGAATAGATCTTCTTTTAGGCTTGAAGGAAAGGCCAGATAAGCACCTTGAAAGTATCTCATGAATTAGGTGTCTTGTAATCTTTGGGGCCTCCATGAAATGTGGTGATTGTTTTGGTACTATGTGCTAGGAGGGATTCATAGATAGCAGATACTGTTTGATATGTCGTAGGTAAGAGAAAGCCATTTCTAAACCAAAGACCATACTAGTCACCTATTTTTTGCCCAAGGAAAAGATCAATCAAGTAAACTTTGATTCTTATCTTTACTTATAAATTTTACTATTGTTATTTTTTGTGTGTGGATGAGGGGGTGAGAGGTGTATGTGTGAGAGAGACAGATAGACATAGAGGGAGGAAGGAGGGGAGAGAGAGTGTGTGTTTATGTGTGTGTATGTGCACCGCTTGTGTGTGTGACTGTGTCCGTCTGTGTGTCTTCTGCCTGTCTATCTGTGTCTGTCAGCGTACAAGAACCATAGTGGGCATATGAAGGTTAGAGGATAACTTCTGGGTGTCGATTCCTTCCATCTACTGTGTGGGCTCTAATTTTTCAGCAAGTGCTACCTGCCAAGCCACCTCACCCATCTCTTAATAGTCATCTGTAGTCAGATTTTAGTCATCATTCTTACCTTAGATATTGAAATTGTTTCTAGTATTGCCAATTTTGTCTTTCTTGCTCACTCTTTGTTTTCAGGGCCCTTGTATGTTAGACAAGCATTTATCTGGCTCCTGAAATGAAGGGAAAGATGAGCTTTTATGCTTGTTACTCACAGAAGCACACTGAAGACTCACAGAAGTTCCTAATAAAGAAGTGGGGCTATAGCAGTGCTAGATTGCTTATTTAGAGTGCAGGAACCCCTGGGTTCATGTTCCTGTATAAACACAAAACTTTCAAATAGAATTTTAGTTGATATGCTTTTACTTTCAAGGTATGTGCTTATTAAAATTTAGTAATAGTTTTTCTATTTTTAATTGAATCATAAATGTGTATTTGACTTAATACACATGCTAACAGCTGTTATCTCATCACATAGTGTTGTGTGTATCAGGGAGGGGCTGGTTTCATTGAGTAATTCAGACAGAACTGAAATTCTTCATCGTTTGTTATATAGTCCTGGCGATATGTTTAATTATAAAAATATTCTTTAATTTCTCCTGAAGCTTGTTTTGCTTGCTTTATTTACTTACTTTTTAAGTTACTTACTTAACTTGCTTATTTTGCTGTGTTAAGTATCCAATCCAGAGCAACAAGTGTTCAAGGCAAGGACTTTATCAACTGAAGCTATGTTTCCAACCCACAGGATGCTCACTGCTGCCTAGAGCTTCCTTTGTGCCGTTTCACACTCCCTGTCTCTAGCACTGTTAGCTGGAAAAGGAGAAGGAGCAGGAGACTTACTGGAGAAACAAAGATCCTTACAGTGATTCTTTTAGTAAGAGTCGGTCCCTTCTGTCTCTTTGGGTTTGCAGAAATCTTCAGTCATCTGAGAAGGACTTCTTGAACATTGTTTTTGCACTGGTTTCTACTCTCTTAGAAACAAAACCACACCAACGGTCTATAAACATTTTTCTTGAACTTCCTAATAATTTAGTAGATCATCAAATGACAGCTACTTCATTCATTTATTTGGTCTTTATATAAATGCCTCTTCTTAACGTAGTTTACTTAAATAGTGTTTCCCAAGTGTCCTTGGTTTATTAGTTATATTTTAGAGTTAATTTCTGTCACGTTACATGTTTTCTTGATCATGCTGTTAACTTTCTCCTAATGTATTTCTTAGATAATTTGTAAAGAAAAGGCATATTTCTTAGGATGTTGTATTTTCCTGTCTCATCAGGAAATAGGTTAGTTTTAATAAGCAAGCCCTCTCTTTTTTCTTTTGATTAACAAAAAGAAACTGTGAGCTCAGTGCAGGAAGTGAAGTTCTGAAGGAATTTTAATTTATCAGTAACATTAAGTGAGATTACTAATACAAATTCAGTTTTTCTAACTCTGTTGCATTCACTCTTATATTAGTATTTTTTAATAATACATTTGACAAATCCGATTTCTTTAGCATAGTACTAATTTCTAAAGTTTAAATAAATATTAGAGAAAAAAATGTTTGGGTTTATATAAGTTAGACTAATAAACTTTTTTTCTTTCTGGTGAATGCCAGTTTATCATGTGGCTTTGCAATTTTAGAAATAACTGAAATATAGTTCAATTTTCAAGAAATGTTAGTATTAATATTTGAGCCAGTAAATTCCAGAGTTTATCTTAAAGCAGTATGCAGTTCTGCAACATGATTTCAGATGTTTGTTTTTCCAAGTACATCCAAGCTCTTTGTGTAGTATCATGCTTGCAGAAAAATTGCCATCTTTTGATTTCCTATGTTATTACCCCTGTACTCATGTGACACATTCCTAGCAGTTAAGCTAATACCGATACACTGTTACTAACCAAAGTCCATTGTTCATTTTAACCTTTGCTCTTTATGTTGTACTGTGGGTTTTGACAAATGTTTAATGAATGACTTTGATCTATCGTTATGGCTAAAAATAACAATAACAGACACAGTGATGTGTATTAAATGAAGGGAATGGCCGCATTAATATTAGAGATGGGAGTGAAGAATGATAATACCCTTGTTATAAGAGTTATTTTACCTGAGATCCAGTTGAATTTTACTGGCTCTTATATGTGAAAGTTACTTGAAGTTTTTAAAAATGTTTTATTTATTTATATTTCAAATATTCGCCCCCTTCTTTAGTTCCCCCTCCAAGAGTTCTTCACCCCATCTCCCTCCCACTTTACCCCTCTTCCTGTAGTTTTAAAGAAATAATAAACATTTGGCAATTTGTATTTAGAAAATTGAAATTATTTTCCATTGGTCTGTTGTCTGTTTTTATGTCAGAACTATACTGTTACTATGGTTCACATATAGCTTGAAATCTGGAATGGTAATCTGTCAACATTGGTCATTTTGTTTAGGATTACTTTGGCTATCTAAGGTCTTATGATTACATATGAATTTCAGGTAGTCTTTTGTTTTTCTGTGAAGAATGAGATCTTGATTACTGAATCTGGAAATAGCTTTTGGTAAAATGGTAGATTAGCTGGCCTTACCATGCAGGGCCTGGAGTTTAGATGTGTTGTGGTGAAGGATGAAGTTATGTTGGTAGGAGTTTTCTCTGTTTATAAGAATGCTTTGTTTCATATTTTGAATTAAGTTTTTTTATTTTGAAATACTTGTGTATTCACATAGTTTTACAGTGAGGTTCTGTGTACTTTTTACTCAGTTTACCTTAGTGTATTGAGTCATTGAGCACTTAGTTCAGTGTCTTAAAAGTGTCCTCCAGATTGTGAAAATTCAGACTTCCATTGTTTTTAACCTTAAAAAAAAAAATAAAAGGAGTTCTGGGGACTGGAGAGATGGCTCAGCAGTTAAGAACACTGACCGTTTTTCCAGAGGTCCTGAGTTCAGATCCCAGTAACCACATGGTAGCTCACAACCATCTGTAATGAGATCCTATGCCCTCTTCTGGTGTCTGAAGACAGCTACAGTGTACTCATATACACTTAAATAAATAAATAAGGGTTCTGTTTAGGTACTTTTGTAGTGATCCTAAATAAATTGAGGTTCTATCCTCTTACCCCACTAGAATGAAGTTTTAGGAATTATGCAAGGGAGCTCCTACCATATTAGGAAAGATATATAATCCTACCATGATATAATTTTGATCACTTGCTTATGATAGTATCTGTCAAGTGTATGCATTGTAATCGTTTCTTAGAAGCCCAGCCCATCTTCAGGGAAATTGGGACCAATTAAGTTGGACCTTCTAGAGAGAGTTAAGTATCAAGGCATATGTTAATATAAATATCAAGACATTATACTCAATCATACAGATATTATGAAAAATGTTTGGATACTTTGTAGATACTTCTTTATAAAGGTTTGCCCAACATGTTACCATACCTTTGTAATCCCCGCCCCCATAGGACCACTTAACTACTTAGTTAAAAGAGATTATGACATAGCAAGGAAGGCTTATATCATTAATCTTAGCAAAGAGAGGCAATTAAATGTCAGTTTAAACTTTTAAAATTTCTTTTAAAATTTATATAGTGTTACAGGGTCCTTTTTTTTTTTTTTTCTTTTGAAACAGGCTATCCATGTAGCCAAAGCTGTTATCCAATTTGCTGAGACAAGGTCTCTTGCTGGGACCTGTGGCTCTTTGATATGGCTGGCCAAGAAGCTCCAGGGTACTTTCTGTCTACTTCCCCATTGCTAGGAGCATGTGCTACCATGTCTGGCTTTTCATGTGGGTTCTGGGACCTAACTTAGATCCTTGCTGCAGGGCTACACTTCATGGATAGAACTGTCTCCTCATCTTTTATAGTTCAGTATTTTTATTGTTTTTTCATATATATGTGTGTGGTTGTAAATATCACTGAGTGTGCCGGTCAAAGGATAGCAGGATACCAGTGGGTGTGGGTTCTGGGGCTTGAACGCAGTTTATCAGGATTGGCCCTCAATTGCTCTTACCTGCTGAGACATTTTGCCAACCCAGTAAGTGGAGATTCCATCATGGCTGTGTGACTTACGTATGTTCTATACCTTGTAATGATTCTCCTGTAATAAATTTTGGTGGATACATCTCTATGGATGTTACTTGTAGTTGCAAGTCTGCATTTATTTATGTCTTTTCTACTTAAGTATATTCTGTCACTTGGATTTCAACATTCAAAACTGAGCTGAACCGTATGTGGTAGTACATTCCTATAATCTCACCATTCCAGAGGCGGAGACTGGAGTATTACAAGTTTGAGACTGTCCGAATTACATAGTGAACTTCCTTGTCTCTGTTTCTTGGCTACATGGTGAATCTCTGTCTCTGTCTGCTTCCATCTATCCACCTGTCTGTTTGTCTCTCTTACACACACACACACACACACACACACACACACACACACACACACACGGAGAGAACACATGCAAGGCAATTCTACCTTTGAGCTAACTAAGCCACTTTTCATTTTAAAGTAACACTCTTTATTAGATAGCAGTGGGAAATTGATGAATATGCTTTATTTGAAATGAAAATCATAGGTACTTTAATTTTCCAAACGCCATACAAGGTTTGAAAAAGGAGGGGGTGACCTATTTTTTCTATTAACTAGAACAAAGAATAGATAGCAGTACTATTGTTATAACCATATAGTTTGCCATGATCTTATTAGATCTTGTTAGAAAATGTAATTAAGTGTTGGGCTATTTTTTTGGGGGGGGGGGGTTGCTGTTTCAAGATAGGATTTCTCTGTGTAGCCCTGGCAGTCTTGGAACTTACTCTCTAAATATAGACCATGCTAGCCTTGAACCCACAGAGATGTGCCTGCCTCTGCCTTGATGTGCCTTGACTGCTGGGATTAAGGTGTGTATCACCACCACCACCAGGCAGTCATTAAGTATTTTAAAAGTGCATGTTAATATTCTGTGGAGAACTTAAAAAAAATCAACACTCACTCTTTCTAAAATGAAATTTATACCTATTGCAGTTTCACTCCCATTTCCCAAGCGAACTGAAAACTTGCCTTCAAAATACGTTGGGACAGCTGTGTAGTCCCTCAGTGACTCCAATTCAGATGATGATTAATTGAAAGAAGGGGTTAATTAAAAGAGTTGAGGAGATACCACTCTGCACTTAGAGTGAATTATTGATGAAGCACAAATGAATCTCATAAACATTGTTTAATGAAAAAAGCCAGACAGACACAAAAGAGTATTTATTGTATGATTCTATTTATTACAAAATGTAAAACCCAGCTCTAATATTAGATGTGACTAGATTACCTCTGGATAGTGGTGGCATTAACTGGATGGAGGGGATAAGGGAATTTTTCTGGGTAATGAAAATGTCCTGAAACCCTAATAAAAGTGTTCATTTCATTGTATAGAAACGTTACCAAAGACAAACAACAAAAGCTAACAAGAAAACAGCAGGTGAAATGACTCAGAAGGCATTTGCTACCAGTCCTAACAACATGAGTTTTATTCCTGAAAGTTTTTCTCTGACCTCTGTGTGATGTAATGTGTTCATCCATCAATATATAAATATAATTAAGAATTTTTAATAACAGACAATAATATGTATGCTTAGATCCTGCATGCCAGAGATCCTAATTTAACTTGTTTAGGGTGATGGTTTGCTCATGAATTCTGATTACTGCAATAATCAATAACTTTGAGTCCAGTAGTAAGAAATCATTGGTTACAGATAGACCTTGCCTTTGGATATAGTGCCATCATGAATGCACTTGTTACACATGTAGATTGTATGTTATATTGCCAAATAAACTACAATTAGAAGACACATTGCTGTTTGTGCTAAGATTTGATGATAAAAATGCTTAATAAAATTTAAAGCAAAATTTTGATATTCCATAATTTATTAGATGTTTAAAGACAATTAAAATATTTTGAAAAAAGCAAAAACAATCTAGCTATTCCAAATATGCACATATTATGTTTTCCCAGATTCATGGCTAAAGGATGTTTAAAGTTATATGGGATTGACAACTGAATTACAGGATATCCCTCATCCCTGGCTGCTGACATTTACTACTGTATCTGTGAGAACTACTGTCAGATGTTGTATTTTACTATGTTAGTTCCTTATTCTTTAAGGAATTGTACTTCTCCATTTGAGTTAGATAATATGTAAAGATGAGATTTAGGTATCTTTGCTGGGGAGGGTAATTTAAAACTTTTGAAAATGGTGTGTGTGTATGTGTGTGTGTGTGTGTGTGTGTGTGTGTGTGTGTGTGTGTGTGTGTGTATGTGTGTGGTCTGTGTTTATGGGTCTCTGTAGTTTAGTGGTTCTCAATCTTTCTAATGTTGTGACCCTTTATTACAGTTCCTCATGTTGTGGTGACCCCAACCATAAAATTACTTTTGTTGCAACTTCATAACTAATTTTGCTACTGTTATGAATTATAATGTAAGTGTCTGTGTTTTCAGATGGTCTTAGGGACCCCTGTGAAGGGGTTGTTCTACCCCAGAAGTGTTGTGTAATCCATAGGTTGAGAGCTGCTTGTGTAGAGGCATGCATACAATCTAGAAAAGGGTGTCTGATTCCTTGGAACTGGAGTTGTAAGCAACTAGATGACAGTACTGGGAACAGAAATCTGATCCTATGAAGAGCAGCAAGTATTCTTTAACCACAGAACCAATGGGTATTTGTCAGTATTGAGAGCAACTAGCCAATTTGGTACTCAGAATTTGCTGGTATCAGGAGAGGCAATGCAGATCAGTAGTGAGTTCTCTTTGATTGTCAATTTTTTTATTAAGTTGCAGAAAACTAATGATTTAACAGTTGATCAGTGTCTTAGGGTTTTTATTGCTGTGAAGAGACACCATGACCAAGACATTTTTTATTTTTTAAAACTGGATATTTTATTTACATTTCAAATGTTACCCCCTTTCCTCAATTCCCCTCCAGAAACCCCCTATCCCATCCCCCACACTGTTTTTAAGAGGGTGCTTCCTCACCCACCCACCCAACCCATTCCACTTCCCCACCCTGACATTTCCCTGTACTGGGGTATCAAACCTTGACAGAACCCCAGGCTTCTCCTCCTATTGATGCCCAACAAGGCCATCATCTGCTACATATGTAGCTGGAACCATGGGTCTGTCCATGTGTACTCTTTGGATGGTGGTTTAGTCTCTGGGAGCTCTGGTGGCAAGGGGGTCTGATTGGTTGATATTGTTGTTCTTCTTAGGGGCTTGCAAAACCCCTTCAGCTCCTCTGTCCCTTCTCTAACTCCTCCATTGGGGACCTCAGTTCAAAGGTTGGCTGAGAGCATTTGCCTGTATTTGTCAGGCTCTGGCAGAACCTCTCTGGAGACAGCTATATCAGGCTCCTGTTAGCAAGTACTTCTTGGCATCCACAATAGTGTCTGTATATGGGGTGGATCCCCAAGATGGCCTTTCTTTCAGTGTCTGCTCCAAACTTTGTCTCCATATTTCCTCCTGTGAATATTTTTGTTCTCCCTTCTAAGAAGGACTGAAGCATCTACACTTTGGTCTTTCTTCTTCTTGAGTTTCATGTCATCTGTGAATTGTATCTTGGATAATCCAAGCTTTTGGGCTAAAATCCACTTATTAGTGAGTGCATACCATGTGTGTTTTTTTGTAATTGGGTTACTTCACTCAGGATGATATTTGGGGCAGAGCGGAGCCTCGAATACTTGGGCACGGGAATATTTCCTGGACAGAACACCAATGGCTTATGCTCTAAGATCAAGAATCAGCAAATGGAACCTCATAAAATTGCAGAGCTTCTTTCTGTAAGGCAAAGGACACTGTCATTAGGACAAAATGGCAATGAACATATTGGGAGATCTTTACCAATTAATGCTATATCTGATAGAGGTTAATATCTAATATATACAAGAAAACTCAACAAGTTAGTCTCCAGAGAATCAAATAACCCTATTTAAGAAATGGGATATAGAGCTAAATAAAGAATTCTCAACGGAGGAATATCAAATGGCTGAGAAGCACCTAAAGAAATGTTAAATATCCTTAGTTATCTGATGAGAATAACAGAGTACTCACATATATAAAATAAATAAATCTTTTTAAAGATGTGTGTGTGTGTGTGTGTGTGTGTGTGTATTACAAATAAATTAGTACAGGCCGTTGTCTTCAGACACCAAGAAGAGAGCATTGGATTCCATTACAGATGGTTGTGAGCCACCATGTGGTTGCTGGGAATTGAACTCAGGTCCTCTGAAAGAGCAGCCAGTGCTCTTAACAACTGAGCCATCTCTCCAGCCTAACCCCCTTTCTCTTAATGTTTATATTTTCCTATCTAAACCAGGACTGTTCATCACTTTTATTCTTTCTTATCTCTTCTCTTTTCTCCTCTTTCATTCCTTCTTCCCCTCCCTTTTTTCTTTCCAACAGCATTGGCAATTGAATGTAGGGCTTTACACGTTTTTGGTAAGTGCTCTAAGTGTGTCCTTGAATCTGTTAACTTACATCTTGACCCCATACTTGTTTTCTAGCCCAGGCAGCTCTTGAGCCTGGGTTCTTTCTGCCCCTATCTCTTGAACACCTAAACTGTTCCCAGGACTTTCTCTCCTCATTATTTTAGTCCCTTTATTAAATGTAACCATTTGGTAGAGAGTTAGATATGCAAGTTTGAGTTTAGTAAATGACTCACTTTAGTGTAAATGACTTGTGGACTGCATTCTATTCTTTTAGCTTACCTTTGCTTTTTAGCTTCAGTCATTGTGACTGCTATGAGAATTGTGGCTCACCTGAGACTGGACTTACTGTATCAAGCAGTCTTCCTTTTTTTGCCCTTGATGACTCCTTAACTGTGGGAGGCCTTCTAGATAGAAAGCAAGGAGGGGTAGTGAGGAAGATTTAATGCCCATAGAAGCACCTCTGCCCCTGTCTCCCACTGAGAAGAGCAGTGGATAAAAGCTTCTCTTTCATCTTATAGGTAGAGCTTTAGAGTAGTTTTTTGTGTTCTTCTCAGCAGGTTTGAGGAGAACAAACTCCTGTTACATCATATGGAAGACTTTGATAAGATACTGTTCTTATTATTGGGATTTGCTCTGTCCCTGTATTACTCTTCTTACTCTTCCAGCTGATTTCTGAAAACACCTATCTTTAAACATAAACTGCCTTCAGTCAACTTGGGGGACAAGTTGGAATCCAAAGAATGCATTCTCTTCTTCTGCTTAATATTGCATCTGTTTAGTTTTGAAGAATTTTAGTTAAATTTCTTTTGACTGGTACCTTAATGTATGTGTTAATGAAATAATATAATTTTTATATAGATACACTGTATAATTTTTAAGTGAGGTTAAACATCTGCCTTCAAACATTTATAATTTCATTATATATGGTAAAAACTTTAAAAGCTCTTTGTTCTGGCTAAATTGAGCACTCACTAGGGTAGGTTTAAGTGTGTAAAATAGGACTGAGGTCTGTGTTATGAGAGCATCACCAGGTAAACGAGACTGGCATGTCTGGTGTAATGACAGATGTGGGATGTGTGCATAGCTAAGGGAAATAGCAGGACACTTGAATTACTCTTTGTAGCTTTCATCCACAAAAGCTTTCTTTTGAGTGTGCTTGCTGTGTAGCTTTCTAGAACAAAGCACATATTTAACCCTCCTTTTCTGTGTCCATTTGTTCTGTGAAGACAAATATTAGAGACATTCAATTTAACAATTACTCTAAAAATTACCCTGTACCTCAAATTTCCTACATCATACCCAAAATAAATACACTATCTTTCAGATTACATGCATTAGGCAATAACATCTCATTTAGTATTACACTTCTAAATCTGGAATGGTTTCTGGAAAATGCATTTTTAAAGAAGCCATATCATCTAGGTTTTTATACACTGTCAAATTATTTGTTTGGACATGTTTTTTAATGTATGGTATGTGAGAATCATAGTTTGAATCACTGAAGTAATTCTATGCAATTAAACTTTTAATAATGATGGGAATTTATGTAACTGCTTGATCAACTTTAGTTAGTATTCCTAGTAGGGAATAAAGAAATGTAATATTAAGCATGCATATCTACTGGCTACCATTCTAGACAGCAGGTCGTGGGTTTTTAAATGGCCTAATTCCATTTAGATGAGATATTTTATACCTATTTTTGGGAATTTTAAAATGTAATCTCATTAGTATACAACTGTAAGATTAATCCCTTTTTATTAATTACATTCCTTATTGAATGAACTGTTTATACCTGTTGGTAAAATGAGCATTTTTACAAACATAGAGTTGTTAGTAAGAATTCTGTTGTCTTTTTTTTTTTTTTTTTTTTTTTTTTTTTGGTATATTTCTTTCTAGGTAAAGATTTTAGTAGCAAACTTCTTGAGTGTGTGATGCTGGGATTCTAAACCAGGGAGAGCTATACATGGTCAATAAGCAAGAATTTTATCATTGTGCTGTACCTTCAGCTGCAGATGAAAACTTACTAGATTTTTAAAAATCTTTAAGTAGTGTGTGAAAAGACCTATTGATAATAGGTTTTGAGAATATAGTTCAAACATATATTACATGCTTTTTCAAAAATCTGTTTTATGAGACTTGGTAGTTCTAAAAAAGCAACTCTACTGTGTTAAAGATCTTTATTTCTTTTTGGCTGTTGTTTCTCGTTAAGAAACTCTGGTTCTCTATGGAATCAATAGGACATTCTCTAGAAAATTGTAATGAAGATAAAGAAAGTATTTATAAACATTATCCAAAGAATTTCAGCATATCGCCTGCTGACTGAGCAGAGTCAGGGTGGAAACAGTTGTACTGGGGAGCACTCACCTGTCTAGAGTCTCAAACTGAGGTATCATAAAGTGGGAAGTAGAGTCTTTAGTGTAGTGCCTTGCTGAGCCACGTTGTATTCTGAGGCAAAGACAAAAGAATATTGATTTGTACACACATTTCAATGATGGCATTTTATTCATAAATGATTGTTCTTTTCAGTAATTAGAGTATTTTAAGTAATTTAAGTATTTTAATTAGAGTACTTAGAGTATTACTGAATTTTTGATACTTTCTTATATTTTGTGCCTGAGGTCACAAAATTTTAACTGGCTTAATGCTGTTGAAAAGTATTGTTTCTGTACCTAAGGCAAGAATTGTATTTATGCACAAAGAATTTCTACTCAATTGGTGATCATTCTCTTTTTCTTCAGTAATTTCTCTGCTAGTTTAATCTTAGCCTAGTTATAATTTATACACAAGTTCTTAATAAAATTGTCCTTATGAATTTTTATTAATTCGTAGCCTTTTCTCGTTAATTGAGAGACTGTATTTTAAGTGCATTTGTGTACATGTAATCTTAAACAATGTAGAACCTGCAAGCTCTTTCAAAAACTATAAGCTAGTATTTGATTAAAACAAAATTATACTAGGAGTAGATGTAGGAGAATCATAGGAAAGTTAATGGTGGACCGCCAGCTCCCAAGGTTGAAAAACTGGTGATTGGGGGATCTGGGCAGCCAGGGAGCAGAGAGATCTCTGCGGAGTGCGCACACAGGGCGCACCCTCCGACCTGCCTGATTCAGGAACCAGGAACAGAACTTTGGAACTTCTGTTTCCACCAGGCGGTGACTTCAGGGCGCAGAACAGAGCCCGGCCGATCTGCCACACGGACCGCCAGCCCCTAGGGGTTGAGAAACTGGTGAGTGGGAGATCTGGGCGGCTGGGGAGCAGAGAGATCTCTGCAGAGTGCGCATGCGGGGTGCATCCTCCGACCTGCCTGATCCGAGGACCAGGAACAGAACTTTGGAACCTCTGTTCCCACTCGGCGACTCTGAGGCATAGAACAGAACTGGGCCCATCGGCCACCTGGACCAGTGGAGATCCAGGGACACAGACCAGATACAAGGGAAAGGCAAGAACATATCACTGACAACAAAATGGCAAGAGGAAAGAGAAAGAGTATATCCCAAGGAAACCAAGACAACCTGGCAACACCAGAACCCAGCTCTCCCATTACAGCAAACATCAGAATTCCAAACACTCCAGAAAAAGAAGACGCAGACCTGAAATCATACCTCAAGACGCTGATAGAGATACTTAAACAAGAATGGGAGGAAAAGCAAAAAGATTCAGAAGCTTTTAAAGAGGAAACAAGAAAAACAGTCAAAGAACTCAAAGAACTAGAGGAAAACAGAACCAAAGAAATGAAGGAATGGAAGAGGGAAATTAAAATGGAAATTGACACAATAAAGAAAACACTAAAAGAGATAACCCTGGAGGTAGAACACCTAAAAAAGAAATCAGGAGTCACAGAAGCAAGAATTTCCAATAGACTACAAGAGATGGAAGAGAGAATCTCGGGGGCAGAAGACAACATTGTAAACATAGACAAAACAGCCAGAGAAGATGCAAAAAACAAAAAGCTCCTAACCCAAAATGTCAAGAAAATCCAGGACACAATGAGAAGACCGAACCTAAGGATAATAGGAATAGAAGAGGGAGAAGAGTATCAACTAAGAGGCACAGTAAATATCTTCAACAAAATTGTAGAAGAAAACTTCCCTACCCTTAAAGCAAAGAACAGGAATCCAAGGTCCATACCTAAACATAATAAAAGCAATATACAGCAAACCAACAGCCAACATCAAACTTAATGGTGAGAAACTTGAAGCAATCCCACTAAAATCAGGGACTCAACAAGGCTGCCTGTCGAGTCTTTTACAAAACGCTGTAAGATGTGGGCAGGCAATTTTAAATCTCTCTGCTTAAGAATTGACTGCAGGGCTGTAACGGTCTAGTGTGAAGAGCCCATCACAGTGATGTAATGCCCGAGGCTTATTTACGTTGCGGCTCAAAGTGAAACTGAAAGGCGAGTAAGCACAAAACTAACCCTAGCCCTGATGGACACAAGAGGAAATTAAGAGGAAGAGAATAAAAACTGCACTGACAAAGACCAGAGCCTTTACAGACCCTTCCCACGGCCGTGGAAGATTTAAACCAAATTTAAAGAAAGATCCAGGGTCAGACATACCTTGCCCAACTTATCTCCCCGCAGTTCTGGATCCTCCCTGCCCGGAGACAGGGGATCTTCGCTGGTGCTGATGATGGAGTGGTCGAGTTCCCGGGTTCAGGCACCAGATGTCCTGCGCAACCGTCTCGCCAGCAAGAACGACGCGGCACACAAAATAGGATTCTTCTGCGGTAAAGCTTTAATGCTCTCGAGAGGAAGAGCATAAGCTTACATCAAGTAGAAGCGCAGACCACGAACTATTTAGCCCGTCCCCTTATATAGGAATCAGTCCTTGCCTTGGACGTGGAGCCCCCTGATTGGTTGAAACTCATCAGGCCATATGACGCCACGGGAGAGGCAGGGCTCAAGGAGTGGAAAGTTACCCAGCGCGTGCGCACATGACTTGTTTACTGCTAACTCCAGCCGGATGTCAGCGCCATCTTGTAATGGAGAATGTGCAGGCAGCGCCCGACAGCTGCCCACACTCCCCCTACCTATTCAACATAGTACTGCAAGTCCTGGCTGGAGCAATTAGACAGCAAAAGGAGATCAAGGGGATACAAATCGGAAAGGAAGAGATAAAAACATCACTCTTTGCAGATGACATGATAGTGTACTTAAGTGACCCCAAAAACTCCACCAGAGAACTCCTACAGCTGATAAACAAGTTCAGCAATGTAGCTGGGTACAAAATCAACTCAAACAAATCAGTAGCCTTCCTCTACTCAAAGGACAAACATGTGGAGAAAGAAATGAGGGAAAAGGTACCCTTCACAATCGTCACAAAAACTATGAAATACCTTGGTGTGACTCTAACTAAGCAAGTGAAGGACCTGTACGACAAGAACTTCAAACCTCTAAAGAAGGAAATTGAGGAGGATCTCAGAAAATGGAAAGATCTCCCATGCTCATGGATTGGAAGGATCAACATTTTAAAAATGGCCATCCTACCAAAAGCAATCTACAGATTCAACGCAATCCCCATCAAAATACCAATACAGTTCTTCATGGAATTGGAAAGATCAATGTGCAATTTCATATGGAACAACAAAAGATCTAGAATAGCGAAATCCATCCTCAACAACAAGAAAACATCTGCGGGAATCACTATCCCTGACCTCAAGCTATATTACAAGGCAATTGTGCTGAAAACTGCATGGTACTGGTACAGAAATAGGCATGTGGATCAATGGAATAGAATAGAAGATCCAGAAATGAGCCCTCACATATATGGTCACCTGATTTTTGACAAAGGAGCAGTAAACATTCAATGGAAAAAGGACAGCCTATTCAACAAATGGTGCTGGTCCAACTGGCATTCAACATGCAAAAGAATGAAAATAGACCCTTTCTTATCTCCTTGTACAAAGCTCAAGTGTAAGTGGATCAAAGATCTCCACATTAAACCAGATACACTGAAACTATTAGATGAGAAAGTAGGGAAAACTTTAGAACATATAGGCACAGGAGAAAATTTCCTGAACAAAACACCAATGGCTCAAGCTCTAAGGTCAAAGATTAACAAATGGGACTTAATGAGATTGCAAAGTTTCTGTAAGGCTAAGGACATTGTCAAGAAAACAAAACTGCAGCCAACAGAATGGGAAAAGATTTTTACCAACTCCACATCAAATAGAGGCCTAATATCTAAGGTATACAAAGAACTCAAAAAGCTAGACACCAGAGAATCAAATAACCCTATTAAAAATGGGGTACAGAGCTAAATAAAACGTTCTCAGTTGAGGAATATCAAATGGCTGAGAAATATCTGAGGAAGTGCTCGACATCTTTAACCATCAGGGAAATGCAAATCAAAACAACCCTGAGATTCTACCTCATACCACTCAGATTGGCCAAGATCCAAAACTCAGATGACAACAGATGCTGGCGAGGTTGTGGAGAAAGAGGAACCCTTCTCCACTGTTGGTTGGGTTGCAAACTAATACAACCACTCTGGAAATCAGTCTGGTGATACCTCAGAAAATTGGACATAGTACTACTTGAAGACCCAGCTATTCCACTTCTGGGCATATACCCCAGAGACACCTTAGTACACAACAAAGATATATGCACCACAATGTTCATAGCAGCTCTATTTATAATAGCCAGAAGCTGGAAAGAACCCAGATGTCCTTCAGAAGATGAATAGATACAAAAATTGTGGTACATTTACACAATGGAATACTACTCAGCCACCAGAAACAAGGACTTGACCAAATTCTTAAGAAAATGGCTGCATCTAGAGAATATCATTCTGAGTGATATAACCCAGTCACAAAAGAACAGACATAATACACAGTCACTGATAATGGGATGCTAAGCCCAGAGGCTCGCACTCCCCCAGAAACAACTCACAGACTGTATGAAGTCCAAGAAATAAAGAAAAGAAAACAAAACAAAACAAAAAAATCTCTATACAACAAGAAAACTTTGACTATTTCCATTTTACATTTTGTTTTACATGTACTTTATGCTCATTGTAACTATTTAGTTTTCAATGCATACTATCAAACCTTTAAAAAAATCAAGTACTGACTTAAAAAATATATTCATACAGTTTTATGTAAAAATTATTTTAAAATCTGAAAAAAAGTACAAAAATGTATTGTATAATTTTATGCAAAAAATGCTTAGAATCTGTACATTTATCTTTGTTTTGTAAAATAAAGTTGTTTTAAAAAAAAAAAGGAAAGTTAATGGTGGTTGATGGACATTAAGAAGACCCGAAAAATGTCTGCACACATTCCTGTTTGTAGGAAGCCACTGCATTCGCCATTACAAGATGGCGCTCAGCCCCTAGGGAAGAAAGCCAGTTTTGAGATAAACAACCTAAGTGCGCATGTATGCCTGCCTGTTTTTGCTAAATCACGGTGACTTTGAGTATGCTAATTAGGGCGCACAGAATGCACCAATCAGGTCGCGACGCAGTCCTTCTAAGCATATATAAGGAGGGCTGGTTTCTGGGCTCGGGGTCTTTCACATCTGCAATCAAACCCGCAATAAACGCCTGTAAAAGAATCCTGTTGTGGGGCGTCTTTCTTGCTGGCGAGATCGGCGATCGCTACACTGTTCATAAATGCACACAGTCAAGTTCTTTACTAAGGGTCAGAACTCTTAGAGCTAGAAATTAGAAGGGAATCTATTACTGTTTTTAACAGCCAAGCAGACTTCACAAAGTGTGGTTTTATAAAAGCTTATTAGTGTTTTGTTTAGTGTCATGTTCTTGGATTGTATAGTAAAGTCCCGGAATGCCTGAGTTTAATTTGAAGTCCAGTAGATATATAAATGTAGATATTAATAGGCTCACATTGGGTTTATTTGGTGGCGGGGAGGTATTGTTGGTCTATGGCATATTGAATTGTGCTATATGGATGGTAATTTGTTTGGAGAAGTTGTTATATACATTCTGATTTGTTTTTATGTACATGTTGCAGCATTTAAAAATGACTACAAAACGAAGTTTGTTTGTGCGGTTGGTACCATGTCGCTGTCTACGAGGGGAAGAGGAGACAGTCACTACTCTAGATTATTCTCATTGCAGCTTGGAACAAGTTCCCAAAGAGATTTTCACCTTTGAAAAAACTTTAGAGGAGCTCTATTTAGATGCTAATCAGATTGAAGAGCTTCCAAAGGTATGTTAATGCTTTCAAGAATTATATTAGATAATGTCTATGCATAGAAGTTTATAGTCTTGTATCCTTGTATACATGTGTTTCCATTTATTGGTTTAGTCTTACTGTAAGCACAATTCAGAATGATGTATATTTTTAAACCTCGTTCAACTTGTTTAAGTACTTGTATGGATAACTTAATTTTATTTTTATTTATAACATTTAAAATAGATAATCAGTATAGATGACTCCTAGAGCAATTGGATTTAACTAGACTAAGAAAACTGAATTAGTACTGTCTTATTTTAATTTCTATAAGCTCTTTATATGCATTGTTACAATTGGGGCTAATTGTCATTTCTGTTACCACATCATGGTTTATGGTTCTATAACTTTTTAGAGGTGAGATTCTGCTTTCTTCCATTTTGTATGGAATTGATTTAGTGAGAGTGCATCTCTAAAGTCTAGTATCAGCCGGTAGGGGAAAGACCCCTGCTATGAAGTTCTTTCTCAGATTGTCACTTTGTTGTTGTTATTTTAGTATGCTCTTCTTTTTCTCTTACTAGTCTGTATTTGTTTTCATGTATATGAAAGAGTTTCACTAGCTTTAAATTGTTTATTAGAGTCTGTAACCCTCTGAATAGCAGACATGGTCTTACTTTGTAGATCAGACTGTTCTCAACTCTTAGAGATCTGCCTGCCCATGCTTCCAAAGCCTATGATTGAAGGTGGTGTACACTACCATGCCCTTTGAAGCTGTAAATGGAGACTTGAAATTGATGGCTTAAAAAGCAGTTTGGCATGGTGGTACCTAAGCGAGAAAGATCTCTAGTTCAAGGCCAGTCTGACCTACACAGTGAGTTCTGTTATGGCCTGGATCATATGTATAATGAGACCTTGTTTTCAAAAAACCAACTGATCACAGTCACCAATGAACAATTTAATATGTTACCAGAATTCTGGGGAAAAAAAAACTGTACTTTGGACTATGAGATTTAGAAAACAATATTACAGGATATTTAGAACTGATGAAAAAGAAATAGTTTAAGTATGCAGTATGTAGGATAGATAAACTTAAAACTAAAAAATTGTTGATCTGAAATTCAAATTTAATTTGGCATCTTGCATTTAATTCAGCAACCCTAACTGTAATATAACAGATATTATAGCTTGCTGCATTTCTAAACCTCATTTTAGAAATAGTTGTTTTTTGATATTTATATGTTTGTGAACATTCTGGATGATTGTATTCAAAAGCATTTGAAAGCCACTGATATCCTAGGTAATGACATTTTAAAAAAATTTGAGACAGGATCTCATTTTGTGACCTAGGCAAACTTCAAGCTTCATTGCAATCCTTCTGCCTCAGCTGACCAGATTGGGAAGATCACATGCTTGAGCCACTGTGCTTGGTTTATTCTTGAAAATGTTGTGGAGAAGTCTAGAACAGCTGTGGAAAAATATTAAAGGTCTCCTGTTAATATGATCATGAATCACACCTGTGCTGTGATTGTAGTGTACTTATAATGTACTGTTCATCATTATTATGTACTCCAACAAATCTGATGTCTCCCATGACTAGTTCTGATAGAATATGAAAAATGTAGGTTAGTCATATTTAGGGTCTCAGTCTGGAGACCTGCACAAGAGAGATGCTGACCTTAACAGTGCGAATAACTAAACATGCATCTAACTTGTCGCGCCCAACTTCACCCAGCAAGGAAGACACGACCCGGGGAAGATCTTCTTCAAGCAGTTTATTCAGGAACCTTGTACAAGCTTCTTCTTCAGCTTCTGCTTCTGACTCCGCTCCCAGGGAGGGAAGGGAGCAGGCTAAATACTCTAGACTGGCAAACCATAAGCTGCCACGTGGTCAATGCAGATAGGTTGTAAGCATGCAGAAGTTAAGGAGCCAGGCAAGTGCGTCCAAATAAGGAGTTGTTTATCACAGGGAGCGCTCGCCACCTAACAGTCATACATTTAAACAAGACTTATTTATTTATTATACAAGTACACTGTCACTGTCTTCAGACACATCAGAAGAGGACATCAGATCCCATTACAGACGGTTGTGAGCCACCATGTGGTTGTTGGGATTTGAACTCAGGACCTCTGGAAGAGCAGTCAGTGCTTTTAACCGCTGAGCCATCTCTCCAGCCCCAATTACACATTTTTTAAGGGATGATGTACAATATGGTTTTCTTTTTGGAATAAGTTTAATTCAAAGACAAGCTCCAGAGCTTACAATATGTAACAGCCACTTACCCTTTGAGAGCTTCAACCGAGAACATGGTCATATATATTTGATTTACTTATTCTCAGTGTGTACACTTCCCTAGGTTAGAAGTAAGTCATTCTAATGGGTTCAGGTTTAGTCAGACGAACAATAGCATAGCCAGAAAAACGTGAGGCCTTTTCCAGTGTTAATGTAGGCCTAACTCATTTATCTTTAATAGGGACAATATTTATTGCATTAAAAATTTGTCCATGAAATACCCAAAGAAATGTGAAAGATAATCAAAATCCTTTTTCTCTTTTTTCCCTAGCAACTTTTTAATTGTCAGTCTCTACATAAACTAAGTTTGCCAGACAATGATTTAACAACATTACCAGCCTCCATTGCAAATCTAATTAATCTCAGGGAACTAGATGTCAGCAAAAATGGTAAGTTTTCAAAATTCTTTTCCTTGGAGATGTATTTCTTTGGTAGGATTTCTGTTTTCCAAATGTTTAAAAGTCAGATTGCAATATGTTAGCATCATGTAGAATATATTCTACATAAAAATAAAACATTTTCCATTTCAAAAGTTTTATAATACAATAGAATTGAGCATCATATTCCCAGCCTAGAATTTATTTGTAAATATAAAATTTATGATACCTCAAAACAGCTGGAAAATAAGTAAATTTTATTTTATTTTCAATTTTATTGGATATTCTCTGTATTTACATTTCAAATGTTATACTCTCCGCCCACACTCTTCTCCCTCCTCCACCTCAGCTTGCTTCCATGAAGGTGCTCCGTCTTCCACTCATCATCTCCACTTCAGTACCTTGGCTGTTGATGGTGTTGTTCTTCCCATGAGGGTTCAAACCTTTCAGCTCTTTCAGTCCTTTCTCTAGCTCTTTCATTGGGGTCTCCGTGTTCAGTGTGATGTTTAGCTGCAAGTATCCTCATCTGAATTTATATATAAGTAAATTTAAAATATATGATTACAGTCCATTTTGTGCTTTGGGCCTCTTAGATTAATTTCTTTCAACTGAAAGTTTATACCCAGATCAATATCTTAATTGTCCTGCTTCCTCACCTGACTAACTTCTGCTGACTACTGTCTTTATGCTTCTGTGAGTTTGCCTTTTAACAGTCAGTGTTGGGAATCATGGGATGTTTATTCTCTTGTTCCTGGTTTACTGTATTTAACATGATGTCCTTTAGGTTCTTCTATCCTATGACTGAGTCTCCATTTTTAAAATGAAGAGTATTTCACTTTATTGACTCATTTATTCATGGAAGCTTAGGTTAACCCCACATCTTAGCCATTGTAAATAATATCGCAGTGAGGATAGGAGTGCAGATGTTTCTTCTCCTGTGGCTTGCAAAATTTTCTCCCACTCAGATAACTATTTTCACTCTATCCATTGCTTCTTTGGTTGTGCACAGCTTTCTAGTTGTATATAACTGGTTTATTTTTATATTTGTTGTCTATCTTTTTGGTGTGTATTTTTAGAAAAATCATTGTCCAGGCTTTCTCTCCTTCCTAATAAATAGGTTTACAGTTATCTGGTCTTGTGCTTTGAATCCTTTGGTCTCTTTGGGAACAGCTGCTTTCTTCAGTTCCATTGAAGACCCTACTCTCCTTTTGATGTGTTCTTGGTACCTTTGTTGAAATCAATTGAGTATACATATGTAGAATTGTTTCTGGCCCTCTGTTCTGTTCTATTTATTTTTTGTTAGTTATCTCAAATGGGATTGCTTTAAAAAATGATAGATTATTTTTAGTATAAAGGCATGTAACTGAATTCTATATGTTTGAGTTTAATATGGATACGTTTTATTTCTTTTGTTGCCTGATTGTTCTAGTTAGGACTTAATACAGATATTATAAGTAGCTTAATGGCCATACATTTACAACTTCCTTTGAGAAATACATCACAGGTAATTGTGTTTTAATGATCACTATAGGATATGGTCTTTTTAAAATCACTTTTTTATTAGTTGAAATTATATAATTTTCTCTCTCCAGCCCCACTCATATAACCCTTCTCTCTCAAATTCATGGCCTCTTTCTTAATTGTTCTTGCATAAATATAAATACATGACTTTAGGGCTAACCATTTAGTATTGGGTAACCAATTTCGGTGTTCTTCCTTGGGAAAACTATTTCTACCACTCTCCATATTTTTTAATTGTTTGCAGTGTGCATGCATGTGTATTTCTTTGTGTTTTAGGAGGTTGGGACAGGGTCTCTTTACATAGGCCTGGCTGTCCTGGCATTGACTGTGTGGATCAGATTGGCCTTAAACTCACAGAGATTCATGTGTCTTTTTCTCCCAAGTGCTGGGATCAAAGACCTGTTCCATCATACCTGACATCTGTAGTTTTTTTGTCTAGGGTTGAGGTCTCACGTTTTTTTTTTTTCTTTTTATGTTAGCATGTTTATTGGTAATGGTGGTGTTTGGGTCTTGTCTAGGCAGAGGGTGTAGCTTCTTTTACATTTCTAGGAGTCAGAATCTCTTTGTTAGTTGACTCTGTTAGTCCTCTAAGTCATTCTGCCCCCTCTTCTGCAATGATCCCTGAACTTTCGGTGTAGGAGTTATGTTGTAGGTATATAAGTTGGTACTGGGCACCACATGATCCCCTTTTCTCTGCATTTTCATTAGTTGTGGTTTTTCTATAATGGTCTCTGTTGCAGAGAGAAGCTTCTTTTGATGAGGGGTGAGGACTCTACTTACCTGTAGGTATAGAGACAGATATTTAGAGTGTACTTAGAGATCATGCTGGTTTATTAAGTGGCAGGTGTAGGTTCTCCTTCAAGATCCATGACTTAACCAGCACTGAGTAGGTGTCTGGCTTTCCTTTATCTTGTTGAGCAGGTCCAATGAGAGTCCCTATCATCGAGGTATGAGTGCCACTCCTGCACCCTTACAGTTCTCTGCCATGGTGGTTGATCTTGTCAAGCAGTGGTAAATGTGAAGTATATGGGAATGCTTTTTGGATTATAGCACAGTAAATGTTTTCTTACTAAGTAGGAGGAGGTTCTGTGCTAGGTTTTCTTTGCTGTCACAAGATCCCTGTGAAAATACTGTTGTAGGGATCACAGATTTATACTGCTGCAGTTCTACAATGTGGGATGTATGTACATGGTTTTTTGCCTCATTACTTTCGGATGGTGGTGGCACAGTGCAGGAACATGTGTTGGGATCCCAACATCCCTTGACAATCAGCAAGCAAACAGAAAGGAAGACTGGTGTTATAATATTTCTTTCAACTGTGCCCTAACTACCGGGCTTCTTTTCACCAAGCCCTTCCTATCTAAATGTTCTACTAACAACCATAGAGACTGTCAATAAAACTTATATATATCATATATAATAGAATAATATTTAATAATAATATAGGATAAATAGGTCTGTGGAAATATTTAAGACCCAAATCATAACAAGCTTTTTAAAAAATTATTACAGAAAGTAACAGTATATAACACAGTAAATATATAAACCAGTAACATTAATCTGGCATTATGTGCTGTTTGTAACTGTCAGCTTAAGTTCTCTCTTACTGGCAGCACAGTTTGACATCTCCACATAAATGTATTATACAGACACTGAAGTCTACAACAGCATTTGAGAGCAGGCATTTCTCAACTCCTTGGTAATTGATTACTGATGCTGTGCACTTGATAGTTAACCAAAACATCTTGCAGTGCATGGCTGTCCTATGCTGAACATACATAGTGATGGTAGGCATCTTTTTTTGTTTTTGATTGGAGGAAAGCTTTGAACTTTTCATTGTTGGATGCTATAGTAAATTTATATTGGGTCTTTATTATGTTGAAAAACGGAACCTCTTTCTATCCATAATTTGTGCGATTTTTTTTTAAGTTATAAAAAGATGTTAATTGTTATTGCATTTGAAAGTTTTTTTCCTTCCACATTCTCCTGAGGCATAGATTCCTGAATAATATATTATTAACAGATAAGGAAATTTTGTTTAGCTTTCTGTACCTATCACAGAAGGCAGTATTTTAAATTTTTTAAACTTTCAGAGAGATAGGGAG
Source organism: Micromys minutus (assembly GCF_963924665.1). Classification (NCBI taxonomy): domain Eukaryota; kingdom Metazoa; phylum Chordata; class Mammalia; order Rodentia; family Muridae; genus Micromys; species Micromys minutus. Next base: position 5,244,486 of record NC_137955.1, on the reverse strand, counting down.
AAGAAAGTGAACTCTTAAAAGTTTTTAAATGAGCATATATTTTACGATTACAAAAAAAGAATGAATCACATGAGGATAACTTTTTAATGCCCTACCACAAAATGCAACATTCAATAAGCACTAAATAAGAAATAGTTTTAAAGAATTGCTTTTCAACACTTGGGAAAAATTACAGTACACAGTAATCATATTTCATTGCCCTAGTTCCAAGATCGCTCTTTGTTCTGATATGAGTGCATAGATGGAGACATTCTCTGTATTGGTTCTCATAAACTTTAGGACTTACCTCATTTTATTTTAGAATGAATTAGGATCGTTATATTTACCTTGTATTCACATATAACAATTAACTTTGGCAAGTTAGTGACTAAGCATTTACATGAACACACACACACAGACACACACACACACACACACACACACACACATACACAAAGAAAAAGACCTTTTAAAGTAAAAACATATTTTACTGTAGGTAAATGCACATTTATTTGCTAAATGCAAGCTATATAAAGCATTCTACATGTAGTCCATATGAACAGTCCATATAAAGCATTTAAGTTGTAACATAGCAAAAAATGCCTGTTATTATGTTGTTTTAAATAATAAATCTATTTTAAAGCTTTGATTTATTCATGCACCTTAGATTTAGACGTTTCTAGTGGTTAAGTGTTCTGCAGTATAGCCAGTAAGTTTTAGCTGTACCTTTTTTTAAAATCATTCCATCTGTTTACATCTCAAATGATATCCCACTTCAAGTTACCCCCTCCATCAGCACCCCATCTGATATTCGCCCTCCCCCTACCCTTTGTCTGCCTGTATGAGCATGCTCACCCACCCACCTACACTTTCTGGCCCCACTGTTCCAGCATCCCCCGACACTGGGATATCAAGCCTTCCTGGGAACAAGGGCCTCCCCTCCGGTTGTTAAGCTGTATCTTAGTTACTGTTGTAGTACTTTGAGGAGACACCATGACCAAAAACACCTTATAAAAGAAAGTATTTAATTGGAGATGTGATCATGATGGGAAACGTAGAGGTACATAAGCAGTTAGGACTCTGGAATAGTAGCTGGGAGCTTTACATCCTGGTTCTCAGGCAGCAAGAAAGCAGATAGAGCAACACTCGGCCTTCAATGAGCTTTTAAAACCTCAAAGCCCAGTGACATGTCTTCTCCTAGAAGACCTTACATTTGAATCCTTCTACTAATGGTACCAGACATTCAAACATAAGATTTACCTCTAGAGCCGTGCATGCAGAACAGGCGCTTAGGCCATCTGCCACCAGGAACAGCTGAGATGCAGGGACACAGGCCTGATCAGACTACACTGGGAGTAGCCTGGGTGCAGAGAGGTCTGGGACAAGCGCCCAGAAAGCACCACCACCCCACACCCCCCATTGGTTCAAGCGAAGAAGTACTCTGCCTTAGGGACTTGGTTTCCAACCAGAGGACCCGTGCAAGCAGAAAAAAACGCTCAGGCCATTAGCCACAAAAAACACTGGAGATCCAGGGACACAGGCCAGGTATACGGGAAAGATAGGAACCAATCACTGACAACAAGACCACATATAATCACAGACAAGATGGCAAGAGGAAAGCAAAAGAACCTACCCAAGGGAAACTTAGATAACCTGGCAACACCAGAACCGAGCTCTCCCATCACAGTAAACAGCTGAATGCCAAGCACTCCAGAAAAAAAAGACTCAGACCTGAAATCATACCTCAAGATGATGATAGAGATTCTTAAACAAGAACGGGAGGAAAAGCATAAAGAAATAGAAGCTTTTAAAGAGGAAACAAGAAAAACACTCAAAAGAAATCAAAGAACTAGAGGAAAACAGAACCAAAGAGATGTAGGAATTGAAGAAGGAATTTAAAATGGAAATGGAAACAATAAAGAAAACACTAAAGAAGACAACACTGGAGGTAGAAAACCTAAAAAAGAAATCAGTAGTCAGAGATGCAAGCATCTCCAATTGACTGCAAGAGATGGAAGAGAGATTCTCGGAGGCCGAAGACAACATTGAAAGCATAGACAAAACAGTCAGAGAAGATGCAAAAGCCAAAAAGTTCCTAACCCAAAATGTCCAGGACATCCAGGACACAATGAGAAGACCAAACGTAAGGATAGTAGGAGTAGAAGAGGGCGAAGAATATCAACTAAAAGGCACAGTAAACATCTTCAACAAAATTGTAGAAGAAAACTTCCCTACCCTTAAGAACAAGATGACCACGAGCATAAAAGAAGCCTACAGAACTCCAAATAGAGTGGACAGAAAAGAAATTCCTCCTGACACATAATAGTCAAAACGCCAAATGCCCAAAGGAAAGAAAGAATACTAAAAGCAGTAAGGGAAAAAGGTCATGTAATATATAAAGGCAGAATAATCAGAATCACACCAACTTCTCAACAGAGACTATGAAAGCTAGAAGATCTGGACAGACATCCTGCAGACCCTAAGAAAGCACAAGTGTCAGCCCAGGCTGCTATACCCAGCAAAACTCTCAATCACCATAGATAGAGAGATCAAGATATTCCAAGACAAAACTAAATTTACGAATATCTGACCACAAACCCAGCACTACAATGAATTATAGGTGGAAAACCCAATACAATGAGGGGAGCTACATCCTAGTTTAAAAAAAAAAAAAAAAAAAACCTAAGCAAGAAAACCAAAAGAAGGATGACACACAGGCACAATTCTACCTCTAAAAGCAAAAATAGCAGGAAACAGCAACCTCTATTCCTTAACATCTCTTAACATAAATAGACTCAACTCCCCAATAAAAAGATATAGGCTATCAGACTGGATACATAAACAGAATCCAGCTTTTTGCTGCATACAGGAAACTCATCTCAGAGACAAAGACAGACACTATCTCAGGGTAAAAGGTTCGGAAACAACCTTCCAAGCAGATGGCCGCAAGAAGCAAGCTAGAGTGGCCATTTTAATATAGAATAAAGTAGATTTTCAACCAACAGTTTCAAGAAAGATAAGGAAGGACACTTTTTACTCATTACAGGGAAAATTTGTCAGGAGGAACTCTCAATCCTTAACATATATGCTCCAAATACACAAGAGCACACATATTCATAAAAGAAAACCTACTAAAGCTAAAAAAAAATGCATTGCACCCCACACAATAATAGTGGTAGGCCTCAACACCCCACTCTCATCAGTGGACAGATCATGGAAACAGAAACTGAATAAGGACACAGTGAAACTAGCAGTGGTTATGAAACAATTGGAATTAATAGACATCTACAGAACATATTATCCTAAAACAAAAGAATACACCTACTTCTCAGCACCTCATAGCATCTTCTCCAAAATTCACTATATAATCAGTCACAGAACAAGCCTCAATAGATATAAAAAGATTGAAATACTCCCATGCATCTTAACAGATCACCATGGTCAAAGGCTGGTGTTTAATAACAACAAAGACAACAAAAAGCCCATATACACATGGAAACTAAAAATGCTCTATTAAACTATGCCATGGTCAAAGAAGAAATAAAGAAAGAAAAAAAGGATTTTCTAGAATTGAATGAAAATACAAACACAACATACCCAAATCTATGGGATGCAATGAAGGCAGCACTGAGAAGAAAACTCATAGCTCTGAGTGCTTCCAAAAAGAAACTGGAGACAGCATACACTAGCAACTTGATAGCACAGTTGAAAGCTCTAGAACAAAAGGAAGCAGATACACCCAAGAGGAGTATATGGCCAGAAATAATCAAACTCAGAGCAGAAATTGACCAAATAGAAACAAAAAGAACCATTCAAAGAATCAACAAAACTAAGAGCCGGTTCTTTGAGAAAATTAACAAGATTGATAAACCCTTAGCCAGACTGACTAGAGGGCAAAGAGAGTGTATACAAATTAACAAAATTATAAAGGAGTGTGGAGACATAACAACTGAAATTGAGGAAATTCAAGAAATCATCAGACCATACTACAAAAGCCTATACTCAACAAAGCTGGAAAATCTAGAGGAAATGGATGAATTTCTAGACAGATACCAGATACTAAATTTAAACCAGGACCAGGTAAACCATCTAAATAATACCATAACACCTAAAGAAATAGAAGCATTCATCAAAAGCCTCCCAATCAAAAAAAGCCCAGGTCCCGATGGGTTCAGTGCAAAATTTTATCATTTATTGATGACCTAATACCAATACTCTCCAAACTATTCCACAAAATAGAATCAGATGGAACACTGGCTAACTCATTTTTTGAGGCCACCATAACCCTTGTTCCTAAACCACATAAAGACCCTACAAGGAAAGAGAACTTCAGACCAATCTTATTTATGAATATTGATGCAAAAATACTCAACAGAATCCTTGCAAAACGAATCCAAGAACACATTAAAACGATCATTCACCATGATCATGTAGGCTTCATCCCTGAGATGAAGGGATGTTTTAATACACGGAAATCTATCAATGTAATCCACCAGATAAACAAACTCAAAAAAACAAAACCACATGGTCATCTCACAAGATGCTGAGAAAGCATTTGCCAAATTCAACACCTTTCATGTTAAAAGTCTTGGAAAGAACAGGAATCCAAGGTCCATACTTAATAAAAGCAATTTACAGCAAACCAATAACCAACATCAAACTTAATGGTGAGAAACTTGAAGCAATCCCATTAAAATCAGGGACTTGACAAGACTGCTTACTCTCCCCCTACCTATTTAACAGAGTACTGGAAGTCCTGGCTGGAGCAATTAGACAGCAAAAGGAGATCAAGGGGATTACAAATCGGAAAGGAAGAGATAAAAACATCACTCTTTGCAAATGACATGATAGTGTATTTAAGTGACCCCAAAAACTCCACCAGAGAACTCCTACAGCCGATAAACAAGTTCAGCAATGTGGCTGGGTACAAAATCAACTCAAACAAATCAGTAGCCTTCCTCTACTCAAAGGACAAACATGTGGAGAAAGAAATGAGGGAAAAGGTACCCTTCACAATCGTCACAAAAACTATGAAATACCTTGGTGTGACTCTAACTAAGCAAGTGAAGGACCTGTATGACAAGAACTTCAAACCTCTAAAGAAGGAAATTGAGGATGATCTCAGAAAATAGAAAGATCTCCCATGCTCATGGATTGGAAGGATCAACATTTTAAAAATGGCCATCCTACCAAAAGCAATCTACAGATTCAATGCAATCACCATCAAAATTCCAACCCAATTCTTCATTGAGTTGGAAAGATCAATGTGCAATTTCATATGGACAAAAAAAGAACTAGAATAGCAAAATCCATCCTCAACAACAAGAAAACATCTGCGGGAATCACTATCTCTGACCTCAAGCTATATTACAAGGCAATTGTGCTGAAAACTGCATGGTACTTGTACAGAAATAGGCATGTGGATCAATGGAATAGAATAGAAGATCCAGAAATGAGCCCTCACGTGTATGGTCACCTGATTTTTGACAAAGGAGCTGTAAACATTCAATGGAAAAAGGACAGCCTCTTCAACAAATGGTGTTGGTCCAACTGGCACTCAGCATGCAGAAGAATGAAAATAGACCCTTTCTTATCTCCTTGTACAACGCTCAAGTGTAAGTGGATCAAAGATCTCCACATTAAACCAGATATACTTAAACTATTAGATGAGAAAGTAGGGAAAACCTTAGAACACATAGGCACAGGAGAAAATTTTCTGAACAAAACACCAATGGCTCAAGCTCTAAGGTCAAAGATTAACAAATGGGACTTAATGAGATTGCAAACTTTCTGTAAGGCTAAAGACATTGTTAAGAAAACAAAACTGCAGCCAACAGAATGGGAAAAGATTTTTACCAACTCCACATCAGATAAAGGCCTAATATCCAAGGTATACAAAGAACTCAAAACGCTAGACACCAGAGAACAACCTATCAAATAACCCTATTAAAAATGGGGTACAGAGCTAAACAAAACGTTCTCAGTTGAGGAATATCGAATGGCTGAGAAACATCTGAGGGAAGTGCTCGACATCCTTAGCCATCAGGGAAATGCAAATCAAAACAACCCTGAAATTCCACCTCACACCAGTCAGATTTGCCAAGATCCAAAACTCAGATGACAACAGATGCTGGCGAGGTTGCAGAGAAAGAGAAACTTTCTCCACTCTTGGTGGGGTTGTAAACTGATACAGCCACTCTGGAAATCAGTCTGGCGTTTCCTCAGAAAATTGGACATAGTACCACCTGAAGTCCCAGCTAATTCCACTTCTGGGCATATACTCCAGAGACACTTTAATACATAACAAAGATATATGCACTGCAATGTTCATAGCAGTTATATTTATAATAGCCAGAAGCTGGAAAGAACGCAGATGTCCTTCAGTAGATGAATGTATACACAAATTGTGGTACATTTACGCAATGGAATACTACGCAGCCACCAGATACAATGACTTAACCAAATTTTTAAGAAAATGACTGCATCTATAGAATATCATCCTGAGTAAGATAACCCAGTCACAAAAGAAAAGACATAATATGCAGTCACTGATAGTGGGATGCTAACCCCAGAGGCTCGCACTGCCCCAGAAACAACTCACAGACTGTATGAAGTCCAAGAAAAAAAGAAAAGAAAAAAAAAAAGTCATGCTCAATCCTTACCCACCAAGAACACATTGACAAATTCCGGGGTGCACCCTATATTACATGTACTGTTTGCTCATTGTAAAAAAAAAAAAATCTTTACACACCAAGAAAACATTGACTATTTCCAGGTTGCATCTTATCTTACATGTACTTTATTCTCATTGTAACTAGTGGGATCTTGATCACACTATGAAACCTTTAAAAAAAAAAAAAAAAACAAGTACTGACAAAAATGTATACTTTTATGCAAAAAATTGCTTTAATCTGTACGTTTATCTTTGTTTCTTAAAATAAGGTTGTTAAAAATAAATAAAGAAAGAAATTAACTCAAACAAGTCAGTAGCCTTCCTCTACTCAAAGGACAAACATGCAGAGAAAGAAATTAGGGAAAAGATACCCTTCACAATAGTCAGACACAATTTGAAATATTTTGGTGTGACTCTAACTAAGCTAGTGAAGGACCTTTATGACAAAAACGTCAAATCTCTAAAGACGGAAATTGAGGAAGATCTCAGAAAATGGAAAGATCTCCCATGCTCATGGATTGGAAGGATCAACATTGTAAAAATGGCCATCTTACCAAAAGCAATCTACAGATTCAATGCAATCTCCATCAAAATAGCAATCCAATTCTAATTTGAGTTGGAAAGAGCAATGTGGAAATTTTATCTGGAATAAAAAAAGACCTAGAATTGCAAAATCCATCCTCAACAAGAAAACATCTGCAGGAATCACTATCCCTGACCTCAAGCTATATTACAAGGCAACTGTGCTAAAAACTGCATGGTACTGGTACCAAAATAGGCACGTGGATCATTGGAATAGAATAGAAGATCCAGAAATGAGCCCTCAAATATATGCTCACTTGATTTTTTACAAAGGAGCTGTAAACATTCAATGGAACAAGAACAGCCTCTTCAACAATTGGTGTTGGTCCAACTGGCACTCAGTATGCCGAATTATGAAAATAGACCCTTTCTTATCTCCTTTTACAAAGCTCAAGTTCAAGTGGATCAAAGATCTCCACATTAAACCAGGTACACTGAAACTGTTAGATGAGAAAGTAGGGAAAACCATAGAACACATAAACACCAATGGCTCATGCTCTAAGGTCAAATATCGACAAATGGGACTTAATGAGATTGCAAAGTTTCTGTAAGGCTAAGAACACTGTCAAGAAAACAAAGCGGCAGTCAACAGATTGAGAAAAGATATTTACCAACCCCACATCAGATAGAGGCCTAATATCCAAGGTATACAAAGAACACAAGAAGTTAGACACCAGAGAATCAAACAACCCTATTAAAAAGTGTGGTACAGAGCTAAACAAAAAGCTCTCAATTGAGGAATATCGAATGGTGGAGAAGCATCTAAGGAAGTGCTCCACAGCCTTAGCCATCAGGGAAATGCAAATCAAAACAACCCTGAGATTCCACCTCACACCAGTCAGATTGGCCAAGATCCAAAACTCAGATGACAGCAGATGCTGGCGAGGATGTGGAGAAAGAGGAACATTTCTCCACTGTTGGTGGGGTTGTAAACTGGTACAACCACTCTGGGAATCAGTCTGCCGATTCCTCAGAAAATTGGACATAGTACTACCTGAAGACCCAGTTATTCCACTTTTGGGCATATACTCCAGAGAAGCTCCAACATACAACAAAGACACATGCACCACAATGTTCATAGCAGCCCTATTTATAATAGACAGAAGCTGGAAAGTACCCAGATGTCCTTCAGTAGATGAATGAATACAAAAATTGTGGTACATTTACACAATGGAGTACTACTCAGCTATCAGACACAATGACCTTATGAAATTCTTAAGAAAATGGATGCAGCTAGAGAATATCATCCTGAGTGAGATAACCCAGTCACAAAAGAACAGACATAATATGCAGTCACTGATAATTGGATACTAACCCCAGAAAGGTCTGAACACCCCAGAAACAACTCACAGACTATATGAAGTTCAAAAAAAAAAAAAAAAAAAAAAGGCAAAAAAAAAGAAAGAAAATGAAAAACCATTATTCTTAATCCTTACACACCATGAAAACTTTGACTATTTCCAGGTTACATCTTGGTTTACATGTACTTTATGCTCATTGTAACTAGTAAGATTTTAATGCATAGTATCAAATTTTTAAAAAAAAGCAAGTAATGACAAAAATGTATTCGCATACTTTTATTCATAAATTCTTAAAACCTGTACATTTTTCTTTGTTTTTTAAAATAAAATTGAAAAAAATATAATGGCTGATCTTATTTGAAAAAAGAAAAGATTTACCTCTGGAGCTATTCTCATTCAAAGTATCTAAATGTAAAGAAAATATGTTGTCTGTGTTGAGGAATAGATCAGTCAGTAAAGTGTTTGCTGCACAAGCATACAGACTTGAGTTCCATCCCCAGTACCTGTGTAAAAATGTTGGTACAGTGGTGTAAGTTCCAACACTGGGGAGGTATAGGCAGGTAGTAAGCTCTAGGTCCCAGACGGTGACTTTGTCTAATCAAAACAAAAGGCAACACATCCCCATGCTCATGCCCACAGTGGGCACAGCTATATCCACAGCCACATTCACAGTGCATTTATAGAGCCCTACCCATGCAAACACCCATAGTGGACTAGTGTTTGTTTGTTTGTTTGTTTGTTTGTTTGTTTGTTTTTGCTATAGAATCATTTAACTTTAAGGTCCATTTTTAAAATTATTATTATTGTTTAATCTTTTTCTTTACTGTCTAGTCATTATCCCCCTTCTGGTTCATCTTCTGACAGTTCCTTATCCGTTCCCTTCCCCATCTCCATGTGGGCAAACCCCCTATCTCACCAGATCTCTCTCTTCATTCTCTGGGGCCTCAAGTCTCTCAGTTAGATGCATCTTCTCTCACTAAGGCCAGACCAGGCAGTGCTCTGCTGTATATGTGTTGGAGGCCTCATATCAGCTATATGCTGCCTGGTTGGTGGCACAGTGTCTGAAACATCTCATAGGTTCAGGTGAGTTGAGACTACGGGGTCTTCCACCAGGGTCATTGTCCTCCTCCACAGCTTCTTCCAGCCTTTCCCTAATTTATCCACAGGGTTCCCCGGCTTCTGTCTATTGGTTGGGTGTAAGTATCTGCTTCTGTCTCAGTCAGCTGCTTTTTGGACCTCAGAGGGCTGCCATGCTAGGCTCTTGTCTGTGAGCACACCATAGCATCAGTAATAATGTCAGGCCTGGGGCCTCCCTTGAGCTGGATCCCTATTTGAGGTGGTCACTGGATCTCCTTTCCCTCAGTCTCTTCTCCATTTTTGTCCCTGCAGTTCTTTCAGACAGGAACAATTCTGGGTCAGAGTTTTTGAGTCTGAGATGGCAACCCTACCCCTCCACTTGATGCCCTGTCTTTCTGCTGAAAGTGGGATCTACAAGTTCCCTCTCCCCACTGTTGGGCATCTAAGGACTTCAAGCATGTGGCAAGTTCTACATCATCCTCTTGAGACTAGGGTCACAGGTGTCTGGCACTATTCTAAGCCATTCCCTTTGCATCTTTAAGTGATGCTTGAAAGAAGCTACTGTTTATTGTTGGTGAATAAAGTTGAGGAAAAGATGAGACTGTGATAATGTTAGAGCTGTTACCTTGCTTATTAAATTATAGTCATTCTGATTCCTTATGTTCATCATTGTAAGTGATGTAATGAACAAATTTTATATACAGGAGGGGGCTAAGGTGATTTTTCTCCTTTTGATAAGCCTGTAATATTTAGCCCCAGTGTGTTGCTTAGGATTATTTACAAGCCCATCTTATTAAAGAGACAGTAACATGTATTTTGGGCTAAATCTGTGTGGCTGGTTGTGAGAAGTTTGAATTTTGTTAGTTGGACTTTTAGTAACTGATATTTTATGTAAATGAACAGTTAGTATGTATCTTAGTTTGCTTTCTTTTACTTTGATAAACATCATGACCAAAAGGAAATTTGCAGTTACCCTTCATCAAAGTAAGCCATTGCAGGAACCTAGAGACAGGAACTAAAGCCAAGGCTATGGAGGATGGCTGCTTACTGACTTGCTCTGCATGACTTGCTCAGCCTTCTTTTTTATACACCCCAGAACTACCTGTGCAAAGGTGGCTCTACCCACAGTGGGCTTGGCCCTACCATGTCAGTCAGTAATTCAAATGCCCAATTTGGTGGAGGCAGTTTCTTAATTGTGAGGTTCCCTCTTTCCAGATGAGACTCTAGTTTGTGTAAAGTTGATAAACACTAGCCAGCACAGTATGATAAATAACTATGGTCTTTATTAAATCTTAAAGCTACTAAAATTTTATTTATGGTTTACTTGACCACCATGATAGATATATTTTGAGAAGGTTTTTTTCTTCTGTTTTAACACACTACGTCTTGGATAAGAAGTTCTAAACTTTTATATGTAAGAGACAGTGTTCTTTTAACTTTTATATCAGTTAAGTTTAATATTTGAAATATATTTTAACATACAACATACCATTTTGAATTCTTTATTTCTTATTTTTATTCACTATTTGGAAGGATTCAGAAAACATTGCTGGTACTTTATTATTAATAACTTCAGCAAGTTGTATTTATTTATTTAAAAACCAAAAGATTTAGATGCTTATCGTCAAAATTGTTGGTCTTTGACAAGTTTTTTTCTGTGTTTCAGTTCCAGGTAGTATTGGTTTATGATTAAAGTACTTGGGACTGTGGTTGGTGAGATAGCTTAGTTAATGTGCTTACTCTTCAAGCATGAGGACTGTCAGTTTGTACAGGACACGTTTAAACTAGAAAGAGGAACTCATGTCATTGAAGAATTTTAGTCTTTAGAGAGCAAACCCCTAAATACAACAATGTAATTGAATCTCATAGGACCTGGGCTTTAGATTTCAGTTTACTTGGTAATTTTGTGGAGGGTTTAAGAAAAAGAGAGTTTCCTTAGTGAAAGGTTAGCAGGAGAGATTGGCTATCTTAATTAAACCTTGTCTTAAAATTTACTGTAGGACAGCCTACAATAAGGATAAAGCTGCCATTGGTTAAGACACAGTAATAATGTCTTCACTGAAGTAAGGGATGTTGGTACTTCTTAGTTTGGACTGCAGTTCTGCTTTGTCCTTGTTTGGAATTGATTACAGATTTATTTCTGTCTTGCTATGTCATGGTTAGAGCGGCCTAGTCTGATAATGATGTCCTGTGAAGTAGTTTAGCAGAACACTAACTTCTCCTTCTGAATGCCTGGCTAGTTTTACTATGACCAACAATTTGTTGATGGTTGAATCTATAAGGGAATTAAGTAGGTTGTGACAATCATTTTGCACTTACAAGAACAAAATGAGGTGACCCTGTATGACACTGGCAGCGGGGCATCCCTATAGCAGCTAGGGAATTCCGTCCAAGACCTTTACTTGCATGAAGTCTTGGTTCTTCTTTGTATCCCACAACAGAATTTCATTCAGAACAACCTAGTATGAAGAGAAAAGTTAAGAGTTTATTAAGAAGAGACTGGTAGTCTGATGATTGTGGTACACACCTTTAATCCCAGCACTTGGAAGGCAGAGGCATTCAGATCTCTGAGTTCCAGGCCATCAAAGACTTCATAGAGAAGCCTTGGGAGGAGTGGTTGGACATAGATTCAAGCACACCAATCAATACTAAGAGAAGCACTCAGAAAGGATGGAATGTACCCAAGTATAGGTTTCTCCAGAGCCCTTAGCTGTATTAGGGTCAGTGACTTCTGAAGTCTTATGTCAAAAGGTTGCGGAGGGACTTCCCCCCACCCTTTTTAAATTGTGCATTTGTGTATATAAGTTCATGTGCATGTATATGTGGAGATTAGTGTTAGATATCTTCAGTCATTGTCTTTTAATCTTTATTAAGACAGGGACTTTTCTGTAGGCTTGGCTGCCCTGGAACTTACTATGCAGTCCAGTCTAACCTAGAACTCAGAAATCTGCCTGCCTCTGCCTTCTGAGTTGTGGGAGTGTGTGTCAACACACTTGGCTCTGTCTTTATTTATTGAGGCAACTTCTTCAGCTGAACTGATATGGTTAGACTGGCTGGCCAACAAACCTCCTGGGGTCTTCTTAGCTCCTGCTCCCTAGCAAAAGATTACAGGTGTGCATACAGGGTTGTTTGTTTTACCTTAGATTTTGGGGATCTGAACTTAGGTCTTTGTGCTTATGTGGCAAATGAACCATCTTCCATTCTCCCCTCCTTTATTGTATGAGATCCCAGGGTGGTTTCTGAAGTGCCTTGGATAGAGTAATCTGATCAAGCAAAAAGGCTGCACCGAGGGTGTTTAAGACTTGTCCTTTAAGCAGGGCATGGTCCCTCATGCCTGTAATCTCAGAACTTGGAAAGCTCAGACATGAAGACTGCATGGTTTCTAAGCCAGGCTGTACTTTACAGTGAGTCCAGAACAGCTTAAATTGCAGAGTGAGACCATTCCTTAAGAACAAACAACACAGCACATACAGAGAAAGGACACATATTTTACAAAGTTTGGTGAGCCTTCTGAGTCTATGAGCTTCAATTGAAGATGTCAGTTTGGAGGGAGTAGCTATAAACACCAGGCAACCTCCTTTTTGCTTCGTTTCTGCAGGAAACAAAAAAAATGTTAATTGTGGATTTTTCAAATAAATAAAACCATAGAATATGTGGCCTTTTGTGACTGACTACCTTCTCTTAGCATAATACTTTCAGGATTCATTCATGGTGTACTAAATATTGATATACAGTAGTGTGAATATACTATATTCTGTTTATGATGTTTATATATTCAGTTGTTGTTGATGGACATCTGGACCATTATAAATAACATGGGCATTCAAGTACAAAATTTATTTGAAGATATATTTTACATGTTCTTATACTTAGTAGTAGAGAGTTACTGGGTCATTTGTAATTCTATATTGTAATGTTTCAGGAAACATCAGATTATTTTCCACAGTGGCTATATGCTCTTTCCAGCAATATATATTTTCAACATCCACACTGGAATTTGTTACTTTCATGTGCAGTATTTAGTCAGGTCTCTAAAGATCGATTTCTCCACCTAGTTTCTCAGTCTTCCTCTTCTTAATACTTAACTTTTACTATACTGGCCATTTCTTTACCAGTACTTTTAATATGAGTTTGTTTGACACTTTCCATCATTGAAATTTAAGTTGTATGTTTTGCCCTATGATGACTGACTCCTAGTAACTCTACAGCAGTGCTTCTCAAACTGTGGGTTACAATCCCATAGGTGTTGCATAGCAGATATATGTTGCAATTCATTACAGTAGCAAGTTGACAGCTATCAGTAGTAGTGAAGTAGTTTACAGTTGGGGGTCACCACAGCATGAGGAACTGTGTAAGGGGCAGCGTTAGGAAGTTTGAGAGCCATTGCCCCATATCACTTTATTTGGTTGGCACGCCTCATTCAGTCACTCTTTTGTTCTTCCAGAAGTAGACTGTAGGAGGCGTCTCTGGCCATGTTACTATTTATACCTTTTAATCTACCAAATTTTGGCATCTGTAGGTGATTCCTTTCTCTTTGATGATGCTGGGGATTAAAGTCAGGACCTTGCATATGTTAAGTACACATTCTGCCAGACCTACTTTATTAGTGAGTTTTGACCAAAGTAATTAGCTAGATGTAGATTTTATATCATTAATTTTATCATGTGAAATGCCATGCTTAGTGTTACAGCAAGTTTTTTCTTTTTAATGTAGAATCTTTCTGTGATGAAATTGATAGATCTTAAATAACCCTATAGTGATGAGCTTATCGGATAATGATATTGTGTGAATGATTGAAACTATATAAAATTCATTTGGGGGTGATTTTCAAAAGTTTCCTAATTAGTGTTCATTCAGAGTAGAGTGAAGATAGTATTTAAAGTTAATCTGTGGTCTGCTTCCAATTCACAGATTGTTTGTTCCTATATTTTTGGTGTGATAAGCTAAGGAAATGATTATGTGCTTAGAATCTTTATCAAAATTTGATAATAATTTAAAGATCTATTTCAAGTAGCCAGGTATATAGGAGATTGGGTATTCAAAAGAAATTCTTTACCTTACTTGGTCTGAAGAACATGCAGAAACTAAAATGCTTAGGTCACTTAAAAATTGCACATGACAGTGTGCAGAAATATTATGGCTCTTAAGTAGTTACACTGGTAGTGTACCAGTTATATAAAATAGTAATGTTGGAAAAGGAAGGAGGGACAAATTGGGAAGAATAAGAACATGTTTATTTTGGGTTAGACAGCGCTTCCTCAGGGCACATTTTTAGGGTATGTCTCATCCATAGTTCCACCTCTTCACCTGAGGTCCTTTTGCAGCTTTATTTTTTATTTATCTGTGCTAGGCACCAGCCCAATCTGGAGCCCATTCCCATAAGAGCAGTTTTCTTTTTACCCGAGTTAAAAATCAGAATGTTAAATGTTCTGCATTTTGTGTCTTTATCATTCGCCAGTTGATATAAAAAGGTACTAATTTCCAGGAGTGCTAAGAAAGGGAAGGAAGGGAAGAAAACGACTTAAAGTAGTTAGCAGTTATAAAGAGGCAAGGGAAAGGAAGTTAAAGGGAGATAGATGGGTGTGGAGTGGCTTGGCTCACATTGCTGTGTCAGCGTCTCGAATTCTTCCTTAGCTGGTAATCAGTTTCTGAATCTCCAGAGTGACTATTATTATTAAGGCCTTCGTAATACACCTCTTTTTAAAGACTGATTATCTCTAATATATTTTATTAATTTGATTGTTTGTTTTCTAGGAATACAAGAATTTCCAGAAAATATTAAAAATTGTAAAGTTTTGACAATTGTGGAGGCCAGTGTAAACCCTATTTCTAAGTAAGTCTTTCAACTGAATTATAAGCTGCCTTTTTACTATAACAATTATAGATCAATAACAATTTTTAGTAGAATATAGAATTTTTTAGCTACTTTAAGAAAAAAATTGTATCAGTCTTAAAGTTATACAGAGATTCAGGTTTGCTTTATGTGTGTATTTGTGTGTGTGTGTGTGTGTGTGTGTGTGTGTGTGTGAATGAATGTATATGAATGAATACACAGTATGTGTATATGCATGTGCACGTGCATGAGAAATTGGTAGGTGTTACTTGTGTGTATGTCTGTGTATCATGTTTGTACATGGTACCTGAAGAGGCTAGAAAGGGGCTTTGAATCCCTGGAATTGAAGCAGTAGACACTTGGGAGCCACCTGTGGATTCTGGGAATCAAACCTGGATTCTCTGGAAGAGCAGCCAGTACTCCTATATGCTAAGCCAGTCCCACAGAGATTTCATTTTAGATACATTCTGATAGTCTTTCTGACCAGTATACCTCAGTTATAAATTTGAGATCTGGAGAGAGGATATGAGTGCTCTAGATCCCACAGTCTGTGCAAAACATGAGACTACAATTTGAACATGCCATCAGATGGGGCACTTTCAAAATAAACTAAGAAAACTGAAGAAAAAGCCAGATAATTGCTTACAACATTACCTGAGGGTATGTGCTCTTTTGTAATAGTAATGTCTGTAAACAAAGGTTTTCTTGCATGAAAGCTATTAAATGTTACAAAGTTGAAATGTTAGTGTAAATAGAATGATGCACACGTTAGTACACCCATGTTGAAGGAATGACTAGAATATTTATCCATGAGAAGTTCTACCAAAACTTCACTTTGGTTGGTTTACTTGGTTTTGAAGATGGTTGGAATATTGTGAGGTAAAGGAAAAATTAATGAGTCAAAGTCTGATATGTCTTACTGCATGGGAATTTTATGCCTGTAATAATCTAGGACAGATATCTAAAGATGAAATAGATATGCATTTGGAATTTTTTATAGCATCAAGTTTGACATCTGTAACTTGCTTTATGAGCAGATGAGAGTAGAGGTATAAAATAAGAACAGGTTCTTTCCTGGCCTTAATCTGTCATTCACCTGTTCACTTTCTCCTTTGCTCATTATGAAGCTCTACAGTCTTAGTCATTATAGACCCTAAAGTTGAAACTGAAAGTAATGTAAACCCAGTGATTTCTTTTTAAACTGTTGGCTATTTAATCCTTGGGGCCATTAACATTTTTGGAGATTTTGTTTTTCACACCGGGCATGTGAGTTTGTGTGTGGGGTTGTGGTGGTGTGGTGTGAGTGGTGTGGAGTGGTGTGGTGTGTGTGTGTGAGCATGTGTGTACTGATACTTCTTGTATCTAAGTTTGTAGAGTTCAGGTTTATAGCTTATCATCCTACAGGACCAGTTTTCACAACAAAGGGCCAGTTGTCTTACAACACTAAGTGTTTAGAAAATCCTTATATAACCCTTTTAATTTATGTTGGATGAGATATATTAAAAGGTACCTGCTGATTCATAATTATGTCCCACATACAATTCTGTATTTGTGGCTCATTTTAAATGTAATGTTTTGTGCAGATTTATGATACTAAGACGTTTTATCTTCCTTTTTACAAAGACAAGCTGTTACTATTTTTACAACAGGTAAGTTTGTTAGAATAAAACAGCTTAATTTAAAGATAACTAATAGTAAAAATGTAACTATTATTTTTTGAGAAGCTATCTTTATTATACAAATTCTGAGAGAGATTTTTTGGCAAGAGATTGGTATCTTAAACATGTACTTAATTTAATTCTTTTATATTTTATATAGACTCCCTGATGGGTTTTCTCAGCTGCTAAACCTAACCCAGTTATATCTGAATGATGCTTTTCTCGAGTTCTTACCAGCTAATTTTGGCAGGTAAATCATAAATTTATATTGTTACTTATATTGTTATATATTGCATTTATATTTTTAGCTTCTGTGATGTTCACACAACTTCACAATAGCAACACATTAATCACAGTCCATAGGGGATTTTTTCTAATTTTTCCAAGCACATCAATTCTTATAGTCCCTTTGCATTATTTTCACTCAGATTTACAAGTCTAAATAAGCAGTAAATGCCAGTTTAAAACAGACAAACTGCTGTTGAAGCTGGCAAGATTACATATTTCAGTGTGATCAGTGCATCTGTGTTTGAGACACTGAATGCAGGGTTAGCATTTACAAAATTCTACATTTGTGCTGTGGAACATGACCACCCAGACATACACATAATGCACAGACAGTAATTTTTAAAATGTTTTTAAATTTTTGCTCAGCAGTTGTGGTGGTGCAGACCTTTAATCCAAGCACTTCACAAGCGGAGGCAGGTGGATCTCTATGAGTTTGAGACCAGCTTGATCTACAAATCAAGTTCTAGGACACCCAGTGCTGTTACACAGAGAAACCCTGTCTTCAAAAAAAAAAAAAAAAAAAAAAAACAGAGAGAGAGAGAGAGAAAAAACGTGCTCAGTTTTTTTTCTCTCACTTTAATTTTTCAGGAACACAGTATTATTTGTTGTTGTTTGTTTTGTTCTTGTTTTGATCAGAATCTTACTATATAACCCCTGCTGGTGTAGAACTGTCTGTGTAAATCAGACTGGCTTTGAACTCACAGAGACTAAAAGATGCCCAGCCCTGTCACACTTGTTTTTCCTCTTTCACACTCACCATCACTTTACATGCAGTAATTAAGCAGTTACTGCTGCTGCTTAACTTTCACTTGTGGCACTTGTTAATGTGATTCCTTGTATTTGATTCTTTTCTCATCTATTCTTTATTTTACAGGTTAACTAAACTCCAGATACTAGAACTAAGAGAAAACCAGTTGAAAATGTTACCTAAGTAAGTCAGTGTGTTGCTTTTCCAAATTCAGTTTAGAGTTTTTCATTCTTAAGACCTGGAGTGGTTTTATTTAAAATACAAGTATATGTTATTTTGGAAGACAATTTTTATATAATTCCTTGTATTAAATATAAAAGTGTATGAACCTGTTGGTGTTACGTATGTTAGCATGATAACACTGATTTCATACCTCTTTGAACCACAGTCTTGTATGTGACACAGAAAGTGTAATATTAAGACAATTTGAGTCTCAGACAGATTGTATGCTCATAGACATTACTGACACGGATTGACGAAATGTCCATGTGAAGTTCTGCAACTACATGCCTTTTTAGGGTTCTATTGCTGTGAAGAGACACCATGCCTAGGCAACTCCCTTTCATAAAACATTAATTAAGACTGGCTTTCAGTTTCTCCTGGTGGGAAGCATGGCAGTGTCCAGTCAGAAATGGTGCTGGAGGAACCAATAATAATGCATCTAGATCCAAAGGCAGCCATGAGGCTCTCATTTCACACTGGGCAGAGCCTGAGCATAGAGAACCTCAAAGCCTGCTACCATAGTGACACGCTTCTTTCAGCAAGGTCACACCTTCTAATAGTGCCACTAGCTGGGGGCCTGTTCAAACACATGAGTCTGTGGGGGCAAACCTACTCAACCCACCACACCATAGAACTTTTTTAATGGCTTTATAGTCTTAATAAAACTAGAAATGAGTGATTGGTTCTCTAATACGAGCTAACATTAAAAAAAAAACACAGATTCTTTAGAACTAATAGTAATATTAAATCATTTAAAAGACAGAACTTCTAATTCAAAGTAGATTGTCATCTTTGGCTATTTACTAAACAAATAACAGAATTTGAATGCATCACTATAATGTTTAGTAGTTGGTCTATCGTTAAATATGAATTACCATACATATTTACAAATAAAATTTAGTAGGACATATCCACAGTGACTAAGTTTTTTTTTTCTAGCTATTCTTGCTTTATAATAGATATTAAATAATTTTAACGTATCTTTTCTGTTATATTCTTCTTTGATTAACATGTACACATCATACATGTATGTCCCCTACATGATTAGATGTCTTTGAGAGCAGAGAGCACATTTGGTTTTAGTTAGAAGTAATGTGTATATAAAAAAGGAAAGATAATGTCCCCGGTTTCAGCACCAGTGTTAGGAAAGAGATGAAGAGAGTAGGGGGTATATGCTCCATGGAGGTGTGGTGAGGCATGCGGGCCAGGGGAATGCCTCTAGGGAACCCATGTTGGGAATCCCTTCCTCCTGAGGGACCAGCCACACAGCGGGGTAGTGCAGAATAGAGTTTATTCATGGCACGGGGAGGGGAGTTAACAGAGTAGTAGAGGCAGAGAGAGGGAAGAGAGGAGAGAAGTAGAGAAACAGGCTGGCCATGAGCACATGGAGATGGGGGGGAGGGAACAGGAAAAGAAGGGGCAAAGGGGCAGAGCAAAAGAGCAAGAGGTGGAGAGGCCAAGAGAACAGAGAGAGGGGAGGGGTTATGTGGATGAAGTTTGTCGTTGTACGTAGAAGTATAAATTAGAAAATCATATTATGATTTTATGAGGTATATATTACTGATGTGGTACTGGCTTAGTTCAAAGCTTTCCTGGGTATGAAGGGATACAAAAAAGCTAAAAAAAAATTTGTTTATTATAATAGCTAATGACAGGAAGGTAGCTTTCTTTCACTGTGACAAAAATGCCTGGTAAAAAGATTTTTATTTTTGCTTTATTCAAGTATTTTATCATAGTAATGAGAAATGCAAGTAATACAGACACTTTCAACCCCAAAACTGATAGAAAACAGGAGTATAGTTTCCATTTATTGTGCTCGTGCGTGCTCTCTCTCTCTCTCTGTCTGTCTGTCTCTCTATGTCTGTCTGTCTGTGTGTGTGTGCGTGCATGCATGCGTGCTTGCTCTTGCTGTGACTTGATTGTTGGAGTCAGAAGATGACTTACCAGAGTCTGTTCTCTTCTTTCACCATGTGGACTCTGTCAATCTCAAGAGCCATGCGTGGTGGTGTCTTCCTTCTGACATCTTGTTGCTCTGATACAGACTTTGAGGAAAGGTTTATTGTAGCTCATAATGTCCTATGTTTCTTGTAATTGGCTGCTTCCTGGCTTTTGGCCTTGTAGAGAAAAGTGATCACTGTGTGACATTTTGGAAGGAGGGAGAAAAGCAGTAGTTCCTATGGCCCCTCTCCGTTCTAACTTTGTAACACTGGACCCCTTTACTACAGGTTCAACCACTTCTGTTTATACTTCAGACTAGGGACCAAGTTTATGACATATGTGCTCACAGGGAAATAGAAGATGCAAGCTGTAGCCTTCTGATACCATAGGCAGATTCTGAATTTTAACTCTTCAGAGACTCAAGCCATTATTACCAATTTGTAAATACATTTTTTTCTTTTAAAAAAAAGCTGTATAATTAAAATCTTTGTAACTTTATAAGGTATAAATACAGAGGCCATGTTTTTAAGTATTAGATATACATGCACATTTAGACTGTGTGACCAGATTTAAATTTTAGAAAGCAAGCATGCATGCACATGTGCATTATGTGGGTTGAATGAGAGGGAGTCAGTTCTCTCCTGGGAATAAAACTAAAACGGTTAGACTTAGCAGCAAGCATTTATCCCTCTTGCAAATAATTTTTGTGTGTGATTAAAACAGTGGAACACTTGTTATACAGTTAGGTGAAACCTAATATTGCCTGAAGGATTCTGAAGGGCACTGATAAATTTTGAGGAACAGTCTAATTTCTCATTGAATTAGGCAACATGCTCTTACTCTAGTATGCAGTTTTCCCCTGAGGTTTCTGAAGTGTATAAGTAGAACCAGTGTTGCTGGGATCAACAGAGCAATGATTTCCTGTAATGGATTTCTTCTTTTTATCACTACCTATATTACTCTCCGTTTTTAAATTTACTTTAAACTGTCCAGGACACTATCTGTGATTGAACTTTTCCAGCGCTTTACTTTTCGTTTTGAATCCTGGCCCAAAAGTAGTAGGTTACATTTCCTCAAACTGCCCAAATGTTTACTATGTATTCAATTGCTATGAGCACATTTCTGCCATCTTGTCAGTTTGTCTGTGTCAAAGCAAGAATGTATCTGTGTTCTTTCAATTATTTCTCTACTTAGCCTGTTTCACTTTTCTCATAGCCCCATCTAGCTTTATAAGAGTTGGAAGATATCAACTTGATAGCACAGCATGTGACTATATATTTGATAAAGATGCTGGAAATTGTGCCATTTTAGGAAGGAAATTAGAACTAATAGGCTACATTCATAGATAAAGATAGACATGAATAAAGGAAAACAGAACTGTACTTCCAGAACGTAGGCACTCTTATGTAATTTTGTACAAAGTCACTTTCATCACGTTGTTAAATATATTAAAGAGGTTGTGATTGAGTGTCATGTTTAAAATATACAGATTGGAGAAAAGTGACTATTCAGTTTGGGTCCATGACATAATTCTATTACATTTGCTATGTGTGTTGTTACATTCTTTTCTTGAAAGCTGGAAAATGTATTTATAGAGTTTACTGTTCATTCTTACATATTTTTAAAAATGTTACAGTCTCTTTGTTCTTTTAAGGTTTTTATTTTCAATACAGTAGTATTTGAATGTGTAATGACAATGGCAGCTCAGTGGACTTACCATATTATTTTATCTTATGCTGCAAAATCTTAGTGTATAAGAAACATGGATTTTCTTATGTGGAAGGCTTTTCTTATGTACCTCAGAGTATATAGAGAGATGTTTTTTAAATTAAGCAATTCATGGCATATATACACATTTGAATGAATTTGTAGTTAATTTTGTTTAAAACACATTTTGTAGAAGAAATAAAATTATGGCATAATTTTTTTCATTTCAGAATCTTCATTTTTCTAATTTATTTTTAGAATTATTTATTTTATTTAATGTATATGAATGTTTTGCCTGAATGTGCCTGGTGCCTGAAGAAGTCAGCAAATGATACCAGATCCATTGAGACTGGAGTTAGGTCTGAATGTGAGCCACTGTGTAGGTGCTGGGATCTGACTGTACATTTGCTAACCAACTCCCCTGCTGATTGATTGGTTGATTGATTGATTGATTGATTTACAAAGAAGTGTTGACATCTTGGTGGAATGTTGAACATGATATATTATTGCTTTAACTTAATTTTTTTAATTAGGTAAACCCATTTTATGTGTGAGTGTTTTTGCCTGCATGTATGTATGTGTATCATATGTATGTATGGTTCCTGTGGAGCTCAGAAAGTGCATTTGATCCCCTGGAACTACAGTTGTGGATGGTGGTGAACTACCATGTGGGTGCTGAGAATTGAACCCCAAGTCCTCGGGGGAAAGAGCAAGTACTTGTAAGGACGCCACCATTTCTACAACCCCTATTGCTTTAATTTAAACTAAATTAAATTTAGCTAATTCTGCTTATATTCTTAACAAAACCGTTGAAAGTTTTTCTACATTTTATGGGTATGTTTTAAGCCATGAGATTTGAAAGTTTCTGTGTAATTGATAATTTTGTGTGGTGAATTCTTTGTTACTTTGTCAATAGAACCATGAATAGACTGACCCAGCTGGAAAGACTGGATTTGGGAAGTAATGAATTCACAGAAGTGGTAAGTCCTCAAGAGTTTCGTAGGTCAGCATTTGATCAGGATGACAATGTGGAAATGGAAATATTTCTGTTAAAAATTAGGTGAAACTGTGCATTTTAAAAAATATATCAATCTGAACTCTCCAGTCCAATAAAAAATTAACCAAAGGATAATCTGACAAATGGTTAGACAAAATAGGAAACTGATGAGAAGTCTGTGGAAGAGATAACAAACATTTTTTTAGTCTAAGTAGAAAACCTGACAGCTCATAAATGGGTGGGGGAACCCATCAAATGTGGCTTATGTGGCACAGCTCACTAGGTAAAAGGAAAATTACTGAGGGAAAACTATTGGTCTTGAGTTTGCGATGAGATCTGTCGGTGTCAGTTGAGTTGTCCTCTGTATTCTCAGTAATGATATCGCTGATCTGTAAGGAATGGCGTAAGTGTGCAGGTTTTACATTTAAGTAAGTTTTAAAAAATAGCTCAGAAGATAAGCCAGGTGCCTTTAAAAAAAGAAGTATTTAATAACTGTAAAAATCATTTTTATTTAAAAATTTTAAATAAATAAAAACATTTACAATTTGTGTTTACAATCTAGTTCAAAATTATGTCAGCTTTCACATAATAGTGTTGAAAACAAGAATCTCTCTTGTGCGTTTTGTGCATTTCAACTATAGTCAATAAAGTACGGTAGTATTTGGAATACCTTAAACTTTCTCTAAAGTACTTTTGCATAGTGTATTTTAATTTTTAATTTTATATGCATGGGTGTTTTGCCCTCATGTGTGTCTGTCTGTAGACTACTTGTATGCCTGGTGCCCGAAGAGGCCAGAGAGAGTGCTGGGTTCCCTGGGACTAGAGTTATGGGTATTTGTGAGCCAGCATGTTCTGGAAATCAAATTCAGGTTCTCTGAAAGAGCAGCAGTTCTCTTAACCACTGAGTCATTCACTTTTACTACTTACCCACTGGTCCATCCTACTCTTTCTTATTCTAATTGAAGATGATTTTTGATTGATTTCCCTATATTTGCAAAGTTGCACTTAGGAAAAGTGCATGCTTTACTCCGTAAGTTATCCTTTTTGCCCTTATTTTGTGAATCCTATTAGCTTTCAGAATCATCCTTAAAAAAAAAAAAATCTGTATTAGTATCACAGTCAGAATGAAAAAAGCAAACTTACTATCCAAAAGATCGGCCAGGTGATGTACGCCAGTAATCACATCACGTGGGAGGGCAGCCAAACAAAAATCAAGCCTGTAAAACTTACTGCTCTTGAATTTGCAATGGTAAAGATTATAAATGGTAAAATATATAAAAGTGATGTGGAAGTAGCACCTCAAATACTTACTTATATTTGTTAACAATAAATAAGAACTATGTGAACTTAATGTGTGACTCTTGCGTTTCTGGTTGGATATGATAGGACCCTTTGCTATTGCATACTTACTGATTAGTCTTTGGGCTAAGGGATATAACGACTTCAAGGAGACATTCAAACCTTCAGCTTAAATGGCCAGTGCCCAAGAGTAAGTTTACCTGAATACCAAGGCTCACAGCAACATAAGGGGGCTAGTGGGTTTAGCTCTTCAGTACCATATATAATTTCCCTTTGCATATTCTGATTTTCTACTAAGAGTTTACATAAATTACTGTTGTCACGTTCCTTTTTCAGTGAAAGGAGCTGGGTTTAGTTCCTTGGACAGCTCACAACTTGTAACTGTAGCTCTGGGGATCTGGACCCCTTAGTCTCCTGCATGCACACGTGCACTCACCTCTAAACACATACTCAGACTCAGACAGACAGACAGACAGACAGACTGTTTTCACTTTTGACCTTTTTTCTAAAGTTTTCTAAAGGGCTATATCTCTTGATAATAAAGAGTAATGTTTTAATTATACATTTTAAACAGTGGGTCATATTTAATTATTAACTATATAAATATATAGCCAAATTGGGTAGGTAATTCAGAGCTTAAACAAATGTTATATATCTACTTTTGAAAACCTTAGTTTTCCTATTGATAACGGTACTTCCTACACTAGCACAGACCTTGGCTGTGCCTCCCTCCCTTTGCTCCCTTAATGTTCTAACTAAAGATTACCTTGGAAATCTCAAGGGGCTTCTTTAACCAGACACATAGTCGTGTAAATTAATTGACTTCTTTACCTCTTGTGTAAACAGCCTGAAGTACTTGAACAACTAAGTGGATTGAGAGAGTTTTGGATGGATGGCAATAGACTGACTTTTATTCCAGGGGTATGTATATGAAAATCTCAGTGGTTCTTCATTTATTACTGTCTCTCTTTTTCAGTATTTGAATTGCACATTTAAAATTTATTTTTAATCATTTAGTGAAATTTTAAATATGTTGTTAATCAGCTTAAAACAAATTATAATTTTTAAAAACCATGTATACATTCTTGATTAAAATCTAAAAACTTTCATAACATTTTATTGAAAATGGTCTTTATTACTGAAAAACATATTTCTATTAGTGCCAATTCAGTCTTTCTAGAAATATTTAAACTAAAATGATTTTTGCTTTATCAGTTGAGAAATTACATGCTCTTATATCTAAAGAAAATGTAACAGCATCTTCATTCCACAGGAGGTGATGAGTATTTTCACAAGAAAACCTTAAGTCTGCTTGACTAGCATTAATCCTTATCTTCATTATTAAACATGTCTGGTTACATTTAGAAAACATTTCACAGCTTGATATTCTTATTACCTGAATTTAAAAAGTTATTTGATGTAATAATGGTATGTTTTGTTTTTTTACTTACAGTTTATTGGCAGCTTGAGACAACTCACATACTTGGATGTTTCTAAAAATAATATTGAGATGGTTGAAGAAGGAATTTCAACATGTGAAAATCTCCAGGACTTTCTCTTATCAAGTAATTCCCTTCAGCAGCTGCCTGAGACTATTGGTCAGTATTGCTTCAAACATTTGTTTTAATTATTAAAGACTTTTTTTTCCTCAAGTTTTCCATAGAAACTCAGCATTCCTGTTAATGTTTTGCTGTATTACCACACACAAATATTACTGGGAAGTTTCCCTGATGCGCTCCATTGCACAGTTAAAGTAACTAAAATGCCAGCTGCACAAGATGGACATTTGTCTCCATTGTTCACCTTATCTGCGTCATTCACAAGTCATAGCATAGAGAAGAATTAACTCCAATTTGCTGAATAATAAAGAAACAGCAGTATGAAGGATGTTTATCACTAAATGAGAAAATAGTATATGTAAATAAATGTTTCAATTCGAATTTTGAAAGTACTGATTAAATGAGAATAGAATTCTAAAATGTAAATATTCTTGACTTTAAAACAACTGGAGCACTTCAACTGTTTTTCTATCACATCACCTTGAAGAAGTTATTAGACTTTTCGTCAAAGTGATCTCTCTTTCTAGTTATTATTCAGGTTAAAGTAAACAATGCAGTGGGGGCTAGAGAGACAATCAGTAGAGGGCTTACCTGGCAAGCATAAGGACTTGAGTTTGATTTCATGCATTAACATGAAAGCCACTCTTAGTGGTGCATGCACTTCTGTTCTCAGCACTGAGAAGACATATCCCTAGGCTCTTTAGCCTACCAGTGTAGCCGAATATGAGCCCTGGGTCTCAGTACAAGACCCTGGCTCAAAAAACAAGGAGAACAGTTCTTGTGGAAGGATACACAGGGTTTCCCTCTTCCTACCACAAGTGTGTGTGCTCACACAAGAGGCACATGAAGTTTGAAAGTGTTGAGTAAGAGAGTATCTTATAGGTAGATTTATTGATCATGTTTTCTAATTCTTGTCAAATCTAAGGTGTTGCACATTGACTATTGATAGACTTGCTCTCTAATCTAAGCTGAAAAAGATTAATTACTTTTTCTCAATAGGTTCATTGAAAAATGTTACAACTCTTAAAATAGATGAAAATCAACTCATGTATCTACCAGACTCAATAGGAGGGTAAGTTGTGTGTGAAGATGTAGGCCCTGGAAAATGTTACTGTTAACTCAGTATGCATCTCAGCATGTTTTTCAGATACTTACAGATTCACATAAGGAATATCTAAAGCATATTCCGCAAACATTTAAAATAAATAATTGGCATATAGTTTTTTATAAAAGAATAGGATTATTTATTATTGATAACATTAAGCACTTTATTAAATTTTATTATTTTTGTTTGCTAAAGTTCATGTTAATATGTTCTCAAATTTTAAGTATAATACAGATTTTAAAAACCATGTACTTTTTAAAGGTTAAGGTCGGTAGAAGAACTGGATTGCAGTTTCAATGAAATTGAAGCTTTGCCCTCATCAATTGGACAGCTCACAAACATAAGAACATTTGCTGCAGATCACAATTACTTACAACAGTTACCACCAGAGGTACAGGATTTTACTTTTTTTTTTTAGAGTTTTTGTCTTTTTAAATGTCTTAAGTATGTTGGTGTTTCATTTCTTTCTAAGATAGTTTATTAACCAAGTTATCTATTGTCTGAATAATAACGTGCGATATAACTTTGAAGATGTTCCTAAATGCTTTCCTTTCAATTTAAAATAGTTAGTTCCCACAAAACTAATATTTTTGTAAATACAAAGAGTATTTTCACAACTTTCAGATATATTAATATTCCTTTATCAGTTTATATCCCAGGTTTGTGATCTTCAGTTTGTTTATCTTTCAGATTGGAAACTGGAAAAATATAACTGTGCTGTTTCTCCATTCTAATAAACTAGAGACACTTCCAGAGGAGATGGGTGATATGCAAAAATTAAAAGTCATCAATTTAAGTGATAATAGGTTTGTAATCTTTAGTTAGCTTATAGAATACGTTGAATGAAGTTAAAGTTGCATATGAAATACTATACTAGTTGATGTTTATTTCTTTTTATGTATATTTAAATTTTTTAATTAAAGAAATGGGTGAAATTTGTATGATGTTACTTAATATATTATAATTATCATGGTTCATTTTGAGCCAACATAACAGTACAATTTCTAGTATTTGTTGTTATGTGACCTTTCAATTCCTTTTTTTTTTTTTTTTTTAAGATTTATTTATTTTTTATATCTAAGTATACTAGCTGTCTTCAGACACACCAGAAGAGGGCATCAGATCTCATTACAGATGGTTGTGAGCCACCATGTGGTTGCTGGGATTTGAACTCAGAACCTCTGGAAGAGCAACCAGTGCTCTTAACCACTGATCTCATCTCGCCAGCCCGACCCCTTTCAATTCCTAAAGTCCCAAATTCATCTTAATCTTGCTGCTGAGCAAAGCAACTTTTTAATCTACTCTTCATTTATGTTTTTCTGGGCAGAGATTGAGTCACACAGCTTGAACCATAAAAGCCATAGTGCAGAGAGATTGACCACTAAGATTGCTAGACTGGAACAGTGATTGCATAGGTTGAGACACTGTCTTAGTGACGATTTGATTTCTGTGAAGAAGCACCATGATCATAGCACATCTTATAAAGAAAAACATTTAGTTGGGGCTAGCTTTCAGTTTCAGAGGTTCAGTCCATTATCTTCATGGTGCAGAGCATGGCAGCCTGGCTGCAGCCATGGTGCTGGAAGAGCTGAGAGTTCTACATCTGAATCTGAAGGCAGCTTGGCAGAGGGTCTGGATGACACTGGTCAGACTTGAGCATGTGAATGAGACCTAAAGCCCTGCCTCCACAGTGAAATAGTTCCTCTAACACCTTCCAACAGTGCCACTTCCCATGGGTCACAGAGACAGAAGCTAGTTAAAGAACAGTTGTGGAATGCTTTATATTTTATTTTGTAGTACTTTACACAATGAAGACCATACCTTTGGAATACTATAGTAGGCATTTCTCTTTTATGTAGGGGAAATTTGAAGCTCCTGTAAAATTTTTTAAAGTAGCGCATATTTAGTACAGTATTCTGACTTGTTAACAGTATTCTAATAGCCACATTTATTTAAAAAGAACCTATGCCTCTGTAAAAAACTTCATGTCATAATTTTCTTTTCCAAACTAGGTACTCAAACACTGTCTTCAGCGGTATACACAGAAGGTTAGCTAGGCCTAAGAACACATCAATGAATTAAACATTTTATTTTAAATAGAATCTTTGTCTTAGGGTTTTAGTGCTGTCAAAAGGCACTGTGACCATGGCAAGTCTTATAAAGGAAAAGCATTTAATTGGGCTGGCTTACAGTTAGGAGGTTTAGTCCATTTCATCATGGCAGGAAGCATGGCAGCATCCATCAGCACGGTGCTGGAGGAGCTGAGAGTTCTACATACTGATCCATAGGCAATGGATGTGGCATAGCCACAAGGCCAAGCTTGAGGTTCCGACACCCCAAAGCCCATGTCCAGCAACCCACTTCTTCCAACAAAGTCACATCTACTCCAGCAAGGCCACTCCCTGAGAGCCTGTGGAGGCCATTTTCTTTTAAGCCACTACAGTCCTGTTTTATTGATATGTCATTTTGTTTTGACATTACTATCTTAAACTAGCAGTGGACCACTAAAATACAGAGCAGTGCAGTGCTTTAAAACACAATCTCCAAGACTTAAACACAGAAACACAAGCAGTTTTGTGAGTGAGTGCTCTATGTGGCCTTGCCTTTTTTTATGGAATGGACAGTTTTAGTTTTTTTTCACAGATTTGATTTTTTTTCAGTTTATTAAAAAAAAAAAGTAGAGAAGCTACTATTAGACAAGTTAATGTACCAGTCCTAGAACAAAGTTGTCATAGACATATCTAGAACGACTTTTTACTAATATTGGAGGTTGCTTTTCATGTCTTACATTGGTGATAAAGGTACCCCCCATCTTCAGGAAATACAGCCTCCCCTGGGCTGGTGCATATATTTAAGACTAGGTAATGTTTTTGTCCTTTCTCCTATATAAAAGTATGCATTTTGCTTTAGTTTATTTTTTAAAATCTTACCTTAGTATATTATCATGTAGCATTGTTCAGATGATTTATATTTTCATTTTTATTGTTTGTTTTTGGTGCTAGGAGGTAGGAAGATAGGGTCCATGCTATGTAAGTGTTATACCACTGTTTTTGATGTAATCTCTTACCATTTAAATATGTTCATTTTTAAGTTTTATTTTTGTTCATTTCCATTCAGGTTAAAGAATTTGCCTTT
Source organism: Micromys minutus (assembly GCF_963924665.1). Taxonomy (NCBI): domain Eukaryota; kingdom Metazoa; phylum Chordata; class Mammalia; order Rodentia; family Muridae; genus Micromys; species Micromys minutus. The sequence continues at coordinate 5,214,385 of NC_137955.1, read as the reverse complement.
TAGCTTTACAAAGCTACAACAGTTGACTGCTATGTGGCTGTCAGATAATCAGGTGGGCATTCTAACCTAGTAAATATGGCTGAAATTCCAATTGTATGTATTTTTTCATACATATAGTATGTATTTTCATATATATAACAGTATCTATTGTATTCTAAGAATATATAATGATACTCTTTACTTACATCTTTGTTCACATGTAAAAGTATATTTATCTTACTGTATTTAGAAGCACTTTTAACACATAGATATAAAAGCAATACATTATATTGAATTTTAGCAGGTTTCCAAACCCACAAAACTACAAAGATCCTACTCCACTCTACCTAATTTTGTATTGTGACTTCCTGCCATTGTCACTTGGTTTTAAGTGCACATAAAATTGATTCCCTCAGCAATTTTGAGTGATAGAGTATTTCTGCCTGAAATTACCATAGTCTACAGTAGAGCTCTTGAATTTATTCTATCAGTTTTGTGTGCTTGAGCCAGCATGTTCCAATACATTCCACCCCAAGTCCGTTAGGACCTTTTCATTCTCTTTTGTGTTTTCCTCTTTCAGTGTACCCTATGATAGTTATCTTTCTGTCACAGAGTGTCCTTTCCTTTCAAGACTCATTATGTGTAGATGCTACATTGTCTTTAGCCACTCATTCATAGATGGACATTTAGGTGGATTTTTGTTTTCTTAAAGAGTTTTTATTTTGTTTGTTTGTTTTGCATGAATGTATGTATGTGTGACTGGTACCTGAGAAGGTCAGAGGAGGGCATAGGACTCCCTAGAACTGGAGTTAGAGTTGCAGGTGGTTGTAAGTTGTTGAGTGGGAGCTGGGAACCAAACCCAGGTCCACTGTAAGAGCTGTTAACCTCTGAGCTGTCTTTTTAGCCCCATTAGACTGGTTTCTTGTCTTGGCTATTAAGAATAATATTGCAGATTTGTAGTGATGTAATAAAGCAAAAATATGTAATAGTAGTGGAAAAAGGAAATAATACTTTAATGGTTAATTTTAATTAATCTGAGTGCATTATTAAAATTATTTTTAATTCTTTTGAGTTTTGCTTGCCCCTGCTTTTTTCCTGAGAACTTACTATGTAGCCCAGGCTGGCCTTGAACTCAAAATCCTCTTGTCTTGGTATGTGGAATGCTCAGATTACAGGCATCTGCTATCTTGACCAGCTTCCCTCCTCCCCTCATTAGGTCTCAAACCTAGAGCCTCCTCTATACGAGCCAAGCACTATATCATCTTTTTGCCTTAAAAAAAGCATAGCTACTGGATAAGTACAAAATGGACAGTGCTGACTCAGATTGTTGACATAACCTTGTACCGGGTCTCTGCCTCCTGTTAACTGCTTAGTGTAGCTCATTATGATCTCTTAGTCATGTCTTTGCACTAACCTCCTTAAATTATGTTGGTGGTTTTCTGTATATCATAGGCCTCAAGGTCTTGTTCATGCCGTAGCTATATTTTTACCCCTTACACGTTCATTCTTTCTACCAACTGAGTTCTCTTTGAGAACATTCTTTGTCTACCTACATTATTCTCTCTCTTCACCTTAAACCTCTTAGAAATGCTGTCCTGTTTGTTAAGTAAATGCCAGTCTCCTGTGCTCTTCAGTACCTTACACCTGTCAGCCTGTGATTTCATGTTTTGTAATAGCTTTGTTAGGTGTTATCATCCTTTTTGTAAGCTGGAAACTCAAGAAATCAGTGTAGATAATTGCTTTGCTGCCTTCTGTGTCTCGTGCTTAGTGCTTTGAAATATGTATTTGGTGAATGAGTGATTTTAGATTTAGGGCAAGAATACTAAATGTTAGGGCAAGGGAGTTGAGTATCTGAAATTAAGTAAGATTGTAGATCAATAGTTAGACATTCAAGGAACTAGAAAAGCTTGATTAAATAATGTTCTCTGTCCATGTACTCTATAAGTAGTAATGGTTAGTTATAAATTTTATGAGGTTTAATTCATATGCCATTCAATTCATCCATTTTTAAATATGTTGGTTTGGTATATACAGTGGGTCATGTAATAAAAGAATAATGGCAAAATACTTCCAGGGAAATTGGTTTCTTTTTTTAAATGCACTAGATAATTTTGATTATGCCATTTACCAGAGTCTTCTTTTCTTCTTTGCACACTAAGAAACTACTAGGCCAAATTATCACCTGTGACTGTGGAAATAATTAGCATAAGAAAGGTGGGAATGCTGACTGACTAATTAACATGCTTAGGATGATATATTTTGGAGATTTTTAACTTTTCTTTTAATAATTACAATTGATAAGATAAGAATTGAAGTCTAAATATATAAGCTTTATTAATTTTCATGTATTACTTACCTAAATATTCTGAAACTAATTTTATGTAACATTTAAAAATTAATTTTGTGATTTTTATCATACTGTCTCTTGAGGTCAAATGTGTTCCTTTCTACTTGTGACAATCATGTCTATGCTCTGTGTTTTCAAATTTTTGGAATACTTTAAAATTTTCAATTGAGCATGCTTCTCCTGGATGATAAGTACTAGGGGGAGTGGAGGGGATTGGTGGGTATCAAGAGAGACTGAATTTAGAAACCAGAATAGTGATGGTAGTGTATGAGTGGACGTCTATATTTGAATATAGTCTAGGATGCACCCAAAGCAAAAGCAGTGTAAATATTGCCACCGCTGCCTGGCTTGTGGGAAATAAAGCATGAAAGAATCAACGTGGACTTGAGATTTCAGGAAAGCAGGTCTTTAGGAATGTGTAGGGCTACCGGGCCCATTATTTGAAGAAGTCAAGTACAATGATCAGAATTTGAAACTATAGAACAGTTTATTTTTTAACAAGATGGAGGCTACAAAACTTTAAAATATTTGGGAGTAAGAGTTGAGGAAGAAATCATGTTTTCACAAAAATTTGTCCAAACAATGACTGATAGGATTCTCTTCTGTTTCCTTATCTACATGGAATCACTTAAGGCTGTTATTGGTAGAATTTTAGATATGCATATTTAAAAACAGAATTGGCACTTTTTTTTTAACCATTAGAAGAAAGATACTAAGAAAAGAATGAAGTCTAAAATACCTGGGACCTCCAACAAATGTCTTGTTGGTACTGTTGACAGAGAGTAAGAGAGAATCAGTTTTCAACTTGCTGTTTAGTGACTGGAATGAATGTTTAGATGACTAGTTTAAGCCTTGTAAGTATTTTTCCATTATAAGCATTTTTGCAAAAGGAAATAATAGAGACAGAAAATAATATAAAATGGAAAATGTGTTTTATAACTGTATTAGTAAAAATAATAAATAATTCATAGGCCATACATAGTCTTGACTTATTGATATCTCTTAAAATTTTTCAGTAATAATTAGGATATATTGTCTTTTACTAATATTTGTTTCATTTTTTAGATTTTTCTGTGGCTTCAAATGAGTGTTTATAGTACTATTGTATATATACAGACAAATTTGTTTTTTATCTTATATCTTACACTTTATAAAATTGGTAGTGGTGATTTTTAGGGATTGTTAAATATGTATTTTTGTAGGTTTTAAAGAATTAACCATTTTTTTTTTCCCTAGTCCAAACCTCTGATACCTCTTCAAAAAGAAACTGATTCAGAGACTCAGAAAACGGTGCTTACAAATTACATGTTCCCTCAGCAACCAAGGACTGAAGATGGTAGGAATTAAAAATGAATTTCTCCCCTTCCCCTTAAACTAAGTACCAAGAAAATTCTTAGCTCCAAAACTTATTATTTCATTGAGGGTTTGGAAAATTGATCAGAAAGTTTTCAGTAAATAGTTAGGTAATAAGTTGAACTTATAGCTGTTTTTTCTTTAAGTTACATTGATAATGTTATTAATTATTGCTTTCTTTATTTCAAATAGTACTTAACTAAATGTTGAGAATGCTTGTTAACATTGTGTGATTAGAAGTTCATACTAAAGTATATAGTGCCCTTGAAATGTACACACTAGATCAAGGTCATCTGTGAATCTATAGTCTTTGACTGTATGTCACTGCTAAGTTACTTCCCGAGTTTTGCCCAGCGAGAGAGATTATTTCATATTGGCCACAAGTATGTACTTGTGGATTAGTGTGTGAAGACAGAACCAAATTATTTCTAGTATATCTAATATGCATCAGAAGATATCATCAGATCCTATTATAGATTATTGTAAGCCAGGACTTCTAGAAGAGCATCTAGTCCTCTTAACCACTGAGCAGTCTCTCCAGACACATATTTTTATGTTGTGTGTGTGTAACATTTTTAAAATTATACTCGAAATGTCTTTGTATGTATGTATCTTTAAGACAGTGAAAATAGCTGTGGTCTGAAGTTACTTAGAAATTAACTCAATATGTAATGGTGAAGAAGAGTGTAATTCATTGTTGGTCTTAACACATATTCTGCGAGGGGGCTGGAAATATGGCTCAGTGGTTAAGAACATTTATATTCTCCTGGACCCAAATTCTTTTTTTTAACAACTTTATTTTTAAAAACAAAGATAAATGTACAAATTTTAAGCATTTTTGCATAAAAGTATACGAATACATTTTTGTCAATGCTTGGCTTTTTTTTTTTTTAAAGGTTTGATAGTGTGAATTAAAATCTTACTACTTACAGTGAGCGTAAAGTACATGTAAAACAGGATGTAACCTGGAATTAGTGAAAGTTTTCTTGGTGTATAATGGTTTTTTCTTTTTTCTTTTCTATTCTTGAACTTCATATAGTCTGTGAGTTGTTTCTGGGGTGTTAGGAGCTTTCTGGAGTCAGTATCCAATTATCAGTGACTGCATATTATGTCTGTTCTTTTGTGACTGGGTTATCTCACTCAGGATGATATTCTCTAGATGCAGCCATTTTCTTAAGAATTTCATAAAGTCATTGCTTCTAATAGCTGAGTAGTAATCCATTGTGTAAATGTACCACAATTTTTGTATCCATTCATCTACTGAAGGACATCTGGGTACTTTCCAGCTTCTGACTATTATAAATAGAGCTACTATGAACATTGTGGTGCATGTGTCTTTGTTATATGTTGGAGCTTCTCTGGGGTATATGCCCAGAAGTGGAATAACTGGGTCTTCAGGTAGTACTATGTCCAATTTTCTGAGGAATTGCCAGACTGATTTCCAGAGTGGTTGTATCAGTTTACAACCCCACCAACAGTGGAGAAGTGTTCCTCTTTCTCCACATCCTTGCCAGCATCTGCTGTCATCTGAATTTTTGATCTTGGCCAATCTGACTGGTGTGAGGTGGAATCTCAGGGTTGTTTTGATTTGCATTTCCTTGATGGCTAAGGATGTGGAACACTTCTTTAGATGCTTCTCAGCCATTCGATATTCCTCAATTGAGAACTTTTTGTTTAGCTCTGTACCCCATTTTTTAATAGGGTTGTTTGCTTCTCTGGTGTCTAGCTTTTTGAGTTCTTTGTATACCTTGGATATTAGGCCTCTATCCGATGTGGGGTTGGTAAAGATCTTTTCCCACTCTGTTGGTTGCCGTTTTTGTTTTCTTGACAGTGTTCTTAGCCTTACAGAAACTTTGCAATCTCATTAAGAACCATTTGTCGATATTTGACCTTAGAGCATGAGCCATTGGTGTTCTGTTCAGGAAGTTTTCTCCTGTGCCTATGTGTTCTATGGTTTTCCCTACTTTCTCATCTAATAGTTTCAGTGTACCTGGTTTAATGTGGAGATCTTTGATCCACTTGCACTTGAGCTTTGTACAAGGAGATAAGAAAGGGTCTATTTTCATTTTTCTGCATGCTGAGTGCCAGTTGGACCAACACCATTTGTTGAAGAGGCTGTTCTTTTTCCATTGAATGTTTACAGCTCCTTTGTCAAAAATCAAGTGACCATATATGTGAGGGCTCATTTCTGGATCTTCTATACAATTCCATTGATCCATGTACCTATCTCTGTACCAGTACCATGCAGTTTTTAGCACAATTGCCTTGTAATATAGCTTGAGGTCAGGGATAGTGATTCCCGCAGATGTTTTCTTGTTGTTGAGGATGGATTTAGCTATTCTAGGTCTATTGTTATTCCAGATGAAATTGCACATTGCTCTTTCCAACTTTATGAAGAATTGGGTTGGAATTTTGATGGGGATTGCATTGATTCTGTAGATTGCTTTTGGTAGGATGGCCATTTTTACAATGTTAATCCTTCCAATCCATGAGCATGGGAGATCTTTCCATTTTCTGAGATCTTCCTCGATTTCCTTCTTTACAGGTTTAAAGTTCTTGTCATACAGGTCCTTTATTTGTTGCTTAGTTAGAGTCACACCAAGGTATTTCATATTGTTTGTGACTCTTGTCAAGGGTATCTTTCCCCCAATTTCTTTCTCAGTATGTTTGTCCTTTGAGTAGAGGAAGGCTACTGATTTGTTTGAGTTAATTTTATATCCAGCCACTGTGCTGAACTTGTTTATCAATTGTAGGAGTTCTCTAGTGGAATTTTTGGGGTCACTTAAGTATACTATCATGTCATCTGCAAATAGTGATGTTTTTACTTCTTCCTTTCCAATTTGTATCCCTTTGATTTCCTTTTGCTGTCTAATTTCTCCAGCCAGGACTTCTAGTACTATGTTGAATCGGTAGGGGGAGAGTGGGCAGCCTTGTCCCTAATTTTAGTGGGATTGCTTCAAGTTTCCAACCGTTAAGTTTGATGTTGGCTGTTGGTTTGCTGTATATTGCTTTTATTATGTTTAGGTATGGGCCTTGGATTCCTGTTCTTTCCAAGACTTTTATCATGAAGGGGTGTTGAATTTTGTCAAATGCTTTCTCAGCATCTAGTGAGATGACCATGTGGTTTTTTTCTTTGAGTTTGTTTATATGGTGGATTACATTGATGGATTTCCATATATTATACCATCCCTGCATCTCAGGGATGAAGCCTACTTGATCATGGTGAATGATCGTTTTGATGTGTTCTTGGATTCGGTTTGCAAGGATTTTGTTGAATATTTTTGCATCAGTGTTCATAAGTGAGATTGGTCTGAAGTTCTTTTTCCTTGTAGGGTCTTTGTGTGGTTTAGGAACGAGGGTTATTGTGGCCTCGTACAATGTGTTAGGTAGTGTTCCATCTGATTCTATCTTGTGGAATAGTTTGGAGAGTATTGGCATTAGGTAGTCAATAAATGTCTGATAGAATTCTGCACTGAACCCATCTGAACCTGGGCTTTTTTTTGGGGGGGGGGACTTTTGAGGACTGCTTCTATTTCTTTAGTTGTTATGGGATTATTTAGATGATTTATCTGGTCCTGGTAAACTTTAGTATCTGGTATCTGTCTAGGAATTCATCCATTTCCTCCAGATTTTCTAGCTTTGTTGAGTATAGGCTTTTGTAGTAGGATCTGATGATTTCTTGAATTCCCTCAATTTCAGTTGTTATGTCTCCACTTTCCTTTCTGATTTTGTTAATTTGGATACTCTTTCTTTACTCTCTAGTTAGTCTGGCTAAGGGTTTATCAATCTTGTTAATTTTCTCAAAGAACCAGCTCTTAGTTTTGTTGATTCTTTAAATGGTTTTTTTTTTTTTTTTTTTGTTTCTATTTGTGGACCCAAATTCTGTACTCAGCATCTGTTGACAGCTTAGAGCTGTTGGTAACTCCTTAAGGTCCATCTTCTGCACTCTGTGGTCTCCAGGCATGCACATAGTACACAGACACACATGTAGGTAAAACACACATACACATACAATAAAGTAAAATATGCCATGGCAAGTTAGGTGGTTAAGCTTCTGTTTCCTCATTTTTAAATAACTTTGGCAGTTTCATTTGAACCATCAATAATAAGGAATTTATTCAAAATAATAAGATATGTAACTAACCAGAAAGTATTGATAATGAGAATAATGGTCAGAGTTACTAGATGCAACTCAGAATCTAAGTGTATCTTGTATAAAATGCTTTAACTCTTGAGCATTTTGAGGCTGCCTGGTGATTGCAGTTGCTACCCAAGGGCTGTCATCATGGCTCAGTAAGTGAACAAAAATATTTGCCACACAAGAATGGTAATCAGAGTTTCATTCTCAGAATCCATATAAAGGTGGAGAGAAGTGACCTACAAAGTTTTCTTCTCATAAACATGCACTCAGCACACACACACACACACACACACACACACACATGTATTAGTGTGTATTCTAATTACTACCAAACCTTATATGAATCCTACAAATAGACTATTGAAAACTTCCTGGCTCTAGTTACCTCTTTTTTATCTTCTGGGCCAGGGTTTTCTGTAGGCCTAGTTGACCTCTAACTCACTGTGTATGCGAGGATGAGCTTGAACAACTGATGCCACACCTTGGACTTCCATTGCTGTGATGGCAGTCACAGTGCCACTCTGCATTTAGTGCAGCAATTGAACTCAGGAAGGCACTGAACCAACTGAAATACATCACTCACCTTTCTAATGATATCACAAAGGACTACCAAAAAGAACCATAGTCCACATTTGTTTGAACAGAAATAGTCCATTAAGTACATATAAGCAATTCACAGAGTAGTTAGAACAAAAATCTTGAACTTAGTCATGAAAACAAAAACATATATATAATTTCAACACTCAGAAAAAAATCAAAGCAGAGGATTGCACCTTAGAGAGGGAGCACGAGCCACAATGTGAGACTCTGTGTGGAAAACTAGTGCTTTGTGCTGGAGAGATGGCTAAGCCTGACCCTCTTCTGGAGGTCCTGAGTTCAATATCCAGTAACTACATGGTGGCTTACAACCATTTGTAATGGCTTCTGATGCCCTCTTCTGGCCTGCAGGCATAGATGCAGACAGAGCACTCATACATACAATATAAATAAACAAATCTTTAAAAACAGAAAAAACTAAAAACCAAAACAAACAAGCAAAACAAACCAGCAACTAGCACACAGTGGCCTGGGGTTGTAATTAGGTATAGAGTGTTTGCCTAGCATTCAGGAAGACCTGTGTTCAATTCTCAACACTTGGAAGTAAAGGTGGGAGGATCAGAAAATCAAGGTTATCCTTAGCTACTAAGGGAACTGGATGACCTATCTTTAAAACAACACACATAACAAGAAATAAAACCACACACACACAATGGCAATCCTGTTGTTCCTTTTTGTTCAGTGGTGTTTTTAGTTTGGATATGGTAATTTACAAAGGAAAAGAAAACCCAAACAAGAATCTGATATAAATCATGTTTGCACACATACATTTTCCATGTTTGTATGTTTAGGGAACTTAAGAGTTTATGTGTATGAGGGTGTGTGTGTGTGTGTGTGTGTGTGTGTGTGTACACTGCATGTTGAAGCATTTGCTCTCACTTTCCCACTCTATAATTTATTTGTGTTAAGAGTCATCAGTTTTTAATATTTTGTATTGTATAACTTTCATAAAGTGATATATAGTAGTTGAATGAATTTTTAAGCCATTTTAGAAAACCCGTAGAAGTCTTTGAAGTTTAACTTTATATCTTGATTAGATAGAGAATGATTGAGTTTACATTAAAGTTTCCTTACATTTTTATGTGTAATATGTATTTTGTGTAATTAGTATAATTTATATTGTATATAATTGCCACCAAACTAATTCATTTTGTAAAAAAATAGCTCACTCTGCCATTGAGCCCTTTTATCCCTCCATCATGTTGAGATAGCAATGCTAAAGAGAATTCTAAAATAGAATAAATTAATACTAAATTGAGTTCTAAAATTGGAAGATCTGATAGCCTTGTTGTCTTAAAATTTTTAGGGTCCTACACAAATCCTTCTAGGAACAAAAAACCAAATCAGCTTCTAAGAAATAAAAGTTACACTGGTCATGGGGAAGAAATCTTAAAAGCCAAAGCCTGTTTTTTACCTGGAATTTGTTGCTGTTGTCCTGGACCAGTTTTAACTGCCATTGACTTGTTTCCGTTTCTTTGTTTCTGGGTTTTGTTTTGTTTTTTTTTCTAAGAGAATTTCTCTGTGTAGCCCTGGCTGTCCTAGAACTTGAAATGTAGACCAGGCTGGCCCCAAACTCACAGACATTCATCCGCCTGCCTGGGCCTTCTGTGTGCTGGACCCAAAGCTGTGCGTTATCACCTCCCCTTAGACTTGTTTTTATAATGAAGATCATGAGTAATAGTTTTTTTGTGATTATTGCAGAATATAGTAGCTTTTCTTTTACTTTCCTCTAGTTATGTTCATATCAGATAATGAAAGTTTTAATCCTGCATTATGGGAAGAACAGAGAAAACAGCGGGCTCAAGTGGCATTTGAATGTGATGAAGACAAAGATGAAAGAGAGGCACCCCCCAGGGTGAGTCTGTTAGCCTTTATTTCAGGTGTGCTGATTAAAGTTGGTACTATATACCTATATTATACTATTTGTGATTACAAAGAAGTATTGGATTCATTTCTTACCCTAAAAGCATTTACTAATGCAAATTATTTCATCTAAAAAGATTTAAGATCAATATAAATCTACCATTATAAGGTATATTTCAGGGAGAGATAGAGCTCACTAGTGGAGCTCTTGTCTGTCCTGTAAAGGCCCAGGGTTTGATCTCTAGCACTGGGAGAAAGAAAGAGAAAAATAAAACAGCCTAATTTGAAGTATATATAAATAAATATAAGAGAAAAACAGAATTTTGTAAAAACCCATTATCTGCCTTCACAGTTCAGATGGATTATACATTAAGTTCTGAGATTGATATTACAAATACTAATACTTCATGTTTCTCTTATTTCTCTAGGAGGGAAACTTAAAGAGATATCCAACACCCTACCCAGATGAGCTTAAGAATATGGTCAAGACTGTTCAAACCATTGTACATAGATTAAAAGATGAAGAGACTAATGACGAGTCTGGGAGAGATTTGAAACAACATGAAGATCAGCAAGTTGTAAATAAGGATAAGGGTGTGAAGGTTAGAAAACTCAATTCCCAGTAATGGTGTTTGCAGTTACCTGAAGTTTTTGTGAGATAAAGAATTGATACAATGGTCTTAATTATATACTACTTAATTTATGGTTTTGTTTTCAGTTGCCTAAATCATGAACTTTTAAAATTTCCCATTGTTCATCATATAAAATAATATCAAGATAGCTGTTGACAAAATCATTGACTTCTGGGCAGTGGTGGCACATGCCTCTAATCCCAGCACTTGATAGGCAGAGGCAGGGGATCTCTGAATTTGAGGCCTGCCTGATCTACAGAGCAGGTTCCAGAACAGTCAGGACTACACAGAGAAACCCTGTCTCAAAAAAACCAAACCAAACAAAAATACTCCGAGGCTTTGAACTATACTGTTTTCTGAGTGATAGCACATGTCTTTAATCCTAGCACTCAGGAGGCAGAGGCAGGAGGATCTCTGAGTTTGACACCAGTCTAGTCTACAGATTGAGTTCCAGGGCTGCCAAGACTACATACACAGTGAAACCTTGTCTTGAAAAAAGAATCTGGACAAATAATAAGATATGATATTCTACACATATTTTTTCACGTGTTTTAATGACAGTGATCTGCTTTATTCCAGTTTTTCTTAATCTATATTATAGACATTTGATACTTCTCTTGAATGTTTCAAAAGCAATCACAAATTTCTTAAGTGGTGCATTTTTTCAGTGAACTTTTCTCAGTGCTCCCCACTGCCACACAAAACTTCGGTCCTGCCATTAGAATTGCTGTACGTTCCACAGCATGCAGAATGGTTCATTCACCCTCTGTCCTTCATGAGTGTGCCAAACTCACTGCCTCACTTGACACCAGCCTTCCGGTATTCTTGTGGGAAAGTAACTTTTGCTTTAATATAATCATGTCTCTGTCTGTGAGTCTAATCTACATGTTCATAGTTTTCTTAATATTAATTCAGAATTAGAAGTTGATACATCACTTATTTTTTGTAATATTTAATACAAAAATAAACATAAAACTTACACAAGATCTCTATCTTTTATGTAGACTTCCGAAAGTACTACAACAAAAAGCAAACTTGATGAAAGAGAAAAGTATATGAATTCTGTACAAAAAATGAGTGAGTCTGAAGCTGAGACCAATGCTGGAAATTTACCAGTAACTGCAAATATGAAATTGTCGGGAAACATGAAGCATCTTGTTAACCATGATGATGTTTTTGAGGTATGTCTTCATTCTGACACAATTATGAGAGTTCTGTATGTAGAAATTCATTACTGTACACAACAGAAGCCTGATCCTATCACTGCAGAAGATACTAATGAATATTTATATTGAGGTATCCTTGAGGAATTTCAGACTGCTAAAATGTCACTCATCACTTGAAATTTATCTTATTTTACTCTGTGAGTAAATGGCTTGTAGGTAAATTAGATTATGATGTGTTATATAAAGTAAATAATTACAGTTCCCTTTCTATCTTGATTTTTTGCAGTAATGGGAATCAAGTTCAGTCTATTGTACATAATAGGCTCATGTTCTGTCTTCTGCATCTTCAGTCCTTGGCTCTTATTTCTGTAACATCAAAATGAAAATGGAAGATGTAGATCAGTGGCACTGCCCCTGTTTGCAGAAGGCCCTAGATTCTATCCCTAGCACTGTGAAAAGAGCAGGGGAGGGCAATAGAGAGTGTCTAAAGGCAGGAGCCTTTTCTAGAGAGAGATAGCTCAAGTTTACTGACTGAAAGAATACAACTCAGTGGTGTGAGCCATTCACAAAGCTGTAGACCCAGCACTGCAGGTACTTGCAGAATGCTTTTATAGCCACAAAAAGAAAAAGAAAATTCATACTTTTTATTCTACTCAACTCTAAGCAACTAACATGTGCTTTCCCATTATAGATTTGCCTATTACTTGTATAAGTGGTTGGTTCTTTTATTGTTTCCTTCACTTGGCATATCCTCTTGAAGTTCATACTGTGGTATCTCTCAGTGCTGCATTTTATTTCTATGGCATCTGAGTGTATTCTGTTGAAAGGATGTCTGAGGTGTGAGACTGCTAAACATAGACAGAACTCTCAATTCAGATCTCTGCAGCTCAGATGGTCTGGAGCTCGTATAACCCGGGTGTTCTTCTTGTCTTAGCCTCTTGCATGCTAGTTGTACAGGTGTGAGCTATTATGCCTAGCTGGAACTCCATGGGGGCGATGGTTCTCTCTTAACTCCAGTTCTAGAGGCTCCACACCCTCTTCTAACCTCCATGGATATTACGCACACGGTACACAATCATACATTAAGGCAAAACGTTCATACACAAAAAATTTTAAAAATACATCTATAAAGATAGGAGTAGAGATTGCAAACTATTTTATTAAAATAGTATTTTTGTACATCAAGAAATAGAGCTACCGTGTGGGTGCTAGAAAAAAAAATTTTTGTCCTCTACAAGACAATACATGCTCTTAATTGCTAAGTGATCTCTCCACTATTCACATTTTTATTATGGCACCTGCAGGCCACGTGATACGAAAATTTCTACTAACAGTTGATGATTAACAAGTCATTTTCTTTGCTGACACTACTCAGTAGTAGGTAATCTGGAACAACTGTAGAATGTTACAGGAAGTAAAAATGGAAAAATAACAATTCTGTTTTCAAAATAGGTAAATTTTTTTTAGTTCACATTAATAGTAGCCCATAGTTATGAGACTACTCAACAATTAGGAAAAGACTCTGTTGAGGGACTCCATAAATTGAATTTTTCAAAAACAGGATTGTGCTCTGTTCATTTTTCTTTGCCAGTAATATCACCCTCTGGTACATAACAACTAATATACTTGGTAAGGCTTAGCTACAAAAATGATCCGTGAGAAGTTCTAATATGTTGTTCCACTACCACTGTAGGGTTATTGCTGCACTTGAAAAAGTTGAGTCATGCAGTTTTGTCAGCTATTATCATTAAAAAGCACTTTTCTGCATGGTCTTAACAGTTGCTTTGTTTACCCTGTGATATTTTTATGATATATATATTTATTTAAAGAGTCCAAAGTTTGATTCTTGTATTTATCCCTTTTGTCTTTAAACTAGGAATCTGAAGAACTTTCTTCTGATGAAGAAATGAAAATGGCAGAGATGCGACCTCCATTAATTGAAACCTCGATTAATCAGCCCAAAGTTGTAGCACTTAGTAATAATAAAAAAGGTTAGTAATAATAAAAAAGGTTAATGTTAAGAATGGGGAGCATTAAGGCTAGAAATTACCTGAGTAAGATGTATTAATTTTGTGCAAGTAAATTTTATTGAATGTCACATTACTTATATATTCCAGAATGGTAGATATTAAGCTCTTTTCCCCAACTTTTGCCAACCAATTTTCATGTAATATATATTAGATTCTTAAGAAATAAGTTGTAAAGAACATCTATTTTATCCCATAACTCTTGCAACTAGTGCCTGATTAGCTTTGTACCGTCTCCACCAAATGCTCGTCCAGATTGTTGCATTCACAAAGCGCATGACACTACCAAGGTGGCACATGGTTAGCTTGGGTTTATAATGATACCTCGAAACCATTGGATACTGTATTTAGCAGTTGCTTAGGTACTAGGCAGTTGTTACTTACTTAGCTCCTGAACAGTTGGTTGTCACGATAACCCCATTAAAAAGTACTTCAAAGGCTATCTAATGGTATTTTTTTATAAATCAAGAAACCAAGACTCAAGTACCTTTTGATTGGGATTGCTAAACCATTTGAGCCCTGTTTCTAAAAACAATAAACATATCTTTAATCCATATGTGGGTATGTCTGGGTACATTAGATCCTTGAGTTACCTAGAATTGAGTTCTTTATAAAGAGCCTTTATTATGACTTTTGGTTTTTAAGATTTATTTATTTTACTTATTTGAGTACACTGCAGCTGTCTTCAGACACACCAGAAGAGGGCATCAGATCCCATTACAGATGGTTGTGAGCCACCACGTGGTTGCTGGGATTTGAACTCAGGACCTCTGGAAGAGCAGTCAGTGCTCTTAACCACTGAGCCATCTCTCCAACCCTTTTATTATGACTTTTAAAATTCCTTTCAAACTTCTGCTTTAGTGGATATAAAGTTTCCTTTTCATTATCTAAACAGCCACCTCACACATTGAGAGATTACCACTCACCACTCTAACTTCCGCTCCAGGGGATATGATACCTTTGGCCTCTGGTCACTTTTAATGAAATGCACACACACACACAGACATACATATAAAAGTACAACTTTACATTTGAAGTAATCCTTAAAAATTTGATTTTGTTTATTCATTACGTTGCTCAATTTTTTATTAGGATAGGCTGAAAAAAATTTCACATTTATATGAAATAATTTCTTGTCTAGTTGAACTATAGGGGGTTGTAAACATGTATTTTTATTTTGAGTTCCTAAAATTAAAGGACATTCATTCACCAAAATGAATAGGTAGCATTTGAAAGCTGCAGTAAGCTAAGTCAAATTTTGGGTAACCTTTACTTTATTACATTTAAAAATACTATTACGACTTTTAAATTCTTGAATTATTGTATATTTTAGGTTTAATTTTCAGAGATACCTATGATTATCTTACCTACTTAATTTATCACTTCCGTTATACAATCAGTGCAAAAGCTTTCCATAAATTCTTAGTGAATTTATCATTGCTCTTAAATACCTTTTTCTTGTTTCAGATGATGCCAAGGATACAGACTCTTTATCAGATGAAGTCACCCACAATAGTAATCAGAATAACAGCAACTGTTCTTCTCCATCTCGGATGTCTGATTCAGTGTCTCTTAATACTAACAGCAGTCAAGACACCTCACTCTGTTCTCCAGTGAAACAAACTCCTCTCGATAGTAACTCCAAAATCAGGTTTGTGAACATTTGAACAAGTGCATTTACCTATACAACAAATAGAAATAATAATACAAATAAGAAAAAAAGAGGGCTTAAACATAAATGGTTTCATAAGTATATAAGTGGCTTATGCAGTAAATTTCTTCACTCCATTTTAAAAGTAATTGAGTAGAGATTGTAGTGTTTCTGCTTAGATGGAAAGGTGTCCTGGGACTCCACACAGCTCAGAGGTGTAGCAGTGACCCAATGGAATGATATCCTGAGACATAGGGGCCCAGGATCCACAAAGGTCTGAGAGGAAGCCTCCTCAACAGAGGCATTGCAGCTCCCAGGGAGGGTGTCCTTGGGATGCCCAGCAGCTGAGTTGATCTCAGGAGCCTCAGCCCTGCTCCATTTCTTTGCTTCTTCCCTTCTTTTCTTAATTGCTTCCTGGCTTCTTCTGATGAGAGAGTCACACCGGGCAGCAATCTCATAAAAGAGATTCATTGGGAGGTTCCAGGGTGTAGGAATTCAGCGTTGGCTGCCTCTGTTTCCAGGACTCAACAGCAAGGAATTGAACAAAGGGCAGGGCTTGTAGAGGGGCAGAGCTTTTCAGGGCAAATTTCCAGGGGAGGATTTTAAGCCCTGACTTGGGGCTCAGGGATTGGCAAGGTTTTGTGGGAAACTCAGGGATTGGTGGGTTATCCTACTCTGGAATGGTGGGGGGTGGGGGTTGTGGGAAGCTTGGGGATTGGTGGCTTTATTTTCCCAACACCTTTCCATGAATCAGGCCTGTGGATTGGGATCAGAAGACTGCAGTCAGTCACCTTTGGCTAAGGTGCCATTGTTGAACTGCTTGGGGAGGCTGGAGAGGAGGTGGACACTTCCTGTGGTGGTACCTCATGCCAGCAGCAATATGAGGAAGTGTCACTGTTTTGACCGAAGTCACCATTTTGACAGCTCCTGTGGTAGTATTTTACAGTGGAGGTGGCCACAGGCTGGGGAAGAGAAGGAACGGCCATAGCTTTGACAGCTCTAATAGTAACAATGGCTCAGGGTCTACAGTGATTATAAAGTTGTCTTAAAACCATTCACAATAGATTCTTAATCTTTAGGTGAAATGAACAAACATATAAATATTTTAGGTGTCAAAACATATAGACAGCTGACTTGAGGAAGTTGAGATTAAGAGTTGTTTTATCCTTAGAAACCATGTTAATTATCTCTCATTGCAGTGATAGCACACCATGACCAGAAACAACTTCTGGAAGGAATACAGCTGTTCTGACTTAGGATTCTAGAGGGATGGTGCATAATGGTGAGGGAGACATGGCAGCAGGGAGCTGAGAGCCCACACCTCTGTAGCTTTGCTTTGTTTTTTCTTTTAGCTAGTTTGTGTGGATTCTTCTCCTGTCTCTTAACAATATCTTCTCTGGCTCAGCTCAGCTTCTCCTGAACCATCACCATCTATCTTCTCTAACCCTGCTCTCTGACACTGCTCTTCTGCCACCTGGAACCACATCCAAATACTCTCTCAGCCTCTTCTGCCTTTTTAAAAATACCCTTTTCTATTCCCAGAATTCCAGCACTGAAGGGCATACGGTCCTTTAAATGGATAGGCACACAAAGTAAATCATACTTTACACCTCCAGCCACATTCAGACAACAGGGAGTGCAAACTGGAAGTGGGGTGAGGCTAAAATTCTCAAGCGCCCTCCTAGTGATGACTTTCTTCTTTAGTGCTCTGTCTTCTGTTCTCATTGAGTCATGGCCATATCATAATGTAAATGCTTTTAAATTACTATTAAAAGTACCCATGATCTTTAACAGTCTTAACACTATTCAAAAGTCAGAAGTCTCTTCTTAAACTCTTAATACAATTTACTTTAACTTTAACTCAATATAGTCTCTTAACTGTGACTTCCCAACCCATAAAACTTTTTTTAAAAAAAGATACTTTGAGAACATTATGGTATGGAATATACATTTCCATTCCAATAGGGAAGGATAAGGACATAGTGAGAAAATACTGAACCAAAACCCAGCAGAGCAAACTAAATTCTATAGCTCCCTGTCAGATGCTTAGGTGGTTCTGCCCATCTAGCTTTGAGGCCTGTTCCAAAAGGCCTCTCTCGGGCTGTAATCAGCTCTTAGCAGATGTCTCATGGCTCTGGTACCTCACAGTTTGGGTTTTCTGCTGCAAACCCAGGCTTTGCTTTTAATGTTTCACATACTTTCCTTTCACAGCATCTTCAGCCTTGCCAGACATTACCTATTCTTAGGGGCTCTCTGAAACTATAGGTTTCATGGTCATGACCATGACCACCTACCTCACTCTTCCAACTTTCCAACTGACCACATGGGATGGACCCTTGACGTCTCGCCCTACATTAGTAGCATCTATTATGTGTTTAGGCAGTTGCTTTCTAAGAACAGAAATCTTCTTAGGCTCTTTGCTGAGTGGGGTCTTGCCCTGAGGGCACTCTTTTCATTGTTCCAGTGCAAAGCAGAGCACACTGTCCTTAATGGTGATATCCCTAAAACAGTTACTTTTTCTCGAATGTTCATTGCTGTAATATTGTTTCCTAATATTCCTATACTCTCCAACTGTACATTTTTTGTTTCTTTTGTTCTACTTAATGTTTTTCATTAAAGACCAATAAAAAGAGTAACAAATAGTAACTCTGCCAGAGACTCAGCATTATACTGTCTTCAGATTTCGTGCACCAAAGAAATCAGTTCATTATTGTTTCTGTTTTTATACAGTCACCATATAGTCCTGGTTAGCCTGCAGCTTGCTATGTACAACCAGGCTGGCCTTGAACTTACAGAGATCCTTCTGCTTCAGCCTCCCATGCACAGCCACAGATGGCTATTTTTTAGTTTAGCATCCAGCAAGTTCTTAGGACAGAGAAGGCAGCCAAAGTCATTGCCAGCATATCAACAAATGCCATGTAGCATAGTTGCTAAGACAGTTTTCTTCCTTCTGAAACCTACTGATCAGGACCTCTGCCAGCCTCTTTACTCACAGTGCTGCTGCCTTCCAGCTTTCTACTAGTATGGCCTGGAAGCACTGTTTACATTTTTAGTGTACCCTTCAAATTCCTCCAAAAATGAACCTGGACAGATTCTTTGCAGCAGTGACTTCACTCTCTAGTGCCAGTTTCTGTCTTACCTTCTTTTTGTTGCTTGGTAATATACCATTACCAAATATGACTTTTATGGAAAGCTTATTTTGGCTTATGGTTGCAAGGGAAGAATTTTTATGGTGGAAGAGTTGTGGCAGCAGGCACTTGAAAGATCACATCTCCAATGACAGCTAGAAAGTAGTGAACAATTTGGAAATGAGGCAAGGTTAAAGACTTTTAAAACCAGCCTTTAGTAATCTTTCTCCAGCAAGATCCCCATGTCCTAAAAGTTCTGCCAAGATGGCACCATTGACTAGGGACCAAGTATTTCCACACATGAGCCTATGTGGAACATTTCTCATTCAGACCACCATAGAAATGTTGGGTCGTTCTCGGGTGATGCCATTAAAGAGTCATTCAGATAGTCTTGGATGACGCTATATATTTGGCCTCAGTTTTGAAGGAAATATCTTTTGAGAGAAAACTATGCAAACTTAAATTCTTTTACTCTGGGTTTAGTAGTTTTAAAGTAATTTTATTATTAAGCTTCAAAGATACTTGGTCACCAGAATAAGGTCAAAACAAGGCCATGCCATGTTTTGTGAATTTCATGAAGTCATTGTTTCTAATGGCGGAGTAGTACTCTATTGTGTAAATGTACCATAATTTCTGTATCCATTCCTCTGTTAAAGGACATCTGGCTTCTTTCCAGCTTCTGGTAATTATAAATGAGGCTGCTATGAACATGGTGGAGCATGTGTCATTGTTATATGTTCGGGTATATGCCCAGGAGTGGTATAACTGGGACTTCAGGTAGTACTATGTCCAGTTTTCTGAGGAATGGCCAGACTGATTTCCAGAGTGGTTGTACCAGGGTTACAACCCCACCAACAGTGGAGGAGTGCTCCTCTTTCTCCAAATCCTTGCCAGCATCTGCTGTCATCCGAGTTTTTGATCTTAGCCATTCTGACTGTGTGAGGGAGAATCTCAGGGCTGCTTTGATTTGCAGTACCCTGATGACTAGGGATGTTGATCATTTTCTTAGGTGCTTCTCAGTTTTTGATATTCCTCAGTTGAGAATTCTTTGTTTGGCTCTGTACCCCATTTTTTTAGATAGGATTGTTTAATTCTCTGGAGTCTAACTTCTTGAGTTCTTTGTATATATTGGATATTAGACCTCTATCATATGTGGGATGGGTAAAGATCTTTTCCAGATCTGTTCGCTGCTGTTTTGTCTTCTTGACAGTGTCCTTAGCCTTACACAAACTTTGCAATTTCATGAGGTCCCATTTGTCAATTCTTGATCTTAGAGCATAAGCCATTGTCATTCTGTTCAGAAATTTTTCCTCTGTGCCTATGTGTTCTAAGCTCTTCCCCACTTTTTGTTCTATTAGTTTCAGTCTCCCTGGTTTTATGTGGAGTTCTTTGATCTACTTGGACTTGAGCTTTGTACCAGGAGATAGGAAAGGATCGATTTGCATTCTTCCGTATGCTGTCTGCCAGTTGAGCCAGCACCATTTGTTGAAGAGACTGTCCTTTTTCCATTGAATGTTTTTAGCTCACTTGTCAAAGATCAAGTGACTATAGGTGTGTGGGTTTATTTCTGAGTCTTCAATTCTGTTCTGTTAATCTACCTGCCTGTCTTCATACCAATACCATGCAGTTTTTTTTTTTTAAGTATCACAACATTTATTGATAGATACAAGTATATAAAATCAGGGCGTGAACATGACTTGACAAACTAAGTAGACTTAATTTCAGTTCAAATTCTCACCATTTGTTTCACACCCACAAAAACCACTTCAAGGGCATTAATGATCTCTCAAACTGATCAGTTTTGTGCAAGTCAACTATGTCTCTTTTACAAAGACTTGTGCGCTTGCCCAGGCTCAGGGATATTAAAATCCAGTACATAAAGCCCGTTACTAGAGGTAGAAATACAGGAAATATACCATTATGGCAACAACCATCAGTCACAGTTAAGAGTTTTTCTGTAACAACCAAGTGGATAATCAAATATCGCAACAACTCAAGTGTTACTGAGCCAAGTGCATCTCCACAGTATTCAGTGTTGCTGTTCAGTTTCCTAACTTAAAACAGCCCATGGTGACTGGCAGTAAAGAAGGTCCTTGCAATAGACTGTCCCTGCTTGAGAACTTAGGATGTAATTATTGCATGCTGCCAATGTTCTATCTAAACATTAGGGATACTCCTAAAGTGTTTGATGGTAGACTATGATTAAGACATCACACTACAAAAACCTTATGCAGAGGAAACCTTACTGATGTGCTCCTGCTTTAAATATTGTGAAAAACGTGACAGCAGAATGAATCTTTGCAGGTCAAATGCAGTTACATCGCAGCAACAGTGTGCTTTGCACAACGTGAGGCTGTGGCTGGTTCTTTAGTCAGCTTCTTCCTCTGATTCTTCTTCTTCGGCAGTTTCTAGCCAGGTTAGCTACTGATTCACCTGGAACAAAGCCTTGTCTTTTCCTGGAAACTCTTGAGTTATGTTTTCCTTCCTAGCTAAGAAAGTTTCTTCTTCAATAATTTCCATGTCATAGAAATGAACATAAAATTGAAGTAACGTGCCTTTGGGAAGCTGCTGTTGCAACAGTGCACCTGCAAAGCATACAGGGCACTGACCTGTAGATCCACATGATCATGAAGGAATTTCTGCATCATTGGCTTAAAAGAGAGCAGCAGCTGTTTTTCCTGCTCTAACTGTACTTTGGAAGGAGCAGAGGAAGAATCCGTTTCATTGCTGGGTGGGCTAACTTCACTATAAATGTACTGTAAGAAGCTGCTCATTAAGATGTTCACAAATCCTTTATCTACATGAAGTTTGGGAGAGATGTTATCTTTAATCCATTGATATATAGTTTGAGGTGATGGATCCAGCTTAATTTGCTTCAATAGTTCCTTCTCCAATTTAAGGAGAATAAGAAACTTAGTCCCTTTCCTTCCAAAATCTCCAACATTTGATCCTTATTCTGATCAATTTCTGGCAGCATTTTCTGCATACTGACCTTGCTTTGTTGAAAAAAATTCATTTAACCATTCTTGGTCTTGTAATTTGCTAATTGTTGAAGACAAAGTAAGAAGAGAGGGAAGTGGGTACTACTCTCCAGTGGTTGAGCTATTTCTGAAATGTTCACCAACTCTGAAGTTACAGCACGAGCTGCAAACTGTGCCGAGTAAGATTTCACCAAGGGGCTGTCAACCTCCAGTTTGGGGCACTGCTCCAATACATTCAGGAAAGCCTGCATGAAGTTGTCGCTTGTGGCTATCCCTTCCTGTTTGAGTAAACTGGTCAAAGAGCTTGGTTTTTCTTTATCTTCATCACTTCTATCAAGTGACAAGATGATCACTTTGCTTAACATCTCAGGAAGAAAGTGTGGGGCTCTTATTTCTCTCACACCACTGACAGCATCGTTGGCATTTCCCCTGTTCTGATATTCAGTCACAACGGCTTTGGTCATTTTAACTAGTTCTTCCTTTGATGATGGTGACTTTTTGCTAGTCTTGGCGGGCCTTTCCTGGATAAATGGTGGATTAGTTTTGAGACCAAGTTGAGGTGTCTGTCCCAGAGGTGGCGTTTGAGTGAGTGGTGGCTGTGCACAGGGAGGAATCATAATTATCTGGGGCTGAAGCTGTGGCACTTGATTTTTATTCATTAGAAATCACTAAGCAGGCCTCAAGCTAATCTGACTTTTCATAAACTTGTTCCCCCATCTCTCCAAACTGCGATTGCATAGGAGGCTTGATATGTCCCCCATCACCATGGAAGAGCTGATTTGATCGATGACATCCCACTGTGGGTGAAAATCTATCCTGGATAACTCCTGGACCAGTACCAATTCCACTACCTGGCATTTGTCCAAACATATCAGCGAGTATGTCCCTATCCATTTTCATCATTGGTGGCATGAACGGTCCCTCCAGGAAGAAGCCATTCCTCCCTTGAGCCATAGGATCAGGAATAAACACTCCTAGATCTTAAACTGCATCTTGACAGATTTGATTGGTCGTCTTTGGTCCATTGTCAAGAAAAGCCTTGCAAGGAACCTAATGGTGCTCTCGAAACTCTACAGTATCCTGCAGTAGAAAATGAATCCTGGCTGGCAATTCCTTACTTAACATTAAGAAACACATTCTGTCAAAGTACTGATCCATTAAGGTCTTGACTCATTTATGGTCTAATCGAGTCCCACTGCCCTCATTATCTGACAGAGGCACTCCAAATCCTCTCCCAGATCTTTGAGTTGGACTTTCTTCTTCTTCTTCTCCAAAAGTGTTTTGATGCACTTATGAAGGATAGATTCATGAATAAGATCAATCTTGCCAAGTTCTCCAATGAATTTGATGCTCCCCAACATCTTGATCTTAGCAATGGCTCCTTGTTCCTCCTCCTCAGGGAGGAGGGAATTTTCATGCTTATCAGAGACATCAACATTTCTGGTTTTCAAATTCATCTTGCAATTTGGAAACCAAGAGGCGTCTGAATGTTGTGCTTTGCTTCTGTCCTGGTTGACCCTATGCTGCTGGCCCATCAAAGTTTGGTGCGTCTTCTGCCAATCGCAGACGTAGCTGAGCATACAGCGAGCTATACTTTGACTCTTTTAGGGCTTTGTCCACAATCAGCAGTATGACCCCTTTAAGGATGAGTTTAGACTCTACACCCATATTGAGGAGCTCAAGGTATAGCTTGTCAAACTTCTCAGGAGTATGCCTCTAACTTTCCTGAAGACTGCATCATGTCATTCTTTTTCATTTGTGGAGTTGTTTGCTGCGGAGTTGTCATCTTGTCTAGTGCTTCATGCAGGAATCCATTTCTGAGCGTTTTGCCCTGGGGATTTTCCCAGGAACTCGCTGTTGCCAGCAGTCTTGGGATAGTGCTGAAGTGCACCCCTACTTCCTCCTCTGCCTGAAGAAGCACCCCCTTCTGCAATCGCACTCTCCACGTTGGTGGCTTGTCAACGAAGACTCTTCAGAAATAAACGCCGCACAACACGGAAATAACCTACCATGCAGTTTTTATCACAATTGCATTGTAATATAGCTTGAGATCAGAGATGTTGATTTCCCTGGAAATTTTTATTGTTGAGAATAGATTTTGCTATCCTAGGATTTTTTGTTATTCCAGATGAATTTGCAAATTGCTCTTTCCAACTCTATGAAGAACTGAGTTGGAAATTTGATGGGGATTGCATTGAATCTGTAGATTGCTTTTGGTAAGATGGCCAGATATACAGTTTTGATCCTTCCAGTCCATGAGCATGAGAGATCTTGCCATCTTCTGAGATCTTCAATTTCCTTCTTCAGAGATTTGAAGTTCTTGTCATACAGATCTTTCAGTTGCTTACTTAGGGTCACACCAAGGTATTTTATAGTATTTGTGACTATTGTAAAGGGTATCTTTTCCCTAATTTCTTTCTCAGCATGTTTGTCCTTTGAGTAGAGGAAGGCTACTGATTTGTTTGAGTTAATTTTATATCCAGCCATTTTGCTAAAGTTGTTTATCAGCGATAAAAATTCTCTGTTGGAATTTTTAGGGTCACTTAAGTGTACTATGATATCATCTGCAAATAGTAATATTTTGACTTCCTTTCTGATTTGTATCCCTTTGACTTCTTTTTGTTGTCTGATTGCTCTGGCCAGGTTTGATGTTGGCTACCGGTTTTCTGTATATTGCTTTTACTATGTTTAGGTATGGGCCTTGGATTTCTGACCTTTCCAAAACTTTTTAACATGAAGGGGTGTTGAATTTTGTCAAATGCTTTCTCAGCACCTACTGAGATGATTATGTGATTTTTTTTTTCCTTTGACTTTGTTTACATGGTGGATTATGTTGATGGATTTCCTTATATTGCACCATTCCTGCATCCCTAGGATGAAGCCTACTTGATCATGGTGAATGATTGTTTTGATGTGTTCTTGGATTTGGTTTGCAAGAATTTTAGTGAATGTTTTTGCATCAATGTTCATGAGGGAAATCTAAAGTTTTTTTTTCTTTGTAGGGTCTTTGTGTGGTTTAGGAATGAGCGTAATTGTGGCTTCAAAGAATCAGTTGGGTAGTATTACCTGTATTTCTTTTTTTGTGGAATAGTTTGTAGAGTATTGGTATTAGGTCTTCTATGAAGGTCTGATAGAATTCTGCACTGAACTCATTTGTTCCTGGGATTTTTTTTTGTTTGGGAGGCTTTTGATGACTGCTTCTATTTCTTTAGGTGTTATGGGACTGTTTAGATGGCTTATCTGATCCTGATTTAACTTTGGTATTCGGTATCCTTCTAGAAATTTGTCCATTTCCTCTAGATTTTCCAGTTTTGTTGAGTATAGGCTTTTGTAGTAGGATCTGATGATTTCTTGAATTTCCTCAGTTTCTGTTGTTATGTCTCTCATTTCTGATTTTGTTAATTTGGATACTCTGTCTCTGTGCCCTCTAGTTAGTCTGGCTAAGGATTTATCGATCTTGTTGATTTTTTCTCAAAGAACCACCTCCTGGTTTTCTCCATTCTTTGTATAGTTTTTGTATGATTGTTTGTTTGTTTTTTCTTTGTTGATTTCTGCTCTGAGTTTGATTATTTCCTCTGTCTACTCTTGGGTGTATCTGCTTCTTTTGTTGTAGAGCATTCAGGTATGCTGTCAAGCTTCTATTGTATGCTCTCTCCAGTTTCTTTTTGGAGGCACTCAGAGCCACAGGTTTTCCTCTTAGCACTGCTTTAATTGCAACTTATAAGTTTGGGTATATTGTGCTTTCATTTTCATTAAATTCTAAAAAATCCTTGATTTCTTTCTATATTTCTTCCTTGACCATGTTAACATTGAGCAGAGCATTGTTCAGCTTCCATGTGTATGTGGGCTTTTTGTTGTTTTGTTGTTATTAAGGACCAGCCTTAGTCCATGGTGATCTGATAGAATGCATGGATGTATTTCAATCTTCTTATATCTGTTAAGGCTTGTTTTGTGACCGACTATATGGTCAGTTTTGGAGAAGGTTCTGTGAGGTGCTGAGAAGAAAGTATATTCTTTTGTTTTCGGATGAAATGTTCTATAGATGTCTTTTAATTCCAATTGGTTCATAACCTCTGTTAGTTTCGCTGTGTCTCTGTTCAGTTTCCCCTTCCATGATCTGTACATTGGTGAGGGTGGGGTGTTGAAGTCTCCCACTATCATTGTGTGTGTTGCAATGTATGTTTTGAGCTTTAGTAAGGTTTCTTTTATGAATGTGAGTGCCCTTGGATTTGGAGAATAGGTGTTTAAGATTGAGAGCTCATCTTGATAGATTTTTTCTGTGATGAGCAAAAAGTGTCCTTCCTTATCTTTTTCTTTTTTCTTTAGAACTTTTTGTTGAAAATCTATCTTACTTGATATTAGAATGGCTACTCTAGCTTGTTTCTTGGGACCATTTGCTTGGAAGGGGTTTTTTGGGATTTTTTTTTTTTTTTTTTTTTTTTTGCAACCTTTTACTCTGAGGTAGTTTCTGTCTTTTTCTTAGAGATGAATTTCCTATATGCAGCAAAATGCTGGATCCCGTGTACGTATCCATTCTGATAGTCTATGTCTTTTTGTTGGGGAATTGAGTCCATTGATGTTAAGAGAAATAATGGAATAGTGATTGTAGTTTCCTGTTATTTTTGTTGTTAGAGGTAGACTTATGTTTGTGAGCTTTTCTTCTTTAGTTTTTTTTGCGTGATTATTTTTTTGCTTTTCTTTGGGTGTAGTTCCCCTCCTTGTGTTGGATTTTTTTCATCTGATATCCTTTGTAGTGCTGGATTTGTGGACAGATATTGTGTAAATTTTTTCCATGGAATATCATGGTTTCTCCATCTATGGTAATTGAGAGTTTTGCTGGATATAGTAACCTGGGCTGGCATTTGTGTTCTCTTAGGGTCTGTATGATGTCTGTCTAGGATCTTCTACCTTTCATAGTCTCTGTTAAGAACTCTGGTGTGATTCTGATTGGTCTGCCTTTATATGTTACTTGTCCTTTTTACCTTACTGCTTTTAGGATTCTTTCTTTGTTTTGAACATTTGGTGTTTTGACTATTATGTATCGGGAGGTGTTTCTTTTCTGGTCCACTCTATTTGGAGTTCTGTAGGCTTCTTGTATGTTCATGATCATGTCATTCTTAAGGGTAGGGAAGTTTTCTTCTCTGATTGTGTTGAAGATATTTACCGTGCCTTTTAGTTGGTATTCTTCGCCCTCTTCTACACTTATTATTCTTTGGTTTGGTCTTCTCATTGGGTCCTGGATATCATGGATGTTTTAGTTTAGGAGATTTTTGGTTTTTGCATTTTCTCTGCCTGTTCTGTCGATGTCTTCTATGTTGTCTTCTGCCCCTGAGATCCTCTCTTCCATTTTGTGTAGTCTGTTGGTGATGCTAGCATCTATGTCTCCTGATTTTGTTTTTAGGTTTTCTATCTTCAGGCTTGTCTCGCTTTGTGATTTCTTTATTGTTTCTGTTTCCATTTTCAATTCTTTCACCTGTTTGGTTGTGCTTTTCTGTAGTTCATTGAATGATTTTTGTGTTTCCTCTTTAAGGGCTTTTATTTGTTTACGTGTGTTCTACTAATTCTCCTGTAATTGTTTAAGGGAGTTATTCATACGCTTCTTGAAGATCTCCATCATCATGAAGTATGATTTTTAAGTCTACATCTTGTTTTTCTGGTGTATTGGGAAATCTGCTACTTCCTTTGATGGGAGAACTTGGTTCTGATATTGCCAGGTTTCTTGGTTTCCATTGCATAGGTTCTTGCACTTTCCTCTTGACATCTTGTTATCTGTGATCTAGTTGTCTCTGATTGGAGCTTGTCTCTCCTGTGGGTCTGAGGGTCCAAAGACTCAGGAAGGAGATTGCTCCTTGGTGTTTGGCTCTTTGTGGTCAGGCAATGAGTTCTGTTGGCAGTGACTCAGTTCCATCTCTGTGGGCTCAGGTGGTAGAGCACTTTGTGAGGCTGTTCTGGGAGCTCAGCTGTCTGCAGGCAGGTCTTGTTTTCTGTTGACAGTCACTTGGCCCTCTCTCTGGGCCAGAAAAGACCCCGTCCCAGAGTACACCACGATATCTGCCCTCCAAGAGTTCCAGGAGTTCCCTCCCCAGATATCCGGTGGGTGTGGGGATATCCCCAGATATCCGGTGGCAGCCTTCTTATGGGCTCGGGTGGGAGAGTACTTGTGAGGCTGATCTGGGTTCTCAGCTGTCTGCATGCCAACTTACTTATTTATATATTTGTGAGTAAAAAAACACTTGTTAAGAATTATGGTTAGTATAGCTAATGTAAAGCTTCAGAATTAGTTGAAAATGGCCCTGTGCCATTTACTTAATTACTAAAGTTACTGTCTGACTCTCAGTTTTAGCGTGTTTGTGGAAAGACACAGAAGATTGCGTCCTCCTTCTGTTTTCAGCTCAGTCCTAGTGACCTGCTCTGTGATAGGTTATATTGAATGTGCTGATGAAGATTGATCTTGATGTTATTGGTGACTTTTACCTTTTACTTGTTCTTCTAACAATATAAATCTCTACTTGATAAAAATTTTTATTAACTTTAACTGATCTAAAAACACAAAATTTGTACATGTCAATGTTGTTTTGACACTTGTGTGTAGTCCTAACTAAAGGTCTTCTTCCAGAGCTCCAGCACTTCTACAAGACTGTTAGCTCCATGACTAATAGTCACTAATGACAACAAAACTTGTTGGATTTTGTTTTTTGTTTTGTTTTTCACTTTCTCATAAAATTCTCTTTTATTTTAGGCAAGAAGATGAAAATTTTAACAGCCTTTTACAAAATGGTGTTAATTTAAACAATTCACCAAAGGAAAAATTCAAAATTAATGATAAAAAGGATTTTAAGTTATCTGAGTATGATTTGAATATTGAAGAGCAGATAGCTCTGATTGAAAAAGATGTTGATTCAAAAGCCACTTCTGCTGACTCTCGCCAATTAGACCATATCAACATGAACCTTAATAAACTTGTGACCAATAATATTTTTCAACCAGAAATCATGGAAAGATCGAAGATGCAGGATATAGTGCTTGGAACAGGCTTTGTAAGTATTCATCCTAAAAATGAAGCTGAGCATATAGAAAATGGAAATAAGTTTCCAAATGTGGAGTCCATAAATAAGGTAAATGGTCTTTCTGAAGACACTCCACAGTCTCCTGGTAGGATTGAACCACAGAATACCAGTTCTTCTGCTGACATGGGTATTTCTAAAAGCACGGAAGATCTATCTCCTCAGAAAAGTGGTCCAACTGGATCTGTTGTGAAATCTCTTAGTGTAACGAACATGGAGACTGGAGGCTTAAAGATGTATGACATTCTTGGTGATGATGGTCCTCAGCCTCCAAGTGCAACAGTCAAAATCGCACCTACTGTGGATGGGAAAAACATAGTCAGGAGCAAGTCTGCCACACTGCTGTATGATCAACCCCTGCAGGTGTTCACTGCTTCTTCCTCATCTTCTGAGTTACTATCAGGTACAAAGGCAGTTTTCAAGTTTGATTCAAATCATAACCCTGAAGAGCCAGATATAAGAGCTCCCACAGTACCTGGCCCACAGTCTGCACCTCAACTGTATGGTCCTCCACAGTATAATGTCCAATACAGTGGCGGTGCTGTAGTGAAAGACAACAGTTTGTGGCACCCTAAAGCAAATGCACAAATAGATCCTGTCAGTTTTCCTTCTCAGCGCCTTCCAAGATCTGAGAGTGCAGAAAATCACAGTTACGCAAAGCATTCTGCCAATATGAATTTCTCTAACCATAACAATGTTAGAGCCAATACTGCATACCACTTACATCAGCGACTCGCCCCAGCCAGACATGGAGAAATGTGGGCTCTCTCCCCAAATGACCGGCTAGTGCCAGCAGTGACTCGGACTACTGTTCAGCGACAGAGTAGTGTGTCTTCAACAGCTTCTGTAAGTCTTGGTGATCCTGGTCCCACAAGGCGCACTGAAGGAGATTATTTATCATACAGAGAGTTACATTCAATGGGAAGAACTCCAGTCATGTCAGGATCACAGAGACCTCTTTCTGCACGTGCGTACAGCATTGATGGCCCAAATACATCAAGGCCTCAGAGTGCCCGGCCCTCTATTAGTGAAATACCAGAGAGAACTATGTCAGTTAGTGATTTCAATTACTCACGGACTAGTCCTTCAAAAAGACCCAATGCAAGGGTTGGTTCCGAGCATTCTTTATTAGATCCTTCAGGAAAAAGTAAAGTTCCTCACGACTGGCGGGAACAAGTACTTCGACATATTGAGGCCAAGAAGTTAGAAAAGGTAACTGAACATGAGTTTTTTATTTTCTTTATGAATTTTTTTAAAGAAATGCTTCATCCTTTGGTTTTAATCAGTGAAATAAGACACTCTGAGTTATTATCTATTTATAGTCTGTTTTCCCCGTTGTTGGGAACATAGTTCTATATTCTATATTTTAACTGAGGCCAGGACAGGTGAGCTGTTTGTGCAAGCTGCTTTCACACTCCTCAAAGTCTCTGGTGGGCATGCTTGTATGGCTCTTGTAGCTAGTACACACATACTAGATCAGTATGTACACCAGCTGTGTCCAGTGCTTTCTGCTCAGTACCAGTGATTATGTAAAGATACTAAGAGAATACCAGTTTAGTGTATAGTTACTAAAATAGCAAAATGCATTTTCAAGTATAAATATTTCATCAAAAGCACTTTTTTCTCTCTCCAGTTTGTATTAAATGAACTAACATCATCACTGACACAGATGACTCTGGCATGGCATTTATTTTGACAGTGCTAGATTGCATCTCTGGTATACTTAACAAGTCAGTTGAGTATTTTTGACTGTAATGCAACTGGGACATGTTGGTAAAATAACTAATGCTTGTGTTCTTCATAACCTTACTGGTAAACTGTGTCTTTTGAAATAAATTGAAAAACTAAATCCTGTAAAGTTGATGTCACTACATTGCCACATGGCTCACACGTATAAAGAACACTCTTTAAGACAGGCATGGTCTCATACCACTGTAACTGCAGCACTTAGAGGCTACAGGACAGTCACCAGTCTGAAGCCAGCCCGTGCTACACAGTGAGACTGTGTTTCCTCTGCTCACCTGCTCCCAAATATTTTATTAAGACTCAGCACATGTATATGCATATATACATATATTTAAGTATATATATTTACATATGTGTATATATAGGTTTTATTCAAAATTACTATTTCTTAGTAAATACATAATAAATTCTATATACAGCTGAACATATCTAGTCTACTATTTTTAAATTCCTTAAATATTTTGAGAAAAAAAATGCCTAAAATGTGATTATTACCTTCTAACTAGTTGTATTAAATCTCAGCCTGTAATTGCTAGTTTTTTAGCTAATATCTGTGAGCTATAGCTACTTCATCTTTTCTGTTTGCTGTAACTCTAGAGCACACTGTTAAGGCTGTGTCCATTTTGTTGGGAATTTTAGATTTTCTTAAGCTGAAAGGATGTGCATGGCTCTAATTTATAATAAACCTGTATTGCATGTGTAGAAATGTACTTTAGGGGGAAAGGGTATTGTCAAAGAGGAGGCTGTTTGAGAGACACAGTTAAGAGTGAATGAACTGCTTATCAGTTGAGATACAGGAATTCAAGAGACTTTTAGAGTAGAGTAGACATCCTTAGCATTTGTTTCTGGTTGAATTTAGGTACTGTGAATAAGAGACATTAGGTACTGTGAATAAGAGACAGAACTTGAAGGTTTTTGCTATGTGTAATTGACTGTTAAGAATTCCACTATTAGCAGATACAAAGGAGGGGTTTCTTATATAGAGGAAGGTTTTTATTTGCTGTATTTTACAGTGTAAGTAGCTGTTCTCTCACTCTTCTGTTTGGTAGGAGTGTGTCTGGACTTCGGTAAATACAAAGCAAGTAACACCTGGCTCATTATTGAGTGAGCTTTTTAGCTTCTCTGTTTCCTATTGCATAAAATATTAATTTATAAATTTGATACAGTTTCTTAGGAAATATGACAGTAATTTTGTAGTTGTGTCCTGGAAGTCAAAAACTAATTCAGTGAATTAATGAAATAGAAAACTTGTGAGAACAGAAACTGGGTCACTGGATACAAATCCATAGCTGACTGACAGGATAGCTCTCTTTCCTAAGATACACACAGTTTATTTTGTTAAGTGGAGTTGTCCTTGTTGTTAGGCTTCCACAGTCCTGCTTCATAGAGTACTCCGTGACTAGTGAGTATGCTGTAGTACAGGCCAGCTTACTGGTTAGGAAATATTTCTAACAAATACCAAAATAGCATTGCTCTTACCTGTAAGTCTGCTGTATTCTTTCTAGACTATATTCTTCAGATTTTGTTTTTCTCTTCTCCTCCATTCTATAGTTGACCTAGAACCAACCCGTTTCCACCCCCTGGAAGTGCTGGAGTTACTACCACCACACCCAACTACCAGTTTTTAAATGTTTAAATTACATTTAGTGGGATGTGGTGTGTGTGCGTGCGTGTGTATTCGTGTGTGTACATGCACAGTGGTCAAAGGAAAACTTGAAGGGGTCACCACAACATGAGGAACTTAATAAAGGGTCTCAGCATTAGGAAGGTTGAGAACCACTGCCCTAGAACTTTGTTATCACTGAAGTATGTACTCAGCCATATTTTCCTGCTATTAGATGACCGCCAACTACATGGAACAGCAATGCCTGGGACATTATGTCTAGCATTTAATCAAGTTAACATGTTAAAATTAATACCTTAGAATCCACAAAGTAAGAAGCAATAATTTTATAGGTTTTTTTTTTCCTTTTGCAATTGTTTATTATTTCTTGGTGTTATCAACTTCAAATCTAGAGAAGGTATAGTTTCCTAAGAGCAATATGTAAATAGTTATTTTTTCAATTCCCTATTTTAGTAACAGTCCCTAAATATGGTTTCCCTAAACATTTCTTAAATATGGTTTCCCTAGTTTAGCCATCAATCCCCTAACTTCAGCTTCAGGGGATCTGACTCTTCCTCCTGGTCTCTGTGGGCATCTACATACATGATTATACATACATATGTGCACAGACATATGTACAAATAAAACATAGAATGTCTTTTTAAAAGTTGCATTTTAAAATTTAAAATACTTTTTAAAATGTGGAAAATAAATTTTGAAAGAGTGAAATGACTTGATATCTAGGTGTTTATCACAAATGCATTTGGCTATAGCATGTATGTTTAAATATTGACATTATTCAACAAGAGAAGTTCTGTAGAATGAAGAAGAGCTTTCAGAAATCTGACACAGAATTACTAACTGCTAGTAAATTCATCTGATAATAAAAAGTTGCTTATATACAACTGCATATCAATTAATATATGTGCCCAGATTCTATTTCTTACATATATAATATATTAGGCATAAAAATGGTAGTATTTAATAAACAAAAGCAACTATACATTTGTACTTTGTTGATTCTTAAATATCAGAATGGTTGCGATTATACCTGTTCTTCATGTGTATGTTTGTTGTTATGTACCGTTTATACCAATTCCTTTTGAGCTCTGAATTCAGTGTTGCATGATAGTTGTTTGTGGGGTTACTCGTAAATAAATCTGTGTGTATAACATGTCTTGTGGACTTTGCATGCTATACTAATCTCTGTAACTCTACTCTCTTTATTCAGAGTGTGCTGTCAAGGTCCTTTAATTCCAATCTTACTGCTATAAGCAGTTCTCACTGTGGCAGCTCTAGGGATCTGCATGGCAGCCAGGGCAGCCTTGCCCTGAGTGTTGCAGACGGAAGAGGTTCTGGTGGGCACATTTTTCGAGTGAGTACCTACTGTAGGCTAGTACTTGTAGCACATACATGAGAGAAGTCAGACCACATTTTAGCATGTCTAGGGGGAACTTCAGTTAGAAACCTTTGTATTTCCTGAGTAGACTTAGTTCTACAATTTCTG
Organism: Micromys minutus; assembly: GCF_963924665.1. Taxonomy (NCBI): domain Eukaryota; kingdom Metazoa; phylum Chordata; class Mammalia; order Rodentia; family Muridae; genus Micromys; species Micromys minutus. The sequence continues at coordinate 5,180,600 of NC_137955.1, read as the reverse complement.
TCCCTGTTTCTTTGGTTGTCACTTGTTAATGATTTATCCAGCAAGATATATAAGTCTAGTAATAAGCACTATATGCACCGGAGTTTAATTATAGAATATGATTAAATATGAGAACGTTGTGAAAGTATCAGCCGAAAGGAAAAATCTATATACTTAATTGAACACATTTCATCATGGTTCTTAGTGGTGAAAGATTTATTATTCTAGTGAAAGCTTAACAGTAAATACAAGTCTGTTGTGGCTCAGTAAGGACATACAGCCGCTAAATAAATATTACTGTCAGCTCTGAAAGCCCTCTTTCTCTACAGCCTTATTTTATTCCTTCTTGTAGGTAACTTCCACCTGGACCCTTTGGTCTTAGGCTCTTTACTTTTTTGTCAGTCCCCCTCTGCCTCCATCCCTGGCTGTGCTCTGTTACGTTCCAGAGCAGGAGCTGTTTCCCAGGTTCAGTTTGTTGTGGCTGCCCTGAGCTGGTCTTGGCCTGTGCTCTTGCCCTTAGCCATTACTTGATCTCTTTGCTATAGAGCAGCAGCAGTCATTGGAGCATCTTAGTTAAAAGAGAAAGGAAAGGCTGAGCCAGCCTTTGATTTTAGCAGATCATGAGTGGCCTTCATAGTAATCTAGAACAGTTGTTCTTTCCAAATTTGTTTTTACACTAACATTTTGCCTTTATTTGTATTAAATTTAAAGCCTGTGTGGCTTGAAGTTTAGCTTCTCACTCATAATATGCATATTGTTTTTACAGAGTGCAGAAGCATAGCTATCTGTTCAGGCTGGAGTTTAAGTTTCAAGCATTGAGCTATACTGATCATTACGTATTCTAGAAATACGTTACAATAAGAGAAGAAAATGGAATACATCCTGTTAGTAGACCAGCTTAGATCAGATCACGTGAAAAAGTGCTTAGATGTGCATTGAACTAGCAACTAACTGGACATGATAGGTCTTTTGTATGTTTTTTTAAGATTAAATTCCAAATCCTCAAAATTGTACATATTCCATGGTATATTATAATAGAGTGTATTTTGAGTTATTTTTCAAGATAAAATTGACATTTCTTTGCTGTGAGGGATATACTATTTTGAAAAATTGAAAATGATAGTAAAACATACTGTTTTTTATGTTCTAAATTGTGTGTACTTAGCATAAGCTTACTATAAATATCTATATTTTATTCATATTCTATGTATAATAAAGATTCGGGGAGAATGACATTGAACCTGTTTTTTTCCCTTTAAGATTATCATTAAGTTAAACTGTAATGAGTAAATATTTAGCATATGAAGATAAGAATTTTAAGAATTATCTATTCATTTTATGTATGTGAATACACTGTAGCTGTCTTTAAACACACCAGAAGAGGGCATCTATCCCATTATATATATGGTGGTTGTGAAGCACCATACAGATGCTGGGAATTGAACTTGGGATCTTTGCAAGAACAGTCAGTGCTCTTAACTACTGGGCCATCTCTTCAGCCCCCTCAAATTAATTTTTAAAGCATTTCTGTAAATCAGTGCCTTTAAAATATCAAGCTAATGTTAGTGTGACAGAATTAAGCACAGGTTTTATATAGTTAGCTTAGGGGATTGCACATCATTGTATTTGAGGGAGTGTTCTATGTAGAACCATGAGGTCTAAACAGGAGCAGTTCATTTTCTTTTAATCAAAAACACTTTTCTTAGTGCATAACAGTAATGTATTAGTTCCTTTTTAATACTGGCGAGAATTTAACCACTGACTACATTTATTGATTAGAGATACTAATTTAGGAGTATAAAAAAAGAACAAAAAAAGGTATATATTATGAACTTTTTCATATTACAGGAACTATGTACTTTGAAGAAGGTTAAAGGTACAGAAGGGAGTGATGATTACAGCATGTGATCTGAGTCTGCAATCTAGCAATATTTCCTCTCCTTTCATGAGTCATCATTGTTTTGTTTCACATCTAAAGTACATTATTTGTTTACTTTTTCCTTCCTCATGTGAAGCATCCTCAGACATCCAGTCCAGGAGATTGTTGCCAAGATGATAGATTCATGTCAGGAGAACAGAACCACCCGTCGGGTACACTTAGTCACAGAGATCTTCCAGACAGCTTGATGAAAGTAGGTGCTCACGCCAGAGAAATGAGCTTGCTATGGTTTGCAGTGGCTGAATTTGAAATCTCACATACTTGGACTAAAAATATTTTATGAGACCTTTCTTGCATTTATTATGTAGGATTATTTTTAAATGATTCATAAATACAAGATAGAACTTGACTCTGCTATTTTCCAGTTTATTCTGTGATATTTCATACTAGAGAATTATTTTACAGTTACATTGGTTTCTGTAGTTCCACCTGCTTATTTTGATCAAGAAATTTTTCATGTTCTTGACAATAAACCTGTTTGGGAAGTTAGAAGATGACTTTATCCTAAATTCTGCATTCTAGACTCTTTTACTGTTAACTAAAAACATTTGAAAATCTTTAGATATAATTACAAATCATCTTGAAAGACATTTATATATATAGTAGAACATTTATATATAATAGGTCATTGTGGGTTTTAGTATTTTGTAGATAAAAACTTATAGAAAAATTACTTTGGCAATGTTAAGAGGTAATTTTCATTCTCAGCCATTCTTTTTTATTTTAATCAATTATATGCCTGTAGTGTAATCATATAGAACTATGAGTCATGTTTATTATCTAAAACTCTTAATTAGCTCTTGAAGGTAGACATCTAGCTATCAATACATGCTTACTTATTTTATCCCTTTTCCTTTTGATTCAGATTTGTCATTCAGTTTCTTTTTCTTTTCAACATACATCTTTATAACTTAGTTCTTCACTTTTTTTAATTTCATGAGACATTGGCTAAACATAGCTTAATATGTTCTTATATTTAATACTGATTAGACAAAACCAAGTGGCTTGGTGTCTGCATTTCCCAAGACTAGGATAGGCTCAGTGTAGTAACCACACGTGCTTTAGCACTTGAAACCCAAGACTGGAAGATCAAGAGTTTGAGGGAGAGTCAAGCAAGAAAGACAACTCAGTGGATAAGGGCAGTTGTCTTCAGGTCTGATAATAGTGAGCTCAGTCTCTGGAACCTACATGGTGGAGAGAGAGAACAGACTTACACGTCATGGCCGTGCATTCACTTACATGTACGCATATATATACACATAAGTGTTACTTAACAACAGCAACAAAAGGCCATTCCAGGTGTCTGGGAGGTGGAGTTGTAACTGGGACAGACCATTTGCCTGGTATGAAGAAGGCATTATCTTGGTTTTTGTCAGAGGGGATAATGAAATTGCATATGGAATAAATAGAAAATACTGTCGAATTTTATGTAAATAGCAGAACAGTAGCACAGCCAGGTAGAGCACTTTTGATAGAGTAGTAGCTTTAAGTCTACAGTATCCAGTAACAAACACCTAGAGTGCATTTGCTCCAGACATGTAAGCATAATGCAGTGCCTAACCTAATATAAGATGTGTCCTAGAATATCATTTTTGTCCACTGACCTAAGCTTGAGAATTAACTAAAGTTTTAGTGTAGCAAAAGTGTCCTTTTCGAATAAGTTTTCTTATTAAACACCAAACTTTTTTGTACTTTTAGCAAGGTAAAGTTTACAACATACAGTTCTGAATCTTTTGCCAAATTTATAATTTTGGATAATTTTAAGGAAATTTTGTTTTCTGTTACTTTCTGCTTGAAAACTACTTTTCTGTTAGTCCACAAGGATATTTTAAGTGATTAAATAACTGAAGCATTTATTTTCTCTTTTGTGTAAATGTATTTTTACATATGAACATTTACGATATAAATGTAGACTTAGTTACTTCTTAGCTAGAGTCTTCATAGACCAGAATAAGCTATTTGCTACAAATGTAATCCGAAGTCTAAATCCAGGGTCAGTTTCTTAACACATGGGTGGTATTAAAGGTGGTTTAAATCTGGTAGTGGGTTTTTTTTTTTTTTTTCTCTAGTAGGAAAAAAAAAAGGTAGAGCATCAGTACTTAAGTTTTGGGGTTTTATTATTCCACAGAAGTAATATTTAGAGAGCTTGAAAATTGGTGATACATGCACACATACATAAACAATAAATCACATAGCTAAATTATTAATAAATCACATTGTTACTTCTGAAAAGGAAGAAATAAAGGTAACAAATAAATTCAAATTAAGAAAAAGCTATACTTGTAAAGTATATTTTTCCAGAGGAAAAGCATTTTTAAAAAATACCTTTTTCTTTTCCTTTATTATTATTATTATTATTATTATTATTATTATTATTATTATTATTATTATTATATAAGTACACTGTAGCTGTCTTCAGGCACACCAGAAGAGGGCATCACATCTCATTGCAGATGGTTATGAGCAACCATGAGGTTTCTGGGATTTGAACCCAGCACCTCTGGAAGAGCAGTCAGTGCTCTTAACCGCCAAGCCATCTCTCCAGTAATGGGTAGCGGTGGTACATGTCTTTAATCCCATCATTAGGGAGATAGAGGGTGGATCTCTGATTTTGAGACCAGCCTGATCTACTGAGTGAGTTCCAGGACAGCCAGGGATACAAACCTTATCTTGAAAGACAAACAGAATGCACCTTTTGTGTATGTGTGTTATGATTTGGTATGAAAAGATACCCTTCTAATAGGCTAACAGATTTAAGGTTATTTTTAGTATATAAAGATATATATATATATAGTTAAGGGGTTTTTTGATATACTTGCTTTCTATTTTAACATTTGGTCAAAGTAACAGTAGATTTATATCTTAACAGAAAAGCAATTTATTTAAAATACAGATGAGGCCTTCATTTAAAATTTTCCATTAGATTCAATCAGTAAACATTCAAACAAGTTTAGAATTAAGAAAGTAATAACTTTTCTTTTGGAAAAAGAGTTCTAGAGAAATACAGTGGTTTGCAAGAATACAGTGTTTTAATAAAATGGTTTAGAAGAAGATAGTAACTCAGTATTGAATGGTGTAGATTGTTAACACTATAGTGCTTTTGTATTAATCTAAGAAGAATATTAAGATAATTTATGTTTTTCTTAGATGCCTTTGAGTAATGGACAAATGGGCCAGCCTCTCAGGCCTCAGGCAAATTATAGTCAGACACATCATCCCCCTCAGGCGTCTGTGGCAAGGCATCCCTCTAGAGAACAACTAATTGATTATTTGATGCTAAAAGTGGCCCACCAGCCTCCATATCCACATCCCCATTGTTCTCCTAGACAAGGCCATGAGCTGGCAAAGCAAGAGGTAAGACTGATCAAGACTGTTTGAAATAGGAAATTAAAACTTTTCATATATCTTTATAGATGAATAGCAATAACTCCATATAGAATTTTAACAGTAGTTTTTACCTTATTGTTTTATTTATAAAGTTTTGTTTTCTAAAGCATTAAACTTTGTAGTTTTTAACTTGGCTTTATGATCATGTAACATAAGATTTAGCGTTGGGTTTTTTTTTTTTTTTTTTTTTTTTTTTTTTTTTTTTTTTTTTTAATTCTAAGGCTATTGCTTAAATGGTGCTCCGGTAGGTTTTCTAATAAGACTGTAAGTAGTAGACCATTTAGTCTCCAACCACACCAGAGTCTTGGCTCTTAGAGTTGGAAATTCAACTATAGTCTCCAGACTGGGTTGAAGGTTTGGTCTTCGAGATGTATAGGTCATAATTCCATATGCATTAGTGGTTTACTTATGAGATAATGATGATAGCATTGAAACCTCTGGTAGTGATCATTTTGTTTTGACTGAGTGTGTAAACAGGAGCTTCCTGTAATAGAAATTTAGCTTCTGTCTCCCACTATATACAGCACCCTCAAGGCTGAGGCTGGACAGTAGTATATCCAAGGCCAGCTTGGATGCATCAGATAATCCAGGCTAGCTTAGTGAGACCCTGTGTCAAAATACAAGCCAACACTTAAGGTCTACACAGCAGATTTCAGGTTAGCCAGGACTGCTTGGTGAGACCTTGTCTCAAGAAAATGTTTCTGGATTCTCATTTTACAGTCATTTCTAAAATTGCCATCAGTTGATCTGATCTCAAAATCCTAACTCCCCCGAAGCATAAAACAGGGGGAATGAGGAGTTGATTTCTTAAAACCTGAATGTCATTGTCTTATTATGGCTTATCTTATACCAGTGACAGCATGGAATTTAGATGATCTGTAAGTGAACACTAGTGAGAATATGTGTATGTGTTCTGTCGGTATGCACCATGCCATTAAAATTCATGCTGGCCAAAAGTTAAAATAGGGCCAACATCAGTTGATCAGCTTAAGCTCATAAGTGGTTAAGTTGGAGCTACACTGTAATCGCACTGTGCCTTTAACTCACTAACTCATTAGCATCAGTGCTGCTCTACGCTGCCATGTCACTTCCTGTCCCTCAGCTGCCCAAAGGGGTTAATAAATCCTGAGTATTCTGTTATAACCCACCAGTATATAAATAGAACAGTGTATATTTTTCTGATACAGTAATATCTCCTTTATTTTCATATTGAATCAGATTCGAGTAAGAGTGGAAAAGGATCCAGAACTTGGATTTAGTATATCAGGAGGTGTCGGGGGTAGAGGAAACCCTTTCAAACCTGATGATGATGTAAGTTGTTATTTAATATGTCCTTGGACATTCATAAAGTGTCATTTATTAATCTCATACTTAAGTGAAAATGTAAATCTGTATGGCTCTGATTCTTCGGCTTTCTTTATTTCCTTTGATTTTTGAAATTTGATCATTTCATGTTGTTTGAAGGAAAGAATTTAATGAAAAATGAGAATATTGATATTGCCAAGTTATTTCTAGTTTTGTTATTGCTTCTCAAAAAGCCATAGATGTGATATTGCTACACTGATAAAGTCAGAGACAGAAAGTATTTGACCTGTCAGAGTGTTATTTTTAAAAGTCAAGGAGATAGTTTCTACTATATTCACATACTAGCATGTATTGACAAAAAGGATTTCCTTATTACTGATTCATGCTTTCAGGTTGTAGTTTGGGAATAAATAATTATTTTTTGTTATTGTTTATTAAAGGGCATATTTGTAACAAGGGTACAGCCTGAAGGACCAGCATCAAAATTACTACAGCCAGGAGATAAAATTATCCAGGTAATTAAGCCAAGAGCCTTTTTATTTTATTTTATTTTTTCATTTTACAATAATTTTCTTTTATAATACTTTCTAGCATTTATACACTTTTTATTATTAAATAAAAGATTTTGCACATTGCAAATCGTGATTATGTGTTTGATATACCATTTTAAGTTTAGAAATGTTAATATATACTAATTTAAGGGATCTACCTGGAGGGGAGTTATCATTATACAGTGAAGGATTGTTTTCCCACTGTAGGGGAACGCCAATGTGCTGAGGTGGGAGAAAGTGGTTGGGACAGGGAGCACAATGGAGGCAATGGGAGGCAATGGGAGGGCAATGGGAGGGTGAGGGGGAATGGCATTGTGGGAAAGGGATAACATCTGAAATGTAAATGTAGAGAATTTTTAAAAAAGTAAAAGACAGTATTGAATAAATTATAACAATGCAAAAGTAAAATAATGAATTGTATTAATAACAAAAAATTCAAAATTTGAGAATTTGTTGCATTTGCACTCCTTTCTTATGTTACTTGAGTCATTTGTTTTCCCTAAATACATGCACTGTGGCCTTCTCTTAGGACACAGGAGAGGCCACTTCCTCCTCCTCCACAGCTGCTGAGATAACAAGAAGTAACCTTCAAACCACAGTGATGGAAACATTAGAGCTTAAAAGCTGAGAGTAGAACTTTCAGATCGAATCCTGCTCAGCCCTTCTTAAATAGTTAACTTAACGCCTGCATCAGCAGTACATAGAATAAAATTGAAGTGATTCAAACAACGAGAGATTTTCATGATACTACAACTTTTAATTTTTAAATAGTTTTCTAACTCCGAAAACTCACAAGAACCATGTAACAAAAGTGATTGTGCTTTGACATACTCATCTGTAGTATTCACTGTTATTTTCCCTCCACACACACACACACACAGAGAGAGAGAGAGAGAGAGAGAGAGAGAGAGAGAGAGAGAGAGAGAGAGAGAGAGAGAGAGAGAGAGAGAGACCACGAGGCAGGTAGAGGGGTGAGATTATTCTGAGCCATGTGTAAGAGCTCAGTAAATAACAACTAGACTGTATATAGCCCATATGCTGGTCTTGAACCAGAGTGGTTCCTGTAAATGAGAAGTCTGGACATTGCCTCAGTTAAACCGGTAGGGTTTGGTAAGGCTGGTTTGGTAAGGCTGGGTGTACCTTCACACACACACACACACACACACACACACACACACACACACACACACACCACTTATCTGATCCTGTCTTAGACAAGTACTTCCCAACATCTGATCGCTCCACTAGGATTATCTAAGGGGCTGAGTAGAAGGCTCAGTGACAAAGAGTACTTACTACTGGCTGTTCTTCCAGAGGATGCAGGGTGAGTTCCCAGAAACAGCCATCTGTTACTCTGGTGTCAGAGCATCTAACACCCTCTTGTGGTCTCCTTGGGTACCACAAGTCTAGACACTGCCTTCAGTTTACCCTCGCAGTTTGGTCAGCCTGACACACATATGAAAGCAGAATCCCCATACACATATAAAATACAAGCTCCTGGGTTAGTTCTTCGGAGATTGCATTTCTATAAGTATATAGTACAGGGACCATTCGGCTATGTGTTTTTAATTTTACATATGTGTGTGTACAAATAATGTACTTTCTTCATGAGTGTAGAGGTCAGAGAACAACTTTAAGGAAACAGTTTTCTCCTATGATGGTGGTCCCCAGAATCAAACACAAGGCTTCCCAGATGCAATTAAGTAGCCAGTTAGTTCATCAGCCAGTATGGTCTTTTAAATTGCTAGAATAGTTCCTTTTTTCTGACAGGTTTGTGAACTGTCAGAAAATTGCAATTGAAGGTACATTTCTAAATTTTTTTTTCTAAAAGTTTTTCCTCTTTCTTCTAGGCTAATGGCTACAGTTTTATCAACATTGAACATGGGCAAGCAGTGTCCTTGTTGAAAACTTTCCATAATGCAGTAGAACTCATCATTGTACGAGAAGTTTCTTCATAAGCACTATAGACAAAAAGAAATGGGGAACGATAGCAAGATTTATGGAAGACACATGCAAGGGAAATGACTGTTTTGCTTATTTTTATATATATATATATATATATAAAGAAGAACTCAAACTGTCAGCTTGGACCTTGTACATTACTGAAATAATGGAGACTGTGGGTAGAGGGAAGAACCCCTGTACAGAAGATAAAAGACTCTTGGATTCAAATCATGAAATTTGTTGTTAGGTTTTTAAACTTAGCAAATCAAGGCTACAAAAACAAGATGATGTTGTTTTTGTATAGATGGTAGGTTTATTTTTGGATTTCGTACACATACTGACTGTATGCAAGGCAATAGTTGGCCTTGATTATAGCCAGAGACAGATGGAAGAGCTGTCTGTCTCATAGCTTTGGTGTCCTTACTTTTATCCAACTGGTATTAATGTTTTTTTTTCTGCTGAACTACTTCTTTTTCCTTGTGGGTAAGAGATTTGAAGTGTTGGCTTCTGCTGTGTGCATACTGAGGAGTGGGTAGATGAAGTTGGTGCTGGTGGGCTCACTTTTCAAGGCCAGGTTAAAGCATTATTTCCTATAAAAATCTGAGGCAGATGGTGAACAAAGTTATGAGAATGTATTTTTATTAATAGAATAATGCAATAAAATATGTAACGTCTTTTTAAAAGACATTAATTGCATTTTATGAGCTCTACAAGATCGATTCTTGTCTTAGCTGTTGACTATACATTTGCTACTGGTGATTCAATTTTTAATTTTTTTAGTTACTGAAGTTTTTAACTTCTAATGTAGAGGCATGTCCACGCATTTCTCATACTACGAAGTCCTGATACTTTTTTTTTCTTTGATAAATGGTGGTACTTGCAACCTAATTTTTATAATTAGCACTCCATCATAATCTAATTTATAATTTTTGTTTTAAGAAGCAAATGAAACTAAAAAGCCAGTTTTAAGTTTTGTATGTTATTCATAATATAAAATGTCAGAAGGTTTCAGAAAGCCTCGGGGTTTTGTTGGTCTGGCACTGCCTTGGTAAAGTGAGAGAAAACACGAGTGTGCATGGAGCTAGGAAACCAAAGCAAGTCGGAGAGACTGGCACAGCGACAGAGAATTGCTACGGAGAGTGTGGAGCAAAGCCTGGTCCTGAGGCCTGCCAGCGTGTAAAGTGTTCAGATAAAGGGCTGTTCCTACTGATGGTGTTCAATGTGAACTCCACACTTCAGAGTCTTTAAAGGGTTTCTAGATGTACCGGTGTGATAGTGTTTTACCACCAATTGCCTTTGTTCCTAGTTACTGTAACAAATACTGATAGAAGTTTATTCATTTTGTTTATCCAAACCATTAATTTTATTTGCTTTTGTTCAATATAATCAAATAAAATTTGGGTAACATGCAGTGGTAAGAAGTAATGCATGGTTATTTGGACCAGAGAAAAGTGCCATAGGAGACCAGCAACTGTTTTTAGTGGAAACTAGTGTGAAAACTTTTCTTAAAGCAATACTCAGTTCTTTTTTTAAATTTCTGAGAAGCATAATTTGGGTATTTTTAATGTATTCAGCTCTTTTCTTCAACCTTGATTAGTTGAGACTCTTATAGGACTAGCTAAAGGCACCACCTACATTATTTTTACAAAATGAGTTGGACTCATTTTCGTTTCTAGTCAAAATAGTCAGCACTTTTAAAAATATTTGAACTGAAATATTGCACTTCTTTCAAGCTGTTATCAATTGGGTATTGTACTGTATAGTTTTAATAATTTTGATTGAAACCCTTTAACAACTCTTTGTAAATTTTAACTCATTTTTAGTTGATTTTCAGTACTATTTACATAGGAATTGATTTTTATGAATATAGTAGAAGAAATGTGCTGTATTTTGATAAAATTCACTTGTATGTGTTGTAATCTCTTAAAGAATGACAAACAGCTTCTTTAATACACGCCTCGGTGTTCCCTTTGTTCTTTATGTTGGTGTTGTGAGACAGTCACATTCGCCCTTTATTGACTTCACATTTTCACAATCACTTTTAATTAGGAATAATTAAGATGCATATAATTGCACAGTTTTCAGCGATCTTAACTTGGATTGTTGTCATAATTTTGCAGAAGGATTTAGGCCTCACAGAATTGGCTTCTTTGGTCCACTGTGCATGTTCCTTGAAATAACTATGAGGGCAGCAGATATTGTGTGTACTAGCATTCTGTTCCACTGTAGTCCATCGTAGGGTTTGAAGTGTTCTTGAAAATCAGGTAAGAAACTTGTCCAAGTTTGGTATAACATAGACTAAAAGTAGAACAGGTTTAAAGAGTAAAGTGTGATACTTAAACTAGCACCCCAAGTTTTCTTACAGAATATTGGAGGAGGGATTAAAATTACACTTTGTGAGAATTCGTTATGATGACACTCTGTACCTTTCGATGAAGTGCAGAAGCCATTTTTAACTTACACTGTTCACTGAGTTGTAGTAATGACCATGCTCAAAACTGTCTTTAGCACCCACCGTGTAGCAGGTTTTTAAAACCAGATCCATCTTGTTTGTGGTAACTCTTTAAATGTTACCGAGGGGCTCAGGAGATGCTCATTCCATGTAAGCTGAGGGCTTGGGTGTGGGTCTCTAGGACCCACATAAAAAGGCCATGTGAAGCAGCGTGTGCCTGTAATTCCAGCACTGAGGAGGAAGACCAGCCTAACAGGATCTGAGCTGCAGGTTCAGTAAGAGACCCTGACTCAAAAAATAAAAAAATATATATGTAAGGTAGAGACCTATTGAGAAAGCACCCAATATTCTCGTCTGGTCTATATACATAATGTACATACATATACACTCGCATACATAAACGTGTACATACAGCATTATATTCTAGTGTTTTGGAGTTTTTTAGTTTATTCTTACCGTGTGTGTGTGTGTGTGTGTGTGTGTGTGTGTGTGTGTGTGTGTGTGTGTGTGTGTGTGTGTGTTCTGCCTACATGTATGTCTGTAAAGGTTCAGATCCCCTGGAACTGGAATTACAGGAAGTTATGTGTGTTGGGATTCTGTAAACTCCACCCCTCAGTTACCTAGCAACAGCCAGGTATACCCCACCCCTCAATTACCCAGCAGTGGCCAGGTATGCTCCGCCCCAGTGACCTGACACTATAAAAGGAGCTGCTTGACCCCTCCTCTCTCTCTCTTGGCCTCTCCTGCCCTGGTGCTCTTGCAGCCTCCCTCTTCCCTTCCCTTCCCCCCTCTCTGTCCCACGTGCTCATGGCCGGCCTCTACTCCTCTACTCCTCTACTTCTCTCTCTCTCTGCCTCTACCACCCTCTTAACTCTCCCATGACCTGAATAAACTCTATTCCATACTATACTGTTGTGTGGCTGGTCCCTCAGGGAAGGGATTCCCAACATGGGCCCCTCAGAGGCATCTCCCTTGCCCTCAGGCCTCGCTGCACCTCCATGGGCCATATGCCCCCCACTCTCTTCATCCTTCCCCTAACATTGGTGCCGTGACTCGGATCATTATCCTTTCACAACATTGGTGCCCTGTGACTTTTCCTTTCATTGGTGCCCCGTCATCTTTTCCTTACAATGTGTAGTAGAAATTATTAAAATCCCTGCCTAGAGATTCTACCCCGCCTTTGGTTATTGAGTTTCTGGATGAAAGACACACTGGCAGCCTTTACATTTACAATCAACCTTAAGCCACACAGCAGCCGGGCAGCTGCCTGCCCTCCATGCTGTTGGAATCTCCTTTTCTATCAGTAACCCTGAGTTACTACTTAGTATTTACTGTGTTCCACCTGGACTGCTCTTAACTCGTTTGGGCAGCCTTCAGTACCACATTCTTAAGGCTTAGCTAACCCATGGCAGCTTCTCATTTCTCCTCTCCTGCATGTTCCTCTCTCTCATCTCAAGCCCACAAAATCTACATGTGGACTCTGAGTTTTAAAGATAAAGTTGTATGAGTTTCTCACAGGTTTTAAATATTGATATCTTATCTTTTGGCATAGGAATACTTGAGACAAGTTCTTGCTGTGTAGCACAGGAAGAATTCAGACTCACTGTGTAGCTAGAATTCTGAATCCTCCTGCCTCAGCTCTCCTACCTCTGGCATTACAGGCTTATAGTTCAGTGCTTGGATTTCTTACTTCAGATATTACAAACATTTTCCAGTCCACAACTATTGATTGTATATTGTTACGTTTTTGTTTTTTTGAAGATTTAGCATATATATTATCATATCTCATTTATGCTTCATTATTCTTAGTAATCTTCATGCCTGCGTCACAAGGCTACTTTTCCATGTTTACTTCTGTTAGCAATGTAGATTTTCTCTGGTTTAGACCCTTAGTCCATCCAAGTTTATCACTGTGTCCGGTGGAGCTCCATCTACATGGGCTCTCTGGATCAACTGTAAAAGCCCAGTTTTTAAAAACTGAATCTTACCTGTGTGGGTATACCTGCATATATGCCAGTATTCCGTATGTATGCAGTGCCATAGAGACAGAATGGGGCATTGATCTCCTTGCACTGTAGTTACAGATGGTTGTGAGTCTCCATGTAAATTGAACCCAAACCTTGTGAAAGATCAAGAACAATCAGTGTTCTTGACCTAGGAGTGGTCTCTCCAGCCCCAGCCCACTTTCTTACTATGTGCAGTGTAAACTTTATCACATCCTGTATGTACAGGACTTTCTGAGCATCTACCTTATATTGTCCCATCAAAGTTGTTAGTTTTTTGTGAATACCTATAAACTATTATCCCATTAATAACTAACTTTATTACTTGCTTTTTATTTGTTACCTAAAACCTGCATGTATCTTAATATTTTATTCTAGCATTTCTCCTCAAGCCTCAGCATCTATCAGAGTCTCCTGCAGGGTGCCCAAGAAATTACATTTATAGAAAGTTCTCAGGTGCTACTGATGCCCACAGTCTGGAGATACCAGACTTCACTGCCTTGAGGATAATTCATCTTTGCTCCTATTTTTTTGTTTCCCCCAACTCCTGTAAATTTCATGGTAAGTTTTTGACATTTCAATTTTTAGTTATGACTAGTGTATTAGGGTTCTCTAGAGTCACAGAACTTATGGGTAGTCTCTATATATAGTAAGGGAATTTGTTGGTGACTTACAGTCTATAATTCAACTCCTCAACAATGAATGGAAGTCCAAGGATCTAGCAGTTGCTCCGTCCCACAAGGCAAGCAGGTGAAGAAAAGAGAACCTTCTTCCAATGTCCTTAAGTAGGTCTCCAGCAGAAGGTGTGCCCCAGATTAAAGGTGTGCACCACCACACTGAACTCAGAGATTGTCCTTGCCTTAGTCTCCTTGGATTCATATCCACTTTGCCTCAAGATCTCTATGCCAATATCCAAGTCAGAAACTTGTGTCTCCCAACCTCAAGATCAGGATCATGGGTGAGCCTTCCAGTTCTGGATTGTAGTTCATTCCAGATATAGTCAAGTTGACAACTAGGAATAGCCACTACAATCCACCCCTTGTCAACTTGACACAAATAATATCTCACTCATTTCCACATGAAACAGTAGCAGGTCATGAATATGCCTTACATGATACAACTATTCCTCATAAAGTTGTAAACACATTTGTAAATTTACAGTGGGGCAATATCCCTTGGGAACATTATTTTAATATTTTAAATACCAATTGATGTATTTGATGAAATACAAATGTGTTCTTAACAGAATAAAATAGAAGCATCCATATTACTTTATAATCCTTATTTCTATAACTGGTTACATGGCCTTAGCTAGTATTTATAACTACTTTCCTCTACACCCCATTCTGCATTTCCTCTACCCTCTGCAAGCACCTCAGCAGGTCTTGACTCTTTTCCTGGAGGAGGAATGACCCATACCTTCATTCCTGATGGGTCTGTGTCCTTTGTCATCCTGCTTGGATTAGGCTGTTACAGGATGACAGGATGATGTTACAGGCTGTTACGTTGACTGTAGTCACAGGACATGGTAGCACTAAGACATGCTCCTAAGGGATCTGCACTCCAGACATAATCCTTCTTGCCTCCATTGTGGAGGAGCATCCCATTTTCCCATGGTAATCTGGATCTTTCATCCCTCCTAACATAGCAAGAGGCTTAAGACCTTAGAGTATACATAGACTAAAAGTGGAATAGAAAAGGTAACCCATATAAATCGGAGCCTCAATACAAAGTAAAGCCAGGCATAGCGGTATGTACCTACAGTGCCAGGTTGCTTAGAAGACTGAGACAGGAGAGCTAGGCAGCAGAGCAGTATTTTAGGAAGCGAGAGACGGAGAAACAATGAGAATGAGCAGTAGAGGAACAGAAAAAATAGATTGCTTAAGATAACTTGTGAAAAACAAGGAAATGTAATAATAAAGGTGTTAATCACTAGAAAAGTACTTCAGTTATGAATTTGTATATACATACACATAATAGAGCTTCCAAATAGAAAATAAGTATTTACAGAAGTGAAAAAAATACAGTGTAAAATAGTAGGAGAGTGCAGTCCTCAGTTTTTTTCATTGATCAGTGAAAATTAAATGTTTGTGAATCAATAAGGAAAAAGAATGTGAACAACATGTGTACCACTTGAACTTAATTTACATGTATAAAGTGGTCCACTTCAGAATAGTAGAGAATATATTATTCTTAAGAAGTTGAATACTTGCTGGAGAGATGGCTCAGTGGTTAAGAGCACTGACTGCTCTTCCAAAGGTCCTGAGTTCAAATCCCAGCAACCACATGATGGCTCACAACCATCTGTAATGAGACCTGATACCCTCTTCTGGTGTGTCTGAAGACAGCTACAGTGTACTCATATAATAAATAAATAAATCTTTAAAAAAAAAAGAAGTTGAATACTTACCTTAGCTACTTTTCTATTGCTGTGAAGAAACACCATGACCAAAAGAATCATTTAATTGGGGGTGAAACGCCGTGACTAAAAGCATTTAATAGGGAGTGTGCTTACAGTTTGAAAGAATCTGTCCATGATCATGGCAGGGAGCATGGCCACTGGACAGTAGCTGAGAGCATACATGTTGACACAACAGCCATAAGGCAGAGAGTACTAACTGGAGATGATGTGGGCAGGGACACAACTCCAACAGGGCCACCGTACTCATCCTTCCCGAACAGTTCCACCAACTGGAAACTAGGCATTCATGTTGCCATCCTCATTCAAACCGTAACAAAACTTAACCAGTTCAATAAGATCGATTCCAAGTACCTTCTGTGACCATTTACTTCAGTCAAAACTGACACATTTTTAAGTATAGTACATAAAAATTATTAACAAAAGAGACATTGCAACATCACTTAAAGTAAAAGAAATATATATGTGAGACACTTGTTTAACACCAGTAAATAAAAATGTCTTTTCAGGTTTTCTCCGTGTTCTCCTGTGAACTCAGAGATTCAACTGCTTCTGCCTCCTGAGTGCTGGGGCTAAAGGCATGGGCCACCACCACCCTGGCTGAAATAAAAAAAACCTCAATAGACTTGTTATTAGTAAAGATAATTAAATCAATAATTTAAATCCTAACAACAAAAGGCCCAGAGATTCCCATTGTATCTATCCATGAAAACTTTAAACATTTAAAGAACAATTGATGTCAGTCCTTCTAAAACTGTTCTAAAAATTAGAGAAGAGAAAGCCTGCGAGATGGTTCATCTGAAAAGGCAGCTGACACCAAGCCTGATGAGCTGAGGCCATTCCCTAGGAATCACATGGTAGAAGGAAAAGCTAATTCCTACAAGTTGTCCTCGGATCTTCACATGATCAGCATGACACATTTGAATATGTGTGTGTGTGTGCACATACACATACTCCTTTAAGAATTAAAGCTGGGATAGCTATGTATATAATCCCAGTACTCTGGAGGCAGAGGCCAGCCTAGTCTACATAGTAAGTTCCAGGCTATCCAGGGCTACAGAGAGAGCTGTGTACAAACAAAACTAAGACAATACTTTCAAACACAATGAGGCTAGATTACCCTTATATCAAAACTAGGCAAAGATAACATAGACCAATATCCTTGATACAAAAACACTATTTACAAGAGGGAGCAGAAAGAATGTAAGGATAAGAGAAAGAAAGTGAAGTATTGTAGGATTATGACGTCTGGGCATTACATGACCATTCACTTTTAGTCTCAGCATCTGTAATTCTGTTCACAATTATGTAAATAACCCCTCTGTCATGCTCTTGTAGCCAACTAATTAAACTCATTGAGTGACACACACACACACACACATACACAATCCTAAATACAATACTAACAAGCCAAATTCAACTTTACACTAAAGAATTTTTCACCCTAATGAATATACCTGAAATTCAGTATACAAAATCAAAGAATAAAAAGTGTGTGCATTATAAAAAAGTAAAAATCATGTGGTCATTAAAGTCAACATAGGATCAAATTTCACACCTTCATGTCATTAAAACAACAATAACAACACACACACATACACACAAATGTTGCTGGGATTAGCAGCTAAGATCATTTGCTATGCAAGCATGATAACCATGTTTGAGTCACCAGCATCTGTAAAAAAGCACCAGGCATGACCAGGCTTGTATATTCCCAGCCTTAAGGATGGAATTACTGACCAGCCATGCTAGCCAAAACTGAGTTTCAGATTTAGTGAGCTCCTCTCTCAGAAGAATAAGTCAGAACAATGGGGGAGGAAGTACCTGACAACCTCTTACCTATACACACATGCCCCTTCTCAACAAGGAAGAAAAACATACATGAAAATTCCATAGGTAATATTGTGTTCAGTGATGGAAGGCTGAGTGAGAGCTCTTTATTCAAGATTATTTGTTTATTTTTAATGCAATCATTTTTTATTGGATATACTTACATTTCAAATGTTAACACCTTTTCCAGATTCCCCTCTAGAATCCCCCTCTCCAAGACTTGATGACTTAAGAGAATTATCAACAAAGTGAAAAAACAACCTAAGAGGTTGATATTCAGAATATTTAAAGATCATCTACCACTGAACAAAATGACTTGGATAGGTATTTCTCCAAAGATTGTATAAATCTTAGTAACACGCCTCCTAATCCTTTCCAAGCAGTTCCACCAGCTGGAACTCAGACCTCAAGTCATCCAGATATCTGAGCCTGTGGGGGCCATTCTCGCATGGACCACCACATGGTCTCCATAGACAGTAGCTATGGTATGGTGTAAAGTGCATTTACTCCAACTCAAAAGTTCCCATACTCTTTGTTTTGACTTTTAAAGTCCAATTACAACACCCTATAAAATAAAAAAGCAAATTACGCTCTAACATACAGTGATACAATATATATGTCACCTTTTCAAGTGAGGAGAAAGAACACAGGAAATACTGGGCCAAGGCAAGGCTGAAATCCATCAGGGCAACCTCTGTCCTGTAACACCATGTCTGATGTCAAAGGACCTAGATGGCTCTTCCTTCCAGTTTTGCTGACTGCAGTACACTTCTCTCTCTTGGGTTGGTTTCACTCACTGCAGACAGCTCTTCCTGGCAGACATCCCACATCTTTGGCCCCTCCAACATCTAGAGTTTTCAGAAAAACTCAGGGTTCACTTTACAGTGGCGTGTCTAAGCCTCTATTCAAGGACTTCCCTGCCAAAGCAAGCTTCAGCAGCTTGGGTTTAAGAGGGTTTTTTTTTTTTTTTTCTTGTTTGTGTTTTCTCCTGAGCAAATTGTAAGTGACCTCAACTTCAGAAAGATTATTCTTCTGTCTACAAATGATGGGAAGCCCAGTTCCTGGAGTTCCAAGCCTAGCTTTAGTAACATAAGAGGCTACCACAGCAATTCAGCATTAGAGTACTAGACACCAGCTAAGGTATGGAGCTGGGAGTTTGGAAAAGGAGATCTGTAGCCATGTAAGATATACACAGTGATGGGGAACAGTAGTGGGTGATGCCATTGTAAATCGAAATCAAGAATAAGAAATTGTTGGGCTTGCTTATTATTTAATCAGTTTTTACAGTCCAGTCATTATATCCCCCTCCAGTCCTCCCAACCTTCCCTCATCCCATTCCTCCTCCTGCATCTCCAACACGATGTTCTCCCCACGACCACCTCACCAGACCTTCCCACTCCCTGGAGCCTCAAGTCTCTTGAAAGTTAGGTGCATCTTCTCTCACTGAGGCCAGACCGGGCAGGTATGTGTTGGGGGTCTCATACCAGCTAGTGTATGCTGTCTAGTTGGTGGCTCAGTGTTTGAGGGATCACAGGGGTCCAGGTTAATTGAGAGTACTTGTCTTCCTATGGAGTCGCACTCCTCAGTTTCTTCCAGCCTTTCCCTAATTCAACCACAGGGGCCTCGCTTCTGGCCATTGGTTGAGTGTAAGTATCTGCATCTGACTCTTTCAGCTGCTTGTTGGGCCTCTAGGAGGGCAGCCATGCTAGTGTGTCTGTGAGTGTCAGGCCTGGGGGCTTCCTCCCCTTGAACGGGATCCCAATTTGAGGCTGTTTCTGGACTTCCTTTCCTCAGGTGCTTCTCCATTTTTGTCCCTGCAGTTCTTTAAGACAGGGACAATTCTGAGACTAGAGTTTTTGACTATGGGATGGCAACCCCCTCTCTCAGTCAATGCCCTGTCTTTCTACTAGAGGTGGACTTTACAAGTTCCCTCTTCCCACTGTTGGGCATTTCATCTGAGGTCCCGCCCTTTGAATCCTGAGAGTCTCTCACCTCTCTGGTACATTGTTCTACCTTCTGAGATTGCCTGTTCCCATTCTTTTTGCTGATGCTTAGGGCTTCACTACTGTTCACCCCACTCCCTGATACCTAATCATGTTCCCTTTTTCCTTTTCCCCTTTCCTCACCCACCCAAGTCCCTCTTTCCCTCTGCTCCTGCCCATGATTGCTTTCTTCTCCCTCCCAAGTGGGATTGAGGCATCCTCACTTGGACTCTTTGGCTTGTTACCCTTGAGTTCTGGGATAGTATCCTAGGTATTTAGTACTTTGGGGGCTAATATCCACTTAATAGTGATTACATATCATGTATGTCCTTTTTGGTCTGAGTTACCTCACTCAGGATGATATTTTCATCCATTTACCTGCAAAACTCATGATGTCCTCATTCTTAATAGGTGAGTAGTATTCCAGTGTGTAAATGAACCACATTTTTTGTATCCATTCTTTCATTGTGGGACATCTGGGTTGTTTCCAGTTTCTGGCTATCACAAACAAGGCTTGATTAATTTGGAACATTTAGTTGTGTTGACCAGGTGCTTAGGGATGAGAGGAAGGAAAGGGCAGAGATAGCAATTCGCCTGAGTTCAAAGGTCATGGTGTGACCTGGATACAGGAAGATTGTGCTCACCACATTATGGGTTCTGCTTAGACCCAACATAACTATGGGATCGATACAGATGACAAAACTGTTATCAAGCTGTTACCGATCAATCAGAGACATAGAACACTTGAGAGCTGAACTGCAACCCTGAAGGGATCTTGCAGAGCACATTTAAAGGATGAGACCATGAAGTGAGAGGGAGCAGGGAAGCTGTAGCATAGTCGAATCACATTTTGACATAAGGAGTTGAGCAAGGGAGTTTGCAATCGTGGTAGGAGTTGGTTCTGCGACCATGAACTTAGTTTGACCCTGCCAGCAAGACAGAGAAGTTGTCATTAAGATACTGAACTCAAGACAACTGTCTCCTTGCAACTGAAGCTGTTAGCTCTTGGAAAATCCCCCACTTCCCTACTGTCTGGACTTTGAACTTAGTTTCCACCTGTGATTAAATGCAGTCTGAAAACAAAATAGCAGTACTTAGAACAAGTTTCTTTTGCATGTTTCCAACAACCATGCATTTCCTGAACTCAGAACTTCCCTGTTTCTTGATACTTAAAATGTATGCTGGGCAGTGGTGGCACACACCTGTAATCCCAGTGCTCAAAGGCAGAGGCAGGCAGGTTTCTGTGAAATCCCTGCCAGTGTGGTCTATATAAGTTCCAGACATCCAGAGCTGTTAATCAGAAGCTCTGTCTCAAAAAAGCAAAATAATAATAATGTATACTGGCCAAGATTAATATAAAAATATAATCCTAGCTTTTGAGAGATTGAGGCAGGAAGATTCAAGGCCGGTCTGGGCTATATTCTGAGACTGTCTCAAAAAGCGGAATTTAAAAGAAATGACCACGTGCTCTTACTGTTATTCATATACTGTTCAGTCCCCAAAAGGTATTGGAAACTCCTGTGTCTACTTTGATGCACAAGATGTATATTACGTTCTCAGTGCTCTCTGAAGGACTCTTTGCTCCTCTATGATGACTTTTACACTTACCTCTGAAGACAAGGGAGAGAGAAGAGAGGACATCATAGCAGACACACATTGAGGGTCACAGTCCAGGCCATTGTAGGGATGGCTAGAATATAAAAGACTGATAATCAGGAGAGAGGCAGGACAAAGACCTACACACTTTCACAAACAGCCCCATGCTAACTTGCTTTCAAAACAAGATTTGGAACATGCAAGCTAAAGCACTCAGCGTCCACACTCAGTGTAATTTGTCAATGAATGAGCAAATCATGCCTGTGCTCTTCAGCCAGCAACCATTAGCATAGGCAACAGCCATGTCTCACAACAGTATAGGCAGGAACTTGTAAATTCACTGCCATCAGCAAATCAGAAGTGAATCCCAATCTGGCTCATGGTCCTCAGGTTATACAGGAGCTGTTCTTGGCTTCAGAAACAGTAGTTAAGATGTCCCCTGACTGGCAGACTCAGGGTGGCGCTTCTTTAATTGAGGTATTTTGAGCACCATATGCTAGAGTACTAGGTAGTTTCTGTTGCCAACCACCAGGCTTGCCTAGTGGCTGCCAGAAACCCCATCTGTTCCCCTCCTCTGTCTCCTCACACCTCAGTACCATGCTCATTATTTTTAGGAACAAACAGAAAAAGATCTCTGCCTTAAATATGCTTTTTAAATTTATTTTAAAATATGTTGTATTTGTGTGTTTTGTGTATTGCTTAATGATCAATGAAGCATAGAACTTCCCTGCCTGAATATTTTGAACACCCCGGTACTGTGCTGACAGATGTATGTAACTATGCACATTCTTCTCTTTTACTCTCATTATTTGTAATATGTTTGGATGTGTTGCTAACAAGCTAAGAATTTCATTTACAAAGCATTTATTTGGATTATAAAATACATTGGCAGGAGCCAAGGAGAGATAGCTCAGTGGATAGGTTTGCCTTGCAAAAACAAGGACCTTACAAAAACAAACTCCTTGCAAAAACAAGGAGTTTGATCTCCAGAAACTATGTTGGGGGGAGGGTTGGGGTATGGTGGTGTATGCTTGTAATCCCAGTACTGGGAAAAACAAAAACAAATTAAAATAACAAGAGACAGGAAGGTCCCAGGGGCTCACTGGCCAGCCAGCCTAGCCTAAAAGGTGAACTGCAGGCTATGAGAGACCCTGTCTCAAAAACAAATTCCAAAAGATGGGCTGTTCCTGAGGAATGACCCCTGGAATGTCCTGACTACACCCTCACAGGTACACATAAACAAGTTCAGTGGGAAACTCAGTTTCTGTTGAAACTCTTAAGGGAGGGAAGGTTTCACTGAGTTAGTACACTAGGAAAATTAAGTATTAATTTATTATTGGATCTCAATAATGACCAGACAGCTTCTTATTTTGCTCATAATAAAAATAATAACAATTTTCTACATTTAGAAAAACCATTAAGAACTTTTATAAAGTAATTATATATTTAAAACTAGACAAATTTTAAATTCAGTGTTGTCTAAATTGTTTTAAGCTCTATTAAGTATAAAAGAGATAAGGTAAGCTGTATGCTAGAATTTTGGCTTATTTTCTTTTTAAACTTTGTGGTTCTGGGGATTGAACCCAGGGCCTGGGTATGGTCAGTAAGCAATCTACCTTTGAGTTACATAACTAGTCTAGAATATTGACTTTTGAATTGGTTATAACCAGAAGAAAAAAAAAAGATTTCTGTTGTCTCTAAGTCTTACAAAATTATTTTGGTCTTCAGTTCATGGTAGTACTATATTTAAGACCTCCAAACTGGAAAGCTCACTACTAAATAATGATATGAGAATAGTTGAGCCAGATATTTGGTCTGTTTACATGAAAATTCTAAATGAAAATTAAGGCAGTAAAAAGCCAATATAGAACCCTGTGAAAAAAGGTCAAGTGGAAACAGTTCTGTTTACTTATTGTTTGTGTGCTGTGTGTGTTTGTACTGGCCGCAGTGTGGTGATGACAGATTCAAGGCGCAGATTACCTGTGGAGGTCCCAGGACAACCTTGGGAGTCAGTCCTTGCCTTCTACCTCGAGAAGACTCCCCTTTGCTGTTCCGGTGCTGCATGCCCGGGATTGCTGGCCCTTGAGTGGTCCATGATCACTTGTTTCTGTCTCCCAGAGGAGCTCTGGGGTTGGAGATTCTAAATCCAGCTTTTTGTGAGCTCTGGAGATCCAGGTCTAGGGCCTCGTGCTAACCTAACAAGTGCTTTATACAGAGGAATCTCAGCTGCCAGAACACGGCATATTATTCAAGCATAGGTGCACTGTGGCTCATCCTCTCATTCTCTCTCTCTCTACCCAGTGCACAGGCTCTTCTCATATACTCCAGACCAGCCTCAAAGTCATGGTCCTCCTGCTTTAGTCTTCTGAGGCTTGGGATTTCAGGAGTGCACGTTATGCCAGGCTCCAAAAGTTTCCTAAGCGCCATGCTTTCTAAATTGTAAGGAAAAGTAATCTTAAGTCAGTCATTTTCTAAAAAGATAGCAGATATTTACCTACCAGTAACTACCGGGGACGACACACACACACCACACGGCATGCATAAGAACAGACAACTGTCTCTCTTTCCAACCTTCTACCACATGGGTTGCATGTATTGAGCTTAGATTGTTGAGCATGGCAGCAGGGGCCTTTACCCACTTAGCTATGTAGCTGGCCCAGCAGCCAAGTATGACATTTACTTTCTTATTTCATTTTAAAATTTTTATTACTCTCTGTATTTGCATTTGAAATGTTATCCCCTTTGCCCACCCCGCTCCCATACCCCTCCCCCTCTACTTGTCTTCATGAAGGTGCACTAGCTCCCAATCACCCTCTCCACCTCAGTGCCTTAGCATTCTCCTACATTGGAAAAATGTGCCCTCCCTGGACCAAAGGCCTCTTCTCACATTGATGAGAGACAATGGTATTCTCTGCTACAAATGCAGCTGGAGCCATGGGCCTTTCTCAATGGGTGGTCAATGGTTGGTGTTCTAGTATTCTAGTTGATATATCCTTGTAAGCACTCCTCTGAATTCACTACAGCTGAAAGTTATTTTCATGTTAAATAATTTCACTTGGTTTTTGTCAGTCTTATCTTTTTCCTTTGTTGCAGACTAATCCATATTTCTATTCCAGAATTTAACATGATCATCTTAAGTTTACATAAACACCCTCTGTGATATGTAAGGTGACTGTCAGTCTCTTACAGTCTAACTGGAAGCCTGAGGAGGCTTTGCCTTATGTCACTGCAAAGTTGTTTTCTCCCTTGATTTCTACAAGCTCCAGAGCCTACTGATCTGATAGTTAAGAGTAAAATGCTATGGGGAAATTTCTAAACAGAAAAAGGTAATTTAGTTTGATTTAATTACGTTTCCATGGGAATCTGTAATGTAGCCAAACACTGAATTATGGGCTGAACTTTAAAAAGCCTCAGGTTAATAGCTTGCATGTTGGAGTAAAATGTGACACTCTTCCATTTCTTGACAGTGGGATCAGCATGTATGCATGATACCATGACCTTCACAGGTAGGAACACAGAATCTGTTTTATTCCACTTAACACAAAAGACAGTGTGACCACTTCCTGGAGAATAAATATTAAGACATTTTCTGGGGCTTTCTTAACCTTTCAGTTTGGTAGGTGATTTTCAAATGTAACAAACTTTCCTTTAAGAAAATATTTTTCAACAGATGTACTGAAATGGGTTAAGTCATGATCATAAAAGAGAAAATTACTAAATGGTGATCTTGAGATCAGATTGTTAACTTACTCCACTCATGTATCTTGACAGGGCTAATTCTAAGCTGAGGATATCTTTGAGAAACATTTAGCTCCTTAAGGATGTTTCTGGGGCTGAAAAGATGGCTCAGGAGTTGAGAGGGCTTGCTGCTCTTGGGCAGGACCCAGGCTCAGTGGCTAGCATCTACATAGTAGCCCACAGCTGCTTGTGAATCCAGTTCTGGGTATGTAATGTGAGATTTTGATTTCCTCAAACATCTGTATACAAGTGGCACTCACTCATACATGTATGAATAAACAAAACTTTTGAGGGCATATTGCTATCTAGCCTGCTACCTTATGGTAGTAGTTAGAGAAATTACGGATAGGTTCTTTCTCCCTGCTGTCCAGTATGATGCTGGCAGCCACACTCGACAGCTGGACACTGAAATGTGGCTAGTGTGAAAATCTGTATTTTAAAATTACATTCAGTATGAATTAACTTGAATTTAAATAGTCACATGTGGCTAGTGGTACCTGTATTGGATGGCACAGAGCTCATGAACAGAAGAGTTTTCCCAAATGCTGAACCTGGCTGGAAAAAATGCTATATGGTGATTTGAATGAGAATGGTTCTCCAGGCTCATATATTTGAATGTTCGGTCCCACTTTTTGGGGAGCATTTGGAGGTGTGGCTTTACTAGAGGAGGAGGTAGAGGTGTTGCTGAAGGTGGGCTCTGAGGTGTCAAATGCTCATTCTGTTCCCAATTACTTCTCTCTGTCCAGTGGTCATTGTCTCTCTCACAGCTACTGCTTGGGGACCTGTCTGCCTTCTCATCATCAGCTGTGCCTCAGCAAATCTAGTCTGACTCCGAAGGCCTAGGGGAGGTCGCTTTCTGGGAAGTCACTGGTCCTCAATACAGTTAGAAGGTGGACAGTACCCCCAGTGGAAGTACAACTGCTGCTCCTTCCTGTGCCTCTGACACAAGAACAGTGAAGAAGGTGAACTCGACAGCAAAATGCAAAGGGGAGAAGACCAGAAAAACAAAACAAAAGCAAAACCAAAACATTTTTTCCTTTGAAATTCACAATGTGGAAAGTGCCACACATATTGAGGGTGAGTCTTCCCCTTTTCCAGAAAAAACAAAAACAAAACAACAACAACAACAACAAAAAACAAACAAACAAACAAAAAAATAAAAAAACCCAAAAAAGTCCTTCACAGCTATGCCCCAGAGTTTATTTAGTCTAGATAACCCTTCCCAGGTCTGACCAAATACTTATCTAATCTAATGGATCTGGTGTAAGAGATTCTATCACACTGACGATATTACATAGCAGACATCACTGGACAACAAATATAATGAACACCTTGGCACACCAGTGTAGCCAGCGGTGTAACAAGTCTGGAGCATAGCACGGCCTACAAATGAAGGTTGAAGGGATACAAACAACTGGGGAACTGTCAGGGCAAAAAGCAGCAGGCTTCAAGTGAAGACTGGAAATGACAATAGAGTTCTATGGGGGTGTTTTGCATGTTAATAACTTGGGGCATCTAGCGGAGGTAATGGGGTGACCAGGTTTTCAAATCTGACTTAGGTACAGGTCTGGGTTGAAAGCACTGATTGTTGGATGTTTATATAAATGCCAAAATTAAAGACAAATAGGATCAGGTAAAAAAGGAAAACAAAAAGTGGGCCAACACAAGGATAGAAATAGAAAGGAAAAAGAAGGAGGAGAGGAGATGGGTGGGAAGAGGAGTGAGAGTGGTGTAAGAAGATTCTGAGAACAGAAAACCAGGAAGAGACAGAGTTGCCAATCCTGCAGAATGAGCCTGACATCTGAAGAGCCACTGAGAAGGCTGTGACACAGTGAGTGCTGGAACCCAGCATAAAGGAAGAGGAAAAAGTGGGGCCCACATACTGCAAATATTGGAGACTATGAAGAAATTGAAGGGCTGGAGAGATGGCTCAGTGATTAAGAGCAATACCAGCAACCACATGGTGACTCACAACCATCTGAGATCCAATGTCCTCTTCTGGTGTATCTGACAGCTACTGTGTACTCATACACATAAATAAATCTTTTTAAAAAAGAAATTGAAAACAGACTATTACAAACACTAGGGAAGTCTATGCAAAACATCAAATATAATATATGTTTACCCAAGACCCATCTCTGCCCCCCCACAGGAAGTAGCAATTAACTTCTAGAAATAAAGTGGGAACCAAGAATAGGAGAGAAAATGGGGTTCATACTGCACTTGACTAAGTGCTTGTCTCAAATGCTGAGACTTCAGGGACTAAGGCATGGCTCCAATATCCACATTTGGACATCAACAGCTCTGAAGGAGGAAAAGTAATAAATTCACAGATAATCATCACATAGTGAAACTTCAAAACTGAAGCTAAAGAGTAAAGTCTTAAAACTAGCATTTTAAAGTTGCCTTTAAAGCCATTAGCTGCCTTTCAAAAAAAAACAAACAAAAAAAAAAAACCAAAAACTCCATAGCAAGACTAAGACTGACACAAAAACAAAAATAAAACTCTACAGAAACAAACTGTCACTATACACAACACAATAGGCAAGTCTCACACATTAACCAATGTGAGTAATCTCAACATGCCATGTAAGGTTTCATTTCTATGACATCTTAGAAAGATGCACCTCTAGAGACAGGAGACAGATAAGAGACAGGGTTTCCTGCAGTGGGTGCATGACAGAAGGTTTTGGGTGAAGGGGACACTTTACATGTTGGTTAGAATGGTAGCTCCAAAAAACTGCATTTGTCAAGATTCTTCAATTCCTATTCTTAAAAGACAAAGGCACATCAAAACCATCATTCATCATGACCAAGTAGGCTTCATCCCTGGGATGCAGAGATGGTTTAACATAAGGAAATCCATCAATGTAATCCACCATATAAACAAACTTAAAGACCAAAATCACATGGTCATCTCACTAGACGCTGAGAAAGCATTCGACAAAATCCAACACCCCTTCATGTTAAAAGTCCTGGAAAGAACAGGAATCCAAGGCCCATATTTAAACATAATAAAAGCAATATACAGCAAACCAACAGCCAACATCAAACTTAATGGCGAGAAACTTGAAGCAATCCCATTAAAATCAGGAACTCGACAAGGCTGCCCACTCTCTCCCTACCTATTCAACATAGTACTGGAAGTCCTGGCTGGAGCAATTAGACAGCAAAAGGAGATCAAGGGGATACAAATCGGAAAGGAAGAGATAAAAACATCACTCTTTGCCGATGACATGATAGTGTACTTGAGTGACCCCAAAAATTCCACCAGAGAACTCCTACAGCTGATAAACAAGTTCAGCAAAGTGGCCGGATACAAAATTAACTCAAACAAATCAGTAGCCTTCCTATACTCAAAGGACAAACATGTGGAGAAAGAAATGAGGGAAAAGGTACCCTTCACAATAGTTACAAAAACTATGAAATACCTTGGTGTGACTCTAACTAAGCAAGTGAAGGACCTGTATGACAAGAACTTCAAACCTCTAAAGAAAGAAATTGAGGAGGATCTCAGAAAATGGAAAGATCTCCCATGCTCATGGATTGGAAAGATCAACATCTTAAAAATGGCCATCCTACCAAAAGCAATCTACAGATTCAATGCAATCCCCATCAAAATTCCAACCCAGTTCTTCATGGAATTGGAAAGATCAATGTGCAATTTCATATGGAATAACAAAAGACCTAGAATAGCGAAATCCATCCTCAACAACAAAAAAACATCTGCGGGAATCACTATCCCTGACCTCAAGCTATATTACAAGGCAATTGTGCTGAAAACTGCATGGTACTGGTACAGAAATAGGCAAGTGGATCAATGGAATAGAATAGAAGATCCAGAAATGAGCCCTCATGTATATGGTCACCTGATTTTTGACAAAGGAGCAGTAAACATTCAATGGAAAAAGGACAGCCTATTCAACAAATGGTGCTGGTCCAACTGGCACTCAACATGCAAAAGAATGAAAATAGACCCGTTCTTATCTCCTTGTACAAAGCTCAAGTGTAAGTGGATTAAAGATCTCCACATTAAACCAGATACACTGGAACTATTAGATGAGAAAGTAGGGAAAACCTTAGAACACATAGGCACAGGAGAAAATTTCCTGAACAAAACACCAATGGCTCAAGCTCTAAGGTCAAAGATTAACAAATGGGACTTAATGAGATTGCAAAGTTTCTGTAAGGCTAAGGACATCGTCAAGAAAACAAAACGGCAACCAACAGAATGGGAAAAGATCTTTACCAACACCACATCAGATAGAGGCCTAATATCCAAGGTGTACAAGGAACTCAAAAAGCTAGACACCAGAGAATCAAATAACCCTATTAAAAAATGGGGTACAGAGCTAAACAAATCATTTTCAGTTGAGGAACACCGAATGGCCGAAAAACATCTGAGGAAGTGCTCCACATCCTTAGCCATCAGGGAAATGCAAATCAAAACAACCCTAAGATTCCACCTCACACCAGTCAGATTGGCCAAGATCCAAAACTCAGATGACAGCAGATGCTGGCGAGGCTGCGGAGAAAGAGGAACACTTCTCCACTGTTGGTGGGGTTGCAAGCTAATACAACCACTCTGGAAATCTGTCTGGCGATACCTCAGAAAATTGGATATAGTACTACCTGAAGACCCAGCTATTCCACTTCTGGGCATATACCCCAGAGACACTTTAATACACAACAAAGATATATGCACCACAATGTTCATAGCGGCTCTATTTATAATAGCCAGAAGCTGGAAGGAACCCAGATGTCCTTCAGAAGACGAATGGATACAAAAATTGTGGTACATATACACAATGGAATACTACTCAGTCACCAGAAACAATGACTTAACCAAATTCTTAAGAAAATGGCTGCATCTAGAGAAGATCATCCTGAGTGAGATAACCCAGTCACAAAAGAACAGACATAATATGCAGTCACTGATAGTGGGATGCTAACCCCAGAGGCTTGCACTCCCCCAGAAACAACTCACAGACTGTATGAAGTCCAAGAAATAAAGAAAACAAAAAATATACATATATTCACAAAACAAGAAGACTTTGACTATTTCCATGTTGGGTTTTGTTTTGCATGTACTTTACGCTTATTGCAACTAGTACGTTTTCAATGCATACTGTCAAGCCCTTGAAAAAAATCAAGTACTGACTAAAAAACATATTCACATGGTTTTATGTAAAATTTATTTTAATGTCTGAAAAAACAGTACTGACAAAAATGTATAATTTTAAGCAAAAAATGTTTAAAATCTTTACATTTATCTTTGTTTTGCAAAATAAAGTCGTTTAAAAAAAAAAGACAAAGGCATTATAAATAAAATTACTGACCAATACCCTTACTTTATATGTGCAAAAACTCTAGGAAAAAAAAAAACTAGCAAATTCAATTCAGAAGCATAGTAAAAGGATAATAATAGTGAACCACCCTTGCATTCCTAGAGTCCTATTCTGATTGATCTAGAAAATTTCGACAAAGCCCAACACAATTTTATGGTTTCTGTGCTTCATCTCTCCATTGTTTTGTAGGTCTGGAGTCACCCATTGGTCCGATGTTGCAAGTTCTGGCCAGCTGCTGCAATCAGGTACTTAGCTCCAGAAATAAGATTGATTCCCTTGGGATTCAACTTCCTGCTTTATCTGGTCAGTGAAAATCATTTCCCCACTCGGACAGGATTCTGACCGGGAAGAACTCAGTTGCTGTTTCACAGATGACAGCTTCACGCCATTGGCTCCTCAGCCGTGCACGTATACCAAATGTTTGAACCTGCAGCTCTGAGCTCGGTTGCCATGGTAACGCCACACTATCGGCTTACCTCATTATGACTTAAATGAACTAAGGTCTGTATGACTAATTGATCTCACCCATCCCTGTCTTGGGCCATACATGCCAACAGCCCTGTATTTATTTCAGGAACAAACAAGTTTCTTGTTCTAGCATTTAGTCTGACTGTTGGCTCACTGCCTTTCAACATTGGTGACCTTACAGGAGATATACTCTGCACGTAAAGAAAACTTTCCAATCTGGGGAGATACCCATGGAGAAATAGGACCGTTTACAATAGGTTAAATCACAACCGGCACCCATCCTTTTTTACCAGAAGCTGATGATAATCAGAAGATATCTGCCAGTGTTTTAAAAGAAAAAGAGTAAAATAACCAACAAAAGGGGAGACTGGATGACATTAAAAACTCAAAGTTGTATCTTTAAAGATATTTACAGATATTTATGTGTCCATAAAGAACAGAGCAGTAGAGC
The DNA here is from genome assembly GCF_963924665.1 of Micromys minutus. Classification (NCBI taxonomy): domain Eukaryota; kingdom Metazoa; phylum Chordata; class Mammalia; order Rodentia; family Muridae; genus Micromys; species Micromys minutus. The sequence continues at coordinate 5,149,208 of NC_137955.1, read as the reverse complement.
ACTGCTTGCTTCTTGCTCTGAATTCAGGTTTTATTCATGCAAAGGCCTGTCTACACCTCTATTTTATATTCAGTCTATGCTTATGAGATGTTAAGAACTACTTGCCATGGTTTGGATATGGGTGAAAGGTGTGCCCCAAAAGGTCAAGTTTTAGAAGCTTGGTCCCCACTGTGGTAATGTAGTGGTAGTAGGAGTCCTAATTAAGACTAATTAATTAGGCCAGGGGCATGCACTTGTCCAAAGGAACTAATGCTAGTCTCGAGCCGTGGATGAAGTCACATGAGAATGGGTTGGTATAAGGTAAGTTGCCTGACTCATTTTTCTCTTGTTTTCTGTCTTATCATTTGACACATGCTCCAGCTTTTATGTCACCAGCATGAGGCCTTTATCAAAGCTGAGCTGGTACCATGTTGTTGACCTTCCAAAATCATGAGCTGAGTAAACCTCTTTTCCCTACAAAGTATGTCATATGGCGTCCCTGCTCACTGAAGTCTTGCATGCTCAGTAGGAGCAGATCGTCATTACAGTTTACACCAGCAGCATTCCTTGGGGTTTAGAAGATGCTGTCACTATGTTTAAGGTGCTCAGTACTGTGACCTTCAGAGAACAAATGCAATAGGTGTCTCATCTCTCACGCTTCCCACTTTAAAAATGCTTTGATGAATGTGTGAACAAAGATTTGTTAGAAGATTTCAATATTGTTTTATTCATTGGATAAGTAAAAGTTAGCAAATTTGTGTGTCTTCATACTGTAGGAGCCTGCAGAATATTAAAATGATGTCATGAGTGACACGTTCTGTATAAAGGTCAGAGAGATAAAAATCACCTGCAGTCATTTTGAATGCTTTGGACAGCACTGATTGGTAAAATGAAAGACATTGGAGATGTGGAAACAAGAGACCACATATGTGGTGTTAAGGAAAAAGCAGGTGCTTCTTCTGTGTTATTGATGGCCTCGGGGTTGACTACTCACTGTCACTGTCAGGACAGTCCAGAGTGTTAACCATACAGAGAATTCCTGCTGGAATGCTGTGTATATGAGTTTTACTAGGAAGTCTTTTAGAACAAGCTGGTGGTGCACATGTGCCTTTAATTCCAGCATTTGGGAGGCAGAGGCAGGCAGATCTCTAAATCCAAGGCCAGCCTGCACTTCAAAGTGAATTCCAGGCCAGCCAAAAGCCTGTCTCTAAAACAAACAAACAAACAACAAAAAACCTACCAGCTATGTTCAGTCTAACATACTCCAAAGCTCAAGATTCATTTGTTTCAAATATATAGTGTATTTGTAGTTGGACAGGGTTGTTTTGTTTTTATTTTTATTTTTGGATATTTTCTCAGTGTCTAATTGAAAGCATGCTTGCTTTTCTCAGCACAGCTTTAAGAACTGTCAGAAAAGCCTCTTTGTGGCTTATGCTATGATTAGGATCGGGTTTTCTTCTAGGACTGTTGGCTCCTATGTTCCTGCCAGGTTAAGCACAAACAAAACAAACTTAGTTGACCTTGGGAATAGTTGAATGAAAAATCTACTGGGGAGGTGCTACGTTAGCTCCCAAAGCATTTTCTCTCAGTCCAGGCCAGTGCTCAACTTCTTTGTGACATTTACAAGATTTTGATACAAATCTCTGGTTTGCAGTGAGGAGTTCTTCATTAAACTCTGCATGCATATTTACAGAATAACTATTTTTAAGAAGTATTTATTTCAGTAATCTATAAATAACTCTTCTAGTCACCTTACAGTACATTGAATGCTTATTTCTGAAATAAAATTTCCAGCCCCCAAAAGGAGGGAGACTTAATTTACATGCCTATTTAAAATGGTGATATATAAAAATGATGATCATTGGAGGCTCGAGAGATGGCTCAGTGGTTAAGAGCAGTTGGTGCCCTTAAGAGAAATGGAGTTTATTTCTTGGCATCCATGGTAGGCTGCTCAACAGCCACCTATTACTTCAGTTCTAGGGGACCCAACATCCTCTTCTGGTCTCCACATGTGTCTGCATGCAAGTACACACAGACATAAACAAAAATAAATAACAAAATAAATCTTTAGAAAACCGGAACTTCCTGGGGGTTGGAAAGATGGCTCGGTGGTTAAGAGCACTGGATGCTGCTCCACAGAGTTTGATTCCGAGCAACCACATGGTGGCTCACAACTATTTATAATGGGATCTGATGTCCTCTTCTGGTGTGCACTCATAAAAAAAGTAAAATTATAAAAAAGTAAATCAAAAAACCTCCTTCAAGGAGTTACTGTATAAGGGATATATGGTAGCCTTGGGCACTGACTATTTTGCATCTGTTGTTCTAGAAGGATGTTATAAGAATGTCACTGAAAATACAACAACCTAAAGATCAGGTACATAGGACTTTCTTTTTTTAAAAAAAAAATAGGGGGGACTGGAGAGGTGGCTCAGTGGTTAGGAGCACTGACTGCTCTTCCAGAGGTGCTGAGTTCAAATCCCAGCAACCACATGGTGGCTCACAACCATCTGTAATGAGATCCGATGCCCTCTTCTGGTGTGTCTGAAGACAGCTACAGTGTACTCTATACATGAAATAAATTTAAAAAAAAATTTTTTTAAAAATTAGGGGAAAAAAGCATTAGTCAAAACCCAAGAAAGATAAAGAAAATCCAAGTTAGAAAAGTCACAAAAGCCAAGCATGTTGGTACATGTTGGTCCACTGGGTTTACAGAGGGATATCTAATCTCTAAAGCCTAAGGAAAAAATGAGCCAGGCAACAGTGGTGCAAGCTTTTAGTCCCAGCACTCAGGACATAGAGGGAGCAGATCTCCATGAGTTTGAGGCCAGCCTGGTCTACAGAGTTTCAGAATAGCCAGCCAAGGGTATACATAGAAACTGTCTCAAAAGAAAAAGAATTGCTCATCCTTTTTGTACCTTTCTCCTGTTGGCTACTATACCTGGCCTTCCTCACATGACCCAGCTTAGTCTGGTCTTGTCTGCTCTGGACTATCCCAGATGTCCTGCCTGACTGTTCCCTCCCACATATCTATAATAAACTTTCTCCTCCACTATAAAAAAAAGAAAAGAGAAAGAAAGAAAGGAAGGAAGGAAGGAAGGAAGGAAGGAAGAAAGAAAGAAAGAAAATGAAAGAAAGAAAGAAAGAAAGAAAGAAAAAGCAAGCAAGAAAGAAAAAGCAAGAAGGAAAGAAAAAGCAAGAAAAGAAAGAGCTTATTCAAATATTCATCTTTGGTTTTTCTACTTTACTCCATGGGTCCTCATGTCTGCCTTTGTGCCTATAAGACACTGGCTTTATTCTTATAGCTCTGGTGTAGATCTTGGCATCTGGAATGGCATTACCACCACTACTATTCTTTTTGCTTGATTGCTTTGGTTACTCTGCTTTTCTGGTTTCCTATGAATTTCAGTGCATTTCCCCCTCTCTGTGAAGAGTATTATAATATTTTTATTGAGGTAGCATTGAATCTCTAAATTGTTTTAGGTAAAAATAGTCATTTTTTTTGCAGTATTAGTTCTACCAAACCATGAACACAAGTGTGCTTTCATTTTCTCATGTCTCTCTTAATTTCTTTCTTCAGAGATTGGAAGTTTTCATTACAGATGTCTCTCATTTCCCTGTCAGTTTATTCTGAGACATTTTACTGTCTTAGATGCTCCTGTAAATGGCAGCACATTCACCACCTTCTTCTCAGTGCCTTTGCTGGCTGTGTATACTGAGGATACTCATTTTGTAAGTTTATTTTGTGCACTGCCATTTTTGTAAAGCTACTGATTTTTTTCTTTCAAGTTTTCTAGTGGGCTTTTGAGATCTCATATGTATAATAGCATATTATCTGCAAATAGCATGGTTTGAGCTTTTCCCTATCTGTGTCCTTTAATTTCCTTCTATTCCTTATTGCTCTAACTGGTGCTTCCAGCACTTTAGAAGAGGGGGGGCAGTCTTGTCTCATTTCCAATTTTATTGAGATTGCTTTGAGAGTTTGTGTGTGTGTGTGTGTGTGTGTGTGTGTGTGTGATATATGGCTCCTATTATGTTGAGGTATGTTCCTTCCATATGTACTCTCTGCATTATATTTTATCATCTGATATTTGACAAAAGAGAAAGATGCATGAGAGGAAAAAATGCATCTTCAACAAATGGTACTGTGAAACCTACATGTCCATATACACAAAAATAAAACGAAATCTGTATCTATCACCTTGAACAAAAAATAGCTCCAAGTGGATCAAAGACCTCAGTATGAAATGTAAAATGCCAAAGTCCTAGAAGAAAACATAGGCACCAACTCTACCAGATACAGGTATGAGAAAGGATATTTATGTGTATGAGAACTCTATTTGCATATATGTCTGCATGACAGAAGAGGGCATCAGATCCCTCTACTGATGGTTGTGAGTCACCATGTGATTGCTGAGAACTGAATTTGGGGCTCTGGAAGAGCAAGCAGTGTTCTTAACAGCTAAGCCATCTCTCCAGTCCATAAGAAAAGATTTTCTGAATAGGACTGCTTTTATCCAAGAATGAAGACCAACAATTGACAAATGGGACTTCATAAAAGGGAAAGGCTTTTGTACATTCAAGGGAACAATCAATCTAATAGATAAGAAACCCAAGAAAGAAGGCAACAAAACCCAATTAAAAATAGACTAGAGATCCGAACAGAGTTATCAATAGAAGAAATAAGAATGGCTAAGAAATACCTCAAGTGTTTATCCTTAGTGAACTGGGGAAATGCAAACTAAAGCTTTGAGATTTCATCTTAACCTAGATGGCTAATATTAACAAAACAACTGACAGCAGATGTTGTCAAGGTTCTTGGAAAAGGGAACTCATCATTCACTGTTGGAAGGAGTGTAAATGTGGTGCGGCCATTCTGGAACTCAGTATGGAGAATATAAAGGGAGCTCGGGGATGGCCATGGGAAGGGAATTACAGGTGATCTGAAGCAAGAAATGAAAAAATGGGGAGGATGTTGCAACTAGGGGCAGCCAATAAAGAAGAAGGAGGAGAGAGGTAAGGCAAATAACATCAAAGATGTTTGATCAAGCCCCAAGAAACCATTTTATAAACGTGATCGCAATACATATAAGTATGTGTACACACACATGCACATACATGCATATAAGGGAATTTATGACACCTGTGCTGACAATGTTTCCTACAAGAATTATGGACTAAGAAAAACCCCAGTACCAGGTAGGTTTACCTCCTTTCAAGTGACTGGTTAGGGTAGTCCAAGTCACTCCCAAAATCATATAGAGTATTGCTGTTATCCTTAGTTGCTTCTCAGAGGTTGGAGATAGGTCCCCATTGCCTAAGTTATCACACACTTAGGACACAAAGCTCAGATGATTCAACCCAATCTAACATGAAAGTCTCCTTACTGCAGTCTAACTTCTATAGTACCAGAAAATACTATGTAACATGCTCAGGGAAACAATTAATAGTCTACTCAGCTGTGATACCTATAGATCAAAATGACCAGCATCCATAAAGGTGCAATAATGCAGCCATAATCATCCACTGTCTAAATGGACTTAGGGCCTACTCAGCAGGATGGAAATCAAGCCTGGTACTAGAAATATAGCCCCAACTTCCGGGGGCTAGTGAGGTTATGGATCTTAGAAAGATTCTACCATTGATACACTGCTATTTCAGCATAATTCCTACATTCTAAATCTTATCATTGTACCTACCCACATCAGAAGCAGCTTTTCATTACAGCAGAGGAGGCCACCACAGAAAACCATAACTAAATATAATGCAGAGATCATGGTAACTAAGCCCCATGGACATATTTACATCATATTTCTTGAATCTATGGCTCAAGGAACAAACACCAGAAAGACTATTAAATGGTCTCTTCTAGAAATGGCTCCATACTTGTAACCCCACTTGTGGCACACATTTATAACACCAGCACAAGACCAGAACAAAGCTAACACTAATAGATATGCTAACACAGAAGGAGGCTAAAAAAATCTCATGGGGTCCTACACTGGCAACTCATGATCAGAAATAAACTCTGTATTAGTTGCCCAATACAAAGCAGTCAGCTCTAAAACTATATACATACAAATAGTAAAAAAAATTCAATAGGTTATACTTATATGTTTATGCATATACATGCTTCCATATGTAACAATAATAGTCAAAGAAAAAAGCAAGGCATGGTGGTTCATCTTCTAATTCCAATACTCAGGAGGAAGTGTCAAGAGGATCTCTGAGTTAGAGGCCAGCCTGGTCTATACTGGTCTACATAGTGAACTCCAGAACAGCCAGGACTGAGAGAGACCATCTCAAAACAAAACAAAACAAAACAAAACCAACCCTCCCAAAGAAAGAACAGGAAAAGAGACTATAACCTTAAGAGTGGGAGGCATGAAGGAGTTGGAGGGAGAGACTGAAGGAGGAAAGTAAGAGGGAAGCAATGTAATTATGTTTTAATTTAAAAATATATAGGCTTATTCAATTTCTTGAAATGTGTACACATGTACAAATATATGCACTTCTGTCTTAGTTATTTTTATTGCTGTTATAAAATACTAAGGCAACATAAAGCATTGAATTTGGGACTCAAAGTTTCAGAGTATTAGTAAAAATGGCGAGAAAGGCAGGCAGGCATGGTGCTAGAACAGTAGCTGAGAGCTGAGATCCTCATCTTTATCCACAAGCACAATACAGAGAGAGAGAGAGAGAGAGAGAGAGAGAGAGAGAGAGAGAGAGAGAGAGATCATACTACTTGAGAATGGTATGGGCTTTTAAAACCTCAAAGGCCACCCCCAGTGACAAATCTCCAATAAGACCACACCTCCTAACCCTTCCTAAACTGTCCACCAACTTAGAGATAGGTCTAAGCCTATGGAGCGAGCCATTTTCATTCAATCTACCACAATATACTAACACACTTCTCTGTATCACTTTCCATGTTATTCCTTTAAGATTTCTTATTGAACCTGGAGCTAGAATGGTAGCCAACAAGTCCAATGACCATCTGCATAGCACCGTGTTATAAACATGTACATGACCGTGTCTAGCTTTGTTAAAACATAGGTTTTGATAATTTTAAATCAGGACCTCATGTTTGCATAGCAACTGCTTTTTACTCTTTGGCCATTTGATTTTACTCTTATGCTTTTGCTTTTTTCTGAGCAGCCCCTCTGCCCCAACTTAGCTATATTTGATCAAGAAGAAATTTGAAACCTGAAATCCTCTGTGAATAATAAATTATCAACCAAATTGTACTTTAAAATCTTTTCTTCCCTTCTACCCAGAGAGAAATAAAGGAGAGAGGGAGAGAGGGGAAGAAGGTGAAGAAGGAGGAGTAAGAGAGGGAAGGAGGGAGGAGGGGAGAAAGAAAGGAACTTTAGATGGTTTTTCTAGTGAGTTCTAAAGGCTTGCAGAGAAAATTGAGCACTGATATTATGGATATATAAGTTATATTTTTATTTTATTTGCATGAAAACATATACTTATATACATATGTACACCTGTATGGAGATCAGAGATCAAAGTTAGATGTCTTTCCCGCTTGCTCCTCACCTTATATTTTGAGACAAACTGGGTTTCTCATTGACCCTGGAGTTCGCTGCCTTTCATGTGGGTTCTGGGGACTGAACACAATTACACACTGGGGACGTGAACGCAGATCCTGTGCTGACACAGCAGGTATCTTGTCAGCCTAGGCTCTCCAGCCCATGGGAAATTAACTGTCAGTAATGCTGACACTAGAGAACAAATCCCTTTGTATGTTTTCTACTGCCACCCAGGTGAACATGCTGAGATATATAAAGACTCAGGTCTCTTAGTGACATATCCTTTTAGAAAGACATTTAAGGATAGACTTTAGCTAAATGAGGAAAAAGCAAGAAAACAGAATTCAAGAAACAAAACCCAAGCTAGAGGTCTGGCACAGTGTCATTTTGGGAAGATATGTATATGTTCATACAAAGCATATGTGTTTCTGCCATGCTGTTAACGGTCTTCTGAATGGTAGTAAAGGAGTTGCTTTTATACTTCGGTATACTTTCTGAACTCTAAGGATCTATTACTTTTTGTTGTTTTATTTTGTTTATTGAGACAGGGTTTCTCTGTCCTGGAACTCACTTTGTAGACCAGGCTGGCCTGGAACTCAGAGATCCATCTGCCTGTGCCTCTTGAGTGCTGGGATTAAAGGCATGCACTGCCACCCCCTGTAGTTAGTATTTTGGTTTCTTAAAAAACCCAGTTATATGAATGTGTTTTTGTTTTAGTTCTGGGTGTGCTGGGATTAAATCCAGGCTGCTTCACTCGTGCTCTAGCAGGGGTGTGATCTTTGCCACCTTCAGATAGTTTAGTTCTGGGAACTCTGGAGAGGGTATAAATGGGACAGGCTGCTCCAAGAACACTACTGCTCTTGGCTGCTGTTGATGCAGTTTGTCGAGTGTTTGAGAGAAAAGGATGAGAAGAAGCTAGATCACGAAGATTGGACTTGCCCCAAGGAATTCAATGTCCCTAATCATTAGGAAGTAGTCTATTGTATTGACTGAAGGAGGTCTATGCCCTCCTTTCCCTCTAACCTCGCTCTTCTACAGACTGTGGGGGGTTGGAAGGGATAAGAGTAGAACCAGGGTTGGAAGGGACATAGAAATATAAGAACCCAACAAAATAGTAAAACAATATGCTAACACCACCAGGCTTCCTTCAAGTATATTCTTACTTCTAAATGTAGAGAAACTTAATTCTTAATTATCAAATAGTTTCCATTTCTTTATATTACAAAGGGAAAAGAACACATGAAATTTGTTTGCAGGTTACTTTAAAAATTAATATTCTATAACGACCAGGTTACTAGCTAGGCATGGTAGGGCCTGCATGGAGTCCCAGCACCTGGTAAGTCAAAGGAGAGGATCTAGAGATGGAGACCAGTCTGTGCTAGATAGCGCGTTCCCACTTTCAAAAGGCAAAGCGGACCAGAGAGATGCCTGTTTGTAAGGGCACTACCTGCAGAGGAGCGGTGGCCACTTCCCAGGACGCTCAGCTTGAAATCATCTATATCGGCCTCTTCTCCACTGTTCCCATCCATGGAAGAAACACAGGGCACACAGGGGCTACACGAACACACATGCAGGCAAGACACCTGTGGTGCTCAAACCATGAACAGCTACTCCAAACCAGGCAAAGGCCTAATAGAGTTTGAAAGAAAGACACACGACTCGATGATTCGTGTTATCAGAAAATGTTTTACTCCATCTTCAACTCCAGTCCCACTATATACACGCAGGGGTGAATACAAAGGTTTGCAAATTCCCTAGCTGCTGGATGGAGGAGTCACCCCCTAGGGTGGAGTCTGTAACCTGGGCAACTGGAAACAGGAAGACCAGGTGTGGATTAGGCTTGTGACTGGGCCAATTAGCATTCCGAAGGAAGGTGCGTACCTCTCCCAGAGTCGAGGCTTGCGAGCGGCCAGTCCCAGTCCGGCTAACCCTCAGCAGATGGGAGCTGATTATCCCAACAGACACTTATAAGTAAAATAGTAATATAAAGTATTTTTTAAAAATGCAAAACAAATTCACATAGACAGAGAAGGTTTTGGAACGCCCACCTCAACTAAAGCCAACATCTGTTTTGCATAAATTAATGTATGCACATATAAGGAGCTTGCCTTTTGTTTTATATTTTTATTAATTCTTTTCATACAATATATTTTGGTATATTTTATTTCCTCTCCAACTCTTCCCGGACCCACCCTACCTCTTTACTGACCCAACTTCAGGTTTTTTCCTCTGAAGTGAAAAACAAAAATTAAAACAAACAATAATGCAAAAAACAAAACAAAAACAACACACAAAAATACCGAATTCTTTCACTGGTGGCTAATTACTTCTGGGCTGTGTACTGTCTTGGAATGTGGCAGAAACACTGTGGTTTTTAAGAAAATTACATCATATAGTTAAAGTCTTTCTTGTAAACTAAACATGATTTTTGGGGTACAGGTTAATGGTAGAGCCTTAAGACATGAAAGCAGTTCTGAGTTCAATCCAAGCACCTCGGGGGGGGGGGGGCTCCCTGTATTCTTAATTCATAGACTTTTTAAATTATGCTGGTTTTTTTTTTTTGTTTCTTTTCCTTTTGAATAAACACAATATAACAGAATTAACCTGAAATGTCATAAAACTAGGTATTTTTGTGTAATGGTTAATTTCAGTTTAATGAGATATGGAATGACCCTAGACACAGGCCTGGGGCATTCCCATGGAGGACTCCCTTGGTTAAGTTAACTGGCACGGGAGACCTGCCTACTGTGGGTGGCTGCATTCCCTGGGCTTGGATCCTGAACTGTAAAGAGAAGGTGAGCTGGACACAGAAGGCACCTCTCTCTGCTCCTGGACTGCAGATGTAAGGAGACCAGCTTCTTTGATGCTTGCTGCTGTGTCTTCCTCACAACTGTGTAACCTGGAACTGTGAGCCAAAACAAGTCCTTCCTTCAGGTTTATTTGTCAAGAGTATGTCATCACAGCAGTTCGAAAAACAAGACACTACGTCATTTGGATTAGGTTTTTATTTTGAAACATCTTTTCTCTCTTTGTTGTTGATGTGCTGTTAATTGAATGCAACTTTGGCTTCTGGACACCAGGCTTGTGTGTGGTATATTCATACATGTAGGAAAATAAATAAATATTTTAAAAGTCACCCTTGTGACAGATTTGCTTAAATTCTCAATATCTTATACAGCCAGGGCCACGACTGATTTGCATACCTGACTGGCTTGAGTTGTGTTAGTTTTCTCTCAATCCACTTCACTACTAGACTGTGCAGAGGGACAAATCCAAGAAGCAAGCTAACAAGTTATATTAAGACTTAAACCTTAAAACAAGTTAAGACTTGTTTTAATTGCTTTTAAGTTTATTTAGGTGTATAGGTGTTGCAGTAAATATTAAAAATTAAAAATGCTTATCTCTTTTCCAGCCCTGAGGACTCACTCCTCAGGCCCGGCTCTGATACAGAGCCATGCGCACCTCTGGTACCCGGTCCAAGCAGCCATCACAACCCAACTTGTCCTCGCAACTCCCTTCCCTTGGCTGTTTACTACCACCTGTTCCACGCCTCTGTCCCGGGGTATTTCTGTACCCCAAAATCCCACAAACACAACTCTACAGCCCTATAGATTTTCATACAGGTTTATATATTCATCTCTCAATCCACAAACCCTCTACACAACAAGATTACATCAAATAGACAAAGATACAAACCTCCCTTCTATACGAGTTATTAGACCTGAAAAATCCTTAATGTTCATAGTTTTTTAACACCAATCTATCCCACCTGGATCTTGCTGGTCCTTGGGAAGCTTCATGTTGCCACAATCTCCCTCTCAATCGTCTGACCTCCTCTGACCCCCTCCGCCTTCTCTGCCCTCTCTACTTCCCTCCACCCGCCCAGTCACCGACTTTCCTTTAATTTACTAAGTAAAATGGGAAGGTTCAGTTGCAGTCAAGGGGCTAGGCAGCCCTTCTTGAGGAAGTGGAATTAACATTAAAATACTAACAGCTTCAGGACAATCTACATATAGGTGTGGGCATATGAATACAAGGTGCACAGAAACCAGAGAAGTTGGATAGCCCGGGCTCTGCAGTTACAAGGAGGTTCTGAGCAGCCTGATACTGGTGATGGGTGTCTAACTCAGGTCCTCTTTAAAGAGCAGTGTGTGCTCTTAACTTCTAAGGCGCTCTCCAGCCCCCACAAGTAAGAATTTTAGACATCTACTGAGAGAAGTTTAATGGTCACAAACAGTAGAAACGTCAAATTTAGTTGCTTTTCATCTCCAAATTCATCCTTGATTTTCAGCACCTTGGAAACGAACAACCCCCCCCCTCTTCCTTTTCTGTCACCGCCATGTCATCCAGACTGAGAAAGACCCGGAAACTCCGGAGCCACGTGAGCCACGGCCACAGTCACATCGGTAAGCACAGCAAGCATCCTGGAGGCCGAGGCAATTCTGGAGGCGTGTGTCACCACAGGATCAACTGACAAATGTCACCCAGGTTACTTCGGCAAAGTTGGTGTGTGGCAGTACCACTTGGAGAGGAACCAGAGCTTCTGCCCAACTGTCAGCCTGGATAAATTATGGACGTTGGTCAGCGAGCACACACGGGTCAATGCAGCAAAAAACAAGACTGGAGCTGCTCCCATCACTGATGCTGTTCCATCAGGCTACTACAAAGTTCTTGGGAAGGGAGAGCTCCCTAAGCAGCCTGTCATCGTGAAGGACAAATTCTTCAGCAGAAGAGCTGAAGATAAAGGGTGTTGGAGGTGCTTGTGTTCTAGCGGCTTAAAGCCACTTTGGAGGTTAATTAAATGCTAACATTTTCCATGGGGGAGGTGGGTAGGGGAGAGAAAACGAACAGCTGATGGTGCAATATTAAACATTGTCAGCAGAGGGTGGTAGAGAATCAATACAGCAGGAAAAGATTCCACACCCCCAGTTCAGGTGAGCTTTTACTCTTTCTGTAACATATGGTTTCATCAGGAACAGCAATACCTGGTTATACATCACCATGCTTTCAGAGCAGGGAAGTGTCTTTGGTCTAGGGTCCTGCAGAGCATGCCACACAAACAAGTCTTGAGCAATATTACCAACCAGCTGGGCCTTAAGTGACAGGATGTTTATCGTGGCAATGTTATCATCATTACACACAGGGAGGAGGGAGCCTTAACTGAGGAATTACAGGATTGACCTGTGCAAATGCCTTTTTTGTTGTTACTTGACTTAGGAGAGGCCAGCCCACTATGGGTGGAGCTATCCTTAGGCAGGTGGGCGTGGGGTGTAAGAAAGGTACCTGAACCATGAGCCAGTGAGCAAGTCAGAGTCCCTATGTGGAAATTACACAGTGCAAGCCCAGCAAATCTGAGTGATTCCTGAAACCTACCTGAAGGTGGAGTAGGTGAGAACTGACCACAAAGTTGTCCTCTGATCTCCATGCACACTGGCATGCGTGTATATGCGTGCACATGTGTACATACACACTGGCAGTAAAAATGTTAGGAAGTTAGTTTTTGCATATGTGTGTGGTCTCATGTGCGTCATGTGTGTGCAGAAGCCTGAGGAGGCCAGAAGATGGGATATAATCTCCTGGAACTAGAGATACATTACATACACACACACACACACACACACACACACACACACACACAGATGTGTGTATCAACTGGGGTGTTGGCAACTAATTCAGGGTCCTCCGAGAGAACAGTAAGTGTTCTTAACCCTATAAATAAAAAATTTTAGAAAGGTCTAATATCAGGATTGAAAGATGGAACATTACTAATAACCTTAATTGCAGTGAAATTGAAGAAATTATAAGGTGTCCCTTGAAGCCAGACTTGGTAATGCTTACCTGTAAGTTGAATTTTTTTAAATTTTATTTTAAATGATGGTGCTTAAACACTGTAATCTCTCTTTTACAGTGTTTAATCTCCACTACCCATTAGAGGAAGTGGAGAAGAAAGGATATAGGGTGGGGAATGAGAGTGGACCTGTTTAGAAAGGTTTTTTTGGAGCGACACCCATCTGTGTTGTTCGGTTCACAGGTCAGCGGGCAGTGGCAGCTCGAAAACATCTCATAGATGACACCAGCAGTCCAGTTCTGTAGAGTCCAGTTAGACAGCAGAGACAGCCAGGCCTCAGCCTTGGCTTGGGTCATCAGGAAGGACCCAGAGGGCCACCAGGGGAAGTTCTCAGCTGTGTCTCTCAGGGAAGCAAAGATCAGGGAAGACTCCAACCCCACAACTGTTGCACAGCTAGCAGTACCAGCCAGCCTAGCTCTGTCTCCCTCACTCTGTGGAGGTATACCCTTCAAACATCACGTGTCCTCCATGTGCCTTGCCTCAGCACATTCATCCAATCAGCCTGAATCCTCAGAGTCCTGACAAATGCAGCTCAACTATGTAATGTAAGGCGGACCAATACACACTGGTAGCAAAGAATCCTCCATCATCTCCTTCACATGCTTGCTTTAGTAGAACATTCTCTCCCCAGTGTCTGCTTCAGTGAAACTTTCCTTCATGAATCTGCCTCAGCCTTTCACACCTATGTCCACTTTAAAGAAACGTTCCTTCACATGTTTGCCCCAGCAAAACACCATCTAACCAACTTTCCGAAGAACCTTTAAGTTTCTACTTCGCTTACCTGTAATCTCAACCTATAGGAGGTACAGTCAGGAAATCATAAGTTTAAAGCCAGCCAGTGCTATATACTAAAAGCCTGCCTTAAACAAAGCAAAAACAAAGTGTCTACCAATGCATGATAAATTACACATACACACACACACACACACACACACACACACACACACACACACACACACACCATAAAGACAAAGAATTTCAGCAAAATATAAGGACCATATATTATGCCCATGTGAAATTTTTCTTAGAAATACTATATAATTATATCAGTAAATGAAAATGGGATTTGAAAAATACCACATCAATTTATGACAAAAACTAAAAAAGAAAAAAATCTAGGAATATAAGGGAACTTTCTTATGTTAGAATCAATTTGGGAAAGACTAAGGACAAAACCCAAAATGCTTATGGCTGGAGGTGAAGTGCTTGCCTGGTGTGCAAGAGACCCTGGGGTTTGCAGCAAGAGGAGCAAAGAAACATAAATCTACAGCGAGCCCGTCACAGACAAGAAGTAGACTTCTTGGATCCTGAATGAAAAATGTCTTGTGGTTTAGAAGAAAAAGTGAAGACTTCCTGCTTCACTCCTGGGAGGGTCTTGCTCCAAGCACAGGTGTACATGCACATGTATCAGACAGGATGCATTTTCTCTCCCTCCCCTCTTCTCTCTCTTCCCTTCCCTCCCACTCTAACTCAGGAGCTTAGGAATCCCAGCTAAGTGTTCTGCCACATCCCAATGTTCTCCTCAGTTCTTGGTTTTTCTAGTCAAGGTATCCTCATTTGGCCAAACTGGCCTCAGGTTTGTGAGTATCTGCCCCAACCCCACAAGAGATAGAGTAACAGTGTGTTTTAACTGGCCACAACCATATTTACTTCCAATCTCAAGTCAAAAGCATGTCCACGATAGAACTCATTGTTCTCTGTTCTTTCCTCATAAGGCCATTCTTCCTTTCTACTGTTTAACATAAATTATGGCATCATTTACTCCATCCTCCAAACTGGAGACTTTAACATCTGGTGTTTCTAGATTGATAAAAGATCAGTGAGCTACACTTACTTCCCTCTAAACCAGTGTTCCTTAAAATGCAGTACACATTCCCCCACCCCTGGCATTGTCACCTGAACTCGTAAGTTTATATTACAGACCTCACTCTCAAATTACTGAGCCAGAAATTACAGTGCTTCCATAAATTGCCCCAAACTCAAGTTGGAGCCAGTGTTCTAAGCTTGAATTCTAGGGGTCTGTAATTGTGCCAAAATGAATGTATGTACACTGTCTATTTCTGAGTTCATAACTTCATTCTTCTATCAGGTTTGTTCAAATCTCAGATGGTTTATTGCTTGCCATTATTAAGACCACTTACCTTTGTTTTGTATCTTATTTAGCTCATGCTGAGTACTGCAACGAATACCTACCCAGACTCTTTGCCTCTAATCTCCATCAGCCTTTAAATGTATTTAGGCACTGCAGTGAGAGAGGAGATAATCCAGCAACATGGCTGCTTTGATCACATTCGAAGATCTTCTGTGTCATCTGGCTGACATACAGCCACTTCACATACCATTAATCCCTCTGGCTGGAATCCTTTAACTCCAAACTCTGGCATCTAATTGAGGAGTAGACAAAGTGGCAAATCAGAGACAGGAAACACCCAACATTCAGAACAGCGGTTGCAGAGCAGCACAGAGGGAGTGAGTGCAGTGCAGAGCAGTGGAGCTGAGTCAGTGAGTGGGGAACCACTGCAGTGAGTGCTGCAGAGCAGTGGAGCTGAGTAAGTGGGGAGCCACTGCAGTGAGTGCTGCAGAGCAGTGCAGTGGAGCTGAGTCAGTGAGTGGGGAGCCACTGCAGTGAGTGCTGCAGTGCAGTGCAGTGGAGCTGAGTCAGTGAGTGGGGAGCCACTGCAGTGAGTGCTGCAGTGCAGTGCAGTGGAGCTGAGTCAGTGAGTGGGGAGCCACTGCAGTGAGTGCTGCAGTGCAGTGCAGTGGAGCTGAGTCAGTGAGTGGGGAGCCACTGCAGTGAGTGCTGCAGTGCAGTGCAGTGGAGCTGAGTAAGTGAGTGGGGAGCCACTGCAGTGAGTGCTGCAGTGCAGTGGAGCTGAGTCAGTGAGTGGGGAGCCACTGCAGTGAGTGCTGCAGTGCAGTGCAGTGGAGCTGAGTCAGTGAGTGGGGAGCCACTGCAGTGAGTGCTGCAGTGTAGTGCAGTGGAGCTGAGTAAGTGGGGAGCCACTGCAGTGAGTGCTGCAGAGCAGTGCAAGTCAGCAGAGGCAGCTCAAGCCAGAGAATAAGAAAGAACCAGAAGATTAGAACAAAGTGCCAGAGTGAGTTTGAAGCCAAGCAGAGCAATTCAGTGAGAAGCTCAGAGAAACCAGACTGAATCAGTCACTTTGGAAAAGAGTTTGAGCCAGAACAGCTAAGTTGAACCAGCCAGGCAGAGTTCAGATAGAACTAGAAAGGGTGAGCTTACTCAGCAGTAAGCCTCCAAGACAACAATTACAGAAGGTGAATGAGGGATTAAAGGCAAACTGTCAGGTTCCAGGTGAAATATATAAGATAAATAAACCTTGTATTTCATTTGAAAACTCAAACTGTAATATAGTGGGTGTTTCTTTTTTTAAGATTTATTTATTTATTATATATAAGTAACACTGCAGCTGTCTTCAGACACAAGAAGAGGGCATCAAATCTCACTACAGATGGCTGTGAGCCACCATGTGGTTGCTGGGATTTGAACCTAGGACCTCTGGATCAATAGTCAGTGCTCTTAACCACTGAGCCATCTCTCAAGCCTACAGTGAGTGTTTTTGATGGAGACATTTACCTGAACAGAAGTTCTCACCTTTCTTTATTTTGCACTGATAATTCTGGTAATTAAAAAAAAAATACATTATGATGCTCAGGCCATCTGCCACCAGGAAGAGTGGCAATCCACGGACGCAGGCAAGGTACACGGGAGAGACGGGAACCAATCACTGACAACAAAATGGCAAGAAGAAAGCGAAAGAACGTACCCAATGGAAACTAAGACAACCTGACAACACCAAAACCCAGCGCTCCCATCACAGCAAACAGTGGAATGCCAAACACTCCAGAAAAAGAAGACACAGACCCGAAATCATACCTAAAAATGATGATAGAGATCCTTAAACAATAACAGGAGGAAAAGCATAAAGAAATAGAAGCTTTTAAAGAGGAAACAAGAAAAACACTCAAAGAAATCAAAGAACTAGAGGAAAACAGAACCAAAGAGATGAAGGAATTGAAGAAGGAATTTAAAATGGAAATGGAAACAATAAAGAAAACACTAAAAGAGATAACCCTGGAGGTAGAAAACCTAAAAAAGAAATCAGAGTCACAGATGCAAGCATCTCCAACAGACTACAAGAGACAGAAGAGAGAATCTGAGGGGCCGAAGACAACATGAAAAACATAGACAAAACAGTCAGAGAAGATGCAAAAGGCAAAAAGCTCCTAACCCAAAATATCCAGGAGATCCAGGACACAATGAGAAGACTAAGGATAATAGGAATAGAAGAGGGCGAAGAATATCAACTAAGAGACACAGTAAATATTATCAAGAAAATTGTAGAAGAAAACTTCCCTACCCTTAAGAATGAGATTACCATGAGCATAAAAGAAGCCTACAGAACTCCAAATAGAGTGGACAAGAAAAGAAATTCCTCCCGACACATAATAGTCAAAACGCCAAGTGCCCAAAGCAAAGCAAAGCAAAGAAAGAATACTAAAAGCAGTAAGGGAAAAAGGTCATGTAACATATAAAGGCAGAACAATCAGAATCACACCTGACTTCTCAACAGAGACTATGAAAGCTAGAAGATCCTGGACAGACATCCTGCAGACCCTAAGAAAACACAAGCGTCAACCCAAGCTGCTATACCCAGCAAAACTCTCAATTACCATAGATGGAGATACCAAGATATTCCAGGACAAAACTAAATTTACACAATATCTGACCACAAACCCAGCACAACAATGAATTATAGGTGGAAAACCCAAAACAAGGAGGGAAACTACATCCTAGTAAAAGCTAGAAAATACCTAAGCAAGAAAACCAAAAGAAGAAAGACACATAGGCACAAATCTATCTCTAAAAGCAAAAATAGCAGGAAAAAGAAACCACTATTCCTTAATATCTGTTAACATAAATAGACTCAATTCCCAATAAAATGACATAGGCTATCAGACTGGATACATAAACAAAATCCAGCATTTTGCTGCATACAGGAAACTCATCTCAGAGACAAAGACAGACACTATCTCGGAATAAAAGGTTGGGAAACAACCTTCCAAGCAAATGTCCCCAAGAAGCAAGCTGGAGTGGTCATTCTAATATCGAATAAAGTAGATTTTCAACAAAAAGTTATCAAAAAAGATAAAAAGGACACTTTTTACTCATTACAGGGAAAAATTGTCAGGAGGAAGTCTCAATCCTTAACATATATCCTCCAAACACAAGAGCACCCATATTCATAAAACCCTACTAAAGCTTAAAAATACATTGCACCCCACACAATAATAGTGGGAGACCTTAATATTCCACTCTCACCAATGGACAGATCATGGAAACAGAAACTGAACAAGGCCATAGTGAAACTAGCAGAGGTTATGAACCAGTTGGAATTAATAGACATCCACAGAACATTCCATCCTAAAACAAAAGAATACACCTTCTTCTCAGCACATCACGGCACCTTCTCCAAAGTTCACCATATAATCGGTCACAAAACAAGCCACAATAGATATAAGAAGATTGAAATACTCCCATGCATCTTATCAGATCACCATGGTCTAAGGCTGGTCTTTAATAACAACAAAGACAACAAAAAGCCCATATACACATGAAAACTAAACAATGCTCTATTAAACGATACCATGGTCAAAGAAGAAATAAAGAAAGAAAGGATTTTCTAGAATTTAATGAAATTGAAAGAACAACATATGCAAACCTATGGGATGCAATGAAAGCAGTACTAAGAGGAAAACTTGTAGATCTGAGTGCTTTCAGAAAGAAATTGGAGAGAGCATACACTAGCAACTTGACAGCGCAGTTGAAAGCTCTAGAACAAAAGGAAGCAGATGCACCCAAGAGGAGTAGATGGCAAGAAATAATCAAACTTAGAGCAGAAATTGACCAAATAGAAACAAAAAGAACCATTCAAAGTATCAACAAAACCAAGAGCTGGTTCTTTGAGAAAATTAACAAGATTGATAAAAACTTAGCCAGACTAACTAGAGGACAAAGAGAGAGTATCCAAATTAACACAATCAGAAAGGAAAGTGGAGACATAACAACTGAAACTGAGGAAATTCAATAAATCATCAGATCCTACTACAAAAGCCTATACTCAACAAAGCTGGAGAATCTGGAGGAAATGGATGAATTCCTAGACAGATACCAGATACTAAAGTTAAACCAGGACCAGGTAAACCATCTAAATAATCCCATAACATCTAAGAAATAGAAGAAGTCATCAAAAGCCCCCCCCCCAAAAAAAAGCCCAGGTTCAGATGGATTCAGTGCAGAATTCTATCAGACATTTATTGACTACCTAATGCCAATACTCTCCAAACTATTCCACAAAGTAGAGTCAGATGGAACACTACCTAACTCATTGTTTGAGGCCACAATAACCCTCGTACCTAAACCAGACAAAGACCCTACAAGGAAAGAGAACTTCAGACCAATCTCACTTATGAACATTGATGCAAAAATACTCAACAAAATCCTTGCAAACCCAATCCAAGAACACATCAAAACGCTCATTCATGATAACCAAGTAGGCTTCATCCCTGGGATGCAGGGATGGTTTAATAGACAGAAATGCATCAATGTAATCCACCATATAAACAAGCTCAAAGGAAAAAAAAAAACCACATGTTCATCTCACTAGATGCTGAGGAAGCATTTAATAAAATTCAACACCCCTTCATGTTAAAAGTTTTGGAAAGAACAGGAATCCAAGGCCCATAACTAAACATAATAAAGGCAATATACAGTAAACCAATAGCCAACATCAAACTGAAAGCAATTCCACTAAAATCAGGGACTAGACAAGGCTGCCCACTCTCCCCCTACCTATTCAACATAGTATTGGAAGTCCTGGCCGGAGCAATTAGACAGCGAAAGAAAATCAAAGGGATACAAATTGGAAAGGAAGAAGTAAAAACATCACGGTTTGCAGATGACATGACGATAGTGTACATAAGTGACCCCAAAAATTCTACCAGAGAACACCTACAACTGATAATCAAGTTCAGCAAAGTGACTGAATACAAAATTAACTCAAACAAATCAGTAGCCTTCCTCTAATCAAAGGACAAACATGGGGAGAAAGAAATTAGGGAAAAGATACCCTTCACAATAGTCACAAATAATATGAAATACCTTGGTGTGACTTTAACTAAGCAAGTGAAGGACCTGTATGACAAGAACTTCAAGTCTCTAAAGAAGGAAATCAAGGAAGATCTCAGAAAAATGGAAAGATCTCCCATGCTCATGAATTGGAAGGATCAACATTGTAAAAGTGGCCATCTTACCAAAAGCAATCTACAGATTCAATGCAATCACCATCAAAATTCCAACCCAATTCTTCATAGAGTTTGAAAGAGCAATGTGCAATTTCATCTGGAATAACAAAAGACCTAGAATAGCGAAATCCATCCTCAACAACAAGAAAATATCTGCGGGAATCACCATCCCTGACCTCAAGCTGTATTACAAGGCAATTGTGTTAAAAACTGCATGGTACCGGTACAGAGATAGGCACATGGATCAATGGAATAGAATAGAAGATCCAGAAATGAGCCCTCACATATATGGACACCTGATTTTTGACAAAGGAGCTGTAAACATTCAATGGAAAAAGGACATCCTCTTCAACAAAATGTGTTGGTCCAACTGGCACTCAGCATGCAGAAGAATGAAAATAGATCCTTTCTTATCTCCTTGTACAAAGCTCAAGTGCAAGTGGATCAAAGATCTCCACATTAATTCAGGTACACTTAAACTATTAGATGAGAAAGTAGGGAAAAACTTAGAACACATAGACACAGGAGAAAACTTCTTGAACAGAACACCAATGGCTCATGCTCTAAGGTCAAATATGGACAAATGGAACTTAATGAGATTGCAAAGTTTCTATAAGGCTAAGGACACCCTCAAGATAACAAAACGGCAGCCAACAGATTGGGAAAAGGTCTTTACCAACCCCACATCTGATAGAGGTCTAATATCCAAGGTATACAAAGAACTCAACAAGTTAGACACCTGAGAATCAGACAACCCTATTAAAAATCGGGGTACAGAACTAAACAAAAAATTTTCAATTGAGGAATATGGGATGGCGGATAAGCATCTAAGGAAGTGCTCAACATCCTTAGCCATCAGGGAAATGCGAATCAAAACAACCCTGAGATTCCACCTCACACCAACCAGAATGGCTAAGATCAAAAACTCAGATGACAGCAGATGCTGTCGAGGATTCGGAGAAAGAGGAACACTTCTCCACTGTAGGTGGGGTTGTAAACTGGTACAACTACTCTGGAAATCAGTCTAGCGATTCCTCAGAAAATTGGACATAGTACTACCTGAAGACCCAGTTATTCCACTTCTGGGCATATACCCCAGAGAAGCTCCAACATACAACAAAGACACACGTACCACAATGTTCATAGCAGCCCTATTTATAATAGCCAGAATCTGGAAAGAACCCAGATGTCCTTCAGTAGATGAATGGATACAAAAATTGTGGTATATTTACACAATGGAGTACTACTCAGCTATCAGAAACAATGACTTTATAAAATTCTTAAGAAAATGAATGCATCTAGAGAATATCATCCTGAGTGAGGTATCCCAGTCACAAAAGAACAGACATAATATGCAGTCACTGATAATTGGATACTAACCCCAGAAACCTCTGAACCCCCAGAAACAACTTACAAAGTATATGAAGTTTAAGAAAATCAATGGCCAAAGAAATGTGAAAAATCATTATTTTTAATCTTTACACACAAAGAAAACTTGGACTATTTCCAGGTTACATCTTTTTTTACATGTACTTCATGCTCATTGTAACTAGTAAGATTTTAATGCATACTATCAAACCTTTAAAAAAATCAAGTTATGACAAAAATGTTTCATATGCTGTTATGCAAAATGCTTTTAAAATCTGTACATTTATCTTTTTTTAAAAAATAAAGTTGTTCAATTAAAAAAATAAAATAAAAATACATTGTAAACCCAAGAAATTATGGTGCACACCTTTAGTCCTAGCACTTGGGTGGCAGAGACTATGCTGATCTCTGAGTTTGATGCCTGCCTGGTCTACAGAGCTCCTGGACAGCCAAGGCTACATAGAGCAACCCTGTCTAAAAAATAAACAAACAAATAAATAATACATTTAATAATACACACAAATCACTCACACATCTTTAATCCCTTTGGACTTGGGATAAAATGGACCTCTATCAATTCAAGGCCAATCAGATATACATAGTGATTCCCAGGCCAATTAAGACAAAATAGTGAATATCTATCTCACAAAGCAAAAATTATACAGAAGATATATTGTACATTTAATATTGTACTCCTTTCAAGGAAGTTACTTTAAAGTTACATTTAGTGTAGTGTGCATAGATATATGTGAAGAATATAAACTATGGTATCTCAGAATTTAGAAACATTGCCTTGTTTCCCAGTGAGGTGTCAGCCCTTTACCATTATATTTACCCATCCACCCACCATCCATCCATCCATTTATCCATCCATCCATCCATCTACCATCCACCCAACCACCATCCAGCCATCCATCCATCCATTCATCCATTCATCCATCCATCCATCCATCCATTTATCCATCCATCCATCCATCCACCCAACCACCATCCATCCATCCATTTATCCATCCATCCATCCATCCACCATCCACCCAACCACCATCCAGCCATCCATCCATCCATTTATTCATCCATCCATCCATCCATCCATCCATCCATCCATCCATCCATCCATGTATTGATCTCTCCAGCACTAAGGTTATAGGTTTATGCCAGTTTTAGGTTTATTGTATTAACACTTGTCTTTCAAGCACATAGCTTAGCTCTACTGTTGTTTTAAGACCATCAGTACAAATGTGAAAAGGGCAACAATGTCTTAATAATAGAACATGTGTTGAGGCCTCCCCCCCCAGCATAGCTGTAGCCATCTTTTCCATGCCTGCCAGTCACTGACATAGAAAAATAACTTGACTCAGTGCAGGGTCATGCTGATCATTTCCCCTGTTGTGTTCTGTATGTTATGAGGTTTGTTAAATTTTACAAAGAAAATTCTACAACTATAAGCTTCATGTAGGACCCATCAAATTAAAGTGTGTAAAGTATCTTGAGTGAGTTCCAACTGCCAGGCAGCACTTCCGGCCCCTGCACATGAGCTTATTGCTATTTTTTCGGTTTTACCCTTTATAAGATGGCCATAAGAAATGTCCTGCACCCAGCTTTCAGCTGCTGCCCTTAGTTGGTCAGTCTTGGGGTGTGAGTTTAATAAATCATTCCTGTTTAACTGAGTTTAGTGTTGTGTGGTTTGTGGGGCAACTCCAGGACCCCAATATGTTTTTATATTGTGGGCCTACAGAAATGGACTTGAACCATAAACTTTGGATATTGTTGGTTTGGTTGAAAATGTTTGAGCCAGATTAAGGTGTAAGTTGTATGTAGACTGTCTGTGTCTTTTACCTGCCTTTGCCTAATCGTATAGGCATTAAGGCCCACCAGTGAATAAATTGCACGTTATAAAAAGCCTTTCATTCACTCATTTACCCTAACCTCCATTCTTGGTGTGAAAATTCCCAAGCATTCTCATAACCAGGGTGCCTGCCAATTTTGAAAATAGGGTAAGTGGGGTTGCAACCATTTAATAATAAAGCTATAGTTTGGTCAGATATTTATTTATATTGTCCAGATGTCATTGTCCCTTCACCACTGCAGCCCAGGCCTTTGGGTTCCTCTGCCTGAGTTGGAGACAGAGCCGGGCTTCCTAACTGACAGAAGCATAGAGAAGTGATGGAGTTTGTGGGCCCAACCTCTGCAACCTGGCAACCTGCGCGGGAGCAGCAGGTAAACCTCTCTGAAGACCTTGAGAAGCCTAGCAACAGGCCCGCGACCTGGCCCCAGGGCTGGGCAGCCAGAACCCGCAGGGAGCCGCCGCGTTGCCAGGGCGACGCTTCCGGTCGGCGCGCGCAGCCCCCGGAGCAGGAGAGTTGCGCGATGGGCGGCTAGACGTGCCCGGCGCCGCAAATTCGCTCGCGGGAGCGCGCTCACGGCAGCGCGCCTTCGCTTCCCAGGCTCCGTCGGTGACGCGTCGTGGACGTTGGGGAGCGGGAAGGCAGCGGCAGCGGCGCCGGGATGAACAGCGGCGGCGGCTTCGGTTTGGGCTTAGGCTTCGGCCTCTTCCCTACGACGGTGATTCAGGTGACGAACCTCTCGTCGGCGGTGACCAGTGAGCAGATGCGGACTCTCTTTTCCTTCCTAGGAGAAATCGAGGAGCTACGGCTCTACCCCCCAGAGTGAGTGCTGGAGCCCGGCGGGGGGAGGGGCGCGCCGCCATCGAGACCTCGGGCCCCGAGGCACTGGGGAGCGCGGGCATCACGTGACCTCGCCCTTACCTAGGCGGCCATGTTTGATGAGGGCACTCGGCCGTCTGCGGGGCTCTCCGCGTTGGGGTTTGTTGCTTAAGCTCCGCGCGGGGTTCCTGCGGAGGACTCAGGAGTGCTTTCCCCCATCGAGCCTCCAGGACTGTGGTTGATGCCTGGTCTTCGAATTGGTTGCCCCAGGCCTTTGATTTACCCCGGACTTAAGATGGCCGCAGGTGGGCCGGCGGTAGTCCTCATGGCAAATGCCTATAACGTTTTTGCACTGGGAGAATCGTGGAGGACGCCAGCAATGCCAACGCCCGGACCTCTAGATCTTAGTGTCAGGCTGCTAGTGCTGATGAGAGAGAGAGAGTGCGGATGACAACATGGAAACAAAGCTGTTTTTGTTCTCCGGGGTGATCCTAAGACATTTACCATCTTTTTGGTTTTTCTAACCGAGCCCATATTCACGCTCTTAAGGATCACGTCATTCTTTCCTTTTGGTACAGCCTGCATTTTCCTCCAAGAAGGGCACACTGGTTTAGACGTTTCAAAAAGTATAAGTCAGTCCAGAATTACCGTTACTGTGTACATGTATTTAAAATCCAGCGCTTAATTGGCATTTATATGTCGACATCGCTTCCTAGGCAGTGTTCTTGAAGTGGTAAATTTTCCTTATGCAATATTAACTAATCAAATAACTCAATGGTTTTACCATTCTCAACATTCTCGAACTTATAAACTTTAAGAAATTACTAAGGTTCACAGTATTTTGTTCTTTGTGCTAAAATTATTTGAAGAAGTTACGATTTTTTGGGAAAAGATTTTGTCCTATTTCATAGTCATGTACATAGAACAATATATCTCTACTCACTGTGAGTATCAGAACCACTGCAAGTTGATTTCTTAGGAATGTGGATATTTAATATTAATTCCTTTATTCTTGGAAATACTTCATGCATTCAGAGAAGTTCAAATAAAACAGAGAATGCCCATCATTCTTTTCACGTGGTGAAGTTGATTATTAAATCTCATTTATTGTGGCTGGGCGTGGTGTCACATGCCTTTAACCCCAACACTTTAGAAGGCAGAGATGGCATCTCTTGAGTTCAAGCCCACCCTGGTCAGGTTCAGGATAGCCATTGCTCTCTGTGTGAAGAGAAACCATCTCAAAAACAAAGCAAAAGATAAGAGGGGGGAAAAAAGAAAATTCAATGTTTTAATAGACCCCTTCCCCCTTTTATCTAGCATATGTTCAGAGAATACCATACTTAGTATAGAACAGACTGGGCCCTTCCTCACTTAAAAAAGAAATCTTTAATGAAGTTATTTTGTGATGTATGTAGGTTAGTAGAATGATATAGTCTGAGTTTATATGCTGAGATTCAAGTGATATGTTTTTGACAAGAATCCTGCATAAGTACATGAGCATAAAGTCTGATGTGACCATGGCTCTAACATTTGTAGAATCTCTTAACATTTAAAGATGCTTTCAAGTATCATCTTAACATGCTCGACATTTAGTGATTAGGAGGGCTGTATCTTGGAAGGGTTGGAAGCCAGTCAGTCAAATACTCTGCCTATGAACTCTTGTAAATTAGCTTTGGGACAGTAGAGGGTCTGAAGAAATATATTACAGAATGTTGTTCACTCCCAATGAAATGCCATTTGTATGATGGTAGCATACTGCCAGGTATTAACTGGCATTTGGGAAGATACACCTTAAAGAGTCTACCTTGTCTTCTTCAGGGCTGGTCTTGAATAAATCCAGTTTTCTTCCTGCTTGAAAAATGTTATTAATTGGGGCTCAAAGATTAAAGGGGTAAAAAGCTCTGCTGTTTGTGTTAAAATGTAGTCAGTATGTCACAATAAATCCTTTGGCAACCTTGTTGCCAGACAAAAACTCTTCTGTAGTTTTCCTAAGTTTAGGAGTAGAGCTTCATTCTGGTTTTGTAGTGGATACTGATAAACTTTAACAGGTTTTCTTCTCCATAATGCAGTTATGGGAGCTGGTCCTTAAGGATATACTTGTAGTTTGGGGCTGAAGTGTATAGAAATTCAGTCAGTAGTACTTTTTTCAAAGATAATCATAGTTGTTTTGATTATCATATAAACATTGTTTTTTGTGAATACTATTTAGAAGTTGAGCAGTTGTTTGATTTAAAATTTAAAATGGAGATACATTTCTATAGTGAAATGTGAAAATAGGTCACATCAGGTGTCTTCCTTTTTTGCTCTTCACTTTATTTTTTTGAGAGTCCTTCTCTGACCTGAAGCTCCAAGAGACTGGCTTAGCTGACCCACTGTAGGGATCTCCTTGGAGTGCTAGTGTCTCAGCCACACACCACCACACCCTGCTTCTATGTGAATGCCAGGATCCTACAGATGGGAGGCAGTTTCATTTTAATTTTTAAACATTAAACATTCATGTAAACAGGCCAGAAATATGGGTCAAGGCTGATAACATGAATTCCGTCTCTAGACTAGAACCTTGTGTGAAAGAATTCAGCTGCTGAAAGTTGTCTCTACAGGGGCACCCGTGCATACACTTGTGAAGACACTGCAGAATACTAAAGAAGGACTACGTAAACATTCATTGGCCATACTAAGAATTATTTGATTTTTTTCCCCTGTTGTCAGATAATTAAATATCCAGAATTACTGTCCAACTTTCTGCACAATAATTGAATTTCATAGCTCCTGAATACCTATTTATACAATTGCTTTTTTTCAGAAACTTACCATTGTAATGTAATATTTATATAGAAAATGAACATACATCATAGTATGGAGATGAATGAACTTTTACAGATTTAAACATAGTGTAGCAAGCACACAGACGGGGAACATCTGTATGCTTACAAGTTCTCTTGTGCCTTTCTTCAGTTGACTAACCTCCTCAAAGGTAATTCTATTTTGATTTCTAGCACCAGGGAGATTTTCACCTGTGCAGTTTTTCTTGCTTGCTCTGGGGTCCTGCTTTTCAGGTTTCAAAGTTCTAAGAACCAAAGTAAAAGTCCATTTACTTAAGAAACTTCGTTAACTTTAAAAAATTACATATGCTGTGTCTGTTATATTTTGTTGCCATGGCAAAACACCTAAGCTCTTCAAACAGAGTACTTTGGCTCAGGATTTTAGAGGCTTCATAATGTGTTTGCTGACTCTGATGGTTGAGCCTATGGCCAAGCAGAAATAAGGTTGTTAGGAAATAGACCCCAGGAAGGAGACAGGGACAAGATAAAATCTCCAAGGTACACACTGGTGCTGTAGCCTGCCCCACCTCCTACTAGTACATTCAGCTGGATAACCTCATAAACAACAGTAGCTGAGGAACAAGCCTTCAACACACCAGGTCCTTCTTGGGCTACTTTGTAAAACAAGAAAGTCTTAACATCACTTCACCAAACTCCTTTCATTAGCATGTTTTTTCTTCTGGTCCTCTATGTGCCTATTATACAGTGTAATCAAAGGAGTCATACACTGTGATTATAATTTTTTTTTACTTACTGTGTAATAAGCACTTTTCATGTTGTGCTTTAAAGTAATATTTAGACATGTGCTGTGTTGTCTTTGAAATTCTGTAATATGTTGGTTATCTTTAAAATTTCTAATTACAAATGAATGAGTTTAAGCAAATGCGTTTTGAAATGTTGATAATCAGAAGTGATTGGTAGGTTTGCAGACAGTGTCAGCACTTCATAAGAAAGGCTTGGAGATCTGTGCCATCCAAAGTACTTTTGGAGCTCTTAGGTAAATGCTATGTTGGTCAGTAATTGCATACATAAAACTATTTGTCCATGTTTTGGACTATGCAATTTTGATAGATCGTGTAAAGCAGACGTTTTCAGCTGTGGGTTGCAACATCTTTGGGGATCAAATGACCCTTTCAAAGGGGTCACCTAAGACCATTGGAAAACACAGATGTTTACATTAGGATTCAAACAGCAAAATTTTAGTTGTGAAGTAGTAACAAAAACAATTCTGTGGTTACCACAAGAGGGACTGTCAAAGGGTTGAAGCATCAAGAAGGGTGAGAACCACTTTACATCTTTAGATACAGCTTTAGATATATGTAGATGTACTAATAAAAATATTAGACATATGGTAACTACATTAGCATTTGTAAAGCAAAGATTGTAACATCACCGTGTTTCATGAAAAAATACTCATTAGGACCCCAGAAATTTAACCTGTCTCTAGAGGTGGGTTTTGTTTGTTTGTTTTGTTTTTAAATGTCTCCACTCAAAACCTAAAATGTGATTCAAAAAATGAGGTCAAAATCTACTACTTTTAGTGCCTTTTTTTTTTTTTTTTTTTTTTTTTTTTTTTTTTTTTTTTTGGTTTATTGAGATGGGGTTTCTCTAGATTTGTAGACCAGGCTGGGTTGAACTTACAGAGCTGCCTCTGCCTCCCAAAGGCTGGAATTTAAGGCATGCATCACCGTGCTGCTGGGCAGACAGCTGTTTTTTACAGAGGCTTACTTTTAGACAAAACAGAGTATGTAACTTTTTGAGAAGTAAAACTGTGGTCGTGAGTTTTGGTGTTACATGTGCAATGCCTGTAAGCCTGAGAGAGGAGGATTTGAACTTCCAAGTGAGCCTGTGCAACATAGTGGGCCCTGTAGATCAGAATTAGATTTTAAAGTGCTAGGAGCTAGAGGTGTGTTTCATAGCTAAGAGAGCTTGTCTGGCATGTTTGAGGCCCTGAGTGTAGTCCCTGGTATCACAAAATAATCAAAGTAGTGATAAAGACAATAGTTCTATTAGTTTAGATACACTAGACCTAAGCATATGATCTGCAAACATAGCTGATTTATAAATAATATAGTTTTGATACTTGGCAGTGATGAAGCATACCTTTAATCTTAGTATTCAGGAGAAGAGGTGAGCAGATCTTTATGTTCCAGGACAGCCAGGACTATACAGGGAAGCACTGTATTGAAAATAATAGAATAATAACAACAAAATTATAATTAATAATAATAAACTTCTGTTTGCCAATTAGCATCTATATGAAATCTGTAATGTTCAATGTAACTCTTCTCCAATCTGAAATATTTACATTTACAAAACAATTGTGAGGTAAGGCTTTATCTCAGGAAGAGTGGAGGGAGATGAAGATTTGGAAAATTGCTTAAGGACCTGAGGTGCATGTAGCTCAGTGGCAGAGGCCTGTCTAGCATGCACAAGTATACTGCAAAATGAAAATTACTAAACACTGAAGTACTGTATCAACAGTTCTCAGCCTGTCGGTTGCAACCCCCTTTGGGGTCAAACAACCCTTTCACGAGTCACGTAGGAGCAGAGTCCTCAATATGGTGTTCACACAGCTTTGTCTGTTTTATGTAGCCCAGGGAATAGCACCCACCATATTTAGTGTGGGTCTTCCCACTTCAGTTACTCTAATCTAGATAGTGTCTCATAGAATTGTCTCTTCGATGATTGCGGATCTACCCATTTGACTAGCAATATTAACTATCACAGGTTGACAGTGTAGCTGTAACTTAAACCATTTAATGCTAGTCTATGTTGTTTTAAGGGTGGATTTGTTGCTATTTATGATGGATCACAGAGAACAAATTTTGTGAAAAAAGTAACTGGAGGGGCTGGAAAGGTTGCTTAGTGGTTAGAGTATTGGCACTACTGTTAGGTTCCCAGCACCCACCTTAGGCAACTTCCACAACTCCAGCCCCAGGGGATCTGCTCTCTTCTTCTGGACTTCCCGGTCACTAGTACTCGCATGTGTATATCTACACTTCAAAATAAATCTTTGTTAAAACATCTAGTTAAACTGTTAGTGACCTAACGAGAAATAGTGTAAATGAGTTAAATAGACTAGAGTGTCTGCTATTTTTCAAAATAAATTATATGTTTTCTTT
This sequence comes from Micromys minutus, assembly GCF_963924665.1. Classification (NCBI taxonomy): domain Eukaryota; kingdom Metazoa; phylum Chordata; class Mammalia; order Rodentia; family Muridae; genus Micromys; species Micromys minutus. The sequence goes on along the minus strand of NC_137955.1, from coordinate 5,118,542 downwards.
GTAAATTTTTTTTTGTTTTGTCCTGAAAAGCACCTTATTCTGAAGCCTGAAGCTAATGCAAAAAATCCTTAGTTTGGTTCCATATTACCTAATTGTATGTTGACTATGAAGTTTTCAGTGATTTCTTTTGGATTGGTGGTTGGTATTGTGCCCAGGGCCTCCCATGCTACACTAGTTGTGGGTGTGCCACGGTCTTGGTGATATAAATGTTGGGGAGTCAGGGACAGGAGAGGTGACAGTTTGAAGTTTGAAGGATGGGAACTTCTGTAAAGGGATTGTGACTGATAACATGTTAGCTGTTTGGAATTTCATTCAAGGGCTGACTGATTTCTAGGTACCCCTAAAGTGACCTCTTGTTTTGTCAAACAAGTCAGTGTTAAATGACTAAAATTTGTTATTTTATGTGTTAGTCATTTTTAGCAACAAAAATTATCTAAGTCTGATATAAGAGATTCTAAATGAAAATTATAAAACTGTTCAAATGTTTATTAATCCATTTGTTTTCTTTTTATCTTGCAGCAATACACCTCTTGCTTTTTCCTCCAAAGTATGTTATATTAAGTTTCGTGACCCATCAAGTGTTGGTGTGGCCCAGCATCTAACTAACACGGTTTTTATTGACAGAGCTCTGATAGTAGTCCCTTGTGCAGAAGGTTGGTATCTTACGATTTTCTCTTCTATTTTAATATCTGTCCTGTCTGCTACTATAGCCTTTAGCTTTCCTGGAAATTGGCCAGAACTCTATGTGTGAATCTGTCTGTGCACACTCACATTTGTGTGTGTGTGTGTGTGTGTGTGTGTGTGTGTGTGTGTAAAATCAAGAATGAAATTTGAAGTAGGAAAATTATACTGAAGTGGTTAGTTTATTACTTACGGATATTTGAGATTTTACAACTGAACATTTAGAAAAATTAAATATTTGCCATTTATAATTGGCTTTAGCTTTTCTGTAGCCAAATTGCAGATTGTAAAAAAGAGCTTTTTAGAATTTAAAAACTTAAGTTGGTATGAGAAATATTTTAAATATATATGTAAGCATATACTCATGAGGACAGAGTTAGGAATTTTCCAAGTAAGGCATAATGTATATTCAGTCAAATTGGGGGTGTGATATTTTATATTCATTTGAAAAATACTCAGTTTATTCTTTCAAATATTCTCTTAGGTAGTTTCAATTATTACGAGACGATTGTTTTATATTCTGTGTAATTTTTGTTATATGCCTGGAACTTTTTTCTTTGACTGGCTTTTATCGGGGAGGTACTGGAAAGCAGTTTTCAAAGCCTCTGTTAGGGAGTGATGCCAGAGATGGGAGCCCAAAGCCTTCTAGTCACTTGTTAAAGTTTACATCTTTCATTTTTTTAAAAGCTAATTATTATTAAAAATTTTAAGTTTTTTCTAGAGTCATTCATATATAACTGGATGTTGATTTTGATAGTTTTAATGAACAATTAACTTAGAGTACTGACTGGCTTATATACGTACATTAAATTTTTTTTTTGCTAGACAATAGTAACTAATTTATAGCATAAAAGTAGCCATAAACAATTTAATGGGCTTTTTATATATAACTTAAAAAACTTGTAGTTACTAGATTTATATTAAAATCATTAGTTTATCTGGAGTTTGCTATACTTTGGGAGTTTTATGCTTTTTTCAGAATGCCTGTTTTGGAATGTTAAGAGCATTATAAGATATAACTTCTCCCAGAATGGCAATTTTGAAATTCCAGAACAGGAAGTTCTGGTTTCTTTTTTTCCCTCCTAGATAAATTTGAAAGCATATTTCTCATGTTTAAGGGATTAGAGAAGATAGGGAAGATAAACGTGGTTAAAAGTAAATTATTTGTCAAGTATCTTTTTATCTGATATTCTTTAAGAGAACAGTGAGCCCTGAGTTGGGGAGTAAGATGAGAAAGGAAGAAGTTTTAATTCTACAAGATCCATGCTATGAAATTGCACAGGAAAAAAATCTTAAACTAGAAATAGCAGAAAAGTGTATAGTGTAGACTTTTATCATTACTGATTTTGAAGGAAGAATTTTAGATCATTGTTGGAACCTTGCTGTAATCCTATACAATCAGAAACTGATTTGTAAGAAACTTTCAAGGTTATGGAATTTGGGAGTCTCTATTTTAATTTGTTTTACTTTGTTGATTAAAACAGTCAGCTATAACTTTAAGCATTTTTAATGGTACCATTTTGCAAGAAAATGTTACTATTTTTGGACATGAAAATCTAAAAATTTACTGCATTTTTTTATTTGTACCTTAATAAAGTATCTTAAGGTACCTTAATAAGATATCAGGAAGAAACTGATACACATTTTTTTAGTTAGGTTTTTTTAAATATAGCTGATGACTTTTACAGCTTTAAGTTCGATTATGCACTTCCAGCAAAGAAGTACTGCATTGTTCTATTAGAAAGGGAGCAGAGGAAGAGAAGCAGATGAAGACAGGCTGCCGTGGAGGAAGCTCTAAGAGGAGGTGTACATGGCCGTGTGTGCTTGGACACTGTTGCAGCCTTCAGATTGTAGAAGCAGCATCATGGTGTAAACGAGAAAGGCCATCTGAAATATTTTACTAGATTTTTCAGTTTATTTCAGTTTGCTGGCTTTTAGTTGAGACAGTAATGTGAGAAGAGGGTGGAAAAGTGGTGTTAATAACCATTGAGCAGGAACTACTGTTAATAAAGTGTGCCATTTTAAATAAAATATACCTTCATTATACTTGTCTAAATATGACCTTCTTGTTACGTGCATTTCAGATTTCTTTTTATGAATGTTAACATTTAGAAAAAGTAAGATCAACGTAACAGGTGTGAGCCTAATCGTCAGTCATAACTTTATGTCCACATTTCTGGTAGATGGATTTTGAGTATTAATTTGGTTTTGTATGTTTTCTCTATGTGATATTTGTGCATTATTAGATGACTAGACTGGCCAAGGCAGACCTGGTACACTTGCCTGAGTTAGGCATTGTTTGCCATGCCACTAAACCTGCCGCCAAGTGAAACACCTTCATGGGGGATGAGATCGGAGTCTGAGCCGCAGAAGATGGACGCCCTGTCTCTGTTTTTATTGTTTTGCTTTAATTTCATTTCTTTTTCTTTTGTCTCTTTTTTTTTGTTTTGTTTTGTTTTTGTTTTGTTAAATCTTTCACTTAACTTGAAATGAGCTGGTTTTTCAGTTCTTTGTGAATGGTATTCCATTAAGAGATCGTAATATATTGTAAATTTATGGGGAGTGATTAAGAGCTCAGCCTTGAGATGAAGCAAACTGTCTTGCAGTAAGTTAGAGTGCAGTGCTGTGAAGATGCTCAGGCCTTCTTTGTAGGTTGCTGAGGTCCATTTTGATCTTCAGACATTAAAACACGAGAATCTTAGGAACATTTTCTGATGCTTATTTTTTTTCCAAGTGTACACCTCTCATAAAAACCAACTGATGGCGTATAATTTTTGTCCTTCCCTGGACCTGTAGGCATATAAAACCATCAAGGAAAATAAGTACATTTCTTTTCCCATCTGCAGGTAGGGGGAGGTCTTTGTCTTTTATTACCTTGGTCTGATGAAGCCGTTTGTTGCTTCTGGGGAAATTGGAGAAAATGCTCATTATTTATTTGCATGCTTTTTTTGTTTGCTTGAATTTTTGTGGTAAACTCTTCAGAGGTTACTAGCTTTGTAAGTGGATTCTGACGTGAGGACTCATAGCAGTATGAGAGATCTCTGCCTCAGTTTTCTTTGAAGTGTAGTTTGGGGAAAATGCTTGTTTTACACTTCTACATGCTCCAGGGGAGCTTTAAAGGACACATTTAACAGAATTATAGTTTGGAAATAGAACAATGGAATTTTTCTTAAGAATATCTTTAATAGAATAAGAGAAATAATAAAGTTACTAATTTTTAACAGTGTATTGTAATGAGGTAGGGGAAATCTGATAGGCCACTAATACATAAGACAGAACTGAGGCCTCATAATACTAAGTAATGAGCTTGGTTCATGTCTGTATAGTCTCTGTACTATATGGACATCTGGGTTTGGTCGTTGACAAATGACACATTACTAGATTGCAACTCAAGTGACTAGATTAGGGTACTGAAGCAGAGATGGCAGTCATTCGTTAAAGCTGTATGTCTAATAGATAAAACAAATTGATAACTAATTAAATAGTATAGCATATATATATGGGCATATATAGATAAGTAGTAGCAGTCATTGTTATTTTCTATATTCAGAAAGGCTTACCTTGGTATCATTCTGCATGTTAAGAAATTTGTTGTCCAGAATTTAAAGTAATAATCTTTTTAAAAAGTTAGTTAAATTTAAATGCTGTTAAATTAGAAAGAATGCACTTACCAAAGCCACTAAAGTATAATTCTAATTTTTTTCTGTAGATAAGCTAAAACCAGTATCTAATGTTTTAAATTACAAGGTGAATTCTATCCGTGCTTTGTGCTCTTTCAGAAAAGATGGTCTGGATATTTACTTCTGTGCACCAGGTTGTTATAAATAGGATTTACCACTGAAACAGGCAGAGTGCTTTTGAAAGTCTACCATCTAGATTTCAGCTCGTGATGTTTGAAAATGCAATTTTAACACTTTTAATGAATAGAAATGGTAATTTATATATGCAATCAAGTTTGAGAAATATATCCCACTGCCCCTTTTTTGCTAAGAAGATAGGAAAAATGTGAAAGTTTTTAGTCTTTGTCAAATTGCTTTAAATTCAGAAACCAAATATGGCAGATCATGAACTTTAAAATAAATTTTTTTGTTTTTTTAAATTGCAGGCATTTTTCGTAAATGGTTTTACTATTACTAAAAAGTGGTTTTACTATTACTCCTGTTAGAAAATTATAGACTTAATGAGAAAAGCATTTGTAGCGTTAGTTACTATTCTCAGATAAGTATACATAAGCTGCATCTACAGTTAGTGTTTTAAGAAGTTTCCTGAGACTGGGGAAATTTTTGTTGCTTCAGTTTCTAATTTTTTATCAATTGCCTAAGGCATCTTTAGGACTGGGTTCTCTCTAGGCATTAGTTGGTGTTATTGATGAATGGGTGTGGACCTTTTTAAAGCTGATTGTGTGTTCAAGTTCTCTGTTTTCTTCTGTTTATTTGAGATTGAGTGGAGTCTTTTGGAGGGTTATCAGAATTGTTTGCTTCTCAAGTAGGTAGCTTCAGTAACAGGATACAGACACTCTTGGAGCAAATTTCAATTCGCACATATTTTGTTTTTTTCTTTTTCTTTTTTTTTTTGTTTTTTTTTTGTTTTTTTTTTTGTTTTGACTAATTTGGTTATTTGCCATTTCTGGGGATTAAACTTTAAAAAATGTTCTTCTTTTCTGTATCTGATGTTCTGTGTGCTATTAGTGACGCAGCCAACACGAACGGTTGTCATGTGTAACACAACTTTCGATCACCGCGAAAACAGCGTCCTGGGAAAGCGTCCATGCTTGATATCGTTTGGTTCATGAACATTAAGTTTCCAGTACAGGTGACCCATAGCTCAAAGTGTTAAATAATTGTCTACATTATTCAGTTTTTAAAATAATGTTCCATTAATGAGATTGTTAGTCTTTGAAGTTTTGCTCACTTTTATTTTTCCTAATAGAGCAGGATAAAAGGAAAGCCTTATGTTCTTATTTGTTTCTTTGTATGGATCTGATAGATAGATTCATTTATTATTATTATTTTTAAGTGCAAGGGTAATTGTAAAATTATAGTATAAAGTTGGTGTGGTGTTTCTGCTTTTCATAATATTTGGAACTTGCCTCTGCAGGTAAAATCCCAGAAGAAGCCAAAGCCCTTTCTTTACTGGCTCCTGCTCCAACCATGACAAGCCTGGTTCCTGGTGCAGGGCTGCTTCCCATACCAACCTCCAGTCCGCTGACGGCAGTGGGCAGTGTAAGTCCTCCTGACGGGGTGAGCAGTGGCCTCTGCAGTAGGCTGACTAAGGGGCGAAACGTCATCCTTACTTTGTTTGGTTGTGTTTGGTGGCAGCCATTCAGAGTCCGTGTTTAAACGTTTACCTCACATCATTGCAGTTGATGTCACTTTAGGAATTGCTCTGAAATAATTGGGGGCTTGTTCACACTTGAAAATTCAAGTAGGAGACTCTTTAGATAACGCGCTTTAGATAACACAGACTTGGAGGCCCAAGATCACTTCCCAGTTCAGGAGGCTCAGAAGGACTAAGTCCATTTTAAGGGAGATGAACTTTGGTAATAGAAAAAGCATTTCAGAGAAGACTGAGAGAGTGGAACAAGGTGAAAATACAACAGAATCCTTACATATTTGCTGTGTAGAATTAAACAGTAATTAATATCTTGTGATTTCTCAGTGAAAGAAAGAGATAGCCATTGTTTTTTCATATGGCTTTGGTTTTTTTGTGTGAGAAAGATTCTGGTCATACTCTGTTTAAAGAGGGCCATTTGTCAGGCAAGGACTGACTTAGCTTGCCAGTGTTTCATGGGTGTGTGCAGACTTCATGACTGTGGTGGTCAGCTTGTCCTGATGATAGATGTGGCTTCTGAAACTGAATCTTGTACAGCATCCTGCTGTGGAGACCATGGAGCAAGATGACTCTTAATTCAATTTCTGTGCTTGAGGAACTAATGCTACTCAGTTTGGGTGGACTGAGTGAAGGGAGAGGACTAGGTGCAGATGATTGCATAGTTCACTTCACAAAAGGCTTTTGAAACCCCGAAATTACTGTCTGCAGTGCACACATACTAGAGTAATGACGGACTTGAGTCCCATCATGTGCATATTTCCAGACGAGGCCAAGCGTCCTCGGCTGTGTTTCAGTACTGCTTCTGCAGACAAGTGTGAGTGTAGTGAGTCTGTTTGGTGCCATTTTGGAATTCTGTTTTGTGTGTAATTTGTTCCTTCGATAATTCCCCCCTACACAGTGCTTTAAACCAAAAAAAAAAAAAAAAAAAAAAAAAACAAACAAACAAACAAAAATCAATATGATGAAAATGTAGAAAAATTTCATTTTTTGTTTTGTTGGCCATGTATTCAGTGTTTATGAATCAACATACATTAACCGAGGAACCATCTGACAGAGAGGCTGAGTGCTTGATGGACATGCTGTATCGGCAGGCTCCAGGAATTCAACCTTATGTTAGATCTCACTGCAGATGGTTGTGAGCTACCATGTGGTTGTTGGGAATTGAACTCAGGACCTCTGGAAGAACAGACCTTAACCTCTGAGCCACCTTTCCAGCCCCACCTACTTTACTTCTTTTTGAGGCATTGGCTCAGTGTATAATAATGCTGTTTATGGTGATCACAGAATATAACTAAACTGAGCATTGAAAAGTCCTGTTCATTTTTAGTATCCATTTAAAGGTAGTTAGATATCCAGGCATTTTAAAAAATGTTATCTGAAAACCTAATGTTCAGATACATGTAGCTTAAGGGAAGGATTTCCCTTTCTCCTTCTATTCATGTTGAGTTGATCTGATCTACTGGTAGCAAGATTAGAGAACAGTGCTGTGGACACCAGTGAGAACTTCCTCGTTAACGTTTACTTTGTCTTTTGTAGCTTGGTGTTTCACTCAGCAGTTTGGGAGCTATACCGGCGGCAGCACTGGACCCAAATATTGCAACACTTGGAGAGATACCACAGCCACCACTTATGGGAAATGTGGATCCTTCCAAAATTGATGAAATTAGGAGAACAGTTTATGTTGGAAATTTGAATTCACAGGTAACTCAGAAGAAACTGAGTGACAGTAGCTGCTTATTCTTAAAGTTTCTGTTGATAAAGTATTATTTGCTTGTTTTTAAACTTTATTATTAGCATATATTATGTAACGGGTTTCGTTATGATGTTTTCACATGTATTTTGATCATATTCACCCCCCCCCGTCCCTGTGGCCCCTTTCACTCCCACTGATCCCTGTTCTCCCAGCTAGCCCTTTTCTGCACTGTCTGTCTGTCATCTATTTTTATTGGACATTTCAAATGTTATCCCCTTTTCTACTTTGATGTCTTTCTTGGAACCCAGTAAATTTAATGGGGCTTGGTTATGAGGGGCACAGGACAGGAGCATGGCACCTGGTCATCGCCTCATCACTGAAGAAAATGCGCCTCCCTCCCCTGCCAGCACTAACTGCTTTTCTTCCCTGACTTAGAAGGGAAAAGGAGTAACTGTATTAAAATGTCACTCTGCTTCCTCAGACAACGACAGCTGATCAACTGCTTGAATTTTTTAAACAAGTTGGAGAAGTGAAGTTTGTTCGGATGGCAGGTGATGAGACTCAGCCAACTCGGTTTGCTTTTGTGGAATTTGCAGACCAAAATTCTGTACCAAGGGCCCTTGCTTTTAATGGAGTTATGTTTGGAGACAGGCCACTGAAGTAAGAAATCTTCAAAAAAGAAATTCTAATGACTTAGAAAAAGCTGTAAAGTGTGTGATTTAATTAAGGCTTTAAAAAATAGTAATTGGCAATTTGTGGAAAGGAAGACTGTTAAACAGAAGAGAAATACATGACACTGACCTTAAGACCTGTTTCTCTTTTCATGTTAATCGTTTGCATGCTATACATGGTGGTTTCAGTCATGTTTCTGTACAGTCCTTTAAGTCAGGTTTGCTTTGTGATGATTGCAGGTGAAGGGCAGTTTAACTAGTAACTGAACTTCAGAGTTGTTGAAAATAACAACTTGGGTAAATTCCAAATCCTAGGAAGAAAATAGTCTCAAGTATTTAGAAGTGTTTTAAATCAGACATGGTGAGTTTATCTGCTCATAACCACCCTTGTTGACAAAAATTCATTTCACCTTTTAGATACTCAAGTCCAGAAATTGTAATTTATGCAGATAATTGAGGTGAATGTGATTTTTGAGTTTTGTAGATGGATCTCTTAGTTAACAGTTTTGGATTTTGCTCTTAAATGATCAGTCACTGTTGTTATTGGGTGCTCAGTCTCCTCTGTGGAACAGCAGGTGTGTCTGTGTGTGTCACAAAGGGAGGTTTACCAGCTGCTCTTCATTTGTGACTCAGACATGGGACAGTGTTGAATGAAACGGTCATGTGGTCAGCCTCCCCTGGTCCTGCTGGGATATGCAGGACATTAGCACAACCTGAGGGTGGGAGTGTCCATCTTAATCCTGATGACCACTCGTAAACTTGTAATGGTCTGTTTAGTTGTTGAAGAAGTAAGGTAGACTTTAGTTTTTCTTCGTTTAGCAGAAAATAGTGGTAGGTAGAGATGAGAGATTGTCATTTTCTAAGGTTACTTTTGGCTATTCTGTATTTAGCTATTTTTATTTCCTATGTGCTGTTGAAATATCCTCAGATTTATAAACATGTATATCATACTAACATTTAGTTGTTTCATGCTTTATAAACTATGGTGTGTGTTTGTGATATACTAATATTTTTAATTTAGAATAAATCACTCCAACAATGCAATAGTAAAACCTCCTGAGATGACACCTCAGGCTGCAGCTAAGGAGTTAGAAGAAGTAATGAAGCGAGTACGGGAAGCTCAGTCATTTATCTCAGCAGCCATTGAACCAGGTAAGGCCACAGTGTTGTTGTATAGCACATAGTCTAAAGACCAGAGACTCTTAGAAGTGCAAGGAATTTTAGGATTACACTGCTCAGTTCCTTCAGTGTACAAATCAGAAGACTGAAACTCAAGACATAGTAAGTGGCTTACTCAGAACAACTCAGCACAAACCACTTTGCCCTCATACTGAGCTGTGCACTTTAGTGTTAGTGAGTGTACTCTGTGAAAACAGGTCAGTGTTGAGGTGCTTTGCGGAAAGCAGAATGTGAATGTTTCTGTGAGGCTAAAAAGGAAGGAACAAATGAATAAAATGTTAAATGTAGGCGGGTTGCCTTTCCCTCAAAGTTTTAATTTTAAGACAAGAGAAAAAGCATCTAATTTAGAAAAAAACAGATACTGAGTTTTGCCAGATTAAAGGAAAGCTCACTCATTTTTTTTGTGTTGCTAAATACTTTATAAACTCCACTCTAAAATGTCTATGTGATTTCTTTAATTAGATTTCCTAAATTAATACTTGGAATTTAGTTTCAAGTCTAACAAAAGTAATGCTGGAAGGTCTTAGCCTCACTGTCATAGGAATTGCAGACATGTTTTAATCTTACGTTATGGCAGCAACAAAATACTACGAACAGCTGTTTATAATCATCTGGTTTATATGTACTGCTGCAGGGTGGCTGCACTCAACGAGTTTATGCAATGACTTTCTTGGATGTTTCTGAAGGATAATTGCACAGGAGGAGGATGTACAGAGAGTAGGCCCCTTGCACTATATGTGGTATATTCCACTTGTGCCTAATTATTAACTGGGATCTTTAATTGTTCTGAGCTTACGCTGCAAAGTGGTTTTTTCCTCCCAGAGTCTGGAAAGAGCAATGAAAGGAAAGGCGGTCGATCTCGTTCCCACACTCGCTCAAAGTCCAGGTCTAGCTCAAAGTCCCATTCTAGAAGGAAGAGGTCACAGTCAAAGCACAGGTGAGACTCTGATGTCAATGCTCAATGTTCTCTCCGTGTTGTCTTCCAAATAGTTAAGCTGCCAACGCATCAGAACTCAGAAGTCTCCATCGTGTCTGCTGATCTGTTCGTGTGCTGCATGCTTGTTGTTAAAACTGTTGCTTCGATGAAAACACTGTAGCTGAGGGCTACACCAGTGCTGCCCCATCCCGTTTCCCTTTCTGTGTGCTCAAAAGAGAGCATTTTTCCTAATTGATAATTTTTAGTATTTTTAATAATTTTTGGTTTTAAAAACGTTCTATTTGCATGTGTTTTATACTTGAATTTTCTTTTTCAAACTAACCTTGTCCACATATGTGACAGAAAGTGTTTGATTCTGTTGTGAGCAAAGCTAATGGTGGTCATATTGCTCAGGCTACAGTTCTCCTTTGGCCACCCTCTGGCCTGAGCTCCAGTGCTGTCCTCGTGTTCTTTTTGTTCTGTTTTTGATCATAATTTCAGTATTTTAATTTTTTCTATGTAATTGCTTTGTGTTTGGTGCAAAGGATACCTCAGAGTGTAAATTGCAGCATGTCCTTGAGACTCGTGCCTGAAGTGTAGTGAGCCCTTCAGAGAATGCCAAGGGTGTGCGTGCATGTGTAAGGTGGGGATTGAAGGGGGCCTCAAGGGAAGCCTCACAGGGATCATCAGCCTACTTTTTCTCTGCTGATTAAGGAGATTATAAGATGGGATAGGAAAATAAAGAGGGTTTTCTTTTGTAAACTATACTTCTAGCCCTCTTTAATGGTATGGTTCATACATAGTTTACAAAATCTTCTTTGGGGGCTTTGGTGTCTCTGAGCTGAGTTTTGCAAGCTCAAAATCAGGTTTCTCAACTTTAAGCCAGCATGGTGTACATAGTAGATACCAAATCAGTCAGACCAACATAGCAAGACATTGTCTCCAAATCACCCAGAATGTAAGAATAGTAGGAGCCAAAGTTAGAGCAGAAAGTAGAACAGTTACAGCAGTTTGGAGACATGGATGGATGGACGGATGGTCAGATGGGTGGACGGATGGACAGATGGATGGCTGGATGGATGGATGAATGATTGCTTGCCTCACGTTGACAGGATAATGAAGATCAGAGAAGTATGAACATGCCCAAGAGTAATAAACTGGTTTCCTAAGTCTCTTTTTGAGTGGCTATAAAGGACATCTAAACTCTTAGGCTGAGAAAACCTAAAACTTGTCCATTAACATTGGTTTCTTTGATAATATGTGAAACTTTACATGCTTTTAAAAATTAGGACAATAACTGAGTTATCTATTTTATCTACTGCCCACTTTTAAAGTCCTTGACTTTACATACTGTTTTCTTCCTCTAAGAGTTTATTATATATTTTCATATGGATGTATCTGAGGCTAAAATTTGAAATTAGAGGCTTTTGGCATGCATGTACACATGCAAATATACATGTGTCAATAGGCTTTACACGTGTATATTGAAATACACTTAGGCTAAAACAAGAGAAAACGAGTTTTCTCTAAAATAGAGGCATGGAAGTCTTGATTAAAGACCTAAGACTTGAGGGTTTTGATCTGAAAGAACCTTCCTACACTTTCCCCACTCCTTAGCTGATTTAGTAGGACCCAGCAGTGTAGATTATAATGTCATGTGTTTCTAGGCAGAAAACTTCCCATGAAAGTTTGAGTTCCAGTCAATTCTTAGAGAGCAGGAGACATCTTATTGGATAATGGGTGCCAAAGAACATATAGTAAACTGAGTAAGTTCTCACCTGCTACAACACATAGGATGCTTATAGTTTGTAGCAATTTGTCGTACATTTTACAACTAGAAGAAAGGAGCTCAAAGTCTGCTGTTAGTAAAAAGATGGTAAGTGCTTAAGGAGAAGGGCGTTGGTCACACTGACTTTGATCACTACACTTTGTACATGTGTGTGCCACTGTCACACTGTACCACAGAAGTAGATAGACTTACTGTGTGTGTTCATTAAGAAGGGCATCTCGATGTGTACACCATCCCCTCCCTTTCCAATCTCCTTTGATGGGAAGAGGGAGAGAGGCTAGGATTTGAGGAGGATATTTCTGCTTTGCCCAGATCTTGTCATTTGTTTTATTCATAGAGTTAGTGTTGGGAAAGAAGGGCATCTCTATGATTGTTGTATTTTAGGCTACATAGGCTTAACAGATCAGATTAGGAACTATAGGAAATGGTGTTTGAATGGAATCAGTTAATAGTACAGTTGAGCTTTGATACAGTGTGACGGTAAGTTGCTATTTGTCATTTAACTTGACAATAATTTTAGACAGTTTAAAATGAACTATATGTAAACAAATTTTGGATAAATGAAAATGTACTTTATAGTAAGATTTCATAGCAATTAGGTGTAATCTAGGGATGCTTCTGGCTTTAAAGCCCATCTCAGACTTTTTTTTTTTTTTTAAAACCTCTTTTTATAGGCTTTGTTCTAATTCATTTTACTAAAACATGACTATCGGTGGGGCTGCTGAGATAGCCCAGCAGGTAAAGATTATTTCCATCAAGCCTGGAACCTGAATTCTATCTTTGAGACCCAAGTTAGAAGGAAAAACCCACCCTGCAAGTTGTTAGACCTTCACATGTGCCTTGGCACTTACATTTCGCACACATACACACTCTAAATAATGTAAACCAAACCCACAACCATGATGGTGAATTTTGTATGTAAAGTATCCTGTGGAAAGCTTATATATCCCAGGCCTCTTTGGAAGAAAGATGAAAGTTTACCTATATGTTAATTTAAACATTGGCTCAGTGCCAGGGGCTATAAGGCACTTTGCAAACGTCATCTGATTGAGTCATAACCATGGGAACTGTAGCTGGGATTCAGACTTCAGAGGAATATGGACTTCTGGTATAAAATGGGGGACTTAGCCAGAGCTCACCACTTCTGTATTTAAGTTATGTGTGTGTGTTCTGTTACACTTTAAAGGAAATTGGTCTTTTTGTTTTGCTGTAGTGTTGGGGATCAAATTCAGGGTATTACATCTTGTACAAACTTCCACTGAGCTACATTGGCAACCCTATTTAATATTTTAGTAAAAAGTGCCTAGGATATTTTATTATGAAAAAATAACTAAAAATATACCCACTTATTTCATTGGGGCCTCCTCAGGATTGAAATAACAACTTATATTTTTCTGGGGATAGTAGAGTAATAAAGATTCCTTTTGTTGCTGATTAATTAGTTATAAGATAAAGACATCCCATCTGACGTTTGGATCTGATTTCTATGCTTCATGTGTTACACTGTCACTGTCACCAGTACTCTTCCATAGATAGTCTATTAAAATATTTTATCCATGTGTTCTTTGACAACTTTATTACTTTCTTCCTAATATTTATTGCAACAAAGAGTGCCTGGCCCCGTACATATACCTGCTCCCTCAGGATGAGTCACAGCTAGTTTACATGGAAGCCAGGAATTAGAGACAATCTGGGATGTGAAAACGTGGGCCAAGGGAACAGTCTGCAGATCTGAGGCATGTGATGATATGATGAAAAGGAAAGCTATCCCTGACAGTAGGCAGAGAAAATAACTATTCATTTATTTTTGTTTTGTGTTCTACACAATATAATATAGCTGGTACGTTTTCTGGTAATTTAATTTTGATGAAAACATAGAAGGGTCATTTAAAATATTAATAAATAGGATAGGTTTTCTAAATGATCTTATTTGAATATAAGAATTCTTAGCTTTTTTGGGAGTTGAAATTCTGAGGATAAGTTTTGATATCTTTACAATTTATTTATTTATTTATTTTTAGGAGTAGATCCCATAACAGGTCACGTTCAAGACAGAAAGATAGACGTAGATCCAAGAGCCCACATAAGAAACGCTCTAAGTCTAGGGAGAGACGGAAGTCAAGGAGCCGGTCTCGGTCACGGTAAGTTCTGGAGCCGTCACAGAGAGTTTACATTTTATCTCTGTTTTCACTTATGTGAAATTGTGGTTCAGGTTTATTAGAAATAAGGCTTTCTCATTGCTTTAGCCTCTAAGATTAATATTGATTGCCTCTGAAGCAAATTAAAAAAAAATAGGCCAGTGTGGTTTAGCTCAGCCTAATTGCTCCACTTAGCACCTCAGTTACACAGAAATTTTTATGTCTACTATAGTCGGTGCAGATGATTTTTTTTATTGGTAATTGTTCAGAAAGAGAGGTTTCTTCTTTTTGAGAGAGAATTATTTTAGCCAAAAATTTCTGTTTGTTTTTTTAAGGGACAAGAGAAAAGATACCCGAGAAAAGGTGAAAGAAAGAGTAAAAGAGAGAGAGAGGGAAAAGGAAAGAGAGAAGGAAAAGGAGCGTGAAAAAGACAAGGAACGGGGTAAAAACAAAGATAAAGACCGCGAAAAGGAAAAGGACCATGAAAAGGAGCGAGACAAAGAGAAGGAGAAGGAACAGGATAAGGACAAGGAGCGGGAAAAAGACAGATCCAAAGAGACAGATGAAAAACGGAAGAAGGAGAAGAAGTCTAGAACACCACCCCGAAGTTACAATGCATCAAGACGATCTCGTAGTGCCAGCAGGTTTGGTGATACATAACTTCTGTGCGTGCGTGCAGGTGCACATGCATGTGGGTGCTGGTGTGTGGAGGTCATAGAGTGACATTGGATGGGGTTCATTGGCCAAGACAGTTAGCCATGTGGACCTGCTTGTCTCTGCCTCTCCAGTACTGGCATTAAAGATGCATGCTACCACGTCTGCTTCTGTTAATCATGTGTTGTGCCTTTCCACATGGGTTGTTCTGGGAGTAGAACTCGGGGCCTCATGCTTGCGTGACAAACGCTTTACTGACTGAGCTATCACTGCACCTTGCTTAAACTTTAGCCAAGAGTCACTGATGCGTACATTTTTAACTGAAGGGGGGGAAGAGTACCCTGCAAGCATAGTAGTTAGTATCATTTACCCTGCATTATCCAGTGAGCTTCTCTTCAGCAGAGGGATTACTACATCATTGAACCTTCTGGACAAAATATTTGGACACACTTAGCTGTGTTTCATAATGCAATATTTAAATTTGGTTGATTTTTACTTACTATTTTTCTTAGAGACTGGCATATGATTGGGAAAATGTTTTTGAAACGCCTATGTAAAAGTTCTTGTGTGATAGTTGACTTTGAGACTTTGTTGTCTCTCTGGACTGGTGTGGTAAATCTTAGCATGTTTCGTGATTTCCAGAGTCATAGTGTGATTCCTGTCTGTCAGCTAATTTAACTTTAACTTCCATTATGCTCTACGTATGATGTTAGAGTATTATTCTCCTTTGTTAGTTTTAAACATTAGACCTTTTCCTCTTAGGACTATTTTTTCCACTTACTGATACACTGCCACCAGGTGGCAGCATGTCGCTGTAGTAACAGCTACATGGGAATCTTTCTCAAGGTTGTTTAAACCCTTTATCCCTTATTCCTGATGATACTATGATGATAAGTTATGCTTAGTCTTTTGAAAATAAATGTTTCAATAAATTTTAAAGTTGGCTTTTTATTGCATACAAGTTGATAAATGAATAAACTTCCTAGTTTGAAAAATGTTATTTTACAGCTACTTTTTGTATGCTAGCCTATTAAAAGATAATAAAAGCTAATTGCAGTGTTCTTTGGGTGCTGGTATAACAGGTCAAATCTAGTTCTTAGTTGACTTGAATCTTACCTTATTTACTCTTTCTAGCAAGGTTGTGAGACTGTTAGACTGTGGCAGTTAAAACTGGCTCAGAGCCATGAAGTTGAAAATAGTAACATAGTCACAACAGGCTCAACATAGAAACATTGACCCACTTAAACAGCCTGAGGATCAGCCTAACCTGGGACCCCACCCTGTTTGCAAGTGATTTTGTTGGTCATGTTGTGGGTGCCTTCATGTTGTTGTGCACCCAGATGCTCTGCTTCACAGCATTCAGTGACTGGAATCCGATTTAATTAGTGACATAAGCTCATTTTTCCAGCGAGTCTGAAATGCTTGTTGGCTTTCTTCCATTGTGCGCTCTTACTCGCTCACCTGCATCCTTCCTCCCTCCCTCCCTCCCTCCCTCCCTCCCTCCCCCCCTCTCAATTGTTGGCTCGCTTACGCTCTTGCTTGTGCTCTCACTCATTGAGACAGGGTCTCTGTAGCTATCAATATAACTCAGAAAGGTCATGTGACTCTCCTAAATGCTTGGATTAAAGTGTGCACCACAGTGCCTGTCTCCTTTTATGTTTAAGGGAATTAAAAGGTTCAAATTCAGTCCTGAACATATTCTTGAACTCTGGGACCTACAGACCAAATGAGCTGGGCAGAGTTTGTTAGTGACTGACTTTGTGTGCACACCAGTGTTCAGCAGCAGCTAGTTTGTTACGATTTAGTAGGCCCCTCCTTTTCTAATGTTCTGATTTGCTCATTGAATGGGAAACATTCTAGCTGCTCAAAAAATCTATTTTCATGCTTTTATTTTCAGCACTGTCTTCTAATCTGTATTTTCAAAGAAAGTTTAGAATACTTTAAACTTTAAATTTGATACTTTAAAAATGTTGAATGCTTAAAAATTACTGTTATAAAAGGGAAGAAAAGGCAGAGAATGTTACTCAGTGCTTTTCTACCATGTGTGAGTAGGGTTTGATTTCTTTTATATTCTGTTTTTGCTCTCCACAAAAAAAAAAAAAAAAAAAAAAAGAAAAAAGAAAAAAGAAAGAAAGAAAAAGAAAGAAAAAAAAATAGAATCTTTATTAGTTGGCACACCTGCTGTGTGTCAGGCTCTGTTCTGGCACATTACTGGTGTTAGCCTCTAGACCCAACACAACCCAGGAAGTCTGGAGTTATTGGCTATGAATTTTCTTTGTTTTATGAAAGAAAACGAAAAGCAATAGTGAGGAGAACTTGAATTTCAGAAGATTGATGTTTTGGTTGTATGGTCAGTGGTTCTGAGAAGTGTTTTGAGACAAGGTCTCACTGAACCTGAAACTCATTTTCTGCCCCGGCTGGCTAGCAAGTCTCCCAGGTCCTCCTGTTTCTGCCTCCTGGTGCAGACCTGCAGGTATGTGCCGCTCTGCCTGGCCCTTTCCATGGGTGTTTGGGCAGCAAGTACTTTATCCACTGAGCAATCGGCTCCAGCCCTTATCAGAACTTCTTATATAAGATTATTGGCTATACTAATCATTTGATAAATGTCTTCATACCTCATCCCTTGAGTTGTGGATGTGATGAAGTTTATTGACTCTCAGTCACTCTTAAATATGATGTAGTTTGAAATATGTATTATCTGTTAATGTTAATTTTTTTACTAATTATTTCTTTATGTAAATTTCAGATTTTAACTACTTGTATAGATTTGTGCATTAATTTTAAATAACTGGAACAATGGTAATGACAGCAAGCTAGTCGGGAAGGCAGTTTCTCAATACGTTGCTTATTTTGCCAGACTTGTTACTCTGTTAGAAAATCTTTGCAGCAATGCAAGAGAGACAGAAGCACGGTGGTGGGAGGCATTTTAGTTACTAAGACTTGAGCCTGAGCCATCCTTGATATTTCTCCATTCGAAAAGTTGTTCTAGTGAAACCCATCACTTTGTGTCCTAACTTGAAGAATTAAAAAGAATTTAAAGTATGCCACATGAGAAGGAGATTGTTCTCTATTCTCTCCTGAAATTTTAGATGATGATTTTTTTCAGCGATAACTGTATGGTTCATAATTTGATATTCACTAAGATCAGGTAATAAAGCATGCCTTTAAAAGAGTTTAATGAGCCTTAAGGGAGTAAAGGAGTTAGTGGCTCAGGGCAGAGCTTTGTCTGTCTTGTGGGAGGGCCTGGATTTGATCTCCAGGATCCCTTTAGCCGTCTCCTAATAAAAATAAAAACAAGTTAGGCTGGTAGTACAAGCCTACAGTCTCAACACTGAGGAACCTGAAAAATTAAAAAAATAAAATAATCAAACTTTATAGTCTGAACTGTCCTTAATTTCAGTTGCTGATTTTAGAAACTGATTTGTTTTGTTTTTTAGGGAAAGGCGGAGGAGGAGGAGCAGGAGTTCTTCCAGATCGCCAAGAACATCAAAGACCATAAAAAGAAAGTCTTCTAGGTCTCCGTCTCCCAGGGGGTAGGTGGATGCATCTGGCAAAAATGTAAAGGGGGAGCAGGAAATAAAAGTTTCTTCTTCAGCCTGTTTTTTAAGTTTTGGGTTTTAAATGGCAGATATATTGTGTTCTTCAGAATACAAATTAGTTTTTAAACTATCAGCTCCTCCACTCTGTCCATTTAGGAACTGAGCATCGCAAATCTCCCCGCTCCCCAGGTTTGTATAGTTACAAATGGAGTGTGTAATTGTTTCCTTGGATTAAAAAGTCGACTAGAACAGATAGGGTCCTACCTTTTGTCATTCTTCACTATAAGAAATGTGTGTCTGCAGTGGTGAGAGAGGAATCTCTCCATTTCGTTTTATGCTGCTGGGACTTCGGTTCTGTGACAGTGCTGTTTCCTTCTTCCCATGCACTGTTTACATCAGCTTTTGTCTGTTTCTTTTTACAAAATTAGGCAAAGGTATTTTCCAATTTTTTTTTACACAAAGACTAACATGTTCTTGTGTACTTGTGTGAGCAGTGACTATACCCAGGTTTCATTGGTGTTTGCACACTAGTAGACCAGAACACCCTTGAACTTGTGGTGATGAACTATTATGCCTATTAATCTATTATTATTGTGTGTGTATGTGGATGTGCATGGAGGGGCATGTATGTGCCCCAGCTTGTGTGTGCAGGTGAAAGGCTGTCTTTTTGAAATTAGTTCTCCTACTGTGATGTGGGTTCCAGAAATGGAGCTTGTGGTTCAGGTCACATAGTGCGTGCCATTACTCTGACCCCTTTAGTCGGAGCTTTCGTGTATTGTGAGGCCATTTCTGTATATGCTTAGAGGTAGGATTCCAACTTCCTTCTTTGGCGTTTTAAGGTTTACGTTTTCTCAGCACCACTGTTGAAAACAGCCATTTTAACTGAATGATGGTCTTGGCACCGTCTTGAATCATCTGACCTGGTGTGCAGGTGTTTATTCTCAGCTTTTCCACAGGCCTCCGTGTTTGTCGGGAGGTAGTACCGTGTTTGCAGTTATTGTAGTTTTTTAGTCATTTTGAAATCAGAAATTGTGAGTCAGTTAACCATGTTCTTTTACTTGTACAAATATTTATATATTTATTTGTTTTGTGTGTGTGTCTGCCCGAGTGTGTATATATGTTCATAACGTGTGTATGCAGGAGCCCGTGTAAGTGAGAAGATGATATCAGATTCCCTGGAACTGGAGGTTTTTGAGCTGCCATGTGAGCGCTGGAAAGCAAACCAGAGTCTTCTAAAGCGCACTGAGTGTTCCTAACAGCTGTGCCGTCTCGCCAGCCTCAGCTCGGTTCTTTTAGAAGTCATTGGGCTATATGGAGAGCCTTGAAGGTGTCATACAAGCTTTAGGACATATTTCACTTGTATCTGTGCTGATGTTGTCAGTGGTGTTTGTGGGGTTGCACTGAGTGTGTTGTTCTGGCTGATATTTTAGTCTGGCACTCAGTCTTCCCAGCCAGCGTGCCTCTGTACAATCTTTCACTGGTGGGCTGCACTAGTTAGCGTAGTTAAATTGATTGTATTTTCTTAGAAATGTAATTTTATTTTTAATTATATGTTTGTGTATGGCTTGTGTGTGTGAGCACAATGCCTGCAGAGGCCGGAAGAGTGCAGGGGGAGTTACAGGCAGTTGTGACCTGCGTGATGTGGTGCTGGGACCTAAACTTTTCTGGCCCCTGCATATTATTGTTCATGGTGTTCCTGTGTACCATTCTTTTGATTTTTATCCCATATTTAAAGACATACAGCTCACATGATGACACTTTGTTTTGAGGCACTTGAGAGGTTTTTTGGCCTTTTGTTTGTTTTGCTTTGCCCTGTAAAGTTTCTTACAAACAATTATAAATATTTTTTTTGTTTTATATATTTAGAGTTGTAGGTGTAACTAGAAATTTCTTTTAACGTAGAATCCACCCATATTTGCTTTGTTTTTTTTGGGGTTTTTTTTTTTTTTTGCTTATCAAATTTCAGCCATAACTGAAGGACTTTATTTTAAGAAAAATATACAGCAAAACAGAACTTGAAGTTGGTGGGTTTAGAAGATAATGGAGAAAAATAATCACCAAAAAAGCCCAAACATTGATGGCTTCCTGCCTGATAGAGGAGGGTGATTGGCAGGCCCTAAGCTCACCCACCTTTCCTGATCCAGAGAATCTGGACGCTATTAAGGCTGGGCCCAGGAACCCCATTTCCCAGTTTCTTCCTTCCTGGAGTTTAGGAAGGTTTATCTTCTCTCTCAGGCTTCCACGATACAGAAGATAGTGTGGAGAAGGGAAAAACGTTATATATTAGTTCCAGTGCCTTCCCTCAATGCCTGCAGAACGATCAACCCACCTTTCAGTATCTGTTGATTGCAGAGAGACGAACCCCATGGAACTGGGGCAGCTTAGGCAGCAGTGCGCTGAGCAGCGAGGCAGTGTTGGTGAGGAAGTGAGCGGCATCGGTCCAGTGGGACAGGTGCACTAGTCCACAGTCCATCCGTTCCCAGTGTGCCAAAAGCCGAGCCTTTCCTTGGTTGGGGGTCTTAACAGATTTTTTCATTGACTATATGTAGGAAGATATACATTGCCAAATTATGAATGACGGTGGTCAGAGTCCAGACAACAGGAATGCTGAGGAGAACCACATGAACCCACCAAGATGATGTAGCCAGCCAGATGCCCCAACTGTTCATCACTAGGTGTTGGGGATTACTTCCCTGTGTGCCACCCCCACATTCATCCTACCACAGTGAGGGATCAGGCAGGAGTCCAACTCAGTTTCCTCATTACCCCTGACTGAGCTTGTTCCCCAGTTGTCTCCTGGAAAGCCAAAGTCCCCTGAAGTCTTGGGAGTGAAAGGGCTTCTCGGCCTGGGGCAGTGCTGGCTCTTACACCTGTGGTCTCCAGGGAGCGGCCGACTTCACCCTCTCATATTTACTTCTAGTATGTAGTCCTTTCATCTAAAAATAAGCTGGGTCTCTAGGCCAGTTCTCTTTTCTCTGTTATTAGAATAGCATGTGCATCTTGTGTCACCTTGCCAAATGGTTAGGTGGTTGTCCCCAAAGCTCTTATAAAATACCATTTTCCTCAGTGACCTGAATGAACAGGTTTTCATTTGTTTTTGGATCTGTTTCATAGTTGTCCTCATTTCCAAAACTACTCATAAGAGGGAACTGCTCATATTTCTGTGTTAGAGCCATCTTGGCCAGATCAGGAACAGTTAGGGTTTGCAGGTGGTTTGCATAATTTCCCCTATAATCTTAGGAGTTTGTGATTTTTTTTTTTTCAGTAGTGCATTTCATGTGTTTTAGGTTTGGCTTTGAATTGTTGGTTCCTGTTTCTAACACTAGATGAGGTGGGCAAGGAGCATAGTAAGTTACTTGGACTAACATCTACTGTAGCTATTCTCCCTCTTCTGATTCTCTATTTGTTTTTCTTTTTTCTTCTCTGTTAAAAATCATGTAAATCTCAGAGACCAAACTCAGGTCATTATGCTTGATGTCAGCTAAGCCACCTTACTGGTCTTTTTTTATTCCCTCTCAAATGGTCATGCATTAAGTTGAGTGTTGCCTATGAAAACATTATACAACAGTACATGGCATATTCAGAGAATTAGGAAAAGAAAAAATCCTGTAGGGGTTAGGGATTCAGTGGAAGTGTTTCTATTACTAGAAAACAAAACGTCTGTGTTTAGGTGCAGCATTTTCCTACATACTTTTCATATGTGGTTTAGCAAATCTGTGTATAAGGAGATTTGCTTATACATTATAGTTTTGGCTGACTGTAGTTAGTTTTTTATCTCATCCTCTTTCCAGTATATTAGGATATCTTGAACATTTAAAAAGTAGTAAATTGACAGTACCTAGTTGTGTCTTAAAGGAACATGTGGTGGTTGCTGCTGAAATCACTTTAGCCCTTAATGAAGCAGAGGGTGGAGTAGGTCAGGTGGAGGACCTGATTTTGGGACTGAGCCAATCTGGTGAACTAGCGGCTTATTTGCCTGTGTTAGGTAAGGATACTGTCGAGTATAGACAGTGGGGCTTCAAATTCTTAAAGGCAACTCTTGCATTTTCAATATAGCCGAAATAAGAAAGATAAAAAGAGAGAAAAAGAACGGGACCACATCAGCGACAGGAGAGAAAGAGAGCATTCCACCTCCACAAAAAAGAGTTCTAGTGACCGAGATGGGAAGGAGAAGGTGGAGAAGACTAACACACCAGTTAAGGTAAGCCTCAGCCAGGGCCTGCACGAGAGAGAAGCTGCTTGTGCAGAGCCCTGTGCACTAGTGCTGTCCATACTTACTGCCTTTGAAGAGATGAGAACCAATGAAAACTTACACAGCTTAATTCCTTATTTTGGAGAATCAGTAAATAACACACAAGGAGAATATTTTAGAATCTGGTTAACAAGTGTACTTTATTCTCAGCATACATTTGAACAAAATTGATGAGACTGTTGTCATAGGGTTTGATGTGTAGCACATAATTGAAACCAAACTTTCTGATACAGAATTGAAAACTAAACTCCCCAATTAAGCTTTTTCTTGGAGATTGTAAGTACTTGTGAATTAAGTTAGTTCACTCCTTGCTATCTTGTCATGTATGATTATTTGGAAATAAGATGCTAGAACTTTGATACTGATGGGTTTGTCTTCATCAGTGACATCAGCAGTATTATTGAGCATGAATTACATTTTAGGCATTCTTCGTTCTCCTCTGATCCTTCCTTGGCCTGGGTGCAGAATTTGGACTTCTTTTCAAGGCTTTTCTAGGAGGAATAGTGACTTCTTGTCCATGTTCAGTCATTTCCTGTAATGTATTGGAAAGCTCTATGGCCTTTTTTTTCCTTCTTTGTTTATTTTGTTTTATTTTACAAGGCTGATTTTGAAGAGCTAGAATTTCTGTTTACCTGTTGTATTCTGATTTTTGTTAACTATAAATTGTCTATCTTTTGTGGGGAATAACATACAAAGGACAAGTTGATACGTGTTCTTGCATGTTTTTTTAAGGAAAGAAAACAGTGCAGGTTTATTCACAAAAACCAGTTACATTTAGCCACAGTTACAGATGATTATCGGGCATGATAGTAAATGTGCACTTGATGGTTTTTGCAGGAGAAGGAACACAGTAAAGAGGCAGATTCAACTGTGAGCAAAGATGCGGATGAGAAGGACTCTCCAAGGACTGAGGAAGAAACTAAAGTACAGCACAATGGGAACTGCCAGCCAAATGAAGAGAGCCTGTGCAGCAAGGCTGACGCTCTGTAGGCCTGCCCGCTCTTATCTCTCCTCCACGGTGGGATCAGACCCAAAGCTTTCAGTTCGAAACAAGGTGTACATGGAGAAAGGAACCCATATATGGTAACTAGAGCTTTTCCAGCTATGAGATGACGTTTTGGACATCTTGTTACTGAGCACGGCCATATGGAATTCCAGATGTTACCCAAACTGACTATCTTCGGAAGTCTGCATTTCCATGGTGTCTGCCATGATTGTCATGTGGTGGGTGCGTCAGTGCCAGAAAAGCAGAGATCCAGAGTTGAACTCTCCAAGGAAATGAGCAGTGGAGGCTCTTAAAAATAATGTTAATTACTGAATTTTGTATTGTTTTACTTTTTTAAAAAAAATTTCAATATATACAGTTTGATGATGTGCTTGAAATTTGTGCAAATATGCATACACTCTTGTAAAGTGCAAAGTATGTAAGAAGTTTTTAACACTTACTTCACAGGGATTACAATGATTGTGGTAAATCCTCACTATTGGGTTTTCTTTTGCTCACTGTTTTGGACATCAGTTTTTCTTTAAAGCAGTTTCACAGATTAACATTGCTCAAATAAGTGATTACAAACCAACTGACTGCATGCTACTGTTCTTCGGAAGGAGAGCAGCCGTGTCGAACACTAATAATGTGTTCCGTGTTTAGAATCATTGTCTGCCATAAAATGAGCGTTTCTGAAACTTCCTTTACATTTCCAAGCTCATGAATGCTATTGCAGTGTCTTGTCAGCTGTAGGTGGCAAAGATGCCCGCATAACAAGGAAACTGAGTTTTCAGAGATGGGCAGTTGGAGCACAAGCTGAAGCTTTAGTGCCTTCTACAATGTGTAGTGTGCTGTTTTCTAGGGTTTTATATGTGCTAGTCATTCGTGCTTCATTTGGAATCTTGAATTCTGTATTCTAGTCACACCCATTGGGTAGGGTTCAAGTGGTGTGTCAGAAGCACTTAATTCAGATAAGAAAAGGAAGTCCTGTTTACAAGATGTGTGGAGGTTCAAACAATGTGGTTTGGGGACCACCAGTTTTATACTGTGACGATTAAACAGGAGACATGATCAGAGGAAACCTACAAGTTGACTTCATTGGATGATGGCCTTAATATTATCTTGGAGTCATTTTCTCCTAATGATGTAGAAATTATACTTAAAGGAAGGACTAGGAGCATATGGAAAGGTATTTTATGTTCAATGATATGCTTACTCGAGTTGAAAAGACACAAGGTCATCCATCAGTCTTAGGCTCAACATTTTGCAGAAGGTCTGCAAGTAATAAAACAGTATCCGTGTTACGGTTTTCTTCAAAACTGTACATTCTAGTTAACACAATATTCATTATTGTTATGTTTCCAAAGCAAACAAAACCCCAGTTTTTATTTGCAAAGGTTATTTGAAAATCAAGTGTAATTATTTTAACAGAACTTAATACAATCAAATTACTCAGTTGCCTTACCTCATGAAAAGTTATTTTCACAGATTTAAAAAACCAAGTAGTACTTTAGTGTCTTGGTTTCAGCGTGAGTCTCTTTTCACATTGATACTGTCGGAACTCTAATCTGAAGGCTAGAAAGGCCCTTTCTGCAAATCACAGAGCTTGGTTCAATTATGAAGCTGCTTAATCATCTTCAGGTGTTCAGAGTTACTGTGTGTGTGTGTGTGTGTGTGTGTGTGTGTGTGTGTGTTTTCTTTTTTGTCACTGTGTACATTAAACTTTTGGAAAATGCTTTACTATGTAAAGTATAGATGGCCATTTTAATCATTTAGCCACATACGGTTGGCTGATAACAGCTTATTCTGATACAGAAACACTGGGACACCCGTGGAGAGATTGTGAAGGAGTGTCTCACTGGAACCGCTGTCTTATTTATGAACTGTAAGTAGAATAGAGCAAACGTTGGAATCCTTGTTATTTTTTAGTACAATTTCTCTAATAAAGTTGAGTATTTTAGCGGAAAGAGTCTTCAGTTTCTATCCGCTCTGGTTTTGTTTGCCATGTGGACGGTGTTGGCATGGCTTGTGTAAACCTTTGCAGTGTTTCTAAAACAGCCCTTTAAAGTTAGGGCATTTCCTCTCCTGGACAACTGTTAAGATGTTTTCATAGTGAAAATTAACACAATTCCTACTGCTAATTACCTTTCATTCAGATACTTATTTTGCTCAAGTAATCATTAGAAGATGGTTTTAAAACTCAGAATGAGTAGGGATACAAGAGACAGTGAAGTCAGTGCTGTGGGATCTGGCCTGGCTGGTGTGTGGGGTGAGGCTCTTGGGGAGGAGGGCACACCTGGTCTTTGTTTTGGTTCCTTTACTGTTTTTCACCTAAGATAGATGCTGTCAGGAGAACTGGGGGGGGGGGGGGGGACCAGAACCATCTCCCACTGACAGCTACTGTCGTAGGTCCCTTCCTCTTTCCAGCAGAGGAGGGAGATACTGTGGATAGCGACGACCGTGTGCGCTCTGAGCTCATAGAAGTGCTAACCTGGTGACTTTACAGTTAAGGACCACAGCAGGCTTTTAATTAACTTCCAGTGACTATTGCTGTAGTTGCTCTTTTGATCTTAATCTGGTTAGCTAGGACTAAAAGACTACCCAGCCTGTAATCTTCTCCATGGTTAGAATTCTTTTTTAAAAATACATTCAGTGTTTATTATGTGTTTATTTTTAAGTTAGAGGCTTAAACTTTGATAATGCTCCATTACAAATTAAAAAAAAAGTTTATAATCAAGATGGTTTATTATTTTTTTGGTCAAGAAAAATGTAAAATACTAATATTGTCATCCTTCTGTTTTTGTGCTTTCATTTTGAAATTCAAAAAAGATCCAACATTTTATCTAGACCTATCTTAACCTGTGAAATTATTTAAACTTAAGGGTTATGAAGCTCACTACTAGGCTTTAAAATATTTTCAGTTTACAGTGCATCACAGAGTGCAATTTCATTTCATGTTAGTTGAGTCAGCAGCTAGAACCAGTCTTTTTGGAGGGATGCATTGAGTCACAGGAATGCATGAGGGATGCATCTCTGAGCCATGGAAAAGAGGATTTGAGTGAGTGGTCTATACATGGAGCCATGCTACAGCAGTGTCCACTCTGTGTTTGCTTACCCAACTGAATGTTTTCTCATGTTTATTTGCTAATATGCACTTAAATTATTTTCAGACTCCTATATTTAATGCTCTTCAAGGGATTTTATTCCTATTTCTGGAAGCAGGAATCTAATAAAAATATAGCAAAATAACCTTGTAAAATAAAATTCATTTCCTCCTTTATTTGTAGGTCAGCCTTTTGTCTTTCATTGTACTCTTAAAAGATTTCACCCAGGGAGTGAGTGATTAGTCAAAAACTAAAGCCACTTACTGCTTCCGCTTCATTTTTATAGTCCAGGCTCAGATTATAGTCAGGCTTATAGTTTCTGGAATTGATATGTTCATAGTTAATATCTTATTTATTTATTTTTTCCTTGCTGTTAAGGATTGAACCCAGGGCTTCACACCTGATAGTGTTCTATCACTAAACTGCAGCCCAACTCAACAATATTATAAAAGTAGGTTTTTAATCTTGCCTAATGTTTTAAGCTTACTGGCAGCTCACATTTTAATTTGGAAAATTGCTAGTTTGGGAGAGATGACATTTAAATTCCAGGGTTGAAATAGAGTAGCAGTTTCTCTTCTTAATTTTTATTTGACATTCCTGACTATGTAAGTTCAAATTCATCAAACTCACTGCAAGAATTGTAGAATTCCACAAGTAAATGGTACCAGTAGGCAACACATGATTGGGAAATAACCAGGGAGCTTACTTCCATACAAGATTAAATATACTATGTAGCTGTATAGGTCAATTTTGTAGTTTACTAGAATGGTACTGTAGATCATCAAAAGGAAAGTTAATGCAAGCATATGATATTGCCTGAAGTGTGAGTCTGAGTACTTTAAGTGGTATTAGTGAAGAGGTACCAAATGATGCTGCTATTATGTTGCTATATTTTTAATAAAGTGAAAATCTTGAAATCCTTCCACTGTTGAGTAGTAATTTCATCTTCTAAAACAAACACTTACATATTGTAGTTTTTTTTTTTTATATACTGAAATTTGATTTGCTCTCCCAGGCTTCAGAAGTGACCACCCAGACAGATTTTTGTATATTGGGCAATCCTGTCATAGGGTT
Source organism: Micromys minutus (assembly GCF_963924665.1). Taxonomy (NCBI): domain Eukaryota; kingdom Metazoa; phylum Chordata; class Mammalia; order Rodentia; family Muridae; genus Micromys; species Micromys minutus. The sequence continues at coordinate 5,090,536 of NC_137955.1, read as the reverse complement.
AACTAATAGAGGCTTTCCATCCCAGGCCTTTGGTGGTATTCTATGTGACAGCTGCTGTGAGTCCATTTTGTTCATGACATCTTCCCCGGAGACTTTTGTGTAGTGATAATTGCCATCATATCTGAACAGCAAGTGGAATGCTTTCTCTGATTTTTTTGAGAAGTTCAGTTTTCTCTGTGAGGTCAGTGTATTGTCTGCTTGGGGAGGCCATTGAAGTCAGATGAAGCAGTTAGCCACAACTATGTCCTTAAGATAAATTAACCAGGGCTGGTAAGATGGTTCAGCCAGTAAAGGCATATGCCAAGAAGCCCAGTGACCTGAGTCTAGTCACCAGGACCTACGTGGTAGGAGAGAACTGACTCCCAGAGTCATTCTCTAATCTGTGCCGTGCTGTGCGGGCAAGCTGTTGATTTTTCTGTCATGAGTGCCCTCTCAGGTAAAGCTGGCCAATTTGGTTTTCCAAAGGGTTATGCTACATCTGCGGAGGTGGAGAGGCTGCCTAGGAAGCTTGCTGATGGCAGAGACAGGCCACGGTATGTGGCTCTTTCACGTGACGTCACACAGGGATTCGAGGTTGACAGAATGCTTTGTTTAATGTATCAGTCACACATACATATGTACACACACACACACACACACACACACACACACACACACACACACACACACACACACCCTACCTTCCTTTCCAGAGCTTCAGTCTGCGACTACTTGATAAAACTCACTGAATATTATAATACTAGATAGCTGAAGCTGTTCTTCCTACAGCATGTGGTTGTAAGTGTGCCCCGCTCTTCAGTTCACCACCACCACCCATGCTAGTTCTGCCACATTCACTCTGACACCTCATTCACCTTGGCAGGCCCTTGTTAACTGTTGTTTGAGTCTTGTTTAGCCTGGCTGGGTTTGAACTCCTGTCTTTGCCTTAGCCACTTACCCATTGTGCCAGCCCCTCCCCCATGTCTCTACTTGCCCTTTGTCAGGAATAATTGTAGGTACACAGGATAAGTTTCTCCAGCAGAAAGGTAATTGCAATTCTGGAGGGAAGTCCATTTCTGTAGACACTTGGTCTGACCCTGAGTTATTTCAGTGTATGTTGCTACTTAACCTTTAAACTGATCCGGCTTTCTCAGTTTTGTAAAAGGGTCATGCTAATCAAATTGCATAAGTTAAAAGTGTTCCTTCATTTTCTGAGGGAAATTATTGTTAGTTGTAATTCCCTAGTGAAGTCAGTTTGAGTGTGGTGTGTGTGTGTGTTGAAAATTCAGTGTTAACAAGTAGATTTAGGGTTGCCTGTGTTTATAAATAAGCTGTTATGTTTTTATTAAGCGTTTAGAGTTGATTAACTCACTTGTGTGAAATTGTTCATATTTTCCTGTAAACATGTAAAGGTCTGTTGTAGTGTCTTATCACTTTTAAACTTGGTTTTCAGATTGCTTTCATCTTCTTGTGTGTTACAGGTTTAGAAGTTTTGTTATTTTTTTATCTTTATTTTCTCGCCCTAAACTATGAATTGGAGCCCTTGACTTGAAACCTATTCTATACAGACATTTTAATGTTCTGCATTTCCACAAATTCTGATGTGTTTTGTTTCCATTCAATTTAGAATACTTCATAATTCCCTTGAATTTTGTTTTTTAACTCATGAGTTATTTAAAACTATGTTATTTAGTGTCTAAATATTTGGAAATTTTCAAAGATCTTTTTCCCCCCCTTTTAAAAATTTTAATTCCTTGTAATTATTCTTGTTTAGTGGTCCATAAATTCCATTTGGTAATTGTTTTTTGTGCACCTGTTAAAAAGAATGTAACTTTTAACTTTTGTTCTTTTATGTTCTTGTTAATTTTGTTTGTTTTCAGTTAATGAGCACGAGGCCTTTAGTTTCTTTTTGTTTTATATGATTTGAAGTTCTGTTATTGGCTTGTAAGTGTTCAGTACTGTTAAATGGTTCACACTAACTTATATCATTGTCTCTCATTCCTAGTAATGTTCTTTGCTTTGAAATCTTTTCCTGATACTGTTTAAAAAGTATGTGTGTGAGGTTTTTTTTTTTTTTTTTTTTTTTTGCATTTGTGTATTGTTACCACCATTTTACTTCAAGCTTTTAGCATGTTAATATTTAAATTACATCATTTGTTTGCTGAAGCTGGGTCTTAGCCTGGTGGTGTTGGCATCAGCGTACACTTTTAGTTCAACACTTGAGAGGCATAAGGCAAGTAGATCCCTGAGTTCAAGGCCAGCCTATTCTACAGTGTGAGTTCCGGAATAGCCTGGGTGGTTAGTTAGAGAAACCATGTCTGGAAAAAAACAAATCAAGACGACAAAAAACTTGGCTCTTGGTCTCTCTTTCTTAGTTACATTGTTCTTTTTCTGAGTTTACTAATACTCTATGTTTAACAGGGCAGATGAAAGTGTGTGTGGCTTTTGTAAACATCAAAGGGATGTGTGCTCAAAAGCTCCAGTACTAAGCAAAGCACTCTTCGGCAAGAAACGTCATATATGTGGTCTATCATGCACCAGAATGTCATGGAGTAGTAGCACATGCTTATAGGTTTTTGTTTGTTTGTTTTGTCTTTTACTGTTTATTTGCAATACTGGGGGTTAAACATTGAACCCTGTGCATGCAGGTTAAGCATTCTACCACAGAACTACATCCTGAGCCTGTGAAAGTCCCAAGGGACTTTGTTTTGAAACTTGGTTTTGAAAGTTTTGTTAGGGAAGCCCTGATCATCTTTTTCTCTAGGCTCATTTTATTCCATTACTGAATTAATAACTCTTCCAAGCACCTGCTGTGCTGGGAATTACTTTCCTGCGAGACACTTTCTCCCAGGAGTACAATTATCAGCCCTATTTCACTCTGGGGAGACTTTGTGACTGGTGTTTTTATTTTGGGGTGGGCGTTACAGAAGTTTGTGTTTATACTGAAGTTCGTGTGTGCAGGCGTGTCTGTGTGTATGGAGCTCAGAGATTTACCTGAGACATGGTCCTTCACTGGGACCTGGTACTTGGCTGACTGAGCTAGGGTGACTGGCTCGCAAGCCCTAGAGATTTTTCCTTGTGCCTGCCTCCCCAGTGCTAGGATCACAGGCACACACCACCACACTAGGATTTTTCATGGGCGTTGGGGCTCCTTGGACTTGGCCTCATGTTTGTAATATACACTTACTGTCTTTTCTTTTGGCCTTGGCTGGTATCTTGGCTGCTCTTCAGCTGACGTGAATGATCCTGTCTGTTGTGGTATGCAGATCATCAGACCTGCTCTGTGTAGTTCTCTCTCCACATTCCGTTCTGTAATCTCTGCTACCTTGACCTCATCTCCATAATGCAGACTGCTAAGTTGGGCCTGGGTGCCCTCCTTTGATGTTAGCTGTAACCTTTGTACAGTAATCTGGGCCAGGCAGTGCCTGCTTTGTTTCTTGATAACATGCAGTGTCTGGTGTTCACTTTCTGATCGACTACCCACCATGTCACAATTGTATATATGTTTTTTTTCTATGACAAATATAATGCTAAATAATTCTTGTTACTCTACTTCAGCCATAGGTAGAAATCTGTAGTTTTAGGCTGTATGCTAAGTGTGTGTATGGTTGTGTGTGGTTATATTATGTGTGGTGTGCAGCTGTGCTTGTGTATGCCTTTCCAGGAGCATGCACTGTCCAGAGCAAGATGGCAGGCATCTACTGTCTCTGAGACTGGGTCTCTCACTGAGCCAGAAGCTCACTGCTTCAGCTAAATTAGGGCCAGTGAACGCTATGGGTCTATTCTCTCTGCTCCTCAATTCTGGGGTTGTTTATAGGCACATGTAGCCATTCTGGCTTTTTATGTGGGTAATGAGGATTTGAACTCATCCTCAGTGTTCTCAGAGCCCCCACACACAAACACACACTGCATACTGTTTCTTTAATATCAAAAAGCTACTTTCTGTAAGGGCCCATGATTTGCTGAAGAACAATGCCCTGCACTCAAATAATATGCAAAAACAAAGAGCATTTCATTCTGCAGAAGTCCAGCATGCTGTCGTCTCCCATCTACCAAGATGAAGGTGCCCCAGTGAGCTCACAGGTAGGTGACCTCTGTCTTAATCTGTTGGCTTTATCTCTAGGGACTTTCCAGAACCATTGCTTGGGGAGGGGGAATGGGGGGGGCTGGAAATTGTTGCTGGGAAAGTCTAGAAACTGCTGTTGACCCCACTATCCTTGTCTCAGGGTAAGAGGCAGGGCAGATTCTGAGGCCTAGACTTGCCTGGATTTGCCCAGGTCTTGGAAGCAGATTGAGGCCTTGTTTTCTGAAATGCTAATTTAGAGCTTGACATGGAGTCAGCTAGCCTGTCTCACCAGTAAAAGAAAAAAAAAAGGTATGGATGTGTATTTGTGACTACAGCACTCAGGAAGTTAAAGCACAAGATTGCTGAGTTCACGGCCATCTTAGATATGTAGCAAGAAGAGTGCTATGTGCTTCATGGCACAACCCTGTCTAAAAACAGCAGCAACAAAGATGGCTGTGCAGACACATTTCCAGATTCCCTTGGAAAGGATCAGAAGAAGGCTTAGGCTTCAGGCATCACAGGGAATCCTTCCTAGGTCTTAGGAAAACAGGAAGAACCAGTTATTGGCAGGATTGATGCCTCAGCCCAGTCTCTAGAAACTCCTTCCTTTACTTGGATCAGAGGGTCAGGTGACTATCAGTCAGTATATTCTGAGGTTTTTCAAGAACATTCTTGCTTTTCCAGAGACCTGTGGTTGGAGACTGGAACTTGGCCTAGCCTTGACTTGAGGCAGGAAGCTGGCTGGTACTTGGCCTAGTCCTGACTTGAGGTGGTGGGTGTAAGACTGGCAAAACTCCCAGGGTCCTTCATGATTTGTATAATGTGTAGCAAGGGGTGTGTGTGCACCAGTGCACACAGGTGGAGTTCAAAGGCAGATGCTGAGTGTCTGCCCTCCATTCTGTTCTCTTGAGACAAGGTCTCTGACAGCCTCAGCTGTCTTGTTGCCTCCACCCACCCCGCCAGTCGACAGGGACTCTGGTGCCAAGGGTTTGAACTCATCCTCATCCTGTGCACCAGTGGCTCCTGTTCTCCCAGCAGTCTCCCCAGTGCAGTACACTAGAATTTTGATACAGCTGGTTGTTCTGTTTGATCTGCAAGTTTCCTAAATTCATATGCTTGTAAGTTGTTCATTGGATCTTAAGAGTAGCAGTAATAAACAGTAATACCTTAAGGACAATGAAAATAAGTACAAGTTTTCCTGTCTTCTCACAAAAATAAATATATCCTGTTACAGTCTTCTTGGAGCGAAGGAGGAACCTGACAACTTCCCATAGTCTGAGGCTGAGGGCAGTAGGAGGGAGGCTTCTGTTGGCCTCTGGCATCCTGTGCAGTCAGGAGGTGGTGCTGCCGTGAAGTCCTGGGGCCCAGTGGTTCAGGTCATGGCCAGTGGAGCTTGGCTTGCAGCACAGCTTCCCTTGTCTTGTGCATTATGCAGTGAGCAACGCACAGACTTGAACTGTAGCAGCACCTGTGACTGCCTCAGGAGCCTTTCCTCCCAGTGCCAGCCTCTAGCTGCTCCAGTTACAGAGGCTCTGAGGAGTTAGGAAGTGTGGTAGTACCTCAAAAGAGAATGAGAACTGAGCCTGGTGGTGTAGTGAAAATTTCAGTTTCTTTAAAACCACAGAAATGTTATGAGAATATGTTTTTGTTTTAGTCGCAGGTGTGGGATATGGGGCTGCTTCAGACTGTCCACCACAACTATGATTTGTCTCATGCTCTGGCAGCTGAAGATAGTTTACATTTGGAATTCTGGGAACTCTTCAGAGAATATACAAATGCCAGAGCCCCAAGGTGGTGCCTGCTGCTTCTCCTGATGGCTGCTGGTTGCTGGTTTTATCCTGATGTTGATTGGACTTGCCCCAAGGAACTTGATACCCAATCAGCAGGAAGCAGTTAACAATACCTATGCCCTGTCCCTATTCCCTTCTAACCTTCTAGTGTTGGGAGGATGGAAGGGTGAAGAGGGTGGTAAAAAAGAGAGCCCAATAAAGTAACCGAAAGTCTGGTTACAGGGTGTGGTGGTGCACGACTGTAATCTCAGAATTAGGAATCAAGGCCAACATCAGCTATTAATACATAACCAACTTGAGACTCTACTAGGCTGTAATGACACCCTATCTTAAAATTCCAAAGGAAACAAACCATTATGAGACTGAGCCCATAAATATGTACTGCAGAGGAGTAATAGTGAACTAACTGTTTATGGGCAAAGTATTTTAGGGCATGAGGGGATCGTGGAAATGGCCCCATTCTTCACTTCCTACTCTTACTGTACAGGTGAGAGATGAAAACTGGAGAAACTGAGTGAAGAGAAATTGTCCTCCTTATAAAGTCATCTGACACATGTTGTCATAGTGACAGAGAGTTGACTGATGACAATCAACTCAACTTTAGCAACTTTTTTCTCTGAGGGAATAAGAGATGAGACTTCCTACTTTTTTAATTGTATGGCTGTTCCCCTGAGCATCTTTGTATTATTGAGGAGCCCTAGCCACCAATCTTCTCTCTGCATATAAAAGTACTTGTGGTGACTATTCTTGGTTGTCAACTTGACACATCTGGGAAGAGGGAGTCTCAACAGAAGGATTACATCTATTCAACTGGACTGTGGACATATTTGGGAGCATTTTCTGAATTTTTAATTGATGTAGGAAGACCTAGCCCACTGTGGGTGGCATCATCCCTAGGTAGGTAGACTGAGCTATATACAGAATGTAGCTGAGTGTGGGTCTGGGAGCAAGCCATTAAACAGAGCACCTACCTCTATGGTGTCTGTGTCAGCTCCTGCCTGAGGTCCTTCCCTGTCTTACCTCAACAATAGACTATAACTTGGAAGTGTAAGATGAAATAAATCCTTTCCTCCACTTCTTACAGGAGAGAGAGAGAGAGAGAGAGAGAGAGAGAGAGAGAGAGAGAGAGAGAGAGAGAGAGAGAGAGAGAGAGAGAGAGAGAGAGAGGAGCAAACCAGAACAGCACCCAAGAGATTCCAAAAGTCTTAGGAGCCTGTGCCATAAGACTGGACAAAGACTCAAGAGATACATTCTTTAACATTTTTAAGGTACATGTATTTATTTTTGTGGGGAAAGGAGGGCAACATGTCACAGCACTTGTGTGGAGGTCAAGGACAACTTGGAGGAGTCAGTTTGCCTTCTACCTTGTGGTACCCAAGGATTGAACTCAGATCATTAGGCTTGGTAGCAAGCTCCTTTTAAACCACTAAGCTACCTTTGGAGCCCATGAAAAGATATCTTTCTTATTATTAATCATATTACAGTAACTGAGGCTGAGTCCACAGATATCATCATTTCAATAATAGGAAGCAAGCTTCCTTTGCTGCTATCATGTTGAATAGCCCTGAAACCCAGTTTACTGTTTCATGTACACAACACACACACACACAAACACAAACACACACATACACACTATGTGCACACTGTGCCGAAAAGGTTTTTCTAAGGCAAAATGAAGTTCATGAGGCGAGACTGAGGTGAGCTGTCCAAATTGGTTTCAGCTAACGGGCCTTTGTTCGCTGCTACTGTGCTCCGGCTGTCTGTCTTGTTACAGTTTTCATTTTCTTTCTGAATTCATTTCTGGAGCTTTGGGCCTCAACAATAACAGACTTTGAAAGTGGCTTAGTGTGCTCTCTGGCCTCACAGAGCTCAGCTTCCAGCACAGTGTGTTCTACACAGGATTCTGGGCGGGAGGGAGCTGGGGCTGTTGATGCTCTTAGCTGGTACAGCAGCAGCAGAGAGACCAGAGACACTGACAAATACTGGCAAAGTCCCAGCGTCCCTAGCAATCAAATACTGAACCAAAGTCAGGAAATGCCAAACGAATCACTTTAGGAGAGACTTTTTGCTCTGGCTCAGGTTTGGACTTTGGGGTATCTGAGGGATCCTGCATCATTCTTACAAAGGAACAACTGCTCTGGGCAGTGGTGGTGCAGGTTTCTACACTCAGAAGGCAGAGGCAGTCAGATCTCCAAGTTCAAGGTCAGCCTGGTCAACAGAGCAGTCAGGGCTATATAGAGAAACCCTGTCTCCAAAAAACTAAAACCAACAAACCAACAAAACCCCAAATACACAGCCTCACAAGATGGCATATGATTCCTTCAGGATTTGTCTACAGACCTAAAGTGGAGTTGGCTGAAGTTCAGCCCTGTGCAGGTAGAAAAAAGACTACAATATGTTAACAAGATGGGTCAGCCAACCTTGGTTGGTGAGAGGCTGAGTGTGGTTGGAGGGTCTGGAGATAGTATGGGGGTGGAGGCAGAAGTCGAAATAGGAAGGGAACAACTGACCTAGAAGCTTTTCCAAAAGACACCCTGGGCAGGTTAACAGGCTGCTGGGCACATAGACATGGACACAGAAGGAGCCTGGGTGTTTTGAAGTGGACATCATACTGCTCTGAGCTGAGGACCAAGGAAGGAAGTTAAGGGCACTGGCAGCTTTGGAGTGGGTTTATTTGGTGAGACCAGAAAGCCTTCATGAGAGAATGGGAGGGCACGTTCATTCACTCTGCACCAGGATGTGCTGGCAAGGAACAGATGGACAAGCTCAGGGACTGCTGGAGGCTGGGATTGACAAGAGATCAGCTGCCACTGAGTGGGCTTGTCCACACCAGTGAGAGAACCACACAGTGACCCACACAGGATGTAAACAGGAAGAGGCAGAATCAGCATCTTCAGTGAAGAGTAGAACGCTCAATGTGACTCTCAGAAAGCATTCCTTCCCACCCCGTGAGGGGTCACCATGTAGCAGTGGCTGGAAACCAATAAGAACCTCTAAGCGTCCGTCTCTGCTCTATTCCACCTCTTGCTGACAGTGAATGCTTCTAATTCTCCCAGACTCCTCTTTGCTCTGGGTTACTCCGTGGTCCAGGCAGTGTGGATAAGTCTTTCTTCTGTCTTCTTCTCTCTTATTTGCTCAATGGCCTTTCTAAACTTAAGGTGAATCACCAGGCATAAAACTAATGGTTTTTCTATGCCTGCAGAACAAAGTCCCCAGTAGATGGCATGTCTGGGGACATGACTGAGAACATTCCCTGAACTTTGGTCACCTGACCTAAACCTTTGGTCAGGTTATGTACAAGAAAGTCTGCCTGAGGCCAGTACCTCGTAGGTAGCATAGCTAAGGCCAGGGAGGAAAGAAATAAAAGAAGGAAATATCTAGCAAATGCATGCAGTCAGGTGGCCTGTAACATCCCCTGACATCTAGTTGAATGGGAAATGAATTCTGCAACTTTTCTTTGAGCAATCTCATTTGAATGGCATTGTGCTTACCTCCACAGAACACTTCCTGTACATTGCAGGACAGCCTCAAACATCCCTCAAGTGCTTGGTGCCAGGGAGCACTGGTTTTCAGGAATGGATATGCTGTGCTCCAGTGGGGCTGCCAACAGTGCCCTGGGACAGGACAGGACCCTCAGCACTTGTAGAAATCGATTTCCCTCCACCAGCGTCACTGAGATATATCCATCTTACTTTGAACTCGGACTGTTTTGCTGTACAAAAGTCACAGTCGGTATTTAGCAGCAATGCTGGTTGAAGGCAGCCATGGCCTGAGACAGAAATTGTTTCGTCTTCATCTCAGTGAGAAGCAAGACTGGCTTTGCAGGTACACAAAATGCCTTCTTGAATGAAATTTGGGAGCCAAGAGGCAGCGTAGGAACCATGGCTGGGACCTATGCAATCAAGAACATTTCATTCAGCTATGACCTATGTATTCAAGAACATTTCATTCAGCCATGTTTCTCTCAGGCTGACGGACTCCACTCAAAATAATCTCAACCAGCCCGAGTCTATCAGTTGTAGAATCTAGGATTCTAGTGCAAGCAAACTGCTAAGGTCACTCCAGGTCACTCCAGCTTCCCTTCTTTGGACCCGGAAGATGCTTCAGGGTAGGTACAACCCCGTGGAATTCAGTTAAATCCAATTAGTGTAATTAGACCAACTGTAAAGCTAATTATAACACATTTAATTGTTTTTATCTTTTGTCAAGTGGGGACAATACTGTTTACTTCTCAGTTAGGGTTAAGATAAAGCTTGTAAGTGCTCAGCACAATATCTAGAAGAAAATACTTATTGGATGGTTCCTCTTCTTGTTGTTACTGATTATTATGATTTTAATTTTAAAAATCATGATAGCTATAAATGCATGGCTAAGGGGGATACCATAAAAACAGGTGGAAAGGCTTTGTGGGTTTGTAAGAAAGGAAGGATAAGGTTGGGTCCCAGATGAGAGACTACAAGTAGGCCTTTTGGTCATGGGACTTTCCGAAGAATATTGTCCTTGCTCTGGCTCATACTAACAGCACAAATGCCTTTCTCATATGTGGTAGTTGGAAGGTGAAAGTCTTCCATGGACATAGACATTCAAACACTTGGACCTCCACTGGGATGGTGGCTCAACTGGTAAAGTGTTTGCTTCATGAACATGAGGACCTGAGTTCATATCCCAGCACAGACTTAAAAGCCCATAATAGAACACACCTGCAATCCTAGTGCTGAAGAGAGGACAGGATCCTTGCCTGGTCAGCTAGTCTGGTTGAAATGATGACCTTCAGATTGCTTGAGGAAACCCTGTCTTGATAAGGCAGAGAGTGGGTGCTGGCTAATCTTAAGCTAACTTGACACACAAACTAAACTTACCTGAAAAGAGGGACCAACTAGAAAAAAAAAATGCCTCAGTAAGAGCCAGCCGTAGGACATTTTCTTAATTAGTGATTGATGGGGAAGGACCCAGCCTGTGTAGATGGTGCCATCCCTGGGCTGGTGATCCTAGGTTCTATCTAGGTTCTGAGGAAGCCACTGGAACCTCAGCCATTTGTTCCAGGTTTGAAACCTAACACAAATGTGTTTTTAAATAGGGGTTTAATAGTCTTTCCGTTCACTGATCCACTTCCCGCTAACTCCCTTTTTAACAGGTAGTAGACCTCTGGATGTATGTGCATCTGCACACCAGCAGAGGGCATCAGATCTCTTTATAGATGGTTGTGAGCCACCATGTGGTTGCTGGGAATTGAACTCAGGACCTCCGAAAGAGCAGCCCACATTCTTAACCCCTGAGCCATCTCACTATGCCACGTGGCTTTTGAGCCTTTTAAGAGAAGTTTAAACTCTGTGCACATGTTCGTATTTTCTTCATGAGAAGGCAGTTGAGCACTGGGTTTATACTGTAAACATGCGAGCCTGTGGGAGTCTCAGTGCTGAGTGCTTTCTGAGTCTGCTGTGCTGTTCGGTTAGGTTCCCTGTTGTCCAGCCTGACACCGGGGCAGTGGTTTGCCTCTTAGTGTAGCCCAATAGTCATTGCTGTCCTAGCGAGGGGTGTGGTGAGAGCCTTAGCTGAAGACAGGCCCGAGTTCAACGGCTCTCTGGATTGATTTCCTTTGGTCTTTCTAGTTCCCCAAGGGATGATCTTTGGGCTTTCCCACCCTCCTGTCTAACTGTTGTCTACATTCAGGACCAGAGTTTCAAAGGTAGGGAGAACAAAGCCGTGGGGTCGCTTCATGCACACAACTCCTCTTTTATACACATTTTCAGACACTCCCTTAAGAGGGGAGCTCTGGAAGTCCCTGCCCATGCTGGGGTGAGACTTTTTGGAATGGCACACACTCCTGTTCTTAACCCTTTATCTATGTTCTCTAAGACAGTCCAATAATCATACTTGTCCCCAAAGCTAGACATGTGGGGACTGTCACTTTGGTTTGTTATGGGTCTAGGGTGACTCGATGTTTCTTTATGTCTCCATAGGGAAAGTTCATGCAGATGTACACATACATATCTGGAATCTATCATGGTTTCATAGATTACTTTTCCCATATTATTAGGAGAATTTCCCAAATATTATTTAAGATATAAATAACTTATTTTAAATCTGATTTCAAAGTATTACAAATTTATTGTTCAGTTGTTAGAAAAGAGAATTTTCCGATAGAAACAATTTTCAAACAATAGAAAAAAAGAGATTTACTCCCACCTCACCCAGAGATAACCATGGTATTAGTGTATGTTCTCCCTGACTTCTAAATATTATGCATGTTTTAATGACTGTGTATAATACTTGGGAATTTGTTTTAAAAAATTGACACTAGAAAGATGGCTCAGCAGTAAGAGCACTGACTGCTCTTGTAGAGGCCCCAGGTTTTATTTTTAGCACCTACATGGTTACTCAAATTTATCTGTAATTCCATTTCCAGGGGTTACAATACTCTCTTCTGGCCTCTGAGGCACTTGTGCGGTGCACAGAAATGCATCAGTAAAACACCTATACATGTTTTAATAATACAAACATTAAAAATGTATACATTTTCCATATCATTGAATAACACTCTATAGTACATTCTAAAAGATCACACTGTAGTCCATGTTTTTCTTTTGTTGGTACTGGAGGTTGAATCTGGGACCTTGCCTAGTAACTGAATTGTATTCTAGTACATACGTGTATTGGAATATACTTCAAGAAGCAGAAATTACAAAATTGTGTTGTTCCTAATTCTTCCTTTTACTAGAAAAAGTCCAACCATTATTCCTAGTTTAGAGGCATAAAAGTGGCTCTTTTGTATTTGTACCCAACTTTAGTACAGAGTATAGCATCTAGTTGTGGGGACTACAGAATTCTGAACATCCTGACAGCTCATTCCTAAGTAAGAGTATACCTATTTTGAATATCAAAAACTCCTGCCTTTTTTAAAAATCAAATTGCATATCATCTATTAAAATCTATGTTCTAATCTGACAGAATAAAGTAGGTCATTTAGAAGTTTTATTTGGTTATTGTCTCATGCATAACTACTGAAAATAGTACTGGGTGATTGAGTGAAGCTATTTCCTGAAGTGGAATGTATTGTTACATTGTTACATTTCCCCTTTGTGCCCAGAACATCATCCCTGTAAAGTAGCTGCTGTTTTCTCTCTAGAGTGTTACTTCACACACTGCTACTTACTTTTTATGCGTATTGTTAACTGCCCCTTTCCTGATTGTTAGAACATATGCTTTTCACTATAGAACATTTTGGTTACAAAGAAAGCTTTCTGTCCACCAAAAATCTTGCTCCTTTTGTCCATAATTAGTCTGGGATATATTTGCCAGCCCATACGTGCACTAGGCATGGCTGAAGGTGGTGTGAACACTTCCCTTTCAACACTAAGATTTCGAAGTTTAAGGTGCATTTTCTTTGCAACCTTTCCTCTTGTCTGCAGTTGTTAATGAGGCTCTAGAGGATTTGAGGAACTGCAGCTGGAGAGGGTCTGGATCCTAGTCCTAGACTTGGAGAGAGCCATCTGCTGGCCAGGAGCACTGGGCTACCTTTGTACCGGGATAAGGCAGTGAACTATATCTGGTTACATAACAGACGTGCAGCGAGTGATTCGGTCTTGTTAACACTTTGGTCCAATCTTTAGTTACTTTCCTATGCATTTTAATTATGATTATTTGTGTTTGTATGTGTGTGTGTTCATGTGTTTGCATGCCACACGCCAATATTGCACTCTGAGGACATCTTTTGAAGCTTGGGAATCAAAGTCCAGTTGTCCGGCTTATGTAGCTTTGTTTGTTTGTTTCCTTTTGTTTCTTTATTTCCAAGACTGGGTTTCTTTGTGTAGCCCTATATGTCCTAGAACTAGCTCTGTAGACTCACAGAAATCCACCTGCCTCTGCCTCTCACATGCTGGGACTAAAGGTGGTCACCACCACACCTACTGTGATCACCTTTACTTACTAAGCCATCTGTGCATTTTTCTCCTTCCTTGGTTCAGACTAGATGTTGAACTTTATTGAAGAGGTTATTGCTATTCATTGTCAAATTGCTCCTGAGAAATGTTGCTTAAATTCCCACTTCAATATGATCTATAGACCCTCAATCTGTGGGTTATGACCCTGTTGGAGAGTCAAATGACTTTTTCACAATGGCTCTATATGAGATATCCTTCCTATCAGATATTTGCATTATGATTCATAACAGTAACAAAATTACAGCTATGATGTAGCAACTAACTTTATTTATCATTGGGAGTTACCACACCGAGAGGAACTGTATTGAAGGGACACTCCATTAGGAAGGCTGAGGACCCTGCTCAATAGTTGGCTGTAACCTTTTCTGTGTGTGTGCGAAGAAAGCTCACCTGTACTTACTATGTAGCCGAGGTCAACATCAAGTCTCTCTCTCTCTCTCTCTCTCTCTCTCTCTCTCTCTCTCTCTCTCTCTCTCTCTCTCATTTTTGTGTCTGTTTGTAGGTATGTGCTCACGTTTGTGTATGTGCACACGTATGCAGGTGCAAAGCATGTGGAACTCAGAGGTCAATCCCAGGTACTGTTCCTCAGATGTTTCTGAGACCCTGGAAGTGGGCTGAGCTGGACGGCCAGAGAGCCTCTAGCATGTCTGCGTCTCTGCCTCCCGTGCTGGTATTATAGGCATGGACCACCATGTCTGGCTTTTTACCTGACTCCTTGAGCCTGCACAGCAACCACTTTACTAACAGCTATCCCTCTACCCTGCTACAGTTTGCTGCATTCCTGTGAAGATTCTTGTTATAGGCTACCTAATAAATACCTCCTGGGACGAGGAACTCTTTGATTCATATCTTACTTTCCTAAAACTCTAAAAGTTTTGTGATTTGACACTTGAATACACCTGGACACAGTAGTACCTTGATAAATACATGTCAGATGACGTAAAAATAATTTATTTACTCTTATTTTATGAGTGTGAATATTTTACATATGGGCCTAGTGCCTGGTTCACTGTGAATAAAAACCAACAAAAGTGTGTTGAACTCACTGAGCCTCATTCCTCACTCTTTGCATTCTCTGTTTATGTGCGTGTGTATTTGTATGCGTGTATGAGAGAATGCATGTAGAGGCTAGAGGTCTACCTCGGGTGTCGTTCCTCATGAATCAACCATGTTTTTGTTTTGAGACTGTGCCTCTTACTGGCCTAGAACTAACCTTCTAGGCTAGGCTGGCTGATCTGCTAGCTCCAGGGACCTATATGTCTCAGCCTCCCCAGCACTGGCTTTACAAATATGTCACTGACTCCTGGCTTTTTTGTTTTAATGTGGGTTGGTTCTAGGAATTAAACTCAGGTTTTTGTGCTCGAAAGGAAAGCACTTTACGGACGGAGCCACCTTCCCATCCAGATGTCCTGCATTCCCCCTCCCCTCCTCCCCACTGTCCTTAATTCTGAACAAGTCACTTGATAGCTTTCTTCTTCCTCAACATAGACCAGTCTCTCTCTCCCTGGGAATTCTGTGCTACATTTGGAACATTCCTGTCCAGTGGCTGCTGTTTAAGCTCAGTGGCTTAAACAGCAAGTCTTCACTCTGTCATGGTTCCGAGACCAGGGACTGAAACCCAGCGGCAGGCAGGGTGTATGGCCACAGGTTCCAGACGAGGTCACAGCCCGAACTTTCAGCATTTACTGGCTGTGGCTGTGTCATTCCAGTCTCTGGCTCCGTGCCTTTCCCTGTGTTTTCTCCCTTTGATGCTGGGAGCTGGCTCAGTGGACTATGTACTTGCTATGAATGCATAAGAGCAACAGAATATGCATTCCTGCTTAATGCATGTACACAGTGGGCAGCAGGAGGCAGAGCCAGGCCATTCTCTGGGCACGCTGGTGAGCTAGACTAACTTAATAAGCAAGGACTGGGTCAGCAAGACTCCGTGCCTCAGGAAGGACACTGGGAATATACCGGCATCAGCCTCCTATTCCACGTGCACACATGTATACCTGCACACGCATGCCAACATGAATGGACAGATGGATGCACACGTATGTTAAAAAAGCTTCCTCTATCTCAGCCCTATATGGACAATTGTGCTTGGACTTAGGGGCCAACATAATCTCCCCATGCCAATATCTTTAATTTAATTGTGTCTCATAAGGAAATATTTGCAGGTTCCAGGAGCGGGAATCTGTCACTACATGGTCAGGAGCCATTCTTGTTAGATATAGTACTTGCACGCTCCGATGCATTACCCCCTTTGGTTTGCTTTTGCTTTTTGAGAAGGGCCTTGATGTGCTGTCCAGCTGGCCCCACATTTTGCTCACCCCAGCAGTTTACTGCTCCTAACCCGTGTGGTGCTGGGACTTCACAATGTGAAATCAGACGAGGTTGGATTCCTTGGACAGTCGCCTACTGACTTTTCTTTTTCCCCTTCTTTCCCCGTTTTCTTCCCATGTCCATCTCTTGTACTAAAAGAAGAAAAACAAGAAGCCTCTTTAATCAAACCTGCTAAGTCTAGGCTTCAGGCCACACTGCAGGCCTTACACATATCGTGTATGGAACACACCCCTCACACACACTTGAGGGAAGGACGTGTGCCTCCCTTCAATAGACTCCAGGATCCCTGAGATGAGCTGAGGTGTTAGAGAGGCTGCCTGCTCAGAACCAGTGTGTCAGAATTATAGGGGAGGGCAGTCAGGGCATTGCGTCAGGAGGCAGAGAACTGTGGCTAAGTGCTGTAGGTAGGGAAGTTGTTTTGACCGTGGCCTATGGGAACATATGCAAACCCTCCATCTGTCTGGGTTAGGATTTAACTGGAACCTTGGCTGGTTTCCATGGTATTGGACATAAGGACACCAACCTAATCTCCCACTGTTCCACTTCACACACAGTGCTGGCTTTGTTTGCATTGGTCTAGGACACAGCCACATGGTTACAAGAATGGTGGCTGTAAAGCCAATGGACATTGAACTTTTGCAATGGATCTGTGTCTCTAAAAGCATATTCTTTTTTTTTTTTTTTTTAGCTTTTCACCCCAAACATTAGTTTCCTAGGGGCTGGAGAGATGGTACAGCAATTAAGAGTGTGTACTGTTCATTGGGAATTCAAACCCTGTGTTAGGAACTCCAGCTTCAGGGGAGCCTAGTATCCTCTTTTTAGCTTCTTATAGGCACCTACACTGACATGCTCATACCCCTACACACACACACACACACACACACACACACACACACATGTATATACACATACACATATACATATATATATATATATATATACCCCCACATACACATATACACATATATCCTCATACATACATGTACACATATACTCATACACACATACACACACACCCCCACATATACATATATATATATGCCTCCACATATGCACATACACACATATTCCCATACATACATGTACACATAACCTGCTCATACACACATACAAATACTCCAACATATCCATATGCACATATACACATACACATATATCTTCATACATATAAGTACTCATACATACACAAATGTAACCCTACACACACACACACACACACACATGCACACACACACTTTAAAATAAACTAAAGGTTAGAAAGCTTGTAAAGGCACCTGCTGCCCTACCTGGTTACATGGGTTTGATCCCTGGGACCCACACGGTAGAAGAAGAGTATGAACTTCTTCAGGAAGTCCATGTTCAGACTCCCACATATCAATAAACAAATATGTGTAATTAAAGAAATCTTAAAAAATCACTTTCCTATTTTTCTATGTTCCGTTGATTAGTATGAGCAAAAATTTCAGGCTGCAGTGACCCACGTTACTACAATTTTAATAAGACCAACTTACTGTCATCCTTTATAGGGGCCGGTCACATTTGACTATTTCATTGGATTAAAATCAAGTGTGTCTTCATGTGGCTATGGGACAAACTGTGGCACTTATTTCCAGACTCTTGGGCACAGGCTAGATGATTGCAGTGATATGGAAATGCAGTGAGTTATTTCTAACCGTCTTCTGGTACAGCTCTCCTGAATGACTTTGCTTTCTCTATTCATATCCTTCCTTGTGCCCTAGCAGCTTGTCCCAAATCCCATCGGACAGCTTCAAGGCAAGGGAACAAGGATCTCATTTTTATCAATGAGAAGATCCCGAGTGTGCTGACAGTGAAGGATTAGGTGCAGGAAATGGGAGGAAGGTGGAGGGAAACAGAAGCGAGCCACTGGCCTTGCTGTTTACAGCCGGATGCAAGCAGGTCCCTGTAAGCAAAGAGACACATCTCATGACCTGCAGGGCTCTGTTCCACAGTGTGTGCTGATTCCAAAGGGCCAACAAGATTATGAGAGCGGAACCTTACGTCCAGAGGCCAGGAAGCGGAGTGGAAACAAGGTCAGAGACTCAAGCCAGGTTTGCCTTAGTGAGGACAGGACTGGAGCAATGTGTTCTCTGGGTCCTGGATGCCTTGGGCCCCTGTTTCTCCCAAATAGATGCTCAGACAACGACGTAGTTCTTGGTTTGTTCAATTCCTCTTCAGCAGAGCCTGGGATGAGTTAAGAAAACCAGACCTTTCTTGAGTGCACTTGAATTTTCATAGAAGATATTTTGAAACCAGTGAAATTCTTTGTTATTCCAGTACTTCACAGAGTGTGGTACACAGCAAGAGGCCCTTGTTATAGCTGAAGGTTTCCAGTCTGAAGATACAACCCTAAAGGCCTTCCTCGTGTCTAGATGATCCAGCCCACTGACAAACAGCTGTTATGATTTTGCAACAAAGGGCTATTCCTGTGTTGGAATTTCTTACACAAGTAGACTTTTCCAGATCTTTAGCTGTTCATCACTGTACTCGGTAGTTTATGTCAACTTGACACACATTACAGTTGTCTGGGCAGAGGGAATCTCAGCTGAGGAACTGTCTGCATCAGACTGGCCTGTGGGTATGTTCATATAGCAATTTATTTTCTTGCTTTTGTCTTCTTTCCCTCCTTCCTTCCTTCCTTCTTTCCTTCCTCTCTTTCTATTGTTCTCTCTCTCTCCCTCTCCCTCTGTCTTTCTTTCTTGCTTGCTTTGTTCTACCATTCTTTGTTCTTTTGTTCTTTCTTTCCCTCACTCCTTCCCTCCATCTCTCTCCCCCTCCCTTCTTTAGACAGGGTCTGTCTGTTATTATAGCTCTGTCTGCCTTGGAACTCACTATGTAGACCAGTCTGGCCTTGACCCCCCAAAGATTCATTCAACTGCCTCTGCCTCCCCAGCAGTGGGATTAAGGGTATGCAGCACTTGTCTGGATTACTGATTGGTGTAGGAAGGGCCAGTCCATTGTGAGTCGTGTCATCTGTATCAGGTGGTCCTCAGTTTAATAAGAAAGAAGGATGAGCAAGCTACAGAGAGCAAGTCAATAGACTGCCTTCCTCCATTGCTTGGCTTCCTCAGTGATGGAATACACCTATGAGCCAATCAAACCTTCCCTTTCCAAGCTGCTTTTGTTCATGTGTTCATCATAGCAGAGATGCCGACCAGAACAAAAGCACTGTCTTAGAGTTGCCCATGTACTGGCCCTTAGGACATTTGTAGCATTCAGTTTTTGTGAAAAAGAAATGCCCATTTATGTTTCATTCTATGGTTAATGAACACTATAGCCATTTGGAGGGGAAGTAGATGCGTTTGGCTGTTTTAATTTACATTTACATGGTGAAATGGAACTGAGCTTCTTTTCCTAGACTTATTTGGCAGTGTTCTCATTTGTTCATTATTGCTGTATATCTACATACACATGATATAGATGTGTATACCTCTGAAGTAATAATGTATGTGAGACTATGTACCTCTGGTTTTTTAAAATTTTAATATTTGGGTTTTTTTCTGATTTTATTGGATACATTTTATTTACATTTCAAATGTTATCGCCTTTCCTGGATTCCCCTCCATATCCTCTATCCCATCACCCCTCCCACTGTTTCTATGAGGGTGTTCACCGACCCACCCACCCCCTCCCACCTCCCTGTGCTGACATTCCCCTACACTGCAGCATCAAGTCTTGGCAGGACTACGGGCTTCTCCTCCAGTTGATGCACAACAAGGCCATCCTCTGCTACATGGGCAGCTGGAGCCATGGGTCTGTTCATGTGTTATCTTTGGGTAGTACTTTAGTCCATGGGAGCTCTGGTTGGTTGATATTGTTGTTCTTCCTATGGGGTTGCAAATCCCTTCAGCCCCTTCAGTTCCTTCTCTAGCTCCTTCATTGGGGACCCCGTCCTCAGTTCAAAGGTTGTCTGTGAGCATTCACCTCCGTATTTGTCAGGCTCGGGCAGAACCTCTCTGGAGGCAGCTATATCGAGCCCCTGTCGGCAGACACTTCTTGGCATCTGCAATAGTGTCTAGGTTCGTGGTTGCATATGGGCTGGATCTCCAGGTGGAACAGTCTCTGGATGGCCTTTCTTTCAGTCTCTGCTTCAAACTTTGTCTCCATATTGTCTCCTGTGAATATTTTTGTTCCCTTTCTAAGAGGGACTGAAGCATTCACACTTTGGTTGTCCTGTTTCTTAAGCTTCATGTGGTCTGTGTATCTTGAGTATTCTGAGCTTTTAGGTTAATACCCACTTATCAGTGAGTACATACCATGGGTGTATTTTTGTGATTGGGTCACCTCACTCAGGATGATATTTTCTAGACATATTCATTTGTCTAAGAATTTAATAAACTCATTGTTTCTAATAGCTGAGTAGTACCCATTGTGTAAATGTACCACATTTTCTGTATTCATGTCTCTGTGAAGGACATCTGGGTTCTTTTCAACTACTGGCTATTATAGACAAGACTGCTATGAACATGGTGGAGCATGTGCCCTTGTTGTATGTTGGAGAATCTTTTGGGTATATGCCCAGGAGTGGTATAACTGGGTCCTCAAATAGTAATATGTCCAGTTTTCTGAGGAACTGCCAGACTGATTTCCAGAGTGGTTTTACCACCTTGCAATCCCACCAACAGTGGAGAAGTGTTTCTCTTACTCCACATCCTCGCCAGCATCTGCTGTCACCAGAGTTTTTGATCTTAGCCATTCTGATTGGTATAAGGTAGAATCTCAGGGTTGTTTTGATTTGCATTTCCCTGATGACTAAAGATGAACATTTCTCAACCATTTGATATTTCTCAGCTGAGAATTTTATTAATTAATTTATTTTATACAATATTATTATAGCTCACAAAATTTGTTACATAATAATATGTGATGAATACCAATTTTTTTTTCTTTTTTCTTTTTCTATTTTTCTAAGAAGGACTAAGGATTCCACATTTTAACTGTCTTTCTTTTTAAGCTTCATAGGGTCTGAGATTTGTTTCTTGGGTATTCAGAGCTTTCTAGGGCTAGTATCCAATTATCAGTGAGGGCATATCATGTGTGTTCATTTGTGACTGGGTTACCTCACTCAGGATGATAGTCTCTAGTTCCATCCATTTGCCTAGTAATTTCTCAAAAAGTCATTCTTTCTAATAGCGGATTGTGTAAATGTGCCACACTTTCTGTATCCATTCCTCTGTTGAAGGACATCTGGGTTCTTTCCAGATTCTGGCTATTATAAATAAGGCTGCTATGAACATGGTGGAGCATGTGTCCTTGTTGTATGTTAGAGTATCTTTTGGTTATATGCCCAGGAGTGGAATAACTGTGTCCAGTTTTCTGAGG
The DNA here is from genome assembly GCF_963924665.1 of Micromys minutus. Lineage (NCBI taxonomy): Eukaryota > Metazoa > Chordata > Mammalia > Rodentia > Muridae > Micromys > Micromys minutus. The sequence goes on along the minus strand of NC_137955.1, from coordinate 5,069,093 downwards.
AACTGCCAGACTAATTTCCAGAGTGGTCATACCAGCTTACAACCCCACCAACAGTGGAGAAGTGTTCCTCTTTCTCCACATCCTTGCCATCATCTGATGTCATCTGAGTTTTTGATCTTAGCCATTCTGACTGGTATGAGGTGGAATTTCAGGGTTGTTTTGATTTGCATTTCCCTAATGACTAAGGATGTTGAGCATTTCTTTAGGTGCTTCTCAGCCATTTGGTATTCCTCAATTGAGAATTCATTGTTTAGCTCTTTACTCCTTTTTTTTTTTTTTTTTTTTTTTTAAAATAGGATTGTTTGATTCTCTGGAGTCTAACTTCTTGAGTTCTTTGTATATATTGGATATTAAACCTCTATCAGATGTGGGATTATTAAAAATCATTTCCCAGTCTGTTGGCTGCCATTTTATTTTCTTGACAGTGTTCTTAACCTTACAGAAACTGCAATCTCATGAGGTCCCATTTATCATTTCTTGATCTTAGAGCATAGGCCATTGGTGTTCTGTTCAGGAAAATTTCCTCTGTGCCTATGTGTTCTAAGGTTTTCCTTACTTTCTGTTCTGTTAGTTTCAGTGTACCTAGTTTTATGTGGAGATCTTTGATCCACTTGAACTTGACCTTGTACAAGGAGATAAGAAAGGATCGATTTGGATTCTTCTGCATGCTGACTGCTAGTTGAACTAATACCATTAGTTGAAGAGGCTATCCTTTTTCCACTGAATGTTTTTAGCTATTTTGTCAAAATTCAAGTGACAATATGTGTGAGAGTTCATTTCTGGATCTTCTATTCTGTTTCATTGATCTACCAGCGTATCTCTGTACCAGTACTATGAGGTTTTTAACACAATTGCCTTGTGATATAGCTTGAGGTCAGGGATGGTGATTCCCACAGAAGTTTTTTTGTTGTTGAGAATAGATTTTGTTATCCTAGGTTTTTTTTGTTATTCCAGATAAATTTGCAAATTGCTCTTTCCAACTCTATGAAGAATTGAATTGGAATTTTGATGGGGATTACACTGAATGTGAAGATTGCTTTTGGTAAGATGGCCATTTTTACAATGTTGATCCTTCCAATTCATGAGCATGGAAGATCTTTATATATTCTGAGATCTTCTTCAATTTCCTTTTTCAGAGATTTGAAGTTTTTGTCATACAGGTCCTTTACATGCTTAGTTTAGGTCACACCAAGGTATTTCATATTGTTTGTGACTATTGTAAAGGGTATCTTTTCCCTAATTTATTTCTCAGCATGTTTATCTTTTGAGTAGAGGAAGGCTACTGATTTGTTTGAGTTAATTTTATATCCAGCCACATTGGTGAAGTTGTTTATCACCTGTAAAAGTTCTCTGGTAGAATTTTTCGGGTTACTTAAGTATACTATCATATCATCGGCAAATAGTGATATTTTGACTTCTTCTTAACCAGTTTGTATCACTTTGACTTTCTTTTGTTGTCTAATTGCTCTGGCCAGGACTTCCAGTACTATATTGAATAGGTAGATGGAGAGTGGGCAGCCTTGTCTAGTTTCTGATTTTAGTGGCATTGCTTCAAGTTTCTCACCGTTTAGTTTGGTGCTGGCTATTGGTTTGCTGTATATTGCTTTTAATATGTTTAGGTATAGGCCTTGGATTCCTGCTCTTTCCAAGACTTTTAACATGAAGGGGTGTTGAATTTTGTCAAATGCTTTCTCAGCATCTAGTGAGATGATCATGTGGTTTTTTTACTTCGAGTTTTTTTTTTATATATTGTGGATGACATTGATGAATTTTTGTGTATTAAACCATCCCTGTATCTCAGGGATGAAGCCTACTTGATCATGGCGAATGATCGTTTTGATGTGTTCTTGGATTCAGTTTGCAAGATGTTTATTGAGTATTTTTGCATCAATATTCATAAGGGAGATTGGTCTGAAGTTCTCTTTCCTTGTAGGGTTTTTGTGCGGTTTAAGAATGAGAGTTATTGTGGTTTCAAAGAATGAGTTAGGTATTATTCCATCTGATTCTATTTTGTGGAATAGTTTGGAGAGTATTGCTATTAGTTTGTCAATAAATGTCTGATAGAATTCTGCACTGAACCCGTCTGGCCCTGGGCTTTTTTGTTTCGGAGGCTTTTGATGACTGCTTCTATTTCTTTAGGTGTTATGGGATTGTTTAGATCGTTTATCTGATCCTGATTAGCTTTGGTATCTAGAATTTCATCCATTTTCTCCTGATTTTCCAGTTTTGTTGAGTATAGGCTTTTCTAGTAGGATCTGATGCTTTCTTGAATATTCTCAGTTTCTGTAGTTATGTCTCTCCTTTCTTTTCTAATTTTGTTAATTTGCATACTCTCTTTTTGCCCTCTAGTTAGTCTGGCTAGGGGTTTATAATCTTGTTGATTTTCTCAAAAGACAGCTCCTGGTTTTCTTGATTCTTTGTATGGTTCTTCTTCTTCTTCTTCTTCTTTTTTTTTTTTGGACTTGGTTGATTTCTGCTCTGAGTTTGATTATTTCCTGCCATCTACTCTTCTTGCATGTGTCTGCTTCTTTTTGTTCTACATCTTTCAACTGTGCTGTCAAGTTGCTAGTGTATGCTCTCTCCAGTTTCTTTTTGGAGGTACTCAGAGCTATGAGTTTTCCTATTAGTACTGCTTACATTGCATCCCATAGCTTTGGGTATATTGTGTTTTCCTTTTCACTAAATTCTAGAAAAACATTAATTTATTTCTTTATTTCTTCTTTGACCATACTATAGTTCAATAGAGCATTGTTCAGTTTCCACGTGTATGTGGCCTTCTTGTTGTCTTTGTTGTTATTAAAGACCAGCCTTTTTCCATGGTGATCTGATAGGATGCCTGGGAGTATTTCAATCTTCTTATATCAATTCAGGCTTGGGTTGTGGCCAACTATATGGTCAATTTTGAAGATGGTGCCATAAGGTGCTGAGAAGAAGGTATATTCTTTTGTTTTAGGATACAATGTTCTGTAGATGTCTGTTAATTCCAATTGGTTCATAACTTCTGGTAGTTTCATTGTGTTTCTGTTCAGTTTCTGTCTTCATGATCTGTTCATTGATGAGAGTGGGGTGTTGAAGTTTTCCTATTATTGTGTGTGGTGCATTATATGTTTTGAGCTTTAGTAGGGTTTCTTTTATGAATATGGGCACACTTGTATTTGGAGCATATATGTTTAGAATTGAGAATTCATCCTGATAGATTTTTCCTGTAATGAAAAAGTGTCCTTCCTTATCTTTTTTGATAACTTTTGGTTGAAAAATTTATTTTATTTAATATTAGAATGGCTTCTCCAGCTTGTTTCTTGTGGTCTATTTGCTTGGAAGTTTTTTTTTTTTTTTTTTTTTTTTTTTTCCCCCAGCCTTTTACTATGAGGTAGTGTCTGTCTTTGTCTCTGTGATGAGTTTCCTGAATGCAGCAAAATGCTGAATTCCGTTTATGTATCCAGTCTGATAGTCTATGTCTCTTTATTTGAGAATTGACTCCATTTATGTTAACAGATATTAAAGAATAGTGATTGTTGTTTCCTGTTATTTTTGTTGTTAGAGGTACAGTTATGTCTGTGTGTCTTTCTTCTTTTGGTTTTCTTGCTTAGTTATTTTTTTGCTTTTTTTTTTTTTTCATGTGTAGTTTTCCTCCTTGTGTTGTGTTTTCCATCAATTATCCTTTGTAAGGCTGGATTTGTGTTCAGATATTGTTTAAATTTGGTTTTGTCCTGGAATATCTTGGTCTCCCCATCTATTGTAATTGAGAGTTTTGTTGGATATAGTAACCTGGATTGGCATTTGTGTTCTCTTAGGGTCTGCATGATGTCTGTTCAGGATCTTCTAGCTTTCATAGTCTCTGTTGAGAAGTTGGGTGTAATTCTGATTGGTGTGCCTTTATATATTACATGTCTTTATTTTTTTCTTTTACTGGTTTTAGTATTCTTTGTTTTGAACATTTGGTGTTTTGACTATTATGTGTCAGGAAGAATTTCTTTTCTGGCCCAATCTATTTGAAGTTCTGTGGGCTTCTTTTATTCTCATGGTCATCTCATTCTTAAGGGTAGGGAAGTTTTCTTCTACAATTTTGTTGAACATATTTACTGTGCCTTTTAGTTGATATTCTTTGCCCTCTTCTATTCCTATTATCTTTAGGTTTTGTCTTCTCATTGTGTCCCGCTTCTCTTGGACATTTTGTGTTTGGAGCTTTTTGGTTTTTGCATCTTCGCTGTTTTGTCTATGTTTTCTATGTTGTCTTTGGCCCCCGAGTCCTCTCTTCCATCTCCTGTTGGTGATGCTTCTATCTGTGACTCCTGATTTCTCTTTTAGTTTTTTTTTTTTTTTTTTTTTTTTATCTCTTGGGTCATCTCTTTTTGTGTTTTCTTTATTGTTTTTATTTCTGTTTTCAATTCCATCATCTGCTTGTGTTTTCCTGTAGTTCTTTGAGTGATTTTTCCTGGTTCTCCTGTGTTTGTTTAAGGGAATTCACGTCCTTCTCAAAGATCTCCATCATTGTTGTGAGGTATGATTTCAAGTCTGAATCTTGTTTTTCTGGTGTGTTTTGCAATCCACTGCTTGCTGTGGTGAGAGAGCCAGGCTCTGATGTTGGCAGGTTGTCTTCATTTACATTGCTTAAGTTCTTTCACTTTCCTCTTGCCATCTTGTTATCTGTGATCATGGTGATCTTGTCAGTAAGTTGTAACTGTCTCTCCTGTGGATCTGAGGGTCCATGGGCTCAGGAAGAAAATTGCTTCTGAGTGTTTGGCTTTTTGTAGGCAAGCCGTGAGTTCTGGTGGCAGTGACTCAGCTCTGTCTTTGTGGGCTGAGGTGTGGGAGCTCTTGTGAGGCTGTTCTGGTAGCTCAGCCCTCTGCCCACAGGTCCTGAGTATTACTGGCAGGGACCTGGCTCTTTCTCTATGTTAAAAAGGACCATTTTCCAGAGAGCACAGCACTCTGCTCTCTGAGGACTCCTGGTGTGACTCCCTGGGCCTATGTGTCAGGCTCACCTCTGGTCCAGGTGTAAAAGCGCCTGTGTAGCTAATCTTAGAACACTTCCTTTCACAGGCAGATGAAGGAGGCCAGGAAAGGACCTTTTTTTGAGAGCACAGAACTCTCAGCATTTTGAGAACTCCCAGCACAATCTCACCTCGTCTGTGCCCCAGGCTCTCTGCTGGTCCAGGTGGAAAAGAGCCTGCATGTCTGGTCTGCAAGCACAGCCTTTCGGGGCAGATCACTATTCCCGCTGACAGAGGCCCAGCCCTCACTGTGGGCTGGAAAGACCCTTTTCCACAGGCACTGCCAAGCGCTCTCTGCGCTCTGGATACTCATGGTGCAACTTCACCAGACCTGTGTTTCTTGTTGATTCTTTGCATAGTTCTTTTGGTTTCTACTTGGTGGATTTCAGCCCTGAGTTTGACTATTTCCTGCCATCTAAGGCTCTTGGGTGCGTTTGCTTCTTTTTGTTCTAGAGCTTTCAGTTTCAGGTATGCTGTCAAGCTGCTAGTGTATGCTCTCTAGTTTTTTTTTTTTTTTGGAAGCCCTCAGAGGTATGAGTTTTCCTCCTAGTACTGCATTCATTGTTTCCCATAAATATGGGTATGTTGTGCCTTTACTTTCATTAAATTCTAAAAAAAAATCCTTAATTTCTTTCTTTATTTCTTTCTTGACCAATTATCATTCGTAGAGCACTGTTCAGCTTTCATGTGTGTGTGGACTTTCTCTCATTTTTGTTGTTATTGAAGACCAGACTTTGTCCATGGTGATCTCATAGGCTGCATCGGATTATTTCAATCTTTTTGTATCTCTTGAGGCCTGTTTTGTGACAAATTACATGGTCAATTTTGGAGACAGTATCATGAGGTGCTGAGAAAAATGTATATTCTTTTGTTTTAGGATGAAATGTTTTGTAGATATTTGTTAAATACATTTGGTTCATAACTTATGTTAGTTTCACTATGTTTCTGTTTCCATGGTCTGTCCATTGATGATAGTGGGGTGTTGAAGTCTCCCACTATTGTTGTGTGAGGTGCAATATGTGCTTTGATCTTTAGTAAGGTTTCTTTTATAAATGTAGGCACTCTTGCATTTGGAGCATAGATATTCAGAATTGAGATTTCCTCTTGGTGGATTTTTCCCTTGATGAGTATGACGTGTCCGTCCTTATCTTTTTTGATAACTTTTGGTTTAAGGTTGATTTTATTTGAAATTAGAATGGCTACTCCAGCTTTTTTCTTGGGACCATTTGCTTGGAAAATTGTTTTCTAGCCTTTTACTCTGAGGTAGTGTCTGTTTTTGTCACTGAGGTGTGTTCTTATATGCAGCAAAATGTTGGGTTCTTCTTACATATCCAGTCTGTTAGTCTATGGCTTTTTATTGATGAATTGACACCATTGATTTTTGAGATATTAGTGATCAGTGATTGTTGGTTCCTGTTATTTTTGTTGGTAGAGGTGGAATTATGTTTGTGTGGCTATCTACTTTTGGGTTTGTTGCAAGATTACTTTCTTGATTTTTTTAGGGTGTAGTTTCTGTCCTTGTGTTGGAATTTTTCATTTATCATCTTTTATAGGTCTGGATTTCTGAAAAGATATTGTGTAAATTTTGGTTTTGTCATGGAATATCTTGGTTTCTCCATCTATGTTAATTGAAAGTTTTGTTACATATAGTAACCTAGGCTGGCTCTTTTATTCTCTTAGGATCTGTATGACATTTGCCTAGGGTCTTCTAGCTTTCATAGTCTCTGTTGAGAAATATGGAGTAATTCTGATAGCTCTGCCTTTTTATGTTATTTGACCTTTTTTACTTATTGCTTTTAATATTTTTTCTTTGTTTTGCGCATTTGGTATTTTGAGTATTATGGGACGAAAGGAATTTTTTTTTCTGGTCCAATCTATTTGGAGTTCTGCAGGCATCTTGTATGTTTATGGGCATCTCTTTTGTTGGGTTAGGGAAGTTTTCATATATAATTGTGTTGAAGATATTTAATGGCCCTTTAAGTTGGGAATCTTCACTCTCTTCTATACCTATTTTCCTTAGGCTTGGTCTTCTCATTGTGTCCTAGATTTTCTGGATGATTTGAATTAGGAGCTTTTTGATTTTTGCATTTTATTTGACTGTTATGTCAATGTTTTCAATGGTATCTTCTGCCCCTTAGATTCTCTCTTCCATCTTTTGTATTCTGCTGGTGATGCTTGCATCTATGACTCCTGGTTTCTTTCCTAGGTTTTCTATGTCCAGGGTTCTCTTCCTTTAAGGTTTCTTTATTGTTTCTATTTCTGTTTTTAGATCCTGGATGGTTTTTTTCCAATTCCTTCACCTGGTTACTTGTGTTTTCCTGTGTTTCTCTAAGTGCTTTTACTCATGTTGTCCTGTGTTTCTTTAAGGGAGTTATTTCTGACCTTCTTAAAGTCCTCTACCATCATCATGAGTTTTGATTTTAAGTCAGAGTCTTGCTTTTCTGGTGTGTTGAGGTATCCAGCTCTTGCTGTGGAGGGGGAACTGGGTTCTGATGATACCAAGTTGCCTTGTTTTCTTTTGCTTAGGTTCTTGGACTTGTCTCTCACCATCTGCTTATCTCTGGTGTTAGCTGGTCTTGCTGATTCTGACAGTGGCTTGACCCTCCTATAAGCCTGTGTGTCAGCATTACTGGAGGACCAGCTCACTTCCAGCAGGGTTTGAGTACAGAGTGCTCTAGCACCAGGTCAGCTTCAGTCATAGGCAGAAACCGGAAGGATGCTGTCTCAGACTGCTCCTTGGTTCCAGTGTCCTGAGTGCTCCAGGTGGGTTCCTCTTGGGCCATGAATTCGAGCAAGGATGGTGGTCTCTCCTGTGCTCTCAGAGGTCAGCACCTCTGGGGGACTCCCAGCTCACTCCCAGCGGTGTCTGGGTCTAGAGAACTGTAGCACAGGGTCAACTCCAGGCACAGGTGGAAACTATAAGCTGTACATCTGTTTTTATATCTACCTGTAAAATATAAATAAAATATTTAATATAAAATATTTAATGTCTGATCTGGGGTGATAGCCTTCATGGTTCCTGATGAAAATCAGCTCCTTTTCCCTTCTTTGCAAAATGATTTTGCAAATCTGCACCTGCCCACCAGGGGGCAGTGTCGATATCCTTTGATTTTGCTGGTCTTCCTTGTGTTGGCTGGTGAGGTGCATCCCTGTCATCTATGGGACCCAGCCTCCCTCGGACTTCTTGTTCTCTGCCTTGGTGCCAGTTAGTGACTCCTTAACAGTCAGCTTCCCATCTGTAAATGTCTATTGTCTTTGCTACCGACTCGACCCTCAACAAATTAACGTTTATAAGTCTGTCACTGTTAATGCTCTAAGTCAGCTCATGGTTCAGTTTCCCTAGTTGGGCTTTATCGTAAGGCATTTGAACAATTATGGCTGCTATATCATGTGTTATTTGCTGGGAGGCCAGTGTCAACATGGAGCTGACATTTCTTTCCAGTCACGCAGCCGCTTGCCTGCCACTGGCTGCTTTCATTTCTCCGCACTCCTAGGAGGCTGGGTACCTTCAGCACTTTATTCAGGAACACTGATGGCCCCTGTGGGCTGTGTCAGGCTTGCTGTTTTGAGAATTAGCATTTATACGATGGTCCTGTCTATGGAGAGCTGCTGTTTGAACATCACATTTAAAGTCTCTTCTGGCTTAAACATAGGGACTACTTTCTTTTCACCACTTGGAGGAACATTTGCAATCAGATGTCTCCTGTTTTTTTGCCATCTCATGCTTTTCAAGTAAAGCTGATCTTCCTTGCACATCTCGTGTGTGTGTGTGTGTGTGCGCGCATGTGTGTGTTTCCCCAATGACACGAGGCAATCCGTCATCCTGGCAGTGAAGAATGAACCTCACAGACAGCAGGATTGAAAAGCAGAGGCGTCTGTGTGCTGTCACTCTGGGTGAACGACCTGGGCCTCTGCACCTGTCACAGCGGTCAGCCCAGCACTGGGGGCGTGGGCCAGTGTCTCTGCAGCCGGCAAAGCCAAGAACTGGCCTGGCATCAAGACATTCAGCCCTTCCCTCTGCTCATGGGAACAGACGGCTGTACACACATTAGCATCACCAGAGAGGAAGGGGGAGGGCCCAGCCTGTGGTCTCTGTAGGCAACGCATGTTATTCACAGACAAACATGTAGGCGAAACATTCATACATGTAAAATAGAAGTGAAAAGAACTTTAAAGAATGAAGTATGAGGATATAAATGAAAATAAGTTTTTCCTAAATAAAAGGAAGAAATAAGCAACTACAGGTGCATGGAAGTGGCTTATTCTGGGCACCAAGGTGTTTCTTACTCCAATTTAAAACACAGAAGATTAAGAAACAAAAAGGAAAGAAAGGACGATAAGGGCGTGGAATGGCCTCTGAAGGCCCACGTGCCGAAGGCTTGCTTATCGGGAGGTTAGTGGGAGGTGGCAGGACCTTTAGGAGGCAGGAAAGGTGGGTCATCCAGAGCGTGCCCTCAGCCCCTTCCTCTCCTGTCTCTGCTTCCCGGAGGCCATTAGCTGAGCAGCTGGCTCTATTGTACACTGCTGCCCTGATCCCTTACCAAAAAGCAATAGGGCAACTGAAGATACGTGGAAACCGCTGATACATGGATCCAAGTGAACCCCCCTCTTTGAAAAAAAGAACGGAAAAATGAGGTTTTTCTGTTCCAGACTGTTTTCTCATTTGTTAATTTCACACCCTTCCACAGGCTTGTGGCATTTCTGAAAACTCCAAGGCTTTAGGGGAGCCAGTTCTGTGGTTACCCCATATTTATGCATCAGGGCACACTCTTGCCAGTCAGAGCTCTTGCCTACAGTGAGCCCCAAGGCATGAAGGCTCTGCCGTGTAGCAAGGCTTTGCATTTGCCTGCTAATCTTTGGTGACTTGTTATAACGTGCATACAGCCTGCTTCTGTTTAAACCCTTTTCAATATTGCTCCTATATTCCATTTGATTGGAGGACAAGATTTCCCCCTTTCCCCTCCTTAGTGGAACCAGCCAAGGGTCATAGCTTCAGTCTCTTCCACACTGTAAAAGAAGCTTAATCAGGACTGGCTGGTGAGGCACCGCGCCCGTTGGGTCCCCAGACCTCAGTGACTGACGAGGCTGGTTTTAGCAGAAATGCCTTGTATGCATTTAATTGGGATGGTCAGAGAAGCAGGCTCTCCAACCTTCTTAGATCAACACTGCAGACTTAGCCTATCAGACTACACCTTGCTGGAGGACTGGGAAACTGTCACCTCAACTGTGGCTTCAGCAGCACCCAAACCAGAAAAATGCTACTGTGTTCCCGTAGCAGAAAAGCCACTGTTGGAGTTCTGTGGGTCCATTTTGTGGGTCTATTCTGTGGAAGCTGCTTCTCGGGTACAGCCTGAACTCTGGGCAATCAGGAGGCACACAATCCAACCTGACTCCTTCAGTGTGAACAGCATTGCTTGCATGTGACTCAGTTGGAAATGTCTGAGACAGTTGGCCATGTCCAGCCCAGAGCCACGGAAGGATCAGTAAAACAAAAGTACAGTGGTACTGACTAAATATTACAGATTTTTAAGGCCACCACTGTCTTAACCCTTTTGAATTCAAATACTTCTAGAGCTTGAGTTTGGATTACAGATATTCATGGAGGTGTGTTTGTGTGTACACATGTGTAAGTGCATGTGTGTGCATGTGTGTGGAGGTCAGAGACTGATGTTTCGTGTTTCCTCACTTGCTCTCTGGTTTTTTTTTTTTTTTTTTTTGGGACTGGGTCTCATTAAACTTGGAGCTCACCAATTTAGCCAGATCTTCTGGCTAGTGAACCCCACGGATCTGCCTGTTTCTGCCTCCAGAGTGTTGGAGCTATAGATTCGTGCTGTGGTGCTGAGATTAAGATTTCACACCCTTCCTCCAAACTTCACTTGTGAACATGTCTGTACTGCATCCTGCATTCATAACCATCACAGACTTCCTGTCAAAGGAGGCATCTTTCACTTCCTCATGAAATGCTTCCTGACATGGCCTGCCAGAAGGTGTTCATAAGGAGACTTTAACCTGAAAAAGAGCCTTGATTCCAGGAACTGAACCATCCAGTGGGGGATGCAGAGGGGCTGCCTCACCACAATACCCATCACTATCAGATAACTTCCCGTCTTACTCTGCCTGGACCATCACATTTCCCCTTCCTAACAACCCTTCCAGATGTTCTCCTTTTTGAGAGCTGATCAGGCCGTGTTTCAAAACAGTTGAGTAAGTGATCTAGTGTTACAACCAACTATAGTCTAGGCTGGAATGGGAACCCAGAACTGGACAAAATCAAAGTGGGCACACTTGGCTTTACACAACTGTTTCCTGTGATGCTGGTATTAGCAATGAGTGATATGGAAGTGTCCACAGCAGCGAGGGACCAAGGCAAGCTGAACGTAAATCATAGCAACCAAGAAAGTAGTATCTACTTATTTAGTAGACAGGACTTTCTGGAGGAACAGTGCCTACAGAACCAACGAGGACTTACTGACTCGGCCCACACAGCTGAGCTGGACAGTCCAACAGTGGCTGTGTGCAGACTGCGTCAGAGAAATCAGTAGTTGTCAAGACAACGAAGCTGAGTATCTCAGAGAAACAAAAAGATACCCGCAATGGAGCCTCAGTGTCAGGCAGAGGCCTGGAAGCTTGCTGCGGAGTTTCTAACGAGTCTCCTTGTTGAGAAGCTAAGGAAATCAGAATCTGCTCTTGATGGCTCCTGGCTTCCTCCATTTGAATCCCATCAACCTAATACATGATAACACCCACCTCTGTGCTTCATCTTTCTCCCCAGTTGCTTGCACACATGCCAAAATGCCCTCATCGACACACTTAGAAATCTGCTTTGCCAATATCATAGGCATCTGCATCTCTCATTCCAATAAACTTGACCTCCACGTTTAACTATAACAACCACCTACATAGACACTAAAGTCACCGTAACGGAAATCTTAGGGGAGCAAGAGGAGAAGACTGGGCCAGGGTTTCAGGAGTGAGACTATAAGAGGGACCGGTGGGTTGGATCACTGTGAGAGTGTAAGAGACCACGCTCAGGGGAAGTTCAAGGAGGGAGAAAAGCCGGCGAATGAGGAACGGAAGAGTGAAATCTCAGCTCCAGTCCGCTCTGTGCGACACCAGGGGGAGAACGGCCAGCCTTTAACAGGCTCCAAAGGAAGCAGCAGGCTTAGGGTTCGGTTGGGGCAAGAACTGGAGGAAAGAGGACCAGAGGGACAGATGTGCTGAGAGGTGGCTGTGTCATCAGCAGGTAGCATGGAAGAATTTCAGTACCTTAATAATGGGTGGTGGGCAGGGATGGTGGCCAGACAACAGAAGTCACCAGCTGCTTAATCTCACAGAGATACAGACTCTGCTCGCAAGGCATTGTCGGTAGTGGCCGGGATGAGGTAGCTGGAGAAGGGAAACAAGGTGTCTCGCAGGAGTCTGCTGGCTTCTGAGGCACCGTGGGTCCTGTTAACGGTTCCAAGGAGGGTGCCAGGCTCTCCTTGTGTAGAGCTGTGCCTTGGGGTCTGGAGTGGGTAGAACTCTGCCTTATTTCTTGCATCCAAGGACATGGAGACCACACAAAGAAGAGCTGCAGCTTTGGGGAAAGAAAGCTGGGTGGGAGATCTCTGTTGGCTCCACAAATGTCTGGGGTGTCAGCCATGGGAGTTCATGGCTCCTCTTTCAAGTCGCTGCTGCTCATTTTATGTTTCCTTCTCTAGCTCAGATTTGGGCTTCTGGGTGACCTGACAGAGATGGTGGTCCCAACAAGTCTCCCGGGGGTGGCCAGCTCTCTGGATCCAGGGCAGACATGAAAAGGCTGGGTGATGGGTAAATGATTGTGGATGGGGTAGATGCTTTGCAGTGTTAAGTGTGTTAAACTTGAGCTTCTCATCTATGTGATGGGTGCTGGCAACAGTATCTGCTTTATTCAGCTGAGGAGGAAAAGAAATGAGAAGCCTATGAATCACACTGAGCATGGCTCTTGGTACCTGGCTGGCATGCAATCTTCACCACAGCCTCGTGTGTATGATTACAACACCATCTTCCGGAGGGGAAGATCTGAATCATTTCTATGGTGTGGGACTCAATTGACTCAAGAGGATGCCAGGGATTAAGTGTGTGTTCTGGGTAGGATGGGGTAGTGGCATCTGGCCGGGGTACTCCGCAGGACTCTGGGTGTCAAATCAGCACTGACACTTTAGCCTGGCTTTGGTGTACGCTCTCTGGGTCTGAAGAGGACACACTTCACTTCTCTTTGTATTTTATTGCTCTTTATCGGAGATTTCTCCCGTGGAAACTTCCTGAATAGCTTGGAGTCATTCTCAGCTAATGCCGAGAGTCACCCCCTGTCATGGCCGCTTCTGCTCCCTCTTGACCATTCACCTCTTCTGAATCTGTCTTCTGTTCTTGTTTAAGTTCCACCATGACAATGTGAGTATTCACGCAGGTGCACCGTGGGCAGGCGCACCCTGAGCAGGAGGTTTTCTTTCTGGTCGGTACCTTTATTTAGGTAAAAAAAAAAATAATTTATTGGCTTATGTGTCTCTGAGAGCTCAGAGATAAACGTGGGCATGAGGCATGGGTGCCTGTTGTGTGCTTTAAAGGGATTGTGAATGTACTGATGGAAGCCGGGTGATAAAAAGAATGAAGTTTGTGCCATTCTTACTGAGACTCTCCCCACCCTGGGGATTGTGAACGCACTCAGGTCTGTGAGGTACGACTGAAGACGAACCATTCTTATTCAGATCACACTGATTTGCAGCCCCGGCAAGGTCACCCAAAGCCTTTCACTGATTGCCTCTGGATTGTCCCAGGTAACAGAGAATGAGAACCGTTGACAGCCAGTGCCGGGTTTTTCTGATTTCTCGCTTCATTGCTATGGATATTGCTAAGAACAATTTGGGTGGATAAACTGGTGGAGGTTTGGAGAGCAGAGTGTGGTTTTTTTTTTTTTTTTTTTTTGATGATGAGTCATAAATAAAACACAGCTGTAACCCAGAGAGGATATGACTATAAATCCTTTCAGTATGTCACTGGTGATATTGTTTGATAAGTTTCCTCCAAATTTGTCTTATCAGATATTCGGGGGAAGTAGTCAGGGACCAAAGGCAGGTACTGAAAGACAGATGACTTAAAGACACAGCGTCTACACTGTCCTCCGCGGCGGTTACAGGAGCCAAGTGCCTTTACCACATGCCTGCTTATAACAAGTGGCAAATGCAGCAAAATGTCCCCTCAGTGTCTAGGTTGTCACTTTTGTGTGAAACGGCTCTGTGCGCTCTGCCGGTTAATCTTCTGGTTGTGAAGTATCTCATGACAACATGCACTTAGTGACCGTACGTGCACTTTTAGGACACTGCACGCTGGAACACTGAATGGTGTGACAAGACGTCTGATTCTCAGAGGAGGAAAGTTTCCTTAGTTGTTTTAACAGAGCTATCAGTTTGAATTGAGAGGAAGCCTGTTTTTCTTTCTCAGAACAATTCACTACACTAAACAGGACACACACATAAGCACACACACATACATACCACACACCACACACATACACATACACACACACATACACACACACACCACACACACATACCACACACATCACACACAAATACCACACACATCACACACACACACACACCACACACATACCACACACATACACACACATACCACACACAAATACCACACACATCACACATACACAGCACACACACACACCCCACACACATACCACACACATACCACACATATCACACACACACACACTACACACATACACACACACACACCACACATACATACCACACACATCACACACACCACACATCACACATACACAGCACACATACCATATACACAAACACCACACACACACACCACACACACACACCATACACACACACACCACACACATACCACACACACCACACACACACAAACCACACACACACCATACACACACCACACACACCACACACACACACCACACACACACACACACACACACACCATATATACAAACACCACACACACACACACACACCATATACACAAACACCACACACACACACACACACACACACCACACACACCACACATCACACATATACAGCACACATACCATAAACACAAACACCCCCCACACACACCACAGATCACACACACACCACACACACCATACACACACACACACACACACACACACCACACACACAAACACACACACACAGATTTTTTTGCAGGTAGAGATGTTGCAATTGTCTTTTAGAACTTAGATATTCCCTCTCTTGGTTGCTGAGCCCCAGCCTGATCCATGTGTTACCCCTGTTCCCTGCCCCTGGCTTCTGTTAGCAGAGCATTTCCTGCTCCATTTGGTTTGTAGCTGCCTCTTGCACCAGAGGATGGGAATTTCTTTTATTTGTTAAAAATGCCTTTTATTTTGGTTTGCATCTTTAATTCATCTCTACTTGGTGTAAGGTGGGGATTTAATTTTATTATCCTAATGTTACTACAAAAGACTCACCAATCTGCCTTGATTTTCCTTAGGTACCCTGACAAGATGGTGACGTATCTCCTAGCACTCACTGAGAGACCACAGACACTGCAGAGGCCAGGATGCAAAGGGCTCTTTCCTGACCTCAAGAAGACAGTGTGTCTGTGAGCTCATTTTGACCTGATAACATAGTAAGGGACGGCTGTGGCATAAATCAGGATGCTCCAGTGATTAAGGGGCTTTTGGAACCGGCCACTGTGGGCACAGTGACTTCTGTTACTCAGTTTCCTGGAACTTCGGAGGCTGATGCGTGGCATCTGACAGGGAGCGGTCGGATGGGTGAAGAGGGGGAGGAATTTCTTACTTGGAGTAGTAAAGAGGACCATGCATATGTCCAACACATCTGCATGGAAGCAGAAAAGGAGAAAAGGGGTGTGGGCTCAGGAGAGCTCCAGCTGCCTGAAGCTGGTGACATGGGCTGTAGTAGTGACTGCGGCGGCAGAGGCCCGAATGAGAGACAGGCTGTGAGGATGTGGAAACAGGTTGGACCCAGATGGTAAGTCTTAGGAGGAATGGCTGACTGTGGAATTTGCCTGGAAATAGGGAGTAGTGGCTAGAAACACGAAGTCCAGCTTTTATAGGCATGGTGGCTTCTTCCTGAGGCCAGTAAGAGGGGGACTAGGAGTGGACACTCTTGAGAGGCGACAGTGACATGGTGACATGGTACACCGGGGAAGTTGGAGCAGGCTTGTGTCGTTAGATGGAGAGTCTGGGGAAGAAGAAAGAACAGCTGGAGAGGCAGACTGGTCAGATCTAGGAGTCAACTCTTGGATCTTCGAGATTAAAGTACTCTAAACTGGGCAGCTTAAACAGTGGAGATGTGTTCGCAGATTTCAGACTACAAGCCCAAGGGTTAGCAAGCCCTTCGGGGGAAGGTGGGATCGGTGCAAGCCTTCCCTCCAGCTTCTGGAGGGTAGCGTGTGCCTCTAGCCACCACCCCATCACATGGCTGTCTCTTTAAGTGTAGATCCAAAGGTCCTCCTTTAGTAAAGACACCATACTGATATCTGGGAACTGCCACCTCTCAGTGCATGCAGAGGTACTGGGGATAAGATTTCAACATATGAATGTTTTTTTGTGAAATAAAATTGTCTCTCAAGTGGGAGGAATATTGGAACTCAAGGTACCCATGAGGGTGTTGTGAGGTGGTCACTTCCTGTTCCTGTGTACCTGTCCAGGAGGCTCCAGTGTTGATGGCTCTGTTCACACCTGCCTGGGTCTCTTTACAGGTGCTCCTTCCCTGGTTCAGAATGTCTGGCATATGTGGTACCTCTTCCCCTTCTCACTGGTGGTTTTATACAAGTGTATATTAGAAGACAGTTGGGTAGGATTAAAAGGTTCAGCAGAATCACTTCCTGGACAGGTATGGTAAGGTCACCGTTGTTCAAGGCTAAGTAAGGGAGTTGAAGAACTGAAACCCAGAGTGAGGCCAGGTAGTTTCTCAGTCCGAGGATCAGGAGAGCAGTAATAATACAGAAGAGACCTCAGGAACTTTACGGAACCCCAGTGTTCAGGTTCCAGTTCTTATCAATTAGACCACAATCTCTAGGGATTCTGTTTTTATCCAAATTCCCATGTGCCTGAACTTGAGGTCAGTTTTGAACCCCTAACTTAAAGCAAGGCAATGTGGACATCAATGGCAAACACAGCAATTTTTCTTTTCCTTTCTGCCTTCTTTCCTTTTTTTCATAAAAGAATGACAGGCAGAAACATTAAGGGATGCTTCTGGGGTCTTGCTGATGAGGTATTGCTATAGCTAATATAAGTTATACATTTCTAAAGAATCAGAAAATTCTTAGGTGCCCTTAAAACCAGACTTACATAACAGTATATAATTTATAGAACAGAATCTTTTTTGATCCAGAAGGCATTTGAGATCTGCCTCAGTGAGGCCAGTTGCTAAGCTCTACAGCAGATATTGAAAGTGGAGGAGCCAACCCCGTGGCTCCTGCTGTAGGGCTCTCTGTGTGTCTCCCTGCCTCGTGACCTCATGAGAAACTGCTGACAATACAGACCTGAGCCTGACCTTCCGTTTTGCTAAGTGTGACAATCTTCCAGTGACAATCTCAGTTATGTCCGTGTCCTGCTCAGGAGTCTTGAACCACCTGCCCTGATCATGTAATAATTCCTACATACCTTGCTTGGAACACAGGACTGAAGCTCTGTTCATCCCGTAGCTTGTCCCTGTTCAGTCAGTTCATTCTCTGTGGGTTTAGACCATTTCACTGTAATAAGAGAACCAGCCCTGGAACCAGCATGCAGCAGGCACTGTCCTGGGTACTTAAGACTGTCTTCTTTTTATCTCCCATAAGGACACAGTGTGCTTGTCTTTGTCACCTATCTGATGTATGAAAAACTTAGGCTCAGTAATGATTTCTAGTTTGCTTAAGGTTTCATATCTATAAGTTAAAATAACTATTTTCACAGTAGAACTTAGATATGGAATTTTACTCATGACTAAGGCTCATGGCATTCTCACTGAGCTACACCCTCCCCTAAGAACATCTTAGCCATTTTTTTTTTTTTTTTTTTTTTGCTTTTTTTTCTCTTCCTTCCATAAAGTCTCCAAATATCCTTGTGAGACAGGGTCATGCTGTGCAGCTCAGGTTGGCTTTGACCTTGTTATCCCCCTGCCTCGGCTTCCTGAGGGTTCAGATTTCAGATATGGCCCACTCTGCCTGTTTTTAGTGATGTCCCTTCTTCAGGGGTGCACAGGTAAATGTTCAGTGTCTGGTTTTCTTGCCCTAGTTCTGGCTTGCATATTGGTTGGCTTTTATTTCCATTAATGAGCATTTTAGAGTAGCGCTGTTTACAAATGATTTGAAGGGCTCTTATTTACATTAATGAGCATGTTAGACTACTACTCTTTACAAGTGATGTGAGGCACTTTCATTTACATTAATGAGCATGTTAAAGTACCACCGTTTACAAATGGTTTGAGGGACTTTTAGTTACACTAGTAAACATGTTAGAGTGCTACTGTTTACAGGCAATGCAAGAAACTTCTTTGCTGAATTAGAAAATTTCAAGTGGTAGAAGAAAACTTGTATGGGGTGGGGGGAGAAATCACTGACAATGTAACAGCTACCAACATATCACACCAATGGAATATTTAAGACTTGACCTTCATCGTTAATACCTGTTCATCTCTTTCTCACATTTACCCTAGAAAGTTAGGCTCAGGTGTGCATTATAGCAGAGTTCTGCTGTATGACTACCCTTGGCATGAAAGCAAGAAATGACATGTGGAGGGACCTCTGATACAGTACCTGCAATATAGGCATCCAGCAGGTGAACAACCTATCGATGGGTAACAGAGAAACCTAGGAAGTATGGGTACCTGCAGTGGGGGAGCTGGCCTGGACCCAGAGTGAGGAAACCCTAAAAATCTCCTCCTGAGATTGGGAGGAGTTAGGACTACTCGCTCCTGCTCTTAGCCTACAAGCTCCAACTCCATTACTACTACTACTACTACTACTACTTCTTCTTCTTCTTCTTCTTCTTCTTCTTCTTCTTCTTCTTCTTCTTCTTCTTCTTCTTCTTCTTCTTCTTCTTCTTCTTCTTCTTCTTCTTCTCCTCCTCCTTCTCCTCCTCCTCCTTCTCTGCCTCCTCCTTCTCCCCTTCTCCTTTTTTCTTTCTTCTCCTCCTTTTTCTCCTTTTTCTTTTTCTCCTTCTCCCCCTTGTCTCCCCCCCACTTCAGAACCTTTTAGAATTCCATATCCTTGGAATTCTTCTTCATGTAAACGAAGCATCCCTGCCACTTCATTCCTAGCCAATAATGTACCCCTGCCCTGGATATTCCTACTCACTACCCAAGATCTATGTAGCCTCTTTTCACCCCAAATAAAGGTGAGTTGTCTCGTTGAAGCTTATCCCAGAAGTCATTCTGTGGTACTCATGGCTGTCCAATCCCTGTGCCTGCCTCTGCTCCCTCAGCCACATTGGCTGGTGGCCGACAACTTCTGAGGAAGGGGTTGCAATGTGTTGAGTGTTCATTGCTTTTAAAAATAGGACACATTTTAGTGTATGTATTCCGACTTAGTTTTTAGTAATTGTGCTTAGAAGCTGGCTTCTAAAGACAGTACCCAGCTCTGGTCTAACAAGGTGAATTGACTCAAGTTCAGGCTGTCTGCCTGTTTCCTGCTTATCTCTGTTCTCCAGTCTTCGAGGTCTAGCCAGAGTCCCAACTTCAAAACCTACCTAGAATTCTAGCAGGTCCTCTTTTCCATAAAAATAAAATATTTACATATTTATTTGTATGCAGGAGTTTTTGTATGGGTCTACTACTAGACCCATTCTATGGGTCTAACTCAGATCATAAGACTTGGCAGTAGGTGCGTTAACCCACCAAGCCATTGCACTACCTCTTTGTAATATATAATCTTATGTATATGAGTGTTTTTGCTTGTGTGTATATATTTGCACTTCATGAATGCCTGGTGCCCTTGGAGGTCAGAAAAGGTATCACATCCCCTGGCACTGGAGTTATGGATGATTGTAAGTAACATTGTGGGTTAGGACCTTAACCACCAAGTCATCTCTCTGACTCGCTATTGTCATTTTTAGACGTACTTAGTTTTGATCCTCTCCACCGCCGCTTCTCCATTTCCTCTGTCCTGGTGTAAACCCTTTTACTAAATTATTAATGTGACAAGGGCAAGGGCACACACCACGGAGGGACACACACACAAGGCAGATGGAGGCAGGGCCGGTATGAGACAAAGTAGCTGCCTCATTTCCATCCAGTAGATGAAATACTACACGGACAGGGTGGGGAGAACCAGTGACCACTGAAGTCTGACCTCAGGGGAGGAGGACAGCAGAGGGCAGGGGAAGGGTTTGGTCCAGATTCTGTTGCTTTCTGTTTTTGCCTGGCATTTCTCTACCCGTGGCTTTCAACTTGTCCATCATCACTTCTTTCTCCTCCCAGCTGCAGAGCTGCACCAGGATGCAGCAGTCTCTCTCCTCAGCTCTCGGTGGCAAGGGTTCCCTCAAGGTTCACGTGAGGGAGCTGTAGGTATTCCTCTGATCCCAGGTTTTATAAAGGCTTGTGGCTTTCTGTCTATAGGCCCCCTGGGCAGGTTGCAGCACGCTTTGCCGTGCATGACACTCATGTGCATCTGTGAGTGTGGCTGTGTTCTAGGTCAGCAGAGTGTGGGGACATGTCCTGTAGTAGATAAGCTGCTGAGAACAGGACAGAGCAGGAGCTTGGTTTGATAAGTGCCATCCTGCTGGAATGAGTGCAGGAGATGGGTACAGGGATGGCGGTGGTGACAGGAAGTCAGGCTGAGTATCTGCAGTCAGGTCAGGCGGTCATTGTCTATGCGGGTGCCTTTCTCAGTATGGAGTCAGAATGGAGGGCTGGTCCAGAATCAGTGCTAGAGCCTTTTCCTTAAGGGGCCCTAAGTTTAACTGAGAAGGGAAAAGATGTAGGCCAGGCCCAGTTCCAGGGATCTTATATGAGGGGTTCTCTTTATAAGGTTTGACTTGGAAACCAGACTTAAGATGGTCATAGAGTTCTCATTAATAGTTGGGTTTTCCAGGACTGTTCTGTCCCAGAGCCAGAGCTGAGCCTCTGCCATCAGGACTCAGGGCCTGCCCACGGACAGTTGAGCACCCAGAGGAACCTCAGAAGCTCTCTCCCACCTGAGCCCACGACTGTGTTCCCGGTTTCTCCCCATTGACTACCTGTGGAGAGACTGCTGGGAACTTTTGGGGCACAGGTAACACGGTGTTGACTGGGAACAGACTGTTTTGACACCTATCTGTGCCCAGAGGCAGAACTGGTCCACCACCATTGGAACTCACAGAGAACTGAACACCCAGGAACAATCTCCCTCCTGAGTCCACGGGCCCACAGACCCACAGGAGAGACAAGCTCCAGTCAGAGACAAGATCACCTAGCATCACAGATAACAAGATGACAAGAGGCAAGCACAAGAACATAAGCAATGGAAACCAAGACAACCTGGCAACATCAGAACCCAGCTCTCCCGCCACAGCAAACAGTGTATATCCCAACACACCAGAAAAACAAGATTTGGACTTAAAATCATACTTCATGATGATGGAGGTCCTCGAGAAGCTCATGAATAACTCCCTTAAAGAATTACAGGAGAACCAGGAGAACACATGTAAACAAGTAGAAGCCCTTAAAGAGGAAACACAAAAATCACTCAAAGAGTTACAGGAAAACACAACCAAACAGGCGAAGGAATTGAAAACAGAAATAGAAACAATAAAGAAATCACAAAAGGAGACAACCCTGAAGATAGAAAACCTAGGAAAGAGATCAGGAGTCACAGAAGGAAGCTGATGTTGGGTTGTTGCTGTGCAGAACTTTGTAACTCAGAGGCCCAGGCACTATTGCCCTAAGGCAGTGGATCTCAACCTTCCTAATGCTTTGATCTTTTAAAACAGTTCCTCATGTTGTTGTGACCCCTCAACCATAAAATTATTTTTGTTGCTACTTAATAATTACAATTTTGCTACTATTATGAACCATAATATAAATATCTGACATGCATAATGTCTGACATGCAACCCCAAACAGTCCCAACCCACAGACTGAGAACTGCCCTATGGTGTGTGTGGAATAGATTGTTGCAGTCACAAGAAGACATGCATGTAGCCAGATATAGTCTCTGAGAAGGCACAGGGCTGGACTGTCAGGACCTAGATGAGGAGACACTGAGGCCACAGTTCTGTCAGCTCCAATGAAGGGTGATACGTTTCTGGCTCAAAGACTGTTCCTCTACTGGAGCAGGGCCTTCCCTTGGCTGTTCAGTCTTCCTCTTTGAGAAATGACCTTACAGTGTGCTCCACTATCCTCTCTAATCCTTGTTTGTAAAGCCTAACTCCAGTTCACATCATGGGCCCTTGTCTGGTTTCCTGGCATGTTCAAACAGTCAGTCCCACATAACTACATGTATGTAACAATGAGGAACTAAGATCTATACGTAGGAGAGAATATGTGGTGTTCCTCTTCCTCAGCCTGGATTATAACTTTAATATAGTAATCTCCAGTTCTGTCTACTTTCCTGCATAATTTTATTCTACTTTTTCACCTGTGAGTAAAATGCTGTAGTTTATATGTGCTGTTTCCGATCTCCAGCCACCGGGGCTCCAGTCTTCGCTCTTGTCACTAGAACAACAATGACATGAATGAGTGAGTATCTCTGTAGAAGGACGTGGAGTCCCTGGAGGATCTGCCCCGGACTGGCATGGCTAGTTCACATTGGTAGCTCTTTTTTTTTTTTTTTAAGCTTTTGAGAAGCTTCTACACTGATTTCCCAATGGCTATGCTAGTTTGTACTTCTACCAATAGTGAATGGAGACACTTTCCCACATCCTCACCATCATTTCTTGTTACTGCTTTACTTGATGATGGCCATTCTGACTCTGGTGAGATGGAATGATAATGTAGCTTTAATCTGCATCCCCCACCCCCTGGCTTAAGGACGCATCCTTTGTAACAAGGTTACAAATCTCTATTGGCCATTTGTATTTCTTTTACTCTGTTTAGTTTCTTAGCCAGTTTTTTCACTGGGTTGTTTATTTTCTTGTGGCTGCTCAATGCTACCTTTCAGTTTTAGTCTACCATGTCTTCGCCCATGTAGCAAAAGCTTAAGACTGTGTAATTTAAAGAGAATAGAAATGCTGATGGTCCCGGAACCTGGAAGGCCTAAGAGTATGATTCGAGCATCTTCTGAGGTCTCTGCTGAATTGCAGTGTGGCGTGGTGAGATAGAACAAGCATGTGAGGTGTCTTATAAGATGTCATCTTTTATATAATGGAGGTGGAAGGAGGGGGTTATACCATGACTTCATCTAATCCCCACAGAAATACACAATGAATTTGGAATAGTTTCTAACACAAGAGATTTTGAGAAATGCATCCAAACCACAGACACCCATTTCACGCATGGTCAGCCATGAGGGTTGGAACCTGTCTGACTCCATCTGCCAGTTACTTGGGTACATGCATTAGATCTAGCTGCTTTGTGGACAAGTTACCTATATGCAGTTGGTAACATGTCACCTTGACTCCATCTCAGAAAAGTAACACAAAGATACTAGTCTGGTTCCTGGTGGTGGTGGCCCTTTATTGTTTTCCTGGCACAGACACAAGTGACAGGAGCTGCTGAGTCCCTGTGTCAGCCATATGTCAGACGCACCTTCTTTGGGACCCCATCTCTGGCTCTCAGAGCCCTGGCGGTTTGCATCAGGGACCATTACTGGGCAGCTTCTCTCGTCTCCCCTGAGTCGCCTCATCCCTTTCTTATGCAGGTGTTCTGTCTACCTGTTGAATTTTGAATGAAAAACCAATGGGAAGAAGCTCTGCACTGAATTCTATATTTTGTTCCTTGCTGAGCATCCATGAATATAAAATGCCAGCACAAAGCAGGAGAGTCGGCAGGCAGAGATCAACACTATTCATGTTTAATGGAGAGGGAGTCGGAGTTCATGGATGGGAAAAGTGAGTTCATAGAAGGCCAAGTTCAATATCTTGCCCATGCTTACTGAGTGAGCTCCTAGCAAAAAAGGAATAAATATCTTATGACAAACGCTTATGATTGTTGCTTTAATGTAGTACCTCACTCTTAATGCTCAAGGAGAAAAAAACTCTGCCAATAGTTGCTTTAAATAGTAACTGGTAATCAGGAGCGTTCCTTCGTCCATAGTGGAGTTAAGACTCAGGGGTGGAGGCCATATCATTCACCAAGGATCTGAGCTCCCTGTGACATGGCTGAAAGATCTCCAGTCTCTACCCTCTACCAGAAAGTTAAAGGTTACAAGGCACGGAGGCTGAAGCACTGTGGTCTCCCATCTGCCTCCTGGTTCTTGCCTATGGTGCTGGTCCCAGGAAAGTCTCCCAAGGGCATCAAGCCCCAGGATAATTGCTTCCCCAGATGTGGGAATTTGTCAGTTCCTTTTGAGGCAGGTCTTGGTGTGTAGCTCAGACTGACCTATAACGAGTGGTCTGTTGGCTTTGGCCACTTAAGTCCTGGAACTGCAGCCTTGTGAGACTATGCCTGGGACCTTGTTGCTTTTGCTGCCATCCTGAGGAAACACCAGGGTGAAACTCAATCACCAACAGTGTATACATTTATAGCTTTCAGTATTGACTATTTCTAGAAACCCTGCTTCCATGGATTTCACCTTCAATGGGCACCAGGGTTCTCTTTAGCTGGACAGACATCACCACTTGTTCGGCATTGAATACACTAATACACATATCCTTTTTTTCCCTTACAACTTTATTTTAAAAAAGAGATAAATGTACAGGTTTTAAAAAGCATTTTGGCATAAAACTATATGAATATATTTTTGTCAGTACTTGATTTTTTTTTAAAGGTTTGATAGTGTGCATTGAAATCTTACTAGTTACCATAAGCATAAAGTACATATAAAACAAAATGTAATATGGAAACAGTCAAAGTTTTCTTGGTGTGTATAGAGTAAATATAATGATTCTTAAATACCAAAAATTGCCACAAGGCTATATTCTTAGCTCTTGAGGTATTAATGATTTAAGATCTAGGTGTACCCCACTCTGTGAGGGTGCTATACACTTGTTTGTTTTTTTTTTTCCAAGAAGGACTGAGGCTTCCATTTTTTGGCCTTTCTTTTTCAGAGCTTCATATGATCTGAGTTGTTTCTTGGGTATTCAGAGCTTTCTGGGGCTAGTATCTAATTATCAGTGACTGCATATTATGTATGTTCTTTTGTGGTTGGGTTATCTCACTCAGGATAATATTCTCTAAATGCATTCATTTTTCTAGGAATTCCATAAGGCCATTGCTTCTAATAGCGGAGTAGTACTCCATTGTGTAAATATACCACACTTTTTGTATCCATTCAACTACTGAAGGACATCTGGGTTCTTTCCAGCTTCTGGCTATTATAAATAAGGCTACTATGAACATGGTGGAGCATGTGTCCTTATTGTATATTGGAACATCTCTGGGGTATATGCCCAGAAGTGGAATAACTGGGTCTTCAGGGAAGACTATGTCCAATTTTCTGAGGAACTGCCAGAATGATTTCCAGAGTATTTGTATCAGCTTACAACCCCACCAACAGTGGAGGAATGTTATTCTTTCTCCACATCCTTGCCAGCATCTGCTGTCATCTGAAGTTTTGATTTTAGCCATTCTGACTAGTACGAAGTAGAATCTCAGAGTTGTTTTGATTTGCATTTCCCTGATGACTAGGGATGTCGAGCATTTCCTTAGGTGCTTCTCAGCCATTCGATATTCCTCAATTGAGAATTCTTTGTTTAGTTATGTACCCCATTTTTAATAGGATTGTTTGATTCTCTGGAGTCTAATTTCTTGAGTTCTTTGTATATATTGAATTTTAGGCCACTATCAGATGTGGGGTTGGTAAAGATCTTTTCCAAGTCTGTTGACTGCCTTTTTGTTTTCTTGACAGTGTCCTTACAGAAACCTTGATCTTAGAGCACAAGCCATTGGTGTTCTGTTCAGAAAAATTTCCCCTGTATCTATGTGTTTTAAGCTTTTCCCCACTTTCTCTTCTAATAATTTTAGTGTACCTGGTTTAATGTGGAGATCTTTGATCCACTTGCACTTGAGCTTTGTACAAGGGGATAAGAAAGGGTCTATTTTCATTCTTCTGCATGCTGACTGCCAGTTGGACCAACACCATTTGTTGAAGAGGCTGTCTTTTTTCCATTGAATGTTTACAGCTCCTTTGTCAAAAATCAAGTGACCATATATGTGAGTGCTCATTTCTGGATCTTCTATTCTATTCCATTGATCCACGTGCCTATCTCTGTACCAGTACCATGCAGTTTTTAGCACAATTGCCTTGTAATATAGCTTGAGGTCAGGGATAGTGATTCTTGCAGATGTTTTCAAGTTGTTGAGGATAGATTTCACTATTCTAGGTCTATTGTTATTCCAGATGAAATTGCACATTGCTCTTTCCAACTCTATGAAGAATTGAGCTGGAATTTTGATGGGGATTGCATTGAAGATTGCTTTTGGTAAGATGGCCACTTTTACAATGTTGATTCTTCCAATCCATGAGCATGGGAGATCTTTCCATCTTCTGAGATCTTCTTCAATTTCCTTCTTCAGTGATTTGAAGTTCTTGTGATATAGGTCCTTCACTGGCTTATTTAGGGTCATACCAAGGTATTTCATATTGTTGTGACTATTGTGAAGTGTATCTTTTCCATAATTTCTTTCTCAGCGTGTTTGTCCTCTGAGTAGAGGAAGGCTACTGATTTGTTTGAGTTAATTTTATATCCAGTCACTTTGGCGAAGTTGTTTATCAACTGTAAAAGTTCTCTGGTAGAATTTTTGGGGTCACCTAAGTATACTATCATGTCATCTGCAAAATAGTGATATTTTGACTTCTTCCTTTCTGACTTGTATCCCTTTGATTTCCCTTTTGCTGTCTAATTGCTCCAGCCAGGACTTCCCATACTATGTTGAATAGGGGAGAGTGGGCAGCCTTGTCTGGTCCCTGATTTTAGTGGGATTGCTTCAAGTGTCTCACTTTTTAGATTGATGTTGGCTATTGGTTTGCTATATATTGCTTTTATTATGTTTAGGTATGGGCCTTGGATTCCTGCTCTTTCCAAGACTTTTAACATGAAGGGGTTTTGAATTTTGTCAAATGCTTTCTTAGCATCTAGTGAGATGACCATGTGGTTTTTTTATTTGAGTTTGTTTATATGGTGGATTACATTGATGGATTTCCATATATTAAACCATCCCTGCATCCCAGAGATGATGCCTACTTGATCATGGTGAATGATCATTTTTATGTGTTTTTGGATTTGGTTTGCAAGATGTTTATTGAGTATTTTTCATCAATGTTCATAAGGGAGATTGGTCTGAAGTTCTCTTTCCTTGTAGGGTCTTTGTGTGGTTTAGGAATGAGAGTTATTGTGGCTTTGAAGAATGAGTTGGGTAGTGTTCCATCTGACTCTATTTTGTGGAATAGTTTTGAGAGTATTGGTATTAGGTCATCAATAGATGTCTGATAGAATTCTGCACTGAACCCATCTGGCCCCGGGCTTTTTTTGGTTGGGAGGCTTTTGATGGCTGCTTCTATTTCTTTAGGTGTTATGTTAAGGGATTATTTAGATGGTTTATCTGGTCTTGATTTAAGTTTCGTATCTGGTACTTGTTTAGAAATTTTTCCATTTCCTCCAGATTTTCCAGCTTTGTTGAATATAGTCTTTTTTAGTAGGATCTGATGATTTTTTGAATTTCCTCAGTTTCAGTTTTTATGTCTCTACTTTCATTTCTGATTTTGTTAATTTGGATACTCTCTCTTTGCCCTCTAGTCAGTCTGGCTAAGGGTTTATCAATCTTGTTGATTTTCTCAAAGAACCAACTCCTGGTTTTGTTGATTCTTTGTAATACACATATTCTTAAAAAATTTAAATGACCTTTATTTTGTGTGGGCTGGTGCAGTGTATATTTGGGAGTCAGAGGACAACTTTGTGGATTTGCTTCTTTCCTTCCAATATGTGGATTCTGATGATCAACCTCAGATCATCAGACTTCAGGCAAATACAGTTCTTACCTAGCAAACCTTCTCTCTAGCTCTAATGTAATAACTTTATTAACTGGCTGGGGGTCTGGTCGAGTGGAAGATGACCTGACTGACAAGCATGAAGCCCTGTGTGCATTTGCACACTTATATGCAAGCGTCACACACATACACTGTGCACACACTCACAGGCATACACATTCACTCATTTGCATAAACACATTCTTATACATATGTGTGTACACACATATACATATACACACACATATATATTGTCTTTCTTGCTGTCTTAGTTAGGGTTTTACTTCTGTGAACAGACAGCATGACCAAGGTAGTATAGGGACAACATTTAATTGGGGCTGGCTTACAGGTTAAGAAGTTCAGTCCATTAACATCAAGGTGGGAGCATGGCAGCATCCAGACAAACACGGTGCTGTAGATGGAGCTGAGAGCTCTACATTTTCATCTGAAGGCTGCTAGTGGAAGACTAACTTCCAGGCAGCTAGGGTAAGGGTCTTAAACCCACACCCACAGTGACACACCTACTTCAAGAAGGCCACATCTCTTAATAGTGTCACTCCATGGACGAAACATATAAAAACCACCACACTTACATACACACACTGTCTTACACACACGCACACACACACACACACACACACCTCTTGTGGTTTTCTTTTGAGAAATAGTATATCTTCCAGCTAGAATGTTTTCTCTAATAAGATTTCTGTTAAGTCAGTGCAGATGTTTGAAGATAACACCAAGCTCTACCTGTCACATGCCAAAGCAGAGATCACAATCCCTTACATTTGTAAAAATGTTCTTTACATTGGAGGTTCGGTCCTGTGCCTTTTATTTTCATAGCCCCCCTGTAGAACCAGGCTGCCACCCTACTCAGTTTCCAGGAAAACAAGGCAGGGCTGTCAGCTGGCCAAGGGAGGGGCAGGGGGATTAGAGCTTTCATTTCCCATGTCTAAATGCTCTTCTTTCCAAGATGCTCAAACGCCTACAAGCCTTTCAGTTGCTATTAAAACCTATTTCTTCCCTGTCCTTATAGGCGCTGGGGCTGCACATCCTTCATTATAATAGACCTTCATCTGCATGAGACCTGTGATTCTTGTTCCCCCCCAGGTTCCCCTTCGGCAGGTTAAATAGCCCGATTCTGCTCCATGTAGAGTTTATCTTCCAACTCTTTTTGTCAGTTTTAACAAAGAGGTTGTGACTCCTGGGTTCCTGCTCAACAGAGCGCTTCCTCATTATTTTGTAACCTTTATCCTTCCTTCCGGGGAGAGTTAAATAAAGCCTGTGGATTTTTGATATGAATGTCTGGCAGGCCCGTGCACACTGAAAGCTTTCCAGGGAGACGTGCCGATGAAAGCGTTACCCCAACTGTGGAGTGCTCATTCATGGCACATGAAAGGCAGCGGCCTCTCTGCTGCTCCCCAGACCCACACGCAGGAACAGTGCCCATGTAAGGGTCCGATTCCAGAACAAGTCTGATTTTGGCAGGAAGAGATATGTGGTAATAAGAATGGATACGAGGAACCGCTGGCTAATTACTTCAGGTGAACAATTCTTTTCTGAAAAGGCCCTGTTCATGTGTGAAAATTGCCCCTGACCCAGAATTTCATTACCGCACCTGAGCCAACCTGGAAAATTGAAGAAATTAAATGCCATAAAATATAAGTGATAAAAAGGAAAATAAACTTTGAAAGGTAGCAGCAGCCTCAGTGTCCCGGTGCTAAAACACGAAGCACGCCTAGCATGCTCGGTGGCCTTTTAAAAATGACACCAGATGTCACATTTCTTTTGTGGTCCTGGAGTTCTCTCCTGACAAAGGAGGTCAGGTCTGTAGGATTTGAGGACTTGTTCCCTCTGCTATCAAACAGATTACTTGCTCTTCTCTTTCAGGGTGTGACTTGTGGCCGACGTCACTATCCTTTAGCGGTACTGACCATGAATCAGAGACATGGGTTCACCCCAACCTCTCAGTGGAGGGGGCGCATCTTGCATGTATTCAAATTGGCAACAAGAATCCTCTGCAGTTGAGCCCTGAGTCCTTTCTGGCTTTCCTGGTTGCTGTGTCACTGAGCCCTTGGGCAAATGCTTGAACTACTTCCTGTCTTTCCCTGGGAGCACATCTAGGTCTAAAGGAAGATGGGGTGAAGAAACACTTTGTCTCTGGAAGCCCCAAGGGTCCAGGTTAGTTGACTCTGTTGGTCTTCCTGTGGCACTCCTATCCCTTTAGGGGCTGTAATTTCTTCTCTTATTCTTCCATAAGGACCCCAAGATCCATCCACTCTTTGCTTGGGGGATCTGCATCTGTGTGAGTTAGTTGGTGGGTAAAGCCTCTCAGAGGACAGCCATGCCAGGCTCCTGTCTGCAGGGATAAGGCAGTGAGGGGGATGAAAAGTGAATAAGTAAAAGAAAATCAGACAACAGCAACAAGAGCAATAAAAACAAACTTCCTTTGTGCTGTGGAGAACTCAGGTGGGACTCAAGTGGGTACAGAGTTCATGCTTTGTTTATAACGTCTGGATGATGGGGGCGGGGCCCCTCATTTTAGAAGCTTCACCAAATGGTAGAGATTTTTAGCTCTACCGCTCACATTAACATAAACCGCCTTCATTTCCAGTATAAACGTCACTTCCCAGATGTTCTGAAGTCAACCAGCTCATCAGCTTAGGCCCAGCCTTCAACACGCATGGAAGGGCTTTCCTTCCCTTTTGAGTGATGATAAAGATGGTGGTTTAGCCTTTTCTTCCTTTGTTCCCAAGCTAACAGAGTAGATGTCGACCACACCCAGGCAGTTTAACTCGGCTGTCCTAACAGAGGCTGGCCTTCTTTGGATTCTGTTTTACTGGAAACAATGAAGGATCTGCAGCAACTCAGATTGTTCTGTTCATCAAGCAGTATAAGAAAAAGAAAGGAGGGAGGGTGTGGTTGAGCTGTGACAGCATCTACGCCTTTGGCTGCCCGGGTTCTGTTGCTCTCAGTTCTCTGTAGGGCTACATGTACTGGGTCATGACTTGGGCTACTCAGAACCACCCTGTTCCTTGGCATCTGGAAGGTCAGGTGACATTTTAAGTATAGTGTCTCTACTTCATTTGCCATCTTTCAGGGGCAGCCATGGTGTCTGGCTAGGTTAAGACTGTGACCACACAACTGTGGCAACTTGGGACACACTCAACAGTGGGTAACAGCCTTTGTTACTCAGAGGGTACTGGGCATTCGTTTTAGTATTGGTCATTTTTTACTTATGTGTATGTGTGTTTTGTGTACAAGTGCTCATGGAGATACGAAGAGAATGTTGAACCCTGGAACTAGACTTACAGCTGATTCTGAGCTGCTTAATGTGGGCTTGGGAACTGGGCTTAGGTCTTGATCACAGCACCATCCTTCCAGCCCTGGGATGTTTGTTTGTAAAAAAATTATAACCCTGTGTGGTAAGTAGTGTATATGTGGTGTGTGTATGTGTGGTATGTGTATGTGTGGTGTGTGTGTGTGTGTGTGTGTGTGTGTGCACGTGTGGTGTGGTAAGTAGTGTGCATATGGTGTGTGTATATGTACTTTGTATGTGTGCTGTGGTGTGTGTGGTATATGTGGTGTGTGTGTGGTGTGTGTGTGGTGTGTGTGTGTGGTGTGTGTAAAACCTTGGATTCTGAGGTGAACGAAGACAACCGTGGAGGAGCAGTAGCTGGAGAAAGGACTACAGGTAGATAAGGTGGTTTCTGGTTTGTTTTTTACTGAAATATCTGCTAAGGCCTACTCAACAAACACTCACAGCATCTCTACAACTAGGCAGTCTGTCTTAGCCCATATAGGCTGCTATAATAAAACACAAAGATTGGGTGGCTCATAAACAAAATCAATGCACATCTTACAGGGTAGAGTGACTGAAAACCTAAGGGTCTGCGCAGAGCCTGCCTCCTGGTTCTTACATAGTGACTTCTCATAGGTGAAGGCATAAGCAGTGGGGGAGGGGAGGCTCTTCTCAGAGCACTAGTTCCATAGCCCTTTGTGCCTTCCAAATGCCCTAGTTTCATGGAACCATTATCTTGGGAAGTTGTGATGTCAACATCTTCTACATTGGAGCAGGACATAAACACTGACTCTGTTGTACTATCCAATCACTGAGAGTGACTGACTGTAGTTAGAGCAGATGGAACTGGGACAGGAAACAAGTCAGAAAGTGTGTTAGCTTTGTTTTCAGAGTGCCAGAAAAGAGACACCACGCAGCTCCTCACCTAAGTTCTGTGTAAGTTGACAAAGATTAGGTAAAATGAGACCCTTTAATGCAATTCCTCATGTTACAGTGAAATTATTTCATTGCTATTCATATCTGTAAATATCTGTGTTTTCCAATGGTCTTAGGTGACCCCTAAGGGTCATTCAACCCCAAAGGGGTCACAACCCACAGATTGAGAACCTCTGACTTACAGCCTGTGTTTGAGGTTGCAAAATTATAATAATATTTTCCATGTTTCTCCCTTCTAGTATTTATCTATCAAGGCAAAGACTGACTATATGTATGTATGTATGTATGTATGTATATATATATATATATATATATATATATATATATATATATATATATATATATAATCATCCGATCATGTTTCTGTGTATGTTCAAGAGTACAACATATCTAGCCACTGTTGTCTACCTTGTTCTTATAGGAGAATCTTACAACTGAACCCACAGTACATACATAGGGCTAACCTTGCAGTTTGCTTGCTTCCAATCCCATCTCTGCCTCCAGAGTCTGGGATTACGGGTGGGCTGCTGCTTCCATCTGACCTCCATATGGATAGGAAATCCAGACTGCAGTTCTCGTGATGGAACAGCAAGTACGTTAGAACTCCCACATCTAAAAGCCCAGGTTAGAGCAGAGACTCGAAGACCTCGGCAGCTGTACATGCTGGGAGTCTCTAATGCACTCTCCATTGGTTCAAGTACACGAAACAAGAACAAAATGTGTGAGGTAAAAAGTAAATAAATTAGAAGATACTCAGTGAAAACTCCACATGAAACTGAGAAGCAACCCCAGAGACTGGCTTACTACCTTGTGAGGGTAGATAGACACTTCCCACAGCATCTAGACACTTCATGGAAAGAAAGAAGAGAGAAATAGTTTTTATAAGATTTCCTATAGAAGAGTGTGCCGAGGTTTCTTACTATATCTGCTGCATTTACAAGGGCATAGAAATGTCCTTTCCTTTAAGTAATTGAAGGATTGTTACTTCTTTCAATTGGAAAACAAACAAACAAAAATTTCCAAAACAGAAGAAAAACAAAACAAGACATTCACCATCCACTCAACCAACCAATCTAACTGGTAGGATTTTGCTGCAGAAGATCAAAAGGTCACACCATGAAACAGGGGGTGGGGGGTGGAGTGGGGCAAAAAACTGCCACAGAGAGAGAGAGAGAGAGAGAGAGAGAGAGAGAGAGAGAGAGAGAGAGAGAGAGCGGAAGGGGGGAAAGGAAAGAGGGGAGGGAAGGGAGGGGGGAGAATGAGACTGAGGGAGGGAGAAATGGAGGGAGAACACCATGATGTTCTTTATAAAGGGTAGTCTACTGTTAGGAACAGTAGAAACATGTTACATTTGGCAGCTGGTGATGATGTGGCTTCTGGTGCTGAGTCACTGAAGGCAGGCAGGTTCTGGAATGTGGGCATGTGTTGTTAATACCAACAAAACAAGATACTGACACACTCAATCAACCCACTCAATTAAAAACCCAGAAACAAGATCCTTGTGGGGAGAGGGAGGGCTGCTCAGTTGTTGTGTAGGTGGGAGGATTGCAGTTCAGATCCCCAGGTTCCATGGTGGCCAGGAAAGGCCACCAGGGATTGTGGTGACAGGGACCTGAGCAATAACCATGAACTCTGGGTTCAACTGGAGACTCTGCCTTTACGGATGAGGTGGAGAGCTGTTGAGGAAGACTTCTGATGTCAGCCTTAAGCCTCTGCATGCACATGTACATTAGAGCCACACAGATAAACAGCCACCTCTCCAACCAAAGACCTTTCCATTATGATCTTTGTGGTCTGCAGCAAGAACATTTTCAAATTCACAGCCTGTCCTGATCTACAGCCTGCCACGGTCCTGCCACTAACTGGATGTCTAGTTCATTTATAGGACCTCCTTGTCATGCTGTGCCCAAGTACCCCCCCACCTTCGACAAAGGCAGGGTTTAAGAACTTGGATTCTTACTATTTTGTTTTGTGTTGGAAGCATTATATAAGACTTTGCCTTCAGAGTTGTTGGGGTCAGGGTTGGACTGTTAGTGATAGGGGGAAGTAAGAAAAGTCTTTAATAGCTGAGTACTCCATTGTGTAAATGTGCCACACTTTCTGTATCCATTCCTCTGTTGAAGGACATCTGGGTTGTTTCCAACCTCTAGCTATTATAAATAAGGCTGCTATGAACATGGTGGAGCATGTGTCCGTGTTATATGTTGGAGCATCTTTTGGGCATATGCCCAGGAGTGAAATAGCTGGGTCTTCTAGTCCAATTTTCTGAGGAACTGCCAGACTGATTTCCAGAGTGGTTGTACCAACTTGAAATCCTGACAAAGATGGAGGAGTGTTCCTCTTTCTCCACATTCTCCCCAGCATTGGCTGTCACCTAAGTTTTTGCTCTTAGCCATTCTGACTAATATAGCTGTCTCCTTAGAGGCTCTGCCAGAGCCTCACTAATATAGAGGCGGATGCTCTCAGCCAACCTTTGAACTGAGAACGGGGTCCCCAATAGAGGAGTTAGAAAAAGAACTGAAGAAGTTGAAGGGGATTTGCAACCCCACAGGAAGAACAACAATATCAGCCAACCAGAGCTCCCCAAAGTTTCCAGAGGCTAAACCTCCAACCAAAGAGCACACATGAAGCAACCCATGGCTCCAGCTGCACATGTAGCAGAGGATGGCCTTGTTGGGCATCAATGTGAGGAGAAGCCCTTGATCCTGTCAAGGATCGATGCCCCAGTGGAGGGGGATGCCAGGGAGGGGAGGCAGGAGGGAGTGGGTGAGTAGGTGGGGGAGAACCCTCATAGATGCAGGGGGAGGGAGTACCGATTAGGGGGGTCTCTGGAGGGGAAACCAGGAAAGAGGATAACGTTTAAAATGTAAATATTAAAAATATCCAATAAATGAAAGAAAAGAAAAAAAAAAAAAGGAAAAGTCTTTATTGGAAAGGATGCCTTAGGGACCTGTCAAACTTTGTTTATTTGTTTTAAGACAGGGTTTCTCAGTGTAGCTGGTTGTCCTGTAACTTCCTCTGTAGTCCAGGCAGGCCTCGAACTCAGAGGTCGGACAGCCTCTGCCATCTAAGTGCTGGGATTAAGGACATGTGCCACCATTGCCAGGTTTCTGCCAACTCTTGTGAAGGATTACTGTCTGATTCTTGATTGGGAGGGGAGTTTCTCACATTTCCTTAAAGCAAAATTTAGAGATAGGAAGAAGAACCAGTAATGATTATCTATAGTCATTGATTTCAGTTTGCTTTCTTGATAGAATTCTGGGTTCCTGTTTCCTAGGTGTGTCCCATTCCTAGGTAGAGTGGGGAACATTTCAGGAAGTTGAGACAGTTACCATGACTGCAGCATGCTTGGGAATGCAGAATTTCCCTTCCCCAGAACTAGCAGGTCAGTAATGGGACTGGATCCAAGAGAGCGTGTTTTACTTATCACTTGGAAATTTTAAAAAGTGTCAGAGGAAAACAGTCCCTTCAAAGTGGGCCACACCCTCATTTATTTTAAATAGGGTATTGTATTTATTTATAAGATGCATTTGAATTTATTTCAAATACACTTCATGTATCATTTTATACACATTAGAATAAAGAAAGGTAATGGTTCATTTGTAATAAAATTCTGTCTTCAGTGAAAAAGCATACGATAGGCCTTGAAAACAACAAGCTGGGCTGCTTGGGGCTCAGCTGGTGACTTGGTGATAAATTACCTGGTGTGCTGCCTTTCTCTTCAGGACTTGGATCAGGCATCACAATGATTAGCTAGTCTCAGTTGCTCCATTTAAGATTTGGGAGCTAGAAAAAAAAATAGCAGGTTTTTGAGATCTGCTTATGTTGGAAAACAGACAGGCAGTAAAGTCACCTTTGTTTTGTTATCCAAAAAAGTGTCCTGTGTAGCCAATACACAGCATTGTGCTCTATTTAGATTCTTTTTTGGGGGGAGGGGTGAGGAGTGGGGGAGAGTTCAAGACAGAATTTTACAGTGTAGCCCTGGCTATTTTGGAACTAGCTCTATAGACTAGGTTGGCCCCAAATTCACGGAGATCCACCTGCCTCTGCCTCCTGAGTGCTGGGATTAAGGGTGTGAGCTAGTACTGCCTGGCCCTATTTAGATTCTTATTGTGTTCTTATTTGCTTGGTGGATAGTCTTCTAAAGTGGTACATATGTATAGCTATGCCAAATGTACTCAGTCCACCTTAATTAGACCTCCATGCATTCAGTCCACCTTAATTAGATCTCAAGCCACGTCCATGCATTGAATCTTTTGTATGCATCTCAGCTGGCTTTGAAACTACTGTATAGCGAAGGATGACCTGAAATCTTCCCCTTGCTCGGCTCCCTCCTGAGTGCTGGGATTACAGATAGGGTTCTCGTGTTGTGGAAGCATGCTGCAGTAGTTATATTGACTGCACCAGGAGCAAGCACAGAGGGGTAGATAGGCAGAGTCTCTGGACTGGAAGTCCATCCCTGTGAACTGCATGAGCTGCTTCTATGTGGACATTAAAAAGTACATATGTGTGAGAATTTGTAAAAACCCACAGATGAGTTGCATATTATAGAAATATTAAAAACGAGTTAAGAGTTAGGAATGTTATAAATGCATATATATAGATAATAGCATGTTTTATTACTTAGTACCATAAGTACAAACAAACCTATTATAAAAAGTTAGTAATCATCAAAACGTAGGCACATACATGTAGAGACTGCATAAAGCATCACTCACGAACAATGTTCACAGTATTAAACTGTAATGGTACACAGTCAAGACAGAATGGGCTTCCTCTTCTCCATCCTCCACTCTCTCTTTCTTGGAAATTGAACTCTGAACCTTCTCCATGTTAGATAAGTGCTTTTTCTACCATTGAGCTGCAGCCCCAGCCCGACTTGTCAGGGTTTCACAGCTACCTTTGGTTGGTGATGATGACGTTCCAATGCTCCTGTCTCCACCCAAAACTGAGTGATGCTGCTTCTGTGTAAGTCAGTTGTCTTCCCAGTAAGTTGTGTGGCTGAAGGAAGGATGTCACTAGAGATATGCTTCTGTCATGTAAAGTCTCGTGTCTGGCCTAGAGTGCTCTCTCCTTCCTACTTGCTGTTCAAGATGTAAGCTCTCAGCCGCTCCAGGCACCATGTCTGCAGCTTCCCTGCCATGACACCTTTCTCGCTCTGCAGCTGGGAGACCCAGGAAACCTTTCTTCTATTAGTTGCCTTCGTCAAGTCTCTCATCACAGTAATAGAAAAGCAACTAATGCAAATATAAATTAACACATAGAAACCAAATAGACACACAACTGTAAAAATAAATAAGTGTCCTCTGAAGAGAAATAGGGGTTAGTAGTTTAGGAAGTTGAAAGCTCTATGTGGACGTTTTGGTGTTTGGGAGTTATTGCAAACCTGTCTGACTTTCTCAGGGTATCACACTCTTGGTCATTCCTTGGCAAACAGCAAGCTAAATATATGTATTTCTATAAACCAGTGTATTTTATGTGCAAGTCTCATCTTTAGCTTGAGCCACAGAGATCTTGACTTCTTGAGGCAATTTCAGTCTATGGCTCAGTTACCAGGAACAATGGCTTCTCTCTAGGAATGGTGGTTGATTAATGCATAACCTGTACAAGATGTTAAAAAGGTGTTGGAAATCTTCAACAGACGTGCTATAAGGACAATACATCTGAGACAGATGGGGACACAGTCTTCTATCTCACAGATGTTCTGTTTCCTTCTTTATCCTTTGAGAGGGAAAAAAAAGGCATAAAAGGTGGTCATTTTATACCTTGTAGAGGAGTGACTTTGACAAGTTATATAAGAATCACAAAGGCTGATATCAGGGTATAGAAATGACTATTGTTTGAAGGAGAAACTCATCCAGAAGTTTTTAAACACCTCCTTAGGGGGTAATTATCAATACGACCAGGGATATTTAAGGTATTCTAGCATATATATTTAAATTCACAACTTTTTCCTTTGGTTTTCTTTCTCTTGAATACCCAAGTCAGAGCTGATGAAAAGTTGATTCCCCAGTGTTAGCACACAGCCAAATGGCAAGGAAATGGCACAGTAGGGGTTATAGAGAAACTATTTAACAACTGGCAGTGTAATGCCCGCTAGTCCAAATGGAGTCCCTGTGAGCCAATGCAGAGGCACGGCTGTATCGGGACCTGCTGGCTGAGTGGTAACCTGCGGATAACAGGGCAGAGCTGACCTTGGAACTTCGGAATGTCTTCCTTAGTAAGTCCTCTCCCTGAGAGGATATGCAGGCACCATGTCTATCTCTGATGTTTCCTGGGTTTGTTTCTATTCCTTTCTCTAATAAGAAAGACACAGGGTTTATGAGAACCAGATTAACTGTTTCATTAAGACAACTACAAAAGGCACCATCTTTGCTACTGTTCTGTTGCTGTGAAGAGCCACCACAACCAAGACAAGTCTTATAAAAGAAAGCATTAAACTGGGGACTTGCTTACAGTTTTGGAGGCTTAGTCCATGATCATCATGATGGGAGGAAGCAGACAGGTACAGCAAGAAGGGAGATACAGTAGTTGACAGGTTTCCATCCTGATCCACAGCAGAGAGAGAGA
Organism: Micromys minutus; assembly: GCF_963924665.1. Classification (NCBI taxonomy): domain Eukaryota; kingdom Metazoa; phylum Chordata; class Mammalia; order Rodentia; family Muridae; genus Micromys; species Micromys minutus. Next base: position 5,030,204 of record NC_137955.1, on the reverse strand, counting down.
GAGAGGGAGGGAGGAAGAGAGAGGGAGGGAGAGAGAGGGAGGGAGGGAGAGAGAGGGAGGGAGAGAGAGAGGGAGGGAGGGAGAGAGAGGGAGGGAGAGAGAGAGGGAGGGAGAGAGGGAGGGAGGGAGAGAGGGAGAGAGAGAGAGGGAGGGAGAGAGAGGGAGGGAGGGAGAGAGAGGGAGGGAGAGAGAGAGGGAGGGAGGGAGAGAGAGGGAGGGAGGGAGAGAGAGGGAGGGAGAGAGAGAGGGAGGGAGAGAGGGAGGGAGGGAGAGAGGGAGAGAGAGAGAGGGAGGGAGAGAGAGAGGGAGGGAGAGAGGGAGGGAGAGAGAGGGAGGGAGAGAGGGAGAGAGAGAGAGGGAGGGAGAGAGAGAGGGAGGGAGAGAGGGAGGGAGAGAGAGGGAGGGAGAGAGAGGGAGGGAGAGAGGGAGGGAAAGGGAGAAAGGGTGGGAGGGAGAGAGGGAGTGAGAGGGAGGGCCACACTTAATTCTTTCCAAATAGTTCATCAGCTGGGGACTAAGAATGCAAACTTATGAGCCTCTAGGGGCTATTTTTATATCAAACACCACAGGCACTAAAATACTGAAAAACACAATTAACCTGGGCCTTCTTATAGAATAGTGCAATGGGAAGAGTTTTGTATTTTGAAGTAAATAGCACCCTTAACAGGAGAGAGAATGCCTCAATCGATTTCTATTGGTATTTGCACAGGGTTAGATTCATGGGCCGGTGAATCTAGGAGGTGACACCTGCCTGAAGACTTCAGAGTCCCCCCTGGGCCACAGAGTCCCCCAGGACAGCTACTCTCTTTTTGCTTTGTTTTGTTTTTGAGGTAGGTTCTCTTTGTATAATAGTTCTGGATATCCTGGAACTTACTTACTATATAGACCAGGCAGGCTGAGTCAAACTCAGAGATCTGCCTGCCTCTCCCTCCCAAGCTCTGGGATAAAAGGAGTGCACCACCATGCCTAATTAGATAGTCACTATCCTAACTAGCTTTAACTGTCAACTTGACATAGCCTAAAGTTATCTGACATGGGAGTCTTAATTGAGGAGTTGCCCAGATCAGACTGGGCTGTGAGCATGTCTTTGGGATTATCTTGATGGTTAATTAGGTAGGTGGGCCTAGCTCACTGTGGGTGGCACTGCTGCTTGGGTAGGTACTCATGAGCTGTGTAAAATCTCTGACTAAGTGCGAACCTGGAAGCAAAGACAGAAAGCGTTGATCCTCAATGGTTTCTGCTTTCAGCTCCTGCTTCAGTTTCTGTCCGGATTTCCCCCAGCGATGGCCCATGACCTAGAAATGTAACCAATGCTTGCTTTGCCATGACAACAGGAATTACACTAGAACAGCTGCTAATGTCGCCTAATGTGTTTGTAGATGACGCTGTGTTGCAGTGTAAAAAGGTTGGGCACTCCCCCTTTTTTTACACTGATGGGTTCAGTTGAGAAACTGGAGGTGAACAAAGTTTTTAGGGATCACTTTGTATTTGACTTGAGGACTGTGGCCTTAGATGCCAGAGGTCTCCAGAAACTTGTCAGGGATAAGTCATATGGCACGTGTATGCTGTATGGCTCCTTTCAGTCTTCAGAGGTTGAGCAGGGCTGGCAGACCTGCAGCTCCTAGGCAGCTTCAGATGGACTCTTGGAAGGCCGTCTCAGGGAAGCAAAGACTCGTGGGTGCCCTGTCATCTTAAGTTTTGTCCCACGCAACCGTCTCGCCTGCAAGAACGACGCGGCACACAAAATAGAATCCTTCTGCGGTAAACTTTATTAATCTGGAAAAACCGGTACTTGCTTCACGTAACGAAAAAGACGGAGAAAACCAAGAGATCCAAGGAGACGAACAGGACGAACAAGCTCCACGAGACGGCCGAAAACCAACGGGAGAAAGAGAGGAAGAAGAGAGGAAGAGAGAGGAGAGGCAGAAGAGAGAGGAAGAGAGAGAGAGCTATCCAGCTCGCCCCCTTATAAAGGGATCAGTCCTTGCCTTGGACGCGGAGCCCCCTGATTGGTTGAAACTCACCAGGCCCTATGACGCCACGGGAGAGGCGGAACTCATGAAGCGGAAGTTACCCAGCCTGTGCACACATGGCTTGTTTACTGCTAACTCCAGCCAGATATCAGCGCCATCTTGTAATGGCGAATGCATGGGAATGTGTGGGCGGCGCCCCACAAAGTTTGTTCAGTGACATCCATTCAGCTCATGTCTTGGCTGAGGGGCTGTGTGAAGACAGGGAACCCTACCACTTGCACACCTAGTTCAGAAGCTTGCTGTAAAAGATACGGATACTGCCTGTCCTGTACAAGGTACCCATGCAATGTTGGAGAGTTTATGGTTTGAATACCTAGGAGTAAATGGTTTATTTTGGATACAGCTCTAGATCTTGTCTCAGCATATATAGATCTTGTCTAAATATCTGTGTGTTCTATACATGTTTATATGTGTATAATTTAAATCTATATAGCACAGCCAAATAAATATATGCACACATTTTACTGTAACAAAGTACCAAAGTTTAGCACCAGAGTAGAACATAGATTTACTATCTGATGGTTCTCCACTGGAGAGTCTAGGGAGAGTCTGCTCTCGTATTGTAGAGTGTAGAAGCCACTTGCATTCATTGGCTCATGAATCCTTCTTTCAGCAGCATAGCAATTGCAGAGCATCTTCAATTCGCTCTCCAACCCTCCTGATGGACACTTTTCCTCATCAAAATCTTTGTGATTATGTTGGGTCCATGTGGATGACCAGGATCATCTGATCTCACGATCCTTAATATAATTACATTGTGGCCCCTCTTTGTCCAGAGGAGAAACTGACCATGTCCAGGAACTACCATACAGATGCTTTGATGGGCCATTTATGATGGCTCCTCTGTTTGCTTTGCCACTGATGGCCTTTGCAGGATGGCAAATTAGAGTGTTATCATTTATAAAAATTACACAATTACACAATTGGCGAATGAATAGAAAGAACAGTTACATCTTTTAAAAACAGAATTTTAATTATAGAATTTTCAAAGGCTACAGAATGGTTTTAAATTTTGTATCATATAAATCATTTGAATAAAATCCTACCACTGATGTAACTGTCACGGATTTGAAGGGTCAGAGTAGAATCACTTGGCCAGGAAGCATGTGTGGCCTTTTCTGCTTTAAAATCTGACACAGTGAATTTATGTTTGTGATAAACACAGAAGGAAATTTAAGACTTATTCAAAGTTATAACTCGTTTTATTCAAATTCAATATTTAACATCTTCCCTAGTATCTTGCATTTTATTTTTACTGTGCCCTCAGGTTAATGCTTCCAATTTATTAGTTTATATACAGCATGACACAAGCATTAACTGTAGCTTTCATTTCTCCCTGTGATCCAGAAGGGCAGAGCCCCCCATGCAGGAAGACACTTAAATATTAGTTTATAACCCTGCAAATACTGGAGCAAATGACTGAGTAAATGAAGAAATGAATTTTGTGAAGATTAGATTGCAAAATCTCTTCAAGAAAATTAGAAGCAATCTCATCAAGAGCAAAAAGCTTACAGCCCATTGTTCTGACTTGCTTTTTAAAATATTGCATTTTAAATGTTATTCTCTCTCTCTCTCTCTCTCTCTCTCTATATATATATATATATATATATATATATATATATATATATGCGTGTGTGTGTGTGTGTGTGTGTGTGTGCGCGCGCGCGCGCGCGAGCGTGTGTAAGCCAGAGGTTCACTTTGGATGTCATTCCTCAGGAACCATTTATGTGCCTCGAAGTCTCCATGTAGGTGAAGTTGGCTGGTTCCATTTCCTCGGTGGGATTACATCATGACTGACTTTTACATGGCACTAGGTGCTGAACTTAGGCCTTTGTCTTATGTGGCAATCATTTCACCGGTGGAGCTCTCTCTATTAAGTTACCCAGCAGGATGAAGAATTACAGAGAGAAAGATGCTCATATCATTGGCTTATACTTTTGACAGTTATGTTTACATGTACCGATGTGCTCACATATCCCCTGGCTCTCTGTGGCCTTGGGTTCCACACATGCAGATTCTACTCACCTCAGTTCGAAAATCCTTAGCACATGTCTACAGTTGAGTGGCAGAGAATATGTTTAGTGTGAATGAGGCCTTGGTTGATCTGAAGCACTGAAAAATATCTAGAAGAAATTGCCTTTCTATGCCCAAGCTGTTTGTCATTATTCCATAAGCAGTACAGTGTACAACTATGTACATAGTCAAGGTGACATAAATAATTGAAAGACGATTTGTATGTGGAGCACGTGTGTCGGCTACATACAAATACTGCCGCTTTATATGAAGGGCTTGGACATCCAGAACACTGAAATCCTGGAGCCAACCTCCCAAGAGTGTTGAGGAACAAGCTCATAAAAGATATACAGATTATGTTCACACATAAGTGTGACTGCAAAAGAAAAGCTGGGAGTCTGTGATGCTGCTTGTAAGATGTAGGCCCTAGCATCATAGACGCAGCAGTGTGTCAAGATGTCATAGTAATATAGATCTCCACAACGCTTCCGTGCTTTTAAAGTGTTCTTATGTGCACACATGTATGTAGGCTTTCTGAAAAACCTGGTATTTCAAGATCCCATGATATTCTTGGTGGACCTTTAAGTGATGGGGGTTGGACACGTTAGAAGTGTCTTGGCTTCTTTTCTGTGGACTTTTAATTAGTTTGTTTCCAGCTTCTACAGGGCCGGTTTCTATCTGTCATCTATCCACTTTGTAGGGTCACTGTGAAAGCTACAAAGGGTCTGTTACAGCCTCTGACGCTCTAGTCAAGGTTCTCAAGCATCAGCTCCTTCCTTCAAATGCTTGCTTACAAAAATTATTGTGTTTCTAGGTCAGTGTGTTGGTTGGAGCTTTGCCTGCCTCAGGGTATGGTCACTTGGGAGGTAAAATGTAGGGAGTTTGACTGTGCTATCCCATGCAGCAGAGGAGCCATGGGGCGGTACTGGGCTTCAGCTAGAGCTGAGACACTGCTGGGGATAGGGGGTAGTGGGAAGAGCAGTTTGAGTGATGGGAAAGTTGGAGTTGGTTTGGGGGTCCCCTGGCCTGTGGCAAGGCAGGGGCCAAGGGGGTTCCTGACTCTTGGCCATCCAAGCGGCCTCTGGGACCCAGGGAAGAGCTGAGAATGGGAGGCTGAGGGGCTGGTGGGGGCCATGATTGGTGACAGTTGTCTGGGAGTCAGATAAGCCTTCTATGGGAGATTTGGCTGCAGCTCTGTAGGAAGAGACAAGTTCATGGTTCTAAACTATTTACTGACTGTTCGTGGCAGAAAATGGATGCATACCTTACTGTACAGACCCAATTTTGCAGAGTGGATCGACATTAAATACCGTCTGCAGGGACAAATGTCTAGAAAGGGAAGCTTATTGGCTAAACCCTCAGGGCCTCTAGGTACCTCACTAGCATGAAGAACTCTGTTCAGGGCCTATGTGACCACAGGTCATATTTTCCTAGTGTGGGGGAGTGTGGCTTGTTTTCCAGGACAGAAGTCTGGCAGTGAGAGGGGAGTTACCTAATTCTCAGGTGTGTGCCCACTAAGTCTCTGGGTCTCAACCTATTCTACCCACTGGCATGTTTTACCATGCCACATTAGTGCTTCTCAACCTGTGGGTTGCGACCCCTTTAGAGGCATTGCCTAAAGCCATTGGAAAACACAGATATTTACATTATGATTCACAACATAGCAAAATTACAATTATGAAAATAATTTTATGGCTGGGGTCACTACGACATGAGGAACTGTATTAATGACTGTATTAAAGGTTCTCAGTGTTTGGAAGGTTGAGGAGTACTCAGTCCTCTAGGATATGCATCCTGTTTTTTGCATGCGAAAAATCATTTATATAAATAGATAAACTAAAATGACTAATATGTTGCTCAGAATGCTTCACCTCCAAACCCTCACTATTGGCAGGGATGGTCGCAGCCACCGGAGGCTGGCTGTCATGGGGTCAGAGGTTAAGGCACTTGCCACACCTGGTTTTTATTCTGCAGGTTCAAGGGCTGTCAGTCCAAGCAAATGATTTTCCAATACAAAGAGCAGAAAACAGTAATTGCCAACCAGAGCAGGCTGCTGCATGCACCCTGCCTTCAGCTTTCCTCAGTAAGTCAGAGGCCAGCAGTCCTGCTGAGTAGAGAAGCCAGCAGAGGAAAAAGCAGTGAGCCAGCTCCCGAGACAGCTGTGGAATTATCCCCTGACCTCTCAGCTATTCAGACTGAAGTCTTCATTGCCCATGACAAATATTTATTAAGCCTTGCTTTGTGTTTGGTTTCTAGGTATAATGAATGATGTGGCAGATGGGCTCAGGTTAAAAGAACTCCAACTCCATTTAACGCCTGGATGGACACCTGGATTAGGTGACTGATGAATCCTGCAGAAGTTAGTGCATAGAAAATCCTTCTGCAGCAGTTTGATTACTGAGATGACCTTCCTCCCTCCCTCTCTCTCATCTTTGTCTCTCTGTTCTTCTCTGTGTATGCATGCACACACACGTGTGTGTATGTGTGTGTGTGTGTGCGAGTGCGAGCGCACGTTGTACACGTGTGTATGGATCAGTTATCTCATATACTTTGTATTCCCCACAGTTCTGGGAACTCCATAGGTGTTATTTATAAGTGCTTACTTATTTACTGAGTGGAATATATTAGAATTACATCACTCTTATCTATCTAGAAATAGGCTAAACAGTTATCACTGTGGCATAGAACAGTATCTACATTTGTGGGCTGAGAAAGACCTTAGAGGATTAAAGGTTTGGGCAAGTGTGGGTGGCTGCCTCAGGTGTGATGTTGGAGGAATCAGCAGTGTGTATCGCCTAAGCTATGGTGTTGTTTGAGAGCACCACACCTGGATGACGGTGAGGGCTTCCATGTGGGCCTAAGAGGCCAGGCCAGTGCCTATTAGTACAAGTGTCTTGGCCCTCAGAGGGAGAGGGTGAGGGGACAACAGAGACAACGCTGTACTTTCTAAGTGTGTTCATCTATAACAGGAAGGCCTGGACAGAACCACCCGAGCGCCATAGCTCTTTCCTTCTGTTTTCACAGTAATTTAATCTCCTGGCTATTCCCCATTCATTATTTGAACAAATATGTCTAGGGGGCTGAACTCTATGTGAAACACTAGGGTGGGGCAAAACAGGTCTTGTCCCCTTCCATGTATCTACAGCTGAAGAGATGGATAAATGTTAACAGCAGCCTAGGATTTTGTAGGCAGAATGTGGTGGTTTGAATATATATGTCCTTCATAGATTCATGAGTTTGAATGCTTGGTTCATAGGGAGTGGCACTATTAGTAGGCGTGGACTTGTTGGAGCAGGTGTGGCCTTGAAGGAAGTGAATCACTATAAAGTTGGGCTTTGAGGCCTCCTATACTCAAGCCCTGCCCAGTGTGGAACCTAGTCTTTTCCTTGCTGCCTGTGGATTGAAATGTAGAACTCTCAGCTGCTTCTCCAGCAAATATGTCTGCCTGCACACTGCCATGCTTCCCACCATGATGATAACGGATTAAACCTCTGAACCTGTAAGCCAGCCCAAATAAAAGATTTACCTTTATAAGAGTTGCCTTGGTTATGGTGTCTCTTCACAGCAACAAAATTCAAACTAAGACCTAGAGAGTGGGCAAAGCCTGTCCCTGAAGATGCATGGACGCAAGAGGGCAGTCATGTCAGTGTCCATCAGGAACCATTGTTTTATTCTAGGGGGAGCAGACAGAAAAAGGAAGGGGCATGATGTTTCCCTGCAGAGTCTGGCAACAGGCAGGAAGCAGGAGCTGGGGTGTGTTTCTGTTTTTCTTTTTCCTTCTTTCTAGCAGTACTGGGGATTGAACCTAAGGCTTCGTGCATGCTAGCTAAGAGTTCTGCCTCCAAGACACATTTCTTCATTTCCTTAACATTTAGAGACGACTTACACATTTATTGAGCCGAGAGCACATGCACTCACACACACACACACACACACACACACACACACACACACTTGAGAAAGAGAGAGAGATAGATAGAGAGATAAGAGACAGATAGATAGAGAGAGTCAGAGGACAACTTGTGGAGTTGGTTCTCTCTGGTGTTTGGTCCAACATTTGCCATAGATAATGTGTCAGGACCTGGATGCTGGTTACTTCGGAATGAACTCGTCCTCAAATTCCTCTCTGTAGGTGTACTTTTCAGACAGTGCCATTATAGTGTGTGAAGTCACCATCCTGGTATATGAATCCTAAAATAATTTTGTGAAGGGAGAAATTCTTATACACAAATCCATTGTGTTCAGTGTTCAGAGGATGAATGTTTTCTCTTCTTCTGGAACTGTCTGCAGACAGCTTGAAGGAGACGTGGTTCAAGGGCTCGCCGTCAGCAGGATGTCAAAGAACGGGGTTGGTGTGACCATGGCCGCCAACAAGTCAAGAGTTGTCCAGATTTTCTCTGGCATATAGAGAGTGAGAACTTAGAAGCAACAGACAAATATATCTGTCCCCACACTGAGCATGCGCAGACACTTCTGAGAAGTCATTTTCCCGTGTTGCACATCCAGAATCACCGGAGAGTTTGAGGAGCTTCCGATTGCTGAGCCCGCCTCTGCAGCTCCTGCTAAGTTATACCTGTGTCAGACCCAGGAGCTAGTGTTTCCAGAAAATTCCAGGGGCTACTGCTCAGTTGGTCACACCTTGAAACTCATTGCATTGGATCCTTCTTTCTCATCTGGTGTCCCAGGACCACAGCATCCTGTCCCCTGGGAGCTGGTTAGAAGGGTAGTCTTGGTTCTGTCCCAGACGCTTGCAGCTGCTTCTTGCTCTGTAAGCTCCCTGGCGAGCCTGGATGAATGTAAGAGCTGAGAATACTGGGTATCTGCAGATTTTAGCCTCACCACAGATCTCCTGCTCAAGTCCTGGTCCTATGCAGTTGAGACAGGAGAATGCCCTCTTTATGTTCATCAATGGGTTCGAGGAGGAGCCAGCCAATGACCATGATAAAAATGTACCTGTATTAGAGCCCCTGAGTGCCATGTAGGAGGGACAAACATGTTCTCCTTCATGCACATTTCCCAGCATGGGGTGAACCATCTTCTAAAAAGTCCTGAGCACACAGAAAGACAGCAGGTGCACAGATGCATAAGCACAGATTAAAAAGATACATAGAAGACAAAGGAAATGCATTCAGTACTGTTACTCAAGAAGCAAATGTGGATACGAGATATGCTACACAGCATCAACCATACCACACACTGGCAAGGATGTGAGGGACCTGGTGCTTATAATTGTGGGTAGGAATGTAAAGTGTACAATCACTTGGGAAAATAGCTTATCAATTTCTTATATTAAATGTCTCCTTACCATGTGACAGAGCCCTCCCACTCCCCTGCTTAACCAAAGCAATGAAACGTTTACAAGCAAACTTAACCAAACCTATTATGTCGGTTTTCCCGGTAATACCTTCAGGCTGAACAGACACATGGATGGATAAATATCAGTGAGCCAAACATGGGAAGACTGTATGTCGGGGGAAGAGAATACTCTGCTGATCTGCACATCATAGACATGTGTGACTTATGCCGAGTGAAAGAAAGTATAGAAACACCGGGCAATGGAAACAATCTACGGAAATGGGAAGAATCTATGGTAGGGATGAATGGCAGATGGGGCACACTGGGAAATTTCTGGGGTCATGCAAATGGTTGTTGTGTTGGCTATGTTGGTGGCTTCACAGTGGCATGAGTTCCAAGTTGGTCCCTTTGTGCTGTGTGTGAATAGTTACTATAGTTCTGTAGGCCCCAGTAAAGTTGAAGACTGTACCATCTGTCTAAGAGTCCCTTGGGATACTCTGAACTGAGGGGCGATGAGAAGGTCACTCAGGGTGCCTGATGTTCCAAGACCTAATGGAGCCCCATGAGTGAGGAGACCTCAGCAGTATAACACGGCTGCGAGAGGGAGGCTTGTGAGTCTGAGGTTGACCAGGTTAGACCTCTGAATCAATTCAAGTAGTTGTTAGGCCTTAACTGACTCTCTGGTGGTGTCAGAAATTGAAAGCAAGAGCAAGAAATAGTCGAGTTACTGAATGAAAGAGAGGACAGAAGACAAGAGAGAAGATCAAGTGCACGACTGATGAGCAGAGTCTGTTCAATGTGGGCAGGTGTCAGACATGGCGGTCTGTGTGGCTGACAGATGGAGAACTGCCTCCTGCAGGAAGGGAACAGAAAGAGGCTAAGGTCTTAAACTCCCGAGACAGCTTCCTGGAACTTCCACAGCTCAGTTAGCTTGTGTTTCTTTTCTGTTTCCTTCTCTTTTCCTTTCCTCCCTCCTTCCTTCCCTCCCTCCCTCTCTTCCTCCCTCCCTCCTTCCCTTCCCCTCCCTTTCTTCTTCCCTCCCTCCTTTTCCTCCTTCCATCTCTCCCTCTCTCTCTCTCCCTCCCTCTCTTCCTTTCTCCCTTCCTTCCTCCCTTTCTCCCTTCCTTCTTTCCTTACTTTCACTTCTCCAAACCCCTATTTGGTCAATGGAAAATGGGGTAGGACCCATATTACAGTCTTTAAAAGTATTTATTAATAGACTGTTCTTAGAGCATTCATAGGTTTATACAAATATGCAGACAGTACAGGGAGCCCCTATGTGCGCTTCTCCATCCCTACATTGTGTTTAAATTTCCACAGATTTTGACCTGTATTCATTATCATGGTGTTGTCCACACCCGTCAGAAAAATTTGACTACCATAAAAGTTCCCTGAGCCATTACTTTCCCCTCCTTCTACAAGGCTCCTAACAATCTTCTTACTGTCTCTACTTTTGTCCCTTCCTAAATGTTGTTTAGTTAGAACCATACAATTGGTGGCTTCTTTGACTGGCATCTTTCACTTCTGCTATGCACAAGAGTCCTTTGTTTTTCATGGTGTGATAGCTCATTTTTCCCCCTTTCCCTTAAATTTATTGACTCAATATCTACAGCAGAGCCCCCTCTCCCAGAAACTGTGGGGAAAGGGGTGTCCTAGTTAAATTGGTACAGCTTCGAGTCATCTGAGAAGGGAGTCTTAATTGAGGGACTGACTGGATCAGATTGTGGGCATGTTGGTCAGGGATTGTCTTGATTATTTAATTGCCCCCTGAATCAATTCAAAATTTCCTTTTAGTTCTCTAAACTTCTAAGTTATAGAGAGGTCTCAGCCCATGATAGGAAGCACCATTCCCTAGGCAGATGGTCCTGGGCTGCATAAGAAAGCTGGTGGAGAGCTGGAGAGGTGTCTCAGTGAGTAAGGGCATTAGTTGCTTTTGCAGAGGACTGAGGTTTAGTTTCAAGCACTCACATCAGGTAGCTCACAACTGCCTATAGCCCAGCTTCAGTGGATTAATGCCCTCTTCCAGTACTATGGGCACCAGTACACACATGGTACACGTGGTGCACACACGTTTGCAGCCCTCCCCACAAATTACAATAAATAAGTCTTTAAGTTTTTAAAGAATGTTAGCTAAGCATTAATCTGTGAATGACTCAGCAAGGCCATTCCTCTGTGGCTTCTGCTTCAAGTTCACGCTTGAGACTCTGCCTTGGTTACCCTCAGTGATGGGAAGTAATCTAAAATAACCCACTCCTCCCCTAAACTGCTGCTTTGTCATAACAATAGAATGTGCCTTGAACAGGGGCTTTCTCAGAGGTCCAACCTCCACTCTCAAGGGCCCAGCAGAAGAGGGGGAGAAAGATGAAACTGACTGGTATCCCTGGCTACTATAGATGCTGAAGACTTAACCGGGACCCAGCAGCTCCCACTCAGCCTCTCTGATGCTGATGTTTCTTTACCATAGCCCTGGTTACTGTTCCCTGGTGCAGACAAGGTGGGAGCCGGGAGCTGGTGCCAGGACATGTTCCAGCAAGGAATGTTCAAGAGAATGGGGACAGGAGCCGTGTCCATGGGCAACAAAAGACTCCAGCTTTTTTCAGGCAACACCAGTAAAATTCTGCAGTGCCAGGTCCACTCTTAGGCAGCTCCTTGGCAGTGCTCACAGGCAGGAAGGAGCTCAAGGCCTTTTAGGTCAGGGTGGAGGTGGTTTGTCTCCTGAGGGTGGGTTGCTAGCTTCAGACGTTGTAATGTTAGTGGGGATAGGCAGCCATGATCACTGTAGAGGCTCTCTCTACAGTGGGCTTGACTAAAAATGCCAGCCTTGTCAGGGGAGAGCCAAGAAGGCCAGCACAGTCAAGTACTGGTTGACCCACAGTATGGCAGCATCTACCAGTATGTGGATATTTTATAGGCTCTGCAGCCTGCCCCCTACAGGCAGACACTTGCCAACCTTCAGTGTCTTCAGTTCCTCTGTGGCCAGTAAAAATTACAAGGAGCCCTGCCCCTGAGTGGACAGCCCTGGGTCAGAGTCAGGGGTGCACCAATCTAGTGAAGAAGTAAGAAGGAGGCAGGGTATGCCAGCCTCTGGGCCGGGGCAGAGTCAGGTACTGAGGTAGAGCTGTGGTTCTGGGTGCTCCACTAGTGCCTTAGTCAGGGTTTCTATTCCTGCACAAACATGACCAAGAAGCAAGTTGGGAAGGAAAGGGTTTATTCAGCTTACACTTCCACATTGATGTTCATCACCAAAGGAAGTCAGGACTGGAACCCAAGCAGGTCAGAAAGCAAGAGCTGATGCAGAGGTCATGGAGGGATGTCACTTACTGGCTCGCTTCCCCTGGCTTGCTCAGCCTGATTTCTTATAGAACCCAGGTCTACCAGCCCAGGGTTGGCACCACCCACAATGAGCTGGGCCCTCCCACCTTAACCACTAATTGAGAAAAGGCCTTACAGCTGGATCTCATGAAGGCATTTCCTCAAGGGAGGCTTCTTCTCTGTGATAACTCCAGCTTGTTTCAAGCTGACACACGAAAACAGCCAGTACAACTAGGTTAAGAAAGGGTTCATGCACCAGTAGATGGAGGGGCCACAATCTTTTCTGAGCTTAGGGGATGTGGGACAGTGGAAAAGGGCCCAGAGTGAAGTTCAGTGGGAGCATGCCTAGACGTAAAGGAGGGAAGGGAAGAGGTCCTAGGAAAGGTTTGGTGGGTAGGGCTATAGTGAGGGGAGGTGGGGCAGCCCTGGCTGATAGGCTTAGGAAGCACTAGTGTTAGCAATGCACACTGGACATTCATACAGGAGGTCAGAACATACAGTGTGCTGCCACTGGACCCAGGGCTACATGCTGCTAGCATGGATGACATCTGCAGACATTCATACAGGAGGTCAGAACATACGGTGTGCTGCCACTGGACCCAGGGCTACATGCTGCTAGCATGGATGACATCTGCAGACATTCATACAGGAGGTCAGAACATACGGTGTGCTGCCACTGGACCCAGGGCTACGTGCTGCTAGCATGGATGACATCTGCAGGGTGATCTCTTGGCACTGGTCACTGTCTCTTCTCAGCAGGTGGTGCAGTCACTGACCATGGTCTTGGAGTTCTCCAGGAGTGACATCTGGGTACAGCATATTCATGTTATGGGTTGGCTGTCTTAGTTAAGGTTTCCATTGCTGTGAAGCAACACCATGACCAAGGCAACTCTTACAAAGGAAAACATTTAATTGGAGCTGGCTTACCATTTCAGAGGTTTAGTCCATTATTGTCATGGCAGGAAGCATGGGAGTGTGCACACAGACATGTCCTGGAGAAGCAGCTGAGAGTTCTGCATCTTGATGCAAAGATAGCCAGGAAGAAGCCTACCTTCCATACTGGGCAGAGGTTGAGCGTTTGGAGTCCTCAAAGCCCACCTATATAGTTACACACTTCCTCTAGAGGGCCACACCTTCTAATAGTGCCGCTTTCCATGGGCCAAGCATATTCAAATCACCACAGTGGCTTAACAAGACATGATAATGATTTCCACAGCTTTAATTACCCCACGACCAGGTAAATGGGTCAGACGCAAAGGGTGGGGAAATGTGATGACCATGTACAGTGAGACTTTGACAGACTCTGTAAAGATCTCTGTGTAGAACATATAAAATGGCCTCATTGTTCCAGGTGCCTTGTTCTGGAGGCTCATGGAGTGCAGCACAGTGGTCATCAGAACAGTATTCTCAAGGCATGGAGGCTGCTCAGGTCAGGATGCTGAGTGACGATGAGTAACAGGAAGTCCAGAACACCCAGAAGGAACATCAAGGTGGCAATATGGCAGGGGGTTGGGGCTGCTTTCTCTAAAGTTCACGTCATTTCCAGCCAGCGTGTGGAAGCATCTGAGAAGGGAAGAAGAGTGAATAGTATGATGGAGCGATGAATGAAGTCATCTGAAAGACAGGGAAGACAGACAAATCTGACAGCATACCAGGCCGTTCCATTGGCATGGCCTTTAGCTGTCTAAAGAACATGTTGCTCATCACCTTGCCCCAGAGGAAGGATGACCAGGGTGTACAGAATTGCTATGTTGGGTATGAACTTGATCAAGTACCCCAAAAGTGAGGGTAAAACTAGTGTTTAAAGTTACAGGTATGAGCCACCATGGCCTCAGTCAGTGACAGTCTGAGTGTTATTATTGTAGTATAGGATAGTGAGTGCCCTGCTGGGAAGTCCAGGAGCTCACTGCCCAGAGCCTCCTCAGTCTCCATTTCTTATCACTAAGTAAGATTGCTTTTCAAGGATGGACCACTTTGCTCATCCACCCATCTATTGAAAGCCATCCTGGTTGCTTCCATTTTGTGATAATTAGGAATAAACTGAATGTCAGCATCTGGGTGCAAGCGTTTGTTTTGATATGTTTCATGTGGGAAGTGAGCAGGAGCACGGTGACTAGAAGTATGGTAAGTCTGTATTTCCCTCTTCCAAGCCTCCGAACTGGCTTCAAAGCGGCTGCACCATTTTGCAGTTTTGGTAAAAGTCAACATGAGTCCTACATCCTTTAGCATTTGGTGTTGTCAGTGCTGTGGCCAGTATAAGGGTTCACAGTTAGTGGTTAGGTGTGAAGCTCTAAGCACAGACCCTGACTTGGTTAGGCTTTGTTCAGTATCTTGCCATTGCTGTGGCCATTTTAATAATCTTTCTCTTCTCATGTATATCTTCCTAGTTATCCCATTTCAGGTCTTTTATTTGAGATTCAGCTCTTGCTCCTCAATCGCTGGAAGCTCTTTCCCCTATTCTCTGACAATCTTGGTTCATGTACATTTTGTCACCCCTCAGGAGACCAGAGAAGTTTTATGATCAAGCATTGTGATAGTTTGGATGGGAATGGCTCCATAGGCTCCTGTGTTTGAATGCTTTGTCTCCAGTTGGTGGAATTGTTCTGGGAAGGATTAGGAGGTGTGACTTTGTTGGAGTAGATATGGCCTTGTCAGAGGAATATGTCACTGGGGGATGGGTTTTGAGGTTTCAAAAGCCTATACCAAGCCAAGTCTTGCTCTTTCTCTCTGCCTCCAACTTATGGATAAGATGTCAACTCTCAGCTCTTGCTCTAGCGCCTGCCAGTTGCCATGATCCCCACCATGAAGATCCTGGACTCACCCTCTGAAACTGTAAGCAAGCCTCTAATTAACTGCTTTCTTTTTTACGTTTTCTTGGTCATGTCTCTTTACAGCAATAGAAAAGTAACTAAGACAGCATCTTGAGAATTGTAATTGTTCAGGGTTCTCCAGAGAAATGGGCTGCTGCTGCTGGTGGTGGTGGTAGTGGATATGTGTGTGTGTATGTGTGTGTGTGTGTGTGTGTGTGTGTGTGTGTGTGTGTGTGTGTGTGTGTTCAGCGTTGGAAGGTGGGAGATAGAGAAATAGAGATAAGGAAAGGAAGAGGGTTTATTAAAGGGACTTGACTACTTACTTGATTCTATAGGTTGGTAAGGCCATATATCTGGGGAATGGGCCAATAACAGGAGATGAGAAAGAGCTGGTGGTGATGTTTAAGTCCAGAGGCATTTTCTAATGAGTTCCCTCATGCTCAAAGGTGGCCTTCAGCTGATGGGTGAGCTCACCTACATTATGAAAAACAATCTGCTAGACTTAGTCTACCGATCTAAATGCTAATTCCTACAAACTCTCTCTGTGCACCCAGAATAATGTTGATCAATGAAATACCTCAGTACCATCATGGCTGAGCTATTGTTGGAAGTATTTAGTTAGATGCATTTTGAACAGGTACTTTATTCTGGTGTCTTCTTGATTCAGTTAACTGCTCGGCCATGTGAGCTTCTAACTCAGGCATAGGAAGCTGAATAATGGGAGGGCTGGGTGTCTGCCATCAAGACTCAGGATCTGCTCACAGATAGCTGAGCACCCAGAACAGTCCTGCAAGTACTCTTCCACCTGAGCCCACGGGGAGCCTGTCACACGTCCTACCAGCTGTCCTGGGAGGGAAGGCCTGGAGCTCTCAGAGGACAGATATTGTGGTGCACTCTGGGATTGGGTCCTTTCCGGTTCATCAAGAAGATCAGGTGACCACCATAAAGATTCTGGACCTGCCCACAGAGGGCTGAGACCCCAGAACTGCCTTGCAAATGCTCTCCCACCTGAGCCCACGGTAAGTCCTAAGCCGCCCGCATACCCTCACCAACTGATTGGGGATGGAAAGCCTGATGCTCTTGAAGGGCAGAAAGGGTGGTGCACTCTGGGATCAGGATTTTTCTGGCCCAGCCAGAGGGCTGGGTGACTGCCATCAAGACTCAGGACCCACCTGCAGACAACTGAGCTCTCAGAACAGCCCCACAGGAGCTCTCACACCCAAGCCTACGAAGACAGAACTGAGTCACTGCCATCAGAACTCACTGCCTGCCCACAAAGAGACAAAGACCCAGAAACAATATCCCTCCTGAGCTCATGGGCCTTCAGACCCACAGAAGAGACAAGCACCATTCAGAAACAAAAAGATCACCTACAATCACTGACAAGAAGATGGCAAGAGGAAAGCACAAGAACCCAAGCAATGGAAACAAAGACAACCTGCCAACATCAGAACCCAGGTCTCCCACCAAAGCAAGTGGCAGATTTCCAACACTCCAGAAAAACAAGATTTAGACTTAAAATCATAATTCATGGTGATGATGGAGATCTTCGAGAAGCGCATGGATTAAACAGGAGAAACCACTCAAAGAACTACAGGAAAACACAACCAAACAGGTGAAGGAATTGAAAATGGAAATAGATACAATAAAGAAAACAACAACAACCCTGGAGATAGAAAACCCAAGAAAGAAATCAGGAGTCATAGATGCAAGCATCACCAACAGACTATAAGACATGGAAGAGAGAGAGGGTCTCAGGGACCGAAGACAACATAGAAGACACTGACACAACAGTTAGAGAAAATGCAAAAACCAAAAAGCTCCAAACCCAAAACATCCAGGAGATACAGGACACAATGAGAAGACCAAATCTAAGGAAGATGGGTGTAGAAGATGGCAAAAAATACCAACTAAAAGGCACAGTAATTATCTTCACCAAATTATAGAAGAAAACTTCCCTATCCTTAAGAACCAGATGACAATGAACATACAGGAAGACTACAGAACTCCAAATAGACTTGACCAGAAAAGAAAATTTTCCCAACACATAATAGTTAAAATACTGAATATTCAAAACAAACAAAGAATTCTAAAAGCTGTAAGGGAAAGAAACATGTAACATATGAAGGCAGACCAATCAGAATTATACCCAACTTCTCAACAGAGACTATGAAAGCTAGAAGATCCTGAAAAGATTTTATACAGACTCTAAGATGCCAGCTCAGGTTACTGTATCCAGCAAAACTTTCAGTTACTATAGATTGAGAAACCAAGATATTCCAGGACAAAACCAAATTTATACAATATCTGTCCAGAAATCCAGTCCTACAAGAAAAATAGATGAAAAAATTCAACATAAGGAAGGAAACTACACCCAAGGCAAAGCAAAAAAAAAAAAAAAAAAAAAAATTATCCAAGAAAACCAAATGAAAAAAAGTACGCAAACATAACTCTTCCTCTAACAACAAAAATAATAGAAAACAACAATCATTATTCCTTAATGTCTCTTAACATCAATGGACTCATTTCCCCAATAAAAAGACATAGACTATCAGACTGGATACATAAACAGGATCCAGCATTTTGCTGCATACAGGAAACTCTTTTCAGAGACAAAGACAGACACAACCTCAAACTAAAAGGCTCGGAAAAAAGCCTTCCAAGCAAATGGTCCCAGAAAAAAGCTGGAGTAGCAATTCTAATATAAAATAAAATAGATCTTCAACCAAAACTTATCAAAAAGGTAAGCAAGGACACTTTTTACTCATCAAAGGAAATATTTATCAAGATGAACTTTCAATCTTGAACATGTATGCTCCAAAATACAAGGGCAACCACATTCATAAAATAAATTCTACTTAAGTACAAAGCATATATTGCACAACACACAATAATAGTGGGAGACTTCAACACCTCACTCTCATCAATGAACAGATCATGGAAGCAGGAACTGAACAGAGACACAGTCAAACTAGCAGAGATTATGAACCAATTGGAATTAACAGACATCAAAAGGATACTTCATCCTAAAACAAAAGAATATACTTTCTTCTCAGCACCTCATGGTATCTTCTCAAAAACTGACCATATAGCCAGTCACACAACATGCCTCAACAGATACAAGAATATAGAAATACTCCCATACATCCTATGAGATCACCATGGACTAAGGCTTGTCTTTATAACAACAAAAAACAATAAAAAGCCTAGGTGCACATGGAAGCTGAAGAATGCTCTGCTCAGTGATAACATGGTCAAGGAAGAAATAAATAAAGATATTAAGGATTTTTAAAAAAATTAATGAAAATGAAGGCACAACATATCCAAACTTATGGGGTGCAATGAAAGAAAGCAGTACTAAGAGGATAACTCATAGCTCTGAGTGCCTCCAAAAAGAAACTGGAGAGAGCATACACTAGCAGCTTGACAGCACACCTGAAAGCTCTAGAACACAAAGAAGCAGATACACCCAAGAGGAGTAGACAATAGGAAATAATCAAACTCAGAGCAGAAACCAACCAAATAGAGACAAAAATAACTATACAAAGAATCAAAAAAACCAAGAGCTGATTCTTTGAGGAAATCAACACGATCAATAAACTCTTAGCCAGATTAACTAGAGGACACAGAGAGAGTATCCCAATTAACAAAATCAGAAATGGAAGGAAAGACATAACAACAGAAACTGAAGAAATTCAAGAAGTCATCAAATCCTAGTACCAAAGTTTATACTCAACAAAACTGGAAAACCTGGAGGAAATGGAAAATTTTCTAGACAGATACCAGATACCTAAGTTAAATCAGGATTAGATAAACCATCTAAACAGCCCCATAACACCTAAAAAATAGAAGCAGTCATCAAAAGCCTCCAAACTAAAAAATGCTCATGACCAGATGGGTTTAGTAGAGAATTCTATCAGACATTTACAAAAGACCTAATACCAATATTCTCCAAACCATTTTACAAAATAGAAACAGAAGGAACATTACCCAACTGATTCTTTAAAGGCACAATTACCCTCATACCACAATCACACTCATACCTAAACCACACAAAGACCCTACAAGGAAAGAGAACTTCAGACCAATCTCACTTATGAACATTGTTGCAAAAATACTCAACAAAATCCTTGCAAACCGAATCCAAGAACACATCAAAACGATCACTTACCATGATCAAGTAGGCTTCATCCCTGGGATGAAGGGATGGTTTAATAGACGGAAATCCATCAATGTAATCCAGCATGTAAACAAACTCAAAGAAAAAAACCACATGGTCATCTCACTAGATGCTGAGAAAGCATTTGACAAAATTCAACACCCTTTTATGTTAAAAGTCTTGGAAAGGTCAGGTATTCAATGCTTGTACTTAAACATAGTAAAAGCAATATACAGCAAACCAATAGCCAACACCAAACTAATCAGTGAGAAACTTGAAGCAATCCCAGTAAAATCAGGAACTAGACAAGGCTATCCACTATCGCCCTACCTATTCAATATAGTACTGGAAGTCCTGGCCAGAGCAATTAGCCAAAAAAAAAAAAAAAAAAAAAAAAAAAAAAAAAAAAAAAAAATCAAAGGGACACATTGAAAAGGAAGAAGTCAAAATATCAGTATTTGCTGACCATATGATAGTATACTTAAGTAACTCAGAAAATTCCAACAGAGAACTTTTATAGCTGATAAAGAACTTCAGTAAAGTGGCTAGATATAAAATTAACTCAAACAAGTCAGTAGCCTTCTTCTACTCAAAGGATAAACAGGCTGAGAAAGAAATTAGAAAAGCTACACCCTTTACAATAGTCACAAAGACTATAAAACACCTTGTGGTGACCCTAACCAAGCAAGTGAAGGACCTGTATGACAAGAACTTTAAGATTCTGTAAAAGGAAACTGAAGATTTCAGAAGATGAGAAGATCTTCCATGCTCATGGATTGGAAGGATCAACATTGTAAAATTGTCCATCTTGTTAAAAGCAATCTACAGATTCAATGCAATCCCCATCAAAATCCCAACTCAATTTTTTATAGAGTTAGAAAGAGCAGTTTGCAAATTTATCTGAAATAACAAAAAACCTAGGATAGTAAAATCTATTTTCAACAATAAAAACACTTCTGGGGGAATCAACATCCATGATCTCAAGCTCTATTACAAAGCAATTGTGATAAAAACTGCATGATATTGGTACAGAGATAGGCAGGTAGATCAATGGAACAGAATTGAAGACCCTGAAATGAACTCTCACACCTATGGTCACTTGATCTTTGACAAAGGACATTCCATGAAAAACATTCCATGGAAAAAGGACAGCCTTTTCAACAAATGGTGCTGGTTCAACTGGCAGTCAGCATGCAGAAGAATGAAATAGATTCTTTCTTATCTCCTTGTACAAAGCTCAATTTCAAACGGATCAAGGATCTCCACATAAAACCAGGTACACTGAACCTATTAGAAGAGAAAGTGAAGAAGAACTTAGAACACATAGGCACAGGGGAAATTATCCTGAACAGAACACCAATGGCTTATGCTCTAAGATTAATAATCAATAAATGGAAGCTCATGAAATTGCAAAGTTTCTGTAGGGCTAAGGACACTGTCAAGAAGACAAAAATGGCAGCCAACAGATTGGGAAAGAAACTTTCCCAATTCTACATCTGATAGAGGGCTAGCATCCAATATTTATAAAGAACTCAAGAAGTTAGACTCTAGAGAATCAAATAATCCTATTAAAAATGGGTTACAGAGTTAAACAAAGAATTCTCAACTGATGAACATGGAATGACTGAGAAACTTCTAAAGAAATGTTCAACATTCCTAGTTATCAGGGAAATGCAAATCAAAACAACCCTGACATTTCATCTCACATTAGTTACAATGGCTAATATCAAAAACTCAGGTGACAGCAGATTCGGGTGAGGATGTGGAGAAAGAGGAACAGTCCTCCACTGTTGGAGCTGTAAACTAGTAAAACCACTCTGAAAATCAGTCTGGCGGTTCCTCAGAAAATTGGCCATAGTACTACCTGAATATCCAGCTATTCCACTCCTGTACATATACACCAAAGATGCTCCAACATATAACAAGGATGCAAGCTCCACCATGTTTACAGCAGCCTTATTTATAATAGCCAGAATTCTTATTTAGATGTCTTTCAACAGAGGAATGGATACAGAAAGTGTGGTACATTTACACAATGGAGTACTACTCAGCTATTAGAAACAATGACTTTATGAAATTTGTAAGCAAATGGATGGAACAAGAGACTATTATTCTGAGTGAGGTAACCCAGTTACAAAAGAACACATATGGTATGCATTCACTGTTAAGCTGATACTAGCCCCAGAAAGCTCTGAATACCCACAAAACAATTCACAGACATCGTGATGCCAAAAAGAAGGAAGGCCATAATGGGGAGGCCTCAGTCCTTCTTAGAAGGGGAGACAAAACACTCATGGGAGGAAATGCAAGGTCAAAGGAGCAGGGATTGAAGAAAAGATCACTCAGAAGCTGCCTCACCCAGGGATTTATCACATTTGCAGCCACCAAATCCAAGCACTATAGCTGATGCCAAGAAGTACTTACTGGCAGGAACTAGATAGAGATGCCTCCTCAGGGCCTATGTTAGAGTCATATAGATACAGCTGAGTATGCTTGCAGCTAACCATTGGACTGAACATGGGGAACCATTGAGGGTGCTAAAGAAAGGACTGAAGGAGCTGAAAGGGGTTGCAACTTAATGGGAAGAACAACTTTATCGACCAACCAAACCCTCCAAAACTCCCATGTACTAACACACCAACCTTTCAGCACACATTGAGAGACCTATTGATCCAGTTCCATGTATAGCTGAAGATAGCAGTGTCTGGCATCAATGTGAGCAGAGGCTTTTGGACCAGGGAGGGCATGATTTCCCAATGTAGGGGAATGTCAAGGCAATGGGGTGGAGAGGGTGATTAGGAGGCAGTGCACCTTTGTGAAGGTAAATGGAGGGGGAGGTGGAATGGTAGTGGGATAGGGGAAAGGGATACAATCTCAAATATAAACACAGAGTATCTAATAAAAAGTGAGAAGAAAAAAAAGGAAGATTAACAGTGGCTAGACTTTTGTGTCCTCTGTTTTAGACCTAGTGTGGAGATGTGATTTTACTGTCAGGTAACATTTGTTAGCTGGGTGATAATACAATTGAGCTGTTCCTGCTGGAAGAACTTCATTACAGAGGTTACTTTTGAATTAAATAATGAATTTAAAGCATTTTGAAGAATGATGGCATTTTTAAATGGACCAGGAAGACAAATTATTAACTGTGATGCTCTTGACTGTTCATCATGCCTCCTTCTAACCCTATATCCTTTTCCCACAGTGGATTGGATAGACCATGACAATAAACTGGAAATTACACTCTCAGGGTTTCTGTTTTTCTAAGACTCCCCAGTCACTGTTTTGTTAGAAACTGGACTCTGAGATCTAATGAGTGTAAATTTCTGGAAGTCTGTCCTAGTCAATGCAACCACTCTTAGTCAATGGCCCAAGTCCTGTCTCCTGTCATGTTGCCACCCCAAGCCTCATTTCTTTTTCCTTCATGCTGGGATCTGCACACTATGTGATAAAGACCCTGTAATACACCTGGGAACGTCAGCCAATCCAATGAGATGTGCAAAGGACAGTGGCCATGGTCAGGCAGATGTCACTACAAGAATGAAGCAGAGGTGATTATTTTGATAAATTCAGCTACTGGGAGAAACAGCCAGCTGCAAACACTGCTGAATCTCACATTTGCCAAATCTCAAGGGTTCCTTGAGGGAATAGGCATGGTTGCAAGAGTCTGGAAGGCTGAAAGATGAGCCTAAGACCCTAGTCTGCCACTATACAGGTGATGTTATCCTGTTACTTGGTTCTCCGAGCTGGTGTTATTTCTACAGAGAGGTAGTAAAACTGTGCTACTTCCTTGGATGGAAGGCAACACTAAGGCTTTGAGCAGTGCTAGTATTGAACTCTAGCATTTAATTTTACCAGTGGAGAAGCTGAGACTAGAGGCTAAGTAAATTTCTCCAGGGTAAGCACTGAAAATGATAAAATTTTGTCTTTGATATTGGTGTCCGGTATTGATCTGTTGACAACAGTAAGCACATTTACTGAATAGTTATTGTGAATAGTAACTGCTGAATGCTTTCTCCTTTACTCTTCCTTGACAAGACCTTCCAAAGTTGGTGTTTGTATGAGGTTCCTTTTGCAGCATGACATTTCTACAAGTTTCATGGCTTAGGATCGACCTGTTTGCTATTTTCAGTTCTGTGGTTTAGAAGCTTGTGTCTGGTATGACCGAGTCCTCTCCTTGGGTCTCTTGGGGTGAAAAATGAAGGTTTGAGAACTGTTTCTGTATGGATACTTCCAAGCTCATTCTGATAGGAGGGTCTGGTCCCAGATGCTGAGGGAGGCTAGGTGTTCTGGTTAGTATGTATGTGTGTGTGTGTGTGTGTGTGTGTGTGTGTGTGTGTGTATGTATGTATGCATGCATGCATTTATTTATTTCTTGCTTTATTAATTGATTGACTGATTGTTGTCTATTTTGAAACAAGATAGGGTTATCTAGAGGACAGGGAATCTCAACTTAGAACATATCCTCATCAGAATGACCTTAGGCAGGACTGTGAGATAATGATTGATAATAGCAATATTGATAATGACTGATGTGGGAAAGCCAAGCCCATTGTGGCTTGTGTCACCCCCAGGCAGGTGGTCCTAAGCTGTTACGAGAAAGGATCTGAGTGAGCCACGAGGAGCAAGGCAATAAGCAGGGTTCCTCCATGGTCTTTGCCTCAATTTGAGCCTTGAGTTCCTGCCCTGAGTCCCCTTCCGATGGAGTGTGAGCCGTATGCTGATGTAGACACGTTCCTCCCAAGTTGTTTCTGGTATGCTGTCTGTCACAACATAGCTAGCAAGCCAAGGCACTGGGTTGGTAGGGCTTTATTTCCCGGAGTTTGAGGTAACTGTCATTTTCCCCACTGTTGTCCTGTGGAAAAGACCTGTGAGTGCAACACACAAGACTTCCCATACCTCGGCCCTGTGCAGAGTGGACTGCTAAACAGCATGCCTCAGGCTTCACCTCGGCTTCCTAAACATTCTCACGGGAATCATGGCGAAAGTGTTGTTTGCCTGGAACTTGCCGTTGACCACAAATATGGCATTAGAGTGGACTTGCCCAATTCAGAAACACATGCATTGTTTGTGACAGTCCTGTATGTGCTTGACATCTTTTCAAATCAGGCTTGGTAAACTCTAGGATGCTTTCTCTCGATCCCTGAAAAGAGAGAAGTGATTTTAGCTTAGAAGGGTTCTTGATTTTGTTCTAAGGATGGTCACTAGTAGCTGGAGAGAGGATTTTTACAAATTTCCTTTTTAAGGATACTCAAAAGACTCAGACCTGTCCTCTTTGCTTCATTGAGGGGTAATCTAGGGAGGTTTCATAGGATAGACAATGGGAGTCAGGATAATATACATAGAGAAGAGAAGGCTGAGAGAAAATAAAGAAAGGTGTGTATATTTGCAGGTGAAAGCAGGAGAGAAGTGGGAAATTCTTTGGCGCCCATGTGTATGAGTGTCCACTAGAGAATAAGTGTTGGAACATGGCTTCCTGCCCTTCAGGGCAATGGTTCTCAGCCTTCCAACTGCTGTGAACCTTTAACACAGTCTTCACGTCATAGTGACCTCCAACCATAAGATTATCTTGCTGCTATTTCATGACTGTTATGAATTGTCACGTAAATATCTGCCATACTCGATATCTGATATGAGACTCCCATGAAAGGGTTGAGAACCAGCACTCTAGGGACCGTCTACATAATCAAGCACTTGCCTTCTTGCACCCCTCTGAACTCCTTTCCCTGGATAGATTCAAGGATGTTGCAAAGACACATGAAAGGACTTTATTCAATGTCCCTTTAAGCTCCCATAGCCATGGCTTGTCCCTTGCTGTGGTTTGTCTCTCATGTGTTCCTCTGGTGGAAGCTTGGCCTCTAATATGATGTTAAGAGTTGGAACCTTTAGAGTGGGATGTAGAGAGAGAAACACTGA
This sequence comes from Micromys minutus, assembly GCF_963924665.1. NCBI lineage: Eukaryota > Metazoa > Chordata > Mammalia > Rodentia > Muridae > Micromys > Micromys minutus. Next base: position 5,004,669 of record NC_137955.1, on the reverse strand, counting down.
GGTATTGCCTTTGGATTGGGTTAATACAGTTCTTGTGGGACCCTGGTTAGTTTCCTTATCTTAAAACTGTTACAAAATAAGTTTGACCCCTGGATTTCTTTCTGACTGCAGTCTTATTATGTGATCTCTTTTATATGTGCTCATGTGTAACACGATTTAATCACAAGACCCAGAGCTGACCTGAGGCCAGCACCATGCTTTTAGACCGCTAGAACTTGATTTTGTTCTCTTATCTTTCAAGTTTGGTTTGGCAGCGTTACTGAGCCTTAATTTGATGTTTAAGAACAAATAGATGAAACAAAATTCTTTAAGGTATCCAGCCTCAGGTATTTCATTATAGCAAGAGAAAGTGGGTCGCCTGTTTCAATGTCACTTATTCTTGGAGACAAGGGAAGAAAAGGCCCAGAACCATGTTGCCTGTGTGCTTGTCTGGAAGGAGACCAACACTAGGATCGGGTGAAGAGCTTTTGTATTTATAGCTGTGACTGCTGACAGCTTCATCAAACATGCTATTGTGGCTCCCACAGTGCCAGGCTTGGGCTGGGTGGCCTCCAGCCACAGAGCTGACTGCACAGTTCCTGGCCTTGGAACTCCTTTGGCCTCATTCTCATCCCACCTTTGACAGGGTGAGCTTCCAACCCTCCTGCCTCTTCTGTAATCACCTTCTCAACTCATTCTTTTCTACTCCACAGGTCCCCAAGAAGCTTGGAGTGGTGGCCCTTGACTGCGTTTAGTGCCTGGGAGGATCAGAAATTCAGTGCTAGCCTATGCTATACACTGAAACCCCGCCTGCACCTCCCCACAGAAGTCCCCCAAAATTTTGTTTCACTGAGTGAAAATCGATCAACCCAGGATATTTTCAGCTAGCTCCACAGCCACTCTTATGGGGCTTGGGTTTGCCCATGTCCCCTTAACTTTCAATTTTGATGTGACTGCTTTTTAATTTTTATTTTTGAAGACAATCAGCTAGAAAGCTGATGGGTATATCAATAAACTGTGGTGATCAAGGCCAGGGGAGAAAGTGTGGGTCTGTAAAGAGTGGTTGAAATTTGACCCTGAACTTAGTTCTTGACAGTCCTGTGTCAACTTATTTATCAGAGTGTTAGCTTTTAGACAAGCTTGTCAAAATGTGGCCACACTGTCTGTTGATGCATCATGAACTTGAGCTGACCGTGGCAGCTCTTTCAATTTTCCTTAACCTGTACTGTATTTTAAAAGTAAAGGGAGTGGTTTCTGGGGAGATGGTTTGTTTTCAGAGAATCAAGCAGGGCATGAGCGATGGCTACTTATTCTGCAAATGCACATACACATATTATCTTGAATGTATGTTTCCGGGAACACATTTGATTATTGACAATAATAATAGCATAAAATCAAAGGATTTAGTCAGAGGTTTGTTGGATTCACGAGATTGGAAGTCCGGAGCAAGTGTGGACATGCTAGCTCAGCGCAGAGGCTCCTGCCTCATAACTACAGGATGCTGTCAGCTCTGCTGGCATTTACTTTCTTCTTAGGCTTGAAGTTTACCATGACCATCTGACAGAGTCCAGAAAGGGAAGTAGGGGTTACTCCTGGGTCTTTGAGAATCTCTTATAGAATCTTTTTTTTTTCATGACTTATGAGCCCCAAATCAGTTGTGCTCTGCTGGAAGCAATCACTAAAATCAAAATGTGCCATCTTTGGAACATTCTAGAAATGGAAACCAAGTTCACTTTCTCACATGGGCTGCATGGAGAAGGGAAATGAGGATGCAATTAGTGGGGAAGAAGGAGGAGGAAGGACCACTGGCATGATGGAAACTGTGAACCAGGCAATAGGACTCACAAGTCCTCGTTCTGACATGGTAGGTCCTCCACCGGTCCAGGCTTATAATTTTGACTCATTCAACAAGTGTTTGTGTGTGTGTGTGTGTGTGTGTGTGTGTGTGTGTAGGCCAGAGGTCCAGTTTGGGTGCTCTGTAAGTACTGTCCAGTTGTTAAGACAGGGACTCTTGTCCTTGAACTTGACAAGCAGGTCGAGCTGTTGGGCCAGCAAACTGTGGGATCTTCCTGTCTCAGGCAGTGCTGGGCTTACAAGTGCGTGTCATAAAATCTGACTTCTCACATGGGTTCTGGGGATCAAACTCAGGTTCTCATGACTGTATGTCAAGTGCTTTGCCAACTAAATTTTCTCCCCAGTCTTTCAAAAAATGTTTATTGAACCATTAAATCAATATCAAATTTATGCCAAATACTAGAGGTAAAAAGAATATTAAAGATACTGACCTATCCTTTAAGGATTTTACACTCTAGTGGAGAAGAATGGGTAAACATGTTATGAGAAATACAGAAACCAGTGACAAGGACTGGAGATCAGATCAGAGGTTACGAAAGGTCTATGGTGGTGAGCAGGGCAGACTGGACGCTTGAAGTAGATGTCTAGGAAAGGCCATTTGGAAGAGGAAGCTTTCACACATACATACATACATGCATGAGAGCACACATCAACTCATGTAAACTTCCTATGTCTGCCCAGTTCTTAAGGGTGCCTTTCCTAACAGCTGTAGCACTATGCATCTGAGCATGGAATATGCCCACTGACCAGTTAAGGGAATAACATCTCTTTCTGGGGAGTTTATAGGGCAGGCTGCCTGTCTGATGGGGTTATTAGCTTGGAGGCTAAGTGTACTTATGGCAACAGTGACAGGATTTGTCAACCTCCAGCTGCCTCCTGTCCCTTCTCCCAATCTATCAGGCACTGGAACATTCCAGGTAGAACACCCAGGAGACACAGTTGGGTGGTAGCCATGGTCTAGTCCTTGAGCTTACCTTGGTGTAAATATTGCTTCTGAGCACTAGGAGGCGCTCCTGGGCACCCAGCTCAGCCCAAATGCACCAAAAGGTGATCTGCAAGCATATTCTCTTGCATTAATATGATACAGGATTTGAAGTCTTTTTTTAAAAAAATATTTTTATTGGATGTTCTCTGTATTTACATTTCAAATGTTATCTCCTTTCCCTCCTCTCCCATACCCACTCTCCCTTCACCTGGCTTCCATGAAGGCATTCCCATTCCCAACCTCCCTCTCCACCTCAGTACCTTGGATTTGGATTTGGATAGGGTTTGGATAAGAATAAACACACAACAAGACAGGGTTTGGATAAGAATAAACACACCACAAGCTCAGAGATGCTTGGGTTCTTTCTTGTTTCCACCGCCACATTTTACCACTGGATGGGTTTTCTCAAGGCTCTGGTTCCTGGGGCATAAGCAAGCAAAGCTGAGAACTACAAAAGGCTTACTCTACCCTGTAGATGAATTCCAAAGTTTGGAAGTTTCCACTCTCCCAAGCCTTTCATATGTGATGCCACTAGATGTCACTATACATCTAGCTTCTGAAACAACCAGTGGGAGGCCTACCCAGCCACTGTGCCTCTCCTATTAATGTTTAAAATCTACAACATTGAATCTTTTATGTTTAATGTGACACTCATTCCTAGAGCACGATTTCATACTATTTAACGGTAAGCCAGCCATCCTTCGCCTGGGGTAATTCCTCCAGCTATTCCACTGTCTCTTTCCTATGATCATCTCTCCTGCTCCTTCTTCCTCTGCCTTTCTCTCTCCTTCCCCTCCCTCTCCCTTCATTCCCCCTCCCATTACTTCTTTCTCCAGTTAGGGACAGGTCAGAGGGCAATGTTTATATCTTCCTCTGTAGCGCTTACTTTTTGAGACAGGGTCACTTCCTGACTGGCTAGCCAGGCTGAGCAGCAAACCTTTCAGGACCCCCCAATCCCCCCCCCCCGCCCCACTGTGATTGTAGGCGCAGGCTGCAGTGTTTGGCTTTTTACATGGATTCTGGGTTTCTGGACTCAGTCAGGTCCTTTTGGTCACAGGCACGTCACCATCACCCTCTCCCTGGCCGCTTCCCACACCAGTGAAGTCCTTGCTCTCTGGCCTGCTTTGCCTGTCCAAGTACAACATGACAATCTGAAACCCAGGTAGCTAGGTTCCTCAGAGTGTGTGATTTCTTCCTAGAGGTCATTCTGGCCTCCTGTGAAGCATCTGGGGTGAGTGGGAGGCCTGTGCTCTCTCACAACCTCTATGGGAAAGGTCTTTGCTAAAACAAAACCTCTTCCTTTGAAGCCTGTTAATCCCTTTATCTTTTCCGGGCTTTCTTGTCATATTTTCTGTGACAGCTCTCAGGGGACCAAGGCCAGCAGAATTTTCTATGCCTTGGGAATATCTATCCCCATCAGTAAGTCAGACAGTAGGAAAGAGAACCTTTGTCCCCAGAGGGGCCCTTCAAGTGTGTGTGTTTGATGTTGACAGCTCTCTTTGTCATGAAGAATGGTGTTGGGGGAGCCTGGATCATATGCTGAAAAGATAAAACTTTGGACTCAACATTTTACAGAGCCCCTACATCTATCATGCCCCCCTACCCCGTTCTCACAGCCATCTATTAAGGAAGACAGGATGGATATTTTTATTTCCATTTTACAGAAGAGAAAATAGAATGTCAGAGAGGTTAAATGGCTCACTCAAGGTCTCCCAGCTATAAAAACCTGTATCTTCAACTTCCTGGGCCCTAAGCTCTCTGTCTTTCATGATCTCCAGCTGCTACCTACAGAGGAAATTGTTAGGGGCTACAAGGAAAGAACCTTTTTAAACAGGGCTGGCAAGAGATTTGGTGCTAGAGAATTCAGGGCAAGAATAAAGTGTCCCTTCCTGGTCCTTTGGCTACCAGCCACCTACTTCCCCAAGGTATCTACTCAAGGCACGCGTTGGCACCTGGATTTAGAAAAAACAAATATCATGATATTGTGCTCATTTCTTTTGTGAAAGGAGAGAGAGAGAGAGAGAGAGAGAGAGAGAGAGAGAGAGAGAGAGAGAGAGAGAGAGAGAGAGAGAAAATGTAAGAGGAAGTAGATGAGGCAATGACCCGAGTGACCCAGGGTCTGTGGATCCTCTTCCTGCCTTCCTGGCCCTCGGGCTTCTCAGGCACAGGTCAGGGAGAGGCAACATCCTGTCACAGCTGCACTTGTGCCTGGCTGTACTGCCTCTGTAAGGCACTTTGCTAACCTGATGAAAACCACTAGCTAATCATTAAAATAATCTGTTAATCTGTTGAGTAGGATTCCTTTCTGATGAATGGAGGCTTTGAAAAATACTGCTTAATCAATGACGACAAAGCTAATTTTCTGCTTTAGCCAGTGTTTGGGCCATCCCTGGGACTGTCTCTGCTCTGGCTTCTGAAGGAAGGCCTACCTGTAGAGCCTGTGTTTGTGGACCCTGGAGGAGTTTGCTTTCCTGGTGCTTTGTTCAGCTCTTGCCTTTGTGTCAGATTCCTAACTGTGTTTTAGGTCTAGCCTGAATGTCATTTGAGAGTGGACAGTTGATTCTCAGGACTAACCCCCAGTTTCATTAGAACTGGTGGGTTTTGACCTTGACTGCACATAAGAATTGCTTTCTGAGCTTTTAAAAATTGCTGATACCAGGGTTCCCTCTCTGGATGTTCAAATTTAATTGGTTTGGGGTAACGCCCAGACATTGGTATTTTTTTAAGTGCCTCAGTAGACAGACTATGTGGCCAAGGTTGACAGCCTTAGAGGAAGTTGCTTATATAGGCTGTTCTTTCCATGTGTGGGTAAGGGGGGAAATCCAGCTTTGCCTCATTTTCTATTTGGTACCCCCCCCCCAATAGTAGAAATTTAAACTATAAGTTGCAATGAGAACGTCCTCTAGTCAGTAATTATTTCATTTAAATGGTAAGTTGAAATGTCCACTATAAATTGGGACTTAATTTGCACTATAGTATAATGCAGTATTTCTCAAAGCATACTCTTTTGATTGATTATTTATTTATTTAGCTATGTATGTATGTATTTATTTGAGGCAGGTCTGCTATATGCTAGGCTGGCCTTTGAGTTCTCTATATAGCTGAGGACAGCCTTGAACTCCTAATCTTCTTGCCTCCAACCCTTAAATCCTGGGATTATAGCTATGTGCCCGCATGCTAGAGTTTATGTGGTACTGGGGATCAAACCCAGGGCCCTGTGCAGGCTGTGTGAGCAAGCTGCCGACTGAGCTGAATCCCTTTGTAATTTACATATGATATTCTCCATGCTTGCCAACACGGAGGTTGAGCCAGTGTAGACGGACCAGTTTGCTGCATTCTGGTGGACTCTCATTAGGGGAGTAATTGCTAAGACTGTTCTAGACTAGGATGTTAATGTACCTGTCCCAATGGGGTTTGCTTTTACTCATTTGTGCTTGTAGCCACTACATTTGTAGCCTGTGGTCTTCTGTCACGCCTCCATCTGACCATGCGTGCTCTCTTTGAGCCTGTTGATGACTGTTGAGTCAGTCTTCTTAGCCATTTAGGCACTGCAGATCAACGGAAAGGTCTCATCTCTCAGTTCCACTGCAAATCAGAAAACAGAAAGAGACATCCCGGTCTGAAGGACCACACGGATGCTTTATTTCCAATTAGCAGTTTCCCTGCTGGCCAGTCCCGAGCTCAGCAGGCCACCACTCATCCAGCTGCTTAGTGTTTGCTGACTTATTTGCTTCAAGTACTTCCTTCAGAACTGTTATGTACAAGATCAAACACCTTGCCTTTTGGGCAATGTTTTCTCTGAAGAGTTTGGAGCTTCAAAGCCAAGTTCTACCCGTGATTAGAGAGTACGACATTTCTGTTTATACGAAGTCTTTCAGATTTCTCCTTCCTACTCTCTTCCCCAGTGATGTACTTCTCTTTCCTTTTCTCTTTCTCTTCTTTTTTCCTTGTTAGCCAGGATTTATTTACCTCACACGCATGGTGATTTGCCTGCATATGTGTTTGTGCACTACTAGTCTGTCTGATGGCCAGGAAATGGTGTTGAATCCTTGGACTGTAGTTAGAGATAGTTGTTGTCTGTCATGTGGATGCCGGGAATTGAACCCAGGCCCTCTGGAAGAGCTGCCAGTGCTTTTAACCATTGAGCCATCTCTCCAGCTCCATGGTGATTTTAACAATAAATAGGGTCTGGGTACCTCCCTAATTTTCTACCAATCTGTATTTTACAAATCAAGCTGCCTTAAATCCTATTCCCAGTTACAATGAAGAATTAAAGTGATGACTTCCAGATCAAGGGTCAGATTGATCACATGCTAAGATACTCTGCTAATATCCCAGTCATGTAGAAATACCAAAAGGGAAAAAATAACTTATTTAATTAAAGTGAAGCAAATCAAGTAGAAACTTTAAGATGGAAAAAAAATTACTAAATTAAACATCTCAGATATTGGTTGTAGTGTAATTTAGATATAGATAAGGAAAGAATTAGTAATTTGGGAGAAAGAACTGACAGCCAAAAAAGATTGAAAATATCCTTTGATGAATTATATTATGGCAAAATGCATAATATATGCCCTAAGATAGGCCAGTGTAGTTCTTTACACCTACAATCCCAGCATACAAGAGAATGAGACAGAAGGATCATTATGAGTTCCAATCTAGCTAGGGCTACTTAGTGAGTTCTAAGTTAGCCTTGAGTATAAAGTGAAACCCTTCTCAAAATATCTAAAAATAATAAAGTAAAATCCTGGAGCTGCCTACAAGATGGTGGCATTTAGGTGGAGAGCAGAATTCTCTTAACAAAGAACCCAAGAGACAATGGCTGCTAAAACATTTAGAACCCACAGTCTCTTGACATCAGCTAATGGTACCAACACAGTTGAGCAGTGCTGAGATTTATTCTTTTGGTGCGTTTGATAGTCCTGGAGTGTGAGATTTCTTTCTATACCTGCTACCAGGTAGGATGTTTTAATGAAATCAGGCTTTAAACAGAATCCTGCCCTATTCTAAGATGTTTTTAAATGTGCCGGTAAAGCTAGGCTCACAACCAAAAATGTAAGAGTTCGGTTCCCAGCACCCATGGCTGTCTCTCTAGCCACCTATTTTTGACTGACACCACACCTGTGCACACATATAAAAAGCTACATATAAAAACCACTATGTTAAACAAAACAAACAACAACAACAACAACAACAACAACAACAAAGGACCTATTCATCACAAATAGCAGTTATGTGGGTTTTACAAGAATCATGAAATTCTCCATCCTTTAGAGATCTCCTCCAACAGCTTTTATAAAGCATCTCCAGAGGCAGATGGGATGGTATCCAGTATCCATGAGCAGCTCAGCTGACCCTTCTGTTCCATTAAATGATACAATTTTTTATTGCATAGTGAGATGCAGGTCAGAGAGCCCACTGCTCTGCTGGACTGAGGTGCTGCCCTAGGCTGTTCTGTAGCTGTTTGCAGGGCAGCAGAACGGGTGCCTGTTTTTTAAAACTGAACCACCGATTATTTTCAACAATAAAAGGTACTTCTAGACCATGTCACTCCATGCAGTCTCAGTATTTTCAGGGCTTGCAGAAATTTCTTCTTTTTTAAATTTAACTGTTTAATGGATTCATGCACACCAATCCCACTCATCCCTCTCCTAAGTACCCATCCTTTGCCCTTTCAATACCCCCCTCCAAGGAAAAAACAACCTGTGGAAGTTGTAGTCTATGCTAGTATGATCCACAGTATAACCTTTTGTCTACATTTCTTGTAATTGTTGAATGCAGTGAGTCATTGGTCTGGTTTGAGACATCTGACTCCTGCTACACTGTCACTGGATCCTCACTGGGACTCCTGGACATCTCTTGTTGCCCAGTGTCATGGGATCCTGAAGCTTCAGACCTAAAAGACGCCCCCTCGTGTACTCCAGCAGTTTATAGATGGCGCAGATGTGTTGTAGCCAAACACAAAGCCTGGGTGGTAGCTGAGCGGTCAGCCAGCCAGCTCTCCTGCACCAATACCAGGACCATCTCGCCAGCACCTAGCTCTCTGGCTCTCATGTCTGGTGGGGACTGGGGGTTGAGAGTCTGTGGCTCACCCTTGCACAGCCCAGCAGGGTCAGGTCTATTGTGCTGCCCAGGGGAGGCGCCGGACCTTCTCTCTCCTGCTCTCCTGGCCTGGCCCAGCTCTCCCACTGCCTTATGTTGGGAGGAGTGAGGGGGAGAAAGCAATACTCCCTGGCCAATGCCACCACATGACAGATGAGCGGCAAGGCCAGCTCTCCCCTGCTCATGTCCCCATTGCCTCAGGGCCAGCTCTGCTGTGCTTCCTGGGCAGTGACTGAGCTGGTTAGGGTCAGGGCCATCTCTGCATGGCCCCTAGATATCTTCCTTGCTCCCAGACCAGGGATATATACCTGGCCTTTAGTGGTAACAGATCCTCACTGCTGCAGGCCACAGATCCCAGACTTGGCCCTCTGTGGTTGCACTGGCCAGGACTTTACCATGGCCTTAGCAGTCACATTCCAGTCTCCAGCTCTGCCTCTCTTCACTGCACACATCCTTCCGCTCCTCCTTCTCTTCCATTTCTCTACCATGTGTTCATCTTAGTGGCACCTGATGACTTTGCATGTCTGGGGTGATCTCAGGGCTATGCCCTATTTATTCTATGTGGCACACAGAAGAGTTTGTCTCTGTGGTCTGCCCACCCAGGCTCAGGCTGCATGGCACTGGGCTGGAGATCATCTCAGGCTTGCTTTGTGAGGCTGGGTGGGGAGAGTGTTTCCTCTTTATCTTTAGTATTGAGGATTGAACCCCGTGTCTTTTGCAGACCAGGCAAATGGTTTCTGTTGTAGTACATCTTCAACCCTTTCTTAAAACCTTGTATTTTAGGTCTGGAATGATGGCTTAGTGCTTAAAGGCACCCGATACACTGGTAGAGGAACCAACATGGACAGGGCCCTGACCCTGTAACTGTCATGTAACTCCAGTTCTAGGAGACCCAACACCCCTCTCTGAACTGTGGCACACATCCATACTTGCAGGCAAAACACTTGCACATATAAAATACAAAATAAAGCAATTAAAAACATTTTTATTTTGAGACAGGACTCACTAGGCTGCCAAGGCTGACCTAGAACTCACTCTATATTCAGGGAACTCCCTGAACTCATGATCCTTCTGTCTTAGTGTTTCGAGCTGTTGAATTTTCAGGTGTTCCCAGTTCATCTGATTGTACTGTATGTGTATGATTTCAGGGCTGACTACTTAGTAATGGATAACAAATTAGTGTGCTCTTCCCTGGGGACATTGTTTCTCCCATTCTCTCTATTCCTTAATTGCCCATAGTTTTTTTTGTCTAGAGTTTCAGTCCCATGAGCCTTCTCTAATACATGTGAACTGGTGTGTTCATTGTTCAGATTTTGTTTAGGCAGCCATGCTGATGAGACTTCATGGGTGAAGCTCCTCTAACACTTCTTGGAGACAAAAATCTCACAGAAAACTTCGCATTCCTCTAGTTCTTTGCAGCCTTCCTACCCTGTCTTCTGCTGTGGTCCCTGAGCCTTAGATGCAGGAGATGGGCGTATTAGTTGGGCTGCACACCACATGATCACTTGGGTTCTGCATTTGGATTGGTTGTGGTTTTCTGTAATGGGCTCCATCTGTTGCAGGGAGACATTTCATTATTTTCTTTTGATGAAGGGTGAGACCTATACTTATCTGTGGGTATAAGAATAAATATTTAGAATGTAGCTAGGGATTATGCAGGCTTAGTAAAGTTGTGGTTGTAGATTCTACTCCATGACTTCATCAGCTCTGACACTAGGCTTTTCTGATGTGGATTCCAGAGGCTTAAGCTGGGGTCCTCATGACTGTTAGTTATGCTCTGACTGAACTATCAGCCCAGAAGAGGAAGGAAGCACATTGCTGAATGAGATATTTCAAATTCTAGCGAATCGTTCTTTCGGTGTTTATTATTGCTTAGAGTTCCTCCAGTCTTAACCGAGGAGACCGGAGAGTGTGACTAGCACACATCTGTAGATGATAGATATCATGCTCTCTCTGCTGAAATATTTTTTGAGAAAACTATGAACTTTATAGGACCAGAAACATAATTTAGAGAGATGAAAAAGCAAGGATATTTTCAGAATGAAAAAACTGTATAGTTTACCAGTCAGAAAGAAATGATAAAGGGTGCCCTCAAGCAGAAAAAAAGCAAAACACCCCAACAAAACAAAACAAAAGCTCCAAACAAACCAAGGGGGAAGACATACACTTCAGGAGGCAAAGAATGATCGATGTGGGTGTTTAAAAGCAAAATACAACTAAAATTCTGATCATAAAAACAACAAAGGTTTGGGACTGAGATAAAATGGGGATGGGATTAATGGAAGCCAATCTTTCAAAGGTAACCACGGATACTTATAGCTTTGTCCTTGGTTCTAAGAACATAAAGTTCGGACTATTTTAAAATCTGAAGAGTGGCCACTGGAGGAATGGAAACTGAGTGTGTTAAGCAGAGAATAATCGAGCGTGAATATAAAGCTGCAGATGAACATGGCTGAAGCACACGTGAACCCATAGTTTTCATGGAGTTTATAATTTTCCTGAGGGTGATGGTGAAGAGCTGGAAGTGGAAGTAGGGGAAGAGGTCCAAAGAGAGACAGAAAGTGTGATCATTCATTCTCATGGAAGGAATATGGAATTTCAAAACATTTCTTCACTAGTTTTTGTATTATTTAAGAAAAAATTAAGCAAGAGATGAATGTATTATAATTTTGAATCAATTTAAAGACAACATCCAAGAAGTGATTAGAAGTGTGGTAAGTCAGGAGAAGGAGACTATTTAGGATGAGGGAGAGGACCCCAGGATGGGGGAAGGGTGACAAGGGAGGGCACTGGAGAACTGATTATTATCCAAACATACAATACATGTGTATGAACAGATTATATTGAAGCCAACCGTTTTAGACAATGAATATATATATATATATATATATATATATATATATATATATATATATATATATATATATGGTTTTTAAAAGCTTGGGTGCAAAGTACATAGACAATCATTTGAGATCAAGATTTTGTTGTATCAAGCTCATAGTAGGAGCTTACTTACAAAAATAGGTTTGACTATTCTCAACTGCGTTTTGCTGAAATTTTTAGCCCCTTTACACACCATTCTTTCTTCGTTATATGAAGGTCCTGCTGTCTCCATATTTGCCTCTCTTGGTCAGCTCGACCTTGATTTCTGCCCAGCATATTCTAATGCAGTTGTAGTTTCTCGGGATGAGCTCAGAATGTCTGGCCTTTAAGTACAGAAAGTACGAAGCCTCCCTGTTGAGGGACATGGTGCAGATTCCTGGAAACATAGAGAAATACACGCTCAAGTCCTTTCCTCAGGACATCTGCCCTTTGCTGGGATGGGATCATATGGTCTTGACCTTTCACCTAGATGGGGTGAATTTCTTGTATTACCAGGCATTTATGATGGCCTTCATCTTTGTAGAAGGTAGTCATCTTAAATGTCACATGTTTTTTCTTAAATGCAAGTTTAAAATTTGACTCTGTATTTGTGCACAATGCAAAAGCAGGAGGGCAAAATTTGGGGAGGGGCAGACAGAGAGTTTTATGGCAGCCAGAGAGAATGGTCAATGTACAATGAAATGTGCTTATGACAAGGTAATAACAAAACTCATTATTTTGTTCACTAAGAAAACAAATTGTAAAACTAAAATTAGGTATAGCTACCTTTTCCTCTAACTCCAAGAAAACCATTGCTAGTAGAAAAGAGTGTCTCCCACTAGCTACACCTCCAAGGGGAATGGAATCCCAATACCAGTGAGCTTTGGACCATCAGAAGTAATCAGGCTGGATGACCGTGGTCAGTGGACTTCAGGTCCCTTCAAAAATTCTGGGATAATTGGTACTAGTCTCCAGAGTCATATTAAACCCTGGAAAACAGCTGTACAGGAACCTCTAAAATAAACATTAAGTACTCCATGCCAAGAAGTCACATGATTGCCAGAAACTCTGAAGTCAGGTGCCTTGTCCGACAATGAGCTATTTTTCCATCATCTCAAAGCCCATTCCAGACAAGCCGATGCTCAATCTGGGACCAAAGCCCTTACTGCTGCTTTTTGGGCAGAACAGAACTCATACTGGATGCCTGTGCTAGGAAGCTGTTTGCCTTCCAGGCAGCAAAGCCAATGAGGCTCTTTCTGAAGCCCTTGATGGGACATCGGAAATGAAATAGACTCTGCTGTTCTCTGGACTCTGATGTCACACAGCATCCCTTTGGAATTCACCACGTGCTACCCTGTTTATAAGCTAGTGTTAGGCAGGCTTTGTCACACTCCACTTATGCTCTGCTAAGGGGAGGAATTGTGACTTATTCTTTGTATCACTCACAGCATTTAGCACATTACTCTACAAAGGCTGGGGCCCACTTGATAGAAGCTGCTCAGGCTACACTCATTCATTCTAACAATGGCAGTGTGCCTCTGCTTCATTTGATGGTGCTCCTTTTCTCCTATGTCTCCATAGGCTACTCCCGTGTGTCCTGTAGATAACAAGACTGTATGGTCAACCACACAGAGTATACAGCAGGGGATGATATTTAAGGAAGAACTAAAGCAAAAACAACCTTAAAGAAGTGAAGAAGCCAAACACCACAACAGGAAAATTCAGAGCAAAACTGCAGAGTTGGAGGAATTGTTTGGTCTCTAAGAAAGACTGAGGAGTATGAATCTGAGTGTGCATGCATATCTAGGAGCTCACTCTGGAGCTACCGGGAGATGAGAGGACAGGGAACACAGGGAAGGATGTCAGAAGATGGTGCGTGAGAACCAGGTTCCTCAGAGAGACCTGGATCTCAGCATTGGGGAGAGGGTAGGAGTGTAGGACTTCCCAAAACTATCCCAAAGAGACATCAATTTTCCTGTGATTTATCCATCTATGTGCCAGGCTCCCTGCAGCAACAACTCCCTGGCTCTTCCAGCTTCCAATGTGTCAACGGAACTCAAGATCAGGATATGTCACAGGAGTTCCCAGAACACACTTCTTGCCACATGGAGGTGAAGCTGAGAAGGGTGGGCAGGCTCTGGGTGTCTCATGCCAATGTGTGCATATTTTGCCTCTTAGACATGGCAGTGTGAGGCTGAAGAAGAGACTCCTGTGGCCCTTGGTACATTCCACTCTTAGGCATCTTGCTTGTTCCTGTCTAACGATGACTCTTGGCTTTACAAAGTCAGTTTGTATCTGAGGCCAGCTCCTCTGCTACCCTCTTTCTTGAGTACTGAGTTTTAACCCCTGGGTTCAGGCTGTCTAACCTAAGCTCCCAGGGAAGCTGAGGAGACATCGGTAGGAGGAAAGGCGTTCAGCCTACAAGCAGTTGTCTTCATGGTATCTGAGAAGGTCAGCTTCCATAGACATTTATGTTTTATTAGGTGACTGTAGTCCAGAGTGGTCTACAGGATTCATAAAGGCTACAATGGCTTGGATGAGAATGGCCCCATAGGCTCATATATTTGAACGGCTGGGTCCCAATTAGTGGAACTGTTTCAGAAGGATTAGGGTCTTTTGTTGGAGGAAGTATGTCACTAGGGGGAAGGCTTGAAGGTTTCAAAATCCGAAGACATTCCCAGTTCTCTCTCTTCCTCTCTCCCTCTCTCCCTCTGTTCCTTTCTCCCTCTTTCTGTCTCTTCCTCTCTCTCACTCTGTCCATCTGTTCTTCTCTCCCTCTCTCCTTCTTTCCCTCTCTCTCTCTCTCCTTCCTTCCCTGCTTCTCTCTTGTAAATCAGATGTAAGATCTTAGCTACTGCCCATTAGCAACCGTGACTGCCTATCTGCCATCATTCTTGCTGCCATGATAGTCTCTGGAACTATGAGCCCCAAATCAAATGCCTTCCTTTATAGGTTAAGTTGGTCATAGTGTGTTGTCACAGCAGTAGAAAAGCAACCAAAATAAGGGTTAATCATCAATATATAGTTTGGGCCATTTGCTAGTCTAAGAGGTGAGTGTATGGTATAGGAGGAGTCTCAGGCACATCTTATGTAAGTAGGGTGTTCGTCATCCACTTTATACGGTTAAGATATGTTAGGAACCCTATTTTCAAACCACAGATCTTGCACAGGCTCTGTCCCACCAGCTCATTCCCTATCTCATGAACATTATCATGCTCAAAATGGAGTTGTTGAAAGAGAAGGAATTCCCTTCTGGAGGAGCTTGGTGAGTCCCAAGAGTTTAGAACACATATGTATGGCATTTGTGTCTTGCTAGTCGCTATACCTGGACTTCTGCATCTGTGAACTAGGTTGTGCTGGTTAGTTGTGTGTGTTTCAATTTGACACAAATTAGAGTCATGTAGCAATAGGGAACCTCAACTGAAAATGACACCAGAATGCTCTGTGGGGCATTTTCTTGATTAATTATTGACATGGGAGGGCCCAGCCCTCTGTGGATGGTGGTTCTGGGTTATATAAGAAAACAAACTGAGTGAGTCATGGAGAACAAGCCAGTGAGCCCCACTTTTCTGTGGTCTCTGCTTCATTTCCTGTCTCCAGCTTCCTGTGTAAGCTTCCACCCTGACATCCCCTGGCTGATGGACTATAAATAACATATAAGCCAAAGAAACCTTTTCCTCTGAAACTTGCTTTGGTCATGTTGTTTAGCATAGCAACAGAAACTTGACTAGGACATGATAGAGTGTAGGATGCCATAGGGAATCTGAGGATGAAATGAGCTGTTTTGTGGCAAGTCTTGGTCACAGAATAATAGTATGGAAATTTAGATTTGAGAGAATGGGGATCTGGGGAGAAGTGGGACCCAGTAAGCTGAGGACCTGACCATAGTCTACCACTTAAAAGCTTTGTGGCCTAAGATGAGTGGTTTAGCTCCTCAAAATTTGAATTTTTCATTGGTCAGATAGAGATTATTAGTATCTGTGAGAATGAAATGAGACAAGAATCCAAACTAGGGATCATAGTGTTTGTACACCATGATTTGAGAGCAAACACTATGTCCTTGAGTTTGTAGTAAAGTGTCTTGTAAGGCTTTGGCTTCACATGAGAGACAGTGACACTATGGTGACACATCGCCATTTACAGGGTAGGTATGGAGAAGTGAGATGCTGTGAAGGGGTAGAGGAGTGTGTGCCAGAAGACAGAAGAACTAAGATAGTCAATAAAGCCATCTTTATTGTTATGAGAACCCTAAGTTTCAAAGGCCAGGAAGAAAATTTTCCATTTTTCTAGGGAAGAAGGATAAAGAAATAGATAACCAGGAACTAAAAGAGTCTGACGGTTCTTATTTCCTTAACTCTAATGAGAGTTCCTAGAATATAGACATATGGGAGTGGAAGGGAGAAAGAGAATGTTGTTAGCTAAGGGCCCTTGTCCTGGCATCCCAGCTGTGATGAGCATCCAAAGGTCTGGATCACACCAGCATGGGTGGGTCCCTCTCAAGTGTGAACCTTCGGGTTTCACAGCTACACTGGTGTCAGAAATAAGGCACTGCATGGTTCCTGGCTGAGTGTGAGCAGTCGGCTGGTCATTACCATGGAACTGTGGTTAAAAGGAATACTACTCAACTACCAACACCATGGGAGCTGGCTTTGAGCCAGTTCTTCACGTATTTTTATTGTCCTTTAGAAGAGAGGGTATATGTGCACATACACTCCCTATACCTAGACTTATCTTTTTCTGCCTCTTCCCACTGGGCCTTTGGTTTGGAAAAGGGAACCATTTTGTGATAAGAAAGCTGGAGGCTGGCTAGTTCCCTCATCACGCAGGGACCTCTGGCAGGCGTCTGTAGTCGCTTTGAAATTGGTACATTCTTTCCCTCCACCTCATTCTTGAGATGAACCCTGTGAACAAATGCATCTCTCCATCTTAGGGATAGAAAAACCCACAGCCTAGAGGTGCAGCCATGGACTTCTGACCTGGAAAGCAGGTTTTTCCGACCCCATGGGTCCTTCCTCACCGCATTCTCCCTCATGGCGTTTCTGCTCTAACCAGCTGGCTATTGCAGTTCCAAAGCTCTCAACCACGTTTCCCTGTTGCTGGGGGTCCAGGCTTCTTTAAGACCATAAATAATACATAAATTAGTATGTTGAGCTGATTCCCACACTTTTTTCCACAGGCTTTCGGTTCTTCCTGAGATCGATACAGCTTAAAAGAAAAGGAAAAGCCAGCTCAGCTGGTGTGCAGATCCCAGCCTGGCTGAGGGGCTGTAGACAGCCCACCTTCCTGGGGTGTGAGCCATGCCTGACAGCTCAGCTTGCTTGTCCCTAATGAGCTGGGATGTGGAGGGATGTGGTTGTGCATTCGAAATCCAGCAAGCACAGAGTAAGTGGTCTGGATTCACATCACTGATGAAACCCCGTTAGAAAGACATTTCTTTCAGGCCCATGCAAGCAAGGATGGGAGGTGTGTGAGAACCTGTTCTGTCCTATGTTGTTCTGGATGTCAGCCTTGCCAGGGTTTCCCAGCATCAGAGATGAAGCCATGCAGAGAGAACAAAAGAGAAACAACCCCAAGGACAGGACCTGAATCAGAACAAGATGCAAGAGAATCTCCATCCTTGGCTCAACTCTACACCCCACAGAAACAGTCTGCTAAGCACTCAGCTTTGGACCCAGGGCTTGCCGGTTCAGCAGAGTGAAGGGACCATCAGTGTAGCCCCATGTAGGCATTTCAAGGACTTTTTGCATATTCAGGATTCTTATGCAAGTTTCTTTTGCACACTTGGGCATAGAGTCTCCAGTGCCTATACATAACTTACTCCGACTTTCAGCCATTTGTCATCTTTCCTTTCATTTCCTTTCCTTTCCTTTCTTTTCCTTTCCTTTCCTTTCCTTTCCTTTCCTTCCCTTTCCTTTCCTTTCCTTTCCTTTTCTTCTCTTCCCTTCCTTCCCACCTCTTCTCTCTCATTCTTCTTTTATTTTTTGGAGTATGAAACTGCAGCCTTTGTCGGGATATGTAGATAAAAGATCTCACAGGGATAAGAGCTAGAGAGAACTTTAACAAGGAGAGCTTAGACGGTTTTCAAAGCCCCTCTGCAGTGCCCAGAGTGGGTCAGAGCTGGTGGGGTGTGAGGTGACACACATGTCACTGGGCTGCAGTGCACGCTCAGGCCTCGCTCTGAGCTGGGCAACTGGGGGGCTGTTTGAACAGACCAAAGAAAAATATCAAAAGGCAGATTGGAGTCAGGCAGAAAATGAATAGCCCATGATCTCCAAGGGAGATTACAGATGTAATGACAAAGTAGTGAAGGTTTTTAAAGGGACTGTTATTCTAAGAAAGGTAATTTTGTTCAACTTTTTTTTTTTAGTGGAAAAGAGGATGAAGAGATCTGCACTGGCTTAATCATCACTGTCAGATAAAAGATAAATCTTTCATTAGGAAACATTTCTTTGCATGCCCTTTTGACATTGAAGAATATATTTGATGTAAGGATATGGGGATTTATCAAAACTATAATATGCTAAAATAAACAAAGCCACAATGTCATGTTTTATTAGAGAACAGCAGCCATAAAAACGTGGAAAAGAACTTTTGAGATTTATAGTGTGTCTCTGTATAGAAGCTTTGCTCTATTTAATAAAATTTTAAGAGCTACACTTTGCTGACAGTTTACAAAGTCAGCAAACCTAGCTGGTAAAACAAAAGAAGCTGCCTTGACCCCACACTAGTCAGGTCTGTACCTCAGTGGCCAAAAACAGCCACAGAAACAACTTAAAGGGAGGAGTGCTGTGATTTTTGGCAGGAGTATGTGGCAAGGTTCCTAATGGAAGTCAGTGTGCAGATGTGGTACATCTGTGCTGGGTCACCTCCTCTCACCTTCTTTCTTCCCCCCTTTCCTTAGCCTATGGGATAGTGCTGCCTGTTTAGCCTATGGAATCTCACCCCTCCCCCCAGTTACTTCTCTCTGAAAACTCCCTCAGAGATGTGCATTATTGGAGTGTCTGTGTACTTCTAAATCCAAACAAGTTTATGAAATGAATCATCGATATTGTCCCCAAAGAATTGGGTGTGGCTTTTCTGTACACATCCCAAGCTTGCAGAGTTTAGATCTCTTGCAACACTGCACTGTTGCTCATATAGGCTCTTACTCCATTTTCACACACCACCTAGACACCCAGAGATTCCAGCTGCTTCTCATTCCGAGTCAGGGGCAGGGATAAGAGGAACCCTTACCATGAAGAGATTCTCAGGGAGGCCACTTGCTGCGTGTCCTTCTGGGACTTGGTGTTTCTGCTGTCTTCCTATCTTTGCCACCACAGCCCTAGGCCTCACTTTTTATGACTCCAACACCTCCTCGAAGCAGAGCCACTGTAGATCTCTGGGACCAAGCCTTTAACTCATCAGCCTTTGGAGGACACATCCAAATCATGGTATCCTAGCAATAAGGCTTGGGAGAGTCCTGGAGCGAACTCTGAGGGACAGATCCTATTAATGGAATATGTAACATACTTATAGTTTATGACCTGGTGAACCACACAGATGTTTCAATGGCAGATTTCTGGAATGGGGACTTCTCTTATGCCAGCCTCACCTGATACTTTCCATTACTTAGGTGGCCATTATTGAAAGCCTCATTTGATATTCTGCAGGTAGAACTCTAAGTCACTAAGGAGACAGGCTGTGTTCCAAATTATTTGTATCTAGAAAACATACACATCACATGATCGTATTATTTGCTATTCTGGCTTGAGTCATAGAAACACTGACAATAAACCTGATCATCCAAGTTAACAGTGAAGATGGTCCTTCAGAAAAAGAGATCTTTTCCTAAATTCAAACTCTTAACAATATATTTTATTTTGCACAACTTTTTCACATAACCATAGCCACAAGTTGTTTTCACTTAGGAAACCTTATTAAAGTGAGCCACATGGCATGTGGTACTTGATCTGGCATTCAAGGCTGGACTGCTTTCTCTTGTTCTGAAGTCTCCTTGTTAGCACACAAGGCAATAGACACTCTTGCAGCTGAAGGGAGGTTAGCTCTCCCCAGCCCTCCTCTAAGGGAATTATGCTTGAAGAGCTGCTTAGAGTATACTTGGCAGGTGCTTACCATACCTCCAGTAGATGCTCCGAGTCTCCAGCACACATCCCTAGTTAGGGGTTTCAGAGATATTCAGAAGCATGGTGTTCTCTGGTGCTTGTTGCTTTGGAATGAGCACAGCCCTAAGTAGAGAACCCTGGGAGAACTCACTGGGCTTAGGCTGAAGAGGAGGAAAGATTGGTAACTAACTAATCAAGAGTTTACTACAAGCCTGACTTATGCCAAAGTGAGCTGAGGAATGAACTACAGTTTCCCCTTTACTCTATTTTCTGTGTGTCTTCATCAGTTTCTTTCCATAAAATCCAGGTATCCTGCTCTTAGGGTCCAGGAGAGGCAACACTGAAGATAGAACTAGGAGGGTAAAGTTAGAGAAAGCAGAGCCAAATGAGAACTTTCCCAAAGTATTTTGGGAAATCACTTTGGTGTTTGAGAGTGTAGAAGAAAAAGCTAAATCAAATTACTACCCAGGATGCTGATTTCCTACCCAGAAGATAGGAGTTGGGAAATGCCCCTTTATTACAGAACTGTGCCATTTTGCATAGGAGAAAGTCTCAGAAAATGCCAAAACCAACCATGTCATTGAAAGCACAAAACTAACTGGAATGCCAAGGGGCAAAGTGTTCCACACTGCAGCGCCCAATGGGTTGTGTTACACTGGGAACAGATAGTGTGGAACACTTAACAATAAATTGGAGTCTTGCTGAGCCGAGGGAATGTACCTCCTTAAGAGTGTGACATGGTCACAGGTCCGATAGGCAAAGATACTGTTGAGAACTGGTTCAGAGCTGAGATGACAAGACAATCATGTGTCCTACCAGGATGGGCTCAAGTGAGGCTCTTCCCCAAAGCGATTTTTGAGAAGCCCCCTGGTGTCTGAAGGAGTGAAGGGAAGATAGAAAAGAGACAGAGAAAGCTAGAAGTGGGTTCAAGGACACCCTCACAAGCACAGGTTGATTCTGTTCCACAGAGAATGTGCCCTTCAGATCTATACATCACTGAGAAAGACATCAGAAGTTTCCACAAACAAACCTGGGAGGCTAAAGACCCAGAAATCTAAGTGAAGTGTTGAGTTCTTTGTCAGACCCTTGAATAGGAGCTGTTTTCAGGTCTCAGTGGTGAGGGGGATGGTGGGAGTGGGCATGGCACTGGCATTTCCCTGAACCAATGAGCCACCTCCCCTTCGTCACAGGCATTCTTCACACTATAGCCTAGAAGGGTGCTTGGCAGAGTCAGTTTAACCTTACCATTGACAGAAAGCTCATAGATAGGCCTTCAAATGATGAGCCTAAAATATACCCCAGTAGAAGTTAGTCAGACATAAAGAAAACCAAAAACTGAAATTGTGGCATTTTCTCAAAAAATGGGTGCAACTGGAGATAAACAGAACACAGAAAATAACATTCTCTCTCTCTCTCTCTCTCTCTCTCTCTCTCTCTCTCTCTCTCTCTCTCTCTCTCTCTCTCTCCCTGTCTCTCTCCCCCTCTGTCTCTCTCTGTCTGTCTGTCTCTCTTAGTCTGTCTCTCTCTGTCTGTCTCTCTGTCTCTGTCTCTCTCTCCCATGGGCTCTGGGTTGTATATTTGTGTGTCTGTGATGTGAAGGCAGACTGAGTGATCCTTGAGTAATAGAAACTGCTTCCTCAGCCACAGACTGTTCTCTAGTTCTGAAGAGTTACATTATTGCACATTATATATTATTGTATATTATATATTGTCATTCAAATGTCCAAAGAGAACCGTGATTCAGCTTCCTCCTGCACTCTTGCTCCAGCTCTTTCTTTTTACTGTCTAGGCTTCAGGTCATTTGTGGTTGAGCATCAAACACACCTTTGTACTCTGTCCTGCTTGGCTAGATGGCTTCTGGTTGTCACTAAGAGCTTGCTTCTCTTTGCTAAGATAGCTGCCACACAGGGTACTCCTATGCATGCTGCTGAATTTTCTCATCTTTTGGAATTATCTTTCGTACAATCTAGCTGTCGTGTGCCTAGCTATAACTGATGGCTACCTAATGAATAGGGCTTTGTCTGGGTGAGAAGATTCTGGCCTGGGCAGGCAGCTTATTACCAATAAATGTATACAAACCAGGTTGGAAAAGCCTTGTCTGTCTTCTTTGGGGATCAGCCTTGAACCTATCTTGTGGGATGTTCCATTTCCTCCTTTTGTCCTAAGTCATATCCCTTTGGGCTCTAGGGTCACAGCACATAATTAAATTGTGTCCCCCAAAAGAGTAGATAAATGTACACTCTGTCTCTATAACACATCTGTCTGTCTGTCCACCTACCCCTTTCTTCATCCACACATGTAATCTTCATAGGAGAGTTGAGACAGGCAAGGTAAAGCTTAGCTCAGCAAACGTATTCCTTGACAACTATTATATCTTTTATTTAATTGAAAATTTATTTACCTTATACAGTGCTTAAAGGGCAAGAGAGTTTGTATCTATCACAGAAGGGATGCAGATTTTTGAAAATGCCAAAAGGCCCTGGCTTAGGGCTTACGTGGAAGATTAGGACTGCCCTCACATTTTCTGATCTCTGCTTCTTCTGAGATGGATGGAGCTATTTTCCTCTTGCTGTTCATGACTTACAGTTCACTGCTTCTGAAGAATAAGGTTTTTCTTAGCCTACTCTATAGATGAGTTTCTGAGACCTACACCTCCTGGTCTATGGCTCACTGAGGGCTGGGGCTCAGTGAGGCAAGTGAGCTTAGCCTCAGGAACCAGCATTACATTGTTGAACTGTTTTCTGTCTGCTCTCAGCCATTTGTGGTTTCAATGAATATAGTCCCCGCAGGCTCACAGAGAGGGGCAGTATTAGGAGGTGTGGCCTTGCTGGGGTAGGTGAGGCCTTATTGGAGAAAGTGGTCACTGCAGGGGAGGGGGTGTGGGCTTTGAGGTCTTAGATGCTCAAGTCACTCCCAGTGTGGTACTCTCTTCCTGTTATCTGCAGATTCTGAAGTAGAACTCTCAGCTCCCTCTCCATCACTGTGTCTGCCTGCATGTTGCCATGTTTCCTACCATGATGATGACAGACTAAACCTCTGAACTAAGCCAGCTCCAATTAAACATTTTTCTTCTGAAGAGTTGCCATGGTCATGGTGTATTTTCACAGCAGTGAACCCCTAAGAAACTACCTGAGATGGCCCCAAGCTCTGCTCGTGAGCCTACAAATGCCCAGAATCTTGGACTACCCTCAAACCTTGCCAAAACGAGTCTAAGCAAAAGAAGGCAGATAACTCACCCCATTCTGTGCCATGGTGCTGATGTTCCAGGGGATGGCAAGCAGTCAGTAGTGATGACTCTTATGATAGGCAAGGAACCCATGGATGGTAAGCAAGGAGCCCTTACGGCCCCGTAGCCTTCTGTCTCATGCAGACTCTAGATACATGTAGTTCTGCCTGAGTGTTCTCACACACCCTAAGTTTGCTGTGTTTTCTCAGGTCAAGTTGACTGTGAGATTTGTCTCACTTTAGAGAAACATTCTTCTTTTAGCTTTGCTTGCTCATGCTACACACCCAACATTTGGAAGTATGATTTATTAGTAGCCAGAAAAACAGAGTCAAGTGCAGCCCAGCTGAAATCTAGGTTCATAGTAAGGTACTCAGGTAATACTTGCTGAACTGATAGCAGGACTAGTATTTCCCAAATAGCCTTGTTGAATTCTGCAAATGACTTTCATGGAGGGAAGCCATGCTTCTCTGTACTAGCAGTACTCAGCCTATGGGTTGCAAGCCCTTTGTGGAGGTTGCCTAAGACCATTGGAAAACATAAATATTTACATTACAGTTCATAACAGCAGCAAAACTAGTTATGAAGTGGCAATGACAATAATTTTTTGATTGGGGTCCCCACACATGGGAGGCTGTATTCAGAGTCCGCATTAGGAAGGTGGAGAAGTACTGCTGTAGAGGAAGAGTGGCGAGCTTTTGTTTGCTTGGTTTAAAAATCTACGTGGGGACCACAGAGAAGGTGGAGAGTGCAGTGTGGATAAACAGGTCCGAAGGCTGAGGAGAACCTAGCATGCTTCGTATGTCCATGTGTGTTGGAGTCTGCCCACTACTGTGTGGGGTCGGGTGTTGAGCTGTCGGGAAGCACTGAGACACCACTGGGGGTGGGAGTGGGTGGGAAAGCTAGTTTGAGATGTGGGAAAGGTGGAGCTAGCTTGGGGGTTCTTGGATATGTGACAAGGTCGGGGCTGTGGGGTTCTCTGACTCTTGGACATCCAGATGCCACTGGGAATCTCAGAAGAGCCAAGAATGGAGCCAGGAGCCTGTGGGCTGGGGACATCATCTAGCCTGGGGCTTGGGGGAAAGGGGATCGGATGGCTTGTCTCAGTGACCATTGCCCTTAGCTTGTCAAAGGCAGGCTGCGAGCAGAGATGCCTTCTGTGGGAGATTTAGCTGCTGCTCTGTAGGCGAAGACCCTTTGCATGCTCCCCATGGCGGGGTTAGATGAAAGAGACAGTCCATGGTTCTAATTGCTTATTGACTGTTCATGACAGAAAATGGATGCATACCTAACCATACCCACTTCTCAGGGCAGCATGGAGATTAAATACCTTTTGCAGAAAGGAATGTCTGGGAAGGGAAGCTGATTGGCTAAACCCTCAGGGTCTCTAGGTACCTCATTAGCATGGAGAACTCTGTTGTACATGACCACCATTTTCCTAATGTGGGGAGTGTGGCTTGTGTTCCAAACCAGGAATCTGGAACTGCTCTTCTTTACCAAACTTCCTGGGCTGGTTTTACCATCTCACATACCCACAGACAGCAGATAGCAGAGAGCAGGTCTCAGAGAAGGGGTGGACTGCCTCAGATTTCATAAGGGAGAGGGGCCAGGCACATAAAGCTCAGTTAAAAAGGAAAATGTTCTTTGTTCCATGTTTAGAATTTAATTTTTTTACTAGTATTGAAGTTTTCTTTTTCTTTCTTTTTTTATTGGATATTCTCTGTATTTACATTTAAGATGTTATACCCTTTCCTCCAATCCCTTCTCCCCTCCCCCTCCCATTGCCTCCATGAAGGTGCTCCTTCTCCCAACCACCCTCTCCCACCTCAAGGCAACTGGGAAAATGAGCCTTGATGGCCCTCTCCTCCCATTGTGTTCCTCTTTCTCCACATCCTCACAGCATCTGCTGTCACCTGAGTTTTTGATCTTAGCCATTCTAACTGGTGTGAGGTGGAATCTCAGGGTTGTTTTGATTTGCATTTCCCTGATGACTAGGGATGTCGAGCATTTCTTTAGGGGCTTCTCAACTATTCGATATCCCTCAGTTGAGAATTCTTTGTTTAGCTCTGTACCTCATTTTTAATAGGATTATTTAATTCTCTAGAGTATAACTTCTTGAGTTTTTTGTATATATTGGATATTAGCCCTCTATCAGATGTAGGATTGGTAAAGATATTTCCCAATCTCTTGGTTGCCATTTTGTCCTTTTTACAGTGTCTTTTGCCTTACAGAAACTTTGCAATTTCATGAGCTCTCATTTGTCGATTCTTGATCTTAGAGCATAAGCCGTTGGTGTTCTGTTCAGGAAAATTTCCCCTGTGCCTACGTGTTCTAAGCTCTTCCCCACTTTCTGTTCTACTTATTTCAGTGTACCTGGTTTTACGTGGAGGTTTTTGATCCACTTAGACTTGAGCTTTGTACAAGGAGATAAGAAAGGATTGATTTGCATTCTTCTGCATGCTGACTGCCAGTTGAACCAGCAACATTTGTTGAAGAGGCTGTCTTTTTTTCCATTGAATGTTTTTAGCTCCTTTGTCCAAGGAAAAGTGACCATAGGTGTGTGGGTTCATTTCTGGGTCTTTGATTCTGTTCCACTGATCTACCTGCCTGTCTCTGTACCAGTACTGTGCAGTTTTTATCACAGATGATCAGTAATGCAGCTTGAGGTCAGAGATGGTGATTCCTACAAAAGTTCTTTTATTGTTGAGAATAGTTTTTGATATCCTGGGTTTTATTATTCAAAATGAATTTGAAAATAGCTCTTTCTTACTCTATGAAGAATTGAGCTGAAATTTTGATGGGGATTGCATTGAATCTGTAGATTGCCCTAGGCAAGATGGCCATTTTTACTATGTTGATCCTTCCAATCCGTAAGCATAGAAGATTTTTCCACCTTCTGAAGTCTTCTTCAATTTTCTTCTTCAGAGACTAGAAGTTCTGATTCAGACCCTTCAGTTGCTTGGTTAGGGTCACCCCAAGGTATTTTATACTTTTTGTGACTATTGTGAAGGGTGTTGATTTTCTAATTTCTTTCTCAGCATGTCTATCCTTTAGTAGAGGAAGGCTACTGATTTGTTCAAGTTAATTTTATATCCAGCCACTTTGCTGAAGTTGTTTATCAGCTGTAGAAGTTCTCTGGTGGAATTTTTGGGGTCATTTAAGTATACTATCTTATCATTTGCAAATAGTGATATTTTGACTTCTTCCTTTCAAATTTATATCCCTTTGATTTCTTTTTGCTGTCTGATTGTTCTGGTTAGTACTTTCAGTAATATATTGAATATGTAGGGTGAGAGAATACAGCCTTGTTTATTCCCTGATTTTAGTGGGATTGCTTCAAGTTTTTCACCATTTAGTTTGATGTTGGCTACTGGTTTTCTGCATATTGCTTTTACTATGTTTAGTTATCAGCCTTGAATTCCTGATCTTTCCAATACTTTTAACTTGAAGGGGTGTTGAATTTTGTCAAATGCTTTCTCAGCATCTAGTGAGATGATTATGTGGTTTTTTTTTATTTGAGTTTGTTTATATAGTGGATTACATTGATGGATTCCATATATTGAACCATCTTTGCATCTCTGGAATGAAGCCTGCTTGATCATGGTGAATGATCATTTTGATGTGTTTTTGGATTTGGTTTGCAAGAATTTTATTGAATATTTTTGCATCAATGTTTATGAGTACAATTGGTCTAAAGTTCTCTTTCTTTGTAGGGTCTTTGTGTGGTTTAGGTATGAGTGTAATTGTGGCTTCGAAGAATGAGTTGGGTAGTGTTCTCTCAGTGTCTATCTTTTGGAGTTATTTGGAGAGTATTGGTATTAGGTTTTCTATGATGGTCTGACAGAATTCTCCATTAAACCTATCGGGTCCTGAGCCTTTTTGGTTGGGAGGTTTTTGATGACGGCTTCTATTTTGTTCGGGGTTATGGGACTGTTTAGATGGTTTACCTGATTCTGATTTAACTTTGGTACCTAGTATCTGTCTAGAAAATTGTCCATTCCTCTAGATTTTCCAGTTTTGTTGAGTATAGGCTTTGGTAGTAGGATTTGATGACTTTTTGAATTTCCTCAGTTTCTCTTATTATGTCTCCCCTTTCATTTCTGATTTTGTTAATTTGGATACTCTCTCTGTGCCTTCTAGTTAGTCTGGCTAAGGGTTTATTGATTTTGTTGATTTTCTCAAAGTACCAGGTCCTGGTTTTGTTGATTCTTTGTATAGTTCTTTTTGTTTTTACTTGGTTGATTTCAGTTCTGAGCTTGATTATTTCCTCCCGTCTTCTCCTCTTGGGTGTATCTGCTTCTTTTTGTTCTAGAGTTTCCAAGTGTACTGTCATCCTGTTAGTGTATGCTCTCTCCAGTTTCTTTATAGTGGCCCTCAGATCTATAAGTTTTTCTCTTAGCACTGCTTTTATTGTATCTCATACATTTGGGTATGTTTTGCCTTCATTTTCATTAAATTCTAAGAAGTCTTTGATTTCTTTATTTCTTCCTTGACCAAGCTACTGTTGATTAGAGCATTTTTTTTTTTTTTTTTTTTTAGTACAGAATAGAGTTTATTCAGGTCATGGGAGAGTTAAGAGGGTAGTAGAGGGAGGGGGGGAATAGAGGAGTAGAGGCCGGCCATGAGCACGTGGAGAGAGAGGGGGGAAGGGAAGGGGAAGAGGAGGGGTAGGGTTGGGAGAGCAAGAGATCCAGGAGGCAAGAGAGGCCAAGAGAGAGAGCTGATTAGAGCATTCTTGAGTTTCCATGTACATGTGGGCTTCTTGTTGACTTTTTTTATTGAAGACCACCCTTAGTCCATATTGATATGATAGGATGTATGAATTTTTTTTTCTGTGTTCTTATATATGTTAAGGCCTGTTTTGTGACCTATTATATGGTCAATTTTGGAGAAGGTGCAGTGAAGTGCTGAGATGAAGGTATATTCTTTTGTTTTAGGATGAAATGTTCTTGTAGATGTCTGTTAAATTCATTTGGTTCACAACTTCTGTTAGTTTCATTGTGTCTCTGCTCAGTTTCTCCTTCCATGATCTGTCCATTGAAGATCATGGGTGTTGAAGTCTCCCACTATTATTGTGTGTGGTACAATATATGCTTTGATCTTTAACAGAGTTTCTTTTATGAATGTGTGTGCCCTTGTATTTGGAGCATAGATATTCAGGATTGAGAGTTCATCTTGATAGATCTTTTCTTTGATGAATTAATTGTGTCCTTCCTTATCTTTTTTGATCACTTTTGGTTGAAAATCTATTTTATTTGATATTAGAATGGCTACTCCAGCTTGTTTCTTGTGACCATTTGCTTAACAAGTTTGTTCCCAACCTTTTACTCTGAGGTAGTGCCTGTCTTTGTTCCTGTAGGCAGCAAAATGCTTGATCCTGTTTACGTATCCAGTCTGATAGTCTATTGGAGAATTGAGTCCATTGATGTTAAGAGATATTACGTAACAATGATTGTTGTTTACTGTTATTTTTGTTTTTAGAGATAGAATTATGTTTGGGTGTTTTTCTTCTTTTTGGTTTGTTGCAAGAATATTATTTTCTTGCTTTTCCTGGGGTGAAGTTTCTCTCTTTGTGGTGGAGTTTTCTATCTATTACCTTTGTAGGGCTGGATTTGTGGAAATATATTGTGTAAATTTGGTCTTGTCATTGAATATCTTGGCTTCTCCATCTATGGTAATTGAATGTTTTGCTGGATATAGTAACCTGGGCTGGCTTTTGTGTTCTCTTAGAGTCTGTATGACATCAGTCCAGGGCCTTCTAGCTTTCATAGTCTCTGTTGGGAAGTCTGGTGTAATTCTAATTGGTCTTCCTTTCTATGTTACCTGTCATTTTTTTCCTTACTGCTTTTAGTATTCTTTCTTTGTTTTGTACATTTGTTGTTTTGACTATTATATGTCTGGAAGAATTTCTTTTCTGGTCCAATCGATTTGGGGTTTTGTAGGTTTCTTGTATGTTCATTGTCTCTCTCTCTCTCTCTCTCTCTCTCTCTCTCTCTCTCTCTCTCTCTTCCTCTCTCTCTGTCTCTTTTTTAAGAACTTCCCTAATATCTTTATTTTATTCAACACTGTGTCTCATGTTTTTTTTTCAATTTTATTGGATATTCTCTGTGGTTACATTTTAAATGTTATACCCTCCCCCACAACTCCCCTCCCTCCTCCCCCTCAACTTGCTTCCATGGAGGTGCTCCCTCTTCCAATCACTTTCTCCACATCAATGCCTTGGATATTGATGTTGTCTTTCTTCCCATGAGGGTGCAAACCCTTCAGTTCTTTCAGTTGTTTCTATAGCTCTTTCATTGGGGTCCCCGTATTTAGTCTAATGTTTAGCTGCAAGTATCCACATATGTATCTATATGACTCTGGAAGAGCCTCTGAAGAGACATCTATGTCTGGTTCATGCCAGTAAACACTTTTGGCGTCAGCAATAGTGCTGTATATGGGGTGTATATGGGGTTTGATGGCTGTATATCGGGTGATTCTCCAGGTGAGACAGTCGGTAAGCTCTTTCTTTAGGTTAAGGAAGTTTTCTTCTATAATTTTCTCAAAAATATTTACAGGGCCTATTAGTTGTTATTCTTCGGTCTCTTCTATACCTCTTATTCTTAGTTTTGATCTTCTCATATATTCTGGATTTACTGGATGTTTTAGGTTAAAAACTTTTCGATTTTTGCATTTTTTCCGACTGTTGTGTCAATGTTTTCTAGTGTGTCTTCTGACCCTGAGATTGTCTCTTCTATCTCTTGTATTCTGTTGGTGATGCTTGCATCTTTGACTCCTGATGTCTTTCCTAGGTTTTCCAATTTCAGGGTTGTTTCCTTATGTGATTTCTTTATTATTTCTGTTTTTAATTAACCTGGTTGTGCTTTTCTGTAGCTCTTTAAATGATGTTTGTGTTTCCTCTTTAAGGGCTTCGGCTTGTTTGTGTGTGTACTCTCTTGGCTTTCCTGTACATTTTAAAATGTGTTATCTATGCACTTCTTGAGGACCTTCATCATCATCATGAAGTATGATTTAAGTCTAAATCTTGTTGTTCTGGTGAGTTGGGATATCCACTACTTGCTGTGGTGGGAAAACTGGGTTCTTATTTTGCCAGGTTGTCTTGGTTTCCATTTCTTAGATTCTTGGGTTTGCCTTTTGCCATATTGTTATCTATGATGAGAGGTGATCTTGTTGTCTCTGACTGGAGGTTGTCTCTTCTGTGGGTCTTTGGGCCTGTGGGCTCAGGAGGAAGAATGTTCCTGGTGTTCAGCTCTCTGGGTAGGCTGTAAGTTCTGATGGAAGTGGACTGGCTCTGGACTTAGTCCTGAACAGTCAGTCCCTAGGCACTGCCGAGCTACCTTCACACTGAGAGTTCAGGGAGGTCTCTCCTCAGAGAGTCAGTGAAGACGGAGTGTGGACTCAGCTCCTGCAGCTCCTCCAGGTGCCCAGCAATCTTAGGGCAGGCTGCCAGTCCTGGTGAAACTGGGCCGGCTCTGGCCTTGTGCTCGGAGTGTCTTTAGAATTCTTTAAAGTGTAATATTTTATTCATTCTTTGAGAATTTCATGCAATTTTAAAGAATTATGTTCACACCACACTCTTTCTTTCAATTCCTTCGACTCCACCCCTGCTCCTTTTGACATCTCCAACTCTACAGAGTCTTAATGGCTTATCCTTATGGCTTAATGGATAAAATATTTGCCAACAAGTGAACAGACTGGAATTTAGATTCCCAGCACCACATAAAGCAGGGCAGGTGTGTCAGCCCAGCACGATGCGGGGTGGAGAGAGTTGTCAGAGATGGGAATTTCAGGGAAAGTTGGCTAGCCAAATTATATATATATATATATATATATATATATATATATATAGAGAGAGAGAGAGAGAGAGAGAGAGAGAGTACTACAAAAATCAAGACTACAGTAATAGATCATTAAATAGCTACCCTTCTAAATGTAGGTCTTATGGGACTATGCAGGCCACACATCCATGAAGCTAGTCTCTAGAGAAAGGTATTGCCTATCGCTAGTCCTTATTCGGAGGATGATTTGGAAGGTTTCACATCAGCTACTTCCCGATTCAGTCTTTCTTTCGCCCATAGCCAATTAGCATCCTGTCTGCTTGCTGTGCATCAGGGTTTCTGGACTCTGGGACTCCACTGATTTGAGTGGCAGCATACTTTGGGTTTGACTTCCACACCATTTGTTTCCCAGAGGCTCTGAGCTCAGCCTAGCAAACAGCCTCTTCTTAATTGGTCCTCTGCCTAAACCACATCTCCTCTGCTCGAAGGAACTGGGCTGATCATGCAGAAACCTAGAAGACGTGCTTTCTTCTCACCCCAAAGACGTAGCTAGGGTAGTTCCTCAGTCAGCTAGCTACCTGCTTCCTCCTTCAGTTTCTCCCTGACCTCCCTCAGTCTTCAAGGCCAGTGCCCTCAAACAAGAGGCTGCATAATTCTTTTACCTCTCCAACAAAGCGGAGGGATGTTCATGGATGCACGAAGAGACAGTTTTAAATGATCCCATCCCGTTGGCCCTCCACCTGTGCGAGGCTGCAGGGGTACAGGTTAGCGAAGGCTCAGGTCTTCACTGTCTGTAGAAGAGACCTTACTCCATGCTTGATCTGATCCCCGTTGGGAATGTGCATGGAGTTGGAAGGGGACATCTGGCTGGCCCTGTAGAAGTCACATAAAGAAAACCTCATTGTTCTCCCCTCAATTTCAAAAGCAAGGCTCCTCTGCTTGCTTTGCAGTGCTTAACAGGAACAGTGTGTACGCCGTGGCAGGTAATGTCATCCAGGAGTCTCTGCTTGGAAGATGTTGCTGTCTCAGGCCCAGCAGCCTGGACACTTTATTAGGTTGCCTTCTTTCCCTGATCTTCTGTTTCCCGGCATTCTTAGCATCTCCTGAGATCTTATGTTTGCCAGCTCAGCCTTGTTTGAGCCTTCCTCTTATTTTCCGTGAGCTGGGATTCAGTGAGTGGCTTTGCACAGCGTAGAATCTAGCTCAGCTCAACTCCTTTCCCACTGGCTTCTGATGGAGAATAAATTGAGAGAGACCTGATGAGGAAGTCTTCCCATTTGGGGACAAGGGGGTTGCTTTGGCAAATCTCTTTTTGAAGCTACTACCTCCAGAATATTCAACAGGACATATTTTTTACATAAGCAACGTGGAGAACTGATTGTATGGGCAGGCTGGGCCAGAGGGATTTTCCCTTTGGAATCACAATTTAAAACCGAGGTACAGAGAACACTACTGTTAACTGGAGCTTCCATTTGGAAGCTCCTATTCTCTGGAGTCCTGTGTGAGCAGTTTAGGGCCTCATGCTGCCCACTCATCTCTGTGCCTGTACTTAGCAACAGCAGAAGAAGGGGGGAAACCCTCTCTTTTGATGTTTATTTGAGTATGGAAGCCATAGTTCACTTGCCGAAGAGAATAAAATCAAAGATCTCAAAAGTGTTTCTTGTGCTTTGTGTTTGAGCATGAGGGTGTGCTTGCATGCATATTTGGGTATTAATACGTGTATGCAGTGTGTGCAGTCAACACTCAAGGTGTGTTAGAGACGTGAACATCAAGCTAAAAATAAAAATGAGGGCATTTCCTAAAGAATCTTTCTTCCTTTCTTCTCAAAAGCTCTGCCTTTCAGCTGAATCCCACCTTTTTTTTTTTTTTTTTTTTTTTTTTTTAATCCTGGTGCAGAGTAAGTGCAGGATCATGCGCACTGTGATGCTGTGAGGTTACCGCTCAATATATAATTGTAGCTGAAAGACATAAGGATGATCTGATTTCAAGATCGGGGAGAAGAGACAAACAAGCCGAAATGTGATATCACAGCTTACTGGTAATGTTTGAATGGAGAAAGAATCCGAGTTGTGGGACTTGGTGCTCACACAGTGCTGCAGAACACAGACATCTCCTCAGGCCATTAAGAAAAACTCTGTGGAATGTGTGCCGGTATAAGGAGGGTGAAGAAAAGGTTGTATAAGACCAGCCTGTGATTGCAGCCCACAGAGACCCCGATAAAAAACCGAATAGCTGGAAGAGCAAATCGCGCTCATTTTTCAGTCATTGTGCAGGATTTTGAAATTAAGCCCAGCAGGGTGACTAGACCTGCCTGTGCTCCAAGTGAGGTGGGCTTTGAGCTGGGAACATTTATATTTCAAGCTCTGGGGCTCTGTGGCTGTCTAGCTGCAGAGGACTTGCAGGGCTGTCTGGCTCTGTTAGCCTTACTGCAGGCAGGAGGGAGCAGCTTTGCCTTTGGTCAGGGAAGGGAAGGGGTGAGGTGCTTAGCAATTAAATTCGCTTTGTGTTGGACAGAAGGCAAGGGGACCTCAGGCAGGCAGATTTTTGTTTATATTCTATTCTGCACTAAACTATGGGGTGGTTTACATTGTCCAAGGTAAAGGTCATAATTTCAGGAAGCCTTTTAAGTTTCTAATTCCATTCGAATTTACTCATTTCTAAAATGATAGAGATTTTTAAGATGCCTTCTTTCCAGTGAAAATTGGTAGTGAGGTTGACAATTGTTTGTCATCAAAATGAGACTTGAAAATCCTTTACCTCACTGTCTTTGCAGACAGGGACAATGCCTGTTGTACAACAGTCTTCCCACCTAACCCTCTGTAGTAAGGTGAATGCTTGCAGAAGGGATGCTGAAATCCTAAAGAGCTGCAGCACATCATTTTCTGTCTGCTTTCTAAAATACAGGTACGTCCCACTTAACATCAGTAATCTCCTAAAAATCAGATGTTATTCGCGATAGTGGTTACTGAAGCCCACGTCTTATTATTATAAATGGGAAGAATTGCAGTGTGTTACATATCCCCAAATCCCTAAGCAATTTTTGACAACACAGCTGAAACATAGTAAAAATGTCTACATGTGACTGAAAGACTGGGACATTAGGATGCGAAATGCCTAAAACATCTCTCTCGATTCTCAGCTATTGACACAGCTAGCAAATGATTGCCCCATGTCTTCCAAAATCCCCCTCTTCTCCAGTGTCATTGATTTTTTTCTCTCCTAGGCTCTCCTCTCTTCTGCAAGATTTTCTTCCATATTTTTTTCACTTGTATAATACTAAATAAAAATCAGGGCAATTTACTTACAACTCTGAACATTTGTTTGGAGCAGGTAGAGAAAGGCTCACTCGGAACCTGAAATCCTACCAAGTGAATCTGGAAAGCAACTTAGGTCGTTCCTGCCCGTGCTGTTTATTAAAAATCATGCAAAAAGTTGTTGGGAAGGTGGCTTAGTTGGAAAGTGCTTGGCTTGCAAGCATGAAGACCTGAGTGCAGATTCCCAGTGCTCATGGAGAAAACTGAGCATGGTAGCATGGGACTGTGGTGCTAGTTTTGGGGAGGTGGAGTCTGGTGGATTCCTGAAGCTTACTCACTGGCCATTCAGTCTACAGGTGATGAACTCCACATTTAGTGAGGTGTCCTGTCTTAGAAAAATAAAGTGGAGAGTAATTGAGGAAGATACCTAATATTGATCTCTGGCTCACCACACACACACACACACACACACACACACACACACACACACCACACTTCAGAAATTGGTCCTAGGAGTGTAGTGTTGTTGTGATGGACCTGACCATGTTAGTTAGTATCTTTATCTTAATTGTGAAAGTGAGACTTTGAACTGGAAAAGCCATTGACTGCTCAGAGCTAATGGGCTTTTCTGTGGAAGCTTAGAAGATAATAATGTTAAAAGAAATGCAGACAGGAGGTCTAGCTTGAAGTTTCAGAGAGAAACAAAGACTATCAGCTTAATTTGTTGGTATTTTAGGTTAAAAATATCTGTGGTTGTTGGTCAGCTGGGCTGAAGAATCAGCTATAATTGATAATAAATCGGTATTATTGATGAGAAATAATCTGTCAATAGGAATATGTATTCTCAAGGTCAGTATACAGAAGCTGTGGTCCAAGGGGGACAAGGCTGTATCTCAAGCTGGTAGCTGAACTTGGCAATACATAAGAGTTTTTTTTTTTTTTTTTTTTTTTTTTTTTTCACATGCTATTGGTTTTGAAGGCATGAGAGATACAAGATTAAGGAGTAGTAGAGAGAGGCTGATACCTATCCCTGTGTGTCAGGGTTAGAGTCTCTGAAGGGATGCCAGGAAAGACTAATGGTAAAGATACAGACAGAGTTCAATGAGAACACCAGGAGTTTGGAGATACCAGAGCCATGGTACAGCATGCAAGGATAGCAAGGTGTGCAGTGGGGTTGGCTTTAGCCTGTGAGGGAAATTATGCATGCTGTGGATGATGCAGCCATGAAGGGCAGCCTGCTCAGCTCTTCTGGAACCCAGAAGATCATGACTGAGCCCCAGATTCCTGCCACTGAGCTGCAGATCACTCATTTACTTTACTGGATTTTGCTTTTGATCTAATTGTTTATGTGATCTGATTCTTCCCTGTTGAAATAAGATGTATTTAACTTGACTTTGGTTTTACAAGAGTCCACAGATGAGATACTTTAAAATCTTTATAGAAACTGAACTTTTAAAGTGTTAGAATTGTTAAAGACTTCAGGACTTTTTAATGTTATGCTGTATTTTATAGTAACATGAGATCTTAGGAATCATCAGAAAAAAAGAAAAGGTTATGTTTAACAGTGATATATTTGTGTGTCTAGTTGACACGAGATGGTAGTTTTTATATTTTTACCTCAGAAGAAGAATCCTCAACTGGAGAACTGCCTTGCTCAGATTGGCTTGTGGCCATGTCTATGAGAGATTGTCTTGGTTGATGATGTATGAGGGAACTGCCCACTGTGTGTGGAACTATCTGTTGGCTGTGTGGTCTGTCTAAGAAAGGTAACTGGGGTGAGCCAGCCCCAGAGGGTTTGAGAGTGGGAGAGCTGGCCCAGCCCCTCACAGACACAGCACTTGGGAGAGTAGGCAAGCCCTGCACCTTGACTGGGCAGCACAGTGGGGCTGACTCTTGAGATATGAGGGCAGGCGAGCTGGCCCTAGGAGCAGGAACACTAACCCTGCCTCCTGCTGATGCTGGCATTGGGTGGCCTAACTTGAGAAGCATTGAAGATCTTGCCCTGGTGGTGAGGATAAGAGAGAGTACACAGGCTGACCAGCTCAGCTACCACCCAGACCTCTAAGTTGGCTTATCCCAAAATCTATGTCATCTGTGAGTGGTTGGGATGCATGAAAGGGCCAGTCCTGCTGATCCAAAGCTGTAGGGTCTCCATGACACAGGGTAACAACAGGAGAACTGGGAGGAGTTCCTATGGGGATCGATATTGATGTTGTCACAGAAACCAGAGATCTTAAACTAGACTAGTGACTCATTCGCAAAGAACATTTGCAAGAGATGTATGGACAGAGGGATATATTGTGAGCCACACTGTGACATACTACAGCTTTATTATTTGTTTGTTTGTTTTTGTTGTGTGTGTGTGTTTTATTTTGCTGCGAGGTTGCAAAGGTGAAAGGCAGATATGAGGGGACGGGAAGATGAGTGGGACTGGGCTGCATGAGGTGAAACTCACAAAGAATTAATAAAAAGTAAAAACAAGAAAAAAGAAGAAGAAAAGAAAGGTGACTGGGCCTGAGCCAGTGAGGACCCAGTAAACCTCCCCCCCATGGCTTCTGCTTTAGCTCCTGTGTGAGTTCCCGATTGGACATCATTCCGTGATGGATGTGACTTGGAAGTGTAAGCTGAAATAAACTCTTTCTTCTCCTAAGTTACTTTGGATCAGATATTTTATTGCAGCAACAGAAAGCAAACTTTAACACACACACACACACATCATGCATTGATTTGGGGGGCTGTAAATATAATTTATTTTTTCTGAAACTCACAAATAGCCTGAAAAAATACAACAGTATAGCCAGTACCTTTCTCTTTCCTGAATCTCTATCTTTCCTTTCTTCCTTTCCTTTTCTTTCTGTTCCTTCCCTCCCCTGTTTCTGCCTTTAAAGTAAAAGAGTTCAGGAAATCTGGGGGTGATCTGTGTTGGGTGGTCAGACTTTGTTACCATAACATGAAGATTATTCTGAATTGAAGGTATTTGAGACTCAGCCTTTGTTTGATTCCTGTATCTGCCTAAAGCAGAGGCTCCTAAATGAAGTCCCCTGCTTAAGTTCCCAGTAAGAGAGCTTCTTGTACCAGTGGAAGAACAACACCTTTCACCAGAGAAGAGAAGATGGTAATGTATTCACAAACAGATCACTGAAACGCTAAATTGAGAAGAATCAGTTGCTGTGATTATGGGAACCATGACGTCTCATGATCTGGAAGATGGGGAGCTAAGGAGCTGCTGATATAGCTTCCACTTGTCTCCAAAGTCTGGGAACCAGGATAATGGTGGTATAAGTTCTAGAACAAACTTGATGGCCTGAAATCTTCAGTGCTGATGGTGTAAGTCTGAGGGCAAGAAATAAGTGTTCAGCCAGGCAGAGTGCAAATTGTCTACCCCTCTGCTGTGTTCCTTTATATTGTCAGCCAATCACTGTGTCTTTCTAAGATGGTCAGTAGATACCAGTTTCCTGAACCCCACTGCGTTCTTGTCTTGCTCTTTCCAATCATGAAATGGGCAGACAGCAAAGGGTGTATAAATGAGAGAAACTTAATTAACTCTGGATTAATAACTTTAAAAAGGAAAAAATAGGTCACCAGGCAGGAGTGACAAATGCAACAATGAGATTTGAATTCGCAGTAGCAGCAGGATGCTAAGTGAGAGCTGTTAGCGAGTGTTACATCTCAGAGAAGTGTTACAGCCCTTGCAGGTCTCAGAGCAGCAAGTCTGGACATCTGGCGTTGCAAAACTCTGAAGCAGTGGGGCTTGGAGCCTGGGGGACAGCTACAGCAATCGATTCCCATTCCCGTTTGTAGCTGCTTGTGGGGTCTTGGAGGCTGGGGTAGGAATGAGCCCCCTTTGCCTACAGTTGCTGGCTCAGTACTGCAGGAGAGCCTGTGTGAGTTCCCGTAGCCTCTGCTGAGTCTTGACCGCACTTTTCCTTTTCAGAGGACTGCTCTGATGAGGGTGTCTCTGGAGTGCATCTGCTCACATATAGAGCCAGGTGGGCCCTGATTGGTTGAATGTGTGTGCATGCAAACAAGGAATAAAGTTGGACCAACCAGAGAAGAAGGGGAAGAACACCAAGTCTGAAAGTCTCCAATCAGGTCAACAGGATCTGCTTCGCAGCAGTGTGGTTACTCTGGTCTGTACCCTATTTCCCTGCCTCATTTGCACCTGAGGGATTTCCATGTCTGTTTTATTCAACTTCAGGTCCTATTTATTCTTTTTTTACTCACCAAGTTTCATTAGTGCATGAGGCATGGGGAACTAACTGCCAGGCACCACGCTCCTGACATTGTTAAGAGATCCTCAGCTGGGAATGGGGCCTTGGGAGCTTCCACCCAGTGCGTGTTGGCATTTTCATTTGGTTTGGTTTTGTGCAGATCTCTCACTGTCCACTTTGTTCTTCACTGCTGCTTCTCTGATAGCTGATATCTTGGCTGTGGACCATCAAACGGCAGCACAGTCCACAACAGTGGTTCATTGCTCTCGGGGTGTGAGCTCCCAGTGGTCAGAATGCTCCTCTCAAGGGTCTCTTCTACCCTTATCACTTCTTCATCTAAGAAGATCGATTTGTTTTGGCTCACTCCACTGATTTGGTGTGGTTTGAGTATCCCCACCAAAATTCATCCTTAAATGTAATCTTTGTATTGTGCTAAGATGTGAGATCAGGTGGGACTCTTAAGAGCCAATTAGGCTATAAGAACTCTAACTTTGTGAAAGGATTTATTAATTTAAGTGGTAATGATTTATCTTAAGGATTGGTTTGTTACAGAGCCAGCTTAGCTCTGTTTCTGTGTGTATCCCTCTTAGCTTATGAGCCCTTCATGACTCTGGGACTTCAGAGAGAGTTGTCAGTTGCAAAAGGACTCTTTTATCTCTGTTTCTGTGTGCATCCCTCTAACCTTATGACCCCTTCATGACTCTGGGGACTTCAGAGAGAGTTGTCAGCTGCAAAAGGACCCTTACTAGGATGTGGCTGCTCGATCAGGAACTTCCTAAACTTTAAGACCATGATTGGAATTAGTTGTATTCCCTTATAAACTGCTCAGTCTCAGGTGCTGTGTTATAGCCTCAGAGACTACAATAAGTTCAAATGTTCACCTCATCTTCAAAGACGCAGCCAGGAATAATGCTTAACCAACTATCTGGCCACACATTGACCCACTCAAGCTCACAAATTAAATGAGCCATTTTATTTACCTATCAGTTGTCTCTCCAATGTAATCCTTAGTCTTTTTCCACTACCTATTGTCTCTTGAGAGCCTGACCTCTGCCCCTTGTGAAGATGCTGTGTAAGCATCAGATTCTAACTGCTTTCTTGGGATACATCATTTTTTTTGTAGATTCTAGGGGATGTGAATAAGTGTTGTCTTTTCTTTTGCCAGTTTATTTCCTACCTCCCTCATTAATGAACATAAAGGGGTTGAGAATGCATTTCCTTACCGACAACATAAAATGTTCTATGATGAAAGTTAAAGTCAGAGTTAACTTTGTAGAGTGTGGTACTAAGATTTTATGGATTTGGAATTGACATGGTGGCAGGGAACAAAGAAATGATGGACACACATGCAGAAAATCTGGGATTAGGTGGACCATGGGCTCTAATGGAATTGTGTGAGGAGGGACCTAGAAGTTCAGAAGGTGGGTTTGCTAATTTCTAGTGGCAGGTATGAGGTGAAATGTGGGGTGGGGTGTCTCTGTTGTGAAGGATTTGGGGTTGTAGTTGTCTAGGAGGAGGATGCTGTGGTTGATGCATTTTGTTTAAAAGTAACCTATTCCTCAGGTTGTACTTAGGCCAGGGGAAGGCCTTCCCATCCCGATGAGTCTGAAGCATCTTTGGGATCCTTGACATGGCTGTGTTTATGTCAATGATGCGTATCAATTCAGGGTTTTATGTGCTTCCCCACAGTGTGTGTCTTATTTTCAAACTTACAAAACCTCCATGTGAACAGGGCACACCCCTCTCTGATGTTTTCATGCATGGTGATTCTGACATGGTCTACTTTTGAGTTCTTTAAGTCTCAAGAACTGACCCAATTGAAACCATGATCTCAAGTCAGCCTGGGTAGTTGGAAGATCTCCCTTCATGGGTAGTGGTTTCTGGCTGACCCTCTAACTCAGTAGTCTACTGAAAATGCTCCAAAGTCTTTGCTCACTAAGTTAAAACATTGTATTATTCATTATCAAATGTAGCTACATAACAAAAGTAACACACTGTGTGTGTAGTACATGTGTGTGTAGTACTTGTGTGCACTCACTCATGCAGACACATGTGGGGGTTGGAGGTCAAGTTCAGGTGTCTTCCTCTGTCACATCTCCACTGTAGTTTTTTTATTGTGTCGATTTTTTTGTTATATTACTTTTTCTTTATTTTGGGGATTATAATGATGAAATCATTTTACCATTCCCTCCCCCCTTCAAACTGTCTCATATACCCTTCCTTGTTCTCTTTCAAATTCATAACCTCTTTTCCAATAATTTCTGTTACATGTATCTATGAATAAGCATATGTATTCCTAAATATGACCTTCTTAGTTTGTGTCATGTTACTTGTATGCACATTTTCAGGACTGGCCATTTAGTACTGGCTATTTTTCTACATTAGCATGTGCATATACATGCACATATAGTCCATGTTCTCTCATCACACACATATATGCATACCTCGTCACATTCCACACATACAGCCCACCCCCACCATATACCATACATACCATACACACACACACACAAAGCACACACTCCACATTTTCCTACCACACGCACATGTGCACATACACGTATATGTTCCACATATACATACCATACCGTACCCCCCACAACCTATGCATATCCTCCATAGCACACATATAAATCACATTTTTCTTTTATTAGGTTTTCTTATCTATACATATATATGATAATGTGTAATTTATAAACTATGCAATGAGAATTAACGACGACTAACAATAAAACAGGAGAGTTCTCAGATATTGAAATAGTTATGTGAAGGTGGTTTCTCTCTCAAAATCTCCTTGTTTTATAGTCAGCCTTTGTGTGATAGTTTGAGAGGGTAGGTGTCCTCTGTCACAGGATGAAGTGTGGTGAGTGTGTATTGTGACTCAGTGTTAGGCTATCACATAAAGCTTACTCGAACATGAACACTAAGATTCCATGGCAGTTGATTTGGTAATGAGTGGGTAGCAAAGAGCACATAGACACCTGGGGACAGAGATGACTCATGCTCTGGATAGGACAGAACAGGATACTGCAAGACCTTACAAAGATCCTAAGAACAGTGTATCATTTGTAACTTTTTAAATTGTTTCTAGAATGTTTCACTCAGTATTGTGGAGCCATGGTTGTCCCTATGGGCAACTGAAATCCCTGAAAGAGACCCACTAGGGAGGTGGCGACTGTATCTTCTTTTGGATGTTTTGGTCAAAAAAGAGACCCTAACACTATCATAGTGTAGCTTTGCCTAAGACAGGCAAACTACCAAGAATTCAGCCTTGCCCAGCCCACATTTCGTGAGGCCAGAAACAGGCCTTGCACAGTTCTTGGCATGAAGCAGTGTGTTGCACAAAGGCACATGTATTGAGCAAGTAAGTAAATGACTGGATTTCACTGAGTGCTGGGTATTTATTATTACAGATGACCGATTGTGATGTGATCATCTTAGTTTAGTGTTCAGTGGCCCCTGGGCTGACTGCTGCCATCACTTCTAACCCACCACTGCCTGCCGGAGAGTCTACCAGCTGGGTCACAGGGGCACCCTCCCTTTTTTATGTCCATGTGGGATTCAATTTTTCTTTTCCATGTCTTGGAGCCTGCAAGGAAGCAAGGTGAGAGCGAGAAATTACTGCTTTGTGTAATCTGCCACACGGTTTGATGTCACAGTAAGGTTTTTTCTTTCAAAACTCATTTGCCAGGATTCAGACACAGATGATCAAATGCAGGGACAAAAAAAAGGACTCATTTATGGGGAAGCAAGAGGTGAGCACAGGGCCTTGGGGGGTAACAATCTTCTCATGTTAACCAAGAGAGACAGGACTCCAGTGAAGTCTTCCAGAACTCAGTTACCAAGAGCTGTTGGGGTGCTGGGAAATTAACCTCTTTATACCTGGTGTTTGTCGATTGAACTTTACACTCAAAAGAAGCAGGCCGTTGGTGGGATTGTAAACTGATACAACCACTCTGGAAATCAGTCTGGAGATTCCTCAGAAAATTGGACATAGTACTACCTGAAGACCCAGTTATTCCACTTCTGGGCATTTACCCCAGAGATGCTCCAACATACAACAAAGACATATATACCACAATGTTCATTGCAGCTTTATTTATAATAGCCAGAAGCTGGAAAGAACCCAGATGTCCTTCAGTAGATGAATGGATACAAAAACTGTGGTACATATACACAATGGAGTACTACTCAGCTATCAGAAACAATGACTTAACGAAATTCTTAAGAAAATGGTTGCATCTAGAGAATATCATCCTGAGTGAGATAACCCAGTCACAAAAGAACAGACATAATATGCAGTCACTGATAATGGGATACTAACCCCAGAAAGCTCTGAACACCCCAGAAACAACTCACATCCCCCTTTCCTTCCTACAGCCCCTCCCAGTTTCTCTCCTTTCCCCTCAAATTAATAGCCTCTTTTCCTATATTATTGTTACATATATACATATGTGTATGTATATGTACCCACAAATACTTAATTACAACCTTAAAATGTATTCATATTGTTTTATGCAAAAATGCTTAAAAATTTATACATTAATTTTTGTTTTTTAAAATAAAGTTTAATAAAAAACAACAACAACAACAACAACAACAAAAAAAAAAAAAAAAAAAAAAAAAGAAGCAGGCCTTAGGGTAAACAAATTCTCTTCCACAACTGGCCATGCAGGGAGGGAGATAAGCCTGATGCTAGCTAGCAAACTGGCTTTTCTAGCAGGCTGGCCTCCCTCTTTAGCACTCTGCCCTTGAGTTTTTATCTTTCTCTCTCTCTCTCTTTTTTTTTTTTTTTAATTTGGAAAAAAGATATCACAAGGACACGGGGAACGACAGCATTGATTGTCTTGATAGTTTGTTGATTAAGTCCAGGAGATGCTGGCATCTGCAAACACAGACCAGTAAATTGCCCCTGCCCTCCAGCACGCTACAATAATTAAGTCTAATACAACAACTAACAGTTAATCTCAGCAGGTACAAAGGCGGCTCCCTTTGTCCGCGTGCAAATCCCAGTCCTATGGGGCTTCAGGTGTTAGTGCTGAGACCTGGAACAGGTTCTTTGAAAAGGAGCCTTTCCTTTCAGGGAAACTGTTCTACATATTATTATTTTAATTTAATTAGAGTTTAAAAAGGTTAACCATGACATTTTAATAGCTTGAGCTCACATTAATATTCTGAGAGCAATGTTTAGCCCAGCCACTTTGTGATTCAAAATGATGTTTTGGTTTTTTTTTTTTTTTTTTTTTTTTCCAGAAAAGGAGTTGGCTTTTAGGACAAGGATTGAAAAATAGCTTTCATGTGATTAAGATGGGTATCTTCCTATTTAGAAAGTTATTGAAATAAAATACATATAAGACATTGAAAAATGTTAAAACCGTAGCTTGGTACAATTGATGTAGGAGGGAGTCTGGGCCGTGAGCGGGTGGAGGTTAGCCTGAAGGTGGCTAATGTCCTTCAGCAATGAGCAAATTAGTGGGCCGTGCTTGTGATGTGCTGTGTGCTGTCAACCCAATGTTTTATTTATTTTCCTGGGAGCTGCTATCCTCATCAGGGAGTTTAGAGAGCAAAGCAACTTGATATTTACTGGTCTGGCAAACTAAGAAGCTGGGCTCACGTTTCTTCTTCTGCTATTGTGGCTAATCTTTTTTCTTTTTGTAAAAACAGCTATTCAATATGCTGATGAATCCCAGGGGAGCAGGAGCCAGCCACGACTTCCTATTGAGAGAGGCAGCACAGAATCATTCATTCTCCAGTGCATGTGGCTGATGCATGCCGAACATTGCTCTAGCTCTAGGGACACAGAGGTGCTAAAGCCCTGGGCCAGTACCACAGTTGGCAGGAGCTTCTCACTCTGAAGAACCTCAGGGAGCAATGGGGATAGAGGATCTGGGACTCCACTGGTTAGAAGACCTTGCTAGGGGAGTTTAGGTGCAGCATTGCTTGAAACTGGTGGCTTTGAGGTGTGGTTTCTAGAATCAACATGAACTGGAACTTGATAGAAGCATTTCTTCTCAGGCCTTACACAAAACTCTGGCAGAAGTCTGTCAGAAGGCAGGTGTATGTGTAAGCAGATGCAGCAGTATTTTAACTATCATTCTAGGTTACTATGTGCACAAAGGTCAAGAATACATTCACTTGTGGCCTTTTGAGAAAGAAGAGGCCACGTTAGTTTCCGTTGGCTAGATCTTTGGGACTGATGGAGTTCAAGGGATGGGGCACCAGGCTGTGTGGCTGGAAATGTCAACTTGGATCAACTTGGAATGATAAAAGGGAGAACATTAATATCTGGTTAAGCTATCTTTGTGTGTGAATGTATTTCTAGCAATGGCAGATATATTGCCAGGCAACAAGGAACCAACTCAAGCTTAAACATAACTTGAATGCATTAAAGTGAAACAGGATGTCTTACTGCTATCTAAGGAGAGCTTGATCACCAGGGCTCACAAGACGTCCCCCCCCCCTCTTTCTTCTTTCTTTTTTTTTTTTTTTACCA
This sequence comes from Micromys minutus, assembly GCF_963924665.1. Taxonomy (NCBI): domain Eukaryota; kingdom Metazoa; phylum Chordata; class Mammalia; order Rodentia; family Muridae; genus Micromys; species Micromys minutus. The sequence continues at coordinate 4,959,826 of NC_137955.1, read as the reverse complement.
CTTTTTATTGGATATATTTATTGAAATATATCTAAATTTCAAATGTTGTCTCCTTTCCCAGATTCTCCTCCATATCCCCTATACCATCCCCACCCCCACCCCATCCACGCTTCTCTGTGGGTGTTCACCCACCTACCCTCTCCCACCACCCTGCCCTGACATTCCCCTACATTGGGCCATCGAGCCTTCACAGGACCAAGGGTTTCTCTATCCATTGATACCCAACAAGGCCATCCTCTGCTACATGTGAAGCAGGAGCCATGGGTCCATCTATTTCTACTCTTTGGATAGTGGTTTAGTTCCTGGGAGCTCTGGTTGGTTGGTATTACTGTTCTTATACGGTGGCAAACTCCTTCAACTCTTTCAATTCTTTCTCCAACTTCTTCATTAAGAACCCTGTTCTTATTTCAGTGGTTGGCTGCAAACATCCATCTCTGTTTTTGTAATGGTCTGGCAAAGACTCTCAGGAGACAGCTATATCAGGCTCCCATCAGCATGCACTTCTTGGCATATATATTTGTGATTGGCTTACCTCACTCAGGATGATAACTTCTAGTTCCATTTCTTTGCCTAAGAATTTCGTTAAGTCATTGCTTTTAATAGCTGAGTAGTACTCCATTGTGTAAATGTACTGCACTAAACTCATCTAGTCCTGGGATTTTGATGATTTGGAGATTTTGATGACTCCTTCTGTTTCTTTAGGGGTTATGGGACTGTTTAGAAGAATTATCTGATTCCGATTTAACATTGGTGCCTAGATATGTCTAGATAATTGTCCATTTTTTCTAGATTTTCCAATTTTGTTGAGTATAAACTTTTGTAGTAGGATCTGATAATTTTTTGAATTTTCTCATCTTCTGTTGTTATGTCTTCTTTTTCATTTCTGATTTTGTTAATTTGAATACTGTCTCTGTGCCCTCTGGTTAAAGGCTAAGTCTGGCAAAGGGTTTATCAATCTTGTCGATTTTCTCAAAGAACCAGCTCCTGGTTTTGTTGATTCTTTGTACAGGTCTTTCTGTTTCTACTTGGTTGATTATTTCCTGCAGTTTACTCTTCTTGGGTGTATCTGTTTCTTTTTGTTCTAGAACTTTTAGGTGTGCTGTCAAGCTTTTAGTGTATGCTCTCTCCATTTTCTTTTTGGAGGTACTCAGAGCTATGAGTTTTCTTTTTAGCATTGCTTTTATTATGTCCCATAAATTTGTGTATGCTGTGTCTTTATTTTCATTAAATTCTAAAAAGTCTGTAATTTATTTCTTTAATTCTTCATTGACCATGTTATTATTGAGTAGAGAGTTCTTCAGCTTTCTCGTGTATATGGCCTTCCTATTGCTTTTGTTGTTATTAAAGACCAGTCTTAGTTTGTGGTGATATGATAGAATGCATCAGATTATTTCAATTTTCTTGTATCTCTTGAGGCCTGTTTTTTGAGCAAGTATATGGTCAGTTTTGGAGAAGGTACCATGAAGTACTGAGAAGAAGCTATACTTTTTGTTTTAGGATGAAATGTTTTTGTTAAATCCATTTGATTCATAATTTTTGTTAGTTTCACCGTGTCTTTGTTTAGTTTCTGTTTCCTTGATCTGTGCATTGAAGAGAGTGGGGTATTGAAGTCTCCCACTATTATTGTGTGTGGTTCAATATATACTTTGAGCTTTAGTAGAGTTTTTTTTATGAATGTGGGTGCTCTTGCATTTGGAGCATAAATGTTCAGGGTGGAGAGTTCATCTGAATAGATTTTTTTTTCCTTTGAGGAGTATAAAGTGTCCTTTCTTATCTTTTTTGTTAACTTTTGGTTAAAAGTAGAATTTATTCGATATTAGAATGGCTACTCCAGCTTGTTTCTTTGAATAATTTGTTTGGAAAATTATTTTCCAGCTTTTTATTGTGAGGTAGTGTCTGTTTTTGTCACTGAAGTGTGTTTCTTATATGCAGCAAAATGTTGGGTCCTTCTTACATATCCAATCTGTTAGTCTATGTCTTTTTATTGATGAATTGACACCATTGACTTTTGAGATTTTAGGGATCAGTGATTGTTGTTTCCTGTTATTTTTGTTGGTAGAGGTGGAATTATGTTTGTGTGGCTGTCTACTTTTGGGTTTATTGCAAGAAGATTACTTTCTTGATTTTTTTTTTCTTAGGGTGTAGTTTCTGTCCTTGTGTCAAAGTTTTCCCTTTATCATCCTTTGTAGGGCTGGATTTCTGGAAAGATAGTGGGTAAATTTTGGTTTTGTCCTGGAATATCTTGGTTTATTCATCTATGTTAATTGAGAGTTTTGCTGGATATAATATCTTGGGCTGGCATTTTTTTGCTCTTAGGATCTGTATGGCATCTGCCCAGGATCTTCTAGCTTTTATAGTCTGTGTTGAGAAGACTGGTGTAATTCTCATAGGTCTGCCTTGATGTGTCACTTGACCATTTTCCCTTACTGCTTTTAATATTCTTTCTTTGTTTTATGCATTTGGTGTTTTGATTATTATGTGACAGGAAGAATTTCTTTTCTGGTCCAATTTATTTGGAGTTCTATAGGCTTCTTGTATGCTTATGGGAATTTCTTTCCTTAGGTAAGAAAAGTTTTCTTCTATAATTTTGTTGAAGATATTTAGTGGCTCTTTAAGTTGGGAATCTTCTTTTTCTTCTAGGGAACCTGTCTCAAGCATTCAGGACACAAAAATCGAAAAGCAGTTTGGAACAGGATTCGTCCAGTTTCTGTCTTCACTCTGTGCTCACCCTGTGCCACAGCTCTCTCCATCAAGACCTGCTGTAAGAGAACTGGTTTCCCAGTCATGCTGACACACAGGCTTTCAGGAGGTCAAGTCACAGTCAGAATCAGGAAGACCAGCTAACACCAGAGATAAGCAGATTTCTAGAGTCAAGTTCAAGAAGATAAGCAAAAGAAACCAAGGACACGTGGCATCATCAGAACCCAGTTCCCCCCATGACAGAAAGTCCTGGATAACCAAAAACACCATAAAAGCAAGATTCTGATTAAAAATCACAACTCATGATGAAGTTAGAGGATTTTAAGAAGGTCATAAATAATTCCCTTAAAGAAATATAGGACAACACTGGCAAACAGGTAGAAGCCCTTAAAGAGGAAATACAAAAATCAACAAAAGAGGTGAAGAAAATGAATAAAAACATCATGTATCTAAAAATGGAAATAGAAACAATAAAGAAATCACAAAGGGAGACAACCCTGAACATAGAAAATCTAGGAAAGAGATCAGGAATCATCACCAAAAGAATACAAGAGATAGAAGACAGAATCTCAGGGGCAAAAAAATACCATTAAAAAAATGACACAACAGTAAAAAAATGCAAAAAGCAAAAAGTTCCTAACCCAAAACATAGAGAAAATGCAGAACACAATGAAAAGATCAACCTATTAGTAAAATTGAATGTTAAAGATCATTTTAAGTATAATCTTTTTACTAGTTCTTTGAGAATTTCACACAATGGAATTTGATCATATTTATTTCTGTTCTTGCCAGTTTATACTTTAAGGTCTTCTCTTATCCCACTTTCCACTTTCTGGGTTTTTAAAAAATAACTTATTGAGTCTAATTCATACCATCCACATTCTCCTGGTGTGGAAAGATGCCCTGGAGCATTCTACCAGGGGGCACATCTTTAAAGAAAGTCAACCCTTTATCTCCTAGAAGCCATCAGTGACCCATAGCTACTCCAGTCAGTGGTGGGGACTGATGAACCCTTTCTTCTTCCATTCTGGAATAAAGAATGCCCTTATCTTGTGTGTGTAATCATAGCTGCTGGGAGTTCATGAATGTAGTGATCCTGTCACATCCAGAAGACATTTCCATTTCCATCTCTGGCAACCTGTGGTCCTTACAGTCTTTCATCTCCTTTTGAGTAATGTTTCTTTAACCTCAAAGAAGGGTGCTATAGACATCTCATTTGTGGATGAACACTGTTCATTTATTTTCTGCACTTTGACTAGTTGTGAGTTTCTGTGTAAATTACCATGCACTACAAAATTTGGCTGATGAGGTCTGAGGGCTGTGCTAGTCTATAATATAGAAATACAGATTTAGAAGGCAGTTTGATTCTGTATCCATTTGAAAGAATAATAGTGGTAGTTTTATTCCTGGGTCCTGTGAGCTCCTAACCATGGGTTCTCAGCCAGATTTACAGTACAGGATTTCCTCTTGTAGAGCAGGCCTTACATCTGATCAGGAATTGGTTGGTCACCCTGTAACCTTTGTATCAGTATTACACTTTTGGGCATGTCTTGCCACACCTGTCATTATTATAGTTTACAGGGCTAACAGCTGGATGACGGCATTTTTCTTTTTCTTCCCAGCTGGTGGACACTCTTCAGGGGAAGTATTCCATACATGGTAATGGGATTTTTATTTGATAACCCATGTTTTCAAGAGGAATCACTCTCCTTATCAACTTACCCTCCTATCCCTCACCCCATTTAAAACTCCCTTATTATCCCAAATTTCCTCCACATGACCTCACAATTATCCCATTTTATTTATTGTGTATCCTACTCCTAAAGGAATTGTTGCCTTTGTTTGCTCAGGAGACACTTTACTTTATACTTCAGGGGTCAAAATAACAGCAACTCCAGCAAATGAAACAAACAAACAAACAAAAACTAGCAAGCTAAAGGAATTATAGTGCTATTGGTGGCTGCATGCTCTCACCAAGAGGAACAATGTCCTTGTCATTGTCTTCACCACTGACTGAAAGTGCTCGGGGTTGACTGAAGAATAGCTGCATCCTATGTCTGCCACTTAAAGGCCTTGCTAGGTCACTGTTTCATACTCCTTGAGTCCATATCTTCTTTTAGATAGTGGGTATGGGTTGTCATACCTATAGAATGTTTTGAAGACCGGGGTAAGTAGTTTGGTTTATGCTTGGTCAACTGCAAAGCCCCAGGGAAATGGAAGGTTTCACTATTGTGATATTGGCATTCCCATCTCTGCTTCCAGGAGGGCACTCAAGGTCAAGACTTTCACTGTTAATCTACAACTGAAAGATCACTGGTCTAGATCAGTTTCTTCATATCACACAAAAGAGATTTGAGTCACTGATGTAAACAGAGAAAAGACACAAGGGGAATCTCAGGCAGTATTTTTATTCCTAGCACCAAGCAGTAAGCTTCACAAATACATAAAGATCTGGCATTTCCTTCTTCACGGATGGTTTGATCTGTCCTGTCCTGTCTTTCCTTCACCATTGCCAAGCACTGAGGTTCATAGAAAGCAAGAGTTGACCCTCACACTTTTTCTGTGGAGCTGGTGTGTTTGTTAGAAGGGCACCCAGTGCCTGTGTCTCCATGTTTGATCTGGGTATTTACTGACTGAAGTTTTAACACTTTCCAAGGCCATGTTTCTGGCAATCCTTGAATTTGATTTTGTCACTGAAGTTATGAGGAAGGTGATGAAACATGAGGTTTTGGAATTTGAAAGGTTAAATGCCTTGTCTGAGACCCCCTGGTTTACTGCCCAGTTCCTTGGCCCCAAGCACAGCACCTTTCCCACAGCGCCCTCTCTTGTCCGCTGCTTTTATTTTCTTATTCGCATAAGGTTGAACTTGGATCAGATTTGATGTGGGAATCAAGATGGATAGTTTCCTTGTATGGCATCTTAACTCACCTTAAAACAGGTTAGAGGCAGGAGTGATATCATGGCAGCAGGTAGGAAACTGAGGCAGGTAGATTCAGAATTTGACACTAGACTGAGCTACAAGGCAAGATGCTGTTTCCATGAAAGCAAGAAAGCAATGAACCAAACAAACAATTCAAGGAAACAATCTCCAAGTAACCCAGAATGCCTTTGATGCTGTGAAATACATCCTCAAGTATAATTAAGATGAGAAAGCCTACATCTAGAAATTTAAAAACTATACTAGAAAGGTCTGGTTGTGGAAAGCCCCGATAACCTTAAAAGTTAGGCAGTGAGTCTGACCAGGGTGTGGGAAGGGGCTGCAGGGCTAGACCGACCCTGCTCTGCTCTGATGGGAGTGTTCCCACAAGTCAATGGAATTACAGCAATGGCTCTAAGGGATAAAAGGATATAACTGAGCCAGATAGAAAAGCTTGCAGAAAATTGAACAAAAGCAGGAGAAGATGAGATTGGCTAAAAAAAGCGGCTCGAGGAACCTGGGTAAGAGGCAGCATGTTCACCTCGCCTGTATCACCAGGGTGGAGGGGGAGAGGGGGTGGAGGGCCAACCTGACACCATTAGGCAATGGCAGCTTCCCTTGCTCTTCTGGGTCCCCCCATATTTATTTGGCTGTGCAGTGGGATGGTAAGCTCACTGATGATCCCCTCCACTGGACTGTGACTCTCAGAGGGCACAGCTGCTGAATTTAGCTTCACTTTCAGCACCTGGCAGGTGGCCCAGGCACCACAGGAATGTGCAAAGTGCTGTCTATTCTGTCACTGTACCCTGATAAGGTTTTCAAGCCATTGAGACATTTAAAACACAGATTAGAAAAATGACAATCCTGTAATGTATATAATGAATTTTGGTTATTTTTACCTCCTCTGTTGCAATCTTCCATCTTCCTTTCTCTACCCAATGATTCTTACTGTCAACAATCCTGAAACCTACTTAGGTCACCCCCCCTCACACCTTTATTGAATCTAAGTAGGGTTGCTTGCATGGGCATGGGTGGGAACTTATTTGCTGGAGCATGAGCAACTTATTAGTGGCATTACTGAAGAGGCTTTAATACCCTCTCCCCCAGCCACAATTAACTGTCCATCAGGAGGGTGGAGACTCATGAGTCCCTCACCAATGCATAATGAAATAATGGTGGACTTAGTGTTTTATAGGGTGTGTTCAGCCAATCATAGTTCCTGAATGCAGTGGTCATGTAATATTTAGAAGATACTGTTTGGCAGCACTTCCTCCTCATCCTCTGTTATTTACATTTTTTCTGTCTTATCTTCTGCAGCACTCCCTGAACCTTAGGCATGGGTTTGATACAGATGTGTAGGGGCAGTTTTGATGCTAAGGTCCTGTTCCCCAATCGGTTCTTGATTTGTCAGTAAAGAAAATCACAGGCTAATTGCTAGGCGGAAGGGATAGGTGGACATCTGCGTCCCTGGAGGCAAACAGAGAGACACAAGGGAAAAGGGACGGAGTTCATGATGCATCTGATGAAGAAAAGTTAACCAGCTAATATAGGATCTCATAACAGAGTGGCAGCACAGGCCACTCCTATAGGCAGGTGGTCAGGGGCATTTAGCAGGGGCTAAATATGACAGATACTAAAGTTAGGGCAGGTGGAGGAGGTGCAGATAAGAAATCAATAAGGGCACACTTTTCCAGGTGGGAGATAGTAGTGCCCAGCAATTGTGCCAAGAAAACAAGTTGAAAACAAAAAAAACTATGTGTGTGTGTCTTTTGTCCAAGGACTCAAGGGACTTGGGTGGGGGACTGGTAGCTCAGCCGATCATGAAGCAAAGGTGGGTAGAGAAAAACTACAGGCAACACAGATGTGCTGTTGAGGACTGGGCCCTCAACCATCTCGTATTCTCTACACTGGCCAGTGTGAGATCGACGCTAACTTGCATTCTGTGTGAAATTGAGCTCTAGTGAAGGCCGAGAGCAGCAGTTATAGGTGTGCATTCAGAGGGCAGTTTGATGACATGCCCATTTAGCAACACTACCATATTAGATCACCCCTATGGCCTTTGACCTTGCCATCACAGGCTCGTAACAAAGTCTGCTATATCAGTTCCATCCTGTGGACAGGCCTCAGGTCCAATCAGAAAACAATTGGTTACTCAAAATAGTCATGTTACTATTGTACTGGTGGGCATATCTTGCCAGGCAGCAGTTGTTGTGGCTCATAGATTCCAAACCTGAGTAAGACTATTGATCAGTTTTCTCCCTTCTTGGCCTTTATAGTACCTTCTAGAATTTTGAAAGTCAAGCTGTAAGGGAACCTCTAGTTTAGTGTCAGCTTGATTTCTCCATGTTCACTGACCAAAATTAATACCTCTAAAATATTTATTTATTGTGCATGTGTGTGTATGTTTGTATGTATGTGTGTGTGTATATGTGTATAAGTATGTGTATGTATGTGTGTATACATAAGTATGTGTGTATAAGTATGTGTGTGTGTGTGTGTGTGTGTGTGTGTGTGTGTGTGAGTCTGTGTGCTACTGAAGTTTAGATGTCAGAGATAACTTGTGGGAGTCAGTTCTCTCCTTCCACTATGTGAGTTTCTGGGATGGAACACAAGTCATCAGGTTTCCTAACAAGTACATTTACCTATTTACCTGTTGAGCCATCTCACTAGCTTGGTCTTTTAATGTACTTTGATAACTTTATATTACATTACCCCTAAGATTAGAAAGCCAAAGGATGGTCTGACTTGAGGAATGACAAATTAGAAACTCAGAGTTATTGAATGACTGGTTTGGATCCTTACAGTCAGCAAGGGAAGGAGAATGCAAATTTGTCTTCTGATCCTTCCAACTGAACCAACACCCACTTCATGCATCGCATCTCCAGGAGGAGAAAAGGGGATTTTGGAAGTTGTTGGGTTGCTTCACTATATGAGAGCAAAACCAAAACCATTGCCGTGGCTTTCACATATGAGAACATAGGTACCTTTCTTCTTGTGTCTGCCTTATTTTATCTTGCACAGGTAAATACTACTCAGTTATGGTATTTGTGGTCTCAGACTGGACTGGATGTTTTCAAGCATGGTCTATTCTGTGAATTGAAAGAGCACACACAAAGGCAAAGCAGCAAAGAGACAGTGCAGGTCATGCAGCAAGAGAGCAACTTCCTGAGCTGGAGTACCTGGAAACCTTAATTATTGTTTGGGGGCTTTCTTTTATGGGGTTTGGGATCAGGAGGGGCTGGTTACTAAAGGGTGTAGTGAGGGTAGTTCTTGATATTGATTGATAGGCTTGGGTTTTGCAAGTTTTTAATTTGATATACATGTCCTTTCCTGTGATGTATCTGATTTTAAGTATAAGCATGCCCAATCATGCAGACACATAAGATAGCTAATTAAGAAAATTTTCTCTAAAAATTTACTCAGAGGCCTTACTGTGCAAGTACGCAACACTCATTCAGGCTAGATGAGCCCTCTACCTTTAGGTCCCGTAACATGTCTCATGACAGTTTTGAATGCAAAGCAACCACAAAAAAGGAGAGTTTGCAAAGGGCTTCTAAGGGAGGAACCATCTATTGCATTATTTGGAACAGAATGTACTTGAAAGTATGTTGGGGGTTGTCAGTGCTTCAGTGCATTGTTAGAAAAGGAATGAGAGTATAGCTCAAGTGGAGTCCTGGGTTGCTAACTATTTCTATGCTTGTCTGTCTCACTGGTGCTCACTTCTGGTTTTCATTTGCATGGAATAACTTTTTCCACCTTTTATTTTCAGGCCATGTGCACCATTACTAGTGAGTTTCTATAGGCAATGTATTGTTGGATCTATTCTATTATCCATTTAAGCAAACTGAATTTTTTAATTAGATAATGTAGTTTTTAATATTTATTATTATTGGCAGGTAATGACTTATTCTGGAAATTTATTACATTTAAAAAACTTTTTGATTATTCAATTTTTTTTCCTCTTCTTCATCTGTGGTTTGGTGTTTTCCTGCTTTATTCTTTTCTTTTGTGTATCTATTTCTTTAGTAAAACTTGTGTTCTCAGATTTTATTACTGTAGTCATCTTTGTTTAGCTTCTCTTCAGCTTCTTTGATAGGCTAATTGGGTAGTGATGAGTTCTCCTGGTTCAGAAGATATCCCTCTTTCTCTCTCCTTAATCTCTGAATACCAACCTTCAGGAGTAGTATTCTCTTTCAGGGATTGGAATACATATTTCCATTTCTACCTGAGCTCTTAAGGTTTCAGCTAAGAAATGAACTATTAGTTCATGAAGTGTCCCTTCTTTTGCTGTTTTTGAAATTCCTTGTCTCTTAACATCAATGGCTTCCCTATAATAAACTGTGGTGAGATTTTTATTTTCTGATTATGCCTATATATAGTTTTATACTTGTACATGAGTATTCATATCTTTCCAAAGATCAGAAATGTTCTTAACTATTAGATCATTGACAGAGTTTTAATATATGTCCACCTCTTTCTTTTCTTCCTTCAGATATACTCAAAAGACATCCATTTAGTGGTGCCCAAAGACATCAAGGTCTCTCTTCTTTCTCTCTCCCTTCCTCTTGTCTCCCCTTTTCTGGTTCCTTCCTCTGTCTTTTCTTCCTTTTCTCCTTTTCCTTCTGCTCTTTTCTCCTTCCCCATTCTTCCTTTAACTTTCTCTTTTTCAAGTGGGATATTTTAGAATACTTCAAGTCCAAATTCTCTTCTATCTTCTCTAGATTCTCATTGTGGACTATGACTATATATATATATATATATATATTTTAACAACTTTATTGTACAAAACAAAGATACATGTACAGATTTTAAACATTTTTTGCTTAAAATTATACATTTTTGTCAGTACTTTTTTTCAGATTTTAACATAATTTTTACATAAAACTATATGAATATATTTTTTAGTCAGTACTTGATTTTTTTCAAGGTTTGATAGTATGCCTTGAAAACTTAATAGTTACAATGAGCTAAAGTACATGTAAATCAAAATGTAACATGGAAATAGTTAAAGTTTCTTGTTTTGTAAATATTTTTTTTTGTTTTGTTTTTTTTTTCTTTATTTCTTGGACTTCATACAGTCTGTGAGTTGTTTCTGGGGGAGTGTAAGCCTCTGGGGTTAGCATCCCACTATCAGTGACTGCATATTATGTCTGTTCTTTTGTGACTGGGTTATCTCACTCAGGATGATATTCTCTAGATGCAGCCATTTTCTTAAGAATTTGGTTAAGTCATTGTTTCTGGTGGCTGAGTAGTATTCCATTGTGTATATGTACCACAATTTTTGTATCTATTCATCTACTGAAGGACATCTGGGTTCCTTCCAGCTTCTGGCTATTATAAATAGAGCCGCTATGAACATTGTGGTGCATATATCTTTGTTGTGTATTAAAGTGTCTCTGGGGTATATGCCCAGAAATGGAATAGCTGGGTCTTCAGGTAGTACTATATCCAATTTTCTGAGGTATCGCCAGACAGATTTCCAGAGTGGTTGTATTAGCTTGCAACCCCACCAACAGTGGAGAAGTGTTCCTCTTTCTCCACAGCCTCGCCAACATCTGCTGTCATCTGAGTTTTGGATCTTGGCCAATCTGACTGGTGTGAGGTGGAATCTCAGGGTTGTTTTGATTTGCATTTCCCTGATGGCTAAGGATGTGGAGCACTTCCTCAGATGTTTCTCGGCCATTCGGTGTTCCTCAACTGAAAACGTTTTGTTTAGCCCTTGAAAATATGGAACGCTTCACGAATTTGCGTGTCATCCTTGCGCAGGGGCCATGCTAATCTTCTCTGTATCGTTCCAAGTTTAGTATATGTGCTGCCGAAGCGAGCACATGACTATATATTTTTAATGTATCTTATTATACTTTTCATTTCAAGATTTATGTTTGATTCTTTTTCACCATTTAAATATTTTTATTTTTTATTTGTGTCATTCATTGTTTTGTTTCAATTATCTATTTATTTCTTGTATTTTATTGAAATTATTTTGTTAATTCTTTTTCAGGCATTTTGTAGATATAGTTTTTTTGGGGGAGATCTATTATTCAAATTATGTTCTTTTAACTGCAATATGTTGCTCTTTTGATATTTCTTGTGTCCTTTGAGGTTTGTACATCCAATGAACCAATGATCTCTATCACTTTTATGGGGTGTCGGGTTCATAGTAAGTGACTTTATTCTGAGAGAGTGTTTTAGGGTGTTAGTTTGGTAGGCAATGTTGACTTTCATTCTAGCTGGGTGCTGAAGTGTAATTTTATAGGTTTTGAGGCTGTGATTAATGACTTTAGGCTATGTCATAGTTGAGGACACTATCTCTAGAGATAAGGCAGGGTTGGGAATGGCATGTGTGGTATAAACAGGTATTGGCTAGACTGTTCAAGGTTCGCCATTGCTTTGATGGAAATGGTTGTCCCAGTTGGGTGATACTAGCTTCCTAAGGTTCCGTGGATACTTATACTGCTTCTGGCAAGTCTTTTGGCTTTTCAGTCTTTCTGAGCAGGCACTGGCATAAGCTCAGGCACTGCATGAAAGGAAGCAGAGGTGGAACCACCATGTATCCTTTGTGGTATCCAGTGAGTCCTGACAGCCCCCTGTATCTAAATGGATAGTGAGGGTAGGGTGCAGGCTGAAGCTTAGGTGTTTCCCTGAGCCCCCTAGCAGTGTGAGCATGGGCCAAGTGAACAGGAGAGCCACTGCACTGGCAACCAGCTCGGCCAGCATCATGTACCTTAATGTGGATATGGAGTGTGTGTGGAGGGGTGTCACAGGATTCTGTGTGGTGCTGCCTTCAAAGCTATAGAAGTCAGCATGTGACTGAACAGCCTTAGAGGGCATATGCCCTGATCTCCCAGTTTTTATGGGCATTAGGCTCTGTTCTCTATGCTGTAACGCCTACCTGTTTCAGTGTTGGGCACTGAGTGGATTTGAGTGTCAGGGTCACAGGCATTTTGCTGGATTAAGCTGGGTTCCTGAGGCTTTATATTCACTTCAAGTCAGCTTGTGGAAAGTCTGTAGAGTCTCAGAGATGGGACTGTGACACATAGACTTTTATTCATCTGGAGTCAATTTTTACACGTGGAATCATTTAGTAGATCCTCTTTTATCTTTCAGCATATGGACAATTATTTTATTTTACAGTTCTATTTAGTTAACAGTTTCTCCTTTCTTCACCAATACATCTTGCCAACTCTGACATAGATCAGAGATCCATGTCTACATTCACATAATGAGGTATTATATAACAGTTCAAGAAAGATAACTTATGTGCAATGATGGGAATGAATCTGTGCCATATGATGGGCTAACAACGAGAGTGTGTGCCAAGAATCAAGGATTATGATGATTCAAACTCTGTCCAGATGAGGGCTCAGTGGGAAACAACCAACCTAAGGCTAAAAGATATTAAATGATTTTCCCCAAGCCCACTTGGCTTGGTAAATGAGAGTCTCAAACCCATGAAATCAGTTCTTCCATTAGACAGGATTACCTATTACCCTTCTAAAAGCATAGCACTGTTACACACCGGTGGCTGATAGCTCCCATGTAGAGCTCACATTATAGTCATATTAGTCCATAGTAAACACAATGCCACATGTAGTCAGATAGAAGGCCTTATGCCCCAGGAATCTTGAAACCCAAGGTTCTCTGTCCCCTAGCATTCCCACCCTCTCCCTTGCCTCTACTGGGCTCCTTTCCATCAGTGAATATGCTTTCATCTTTTCATCTTGATAGGTGTGAAATCTCTTTGTTTGCTTCCCACCCCTTCTTAGCACCTTGTATATCATGTCATAGTCATGTTTGTATGCTTCCTGCACATGAATGTCTGCGAGGAAAGACTGCCTGCCATACTCGGTCAAACATAGCCCCCAATAGCATGACTCACACATAATCAACTATCAGCAAATATTTGTCTATTGCTTCTGTTCCATTATTTCTAGTTTCCTCCTTATGTTAGATTCTCAAAAGAGTCTTGTTCTGAGATGGAGGAATCTGAAGTTTTTCTAAGTGGGCAAGAAATGATGAATAAGCCAGAGGTACTGCCCTCACACCAAATCTATGAGCTTCACTTGCAATAACTTGGCTCTTTCTTTATTCTTGGCTATTAGGCTTTTGCCTCAGCTTAGCTCCAGGATGTCCCTGATCTATCCTCTGGCAGCTCTCAGGAGTCCAGCCATGAGCTCTGTTTCTCTTGCATGAGCCCCTGCTATTGTTATGACACACCCTGGATACAGTTCTGCCTCCAACCTGCAATCTCAGTGGATGAGCCAGATGCCCGGACACATGGTCTTCATTGTGATCTGAAAGAGTCATAATTCTGTGCTCCAGATTCAGCCTACGTGTTCCTCTCTAGGATCAACCCTTTTCTAATACATCAGTGAGTTCTGCCAGGACACAGCCTCTTCCAGATGGCCTTACCCCTCGGGCATAGCCACCAAGCAACCTGTAGGTTTTTGTTCTTGAAGAATAAGAGGAGGCAATTTCTAGGGCTCAGACTGGGAGGCAGGAAGCTGGGGGTGAGAAGAACCTTAGGATATTGGAGATGGCTTTAGTCTTTCTGCAGATTCTAAAGTCTGGCCGAGCAGAGAGTCTTCATAGTGAAAGGAAAATGTGGCTCAGGCTGAGGAGGGCATGTATATGTTTTGGGGACCATGTCTTCTTTGTCTTCTTCTCCCTAACACTTTTGCACAGAGCCTGGTAGTAGAGATGTGAATGGAATGTCATAGATGTATTCATGCAGCACTGGACTCTGACTCGTCACTAGGCTTGGTTTCTCCATCTGTTAAAGGTACATCATGGTGTTTCAGCAGTTTTCAAGAGTGTATTAGTTTGATGTGTTTGAGTCTCTCCAATATTTTTCAGTACATTCTTTTATCTGTAGAAGTGTTTAGTATCCTGTTTTGTGTTCATTTATGTATTTTAAAATTTAACACTGTACATTATATTTACTATATTCTATATATTCACATTATGTATATTTATTAATGATGAAAAAGTTTAAAAGTTATATTGTAGTTATCTGTAACCAAAATAGATAACTGTGTGTACCCAGGTTACTTTGGTAACCATCACTTAAAAGTCTGATAGATGCTAATTATAAAAATGATCAACATTTATGACTTCTAATGTGCAGTGTTTTTTTCCAATAATTCTTCAACTTCCAGATGCCAGCTGGCTGTCCCATAATCCAATCAATTCTAGCATTATGTGACCACAAGTGCTAGTATTAAGTATCAGATCCCACAAATTACAGGCCCAGACCCACCTGAGTGCTCCTACCTCAGACGATGAATGTGGGGTTGTCACTGTTACCTCTCTGCCTGGCCTCCACACACTGAAGAGTTTCCCACAACTCACTCTTCAGGCTCAGAAACACATGCACAGAACTCAGGAAAGCACTGTGGCTGCAGCTTCCAGCTTGTTGTGTAACAGTGATTCTCAACCTGTGGGTCGAAATTCCTTCACATGGGCTACATTTCTTATGTCCCCCATATCAGATATTTACATTATGATTCATAACAGCATCAACTTATAGTTGTGAAGAAGTAACAAAAATAATTTTGTGGTTGGGGGCAATCACAACATGAGGAACTGTATTAAAGGTGTAAGAAGGTTGAGAACTACTGTTGTAGAGGCTGCCACTCAGAAATAGGTAAAGGTAGAGACACACAGGGAAAAGCGTAAAGAAAGACATAAACCTGTGCAGCCTGCCTGTGCAGGCTGGCCATCCTCTAAGCATCAATATGTGGTCCTTCAGCTTTCTAGCTCCTCCCTGTGATGTTGTTCTGGACATTTCATGTCTGTGTGTTTGAGTCACTGGTGTCTATGGCTGAACTCACCTCTAGCATTTCTCCCCTTTCCAGACACCTAGGGCTAAAAGTTTCAGCCTCCTAATCCTATGGTTGGTTCCTCTGACAACCACTATCTCTCCTGCAGTTGAGACAGCTGTAGTCACTGCAGAATGACTGGAAGGGGCTTGCTATGAATTCCAAAGGCTGCCCTGGTTACCCTTGTCACTCAGGAAACACCACATCTTCCAAGTTCGGTGGTAGGAACTAGCAACAAAGACAAAATACATATTTTTATTATGTCATATTTATCTATGAATTGCTGCTCACAGTCACATTTTAGAAGCTTAAAAAATAATGTCTGTTTGCTCATTAATATTTATCTGATCAGCAAAGTACATCATCTCAATGGTAAAAGTCTACACTATTCCTCCCACCCCAGAGGACTCACTAAAGATATTTCTACGTTAAATTTTAAAATGCTGATCATAAACATTTGTGTTTTCCCTGAGTTGGCTCCCAACCAGAAAAGGTTGCTCATGACTAGTTTAATGTCACCAGTAACCACATGTGTTTCTTGGAAATGTAAATTCTTGGGCTTGTTAAAGCAAAATACTCCTCCGGGTACTGTAAACAGATGCGGTGAGGCATTTCCCACACCAGCAGAGAACATTTCTCTCTTCTTTCTCCATCAAAGAAATGACATTGGCAGGGAGCTGGGGTTCATTCATTCCTTCATCAAATGAACACTTAGGAGTGCCAGACACTGGGTTAGTCCCTGGAAATAGAAGATTAAACAAGACAGTACATTTACTTTCATGAATTTTGTATACTAACTGAGGTGATTATAACAAAAATCCAGTGAAAAGACTAGAAATGGAAGGATATTTTAATTTGGGTCTTGAATGTCCCTGGGAAGTCTACATGTTAAAGACTAGCCCTAGCATGATGGTGTTGGCAGGTGGGACCTTTAAGAGATCATGATGTATGGCAGGTTTTAGTCACCAGTGGAGTGCCCTTAAAGGGATATGATGCCTCGGTTTCTTCTACTTTCTTTTTTGCTTCCTGACTTAGGAGCTGTGCCCTTCTTCTGGGTCATGTACTCCAATGATGTTACTACCTTAATCCGCACCAGAAGCAGTGGGCTCAGCTGATGATACACGGGATCCTTCAAAGCTGTGAGTCAAAATAAGACTTTTCTTTTTATAAGCTGGTTACCACAAGTATAGAAAGTTGACTAACAGAGTAAGTTGGTCCAGGAGACGGTAACTCATTGCTGAGAGGAGGCAGGCATTGGCACGGGCCCTCTTGGTAGTCAAGGAGTGTCTGAAGTGGTGGCATTTCAATCCCATGTGAAGAACAAGGAGTCTGACAAGTGTAAGCATGGGGCAGACTGCCTGCAAGCACACGCCACGAAAGGGTGTGGTGTTCTGTGCCGGACGTGGGGCAGGAAGGTAGAGCTTATCTACACAGAATATAAGGGAAGTGCTCTTCTCTATACAATTTGAGCTTCTTTATTATTCTGGAGAGTGGAAATATTACCTACAACTTAGACTCTAGATCAGTGGTTCTCATCCTATGAATTGTGACCTCTTTGGGGTCCCCTAAAACCATCTGAAAATGGTTAAATTATGATTTATAGCAGTAGCAAAATTACAGTTATGAAGAAGCAACAAAAATAATTTGTGGTTGGGGTCACCACATGAGGAACTGTATTAAAAGGTTTCAGCATCAGGAAGGCTGAGTCTAGATAATTCCAGACAAACAGCCATGCTTGTTTCTTGTATAAGCTAGATAGGACTTCACTTCTCTCTTCCTTCTCTTTCTCTGTGTTCTAGTTTTAGTCCTGGGGTTTATTTGAACCGATCTTGGCCTTGGAGATCTGGATTCTGCTCCACAG
This sequence comes from Micromys minutus, assembly GCF_963924665.1. Classification (NCBI taxonomy): domain Eukaryota; kingdom Metazoa; phylum Chordata; class Mammalia; order Rodentia; family Muridae; genus Micromys; species Micromys minutus. Next base: position 4,942,527 of record NC_137955.1, on the reverse strand, counting down.
ACAGGATCTGCCTCTGTACCCAGTGGCTTCTCTCTTATCTTTTCTTGTTTTGCCTGGGCTCTTAAAAATCAAAAGTGTTCTGGTTACTGATCCTATGATTCGGCCACTTGTTAAGAAAATGTACACGGGAACTCAGTCTTCCTTCCTCACTGAGATAGTTCAAGCGTGTTGTCCAGAGCAATGGATGGTACTTGGAGTATGGGGTGGGAAGGAGAAGAAAGGCATGATATAGATTCAACAGGAGAAGAAACCACAGCTTAAGAATTCCATGTTTTCCTAGTAAGACTTTGACTATCTTAGCCTTTCTCTTAGTCACCTACCCTCATTATCTATCAGCAGGGAGTTAGGCCACCATTGCATATGCATGTGTGTATATGTGTGTTTGTTCGTGCATGTGTACCTGTGTGTGTGTGTGTGTGTGTGTGTGTGTGTGTGTGTGTGTTTGTGTGTGTTGATAAGTGTCCTTCAGAAGCTTCTATTGCACTAAGGAATATAAAGATATCATGACAGCAATGTAGAGTAGAAAGCATCCTTGCTCTGCTTCGGGGTACCAAAATAAAAGCTTTAATATAAAAAGAGTAGCAACAGAATAATCTTGAAAGAAAAGAACATTCTGAGTATTTATCAGCTGAGCTCCTAGACTGGACTATAGGCAAAGGGGATAGGTCGGAGCACACTTCCTTATCTCCTCACAAAGAGCAGGCAAGGATTGCCTAGGCTGTACATATAAAGAAAATACCAGTGTCAGGCCTTTGCTTCCAGAATAGGGTGGGTCAGCTTTCCAGAAGCATAGGTACAAGCCTGGTTTCCTGATAGCAGAGGCATCCTCCCTGTGTATGTGCTGAGGTGAGAGGGAAGGACAAGAACAAGGTTGGGGGGGACTCCTCCCCTCAGCATTAGGGATTCGATAAAGCAAGGAGAAAGTGCATTGGTGAAAAGGGAAGGAACCGCTTCCTGGGTGCACATGGAAGGAATGCTCAGCTGTTAGTGTGACACCAGGAAATAAGAAACACGAAGAGTAGCAGAAGTACTGATGGTTTTAGTGGGCATCCACTGACCAGAGATGCTGATGAGATCCTTATTATCAGCATCCAGTGGTCAAGGAAGCAGATGAGATCCTTATTATCAGCATCCAGTGACTAGGGAAGCGGATGAGATTCCTATTATCAACATCCAGTGACCAGGGAAGCAGATGAGATTCCTATTATCAGTATCCAGTGACCAGGGAAGCAGATGAGATCCTTATTATCAGCATCCAGTGACCAGAAAAGCAGATAGGATCCTTATTATCAGCATCCAGTGACCAGGGAAGCAGATGAGATTATAGTCCTTGAGATGCAACAGCCACAGAAAATGACCAGGTTTGAGGTTTTTCTTTTTTCTTAATTTTACTTATTTACTTTATAGCCAGCTCATTGCCCCATTTCCACTCATCCCCTCCCATAATTCTTCCCCATATACTCCTTCCCTTCTCCTCTGAGCTGGTGGGGCTCCCCTGGGTACACCCCAACACACACATCTGAGAGGCTTGGCATACCCTCTCCCACTGGGGCCAGACAAGGTAGCCCAGCTAGAAGAACATGTCCCACAGACAGGCAGCAGCTTTTGGGACAGCCACACTCCAGTTGCTTGGGACCCACATGAAGACCAAGGTGCACATCTGCTACACATGTGCTTCTCGGATCACTTTTGCTTCCCCCTTCCCTTGGTTGTTGCTTAGGGAAAGTGACCAAAGAAAGTGGGAGTGGGGACTTCCACTGGGTTAGTTTCTGGAACAGCCGAATAGTATGACCCTAACTGGGAGGCTCCGCTGACTTTATCATCACATAGTGCTAGAGGCCGGAAGTCTGAGAGCAAAGTATCAGAGGGTTGGGTTCCCCCAAGAAATGGGAGGGAAGGTCTTTTCCAGGTGTCTCTCCTAACTTTTGGTGTTTTGCTGATCACTTTGGCATTTCTTTCCTAGTATGCAGGACACCGTGATCTTTGCCTTTTTAGTTATTATAATGAGCTTACCTCTTCTTCTTCCTTTTCCTGTTCTTCTTTCTTATATTTTATGTCCCTCCTCCCATTTCCTTATTGTATAGCCCAGGCTGGCTTTGGATTCATATCTTCCTCTTTATCATCTAAAATCCCAGGGTTACAGGCACATGAGACCATACCAGACAAGGGCTTGTTACCAGGCCCCAGTTATAGTGAACGAGAGTCTCACCCTTCCCCAATTGACCCCATTTTGGCCCAATTATGTGCTCTACAATTGTACATTCTAAGGAAGTAGGCTTAGGGCATCAGCATGAACATTTCAGAGGCATACAGTCCAACTCACGATGCTCGTCATTTTCAAGACCAGTTCTCCATGGTGTCCCCCCACACACTGCTTCTGGACTGTAATTCAGCGCAGTCTGCTTCTTCTTGCATCCTCTCCTGTTCCATCAGCTTCACCCTCAGAACTTGCTGGAACTATCACAGCTCCCATGGCTGGTTCAGACTTCTCATGCAAAGAACAGAGGCTTAAGATATTTCCCTTTGGCTGGACGAGATTTTCACCTCCAGTCTCCATGGTGATGGAGGAAGCCCACTGTAGTCATGTCCAGTTCAGTGTGGTCAAAGCTAGCAGTTTCCTAGGCCATTTGCATTTAAGCTTGGAATGAAGCAAGTCTCCCTTTTCTTTCTCTTTCGAGAACCCGTGTTGAAACAGCTCAGGTTCCTAGCTCAGCACTACTCTGCTCATATTCAGACTCTGGGGAGCTTTTTTCTTGTGACATAGGAGAATATAGTTGCATCATCTACAACTGCTACTTATACAGGGCAGCAGAGAGCTTCTCTGTACCCCTGTGTCCTAGACTCTCCCATGGCTCCTTCTGGGGTGGGTTGTTGGACTTGCCAGTGTCCCAGAGATCCTGGTAGCAGGCTAGCTAGTTCCATACTCCTATTCCTGGGTTTCCTGAAATGTATTTGAGCATCCAAGCATCAGTTTTTCCAGAATTAGTTGCTTACAGACTGCTTTCTTGGTCTGTGTCAAGCCGCAAGCCTCCGGTCATCTTATATCCTCTGCATTTCGCAGCTACTGACCAACTGTGTGTGCTCAGTAGAACTGCTGACTGAGCGGCCCCAGTTCTCTGGTGGAGAGGACGTGTGACATCTGCAGCCAGTGCTGCGCCTAACAAGCATGGGCTCTGGAGGTGGCGCAACCCCTCGTTCCAATGGCAGCCCTGGCATTTGTTTGCTACCTGAGCACCTCAAATCACTTTGCTCTATAGTCATTAGTTTGGTTTTAAACACAGGAGAGAGAGACTTCATTGAGACTGGGTAGAGATTAGATAAGGTATACACAGTACCTACTGTGCCTCCTGCTTCTTAGTTACGTGCATTAGGGAAGGCAGCTTTTGTTATGGTGCCTTCTTCTGGGATCCTTCTGAACTCGCAGGCGAAATGGTTACTGTGAGCTCTGAAGGCTAGGCTAATGCTGCCTTCCCTCAGTCCACACGTGGCTTGTGGTGGAGTTGGGCTCATCAAGGTGAGCTCCTGCAGGCTCTGAACAGTCTGGTGTCTGAGAGCCATGGCCATCTTGAGTCTGACGTTCCTAAGTCTTCCAAAATGACGCATGGCTCTGGCAGCTGATGGTGTGTTCAGGTAGAGCAAGGAACAGTCACTGTGGTTTAAAAATACAACTGTTTGTTTTTTTTTATTTCTCCTAGAAAGTACTTGGAGATGGGTCTGGCCTTTCAGACACAGCAGGGATGGAGTAAAAGATTCTAAACTTGGGGGAAAGGAACTATATTTTCCTGGCAGACATTCCTTTGGGACTTTGAACATAAGCTGCTTGGTGTCTGTGTAACGTGCTCTCTGTAAGGAAACAGTGAGGCCTGCTACCCCCTCCTGGCTCTCCATCCCCCTTTAAGTTTGGAAGGGTCAGGGTCAGCTAGGGAAGTGATGACATCACTATTTTCTCTCTCTGGGTCAAGTGGATGCCAAGTTTAAGGCCAACTCCTCTTTTCCACCGCCAGGTCTCCCTTTGTTAAGTGACTTTTCCAGTGTGCAGTCTATTCTGAGCTCTGCACTTTTATTTTTATGGGGGAAACTGAAAGGAGTCTGGCAAGTCTGAAACGGTAGGTGAGCCAAGGAGGAACACTGACCTCCTTGTCTGAAATGCCACTGGGGAAAATAAACTGCCTGTGAACAGTACCCACAAGCTGCACATGGACCCGATGCTCTGAGGGAGGCTTTGTGGGCTGGGTGGCGAAAGCTGGGCTTCAGACCCGACCACCTCCCCTCGCCCCTTGCTGCCTTGGTGGGTTTTTTTCCTTTCAAATTCATAAAATGGAGACAAGAATAACAACCTTAATTAAATTTCTCGGAGTTTATTAAGCTTCTAACAGCAACAGCTGGTCACTTTGAGCATGATGTATAGGGTTTGTTTGTCCACAGCCCTCAGAGATGTAGTTTCCTAGTTCTGCTTTACAGGTAGATGAAAGAGAAGCAGGAGGGAAGTTGACTGACTCATGCAAGGCTGCACCCCAGAGAACCACCCCCTTACTTAGGCATGCCGCTTAGAAGGTGGCACAGCTCCCCAGAAGGTGGCACACCACCACCTCCACAGCTCTGGTTACTGGGGACACCATGCTCTTCCCACCCACAGACCCTTCCCCACCACAGCAACAGAAGCATGGTTCCCTTGGGAAGAGCTGGCCTTTAACCCAAAGGAAGTAGGTGAGTTGCAGAACTATAGTTTCCAGTTTAAAGATGGCATTTCTTATGGTAAGTATTGGAGCTTGGATTCAGGACGCTTCAACGTAGCCATGTTTGGTGGTTGTTGAGTTTGAAGAGACAGGGAAGTATGGTGTTGGAACAGACCTTCCCTGCCTATGTGGTATGCACAGTTCTAGCAATAGACACACCCTACATTGCGTGCTTCTGAGATATTAACATCTTGGGCTTAGCTGTCTGTGTGTTTGGTCCTCAGGGGGTCAAGGAGAAGATGAGACAGCTTAATGGGTCCAGCCAAGACAGCTGGGAGGACTCTGCAGGACTGTGCTCACCAGAGGTTGTCAGCAAGTGACCTGCAGATCGAATGTGGTCAGGATGTGCCACCCATGAGACTTCAGCAGCACCGAGGTCCCTGATTTACCTCATTACCACGGTGAACAGGCTGCTTCATGGGCTGCTCACTTACTTGACACTGAATAAATGCAGCCTATGTGGTAGCTAGATGTTTTATTCTATAATTCCACAAAGATGAGTCAAATAGCCTTGCCTTTGGCAAAGTCCAGGGTAATAGAATTGTAATGAAAATTGTGGTGTGTGTGTGTGTGTGTGTGTGTGTGTGTGTGTGTGTATGTGTGTGTGTGTGTGTGTGTGTGTGTGTCTGTGTGTATGTGCCCAAATGCCTGAATTGCCTGCATCTTACTTATTATGTCTGTGCCCCGGAATTCTCTACAATATAGAAAACAGGGCTTTGTCCTTGCCCGACACCTGTCACTCATTCCTCCCTGGAGCAGGGGGAGGGGCTGACCTCTCAGCTGGGATGAGGGGAAATTGACATCACAGTTCTGTATTAGAAGGAGTGATGTGTTAATGTAAAGGTCAATCTTCTCCAATGGCTGCCCTCTCCTCTCCCCTCCCCTTCTCTCCCCTCTCCTCCTCTCCTCTGAGAGCAGCTCCCTCTTAGCAGGTGTGTTCATGTGCCCTCCTCTGTGACTGATCTGCTCTGTCAAGGAGGCCGGAAGTTTTCCAGCTGCTCAGCGTGCCAGATGGATAAGGTAGAACAGTGAGGGTGCACGCGCCACATTAGGAAGCTCATTTGGAAACAGGGCTGGTGCTCTCTCCCATCTAACTTCATCTGTTATGTCATAAAGCTGTACTGTGAGCTCCACTTCTTAGGTGCCTTTATCTATGTCCTCAACAGTTCTGAAATCACAAAGGAGGGTATTATTTACTGTTTGTTTTAGGTCCTATCATAGGATAAGCACTATCACAGAATTATGAAGAAAGGGCTGTGGGCCCAAAGAGAAAGAGGTGACAATCAGAGAAGCCTTGACAGAGACAGTGACATGTGAAGGGACAGGAGACCCAAGGTCAACAGCCTACCAGAATGAGCATCTTCTCCCCCTCCCCCTTGGCACAGGGCAGGGGCCTCTCAGAATGAACTTTCCATCTGTCTGTGTCAATAGAGATGGTGGGCCCCGGAGAACAGTCTGGGGGAGTACCCCAAACACGGGAGAACCGCTCTCCTGCCATGTCCCCCTCCTCTACCATGCAAACCTCCTCTTGCACTGGTCACTTCCTCTGCCTTCACCTTGTCTTCCCTTCTTACTTCTTTCAGGTTCATCTTTCACCCCAACAGCACCAGGGCCACCTTTGTGGTGGGAGGCATGGAGCACAAGACTCCAGTTCACAGCTACCTTGCACACGAACAAGTCACTGAGTGGAAACCTTTAAGGCAGGTGGAAGAGCAATCTACTGAGAGTGTATAGGAGGTTCAGAGAACTCAGGCCATAAACAAAATGGGCTTTTGAAAGAACTTGCCAGAGATACCAAGGAGCAATGAACTTCGTGTCTCAGACAGGACATGCTAGTGCAGAGTTGGAAGGTTTCTCAAGGCAACTGACAGTGGGTGCAAGCATTAAAACATTCTGGGAAGACCCACCACATAGGCAGAAAACTGACTTTAGCTTAAGACAAAAGACTGGAAAATTATTATTGAATAATTGTTTGTATGTGTGCAGTTAATCATTGCACATTCAAGAGGATTATTTTCATTGATGTAATTTGTGACTGCATTTTCTAGAGGACATTTTTCATGTCGAACTGATAATGACTCCAAAGCTGAGGGACAATGGAGCTTTGTGGCAGACCCCAGTGACAGGATGAAAGTGGATTTGACAAAGGTGCCTCTCTTGTACCACGAACACCCTGGAGAATGAGCAAGCAGACGCTTGGTTTGAAACACAGATGAAACCATGTGATAACATTACCCCAGGGACTCCGAGTAATTTGGTCCTGCTGGATCCTTGCCAGTTCAGTTCAGGTTCACTTAATCAACCCTCGTCTAGCCTACTGCATGCTGGGTATTAAATTCTCAGCTGAATAAGACACACCGCCGGCCTTACAGGAACAGACGCAAGTCAGTCAGTGACATTTACAATACAGGGAGTTCTGTAAAGGATAATCACAGGATGCTGGAGGAGGGCACCGCCCAGTCCAGAGGGCACTCAAGGCTTCAGGCTGTGATGCTGGAGGTATATCTATGTGGTTGCCTCTAACATCTTCCTTAGAACTAATGCTCACAGGAGCCTTCCTGGTGCTCATCTTCTCTAATTCACTTCATCCTTACGAGGTTCCTGCTTCTCAACTTTAAGGAGTCTACTCTATTGTCCATTTGGAGCCAGCATTGGTATCAGATATCTTCACTCCTGTCTCTCTGCTTCCTTACCCATGATAATCCTGATGATGATCCTTTAGATAGCATGTGACAACTAGCCATAGTGACCTGGTTTTAATCATGGACTTGCTCCGTGTAGATCTCTGGTGAATTAATTAGACTTTGCTGGATGTTGGAATCAAAGCCAAGTTCTAGGATGAGGATGCGATGGGAAGGTCCCTGTGAGCAAGGCAACGGCAGGCATCTCAGCAGCTGTGCAGTCAGGACTGCTGGGGATCCAGTGCTGGGCTTTGGTATTGAGTGGCTTGATATTCTCATATAATGGATGTTTCAGCTTCTGGACCAAGTATTTCTTCTTTATCTGCTCTCCTTTTCTTCCCTTCCTCTTTCTTTTCTTTTTTTTTGGCATCAGAGTCTGTCTGTACAACCTGGATTGCTATGGACCTTGCTATGTAGCCCAGGTTGGTCTCACATTCCTAGAATTGTACCCATGAGCCATCATACCCAACTGTCATGTACATTTCTTGTTCTTTACTTGTAATCTCTGTCCTGGAGCTGTGTCCTACCTCGACTATACTGTTCTCTCTGCTCCTCCTCCTGTCTGTCATACGTGTGCACACTCAAGCAATGGCCTCCCCAATTTCTAGATCTAGTTGACATTTTGTAATACAAATATGGGTCAGAGTCACTTAGAGTTTGCTTTGCTGGGGCCTCACAGTATCGAGATCTTCTCTGGCTGGTACCGGGGATGAGTTTTCATTTCTGACCATGTCCTCACGTCTAGAACATCTGAATGTTGCTTCCCAAGTGCCATCTGCCCTTAGACTCCTGGAAGACTTTGCCTTATGCTCCCAATCTTGCTTCTGCTCTTCTGGGTCTGGCAAGTCTCCAGGGTTGAAGGCTAGCCCTACCAGGAAGCTAACAATTCTTCTCTTACCCAGTGATGCCTCCTTTGGCATAGAGTTCTACATGGAGATTCAGGAAGCTTTCATTCTGAGGGCCATAAGTCCCCAATTGTTGACACCAATAGGAAGTCTCCTGAGACTTTCAAAAGGGTAACTTCCTGCTGTTGGCAGACCAGTGCACAGACGGCAGTTAGTATAAATTGAGAGTCACATAATCACTTCTGGCCTGGTTGTGGTCTTTCATTTGTTCATCTTTATTGTTGTGATCCTATGTAATCAAGCTTATGATTTATACTTTAAATTTGCTTTTTGCTTAAATTGACTCCCTTTGACCTTTTCCTAATCAATAGTATCTTAGCTTATATTTGAAGTTATATTTATTAATTCTTTTTTAGTTAACATTAAATGAATTTAGAATTTCTCAAATAAAAATATATCTGTGTATATTAAATCCTTTTGAATATTTGCAAGGGGACCAACAGCCCAACAGCTTTATGACTAGAATTCATCTCTCTCTCTCTCTCTCTCTCTCTCTCTCTTCTCTCTCTCTGTGTGTGTTTATGTGTGTGTGTGTATGCATATATGTAAAGGACAGAGATATCTTTCCTCTGGTATTATCTACCATGTTTTTTGAGACAGCATCTTTGACTGACATAAAACTTGCTAGAATGAGACTTAGAACTAGGTTGGCTGGACAGTGAACAGCAGGATTCCTCCTGCCTCCAGTTCTTCAGCACTGGGATTATAGGTGTGTGTTACCACATCCAGCTTTATGATGGTTCTGGAAATGTAACTCAGCTCTCATGTTTACGGGTCAAAGAATTTAACTACTGATACATTTCTTTCTTTTGTGACTGGAGTTCTTTGGTATCACCAGATCCTATTTGGTTCTTTCTATTTTCCTTTTTCTAAGAAATAATTCTCAGAAGATGCTCCTTGAGGCAAATATTTTTGATGATTCCCCATTGTAGAGACATTAAAGTCTTCTTTTACCAACTGCTTTAGATTTTGTGAGCTCTCAACTCAATAATTGTTTGAATAGTTACCATATTCATGACTACACATGGGAGGGAAACACTCATGGCCCTATGTTAATCAGGTCATTCTCCCAGGATTCCATGGAAGGACACACACTTAGAGAGGACAATGGCAGTGAAATTCTAAGTTCTAATCAGGATATAATGGCATGCCAGAAATTGAGCATAGGGACTTTTGACTTGGACTAGAAGACTAAGGGAAATTCTTCTATCACCCAACACAAGTATTTAGATCCCTTGTCACCAGCCATATCAGAGAAGAGAAAATGGAACAGCCAAGAACCCTTAGAGAAGGAAAGATGAGCAAGAAGTGGATGGTTAGAGCCTCTCACAGCCAGTTAGGACACCATGTGTAGAAATATCATGTGAGTTCCTGCACACACTGAATGCACTGTGCCTTCTCTCCCATGTGCCTAGAATCTCAAGTCCACAGCACCCTGTAATCACTGCACAGAAAGAAAGAAGGTAAAACAAAAGACTGTCTGAAGAAAGGGACACTGAGACAGGTTCTCCAATGGGGACAAAGTTTCCAAATTTGTAACTTAAAGTCATTTATTTTTCTGTAATTTATCTTCATAGCAGTTTTATGCCATTCTTCATTGGAATAGAAATTAAGCCACAAAAAGTACTTGGTAGAAAATAATTAGGGTAGCTATTTAATGCTGGGGTCTCAGTAAGAAAATGCCACCATAGATTGAGACTTGTCTCCAGTGTCCAATGTGTTTTATAGAGTAAAAATAATATGTAGGTTTTCATTCACGTTAGTTGGGATGCTGTGATTTGCATTTTAATATCAGCGCTGTGGTGGACACACAATTACATGGTTGTTTTCTGGCTATCTAAATGTGTTTTATTTGAACCTACCAGTAGGCAAGAATAAACATTTCAAGTACTCACTCAAAATGAAGCCTGATAATCAGCCATTTTGGAGGCTAGCCTAAGCTAACAGGAACTGCACCAGGTCTCTGCCGCAGCTATTCCACCTGCCAAGACCCTGTGAAGAGTTAAGGAGGGTTCACAGGCATCTTCCTCTGTTGGCATGGACATAAGTACATAGAGTAGTTAGAAATGATGACCTGCCTACTCACTGTCACCTAGGGTCCTTCTCTCCTATCTCCAGGGGGCATGTTGAGTGTATAAATTAGAAAGATGGCTGTTTTGGGTTTGTCTATGATGTCAATCTGGATCTTTTTGCAAACTTAAGCCTGGGCAGTAGAGAAAGAGCCCACTTTATAGCTACATTAGTCCTTAAAGAGATGAATGCAGTATCAGCTTTGCCACAAGCCCAGCAGGTGTTTGAAGAGAATAAAGCTTAAAGTACCTACAACACACATAGCTCTTCATGTAGTTGTAAGAGAGTTGGCAACTTTGTAAAATTGCTAAGGGCCACTTAAGACATCTGTCACTTGAAGAGCTAAGGTGGAAACCACTTTCAGTTCTTTCTTTAAACACTAGGTATATATTATGCTGGCTTCCAGGGAGCATCACATATACCAGTTTGAGCTCCCCACAGAAAGGCCTAGCAGTGCTTAAGCCTGAATGAGGTGGTTTACAGAGTCCTGAGTCTCAGTATTAGGTCATTTTGCAAGTATTTTATATCTTTTGTGGTTTTGAAAGTGTTGCTTATTGTAAGATTCAGGTAACCTCTTCTGAAATTCATTGCTGGGGCCAGAATTAATTTATTAGTTCTCCATCAAAACATTCATGAAATGCCTTTTGTGTTATGAGAGCTCTTGGGTGTTATCTCACGTAAGTGCTGTCTAACTTAAGTTTTCATTCATGTGTCTTGTGTCTACTGGAGCACCAAATGACGTTTTAGTAATTTAAGTACATTGACTGTCTTTTGACACCTACAACTAACTTAAATTCTTATTTTTTACTACTTGAGTCAAACTGTATTATATATTTTGAGTGTATTAAAATGCATTGTTAGAATTTTGTGTGGTGTAGGAAAATATGTAAGCTCTTCCTTTCTTTCTGTGTCCTCCAACACAACTTCTTGGTACAACCATTAATTGTGTGATGTGCATGAATTCAGCTATGTAGTTCTCTCTCTCTCCAACCCCCCCCCCCAACGCTCAGGCACACATGCATGCACACACTCACACATACACTCACATACTTGTGGATTTCATTCCAGATAGTTTACTGGAGAACCAAGGGCAAGGGAGGGTTGGCAGCGATCCGACAATAAAGAGATACACTGTTAGATGTAAATTATAGAGATGATAAAAGTCCATGAAAGTTGACCTTTTCTTGATTAGCTCCCCACAGAAGAAATTGTAAATAAGTCAGATAATATACTTCTTTATGTATTGAGCATCTCTCTCACTAGATCTTCATTCTATGGCTACCACACTGAACACACAACTTCTATATTGGGAAACACACATTTATATACATATATATGTACAAGTGTATAAAAGGTATATTTGTGTCATGTATTTTTATAACATATAAATGGAATAATACACATTAGTTTTACAATATTTTATATTAATTTTTATTGAGGTTTGTTCTATAGACTTCAATTTTTTGTTTTTAATAAAATTTTTATTGGATATTCTTGCATTTACATTGCAAATATTATCCCCTTTCCTCCAATCCCATCCTCCTTCTCCTCCACTTTCTTTCATGAAGGTGCTCCCTCTCCCAATCATCCTCTCTACCTCAGTGCCTTAGCATTCCCCTACACTGAAAAAATGGGCCTTCACTGGACATCTGGCTTCTTCTCCCATTGATACTAGACAATGCTATCCTCTGCTACATATGCAACTGGAGCCTTGGGTCTCTCCATGTGTACACATTGGTTAGCATTTTAGTCCCTAGGAGTTCTGGAGGGTTCGATTGGTTAATAATATTGTTCTTCCTATGGGGTTGCAAACCCTTTAAATTCCTTCAGTCCTTTTTCTAGCTCTTTCATTGGGGTGTCCATGTTCAGTCTGATGATTAGCTGCAAGCATCCTCAACTGTATTTGTATGACTCTGGCAGAGCCTCTCAGGAGGCATCCATATCTGGTTCCTGCCAGTAAGCACTTCTTAGCATCAGCACTAGTGCTTGGGTTTGGTGGCTGCATATGGGGTGGATCCCCATGTGAGACAGTCTCTGAATGATCTTTTCTTCAGTCCCTGCTCCTTTATTTGTCTCTGTATTTCCTCCCATGAGTGCTTTATTCTTCCTTCTAAGAAGGACTGGGGCATCCACATTCTGACCTTCCTTCTTTTTGAGCTTCATTTAGTCTGTAAATAGTTTCTTGGTTATTCAGAGCTTTTTAGGCTAGTATCTGTTTAAAAATGAGTGCATACCATGAGTGTTCTTTTGTGACTGTGTTACCTCACTGAGGATAATAGTCTCTAGTTCCATCCATTGCTTAGAACTTTCATAAAGTCATTGTTTTTAAAAGCTGAGTAGTACTCCATTGTGTAAATGCACCACAATTTTTATATCGATTCCTCTATTGAAAAACATCTGGGTTCTTTCCAGCTTCTGGATATTATAAATAAGGCTGCTATGAACATGGTGGAGCATGTGTCCTTGTAATATGTTTGAGTGTCTTTTGGGTATATACCGAGGAGTGGTATAGCAGGGTCTTCATGTAGTATTATGTCCAATTTCTGAGGAACTGCCAGCCTGATTTCCAGAGTGATTGTACCAGCTTACAACCCCATCAACAAGGAAGGAGTGTTCCTCTTTCTTCACATCCTCACCAGCATCTGCTGTCATCTGAGTTTTTTTATCTTAGCCATTTTGACAGGTGCAAGGTGGAATCTCAGGGTTGTTTTGATTTGCATTTCGCTGATGACTACGAATGTTGAGCACTTCTGTAGGTGCCTCTCAGCCATTCGGTATTCCTCAGTTGAGGATTCTTTGTTTAGCTCGTACCTCATTTTTAAAATAGGATTATTTGATTCTCTGGAGTCTAATTTTTTGAGTTCTTTTTATACATTGAATACTAGCACTCTATCAGATGTAGGACTGCTAAAGATTCTTTCCCAATCTGGTTGCAAATTTTTCCTCTTGACACTGTTCTTTGCCTTACAGAAACTTTGCAATTTCATGAGGTCAGATTTATTGGTTCTTGATCTTAGAGTTAAGCCATTCTGTTCTGTTTAGGAAAATTTCCCTGTACCTATGTGTTCTAAACTCTTCCTCACTTTCTCTTCTAATAGTTGCAGTGTATCTGGTTTTATGTGGAGGTCTTTTGATTGACTTGGACTTGAGCTTTGTACAAGGAGATAAGAAGGGATCGATTTGAATTCTTCTGCATGATGACTGCAGGTTGAACCAGCACCATTTGTTGAAGAGGCTGTTCTTTTCCCTTTGAATGATTTTAGCATCTTTGTCAAATATCAAGTGACCATAGGTGTGTGGGTTCATTTCTAGGTCTTCAATTCTGTTCCATGATCTACCTGCCTGTCTCTGTACCAATATCATGCAGTTTTTAATCACAATTGATCTGAAATACAGTTTGAGGTCAGTGATGATGATTCCCCTGGAAGTTCTTGTATTGTTGAGAATAGTTTTTGATATCCTGGATTTTTAAATTCCAAATAAATATTCAAATTGCTATTTCTAACTCTATGAAGAATTGAGTTGGAATTTTGATGGGATTTGCTTTAGGTAAGGTGGCTATTTTTACTAATTTGATCCTTCCAATCTATGAATATGGGAGATCCTTCCATCATCTGAGGTTTTCATCAATTTCCTTCTCTGAGACTTGAAGTTCTTGTCATACAGATTCTTCACATACTTGGTTAGGGTCACCCTTAGGTATTTCATATTGTTTGTGACTATTGCAAAGAGTGTCATTTTTCTAATTTCTTTCTCAGCCTGTTTATCATTTGAATAGAGGAAGACTACTGATTTGTTTGAGTCAATTTTATATCCAGCTACTTTGCTGATGCTCTTTATCAGCTGTAGGAGTTTTCTGGTGGAAATTTTGGGGTCACTTAAGTATATTATCATATTATCTGCAAATAGTGACATTTTTCTTCTTCCTTTCCAATTTGTATCCCTTTGACCTCTTTTTTTTTTTTTTTTTTTTTTTGCTATCTAATTACCCTTGTTAGGCCATCTAGTACTATATTGAATAGGTAGGGGGACAGTGGACAGCCTTGTCTAGTTCCTTATTTATTGGGATTGGTTTAAGTTTCTCTCCATTTAGTTTGGTGTTGGCTATATATTTGCTGTATATTGCTTTCACTACGCTTAGGCTGGGCCTTGGATTCCTGAAGGCATGTTGCATTTTTGTCAAATGCTTTTTCAGTATCTAATGAGATGATCATGTAGTTTTTTTACTTTGAGTTTGTTGACATAGTGGATTATATTGAACGATCCCTGCATTTCTACTTTATTAAGGTGAATGATTGTTTTGTTTTGTTTGTTTGCTTTTAATTCAGTTTGCAAGAATTTTATTGAGTATTTTTGTATCAATGTTCATGATAGAAATTGGTCTGAAGTTCTCTGTCTTTGTAGGGGCTTTGTGTGGTTTATATATGAGCATAATTGTGGCTTCAAAGAATGAGTTTGGTAGTGTTCCTTCTGTTTCTATTTTGTGGAAAAATTTTGAAGAGTATTGTTATTAGGTCTTCTATGAATGTCTGATAGAATTCTGCACTGAACCCATCTGATTCTGGGCTTTTTTTTTTGATTGTGAGGATTTATATTTCTTTAGGTGTTATGAGATTGTTTAGATGGTTTATCTGATCTTGATTAAACTTTGGTACCTGGTATCTGTCTAGGAAATTGTTTATTTACTCTAGATTTTCCACTTTTGTTGAGTATAGGTTTTCGTAGTAGAATCTGATTTCTTGGATCTTCTCAGTTTCTGTGTTATGTCTCCCCTTTCATTTCTGATTTTGTTAACTTGGATACTTTCTCTGTGCCTTGTAGTTAGTCTGGCTAAGGGTTTAATCTATCCTGCTGATTTTCTCAAAGAACAAGCTCCTGGTTTTGTTGATTCTTTGTATAGTTCCTTTTGTTTCTACTTGGTTGATTTCAGCTCTGAGTTTGATTATTTCCTTTGTCTTCTCCTCTTGACTGTATCTGCTTCTTTTTGTTCTAGAGATTTAAGGTGTGCTGTCAAGCATCTACTGTATGCTTTCTCCAGTTTCTCTTTGGAGGCACTCAGAGCTGAGTTTTCCTCTTAGCACTGCCTTCATTGCATCACCTAAGTTTGGGGATGTTGTGCCTTCATTTGGGTTAAGTCCTAAAAAATCATTAATTTCTTTCTTTATTTCTTCCTTGAGCAATTTATCATTGAGTATAGCATTGTTCAGTTTCCATGTATATGGACTTTTTGTTGATTTTGTTGTTATTGAAGGCCAGCCTTTGTCCATGGTGTTCTGATAGGATACTTGGGGTTTTTTTTTTCTTCTTGAATCTGTTGAAGCCTGTTTTGTGACTGACTATATGGTCAGTTTTGGAGAAAGTATCATGAAGCATTAACGAGAAAGTATATTCTTTTGTTTTAGGATGAAGTGTTCTATAGATGTCTGTAAATCCATTTGGTTTATAGCTTGTGTTAGTCTCACTGTGTCTCTGTTCAGTTTATGCTTCCATGATATGTCTGAGAGTGGGGTGTTGACGTCTCTGACTATTATTATATGTGTTACAATATATGCTTTGAACTTTAGTTTCTTTTATGAATGTTGGTACCCTTGTATTTGGAGCATAGATGTTCAAGATTGAGAGTTCATCTTGATAGATTTTTTTTCTGTGATGAGTAGAAAGTGTCCTTCCTTATCTTTTTTTGATGACTCTTGGTTGAAAATCTATTTTATTTGATATTAGGATTGCTACTCCAGCTTGTTTCTTGGGACCATTTGCTTAGAAAATTTTCCCCAACCTTTTACTCCAAGGTAGTGCCTGTCTTTGTTGCTGAGATGAGTTTCCTGTATGCAGCAAAAATGCTAGATGCTGTTTTACATATCCAGTGTGATAGTCTATGTCTTAATATTTGGGAATTGAGTCCATTGATGTTAAGAGATATTAACAAATAGTGATTGTTGTTTCCTGTTATTTTTGTTCTTAGAGGTAGAATTAGGTTTGTGTGTCTTTCTTCTTTTTTTTTTTTGTTTTTTATTTGTTTTGCAAGAAGATTATTTTCTTGCTTTTCCTAGGGTTTAGTTTCACTCCTTGTGTTGGAGTTTTCCATCTATTATCCTTTGTAGGGCTGCATTTGTGGATAGATATTGTGTAAATTTGATTTTATCCTGGAATATCTTGGTTTCTCTATCTATGTTAGTTTAGAGTTTTGCTGGATATAGTAACCTGGGCTGACATTTGTGTCCTCTTAGGGTCTGTATGACATCTGTCCAGGATCTTCTAGCTTTCGTAATTTCTGTTGAAAAGTCTGATGTAATTCTTATATAATCCTTGTCCTTTTTCCCTTACTGCTTTTAGTATACTTTCTTTGTTTTGAACATCTGGTGTTTTGACTATTACATGTCAGGAGGAATTTCTTTTCTGGTCCAATCTATTTAGATTTCTGTAGGCTTCTTTGATGTTCATGGTCATCTCTTTCTTTAGGTTAGGAAAGTTTTCTTCTGTGATTTTGTTATAGATATTTAGTGGGCCTTTTACTTTAGAGTCTTCACTCTCTTCTATACCTGTGATACTTAGGTTTGGTCTTCTCATGGTGTCCCAGATATCCTGGATATTTTGGGCTAGGAGCCTTTTGACTTTTGTATTTTCTCTGACGGTTCTGTCAATATTTTCTATGTTATCTTCTGCACCTGAGATTCTTTTTTCCATCTCTTGTATTCTGTTGGTGATGCTTGCATCTACAACTCCTGATATCTTTCCTTGGTTTTATATGTCCAGGGTTGTCTCCTTTTGTGATTTCTTTATCGTTTCTATTTCTATTTTCAATTCTTTCACCTCTTTGGTTGTGTTTTCTGTAGCTCTTTAAGTGATTTTTGCATTTCTTCTTTAAGGGCTTCTACTTGTTTTTGCGTGTTCTCCTGTAATTCATGCACTCCTCAAGAACCTTCATCATCACCATAAATTATGATTTTATGTCCACATCTTGTTTTTCTGATGTGTTGGAATATCCACTACTTGCTGCAGTGGGACGACTGGGTTCTGATATTGCCAGGTTGTTCTCGTTTCCATTGCTAAGGTTCTTGTGCTTGCCTCTTGCCTTCTTCTTATCTGTGATGGTATGTGATCTTGTTGTCCCTGACTGGAGGTTGTCTCTCCTGTGAGTCTGTGGTCCCATGGGCTCAGGAGAGAGATTGCTCCTGGGTGTTCAGTTCTCTGTGGGTAGGCAGTGAGTTCTGATGATAGTGGCCCAGCTCTTTCTCTGGGCAGGAACAGACCCTTTCCCCCATTTTTTAAGCCTTGTATATTCCATGCTAGCCCCAAACTTGTTATATAAGCTACAACAGACCTTGAACTCTTCCTAAACCTCTTGTCTCTACTTTCCAAGTACTTGGCTTATACACATATAGCATCATGCCTGCAGCAAAAATTTCATCATTATTGTTGTTATTATTTCAGCACTTGAGAGCAAGCCCAGAACCTTGCACCTGTGAGGTGCCTCTTTACTATTTAGCTACTTTACTTCTGTAGTATTTTAAAATATTATATATTATTTTTAATTTTTGTTACAACATAGTAGGTTTCCATATTCTTTAATACCCTCTTCACTTGGGTTGACTCTTTTCCTTATCGGATCCCCTCCCTTCTCACCAATCCTATTATTCTCTCTCTACTTTTACACCATCTACACTCTACTTTCTCTCAGCCCTTCCCTTAAAGTATTTCCCTCCTCATCACCTCTTTCTAGTTCTCTGACTTGGACACACATTCCAAATTAAATTTACAAAATTAGAGATCACATATGAGGGAGAACATGTGGCACTTGTTTCTCTGTGCCTGGGTAATGTCACTCAGTATGGTTTTTCAGTTACCTCATTTATCTCAAATTTCATTTTTGTTTGCAGTTGAGCAAAATTCCATAGCGTGTAGGTAACACATGTTCATTTTATCATGTATATCCTACATGTTCATTATCCTTTCATCAGCCAATGGACATGTAGGCTGATTCTGATTCTTAGCTATTGTGACTAGAGTGGTGATAAGAAAGTAACTCATCAGAGTCCTTTGTGTATATGGCTTGGGGTAGACTAGCTTTGTCATAATGAAGTTGTATCTCTAGCCTTTTGAGCAGTCACCACACTAATTTCTACAATAAAATCACCAGTTCGTACTTTTACCATAAGTGAAGAATGGTTTCTTTTTTTTCACTGCTGTGACTCCACAGCCTTTCCAGCATTTGTAGTCTTTTGATGTCTTGCTGATGGCCATTCTCACTGAGGTGAAATAAAATCTCAAAGTTGTTTGCATTTGGATGTCCCTGGTGGCTAATGATTTTGAAAACTTTTTTGTTTTGTTTTTTCTAGTCAGGGCTTCTCTGTTTTTCTCTTGCCTGTCCTAGAACTTGCTCTGCAAACCAGGCTGGCCTTAAACTCAGATAGCTACCTCCCTGTAGGTTGATGTTAAGGAGATACATGATTGGACAATAGAGGAGTAGGTGGGGAAAAGCTAGGAAAGCAGAAGAGGAGGTGGGAAGAAGAGATTCACAGAGTAAGGAGATGGAAGCAGATGTGTATGTTTCTTTCAGCACATCTTTAACTTGATGAGGTTGTCATGATTATTTCTTAGAGTTTCTATGGGTCCAGTTTATCTCATATAGAAGGGCAATTTATATCTTTGTCCATTGGTTGTAAGCTTATTGTGTAGAAGGTTTGTGGATTGAGAATTTAACATATAAACCTGTTTGATAAGTTAATGGATGTGAGTCATGTTTTTACTGGGCTGTGGAGGACAGTGTATGTAAGCAATGATTAAGATGGGCAGGTGAATTAAACTGCATAGAAAGTGAACTGAGTGGAGGGCGTGGCTTGTGGATCCTGTGATAGCCTCAGGGTGTCTGACTTCACACTAGAGCGGCTCCTGCAAACCATGGTGCCAATAACAATAGAACCATTATTTACTATTTACTATTTAATATTACTGCAACACCCCCTCTGGCTCCAGAGTGCTGAAAGGACTAAAGGCCAGTGCCACCACCACCTTGCTTAAAGGAAGGTGATGTGATTTCTTCTTTGTTTGGCTTTTTGAGACTCGCTATCACTATGTATCCCTGGCTATGCTGGAACTCAGTATGTGTAGACCAGGCCTCCCACGTGCTGGGATTTAAAGCTTGTACCACCACACCCAGCTATATTAAAAACTTTTAAAGTGTTTATTAGCCATTCATATCCCTTATATTGAAAATTCTCCATTCAGATATATGGATCCATTGCAGATCAGGTTGCTTATTTACTTAATATTTTATATTTTGAGATCTACATATATTGTGAGAATATATGTATGTATTTTAAATATTGATCCTCTCTCTGATATTTAGCTGGCGAAGTTTTTCTCTTGTTTTCTGGGCTACTTCTTGACTCTATTAATTATTTCCTTTGCTTTGTCTTCTCATTTTACCAGTCCTCATCTGTCAGTTGTTGCCCTCATCACCTAAGCAACCAGAGTCCTTTTAGATCGTCCTAGCCTATCCCTGTACATTGTCAGACATCCATTACTTTTCCGCATCAGTTTCAGAAATTTAGGTTTTACATTGGGATTTTTTATTCACTCGATGCTGATTTTTTTTTTTTTTTTTTTTTTTTTTTTTTTTTTTTGCAGAGAGATGAGAGCTTAGTTTCCTTCTCCTACACATCTGATTTTCTCAGCACCAGCTGTTGAAAATGCTGCTTTTCCACTTCTCTGTCTTTCTGGCATCTATGTCAAAAATTATGCCTCTGTGGTTCTGTGGAATTAAATTCATGTTTTCTGTATTCTTCCTCTGATTTGTGTTCCCATGGTTTTATTTTTGTTTGCTTGTATCAGTATCATGCCACTTTTATTGATGTATGTTTCTAGTATAATTTGAGATTGGATGTGGTAATGCCTCTAGCATGCTTCCTTTTGTTTAAGATTTCCTTGGTTGTCTTGAGTCTTTTGTGTTTTCACATTTTTAAAAAAATTTTTCTTTCTATTTTGTGATGAATGGCATGATGATTTGGATTATGATCACATTGACCCTGTAAATTGCTTTTGGTAGAATGGTAGTTTAATCAAACTGAGAATAGGAGGCCTTCCTATCTTTGACTTTTCCCTTTAATTTCTTTCTCCCATGTTTTAACATTTTGAATATGGTCTTTTATTTAGTTAGGTTTACCCAGAGTTCTTATTTGGGTTACAGATAATGGAAAAAGAGTTGCTTCCATGATTTGTTTCTCAGTATGTTTACTTTTGGTTATAAAAAGACGACTTTTATGTGCTAATTTTGTATCCTGCACTTGGATCACAATATTTTGTCCTAGGAGTTTTCTGGTGGAGTCTTTAGGATCTTGATCATTTAGCATAATATGATCTGTAAGTGAAGATTACTTTGACATTGTCTTTTCTTTTTCCTTTTCTCTCTTTTTTTTAATTGGATACTGTCTGCATTTACATTTCAGATGTTATTCCCTTCCCCCAATTCCATCCCCCCCTCCCATTACTTCCAAGAGGGTGCTCCCTCTCCCAACTACCTACTCTCACCTCAGCACATTGGCATTTTTTTTACACTGGGAAAATGCCTTCCCTGGACCAAAGGCCTCTCCTCCCACTGATGCCAGAGAATGCTCTCCTCTGCTACATATGCAACTGGAGCCATGGGTCTCTCCATGCAAACTCTGTTGGTTGGTGTTTTAGTCCTGGGTAGCTCTGGTGGGTTTGGTTAGTTGATAATTTTGTTTTCCCACTGGGTTGGAAACCTGTCAGCTCCTCTAGTCCTTTCTCTAGCTCCTTCATTGGGGTCCTTGTGTTTAGTCTGATGGTTAGCTGCAAGCATCCTCCTCTGTATCAGTATGGTTCTAACAGAGATTCTGATATGGATTATCACGTTCCTGCCAGTAAGCACTACTTGGCATCAGCAATAGTGCTTGGGTTTCATGGCAGAATATGAGATGGATCCCCAGGTGAGGCAGCCTCTGAATGATCTTTTCTCCAATTCCTGCTCCTCTATTTGTCCTTTATTTCCTCCCATGAGTGTTTTGTTCTCCCTTCTAAGAAGGATGGAGGCATCTACATTCTGGCCTTCCTTCTTTTTGAGCTTCATGTAGTCTGTAAATTGTTTATTGGTTATTCAGAGCTTTTTAGGCTAGTATCTGCTTATCAGTAAGTACATACCATGAGTGTTCATTTGTGACTGGGTTACCTAACTCAGGATAAGAGCTTCAAGTTACATCCATTTTTTAAGGAATTTCATGAAGTTATTATGTTTAATAGCTGAGTAGTACTCCATTGTGCAAATGTACCACAATTTCTTGTATCCATTCCTCTGTTGATGGATATTTAGGTTCCTTCCAGCTTCTGAACATGGTGCAACATGTGTCTTTGTCAGATGTTGGAGCTTTTTTGGGTATATGACCAGGAGTGGTATAGCTAGATCTCCAGGTAATACTATGTTCAATTTTCTGAAGAACCACCAGACTGATTTCTAGAGTGGTTGTACCAGTTTGCAACCCCACCAACAGTGGAGTAGTGTTCCTCTTTCTCTACATCCTTGCCAGCATCTTCTGTCACTTGAGTTTTTTATCTTAGCCATTCTAACTGGTGTGAGGTGGAATCACAGGGCTGTTTTCATTTGCATTTTTCTGATGACTGGAGATGTTGAGCATTTCTTTAGGTGCTTCTCAGCCATTCAATAACCCTCAGTTGAGAATTCTTTGTTTAGCTCTGTACCTCATTTTTAAAATAAAATTATTTGATTTTCTAGAGACTAACTTCTTGACTTCTTTGTATATATTGGATACTAGCCTTCTATTAGATGTAGGATTTGTAAAGATCTTTTCACAATCTGTTGGCTGCCCTTTTGTTTCTTTGACAGTGTCCTTTGCCTACAGAAGCTTTGCAGTTTCATGAGGTCCTATTTGTTGATAATTGTTCTTAGGACATAAGCTGTTGATGTTCTGTTCAGGAAATTTTCCCCTGTGCCTATGTGTTCTAAGCTCTTCCTCACTTTCTGTTCTATTAATTTCAGTGTATCTGGTTTTATATAGAGGACTTTTGATCCACTTGGACTTGAGCTTTATACAAGGAGATAAGAAAGGATCAATTTTAATTCTTCTGCATGCTGAGTGCCAGTTGAACCAGCACCATTTGTTGAAGAGGCTGTCCTCTTTCCATTGAATGTTTTTAGCACCTTTGTCAAAGATCAAGTGACCATAGGTGTGTAGGTTCATTTATGGGTCTTCAGTTCTATTCCATTGATCTACCTGCCTGTCTCTGTACCATTACCATGCAGTTTTTATCACAATTGATCTGTAATACAACTTGAGGTCAGGGACAATGATACCCCTGGAATTTAAAGTTTTTTTTTATCCTGTTTTTTTTATTCCAAATGAATTTGCAAATTGCTCTTTTTAACTCTATGAAGAATTGAGTTGGAATTTTGATGGGGACTGCATTAGGCAATCCGTAGATTGCTTTAGACAAGATGGCCATTTTTAACTATGCTGATCGTTCCAGTTTATGAGCATGAAAGGACTTTCTATCTTCAGAGGTCTTATAGTTCTTCTCATACAAATTCTTCACCTACATAGTTAGAGTCACACCAAGGTATTTCATGTTGTTTGTGACTATTGTGAAAGATGTCAATTCTCTAATTTCTTTTTTTTTTTTTTTTTTTTTTTTTTTTGATGTCTGGTTGTTCTGACTAGTATTTCCAGTACTATATTGAATAGGTAGGAGAAAAAGTGCAGCCTTGTTTTGTCACTGATTTTAATGGGATTGCTTCAAGTTTCTCACTATTTAGTTTTATGTCTGCTACTGGTTTGCTGTATACTGCTTTTACTATGTTTAAGTATGAGCATTGAATTCCTAACCTTTCTAAGACTTTTAACATGAAGGGGTGTTAAAATTTTCAAATGCTTTCTCAGCATCTAATGAGATGATCAAATGAGTTTTTTTTTTAAGTTTGTTTATATAGTGAATTATGTTGATGAATATTTTGAACCATCCTTGAATCCCTGGCATGAAGCCTACTTGATCATGTTGAATGATAGTTTTGATGTGTTCTTGGATTCAGTTTGCAAAAATTTCATTGGGTACTTTTGCATCAATATTCATGAGAGAAATTGGTCTAAAGTTCTTTTTCTTTGTAGGGTCTTTGTGCGGTTTAGGAATTAGGGTAATTGTGGCTTCAAAGAATGAGTTTGGCAGTGTTCCTTCTGTTTCTGTTTTGTGGAATAGTTTGGAGAGTGTTGGTATTAGGTCTTCTATGAAGGTCTGATAAAATTTTGCACTAAACTCATCTGGTCCTGGGCTTTTTTTTTTTTTTTTTTTTTTTTGACTGGGAGGCTTTTGATGACTGGTTCTATTTCTTTAGGTGTTATGGGACTGTTTAAATGGTTTATCTGATCCTAATTTAACTTTGGTATCTGATATCTTTCTAGGAAATTGTCTATTTCCTCTAGATTTCCCACTTTTGTTAAGTATAGGCTTTTGTAGTAGGTTCTGACGACTTTTTGAATTTCTTCAATTTCTGTTGTTATGTTTCTCCTTTCATTTCTGATTTTGTTAATTTGGATACTCTCTCTGTGCCATCTAGTTAGTCTGGCTAAGAGTTTATCAATCTTGTTGATTTTCTCAAAGAACCAACTCCTGGTATCATTGATTCTTTTTATAGTACTTTTTGTTTTTCTGTGGTTGATTACAGCTCTGAGTTTGATTATTTCCTGCTGTCTACTCCTCTTGGGTATATCTGCTTCTTTTTGTTCTAGAGCTTTCAGGTGTGCTGTCAAGCTGCTAGTTTATGCTCTCTCCAGTTTCTTTTTGGAGGCACTCAGAGCTATGAGTTTTTCTCTTAGTACTGCTTTCATTGTATTCTATAAGTATGGGTATGCTGTGTCTTCATTTTTGTTAAATTCTAAAATGTCTTTGACTTTACTTATTTTTTGTCATTTCTTCCATGACCAAGCTATCATTGAGTAGACCATTGTTCAGTTTCCATGTGTACGTTTTCTTTTCTTTTTTTCTTTTCTTTTCTTTCTTTCTTTCTTTCTTTCTTTCTTTCTTTCTTTCTTTTGTAAGTGAAGACCAGCCTTAGTCCATGGTGATCTGATAGGATGTATGGATTAATTTCGATGTTCTTGTATGTGTTGAGGCCTGCTTTGTGACCGACTATATGGTCAGTTTTGGAGAAGGTGCCATGAGGTGCTGAGAAAAAGCCTTATTCTTTTGTTTTAGGATGAAATCTTCTATAGATTTCTGTTAGATCCATTTGTTTTATACCTTCTGTTAGTTTTACTGTGTCTCTGTTCAGTTTCTGCTTTCATGATCTGTCCATTGATAAGAGTGGTGTGTTGAAGTCTCCCACTATTATTGTGTTTGGTACAATATATGCTTTGAGCTTTAGTAGACTTTCTTTTATCAGTGTCAGTGCCCTTGTATTTAGAGCATAGATGTTCAGGATTGAGAGTTTGTCCAGATATATATTTTTTTGATGGGTAAAAAGTGTCTTTTCTTATCCTTTTTGCTGACTTTTGGTTGAAAATCTATTTTATTTGATATTAGAATGGCTACTCCAGCTTGTTTCTTGGGACCATTTGTTTGGAATTTTTTTCTCAACCTTTTACTATGTGGTAGTTAGTGCCTGTCTTTGTTTCCGAGATGAGTTTCCTGTATGCAGTAAAATGCTGGATCCTGTTTACAGATGCAGTCTGATAGTCTCTGTCTTTATATTTTGGAATTGGGTCTATTGAGGTTAAGAGATATTAAAGAATAATGATTGTTGTTTCCTGTTATTTTTCTTGTTATATGTAGAATTATGTTTGTGTGCCTTTCTTCTCTTGGTTTTGTTTCAACAGGATAATTTTCTTGCTTTTCCTAGGTGTAGTTTCCCTCCTTGTGTTGGAGTTTTCTATCTATTATCCTTTGTAGGCCTGGATTTGTGGTCAGATATTGTGTAAATTTGGTCTTGTCCTAGAATATCTTGGTTTCTCCATCTATAGTAACTGAGTGTTTTGCTGGATATAGTAACCTGGGCTGGCATTTGGGTTCTCTTAGGGTCTGTATGACATCTGTCCAGGATCTTCTAGCTTTCATAGTTTCAGTTCAGAAGTCTGGTTTATTTCTGATTAGTCTTTGTATATTACTTGTCATTTTTCCCTTACTGTTTTTATTATTCTTTCTTTGTTTTGAATATTTGGTGTCTTGATTATTATGTGTTGGGAGAAATTTCTTTTCTGATCCAATCTGTATAGGGTTCTGTAGGCTTCTTGTATGTTCATGGCTATCTCTTTAGGTTAGGGAAATTTTCTTTTATGATTTTGTTAAAGATATTTACTGGTCATTTCATTTGGGAGTCTTTGCTTTCTTCTACACCTATTATCCTTAGGTTTGGTCTTCTCATTGTGTCCTGCATTTGCTGGATGTTTTGGTTTAAGAACTTTTTAATATTTACTCTTTCTCCGACTGTTGTATCTATGCTTTCTATGTTATCTTCTGCCCCCGAGATTCTCTCTTCCATCTCTTTTATTCTGTTGGTGATGTTTGTGTCTATGACTCCTGATCTCTTTCCTGGTTTTCTATCTCCAGGGTTGTCTCTCTTTGTATTTTTCTCATTGTTTCCATATTTGTTTTTAGATTCTAAATGGTTTTGTTCAATTCCTTCAACTGTTTGCTTGTATTTTCCTGTGTTTCTCTAAGGGCTTTACTTATTCATCTGTGTTCTCCTGTATTTCATTAAGCAGTTAGTCATGACTTTCTTGAGCCCCTCCATCATTAACATGGAGCACAATTTTATTCCAAATCTTGTTTTTCTGGTGTGTTGGGATATAAACGTGGTGGAGAGAGGTGGGTTCTGATATTGCCAGATTTTCTTGGTGTCTATTGCTTAGATTCTTGCACTTGTCTCTTGCCATCTTATTATGTTTGATGTTAGTTAATCTTGTTGTGTCTGAATAGAGCTTGTCTCTCCTTTGTGTCTGTGGGCCATGGGTTCCATAGGGATATTGGTTTTGGGTGTTCAGCTCTTTATGGGCAGGCTGTGAGTTCTGATGCTGATAGGCTGAGTTTAGCTCTGAATGTAGATAGAGGCCTGAAGAGTACAGACCTCAGTGGTATATATATCTTGACATATTTATACACACCAAGATTTATAATGTGATTAGAAAGACAATTACACATCCTGCAGTGACCAACAGCCCTTTTACTCACTCTTGAGTTGATTACACATTCCTTTCACCTATGACTCTCTTTTTCAGGGCTGGCTTTAAACATTTCTACTTACCTGGTTATCAGTACTTTTTTTTTTTTAAAGACTCATAATTAAAAAAACATATCTGTCTGTGTGGGCATGGTGGCACACACCTTTCATCCCAGCATTTGGGAGAAAAGAGAATCCTAAGTTTGAGGCCTATAGCGTGAGTGAGACTATCTCAAAAACAGAAGTAAAACAAAATAAAGCAGCTATTGTTCTATAAGCTTTATACACAGATGTATACTTATTAATCCACACATTTTCATCATAAAAATTTAAAAAAGAGAATCTCCTCTTTTAAAACTTTGTTTTTATTTTATGTGTTCTGCCTGCACATCACAAGAGGTATGTGATATAGTACCCAAGGAAGCCTAAAGAGGCATCAGACACCCTGGAACTGGAGTTGTAGATGATTGTGAGTTGCCAGACTTTAGTCCTCTGGAAGGGCAGCCGGTGCTTTAAACGGCTGAGCCATCTCTCTAGCTCCCTGCATCAAGGATTTTGTTGATACTGTTCTTAGATTTTGCATTAAAGGTTAGTAAAGAGAAGGCCAAGATTTCCCTTTGTGGGAATGTAGTCTAATTTCTGAATACCTATAGGATCTTTTTTAAACTGTAACTTAGGGACCCCTCAAAATGGCTCAAAAGTTTGAGAAAATACATTTTCTTGGATGGAAGTTTCATGTTGGAATATCCTAAGTAGTTGGATTTATCTCTTTATCTTAGAAAAAACCTTTTCTATGTCTTCAAATATTTGTTTTCTCTTTTTTAGGAAAATTAAGCAGCAGCTCATGACGGACACCTCAGTACTGTCTATGCTCTCTGCTGCCTCAAAAGCTCTTTTAAAAACTGTTTTGTTTAAATTTCTAGTGTGCATAGAAAATAATGGTCTTTATTGTGACATTTTAGTATGTGTGTCTATTGTCCTTTGCTCATAACCCCTCCCTGCTGCCCTCCACTGCCCCTGACTGGTCCTCTTCCCACCTCCAGAGAATCCCTGTTTGCTTTCACACTAAATGCACCTCTCAAGCTCTGGGATTTTAGGCATGCACGACCATACCTGGCAAAGAGAGAGAATTTAATCAAGCAAATATTCTGACAATATAGCCTATGAGTCTGTAAGATAACAGTCTATTATCTACATTTAAATGTTTATTGGAGACACCATGGCTCTAGTTTCTGGGAGTGGCTGTCCCCGTAGCCCACATCCAACAATCTGCTTTAGTTCTGCTAAGGGCTGGGTTCTCTTCAGACTCACACCTAGAGTCTGCTGTACAGCCCAGGCTTTTTCAGTCAGTGGTGGGTCCTGGATGCTCTTTGTTTTGTGTTTCAATTTGTCTATGTTTTCTCCCATCTCATGGGCTCCTAGAGCTGGCAGGTTGCCCCGAGGACTCAGTAAGGGACAGGGATGAAAACAGTGGTCATCTTATTCTTTCAAGGTAAAATGATAGTCAGTCATATCTGGTCAGACATCCATGCTCACAGACATATCCCTGTTTATCTGTCCTGTCCCCATGTCTGTCTTGATATAACATGCATGAAGATGCCAAAGAGGAGCAGTTCAGCAAATGTGGGACACCAGAGGAGCACTTCAGCAAATGTGGAACACTAGAGGCCATTCTTTCTCTCCAGTTCTTCCCAAGTGTGCTTTGTTTTAGTCTATGAGACATGAAGTTTGTACAGCTGGTTCACTCACATTGACCATGTTTTTAATGAAAACAATATCGTTATCTCTGAGATTTGGACAAGAAACAAGCTAACAAATCAGATAGTTTAAATAAAGATATTTAAGGAGAGATGAGATAAACTTCCTCCAAGTTTCAACCTCACCAGGAGCAATTTTAGCAACAAGAACCTTGAATCTCATCTTCCAGCTTTGTTACCGTCCATTCCTGACATCAGACAACAGTCTCCTCAAGGGGTGTTAGCAGTGACTTTTCTGGAGGGGTAAGACTTTCTCCCATGGTACTTCAGAGACACCACAATCCTCTCATACCTTCTCCTGTGAACTGTTGGAGACCCAGCTGTTAGTAAGAACACATATCCCGAAGGATGGCACACTCTTATTTAAGAGAATACTTAAGACATTTGTGAAGCCTGCTCATTGTATTCTTAGCTCTGTGTCTAGCATTTTCATACACACTATCTCACAACACTTCCACAAACAACACAGTGGAATATAGTTGAGTCAAAAACCCTGGTTTAAATTCTGACTCTGCCAACCCTAACTCTAGGCAAAATTATTTAAACTTGTATCTCATCACAGATAAGATGGGTGGTGGCTGTCCCCTCAGAGGACAGTGATACCTACATGAGATTATTTGTGGAAGGTTTCAGTCAGGCATCAGGCTCTGGCTGACACTTACAGAGTGTGGGTGTATTTAATTATTTCATTATCACCTCCATCTGTTGAATGAAGAGGTGGCAGTTCACATACGAATCTTCTGCCCTGTTACCTTGCCATTACAAGCGCAGGGCCTGTATACTTCTCAAGCTGACTACGGGCTGTGATTTCTAGTTTTCTTTTTTAATGACTAAGTGTATATCTGGGTAGCTCAGTTCTTTGGGGAGCACAGAAAGACAAAATGTCTTTGAAATTCCTCAGATAATAGAACTATCTCCCAAACCATATCGATGTTTCCCCCTGGCTTTTATTTTAGGATTGTACTTTCCTTTTCTGCTTAATATTTTATTCAAAATAACCACATTTTTTAGTCTGACTTACTCTCTGAAATCTTTATTATTCTCATAGTTTTCCTGTGTTTACTATCAAATTAAGCCTTAGCTAGAGCTACTCATAGGACAAAATCAGAAAGGGTGTTACCAGGAGTTTCACTGATAAGTGTCCTTCCACCCATTAGACCTCATTATAAAAGCATTTTATTTGCTTTTATAGAGTTATTTGCATGAGATAGTTGTTCTGGAAGCATGCAATTTAATCTGGAAAGGAGGCCAGAGCATCGATTATTTTGGTATCATTTCTGAAGATAATATTGAATATACTGTTGGCATTTATTTTTCATAGTGATCATCT
The DNA here is from genome assembly GCF_963924665.1 of Micromys minutus. Classification (NCBI taxonomy): domain Eukaryota; kingdom Metazoa; phylum Chordata; class Mammalia; order Rodentia; family Muridae; genus Micromys; species Micromys minutus. The sequence continues at coordinate 4,912,871 of NC_137955.1, read as the reverse complement.
TCCAGAGAGTCACTGTCAACACTCAGTGGAGAGGTTGCTGAGAAGTTATTTCTAGGGGACAGGGAGTCAGGATCCTGTGACACTGGTCACATTTTGTCAATCCCACAAATTTAAGTAGTTATCTGTACAAAGATGTTTTGCTAAACATATAACTGATTTATAAGCCTTGAACTTTTCTTAACACAGAGCCCTACCCCTCATGTCTGAGTGAAGCTTATCTAACACACATACTTTCTCCATGAAGCATTTCACAGCCTTGTTCTCAGAAACACCAGCCAACACTGCACTTCTGCCCTTGGGGGCAGTCTGAAACAGTGGGCTCATTAAGTAAAACACACAAACTGCTAAGGATGTGGTACCAGAGATGCCACAAAGGCAAAGCCTGCTTTGGCCCTCTGGGGGCCTGAATCATCTCTTTTGCATTTCTGCGCATGGCCATGGGTCACAGTTCTGAGGTTACAAATATTTTTTAGCAAGTAGGTAAATTTGCAAGTATGGAACCCACAAACAATGATGGTCAACCATATTTTTCTTTCAAAGTGGTCCTCTACCCAGCTGTAAGCTTTAATTTGAAGGCTCGGGAAGACGAGTTGAGTTATCGGTTTCCCAATACAAGGCTTTCTGCCCTGAAACCCTTGGTTCCCTCCCACTTTAATTTCAGGCTTGGAGGATGAGATAATAAACTTGGTGCAAGAAGAAGCTTGAAAATCCCATATGTATTCATTTCCTTTTCTTGGACCCTTGCCACCACCTGGGGAATGGATAGGTTGAAGTGAGGGATGAATGTAAGAGACATGAGAAGAGGTGCCCGCTACAAGCCTAGTCCAGATGAAACAACCCTGACTTAGCCATGAGCTGAACGCAGACAAAAGGCACCCTTTCCTCTGCGTCTAGAGACCATGAGAAACAGTTTTGGCTTAAGTCGTGTCTTGGGCAGTTTGTCGTGTACTAATAACTGACCAATGACTCAAGTGTCTCTACTTTTGGTCTTTTACCTTCTAGATCCTCTGGAAGGCAGTAATACAGCCTCTGCCATATCTCTTCCTCTCCATAACATGGAAGTGCAAAAAGAAACCCATCATCCAAACATAGACCAGGGAAGACAGCAGGAAACGAAGGGCCAGGGCATCAGTTAGGCAGAAGTGAGGGTATCCTTTTTCATATCTGGTTTCCAGGCCGTGATGAGGACATCCTTGTTCTTTCAACTCCACTTTTGTTGAAATACAATTGGTTCGGTTTTAAAAAAATTTTCCTCCATTGGTAAAAATGTTTGCTTTATTTTTCAAAGATAGGAAAAAAGAAAAGAGCACCACAAAAAAAAAAAAAAAAAAAAAAAAAAAAAAAAAAAAAAAGAAAAAAAAAAAAAAGAAAAAAAAAAGCAGGAGGGGTGGAGGTAGAAAAATGAAGTACACTATATACAGAAAATAATTTCTCATGTTCCTGCCCCAGAACATGAAAGGAAATTCACAGGGGCAAGAATACATCGATAACCATAGTGTCTACTCCTCTCCAAAACACTCCTGGCCCCAAGGCATAATGAGAGTTACACTTAAGAAGACCATAAACCTTTTAAAAGTCATGTTTTAAATCAAAATAATTTTCTTATAAAATATTAATTCTCAAAATGAGTTGTAAAATATGAACACAAATGGCCAAGGCTGTTTTTTATTTCTGTAATAAAGCTATAATTTCATAGAGAAACTGACAGCTACTCGAAGGGGGTGGAAATGTGAGTCTGGAGCCGTGTGAAACCCCCGTTCCTGCTCACAGTTGCTAAGCAGCCAGGGCTCCATGCTAGGAGCTATAGGGCTCCCCAAGAGAGGCTGTCGAAAGGTAACCTCAAAACACAGTTGGAAAATTAATGAAAACAGAGGCTATGAATTTGAAAGAGAACAAGGATCAGTATGTGGGGGGAATTGGAAGAACATGAAGGGGGATGTGATAGAAATTTGTTAAGATCTCAAAATAAACAAACAAAAAACAGACAAACAAACAAACAAACCTGACTTGGAGTCCCAGCTGTGATTTAAGGTAACTTGCCATTCTTTGGATACTCTGAACTTATTCATGGAGGTAGGATTTTAAGAAGGAAAGACCAGAGGAAATTATACAAAGATCTAGGCCCAACCATAGTAAAGAAGAGTTTGAGTGGAAGGAGCAGTTCTGCGATTAACTGGAAAATGCCTTACACAAATGTATCTTTTTTCCTTACTACTTTATTTTTTAAAAAAGAGAGAGGGATACATTTACAGATTTTTAAAGGCATTTTGGCATAACATTGTATGAATAATTTGGTCAGTACTTAATTCTTTTAGAGGTTTGATAGCATGCATAGAAATCCCACTAGTTACCATAAGCATGAAGTACATGTAGGACAGAACATAACATGGAAACATATTTCTTGTTGGATATAGATTAAGCATAATGATCTGTGAACACCAAAAATAGCCACAAGGCTATTATCTTAGCTCTTGGATTATTAATGAATTGAGGTCCAGGTATACCAAACTATGAGAGGGTGCTATACATTTATTTTTTCCCTAAGAGGACTGAGACTTTCAATATTATTATTATTATTTTTGGCCTTTCTATTTCTTGAGCTTCATATAGTCTGTGAGTTGTTTCTGGGGTGTTCAGAGCTTTCTGGGGTTAGTATCCCATTATCAGTGACTGCATATTATGTCTGTTCTTTTGTGACTGGGTTATCTCACTCAGGATGATATTCTCTACATGCATTCATTTTCTTACAAATTTCATAAAGTCATTTTTTTCTGATAGCTGAGTAGTACTCCATTGTGTAAATGTACCACAATTTTTGTATCCATTCATCTACTGAAGGACATCTGGGTTCTTTCCAGCTTATGGCTATTATAAATAGGGCTGCTAAGAACATTGTGGTGCATGTGTCTTTGTTGTATGTTGGAGCATCTCTGGGGTAAATGCCCAAAAATGGAATAACTGGGTCTTCAGGTAGTACTATGTCCAATTTACTGAGGAACCACCAAACTGATTTCCAGAGTGGTTGTACCAGTTTACAACCCCACCAACAGTGGAGAAGTGTTCCTCTTTCTCCACATCCTCGCCAGCATCTGCTGTCATCTGAATTTTTTGATCTTAGCCATTCTGACTGGTGTGAGGTGGAATCTCAGGGTTGTTTTGATTTGCATTTCCCTAATGACAAAGTATGTTGAGCACTTCCTCAGATGTTTCTCAGGCATTCAATATTCTTCAATTGAGAACTTTTTTTTAGCTCTGTACCCCATTTTTTATAGGGTTGTTTGATTCTCTGATTTCTAACTTCTTGAGTTCTTTGTATACCTTGGATATTAATCCTCTATCAGATGTGGGGTTAATAAAGATCTTTTCCCAATCTGTTGGCTGCCATTTTGTTTTCTTGACAGTGTCCTTAGCCTTACAGAAACTTTGCAATCTCATTAAGTCCCATTTGTCCGTCTTCGGCTTTAGCCCATGAGCCATTGGTGTTCTGTTCAGGAAAATTTCCCCTGTGCCTATGTGTTCTAAGGTTTCCCCTACTTACTTTTCTAATAGTTTCAGTGTACTTGTTTTAATGTGTACATCTTTGATCCACTTGCACTTGAGCTTTGTATAAGGAGATAAGAAAGGGTTTATTTTCATTCTTCAGCATGCTGAGTGCCAGTTGGACCAACACCATTTGTTGAAGAGGCTGTCCTTTTTCCATTAAATGTTTACAGCTCCTTTGTAAAAAAAAAATCAAGTGACCATATATGTGAGGCTTCATTTCTGGATCTTCTATTCTATTCCATTGATCTACATGCCTATTTCTGTACCAGTACCATGCAGTTTTCAGCACAATTGCCTTGTAATATAGCTTGAGGTCAGGGATGGTGATTCCCGAAGATGTTTTCTTTTTGTTGAGGATGGATTTCATTCACTATTCTAGGTTTTTTGTTATTACAGATGAAATTGCACATTGCTCTTTCCAACTCAATGAAGAATTGTATTGGAATTTTGATGGGGATTGCATTGAATCTGTAGATTGCTTTAGGTAAGATGGCCATTTTTACAATATTGATCCTTCCAATCTGTGAGCATGGGAGATCTTTCAATTTTCTGAGATTTTCTTCTTTGGAGATTTGAAGTTCTTGTCATAAAGGTCCTTCACTTGCTTAGTTAGAGTCACACCAAGGTATTTCATATTGTTTGTGACTATTGTATAGCGTATCTTTTCCCTAATTTCTTTCTCTGCATGTTTGTATTTTGATTAGAAGAAGACTACTGATTTGTTTGAGTTAATTTTATATCCAGCCACTTTGCTGAAGTTGTTTATCAGCTGTAGAAGTTCTCTGGTGGAATGTTTGGATCAATTACGTAAACTATCATGTCATCTGCAAATAGTGATGTTTTAACTTCTTCCTTTCTGACTTGTATCCCTTTGATTTTCTTTTGTTGTCTAATTGATCCAGCCAGGAATTCCAGTACTATGTTGAATACATAGGGGGAGAGTGGGTAGCCTTGTCTAGTTTCTGATTTTAGTGGGATTGCTTCAAGTTTCTCACCATTAAGTTTGATGTTGGCTACTGTTTTGCTGTATATTGCTTTTATTATGTTTAGGTATGGGCCTTGGATTCCTGTTCTTTCCAAGACTTTTAACATGACAGAATGTTAGATTTTGTCAAATGCTTTCTCAGCATCTAGTGAGATGACCATGTGGTTTTTTTCTTTGAATTTGTTTATATGGTGGATTATGTTGATTGATTTTCGTATTTTATACCATCCCTGCATTCCAGGGATGAAGCTTATTTGATCATGGTGAGTGATCGTTTTGATGTGTTCTTGGATTCGGTTTGGAAGGATTTTGTTGAGTATTTTTGCATTAAGTTCATAAGTGAGATTGGTTTGAAGTTCTCTTTCCTTGTAGGGTCTTTGTGTGATTTAGGAATGAGGGTTATTGTGTCCTCGAAAAATGAGTTAGGTAGTGTTCCATCTGACTCCATTTTGTGAAATAGTTTGGAGAGTCTTGGTATTAGGTAGTCAATAAAGGTCTGATAAAATTCTGCACTGAACCCAACTGAACTTGGGCTCTTTTTGGTTGTGAGAGTTTTGATGAATGCTTCTATTTCTTTAGGTGTTATGGGATCATTTAGTTTGTTTTCGTGGTCCTTATTTAACTTTAGTATCTTGTATCTCTTTAGGGATTCATCCATTTTCTCCAGATCTTCCAGCGTTGTTGAGTATAGGTTTGGTAGTAGGATCTGATGATTTCTTGAATTTCCTCAGTTTCAGTTGTTATGTCTCCACTTTCCTTTCTGATTTTGTTAATTTGGATACTTTCTCTTTTCCCTCCAGTTAGTCTGGCTAAGGGTTTATCAATTTTGTTAATTTTCTCAAAGAATCAGCTCTTGGTTTTGTTGATTCTTTCAATGGTTCTTTTTGTTTCTATTTGGTCAATTTCTGTTCTTCGTTTTATTATTTTTTGACAACTACTCCTCTTGGGTGTATCTGCTTCCTTTTGTTCTAGAGCTTTCAGCTGCGTTGTCAAGTTGCTAGTGTATGCTTTCTCCAGATTTTTTTGGAAGCACTCAGAGCTATGAGTTTTCCTCTCAGTACTGCTTTTATTGGATCCCGTAGGTTTGGGCAAGTTGTGTTTTCATTTTCATTAAATTCTAGAAAATCCTTAATTTCTTTCTTTATTTCTCCTTTGACCCTGCTATCCTTTAATAGAGCATTGTTTAGTTTCCATGTGTATATGGGCTTTTTGTTATCTTTGTTGTTATTAAAGACCAGTCTTAGTCCATGGTGATCTGATAGGATGCATGGGAGTATTTTAATCTGCTTATATTCAGGCTTGTTTTGTGACTGATTATATGGTCAATTATGAAGAAGGTGCTGTGAGGTGCTGAGAAGAAGGTGCATTCTTTTCTTTTAGGATGAAATGTTCTGTAGATGTCTATGAATTCCAATTGGTTCATAACCTCTACTGGTTTAACTGTGTCCTTGTTCAGTTTCTGCTTCCAGAATCTGTCCATTGGTGAGAGTGGGGTGTTGAAGTCTCCCACTATTATTGTGTGGGGTGCAATGTATTTTTTGAGCTTTAGTAGGGTTTCTTTTATGAATATGGTTGCTCTTGTATTTGAAGCATATATGTTTAGGATTGAGAATTCCTCCTGATAAATTTTCCCTGTAATGGGTAAAAACTGTCCTTCCTTATCTTTTTTTGATAACTTTTGGTTGAAAATCTACTTTATTCAATATTAGAATGGCTACTTCAGGTTTCTTCTTGGGGCTGTTTGCTTGGAAGTTTTTTCCCCGAACTTTTACTCTGAGATAGTGTCTGTCTTTGTCTCTGAGATGAGTTTCCTGTATGCAGCAAAATTCTGGATTCTGTTTATGTATCCAGTCTGATAGCCTATGTCTTTTTATTGGTGAATAGAGTCCATTTATGACAACAGATATTAAGGAATAGTGGTTTGTGTTTCCTGCTATTTTTGCTTTTAGAGGTAGAATTGTGTCTGTGTGTCTTTCTTCTTTTGGTTTTCTTGCTTACGAGTTTTCTTGTTTTTACAAGAATGTAGTTTCCTCATTGTATTGGGTTTTCCACCTATAATTCATTGTAGTGCTGAATTTGTGGTCAGATATTATGTAAATTTAGTTTTGTCCTGGAATATCTTGGTCTCTCCATCTATGGTGATTGAGAGTTTTGCTGGGTATAGCAGCTTGGGCTTACACTTTTTTTCTCTTAGAGTCTGATGTCTGTCCAGGATCTTCAAGCTTTTTAGTCTCTGTTGAAAAGTTGGGTGTGATTCTGATTGGTCTGCCTTTATATGTTACCTGACCTTTTTTCCTTACTGCTTTTAGTATTCTTTCTTTGCTTTGGGCACTTGGTGTTTTTACTATTATGTGTCAGGAGGAATTTCTTTTCTGGTCCAACCTATTTGGAGTTCTGTAGGTTTCTTTTATGCTCATGGTCATCTCATTCTTAAGGGTAGGGACGTTTTCTTCTATGATTTTGTTGAAGATATTTACTGTGTCTCTTAGTTGACATTCTTCGCCCTCTTATCTTCCTATTATCTTTAGGTTTGGTCTTCTCATTGTGTCCTGGATCTCCTGGTTATTTTGGGTTAGGAGCTTTTTGGTTTTTGCATCTTCTCTGACTGTTTTGTCTATGTTTTCAATGTTGTCTTCAGCCCCCGAGATTCTCTCTTCCATCTCTTGTAGTCTGTTGGAAATGCTTGAATCTGTGACTCCTGATTTCTTTTTTAGGATTTCTACCTCTAGGGTTGTCTCTTTCAGTGTTTTCTTTATTTATTTTATTTCCATTTTTAATTTCTTCATTTCTTTGGTTTTGTTTTCCTCTAGTTCTTTGATTTCTTTGAGTGTTTTTTGTGCTTCCTCTTTAAAAGCTTCTATTTGTTTATGGTTTTCCTCCCATTCTTGTTAAGTGAATTATTCATGCTCTTCTCAAAGATCTCCATCATCATCTTGAGGTATGATATCAGGTCTGGCTCTTCTTTTTTCTGGAGTGTTTGGCATTCCTCTGTTTGCTGTGATGGGAGACCTGGGTTCTGATGTTGCCAGGTTGTCTTGGTTTCCATTTGGTAAGTTCTTTTGCTTTTCTCTTTCCATCTTGTTTTCTGTGATTATGTGTGATCTTGTCAGTGATTGGTTCCCATCTCTCCCGTGTACCTGGCCTGTGTCCTTGGATCTCTGCTGTTTTATGTGGCAAATGGCTTGAGCATTTGGTCCACACCCAAGGACCTTCCGGGTGGATACCAAGTCCCTACGGCAGAGTTCCTGCTCTCCTGGACAAAGTGGAGGGCTGTGCCTACCACGCGCTAGGCCTAGCCCTCTTTGTGCCCCACCTACTCACCGTGCAGTCTCACCAGGCCTGTGTCCCTGGATATCTGCTGTTCTCAGTGGCAAAATCACACAAATGTTTCTTTTTTTTAACAACTTTATTTTACAAAACAAAGATAAATGTACAGATTTTAAGCATTTTTTGCATAAAATTATACAATACATTTTTGTCAGTACTTTTTTTTCAGATTTTAAAGTAATTTTTACATAAAACTGTATGAATATATTTGTTCGTCAGTACTCGATTTTTTTTAAAGGTTTGATAGTATGCATTGAAAACTTAATAGTTACAGTGGGCATAAAGTACATGTAAAACAAAATATAACATGGAAATAGTCAAAGTTTTCTTGTTGTATAACGATTTTTTTTGTTTTGTTTTGTTTTCTTTATTTCTTGGACTTCATACAGTCTGTGAGTTGTTTTTGGGACTGTGCAAGCCTCTGGCGTTAGCATCCCTTTATCAGTGACTGCATATTATGTCTGTTCTTTTGTGACTGGGTTATCTCACTCAGGATGATATTCTCTAGATGCAGCCATTTTCTTAAGAATTTGGTCAAGTCACTGTTTCTGGTGGCTGAGTAGTATTCCATTGTGTAAATGTACCACAATTTTTGTATCCATTAATCTTCTGAAGGACATCTGGGTTCTTTCCAGCTTATGGCTATTATAAATAGAGCTGCTATGAACATTGTGGTGCATATATCCTTGTTGTGTACTAAGGTGTCTCTGGGGTATATGCCCAGAAGTGGAATAGCTGGGTCTTCAGGTAGTATTATGTCCAATTTTCTGAGGTATCGCCAGACTGATTTCCAGAGTGGTTGTATTAGTTTGCAACCCCACCAACAGTGGAGAAGGGTTCCTCTTTCTCTGCAACCTCGCCAGCATCTGTTGTAATCTGAGTTTTGGATCTTGGCCAATCTGACTGGTGTGAGGTGGATACTCAGGGTTGTTTTGATTTGCATTTCCCTGATGGCTAAGGATGTTGAGCACTTCCTCAGATATTTCTCAGCCATTCGATATTCCTCAACTGAGACCATTTTGTTTAGCTCTGTACCCCATTTTTAATAGGGTTATTTGATTCTCTGGTGCCTAGCTTTTTGTGTTCTTTGTATTCCTTAGATATTAGGCCTTTATCTGATGTGGAGTTGGTAAAAATCTTTTCCCATTCTGTTGGCTGCCGTTTTGTTTTCTTGACAATGTCCATAGCCTTACAGAAACTTTGCAATCTCATTAAGTCCCATTTGTTAATCTTTGACCTTAGAACTTGAGCTATTGGTGTTTTGTTCAGAAAAATTTCTCCTGTGCCTATATGTTCTAAAGTTTTCCCTACTTTCTCATCTAATAGTTTCAGTGTATCTGGTTTAATGTGGAGATCTTTTATCCACTTACACTTGAGCTTTGTACAAGGAGATAAGAAAGGGTCTATTTTCATTCTTTTGCATGCTGAGTGCCAGTTGGACCAGCACCATTTGTTGAATAGGCTGTCCTTTTTCCATTGAATGTTTACGGCTCCTTTGTCAAAAATCAGGTGACCATATATGTGAGGGCTCATTTCTGGATCTTCTATTCTATTCATTGATCCACGTGCCTTTCTCTGTACCAGTACCATGCAGTTTTTAACACAATTGCCTTGTAATATAGCTTGAGGTCAGGGATGGTGATTCCCGCAGATGTTTTCTTGTTGTTGAGGATGGATTTCGCTATTCTAGGTCTTTTGTTATTCCATATAAAATTGCACATTGATCTTTCCAATTCCATGAAGAACTGGGTTGAAATTTTGATGGGTATTGCACTAAATCTGTAGATTGCTTTTGGTAAGATGGCCATTTTTAAAATGTTGATCCTTTCAATCCATGAGCAGGGGAGATATTTCCATTTTCTGAGATCCTCCTCAATTTCCTTCTTTAGACGTTTGAAGTTCTTGTCATACAGGTCCTTCACTTGCTTAGTTAGAGTCACACCAAGGTATTTCATAGTTTTTGTGACGATTGTGAAGGGTATCTTTTCCCTAATTTCTTTCTCCACATTTTTGTTCTTTGAGTATAGGAAGGCTACTGATTTGTTTGAGTTGATTTTGTATCCAGTCACTTTGCTGAACTTGTTTATCAGCTGTAGGAGTTCTCTGGTGGAGTTTTTGGGGTCACTTAAGTACACTATCATGTCATCTGCAAAGAGTCATGTTTTTATCTCTTTCTTTTCGATTCGTATCTCCTTGATCTCCTTTTGCTGTCTAATTGTGCCACAAATGTTTCTTAATGTATCCTTTTCCACTTGTCACCAAACAAAACAGCCGGGTATTGTGTCTCATGCTTATCATTTCATCACCCTGGGATCTTGAGGCAGGAGGATGGCTGTGAGTTTGAGACCAGTGTGGGCTACACTGTGTATCAAAAGTATCGAAATTTTAATTTAGAACCTATTTACAGAGGTAGAGCCTCGATTGCAGAGCCATCTCCTAAGTGCCCTTTTTATTCTTGAAGACCAAGGTCCAATTTCATAGCCAACTGTAACAGACATCCTTGTCTGGCCTCTATGGGCACCAGGCATGCACACAGTTTATGGACATACATTCAGGCAAACACTTATATAAAAATATATAATTTTAGCTAAATTTCACAACCATCCCGTGCCTCCATTTTCTCCTTGTAGTACAGATATATGAACATTATTTCTATCATCTTTTTGTGGTGTGTATGACATGAGATCACGCATGCAGATGTTTCTACGTTATGTCAGCATCATTCGGGAAACCCAGGCTTTCCTCTGTCCTCCCTCCCCATTCTCTCAGTCAACTCTAGTGTGGGGCTCCATTGTGCACACAAGCACAGACTAATCTTATTTACTCCACTAGCAAATGGATCACAGTGTTCCTGTGGAAGCTCCTCTACAAACGAGATAGGAGCACAAGTCTGTCCACATTTGCTGGGCTATATTTCATTCAGCTCCTTTGAGTGAATGCCTGGAAGAAATGCGGGACAAATTCTCCTCCTGGCTCCTTGGAGATTCCCACTCCCAGACTGGTACTGCTGTTTACCATGAAAGTCTTCTGGTCTCTCAAACTCTACCCTCTACTCCTACCCCAGACTCCAGCCTCTCTGCCCCAGTCTGGAGCTTCCCTCGCTAGATCTCAGAAGTTCCTGGTGAGGAAGAGCCCTGGTCCTGATTGAGTCTGTGGCTGTTTACAGTCTCTTTATATTGTGGTTACATTGTCTCTTTACACTTTTGTTACATTTCTGCCTTTTGCACTTCATGAACCTCTAACTTGCAACTTTTCTCGTTAACATTTTTAAGTTGAATTACCGACTTGCCCATAAATATATCTCTAAGGATTTCTTGCTTATTCCTAGGAAACTACAGATTTGGTAGATTCGAAGACGATGTGCACTGGGGAGAACTGAGTGTACACTCTTGCTTTCTTTCTAATGTTTCTAGTGAAGCTCAATTCCAGTTCAGAGTCTCTAGTGACAGCGGAGCACACTCCCGGAGTCAGCCTCCAGACTGACTGTCAATAGATCAATCCTCATCTTGGCTTGTTTAACTCACATGCTCTCTTGAGTTTGTGTTACACAAACAACATAAAGCGTGTAGGGTCAGCAGGGGTAAGAACTAATTTACACTCCTGCGATGAGATCTCTTTTAGAAGGGTCTGACGTCAGATGACCTAGCCTCCAGCCATAATTCTGCATCGCTGTCTACACTGGCCTTCATCAATCTTTCCTCTTCTAGTTAGTCCCCTTTCCCTGAAGACCCCTGACTCACCCACAGTTACATGGCACCCAGGAACAGAGTTAATTAGAAGTTAGGTTTCTGATTAGTTCCTTCTTTCCATAGGGAATATAATTCTTCCTGTTTCTAGAAAATGGGTTTTACAACAAGCAAACCAGAAACTCTGCCTCCATCTGTGAGGTGGAGTTGGTGTTGCTTGCCTGTGTGTTTGCTTGGGAGCAATAAAAAGAGTAAAGGAAGACACAGGCAGACCTTTAGTATTGAAATCACCGCAAAGGCTGACGTCTCTTAACCCTTCCATCATGCTGTGCACTGTGGCAAATGTGCCCATGTTCTATGTGATCCCTCAGCTCCACTGTTATCTAAGACCCCTAATTACAAAGTGCTTTATAAACAGAGGGAAGACTCCTATGATGGGAACAGTGTTTTCAAAACACTTCAAAGTACATTAAAGTTTTCTTTCACAATCCCTGGCAGCCATGCCCCCCTTTTGTCCCTGGGAAAGGAGGTATGGGACACATATGGGCTATAGATGAGACTTAGGGATCTTCTTCCCATGTGGGAAGAGGAAAATGAACTGTAGAGTGCACCAAGTAAGTAGGAGCAGGTGACTGACTACCGTTCATTGGCTGGAGAACAGACGTGTGTGTGTGTGTGTGTGTGTGTGTGTGTGTGTGTGTCTGTGTGTCTGTGTGTGTTTGTGTGTGTATGTGTGTGTGTGTGAGTGTGTGTGTGTGTGTGTATGTGTGTATGTGTGTTTGTGTGTGTGTTTGTGTGTGTGTATGTATGTGTGTGTGTATGTGTGTGTGTATGTGTGTGTATGTGTGTGTGTGTTTGTGTGTGTGTGTGTGTGTGTGTGTTGCAGTAACATAGAACTTTCAGAGAGGTACAGATGATGTCAGAAGAGACGTTCAGGAGACATCCTGCTTGAAGCTGCAGTGGCTGAACAGTGTCTTGCTGAGTGAATCACACATGGGCAGCCAGACTGATAGGATTCCAGAAAGCCTAGTGCCCGGATGAAGAAGTAGGAATTGCGTATTTCCCTACTGTGCAACCTTCCTAAATAGCAGAAGCCCAGAGTTGTAGATGAGAGTATTTTTTTGGCTACATTTATAGCTTGAAAGGCCATAAAAGTGTTATAGACAATGAAATGTAAGCACAAATTTGAGTTGGACTCCTGGGACAGCCTCTTACAGGAGAGTATCCTGGTTGAAGGCACTTGGCATCCTTCTAGGATACCTAATTTCTGTTATAGTATAGACATAGTGTATCTGGGCATAGTAACTGCAGCCCATATAGAAGTCATCTTGTAATGCAAGGTGATGCTGAGGATAGTAACAGACCGTCAGACATAAGGAATCCAGAGTTTGTGGTACCCCATGGCTCTGGTTCACAAACCTTAGCTCCCTCCAGATGCATTTTAAAGTGAGACAATAGATGTCACAATCTAACCTATGGCTGTGCTTTTGAGACTCCACACAGGGTCAAGCTGGGGAAACTGAGGCAGATGGGATGAAAGGATGAAGCTCAAGTTGGGGAGGTGGGGAGGAAAACTATAGCTAAGGAGTCTGGGGTTGGTTGCTGCACATAGGAACCAAATGGTCAGAGTCAAAGTTTATAAAGGCTCACACATGCTTTAGGCACCATTGGACAGCAACAGACCTCCATGCTCCAGGGAGAAAGGCACCGATGGGGTCCACAGACAGTATGGGAATGTAGCCAGGTAGCTCTGAGCTCCCCAGAGAACTCTTCTCAGATAAGTTGTAACTCCCAGCAGGAGAATATGGAGGGAGAAAAATGCTGCTGAACGGAGTGGTTAGAGATCAAATTAATCAACACTCTAAGCACTGACTTGAACCCAGTTCCATTGGCTTGGATTAATATTGTGTTTTCTCATGCTTGCCACTGTTGATAGGGAATATGAAGAGGATCACATAAGACAGTGGCACTCAATCTTCCTAATACTGTGCCCTTAATATGTGGCAGTGACCCCAAACCATAAAATTACCTTCATTGCTACCTCATAACTGTAATTTTGCTGTTATGAATATATATTCATTATATTACAATAATATAAATATTCTGATGGTTTTAGATGACCCCCACAAAAGGATTATTCAACCCCCAAAGAGGTCATGGCCCACAGGTTGAGAACCACTGGTGTAAGCTATCTAGGAAAGGAGAGGAATAAAGGAGGAAAGTAGGGGCTCTACTAGTTCTGAGTGGTGCCTGTTCTGAATTGTTTGAAGATGAAAAAGCCAAAATATGTGACTGTGCAGGAGTTTGATGAATACATAGTTATTAATTGTGCCTCTGTCAGTATTTTTAACACATTTAGATGTGAGCACCCAGTCTGCTGTACATAGGCAGCTATTTGCCGTGGTCAGTTCACATGCTTTGTGTGCCCAGCATTGGGCATGAATGGGAACCAGAGCTCACTTTTAGCATCTGCACAAATTCCAGATTGCTTTCTGGCAGGTCAGGTACTGTTTTGACACTAAGTGGTCTTGATCCACTTCCAAAACCTAGCAGAATGTGGCCAAATATCCATTATTCTTGCTTAGTGAGACTATCAACATGTAATTGATTTTTGAAATGAAAATCAAAAGCCTGTAGACTCAGTTCATATGTAAAGCAGAAAAAAAGTCACATCTAAGACATTTACAGGGAATGGATTTACCAGTGGACAACAAAGGAAGAAGAGAATGGTGACCCTAAAGCCCCAGACCCTAAGCAAGCCCCAAAAGTTTCAGAGTACCTGCTCAGAGTGAGTTGGGGAGAAAATACCAGGATAGCTGGACAGCGGCTGCTCTTCAGTGTTTGGCAGATATATCAATATTTACCAATTTCCTGACTAATGATTACAGACTGTTCTATTCAGAGCATTTTATTTGGGAAATGTATAGGGAAAGAGAAAAGCCATAAAGGGTGTGTACAAAGCCCCCAAGCAGTCAGGACTCCTGCTTGTTAGGTTAGAGTTATATTCTGCAGATTATTAGTGAGAATGGTGTCTGTGATTTCTACCCAGCATACTGATGTTAAATGTGCCCACCCTTTGACACAGCAATCCCAGCCCAGGAAGCCATCTTTATAATGTACTTACACATGTGTTCACTGTAGCACTGTGTGAAATAACAAATCTGACTATAATTCAAGTGCTCACTAATATGGAACCTATGGAGTCCATAAGATTGTAACTCCAAGAGAAGTACTGAAGTGGGGACAGCCACATTTTGTAGCTCCACCATGGAACTATTCTAATATACTTAATTTTTAGTGGTTTTGGTTAATTTTTTAATGTACAAAATGATGCTTCATTGTGACCTTTCTTACATTAGCACACATCAAGAGAGAAAAATTCAAGGGACTTCTGTATGTAGATTTGGTGCTATTTGTTTTTTCTTTTTTTATTTCTTTTTTCTTTTTAAAGACTTATTTATTTACATTATTTCTTCAGCCACACCAGAAGAGGGCATTGGATCCCCATACAGATGGTTGTGAGCCACCATGTGGTTGCTGGGATTTGAACTCAGAACTTCTGGAAGAGCAGTCAGTGCTCTTGTTTACTGAGCCATCTTTCTGGCCCCACTATTGTTTGAATAGCAGTCTATGAAATCAAAGTCAGAGGAATAAGAACAGGGCAGTTTGTTTCATGTTACTGGGGAACACGTGCTTAAGAAACACCCAGTTTGTGTTATATGCTCTGAATGCAAATAAGAAACAAGAAGGAAAAAAGAAAGGCAGAGTCCATACAGTGGCGCAGAACTCTACAAGACTGAATGTTTAAGGATTATACATCACTGACATGAGCATAGATCAAGAGTCAGACAGCCTGTGCACTGACCGCCATAGGCCATTTTTGTTCTTTCTCCACGTGAGACAGGAAGGGGCCTGAGGAAAGCAGAAGGTGTATTGAGAATATTCAGGAAACTAAGTAGGGGAGGGGAGGGGAGGGGAGGGGCAACTGAGAGACCAGGGGCAGGGGCTGCAGGGCAGAGGGGAGAACTTTCCCGATCTCCCTGAGTTGGGAACCTCCCTGCTGAGGGATGCTGTCCCCTCATTTGTGTTTGGAGGTGAGGAAGAGAAGAGGCAAAGCTGCATTTGTCCTCTGATCTCTGTAGTGCCAGCCACTCTTAGGTGGCATTTAGAAACCATTCATCAGTCCGCAGGACAGATTCCTGGTGGGTAAACAGCCTTTTGTCACCATTTCCACTGTGAGTAGCATGTAAACACAGCTGAGTATTTGCAAAAGGTGGGAGACAGATGGGCTGTAGAATGCTCTCCCTCCTAGTCATTAAATAGACCTTTCCATAGAACATCTAGCGTGCCAATCATCTCTCCAAGTGAGAAACTGTGAACCCCACATTGTGCTGTGTCCACAAGCTTTCGAAATCCCAAGCAGCTTGTCTACCATGACCCAACCCCTTCCTAGAGGTTGTGATGATCATGCTGACACCTCTTCCAGTCTTGATGCCACTGAGTACTGCTCACACATCACTGTGTTCTTGGGGCTCGCCTGAGATGGGGTGATGCAGGATCACCACCAATGCTAGAATCCTCTTCCTTTCATCATTTGCTTTTAGACAGAAAACAGTGACACTCACTTCTTTGGGGGAGATGCCATGGAAGTTGGCCCATGTTAGACACGGGATGTTCCGGATTCCTGGAGTCTGCATATTAGCCCTTTGTATTCCTCTTTCGATGTGTTTGGGCCCCAGGGTCCAGAGCTGTAAAGTAACTTCTTGTGGCTTCTCAGCTCTGCTTCTACACAGCGAAAGCCAAAGCTTCTTCTCTTAGCTCCACAGGCTTGCTCCCAGTCACTCCGGCTTAGTGACTTGTGTGAGTATGGGTGGGTACTCACTTTATTCTTCATCTTCATTGTCCATCTCTCAAATGAGCTCTGTGTCCACCTCTGCCCTTACAGCCTTCAGCTGGAAGGTGACATCCTTCAGCCACCTGGTATGTGCCACATTCGAAGGTTAAGGGCTATTTCAAGAACCGGTTGCTGGAAGGTTTAAGATTTCTACTCTATGACGATCAACCATGCAGTGGGGCAACAGTAAACAGTTTAGAGACTTGGGTAAGAGGTGGGAAGAACTCTGTGATACTGGTACCTACAGATATGTGTCCAGGCAGCCTTAGGATAGTGAGAGGGAAACAATTTGAGTGGCTTAGTTTAGATGTCTTCTTGTTCCCGTGTTATGACTACGTTGTCAGGGATAGATTAAGGAAAAATGAATCTCAAGTGGTTTTATTTTTGGTTTTTAGAGATAGGGTTCTCTGTATAACCCTGGCTGTCCTAGAACTTGCTTTGTAGACCAGGCTGGCCTCTAACTCAAAGACATCTGCCTGCTTTTGCTTCTTGAGAGCGAGGATTAAAGGTGTGCACCACTAGCACCCAGGAAAAGTGAATCTTTATGCGGTTGATGCAGTTGACTTAAGGGGAAAATATTCACTGAATGCCACAAAATCATGACAGTGGCACCTGGGAAAGGATCTGGGAAGACTTATGTTCCTGGCTTCTTGCTCCGGGACCTTTGGGTGAGTTTGGGCAGCACTCAGATCTGAAGCTTTGCCTGCTGGCAGCTTGTAAGGACTGTGAGGAGACAGCTTAGCTAATGTGACTTTCAGGTGTTAGACCAGGAGGCTGTGGGCCGGCCTGGTAATGAAGATCTCTGGTGGACAGGCAGCACATCACACGCTGATGAAGACTGAGTGCAGGCTGTGTGGTTGTTAATGGGGCACGGGAGCTTCGAGCCATGCAACAAAGTGATCTGCCCTTCACACAGCCCACTAGGACACAAGCCCGCATCAGGCCTGTTGTCAGAGAAAAGAAATTCATTAAGAAAGATCTTATTCTAGGTGCTGAAGGCAGGGCTTGGGGTGGAGTTAAAGAAAAGGAAGGGTGGGTGTTACTGGGGAGACAGTGATTTACAACGTCCCCTTTTGCAGGCTGTATTTCTCTCCCATGTTGTGACACAGAACCCTGGGGGTCTGGTGCAATCCTGTATCAGCTAGCAGCACTTAGTGTACCCCTCCTTAAGCATAGATCTGCTTGCTTCCTGGGATCAGGGGGAAGGTGCCTTGGCATCTCAGAGTGGGGTAGAATTCTCAGCGAGGGGACAGACATACGGCCAACAGAGAGAGGAGGTGACATCTAGTGATGGGAAAATGGCAGATTGGAATCATAGATGTGGGTGAAACACTTGGTATGAAGTTTGAAGATTTAAAGGAGGCAGGCAGGTCCAGGGAGTGGGTCAAGGATGTGTTCATGGTCATGGTCATGGTCCTTGGAAGACCCAGTGCCCCATCTATGCTGGTGGCCACTTCCCCACTACACAGTGGTTTAATAAGGGACTCCAAGTCCTTATTATTCTAAGAGAAGCTCCAGACATACCTCTCCATCTGTGTTTGTTCTGATATAGAGGAGATGTGCTTCAAGCTGAAGGCTGTAAGTGCAAAGTGGGCACAGGCCTCACGTGTGAGATGGACTCAGTCTAAAAGCACTTAATTTTAAAATACCCCAAAATGTTAATATTTAAAAAAACCATTGGACTGATCAAACAGAACCTGCTTGTAGACTAAACATGTCTTATAGGCATCTGAAATCAGAGAAGTGCCTTTTAAAACTGCATATGTCCTAATTCTGAGGACCTGTGAGTTGCTGCTACACATCGAGGAGGAGGAGGAAAGACCTGTACCAGTGCACATATAGGGTCCTCAAAAGTGGATGGAGGAGGCAAGAAAGTGACCTGAAGGGAGGAGGTCTGAAGCCAAGGGCTGCAGGAAACCTCTGGATCTTGCAAAGGACAAGTAAGCAGACCACCTGGGGTCAGCCATGAGAAGTGGTTCTATATACAAGTCGGTTTTCAGCCCAGGAAGTCACACTTGGCAATTCCCAGCTATGTAAGTAAATGTATGTTGTGGTAACTTGTCACATAGGGAGCTAATGTCGCCTCCAGTTGGGAGCTTGGGTCTTGCAATCAAGGTAGTAAGAACAATGGAAGAGGAACCTGTATGTGTTTTCCCTTCATGAAGATTCTGTGCTGATGGCTCTGAGTTTCTGATTCCCACTCACCAGTCCTGCCCTAAAGGCAGCATTTAAAGGACTTTCCCATAACATATCCATGTCAGTCCTGGTTTCTCCTTTCTGTGACAGAAGTCCTGAATGTCCATGAAACCCCAATGATGCCCAGTATCTCTCAGCCTCCCTTATAGCTGGGTTTCAACCAGGTGCCACCAATGAGATGTCATCACACATGTGTGACACAGGCAGCCTGAAGGCTTGGTTTTTCAGTAACCCACAGGACCCCTAGCTCTCCATGGACCTATGGACCCCAAAACTCTTATGTTCTTCACAATTAAGTCTGTAAAAATACTGCTCCATGTGTATCAGGCAGCAAGAATCCCATCCTTGTTTGGATGGACCATGATGATTTCAGAACATAGTTCATCAGTTACGGAGTCCAAAAAAAAGGGTCCGAAAAAGAAGGAAGGAGAAGATGTGAAAATCAGGGAATCTAGGAGAGCTGAGGGTAAGGCTCAGAGTATGACCACATTATTATCATGTGACCTGTAATAATGAGAATTGAACATGTATGGTGGCGATCAGAATAGCATGTATGTATGCAGTTTTACAGATATGTTTTGATTAGAAGCCAATTAAGACATAGGTAGAAGAAAAATATTAAGTCAAAATATGAAAGTGGCATGTCATTTTAGAATAAACATATGAAGTGATATTTGTGTCACTGAAACCTGAGGACTTGAGCACTGGGAAATCAGGACACTTGGATATCCCCGGGAAGAATACACCGTAGCCAGGGCTTTCTTCTGGGTATGTGTTCAAGTCTCGGCTTACAGAGAACTGAGCACAGCTTCTGGGCTAGAGATGCAGCTCAGAGGTTTAGAATACACACCGCTTTTCTAGAGAACCTCAGTTTGATGCCCAGTACCCACGTCACACGGTTCACAGCAGTCTGTACTCCCAGCTCCAAATCTGATGCCCTCTCTGGCCTCTGAGGTCACTGCATAAATGTGGCATAATTCATACAAACATATTCATAGAAGTAAAAGTAAACATCAGAATACAGTAGCTTGTTCCATTTATAACACGAGTAATGTCTAGGATATGCTAGCCCTTGACTGGCCAGTTTGATCTCTGCTGGCCTGTCTCTTAGTTCTGTGGAACTAGTAGAGTCATTGAATGCCACGTGCTCTTTGAAGCTTTGCTGCATGGTCTCACCTCTTTAAGGTGGTCAGGTGTTGTTCCAGGGCTTTGTGCACACAAGGAGAGCTTCCAGCGGAAGCACATCCCTAGCTCCCACCCTCTGTACTAACCTACTCACGATGCTACCCTGACATATGTCATAGAGTGGAATCCTGTGATTCTGCAATGTGTTTTTTTTATTTAAACTGTAAGCTCTTGAACAAGGCTCATTTGATTTTCTTTGAACCTTTTATACTTCTTGGTAATTTTCAGTAACATACCAGCAACAGTTGTAACTTTTTGATGTTAAACATCTATTTCTCACACTTCAGAGCTTTTCAAAGCACAAGCCGAGAACTGCTGGATAGCTGAATTGAGCTGTCCTATGACATAAGGAAAATTTATTGAGTTTTCTGTTTGAAGAAACTCAGCCCTAATGAAGTTGGCTTGCAGAAAGGTCAGGAGTTACGTTATTACCTGGATGATTTAAACAGTAGCATGGGGAAGTGTTTGCACATGGGATGTCTAAGTTACGGTATTTGCTGTGATGAGTATGTGAGAATGTGTGTGTGTGTGTGTGTGTGTGTGTGTGTGTGTGCATGATTTCTGAGAAACAGTGTGCTCTAGGTGAATGTGGGGGTGTTACATGGAACACAGTGGGCTCTAGATAGATGGGGAAATTTCTGAAATGTAAATGTAGCTTTTATTCTCCTGTAATAATCGTTGTCTCTGTGTCTTAATGTTTCAGTTTTCTAACACTGGTCTAGTTCTGGAAGCTTCTAGCCTTTGTACAATCTTATCTAGGCCTAGGATGTTTTCAGCCAGTGAACTTGCTTGTTCTTTCTGATCTCTGGCTGTTTGGTTGGACTCAGCTGCTCTGCCTCAAACTCCTCTCCCCGCTGTCTTATTCAGTCTGGCTTTTCTGAGTTGCTCTGCTTGGCCTTAGACTAACTTTGTCAATATGTTCGATCTAATCTTCTGGCTCCTTCTCATTCTCTGGTTTGTTCTGTCTTTACGTGTGTGTGTCTAGTTTTATTTTCTTTCTCTTCAACATGTCTCTGTAGAACTCTCCTGGTAAAACTGCCCCCTTTTCCTTTTTTTCTTTTCTCTCTCTGTGCTCTCTTAAGTATCTTGACTTTCTTCTCTCTTTTTGTGAGGTTGAACGTAGCCTGTTCTGTCAAATCTTTCTCTGACTCGTCAGTTTGTCATTCAATTAGACATCACTTCCAAACATGGAAGGCACATCCTTCTATAAACTAATTTACCTTCATTGTTTGGATTTCAAGGTATGTACTAAGGACATGTCTGTAGTCCAGCCAGAGAAAATAAAGGTGTGAACTACACAACTAGAAACACAATCTTGGCAGGGTTTACAGTATGATCATATATCCTGCAATACTGGAAAATATTGGGGTCTAAGTAAATGTGAAGAATACTACATTATTATTAATTTTCTACACTTTTGTTTACACACAAAGACACATAACACACACACATACACAAACACACACAGAGACACACAGAGACACACACAGACACACAAACACACACAGACACACAAACACAAACAGACACACAGACACACAAACACACAGAGACACACAGACACACACAGACACAGACACACACACACAAACACACACACAGAGACACACACACAGACACACACACAGAGACACACACACAGACATATACACAGAGACACACACACAGACACACAGATACACACACAAACACACACACAGAGACACACACACAGACACACAGACACACACACACAAACACACACACAGAGACACACACAGAGACAAACAGAGACACACACACAGACACAGACACAGAAACATATGGGATACCAAAGTGGCCAGGTAGAGGAGGTAAGAAGACAACTTATTGTTGTTAGTTCTCTCTTTCTCTTTCTGTGTGGTTCCAGGGATCAGACTCATGTGGTCAGGCTTGGCACCCAACACTTAGATGCTGACCTGGCATGGGCCCTGGGAGTAGGTCACTGTGCTATTAAACCTTCCTTCCTTCCTTCCTTTTTCTTTTTTAAGTGATTGTTACCTTTTCAAAACTCACTTCTCCAATTCCACTAGGTTTTGCTAACTTCTGCCTCTCCCAGCAATACTGGCATCACCCATTCACTCTAAAGTGGCTAAAAGTGGCATCCAGTGGGAGCCTGGGCTCAAAACACACTTGAAGCAGTCACGTGCTCTGAAAATCCAGTCTGACTGCAGCCAGCACTGCCATAGTGACTACTTCTTGTGAGAGCAGAAATTATACACATCAAATTTTACAGTTCTGAAGGATTCTAGAAAGCATCTAGTCTAGCTGCTTCTGTTTAGGTAACAAGCACTTGCAGAGTTGGGGCTTGCTGCTCATGGTCAGAACACTGAAACTCAAAAGAAGACTGAACTATTCCCTGCCGTGTTACCAAAGCCAAGAACTTGTCTGGTATTAGCAGCGTGTGGGGAAGCCTTCTGTCTCATTTGCCCTTGAGTGTAGATTAATCAACAAGCTTTTGGGGGTATTTCAATACATTTCAAAGCAAAGTGTATCCTTTGATGTAGCAGTTTAATATCCAGGAGTCCTTACACCTGTGAAGGGGCATGAAGTACATTCCATGGAGGTGCATAATTAATTATGATAATGAAAAAGCAGAGAGAATTTAATGTATTTCAATAATAGAAGGGCCAAGTTAATCATAGAAAATCCTTATCACCATATTGTAAAATTTTGTGTAGCTATTGAAAAGAATAAATTCAACACATAAGATGGCATGAGTGCTTTGGAAAAGAAATCTTATATATTGAATTCAAAAGTAAAACGAGCTATCACATGAACCAGAAGAATGTTCCCAAGGGTTGGGAATATTTCCACACAAGTAAATATGAAACTTACTTGTAATAACTATAAAATAGAAACCCTCAAATATCCATCAGCTGATGTGGGTAAGCAAATTATGGTGTCTTTACAACTAAGTATTTTTCAGCCATGAAAAGGAATAGATTATCAATGCATTAATGAAGCTTAATAATACATTGAGAGTGGGAGGAGACAGCTCAGAGGTTGAGAAAGCCCTTGTTACAATTACAGAGAGTCTGGGTTCAGCTCACAGCCAGATCTGTAACTTCATTTCTAGGTGATCCAATGCCTTCTTCTGACCTTTGCAGGCACCAGACACACATGTAATTTGTTTATGTATATGTATATATATATATACATATACATATATATATATATATACATTTCCTTTTGTCATAATTGTACACACACACACATGAGTAAAATACTCATATACCTAAAGTGAAATAGCTGTATCTTTTTTCTGTTATTTTTTATTACTTCATTGGATATTTTCTGTATTTACATTAGAAATGTTATCCCCCCTCCCATCCCCTCTCCCCCTCCACCTGTTTCCATGAAGGTGCTTCCTCTCCCAGTCACCCTCTCCACCTCAGTGAAAATAGCTGAATCTTAAAGAATAAAGAAGTATGCTCGCTCCAACATGTAACAAGGACACATGCTCCACCATGTTCATAGCAGCCTTATTTATAATAGCCAGAAGCTGGAAAGAACCCAGATGTCCTTCAGTAGATGAATGGACACAGAAATTGTGGTACATTTGCACAATGGAGTACTACTCAGCTATTAGAAACAATGACTTTACAAAATTCCTAGGCTATTGGATGGATCTAGAGAATATCATCCTGAGTGAGGTGACTCAGTCACAAAAGAACAGACATAATATGCAGTCACTGATAATTGGATACTAACCCAAAAAGCTCTGAATACCCAAGAAACAATTCACAGACTATATGAAGCAAAAAAAAAAAAAAAAAAAAAAAAAAAAAAAAAAAAAAAAGAAAGAAAGAAAGAAAGAAAGAAAGAAAGAAAAAACCCAAAAAGTGGAAGCTTCAATTCTTCTTGGGGAAAAAAAATAAATGTATAGCACCCTTGCAGAGTATAGTACACCTAGACCTCAAATCATTAATAATTCAAGAGCTAAGAATGCAGCCTTGTGGCAATTCTTGGTATTTAAAAATCATTATGTTTAATCTTTACACACTAAGAAAACTTCGACTATTTCTATGTTATGTTTTGTTTTACATGTACTTTATGCTCATCGTAACTAGTAAGATTTCAGTGCATACTATGAAACCTTTAAAAAAATCAAGTACTGACAAAAATATATTCATATAGTTTTATACAAAAATGTTTTTAAAATCTGTACATTTATCTCTGTTTTTTAAAATAAAGTTGTTTAAATAAAAAAAAAAAGTATGCTCACTGCTAGGAGCTAGACATCAAATGCCCAACACCGTACAAATCCACTTGTCTGCAGTGTGCAGAAGAGGCCAATCCTTAGAGAGAAAGTAGAGACCCAAAAGGGAGAGAGCATGGCTACCTGTGTGGGTATGAAGCTTTCGTCCATGATGATGAAATATTATGGAATTAGAAAAGAGCGCTGCAAAATTTATGAACAACACACTAAACAACAGAGGGTTGATTTAAATAATTAACTCCTTTGTTATAAATTTTAAATGGGTATGAGATGTAAATTATGTATCAATAGTTGTTTGTTTGTTTGTCTCTGGTTTTTAAAGAACGAGTTGGATCCATTTGTCTGAAATGGAAGCATGTCCCCAATACACTGGAGGAATAAAGAGTAAGATATAGAACAATATGTCACCTCTTTCTTATAGCTTGGCCAAACAAGCTCCTTGATAAAGACAGAAAACCCAGTAAGTACTCAAGTCTAAGGGAGTGTCTAACACAGGAGGCTGCCTGGGAAACTGAAAGGCACATCCCACTGGTGGGAAAACTGAGGAGAGATTATTTTCAGAGACCAGGTACAGGGGAGCAGGAACCATCTTTCCTTTTCTCTTTCCTCTTCCTTTGCCAACACTGGCCGCAAACATTTGAACCGTTCGCCTCAAATTTTCAAATGCTAGGACCACAGGTGTGTGCTAGCACACACTTGAGAATCTATATCTAAAATACTGTGTAAAGGGCAGCAGGGACATGACTCAGGGTGTAATGCCTGCTGCATAAGCCTGAGGACCTGAGTTCAGCTTCAAGAACAGATGTGAAAGGCAGGTTAAGACCGGACCATCTGTCTTCCCAGTACCTCCACAAGAGATTAGACATGTGAAATGGAGACCAGCCAGGCCTAGGAGCTTGTAGGCCAGTCAGCCCAGCATACTCAGTGAAGGAGCAAGAAAGAGACCCCACCTCTCAAGGTAACATGTAAGGACAGACGCCTGAGGTACTTCCTTGACCTCTACACATGTGTGTGACCGTGTGCCTACATTGACATATGCATGAATACACAAGCCATTATAAGAATTCTATCACACAGCAAATGGAAAATTTTCTTTTAGTAGATAAGCAGAATGAATGTAATTTAACGTGGGCATGTTTTAAGCATCAGAGGTTAATTTTTTTCATAGTTCTGGAGGCCAAGATCAAGATTCATTGTTGCTTTCTAATGAAGAAGCTTCCGGGCATGGAGACGGTCTCTTCTCTGTGTGTTCAAGGCAGTGGCTAAGATCTGGTGTTGTCTTCTTCTACAAGGAAACCATTCCCATTAGACTTAGGCCTCACCCTTAAAATCTCATTTAACCTCTATTACTACTGTTCAGGAGGCTGTGCCTGTTATATTATAGGTTAGATGCTAACATATGAAATATACTTTCTGAATGGGAGAATTGGGACATTTTTCTCCCGGCTTTTCTTCTGCTAGTGTTAGCAAGTGCCCGGGGTTTTCAGCTGTGCAGGGGAGAAAAGAAGAGCTATTGGAGGACCATTGGGGGACCATTGGGGGACCATTGGGGTGTTATTGCTGACCACTGACCATTCACACCTGCCTTCCAAAGGTGGGCTCGCAGTTTCTAGGGCTTCTGCCCTTTTACACTGAAAAAAGACCTGGTATGCAGAGAATCAGAGCAAGCAGGTAGTGGAGCCTCTTTACACCCTCACAGATATTGGCCATCATGTATCTTGACAGAAAAACGGGGCAGCAGTTAGCATCATCATGTCTACTGGCTTCCGTCAGGGGATTCGGGCTCATTTTCACCATTTGGTTCCACAGGCATAGTGCTATTGCCAAAATGATTCTCAATGATCCTGAAAATATCTGCAATGGAGGGAAAACATAAAACAAACAAACAAAAAAACCAAAACAAACCCAAACAAATAACCTAGGGCTAGGGTGATACTTAGTAGTTAAAAGCACTTGTTGCTCATCTACATAATCCAAGTTTAGTTCCTGGCACCCAAAATGGGAGACTCACAACCAGCAGTTAATCTAGCTCAAGGGGATCCACTCCTCCCCTCTCCTCTTCATTCAGATGCGGAGCACCTTCCGCTCCCTTCTGCATCCACATAAATAAATATTAAAACTAGAGATCTGAGAGAACCATTACAGTAACGTAATCATACACAATCCTTACATTTAGAGCCAGCGGTCAGTAGCTTCCTCAGATCACAGCAGTTTCCCATCTGGAAGCACTGGCTCCTGATGTGAATAGGAGTGTAAAGATCAGGCGGTTGAACAAAGGAAGAAATGAGTCTGACATCTGCAGGGGATTTCCCTCTGGCTCTGACTGGGCTTTTGTCATGGTCAATATCTCTTCTTGTTCTTTCAGAGTTATGCCCTCCCCCCATAAAACTTTCTATATTAACCTATTTTGTATCATTGCATCAAAATGCCTGAAGAAAGTAACTTTCAAAGTTGTTTACTTAGCGCACAATTTGGGAGGTTGGCGGTCCCAGCAGCATGATAGTGGTTTTTACGATGGCTCTTCCCTAAGTGGTCCATATCACGGCAGGGCATCACTGTAGAAGCAGGCATGTGTGGAAGCGTGCACATGGCAAAGCTGGGCACCAGAGCAAGAAGAAGGGCCAGATTCACTCTTCCACTACACCTCGCTTTTAGGAGAACTTGCTCACAAGACTTGACTTCTTCTCTGTCTACAGCACCTCTGGTGAACCTCATCATCTTCCACATCACAACCAGGCTCCCACCACATAAACATTTGGGGGATGGGATGCCTCTACACAAGACATCACTTTCTGTGTGTCCATCTCTGTTCATATCTACTTCCTGAAAACTCAGCCCGGGACAATTCCCTTAGCCTCTGTAAATATTGAGGGAGCACCGCTTGCACAAGTGCCCCTCACTCTTGACCTGTGAAATTGCAAGCACATTTATTACCTACATCAGAATCCTCTGAGATTACTGCCCTCTTTATTACTGTCCAGAACTCTTTTTTCTCTAGACAAAACTAACATACATGCTTCCCTAAAGTGGTACATACACAAACAGATGTCTAAGCACTCCAAATTTTAAGCATGATTCTGCTTGCCACTGTACATGTTCTGTTTCCATTAGTGCTTTACTGGTCACTGAAGTATAATGTGATTGAGCTCTAAGCCATCACCTAAAGGCTTGCTTAAGTTTCTAGTACACTTTATTCTCATGTTTGCTCTTTAGTTTTATTTTGTTCTTTTATTTAGATTTACTAACTGATGAGAAACTAATTTTGTCACAGACAACTCTGAATTCTTAGTGGTCCAAAAAACAAACAAACAGACAAAAAAAACCAAGAGTAGGGCTTGATGACCTATGGTTCCTGAGCCTAAAATGCCAGAGAGTTAATGTAAGAATCAATGTCTGTGTCTTTGATTTGAGCTCTTATCTACTCTGAGTCCATATTCCAATCATAATGGCTTTGAATATTTGCATCGGCCCATCTGGTATGTTTAAATACATTCAAGTAGAGACAAAATATAAAAAAACTAAAATAGAAAAGGGAAGAACAGAAAGGGAAAAACCTAGGTGGTGCATGCTTATGTTCAAACATTCACACGGCTGGGGAGATGATGAAATCAATGGCAATCTTAGCTGGACAGGCACTTCTGTACTGGTTTTAGCTAGTTTTGAAACTCTATCTTAGTGAATGAATGGATGAATGAATGGATGGATGAATGAATGAATGCAAGACAAACATTTCCACCAACTGGAACTGGATTATCATTAAAACTAACTGTCCACTGAGCTCTGAGATGAGAGTTGGACACGTGACTGGGCATCTTATAAATATCCTTGGTGTAATGTGAAACAGAGATCAGTCATTGTTTTAAAACCATAGGCTTAATATGGCTTTCCTCCCAGGAAAGGATGCTGATATTTTCAATCCTTTAAATAGTTCTTTAAAAAAGACTTGTTTTATTCTATATGTATGAGGCATTGCTTGTATGAATGTATGCATGCCTGGTGCCTATGGAAGCCAGCAGTGGACTCTGGAACCCCTAAGCTGTTATATAAAGTTGTGACATATATCTATATCTATATCTATATCATCTATATCTATCTATATCTATATCTATATCTATATCTATATCTATATCTATATCTATATCTATATCTATATCTATATCTATATCTATATCTATATCTATATCTATATCTATATCTATATCTATATCTATCTAATCTCTATCTCTATCTCTATCTCTATATCTATATCTATCTATATCTCTATATCTATCTATCTCTATCTATATCTATCTATCTATATCTATCTATATATCTATCTCTCTCTCTCTCTCTCTCTCTCTCTCTCACTTTATATATATATAAAGTGCCACAGCCATGTGGGTACTGGGAACTGAACTCAGGTCCTTTGTAGGAGCAGGAAATGCTCTTACCTGCTGTACAATCTCCCTAGCCCATCTCTAGTCATCTTCTGAAGCATGGTGGCTTTCTTGAAAGCTGTAGTATTGTGAACAATGTCATGTTAGACTGCTGTGATCTCAGGTTATGTTACCCTGAGATCAAGAGATAAAAATCACATATAAAAACTAGTACTGGACTTAAGGTCAACAGTTTAGACAGAAATAGAAAGCAGACAGAGAAAATGAATAGAGAAAAGCAAATAAAAATTTAAAACATCAACAGATAAAATAAAATGCTAAAAGTATTAGTGAGTAACAATTGAAAATAATCAAAAAACTCCCTTCAAATAAAATTAATTTCATAAAACAGCCCTATGGGTCTTTTAAAATAATAATGCTTAGGATATCAAAGGAGTAAAATAAAAAATGAATATCCATAATGCATACTTGGAAAATATCTGTAAATGTATTGAAAATCAGTAAGAAAATATTAAGGGCTAGTATCCAATATATACAAAGAACTCAGAAAGCTAGACTACAGAAAATTAAATAATCCTATTAAAAAGTGGGGTACAGAGCTAAACAAAGAATTCTCAGCTGAGGAACATCGAATTGCTGAGAAGCACCTAATGAAATGCTCAATATCCCTAATCATCAGGGAAAACCAAATCAAAACAACCCTGAGATTCCACCTCACATCAGGCAGAATGGCTAAGATCAAAAACTCAGATGACAGCAGATGCTGGCAAGGATAGGGAGAAAGAGGAACACTTCTCCACTGTTAGTGGGGTTGTAAGGTGGTACAACCACTCTGGAAATCAGTCTAGCGATTCCTCAGAAAATTGAACATAGTACTACCTGAAAACCCAGCTATTCCACTCCTGGGCATATCCCCCAAAGATGCTCCAACATATAACAAGGACAGATGTTCCACCATGTTCCTAACAGCCTTATATATAATAGCCAGAAACTGGAAAGAACCCATATGTCCATCAACAGATGAATGAATACAGAAAGTGTGGTACATTTACACCATGGAGTACTACTCAGCTATTAGAAACAATGACTTCATGAAATTTGTAAGCAAATGGATGGAACTAAAGACTATCATCCTGAGTAAGATATCCCAGTCACATAAGAACACACATAGTATGCAGTCACTGATAATTAGGTACTAGCCCCAGAAAGCTCTGAATACCCAATACCCAAGAAACAATTCACAGACATTATGAAGCTCAAAAAGAAGGAATGCCAAAATGGGGATGCCTCAGTCCTTCTTAGAAAAGAGAACAAAACTCTCATGGAAGGAAATGCAATGTCAGATAGAAAAACAGTGATTGAAGAAAATATCACTCAGAAGCTGTCTCACCTAGGGATCCATCAAAGATGCAGTCACCAAATCCAAGCATTATAGCTGGTCCCAAAAAGTTCTTACTGGCAGGAGCCAGACAGAGATGTACCCTCAGGGACTATGCTAAAGTCATATATATACACAGCTGAGCATGCTAGTAGCTAACTATTGGTCTGAACTTGGGGATCCCTATGAGGTTGCTAAAGAAAGGATCTTAAGGAGCTGAAAGGTGTTGCAACCTCATGGGAAGATAACAACATTATCAACCAACCAAACCCTCCAAAACTCCCATGGACTAAAACACCAACCTTTGTGTGCACATTGAGAGACCTACTGATCCAGTTGCGCATGTAGCTGAAGACATCAGTGTCTGGCATCAATGTGAAAAGAGGATTGTGTTCCAGAGAGGTCACGTTTTCCCAATGTAGGGGAATAACAAGTCAATGGGGTGGAGAGGGAGTGCACCTTTGTGAAGGCAACTGGAGGAGGAGGGGAAATGGGAGCAGGGCAGGGTAAAGGGATAACATCTCAAATGTAAATAAAGAGTGTCTAATAAAAAAAGAGAATAAAAGATTAAGTTATCTTGTTGGAAATGAACGAAAATTGAAATTTAGAAAGCTGACTGATGGAATAAACTTTAGATCTGTCATAATGAATGAATGGAGTTAAATAGAATGTTTTGAGAACTTATCAAAAAAATAACATGGAGAGTAAATAAAGCATTTTAAGAACCTGAAGGTTCTTGGGAGACATGTCTTAACACAGGTTTTAGAAGGGTGTGAATAATAGGAATCAGTGTTTGAGACTATCAGGGGTAAGAATACTTCTGATGTCTAAAGACTTGACTGACAGTTCACCCCCAGAGCAGGCAGGATAAATACAAACAAGCCTAACTCGAGGCAAGGCAGTAAAACTGCAAGATGCTGAACATACAGAGAAAATGCTTTTAACAGCTGCCATGATGAAAAGACATTTTATCTATGAGAGAGACCAGTAAGAGTGACACCAGACTTTCCCTCAATGACAGTGTTTATGGAGAGTAGATTAATTTCTTCAAAACAGCAGTGTGAGTAACTGCCAACCTTATAACTGTTTAAGACTAAAGAGAAATGGTAACAGTTGTAAAGAACCAGAGTCTAAAACACTTTGTCACCGTCAGAAATTAGTCATTAAAGAAGTATTCTTCTATAAGGATAAAATTGGCCATGGGGGAAAGCAGGAGTGTAGAGAACCACTGGGAACATTCAGGTAGATAAATGAGCTATATTTATCAGTTTGCTTGAAAATAATCGATTTACATTTTTGTGTGTTGAAGACATCTGTGTTAAAAAGGGATAAGTAGTCTTTCCAGCTAACAGAGAGGGCCTAGTCTCTGCCATCGAGACTCTGGATCTGCCCATGAAAGGCTGAGCTCCCCAAACAGCTGCGCCGACACTGGACCTGGACCAAGGGTGAGCCTGAGGCACAGGCACGGAGAGGGAACACCTGGAGTTCTTGGAGCACAGGGAGTTCTGTGCTCTTTGGAAAAGGGTCCTCTCCAGCCCAAGAGAGGGCTGGGTCTCCACCACTGGGACTCAGGATCTGCCCACAGAAGGCTGAGTCCCCAGATCAGCTGCACAGACATTCTTCCACCTGGACCAATGGTGAGCCTGACCCACAGGCACACTAGCTGTCCATCGATAAAACGCCAGGAGTTCTCAGAGGGCAGGGAGCATGGTGCTCTCTGGAAAAGGATCCTTTTTGGCCTAGAGAAAGAGCTGGGTCTCTACCATTAGGACTCGGGACCTGTAGGCAAAGGGCTGAGCTCCCAGAACAGCCTCACAAGAGCTCTCACACCTCAGCCCATGAAGATAGAACTGAATCATTGTCATCAGAACTCATTGCCTACCCACAAAGAGCTGAACACCCAGGAACAATCTCCCTTCTGAGTCCATGGGCCTTCAGACACACAGGAGAGACAAGCACCAGCCAGAAACAAAAAGATTACCTACAATCACTGACAACAAGATGACAAGAGGCAAGGACAAGAACCTAAGCAATGGAAACCAAGAAAACCTGGTAACATCAGAACCCAGTTCTCCCACCACAGCAAGTAGTGGATTTCCCAACACTACAGACAAACAAGATTTAAAATCATGCTTCATGATGATGATGGAGATCTTTGAGAAGCACATGAATAACTCCCTTAAACAACTACAGGAGAACCAGAAGAAATCACTCAAAGAACTACAAAAAAACACAACCAAAGAGGTGAAGAAATTGAAAATATAAATAGATGCAATAAACAAATCACAAAAAGAGACAACCCTAGAGGTAGAAAACCTAAAAACGAAATCAGGAGTCACAGATGCAAGCATCTCCAACAGACTATAAGAGATGGAAGAGAGGATCTCAGGGGCAAAAGACAACATAGAAAACATAGATAAAACAGAGAAGATGCAAAAACCAAAAAGCTCTAACCCAAAACATACAGGAGATCTAGGACACAATGAGAAAACTAAATCTAAGAATAATAGGTGTAGAAGAGGGTGAAGAATATCAACTAAAAGGGACAGTAAATATCTTCAACAAAATCATAGAAGAAAAGTTTCCTACCCTTAAAAAATGAACATACAAGAAGCCTATAAAACTCCAAATAGATTGAAACAGAAAAGAAATTCTTCCAAACACATAAGAGTCAAAACACCAAATGTTCAAAACAAAGAAAGAATACTAAAAGAAGTAAAGGAAAAGGGACATGTAACATTTAAAGGCAGACCAATCAGAATTACACCAGACTTCTCAACAGAGATTATGAAAGCTAGAAGACACTGGCCAGATATCATACAGACTCTAAGAGAACACAAATGCCAGCCCAGGTTACTATATCCAGCAAAACTGTCAATTACCATAGATGGAGAAACCAAGATATTCAAGGACAAAACTAAGTTTACACAATATCTGACCACAAATCCAGCCCTATCAAGAACAATAGATGGAAAATCCAACACAAGGAGGGAAACTACACCTTAGGAAAAGCAAGAAAATAATCATGCAAGAAAACCAAAAGAAGAAAGACAGAAAACATAATTCTACCTCTAACAATAAAAATAACAAAAAACAACAATCACTATTTTTTAATATCTGTTAACATCAGTGAACTCAATACCCCAATAAAGAGACATAGACTATCAGACTGGATATAGAAACAGGATCCAGAATTTTGCTGCATACAGCAAACGAATCTCAGAGACAAAGAAAGATACTACCTCAGAGGAAGGAGATAAGGAAGGACACTTTTTACTCATCACAGGAAAAAATCTATCAAGATGAGCTCTCAATCCTAAACACCTATTCTCCAAATAAAGGGACACCCACATTCATAAAAGAAACCCTACTAAAGCTCAAAACATAAAAATTGCACCACACACAATAATAGTGGTAGACTTCAACACCCACTCTCATCAATAAACATATCATGGAAGCAGAAACGGAACAGAGACACAGTGAAACTAGCAGAGGTTATGAACCAATTGGAATTAACATACATCTACAGAACATTTCATCTGAAAATAAAAGAATACACTTTCTTCTCAGCACCTCATGGCACCTTCTCCAAAATTGAGCATGTATTTGGTCACAAAACAAGCCTCAACAGATACAAGTAGATTGAAATACTCCCATGCATCCTATCAGATCACCATAGACTAAGGCTGGTCTTAATTAACAATAAAGACAAAAAAAGCCCACATATACACAGCAGCTGAACAATGTGCTACTCAACAATAAAATGGTCAAGGAAGAAATAAGAAAAGAAATTAAGGATTTTCTAGAGTTTAATAAAAATGAAACAGCAGTTATCAAATGCCTCCCAAACAAAAAAACCCAGGGTCAGATGAGATCAGTGCAGAATTCTATCAGACTTTCATAGAAGACTCCAAATCATTTCACAAAATAGAGACAAAGGAAACACTCATTCTTCAAAGCCACAATTACTCTCATACCTAAACCACAAAAAGACCCTACAAAGAAAAAGAACTTCAGACAAATTTCTCTCATGAACATTGATGCAAAAATTCTCAATTAAAATCTTTGCAAAGGTAATCCAAAAACATATCAAAACAATCATTCACTATGACCAAGTAGGCTTCATCCCTGGGATGCAGGATGGTTCAATATATAGAAATCCATTAGTGTAATCCACCACATAAACAAACTCAAAAAAAAAAAAAAACACACACACACACACATGATAATCTTACTAGGTGCTTAGAAAGCATTTGACAAAATTCAACACCCCTTCATATCTTGGAAAGATCAGGAATCCAAGTCTCATACCTAAACATAGTAAAAGAAATGTACAACAAACCAGTAGCCAACATCAAACTAAATAGTGAGAAACTTGAAGCAATCCCACTAAAATCAGGGACTAGACAAGGCTGCCCACTATCCTCCTACCTATTCAACATAGCACTAAAAGTCCTGGCCAGAGCAATTAGACAACAAAATGAAGTCAAGGGGATACAAATCAGAAAGTGAGAAGTCAAAATATCACTATTTGCTGATGACATGACAGAATACTTAAGTGACCTCCAAAATTCTGCCAGAGAACTCCTACAGTTGATAAACAACTTCACCAATGTGGTTGGATATAAAATTAACTCAAACAAATCAGTAGGCCCCTCTACTTAAAGGATAAACAGGCTGAGAAAGAAATTAGGGAAAAGATACCCTTTACAATAGTCACAAACAATATGAAATACCTTGGTGTGACCCCAACTAAGCAAGTAAATGATCTGTGTGACCAGAATATCAAATCTCTGAAGAAGGAAATTGAAGATTCAGAAGAAGGAAAGAACTCCCATGCTTATGGATTGGAAGAATCAACATTGTACAACTGGCCATCCTACCAAAACCAATCTAGAGATTCAATGCAATCCCCATCAAAATACAACTCAATTCTTCATAAAGTTGGAAAGAGCAATTTGCAAATTTATCTGGAATAACAAAAAACCTAGAATACCAAGATCTATTCTCAACAACAAGAAAACTTCTATGGGAATCACCATCCCTGACCTCAACTACATTACAAAGCAATTCTGTTAAAAACCACATGTTATTGGTACAGAGATAGGCAGGTAGATCAAAGTAACAGAATTGAAGACCCAGAAATGAACCCTCACACCTATGGTCACATGATCTTTGATAAAGGAGCTAAAAACATTCAATGGAAAAAGGACAGCCTCTTCAACAAATGGTGTTGGTTCAACTGCTGTCAGCATGCAGAAAAATGCAAATCAATCCTTCTTATCTCCTTGTACAAAGCTCAAATGCAAGTGGATCCCAGATCTCCACATAAAACCAGGTACACTGAAACTATTAGAAGAGAAAGTGGGGAAAACCTTAGAACTCATAGGCACAGAGAAAAGTTTTCTGAACAGAAAACAATGGCCTATGCTCTAAGATCAAAATTCGATAAATGGGACCTCATAAAATTGGAAAGTTTCTGTAAGGCTAAGGACACTGACAAGAAAACAAAATGGTAGCCAACACACTGGGAAAGGATCTTTATCAACCCCACATCTGATAGGGGTCTAATCTCTAATATATACAAAGAACTTAAGAAATTAGACTCCAGAGAATCAACCAATCCTATTAAAAAATGAGTTAGAGCTAAACAAAGAATTCTCATCAGTACAGATGCCCAAAGAACAACTAAATAGATACCCAACATTCCTAGTCATCAGGGAAATACAAATCAAAACAACCCTGAGCTTCCACCTCACATCAGGCAGAATGGCTAAGATGAAAACCTCAGATGACAGCAGATGCTGGAGAGGATGTGGAGAAAGAGAAACACTTCTCCACTGTTGGTGGAGTTGTAACCTGGTACAACCACTCTGGAAATCTGTCTTGTGTTTCATCAGAAAATTGTATATAGTACTACCTAAAGACCCTGCTATTCCACTTCTGGACATATAAGCCAAAGATGCTCTAACATATAATAAGGACAGAAGTTTATAGCAGCCTCATTTATAATAGCCAGAAGCTGGAAAGTACCCAGATGTCCTACAATAGAGGAAAGGATACAGAAAGTGTGGTGTACTTACATAATGAAGTGCTCAGCTATTAGAAACAATGACTTTACAAAATTCCTACAAATGGATGGAATTAGAGACTATTATCCTGAGTGAGGTAACTCAGTCACAAAATAACACACATGATATGTAATCACTGATAATTGGATACTAGCCCCAGAAAGCTCTGAATACCCAAGAAACAATTTACAGACCTTCTGAAGCTCAAAAAGAAGGAAGGCCAAAATGTTGAAGCCTCAGTTCTTTTTAGAAAAAAAAAAGAAAAAGGAAAAAAATCATGTTTCATTATATATTATTATGTAACAAATTCTGTGAGCTATAATATTATTTTAGAAAATAAATAAATTAATAAAAAGGGATATGTAACCAATGATGTCAGGCAATAAGCAAAATTTATTGTAAATGTGTGAAATTTTATTCATGTTCTAGAGAAATGTGTAAATATTGAGCAAACAGAGATTTTATGAAAAAACACATTTGAGTGATCATGATTTAAAATAGCCACCCCCAAAAATATAGATAATTACTTATGGGTCATAAGCTAGCAGAGGCAGAGAAAAAAAGTATAGAAAGACATTATCTGCCCACCAGGAGGCAGATAAAGAGATAAGAAACAAACATACAACAAGCAGAAACATGAAGCATTTTGTCAAAAATCGCTTCAATTATATTGTTCTCAGTAATGTTTGAAAATATGAAATCTACATGTTAAAAGGTACATTGTTTGACTGGATTAAAGCAAAGCAAAGCAAAGCAAAGCAAACCTAACCAAACCAAGCCTAGCCAAGCCAAGCCAAGCCAAGCCAAGCCAAGCCAAGCCAAGCCAAGCCAAGCCAAGCCAAGCCAAGCCAAACCAAACCATACCAAACCAAGCCAAGCCAAACCAAACCATACCAAACCAAACCAAACCAAACCAAACCAAACCAAACCAAACCAAACCAAACCAAATCGCAAGCATTCTGGCCAGGGAAGTAGATCACTATGTTTCTTGGCCATCATCAGAGACGCTTCCTCCTGCAGCAAATGGAAATGAATATAGAGACCCCACCCAAGCTGGACATTACTCCAACAGTGAGAGACCTTGAAACACTCAGCCCTGAATGAAATATCTCCATTAAACCTCCCCCCCTTTAGAACTCAGGAGTCAGAAAGGGTGTAAGAGCCGGAGGTGATGGAGGACAGACACCAAGACACGATTCTCTAAACCAACATGACCATAGCTCACATGAATGCACAGAGACTGAAGCAACATGCACAGAGCCCTCATGGGTCTGAACCAGTTTCTTTTTTTAAAAAAAATATATTATGGCTTCCAGTTTAGTGTATTTTATGGGATTCCTGAGAATCCATAAAATCCATAAGGTGGGTCTCTGATGCCTGCGCCTTCTCTTGGGGTCTTGTCCTTTGGTTGGCTTGTCTTATTCACTTTCACTGTGAGAGCTTTTGTTTTATCCTATTATACTTTATTTTGTTATGTCTTACAAAAATTAATGAATGATTGGCTGAATGAATGAATGGAAACCTAGCTACTAAGTGAAGGCTAACAACTGAAACCATCACGTATACCTACTGGGAGAAGGAAAAATCCGTTTTCTCCAATGGAGTGACACTGGGGATATCAACCACTTTAGAGCAGGCCTCAGTTCAGGATGCTGGTTTTGTGTGTGTGCTTTCATTTAGTTACTGTTTAGTGGGTTGTTTTGTTTTCCTCATTTGGGGGAGGGGGTTTGTTGTAGTGATATTTCGGTGTTTTGTTTTTGTTTTTTAAGAAAGATCTTAAAGTTGGGAGGATGAGAAGGAGGAGAGGATCTGGAAGCAGTTATGGAAGGGGAGAAATGTGATCAAAATATATTATTTAAAATTGTTTTAAACAATAAAACAAAATAAACTGCAAGGACACATGTATAATAAAGTCACGAGCTGGGTCATAGCTCGAGGATTAGTTACTTGCTTATGCTTGGTAAGGTTCTGGGTTCAGTTCCTAGCACTAAAATCAAAGAAAAACAAAACAAACAATCAAGAAATAAAGACAGAAAAGGTCTGCTTGGCATACACCACCAGAAATAAGCTGGAATGTCACCCTGACTAGAGTCTTTGAAAGCAGATGATTCTCCCATCTAAGATTCCATGATGACCTTCCCAGTCATCTATCCAGGAGACCAGACATCTATGGCTCAACTGTAAAAAACTGACATCATTTTCTTTTCTAGAGTGACTCTCAGTCCACATGGTTCCAATTCCCTGTGGCCCTAAGGCCTGTCACCCAGGATTTATACTGCATCTTGGATTGCTGTAATTGCACAACTACAGCATACAAGAGCATCCTAGGCACAGTAAGTGCTTCCGAAGAAGGCAAGGCCTGCATACCAGGTAAAACAGAGGCCTCCCTGTGGGTAGCAATAAAGAAATGAATGGCACCGCACTGAGCACAATCAGGTGCTGCTGCCCTGTCTTGTCGGACCCTCCTCTGCTGCCAGGGAAGCATGGAGCTGTGATCCTAAGGACAGCAACAGCAGGAAGTGATGCTCTGTTGCATGGTGGGAAGTGATAGCACCTTGGTAGCAGGAGCTGATAAGCAAATGGTGTATCTCAAAGATGAGATGGGTACCAGTGTCCACTGGTGGGTCAGATGCGAGTCTCACCACTAAGAAGACAAGCAGGGAGAGGCAGGGGCTGGCAGGATGTGCTCCTCGGAATGCTTTGATTCTCTTTATATTTAACTATGTCAGTCCCCATGTCTTTCCCTCTCTCTAGCAGCCCACAGAGCCTTGTACAATCATACAAACCAAACATTCCATTGGGTTGATACAGAGTAGTTATTAAGTGACCTGCCTTTGGGGATTGGAGTCACTGTTGTCAGCCTGCTGCCTTCCTGTCAAGCAGAGACATGTCAAGCCTCTAGGGAGCTATTTCATGACCCAACTCAATCAGAGACAGTTGCAGTAAGGACCTTTGTTTTTGAAGTGACAACGAGGCAATTATCTAAACAGCAGATAGATAGATGATAGATAGATAGATAGATAGATAGATAGATAGATAGATAGACAGAAGACAGATGTTAGACTGACGATGGATGGATGGATGGACAGATATAACCCTCAGTCCATGTGGCCAGAGAATGTGAGGGATAGTAAAGAAGACTATCACGTGACTTAGATGCACTGGTGAGGCTTAACTACTCTTCTCTGTGTTTCCCTGATGCTGGCCAGGGACCGAGGTAAGGACAGATGCCTGCACAGTCTAAGGGTGTGTCCCCCATTTTGGCCTCTTTAGAAAGAGAAGCAGCTGGGCCCTGGAAACCAGAAAAGCTGGAGAAAATCTGTCATCTCCTCAGTGGTGGCAGTGGCACTGAGGTCTGTCCGTCTGCCATGCTGCCTTGGCTGCAGTGTGCAGCTCCTCACTCCTAATCCATGCCCCGGCCTAGCTGGCTGAAGTATTTATTCCATGACTGGCAGGCTGGTGGAGACAGGTCATTCCTAAGACTCACACCCCTTTCACCACAAGGTTTGTTTGCCTATCATTGGCTTGTGCAAACATTTCTGGATTAATTGAACATTCTTCCCTGTTCCAACCAAAACACATGCTCATCCTTCCCTGCACAATATGGTAATCTTGGCATTTGATTGTCTGCACACACTTTCATTTCTGAGGCCCCACTGCTGAGAAAAGACCAGTCTCAAGTAACCACAGGCAGCTGTGCAGGAGAAATTGGGTCTCATTTCAGATTAGCCTCTTCACTTTCAGCACCTCAAAAGCTCATTTTCCATAAATCTAGGTTTGGGCATCTTCAGGCTCACCTTGGGCATGCCGCCGCATATCTTTTGCTCATCCCTTTAATTACAGCCGTGGGTTTGGAAACTTCTCTAGTGTGTCATGTTTCCAGTAAGGAGAAGAAAGAAAAGAGCTCTGGGCAGATTTTAGCAAGTAGCAAATAAAAAAAGAAATTGTTTTTCTCCAATATAATTTCATGATCAAGATTCAACTGACCACTGAAAACATCAGCTAGAGTTATAGTGATTGCTTAATTTTCATGACTGAACACCCCAGCTGTATAATCAAAACCAAATCCCAAAGCATTAACCCCTTTACTGTCTGCTCTCTCCTCCATT
Source organism: Micromys minutus (assembly GCF_963924665.1). NCBI lineage: Eukaryota > Metazoa > Chordata > Mammalia > Rodentia > Muridae > Micromys > Micromys minutus. The sequence goes on along the minus strand of NC_137955.1, from coordinate 4,872,881 downwards.
TGGTGCTTAGTCCTGCTCCTTAGCAGAATCAGGGTGTTTTAAAATGAGAGTGCCACATGTTGGAGGCAGAAAGATTGCCTCCAAAGATGTCAGGTCTTCTATGGTTTGGATATAGTGTGTCTCTTTCAAAACTCATGTTGGAGACTGATCCCTACTGTTAGGTATAAGAAGGGAGGGTATCTAATCCAACTCTGCTGTTCAGAGGTCTTTGAGAAGTGATTCACAAAAGATAAAATCATCAGGGCAGGGCCCATACTCTTGAAAAAGTTTAGCTGATAAGCAACACACACACACACACACACACACACACACACAGAAAGAGAGAGAGAAAGAGAGACAGAGACACAGAGACACAGAAACAGACACACACAGAGACAGAAAGGGATGGAGAGACAGAGAAACAGAGAGACAGAGAGAACGAGTATGTATGTGTATGCTAGCTCTTTCTTACTAGGTGATGCCCTACGCAGCTTCATGACTGCCCATAAAAACAAAACAAGACTCCAACCAACCAACAACAACAAAAACCATCATCACCCGATGTAGGCTCTTGACTTGACAACCAAAAGTCCAAGAAAACGAATTTTCTCCTGTAAAACTTACCTACTCTGTGAGCCTGTGCTTAGTAATATACTGGATTAAGACATGTAGAACCCATTACCAGCCAAGTAATTAAGTTGGGGATTTGAGTGTGAGAGAGTCCCCTGGATCATCTAGGAAAGTCTTGAATACAATCCCACAAATTCATAAAAGGGACAAAGGGGGAAAGAAGAGAGACACAGGGAGATGTAGCCATGGCAAAGCTGGCAAAGATGTTCTGTTGCTGGCTTTGATGGTGGAGAAAGGGAGTCCATGAAAGCTGGAATCAGGGTTGGGGACACAGTCCCATCTTGTCCCTGTGAAGCCCTGCTGGCAGACAGAATTTAGTATGCTGACTCATGTGTGGGACTTGGGGCCCAAGCATGTGAGAATATATTTGTGCAGGTTTAAGTCACTAAGTAGTTGTTCCAGTGACTAAAGAAAACGCCTGAGTCTATTTTTCAAGGCAGGTATCAGCTAGATGCAAGGCTCTGTAGGAGACACATGTGTCACAGAGTTAAACACTGCTGGGTGTCCTCACATTCCCATGTCCTCAAGCCTGCTCTTCCCTTTGCCCACTACAGTCCAGGGGCTAGTACCACTATACCTCTAAACATCTTTTTATACATACTTACCCTCCTGCTCATAAATAAAGGGATATTTCTTCCTTATTTTACCCCCAAACTGATGCTCTTGGTCAACTCTACATGTTAAAACTGTCCTCCACGGAAGGTTACCTTAAGCCATTCATCTCTTTGCCTCTGCCTGCTCTTAACATCTTGCAATTCTAATGTCTGCTGTTTCCCTTGGCCTAATCCCTGGTAACAGTTCTGTGGGCGTTCCATCCAAGACTTCTCATTCTGTAGATAATTGCTTAGATCTTCCCCACCTCACATCTCTCAAGTGATAATGACAACCTAACCCTCTGCACAAATACCCTTCCTGATTTTCATATATTCAGAGGTCTTCTTTAAACTAAGAATGCCCTGTGCTAAGTCAATTTTTCTATATATGGCAATAATAGTTATTATTATTATTATTATTATTATTATTATTATTATTATTATTATTGCTATTATCACTATTACTATTATCTAGAAATCTGGGATTCATCTGTCTCCTCTCACTCGCTCCTCTTTTCTTTCTCTAAATCTAGTTAAACATGTCTCTCCATCTTCTCAGTATTATCCTGGTCCTGGCTATCTTCCTCTGTGCCTGAATTATGACATGAGACAAAGCCATCACTCAGAAATAAAAACATCGTTCTACATAAAACTCTTTAATATCCTCAGAATAAACACCAAGCTTTTCACTGGCCCTCAGGGTGGTATCTTTTTGTCCATATTTTTCTTATTCCTTTTCTCTCAAACATCAGGTCCACCTTCTTACTGCCTTTGTTCTGACACTTTGCTTTCTTTAAGCTCTGTGCTTCAGCCATTGTGAAATTCGCCATGCTTCCTCTTGTTCCAACTTTATACACATTTGTCTTTGTAGACTTAAGTTTTTCAAAACACAGTTTAATAAGGGTTCTCAGGCACTTCAAACCTTGATTCTAGCACATCATCCAAAAGCAGGGGAGGAAAACTGGTAAATACAACAAGGGGGTGCAGACCTGTTTAGAAATAGTTCTTTGAAGGTGGTGGTGGTGGTGGTGGTGGTGGTGGTGGTGTTGGTGTTGGTGGTGATGGTGGTGGTGGTGGTGGTGCTGTTGTTGTTGTTGTTGTTGTTGGTGGTGGTGGTGGTGGTGTTGGTGGTGTTGTTGTTGTTGGTGTTGTTGTTGTTGTTGGTGGTGGGGTGACTGTTTCAATCTCCATTTGTGAGAATACCATCAGTTCAGTTCAATAGTGTCAGGACACCAACAGTCCAGTTCCACAGTGGTATGATCCAGCAGAAACCATCAGGCCTCCTCCAAATCAGCAAGAGTCAGTGGGAGCAACCAGGATCAGCTTGAACACCAGGACATCTCTGCTGTGCGTCTCTTAAGGGAGTAAAAATCAGCTAAGGCATAAGACCGATGAATTGCTGCACAGCTATGCAAACAGCCATCACTGGTCATTGAGTCCTATTTATATTCTCTCCAAACATCATAGCTCATCAAAAACACCACATGAGTTTGCCTCAGCAAAACACCCCCGAGAGTCCACTTTAGCAAGATACCATGTGAATCTGCATCACATGACACAACCAGAAACTTCCACTCCAGGTCTTTCCCTCCACCAGGCCTTACAACAATTCTAGGAGCAGCTATGTCTTCCCTATCCATCAGTCTTTGCTTAGCTGTTGCTATAGCATCACTACCTTGTATCCTGGCCAACCCCTGGAAGACTTTCTCTCTTTTCCTTTATCTTTGTGCATAGATGATAAAGCCAAGTGCCTGACATCTGTTGCTAAAGGGAGTTAGTTGCCATTTTCTCATGATCACAGTAAAGGCAAGTACATGGGCTATGGCCTCCTCCTTAGAGTGCTTGCTAATTAATACACACAGACATACCACTTTACTGCTTTATCTTTCTGACTGGATGGAGACTTCCTGAGGATAAGGACAATACTTTACTCACTGTATTCTCATAGCCAAGAATAAAGACTGGAAAATAGAAAACATGGGAGGAATATAAATGCAGTTTTCTTTGATGAGAACAGAATGCATGTGGGAAAGGTCCAGAGTTGGTTGGCTCCAACAATTCCAACCGACTACTCAAGTTAATGGAAATTATCAACAGAAATATTTGTCAAGGCTTCTTCTGGCCATGGTAAAACTTGCAAGTAGTTGTGCAAAGAAGAAACCAAGCCAAATCTAAATCTAAACAGAGAATACCAGAAAAAAGACTTCTATTTCCTGGAAGATGACAGACACACAGACATACTTTTCTCTACTTTTTCCTTAAATAGGGCAAAGGTCCCTGGAGATATGTGTGTGTGTGTGTGTGTGTGTGTGTGTGTGTGTGTGTGTGTGTGTGTGTGTATTCTGAAAGTGGAGAAAAGACTGACAAAGGAGAGTCCTTGGGACTCATAAAAAGATGAGAATAGAGGGGCTAATGATAGGTCCCATCTTTTCCCGAGAAACTAGCAATTATTAATGGTCACTAGAGAAAGGGGTGCATTTTTATCTAATGGTGAAACCAATGGGCAACTGGCTAGAAAGAAGAGGTTCAGAGGCAAAAAATGAAGATGTGCTAGGTTAATGAGGGTGAGTATAATCAGTCAAAAACAAGGAAAAAAGAAAGGTGTTATGGTGGTTTCTTTGTGTTTTCTTCTTGTACCACACATTTCAGAATTGGAAATGAGGACATACTACTGAAAGCAGACACAGGGTTACAGTGAGAGCCTGTTCTTTTTGGGTACAGGACTTGGGAAAGGACAAGCTAGCAGGACCAGAGCTGTCCCACTCATGCCAAATAATACATTAAAAAACCCCATAATTCCACATCCAAACACTGGTGAGGATGAGCTGGTGTCCAAGCTATAAAGAGGGCCTCACCCAATGTTTATTAAAGAAGTGTGAGAGATCATTCAGTAAGGAGCCAGGAATTTCATGCCTTCTGGATGGTAATGAGCACCTGTGTTGCCCAACATGGTATCAATGGAGACTGCACCTCTAGCATAAAAAGAACAAGACACATGTTCTACAGGCTGAGAAGAATCAAAGTACCACTGGATTTGTACCTGTAGGGAACAAGATCTCCACCAACCCTGGCAATGATAAGGAGCATTGTCCCCGTGTACTTTGGTGCAAATAGACTGCACATAAAACTTAAGCCTCATTGGGAATAATAAATTAGCATCCCGTTTTCTCCATCCAGATTGGTGCCAGGGCACCCCAGCAAGACAACACTTACATGAGATCACAAGCCAGACAATAAATACATTATCCAAAATGCTTAAGTCTTATCAAACATCATTCACTGTAACAAGAACCAATAAGATCTAAACCTGAATGGAATGTATATGCATCTGATCATTTTAACATACCTGTTTATCTGACAAAGATGTTAAAGGGAAGATCACAACCACAACATGCTTCAGCCAGTGATTGCAAATGCAGTCAAGGCAAGTGGAAGATTTAAAAATCTCATTAGAGAAACAGAGGCTTTGAAGTAGAACCAAAACCGGGAATCTAGAAAAGATACAAAAGCTAAAGTAAGGGTTGTTGTCTCAGCAGCCAAGCAGAAAAGACAGGAAACCAGCAGCAATCCAAGACACAGGCAATAGAAATTCCTCATCTCAATGGTAGAGAGAGAGCACAGGCTTAGAAAGTGGAGTGAGCCACAGGACAAGTGCTAAAATCCTCGCACTGGTGTTATCTGAATTCCGAGAGAGTAGGCATGGGAACATAGTGGAATAATGTCTGAAAATAGCCCAAATTTGACAGGATATACAGAGACACAAATTTAAGGAACTATATGAACCCCAAGCAAGATAAATGGAAAGAAAACATGTCATAGCTAAATTCAGAATTAAAGGCAAGGGAAGAAATCCTGAAAGCAGCATGAGATGTTTACCTCACCTGTATAGAGGCAAACACATTCAAATGATGGAAATTTCATAACAGAAACCACATGGTTCAGGAAATTTAAAAAACCTTTACAGAAGGTCTTTACAGAAGGAAACTGTCAGCAAAAAAAAGAAAGTCCTGTATTTAATGAAAATAACCTTCAGAAATGAAGAGAGACCAACCTCCACCTACCCTACTCCCTGCCAAAAATAAAAATATAAAAATCAAAACTCTAATCTAAAAAGGAGATATCTCCAGCAAATATGTGCCACATGAGCAGCTAAAGGAAGTTCTATAAACAGAAAAGATTCAGGAAGGAACAGTGAAACATCAGGATCAAGAACACAGCAAGCAAAATTACTACAAATGTAGCAAGAGACTTTTATTGAATTTTCTAAATTTTATTTGAGAATGAAAGCAAAAATTTTAACTCTTGTGGTTCTAAATGTACAGAGAATCTAAAACAATTATGTTAAATATAGGGAGGGATGAAGGACATTAAAAAAAAGCAATACATTTATACTTCCCTGAAATGGCAAAATGACATCAGCATTCTATTATAACTTAAAAACGTGTATGTGCATGTATGATACATGTGTGTTTGTGTATGTAATGTTTGTGTGTTATGTTTGTGTTTGATATACATGGGTGGAGATCAGAGGACAAAATTCAGTGTCTTCCTTGCCTTTCACCTTGTACAAGAATAGGTTTCTCTGTTGTTCCGCCTTGTACACCAGGTGTGATGGTTTGCATATGCTCAACCCGGAAAATGGCACTATAAGAAGATGTAGCCCTGTTCAAGTGGGTGTGGACTTTAAGACCTTTCTGGATACTTCCATGCTCCTGCCTTGATGATAATTCACCAAACGTCTAAACCTGTAAGCCAGCTTCAATTAAATGTTGTTCTTTACAAGACTTGCATTGATTGTGTTGTCTGTTCACAGCAGTAAAAGCCTAAGACACTTGGCTAGCTGGCCCTCAGCTTCGGGGAATTCTCCTATCTCCAATTCCCATCTTGCAACAGGGGCACTGGGATTCAAATGTACTTTATTGAATCCAGCTTCCTGGAAGTTTTAAGTATTCCAGTTCAGGTTTTCATGAATTTTACCCCCCAGTCATTGATCTCCCAAGCTCTGTAAAAAAAAAATTGCTGCACTGCACAAAGACTAGAGTTCATATCTCTAAACCCATATAAAGGCCAGGTGCAGATGATGGCCTGTCTATAATTCCAGTCTTTGAAAAAGGAGGCTGGGAATCCTCAAAGTAAGTTAGCTTGTGAGACCAGTGCTATAGATGTGCTCTGGTTTGGATCTAAAGATCCTGCCCCAGTGAAGAAGTTTAAGAGTGATCAAACATGATTCCAAGCAATTTCCTCATGCACTCACTCCCCACCCCTGACATGCACAGCATGTACATGCACATACACACAACAAAAATAGTATTCTAGTTATGTAAAAGTAGAACTCTACAAAAAGCTCAGTTAACCTTCATGAATCCACAAATAAGAAAACGAAACAAAAACAAAGGTAATAGAAATAGAAAACTTTAATTCTAGCATATCAGTGATTACACTAAATGTAAATGGTCTCAGAAAACCAAGGGAAAAACAGTTTAGAAGACTGGATAAAAAACATGATATATACAAAAATTTCACATACAATAATATGGGCAGGGTCAAAGCAACAGGAGAGGAAAACATGAAACCAGGAGTGGTTTCAATACTATTAGATAAAACAGACTTTAGAACAGATTACTAAAGACAAGAAAATATTGTAAATTGTAAAAATGTCATCCTACTGGGAAGACATAGCAGTTCTAAATATATGTGCACAAGATAATAGAAATGCAAAATTATATAAGACAAACACTGATAGACCAGAGAAGCATTGAAAAGTTACAACTGAAGACTTTCATGTCTGCAACAGTTAATAAAATAAGTAGACAAAGATAAACAAAGATAGAAAAAACTTGACTGTTATCAGCTATCAGGATCCAATCAACACCAACATATAATGTTCAACAACAGTGGGTTATATTTCAAGTACCAGGGGAATATATACCATGATGACCTGTACCATGATAAGCTAGCTGTACCCTGCCATGTATCTCTTAAAATTGAAATGAACTTTTGGAATATTCTCTGTTCTAATAAATCAATGGCTTTAGTTTTATAGCTTTTGTTTTTCCAGTGCTGAGGAACAAATCTACATGCTGAGCAAACATCCTGCCTATGCAGTTACATCCTCAGCCCTGAACAACAGACTTCTAAATAGCCCAGTGGGCAAAATCCCATGAAAGGAAATACAGAATGCAATGAACTACAGGAAACAGCAACATTTCTAATTTATGGCACATAGCTAACAGTGTTGGGAAAACTCAACATTCTCTATATGGATACATTAGAAAAGAGGAAGAAACTCAAGTTACCACTCTAACCTCTTCAGAGCATCCAGGGAAAAAGTCAAGGGTGCACACCTGACATGCAGAAGGCTCCTAGTCCAGTCTTTATACCAAAAAAAAAAAAAAAAAAAAAGAAAGAAACAGAAAATCCATAATAAACACAAACAGCAAAAAGAAGTAATAAATATATGAATGAATATGAATGAAGGAAGTTGAAAATAATAGCAAGTGCAGTTTTAAAAGATCTCAATAAGTCAGAGTGAGGTCTTTGGCAAGATCAATAAATGTAATGATCCTTTGGCCACAGTGACAAACAGAGATGATACAAAGTGTCAATATCATGAATGAAACAAGGTATCCATGTAATGTCAGAACATATAAAAAGAGCCAATAAATAAATACTACAAAAACACTTATATATCACATATAGACTTAACAATATTCATGAAATGGGCCATTTTCACAAAAATACAACTATCACAACTCAATAAGTGAAATTGTTTTGTAATTGACATGTACATTGTGATATTTGTAGGGTACACAGTGGTATGATGTAATTTAAGTAGGTCTGTAATTATTGAGGATATTTAATTAATTATTTTTAAATTCTCCAAGGGCAGGAGAGATGGCTCAGTGGTTAAGAGCACTGACTGCTCTTCCAGAGGTACTGTGTTCAAATTCCAGCAACCACATGATGGCTCACAACCATCTGTAATGGGATCTGATGCCTTCTTCTGGCGTCTGAAGACACTCATAGTGTATTTACATATAGTAAATAAATAAATCTTTAAAAAATTCTCCAAAATGAACCTCCATATGCAAGCTGTTTTGATGGAAAGATTTATAAATACACAATCTTTCTCAGAATCCAGGGGAGAGAAAAGTAATTCTCAATTCATTTTGCATAGTTGGTAGTACTCTAATTCAGTCAAACAAAGAGAGCCATCATCTTCCTCAGTACAAATTCATAATCTTTGTTTGTTTTAGCTTTTTAAGATAGGGTTTCTCTGTGTAGCCCTGGCTGACCTGGAACTCACTCTGTAGACTAGATGGACTTGAACTCACAAAGATCTACCTGCCTCTGCCTCCCACGTGCTGGGATTACAGGCACGTGACACTATGCCATGTCCAGATTCATAATCATGTAAAGAGTTTTTTAGCCATATGTCTCTGTGTGCATATGAGTACACTGTCGATTCCCCGGATCTGGAGTTAGAGTCAGTAGTGAGACACTTGCGACGGACCCTGAGAACCAGAATCAGGTCCTCTGAAAGAGCAGTGAGTGCTCTGAACTGCTGAGGCAACTCTCCAGCCCCTGGATACACACTCTTTAGCAAAATGTCTTAGTTGCTGCAGCAAAACACTATGACAAAAATGTAAATTAGGAAGGAAAGGGTTTATTTGGCTTATACTTTCACACAGTTGTTCATTGCAAAGAAAGTCAGGGCAGGAACTCAAACAGGGCAGGAAGCTGGAAGCAAGAGCTGATGCAAAGGTCATGAAAGGATGCTGCTTACTGGCTTACTTACTCATGGCTTGCTTTGCCTGCTTTCTTATAGAACCCAGGGCTACCAACCTAGGCACAGTGCCGCCCATAATGTACTGGGCTCTCCTCATTGATCGCTAACTGAGAAAATGCCTTACAGCTGGATCTCATGGAGGCGTTTCTTCAAATGGGGGTCCTTTCTCTCCGATGACTCTAGCTTGTGTCAAGTTGATACATTACAATCAAAAAGTACATTAACTAATACAAATTAGGAAAATATAACAGAATATATAATAAAATTTAATAATATATAACTGAATTTCTTATGTGAACCTTTAGAAGTTCTTAGCTGACTCTGCAGCAAGCCTAGAGAAAACTTTGAATGTTGAACTAAAATTTTAATGTCTGCTTGAGACTTAGATTAGTTCGTGAACTGTACATTGGCAGAACAGACTTAAAACAGCGAAGTAAGAACTCTGAAAACTGATTTCAGATTAAAATCACCCCTGGAAAATATGAAACAGTGTCTATAGTGTAAGCGGGTAAGACGGTTTGTGTTCTATAGACTTTAACTAAAGTCTACAAAGAACACATACTGTTAGGGCACATTCCGTATTACTCAACAGAGAAAGGACAAAGAATATGAGTAGCTTCCAAAGAGTCAATCAAGAGGAATTCACTTAAATCAGAATTTAAGATGTTCAAAGACCTTAACGTATGTGTGTTTTTAAAGAAGTAAAGAGAAATGTAATAGGATGGAAAGGTAGACATCTTCCACAAAGAAACTGTATGAAAGAGTAAAAATTTAAAATTTTTAAATTAAAAAATCTGAACTTCATAGCTTGCTGTATTGGCTCAGCAGCAAATTAGATATGATAAGAAAGTCAATAAGCAGGAAACACTTAAATTTATAGAAATGATCCAGTAGTACGTTAATAATATTTCTGTTACTTCTCTGAGCACAGTGTTTAGTTTTGTTCATTAAAGAGTATATTAACTGTTTTATTGTTTTACAGGATGTTCAGTGCCTGAAGCTTTAACATGCAGATGCATGCACAGGTGCACACACGCACATTTGCACACATATTCCTAAAATGACTACATTTAGAGGTCAACACAGAGTAAAAGGATCAGCATGGTTGTAAGACTTCTGTATATTACTAAAAGCGATAAATATTAATTCAGAATAGATGGTGACAGGTTAGGTGTCATATTATAATCCCTGGAGGAAGCAATATTAATTCAGAGATATGGCTATAACACTATTAGACAAAGTGAGATATTAAAGATATTCAAATAATTCATAAGACGACAGAAAAGGAAGGTCAGAGTGAAAAAAATACCCCACTGGGACAGACATAAGACAAATGATATCACAACAGACTTAAATCCAATCATATCAATAATTAATGTAAATTACCCAGACACACCAGGGAACACACTTTAAATTAAAGGTATATGACCATTAAAAAAGGAGAAAAAGATGAATTGTATAAACAATAAAATGGGATGCTATGTTAATATTAGACAAAGATGCTTTTTAAACAAGGAATATTACTAGAAAGATGGGGGTTTTAATCCACCCAGAAGATGAAAACCATTCTGAAAGGCTCTGAGTCATTGTTGTAGTGTGGGAGTGATGGTTTGATTCATAGGTATTCGCATACATAGCTGTGATTCCAGAGTAACACTGTAGACATCTCGGTTTGCCTAAGAGTATTCTGTGATGTCCACACAAGAATGGGATTGCCCAAGACACTGTTCTTAGAAAGCTTCAAATAGTTAAAGTGGCGTAGTTATAATAGACAATAACCTGTTTTTAAAAATTCCCTCCTGTTTTGCTTTGTTGTTTTCCAAACAGTTTACTTTGAGCATCATAGGCAGAGCTGATAAAGAGCAATCAATAGTCTTCATTAGGAGCTGGGGAGGTGGCTGGGGAAGTGCATGCTGCTCGTAATGTACTTTACGCTGGGAGACTCTCATGTGCTGTCTGAGTTTATCAAGGAGCTGGCCCTGGAGGGAAGGGAGCCCTGTAAGGGAGCTTGGTCCCCAGGCCATTGCAAAGTTGAATGATTTTATCTCAGTATCTTTCCAAGACTGGTTGTCTGAAGATGGGCTGCCCACTCCCAACTCTGCAACGGGGACGGATAAACAGCTCGAGGGTAAAAACTGCTGTGCCCTTTCTGACAGCTGGAAAATGAACTGGCTCCGGCAGAGGTTACTGTTTTTTATCTTGTAATAAAATTGTGCCTGCTATGGGACAGGGAGTCTCAAAGTCCAGCCCTTGGAAGCTCAACCATGAACCATGAAGCGAACTTCACCTGAGAACCTCAGCTGATGGTCTCAGCTCCCCCGTTAGTTTCTGATGGATGTTATTTGTGCCCAATTTGCTGATGTCATCTTTATCTACTGCTATTTGTTCTTTTCCTTGGAAACCTTACCAGAAGAGGCACTCTGCTCTGCCAAGTACCCTACTAGGAACTCCAGCTGATGATCTTAAGCAGTGGGCTTTCCCATTCAGTTTGTGCTGGATGTTTTGAGTACCTGATACAATGAAGTTTTGCTGCTATTTGTCTCATCTATCTATCTATCTATCTATCTATCTATCTATCTATCTATCTATCTATCTATCTATCATCTATCTATCTATCTATCATCTATCTATCTATCTATCTATCTATCTATCACCTATCTACTTGTATTAGTCAGGATTATCTAGAGTCACAGAATTTATGGTAGTCTCTATACAGTAAGGTATTTGTTGGTGACTTACAGTCTGTTTATTGTCTAACTCCCCAACGGTCTGCAGTATCTGTGAGTGGAAGTCCAAGGATCTAGCAAATGCTCAGTCCCACAAGACAAGCAGGCTAAGAGAGAAAGCCTTCCTTATTCCAATGTCTTCATGTAGGTCTCCAACAGAAGGTGTGTCCCAGATTAAAGGTGGGCACCACCACACCTGGATCCGGGACTTGATTTGTTCCAAATGGCCTTGAGCTCAGAGATCTCCTGGCTTCAGTGTCCTAAGATCCATAACCTCTGTGCCTCAAGATCAGGATCAAAGGTGAGCCTCCCAATTCTGGATTGTAGTTCATCCCAGATATGGTCATGCTGACAACCAGTAATAGCCACTACTCTATCTATCTATCTATCTATCTATCTATCTATCTATCTATCTATCTATCTATCTATCTATCATCTATCTATCATCTATCTATCAAATTATCTATTATCTATCATCTATCTATCATCTATCAAATTATCTATTATCTATCATCTATCTATCATCTATCTATCAAATTATCTATTATCTATCATCTATATCTATTATCTATCAATCTATCAATGTAACTGTCATCTATTATCTATTAATGTATCTATTATCTATCCATCTATCATCTATATATTATCTATCTATCTATCTATCTACCTATCTATTTATCATCTATCTATCTATCTGCCTACTACTTATTTCTTTTGGCTAGCTGTATATCTAATAAAGTCACTCATTCAAGCAACATTGTGGCTCTCCTAGAAGATTTTCTAGACTGTACAGAACACTGCCCATGTGTGAGGCTGGATCAGCAGCATCCACATAAAAGGCATAGAGGTTTGATTACAATACCAGTGCTGAAAACAGGTGAAATGGGGGAGGAGGGAAGCTCACTGGCTAGAGGGCTATCTGATATGGTAGTGGGTGACCCTGTGTCAGAAAATAGGGTGAAGACAGATAGAGGACATAAACACACACACACAAACACACACACTGTCACACACACACACCACACACACACAAACACCACATACACACCACACACACACACACACACACACACACTGTCTCACACACACACATACCACACACACACAAACACCACACACACACACACACACAAACACACACACTGTCACACACACATACCACACACACAGAAACACCACATACACACCACACACACACACACACACACACACACAAACACACACACTGTCACACACACACATACCACACACACACAAACACCACATACACCACACACACACACACCACACACACACACACACAAAACTGTAGTCTACAGACTCACTTTACTCACAATGCACACTGAAACAATTCTAAATAAAACATGGGCAAACAGAACGCAGATGAAAATATTAATATTTTATGATCAAAGAAAATTTATTCCACGGATATAAGGATGTTTCAATATTTGTATTTACTAATGTATTTCACATTAATAGATCAGATAGGAAAGTCAGATGACCATCTTCATCAATCTCTGAGAAAATTCAGCACCTATTTTTGTTTTAAAAAAAAAATAACTTCACAAAATGAGAATTAGTAAATATTAACCTTTTATGCAAGATCTAGTTCTGCGCCTCACAGGGAACAGGAGGAAAAAACTATTCAGAAATTGGGGGCTGGGGAACGTCACTTTTGCTCTTGAGTAAAGTCCTGGTTGTTGGTGTTGGTGTTTAGAGAAGGGAAAGATGCCATTGGCTTAAAGGTTGGAGTAAAGTCAAACAGTTATAATCATTAGCAGGTATCATGGCTCCCTCAAAAATGTAATGAAGACTAAGTTGAAATACTGTCTAGTTAGAGAATTTAGCAAGTTAACTGAACAAAAATCATATGGAAAAACCAGTAACCCTCATATACAAGCTGCAGCAATAGGAAGAATCTCTCAAACAAATGCAAACATTACTTAAATACTAAAGAATAAGCCTACCAAGAACTGTGGGAGTCAGACAGAACACTGAAAACACTGCCCATGACCGCAGGCAGTGGGCACACATGAACAGAAAACCATTTATTCCCCCAAAGATAAAAACCAAAATACAATTTAAATAAGATGCAAACTGAATTGTTTTAGAAATAGGCAACTTAATTATAGCATTTATCTGAAAAACAAACAATTCTGGGGTTTTAGAAAAATTCTAAAAATAAAAGAAATATATATCACATGACTGCCTCTATCAGATAGGAAAGTATAATTTTCAAAACAATGGACACTGGACCTAATAGATCAATAGATTTGAAAATCAGTGTAAAGATGGACCTCCAAGCAAGGAGGAACTTACTGTGTGGTTATAGCTTTCACATCAGTGGTGGGCTGATTACATGGCAACACAGCACTGTTTTGTCTCCCATGCTCTCCTTGGTTACAAAGGTCCTGGACTGGAAGCCGGTGCACTGCATTCGCAAAGTTTATCCTTGGCTGCCCTTAGTTAGGTTTTGCAACTGATAAGCTTGGTATTGAGTTCAGGGGAAAGAAGCTGCTCTTTGTATTGATGTGTGTGTGTGTGTGTGTGTGTGTGTGTGTGTGTGTGTGCCTTAGTAGTGAGGACAACCCGTTGGTGCCAAGCCCCTGATCCTCCCCCCTGCCCCCAGCTTTCTGGCCACCAACATCCCTTCCCTCTTTGCTTCCTTCACCCTTTTAATGTCTTTGCATCACGTCATTCTTTGTCTGAAACGTCTGGAATACTTTCAGATTTTCTGAGAGCACACTAACAGATCTTAGGAGAGAATGACTCTTGAATAATTGATATTGGTATTATTACAGGTCATCCGTTTCTGAAAAAGGAGGATTTGGGTCTCCATGCCATACCTTATATTAAAACATGTCCCAGATATCAACATGATTAAAAAGGAAATGTCATAGAAACACATAAAAATGTGATGTATCATAAAGCAGAATCTCAGAACTGAGGTCTTACTAAGCTTTAATGTGCTATAGAAAACAGCAGCATTTGAAAATTTAATGTCATAAATAGAGTTGGAATGAAAAAAAAAAAAGCCCACCATGAAGGAAGTTGACAAAAAGGAAAAGCATTTGGAATGCTCAGCCCCAGACAAATAGCAAGACCCCTGCAGGAAAAACAACACAGGTTCTGGATAAAAAGGAAAGATAAGTGAGCCATTAAAACAAGTTCTAACAACTCATTAGTCTGGGATTTTCTCTGTTGAGAAAGTGCTGATTACAAAGTCAAACTCCAGACTTAGTTATTAGACCTGAAATTTTCCATTTCGTTGTCATTCAGTATCTGTGCAGACATTTCTCCAGCTACTCTGTTATCCAACATTACAGCATTCTCCTATGATTTTTATTCATATTATTTTCAATCATAATATCTCATCTTTTACTTTTTATTTTTCAATGTTTTTACTGTGTGTGTGTGTGTGTGTGTGTGTGTGTGTAACTGGAGAACCATCTCTTTGACTACTCATTTCTAATTTAGTGATTTGACTTTTTCTTTATTAATCTAGTTAAAGTACTGTGAACATTTTACCCCCATGGGAAGGGTTGGACATACATGTCTTTGACCTTAATTTTGGTGACTGGACCAAGTTATATGTAGCATCTTACCTCATCAATATGTATGGATCTTTGCACATCTATATTCCAAATAAAGCTTCTAACATACTCAGAGTCACTTATTATAAGAAAACCATATATTTAAATCACATTAGATTTCATTTCTACACATCATGTAAGCCAGGGCACAAAAGCAGTTGGCAGCATACTGAGGTAGTTTAAAATATATTTATAAATTCTTTCAATTCTTGTCCCTCGAGAGGTGTGGATTGGACTTAGTGACTGTGAAAGACAGGATGGTGTGATTTTTGAAATCAGGTCTTGAAAGACACTTTTGATACCTGCTTGCCGTCTTTCTTGGGAAGAACAGTTGTGATATGAAGACACTGCATGTAGACAGTCCTGAAGCTGTTCGTATTTTAATGTTAATTCCACTTCCCCAGGAAGGGCTGCCTAGTCATGTACTCCTGAAGTGACTTTATCTGAATCTTCCCATTTTAATTAGTAAAATAAAGGAAAGCCAGTGATTGGGTGGGGTGAGGGAGGTGGAGAGAGAAGATCAGGGAAGAGGGGTCAGAGGATGAGGGGGAAGAAAAATTCAATATGGAAGTTCAGAAAGACAAGCTAGATCCAGGTGGGCTTAATTGGCATTAAACAGCTATGAACATTAAGGATTTTATAGGTCTAATAGCTCATATAGAGGGGCAGTTTGTATCTTTGTCTATTTGATGTAATCTTATGTAGAGGGTTTGTGGACTGAGAATTGAACACATAAACCTGCATGAAAAACTATCGGACTGTAGAATTGTGTTGGTGTTGGATTTTGGGGTGAATAAACACCACGGGAAGAAGGCAGAAAACAGGCAGGAGAAAACTGCCAAGGGAAGGGAGTCGCATAGACAAATCGAGACCCTGGTGGCAGCTTGGACCAGGTGGCAGAGGCATGTGTGGCTCCATGCTAAAATCAGACCCATGGAGTGAGACCGTGGGGCCCATAAAGAGATAAGCTAATTTTTATTTTTTATTATTAACTGCAACAGCTGAAGAATCCCTGGGCCCAAGACTTGCCTCAGTGAGACGTTTTGGATTGGTCCCTCCACTTTGTTCAAGTCTTGAAATGACTGCCTCATTGGCCAGCTTCATCTAGCCAACCTCCTTTTAAACTCCTGACTCACAGAAACTGTGAGACAGAACACGTTCTAAGCTGTTAAGCACTGCGGTCATTTGTTACACAGCAATAGATAACTAATGAACTTTCTGTGTCGAGTGTGTGGAAATAGGCAGACACCCTCATAAACTGTTGGTAGGAATATAAATCAGATCATTGCTATGTAGATGTATTAGGCAATATCAGTTACAAGTAAGAGTGTAATTGTACATTTAGAAATGCTCCTGAAGATGCACTTGCACAGGTGTGGAATGTTAATTAAGCAACACTATTATTGTAGCCATTTTTGCAATGGGAAGCAATCTAAATGTGCACTGTTCCTGGGACTAATTACATAAATAGGCCATATCTCTACAATGGCATTGTATGCCAAGGATAAAGAGAGCAGTGTACACCTATAAGCAAGAAACAAGAAAAGTATGTTGCCTCTTAAACAATGTTACTCGCATTATATAAGAAAAGACGAGGATGTTAACTTCATATGGACCTTTAAGAGGCTGACAGCCATGGAAGAAATAGAAATCAGGAGCAGGAGAGCATATTTTCTGTTTATTCTTTGGTTAGTATGTTTTGAAAAATAATTCTTTTTATCATGTGCATGTACTGTCTGCCTAAAAAAATAAATCATTTGAGAGTTAAAATAGATGGAACGTCACTCATGCTAAGAAACAGATTTGAACAACATTGTTGATATAGAACTAGAAAACCTTCAAGTATGAACTATGACTTAAGATTACAACCTAGACCCTACCCACCCACCCACATTTATCTAGAGAAAGAAGAGGGGAAGCACTTTCTAGAGTTTAATGACAAAAAAAATGGAATTTGTTAGAATTTACCCAGATCTAAGGAGAAGGCAATATTTATATATCTAAGGGCTTCAGTACTAGAAAGAGATATTAACAATTCAAGAATATCTGAGTTTGTGCTCAAGGAAATAAACACCAACTGCTCTATTTTCATTTACTAGGTTTTTATAAAAAATCTCCTTCATATTAAACAGAAGTATCATAGTCATTACAAAATACAGATCTAATTAGAAAATTTATATGAGTATTTTAGTCAATACATCTGTCTTTTAGGAGTTAGATTTCGTGCCTCAGTCTAAAGCTGAGCAGCAAATTCTGATCCATTGTTATGGAGTTTCTTGGCTCTAAAGCTCAGATACAGAGTCTATTCTTTTGTTTGCTGGCTAGAGCAGCCAGCAAGGCTCTCCTGAAGCCTCTCTTTTTACTAGAAACTGTGGATGAAAAGGAGGATAATGCTGTTGTACAAGTCAGATGAAATAATCTGCAGACCTTGGTGGAATATGCAACTGAGAAGACCCAGGAATTTTAGCTAGGTTCCTATTGCCAAGATGAAACACCATTTCCAAAAGCAACTTGGAGAGGAAAGGGCTTATTTCATCTACAACTCTTAGGTCGTGCTCCATCATGGAGGAAGTCTGAGCAGGAGCTCTCATCAAGAACCTGGAGACTTGAGCTGAAGCAGAAGCAACGGCAGAATGTTCCTTTGGGCTACTCACCCTGCTGGGGATGGCACTGCCCACAGTGGGCAGGGTCCTTCCACACTGATGATTACTTCAGAAAGTACAGACTCACCTAGAGTGACATTTTCTCAATTAAGACTCCCTCTTCCTACGTATGTCTAGGTTTGTGTCAAGTTGATAAGAAATAAACAAATCAACCAAATGACCAGAATAGGCCAGAAGCTCAAATCTCAGCACTGTGTAGAGACCAGATCATGGAGGGTCATCATCCTCAGCCAGCTCTCCTGTCAGTCCTCTTGGGAAATCTTACATAAATAAAGAGGGATATGTTCCAAGAACATTGCAAATTTCCAGAATTTCTAATACCATTACAGAATATTTTGCACTATGAAGTACCTATGCAGCAAACTCAATCTGAGCTTTGAAGGCAGCTGAGTCAGCGAGTCAGCTGACCCTACTCACTAGCTGGATGATCTGTCACCCTCAACTCCTGTCATCACTGTTAGAAAGCTTTTCCACAACCACAGATTTCTGTGTTGTACATGATATTAGGCTTATTTGGAAACAGTTGAAGATGTCACATATTAACTTGGTGACTACCAAAGGGAAGGATGGGCATCTCATTAAAAAAGAATGATGGGGAACCCATACAGCTTAAAGGTTTTACTTATATGTTCTTGTCATGTGTCATCTTGTCATGAACCACAGTGTGGTTCAGGCTGACCTGGAGCTCACCACGCAGGCTGTACTGGCCTGAGCCAGTCTCAGTCTTCTTGCCGTAGCCTTTTGAATGTTAGGAATTGTATGTGTAAGTCATCATGCCTGGCTTCTTCCCTTCCTCCCTTCATCCCTTCCTTCCCCTAACTTATATGTATTGATCACATCCTGTTTGCTAAGTGTTAGCGTATATTTTAGGGTAATCTACTATGAGAAACATCTAGAGAGGAAGAGACTCCAGACATACCACCAAAAGAGATTTAAAGGGAACTTGACAGCTGTTTTCAAGTATGTAAAGAGTAGAAGGCTTATCTGTGTTTTTCCAGAGGGCACAATTAGTGAAAGCGAATGGACGATAAGGGGAGGCAGACATGGGCATAAATTACAGAGGAATCTGGTGACTCTGTGAGCTAACCAACAATGGACTCTGCAGCCTTGAAAAACAGCCATCTTCCGGCAGGTCAAGGAAACTGCCCACATGCAAGAGATAAAGAGGATGGGGTCCAGAAAGATGAAATACCCTGTCCAAGGCCACATGGCTATCTCCGGGCGGGACTGGCTTAGAACCCAGGCTAGGTTGCTCAGTGCTTGGTACATGATGAGATTAGCTTTTGCTTTTGCAACCTCAAAGCTCCGGGATGTGTTGCAATGTTGATAAAGCACTTTCTGCAAGGTTGACAAGGGAGAGCGCAGCCCTGAGCCAGCAAGTGAACACCCACATTTCAAGCTGACTGGGAAGTTCAATGCTGTGGAATGCACAGGAACTCTGATGAATTCTTTTCTCTCTTACTTTTGTATTTATTTATTTTTATGTATATTAGTTTTTGCCTGCACATAAGTAAGTACATTATGTGTATGTGTATAGTGTTAGAGGTGATCAGAAAAGGTATTGAGTCCCCTAGAACTGGAGTTGTATATGGTTTTAAGCCACAGTGTGGGTGCTGGGAACCGAACCCAGGTTCTCTGCAAGAATAGCATGTGCTCTCAACTGCTGACTCATCTCTTTAGCCCCAATTACTTGTTATGTAGTTATGGATTTCAATAAGAAATAAATAATGCTTATGGAACAAAAGTAAAAGTAAAAATGGCGTATAAGTTTGGAGTGGTGGGGCCTGTGATGTGAACTGCCTCCTTCACTGGGGGCTCCACCGTTCCCTTACCTGAGAAATGTTCGAATGGAAGAATATCTTGCACTCACGCATCTGCGTTCTCGTCTCCTGTTGTATTCTGCTCTAAGTAATTTGAATCATCCTGGATACAGGGAGGAACTGCATCCTGTTCTTACGACTCTGGAGATAAAGTGGGGAAAGAATTGCACGCCTCATGTGCAGCTTCCTTGTTGGTCTACATGTCCCATGGGAGACTCTGGTTCTATTTGACCTGTATGTGTTCCAGGCTGGAATCAATGCAAATAGGAGTCCATGAACAGGCATCCATTTTAAATGCTTCTGTCTTCTTTTTAGGGAAGAGACACATTATTGTCAGCTGGGTCCCAAGGGATAGTTCCAGATTCAAGCAGCCTTTCAGTTTCCCCCAGGATACCAGAGGAAGCATGGGCTTATGTTCTGAAACCACAGACAAGCTTTTCTGAGGTTTCCCTGAGATTGTCTAGTGTAGCAGTGACCAGCAGCAGTGGCACTGAGAACTTGTTTAAAATGCAAATTCCATTCTCAGAGACATAAGTTGCACACTCTGGGGAGCTCTGGGGTGGTCTCAGCAGTGTGTGCTTCAACATCACCTCCTGGAACATTCTTGCGCTCAGTAGACTTCAAGAGCTGTAAACAGACCTTCAGGAATAGAAAGAGACCTTGGATTTCATTACTGATGTGTAGACCTGACCACCAGACTCCCTTCCAACCAAGGTGAATAATCACAGAAGCCCACGGGCTTCTTGATCCACATTAAGAATCTGTACAGTTTGTATACTATATAGTTTGCCTGTCTGCATTATATAGTTCGTATACTATATAGTTTGCCGGTGTGGAACACACAGCAATGAGTAGAAAATGCTGTGGGCACTGGGAAATGACTCAGTTGGTAAAGTGCTCGCTACGAAAATGAAGACACACATGTCCTCAACACTCACATAAGAGACAGAACAGAGTGAAGCATCTGTAATTCCAGTGCTGACAGGAGAGACAGTGGACCCCTGAGGCTTACTGGTCAACCATCTAGCTTAGTTAGAAAGTCCTGGATTCAGCGAGAGTCCCTGTACCTCACAAATTAAATGAAGAATATTTGAAGAAAACACAGCACCAACATCTGGCCTTCATGTGTATGCGTATATAAATGCATGCACTCCTATTTACACTCACCCACACAATGCATGCATGCCTGTGCACAGACAGTGTACAGGGGTGTGGTGGTGGGGGAGGCTGCTAAGTTTTAAGCAGCACCCAAATATTTTACCAATCAAAACAGAGGTATCAGCACACCCACGCTGTACCACTACCACAAAGAGTGATGCAAGCTGCAAAAACTGTGCAGAGACCCCCAGGACCAGCTGCTTGTTGCAGATTTCTACCTGCAAAGCTGCCAGCACAGCACATTTGCAAGCTGCAGTTTTACTTAAGGAAACCAAAGTCGACCATTTATATGATTCATATCTTTGATTACTAAAACTCGACCAAATTACATTTAATAACTGAAATGGTGGTTCTCTACCTCTCTCTATATATGTGTGTGTATGTGAGAGAGAGACAGAGGGAGATAGAGAGACAGAGAGAGACAGAGAGACAGAGAGAGACAGAGAGAGACAGAGAGACAGAGAGAGACAGAGAGAGACAGAGACTTTCACTCATCAAGTATCTTAGGCTCAGGCATCTCCCCCTCCCATCCTCACTCATCCGCCCTTTGCTTCTTTATGGCAGGCTGTTTGTGTGGCAGCTGTTTTGGATTGATATAAACACACTCCCCACTCCAATTGAATAAATGTCAGGAGAGCAGCAGGAAGCCTATTCTTCCTTTGTTGCGTCCTCTCCCTTCATATCACTTCCTAACCCTGCTATAAATGCGATGAATGACAATTCTCATCTACAGAATGCATACCTGGAAACTAAGAGATTGCTGCATTCCAAGGAGAGCCCCCGGATGAGGGAGGGTGCAGTAATGAACCCAGAGTGAACCTGAATCCGGGTAGGGTATTATAGCCTCTAGCTGTTTATGTGATCCTGTGTACAGAGGCCTCCTGGGTGAGTGCAGAGGGGAGAGAAGGAGCAGGGGTGAGGTGCAGGGGTGAGGTGCAGGGCTGAGGTGCAGGGGTGAGGTGCAGGGGAAGGAGCAGGGGTGAGGTGCAGGGGTGAGGTGCAGGGGTGAGGTGCAGGGGAAGGGTGGGTGTTGAGCTTAGCCTGTAGCTGAGCCTGTAGCTCCTTCCATCCTGGAAGGGACTTCACTCTGGATGCTTAGAAACTGTCATCTGTCAGCTCTGCAGTGTTGCTAAGTGTTACTCTGGCAAGCAGACAGTTAATTGTGTAGTAAAGTCTTTCTCTTCTCTTTGAATGCAGCTTATTTTAGAATTTAACCCTAAAATCTCTGCTTTAGTCCTCCAGACACACACTGAAGAAAAATAGGGAAGGAAAGCACAAAATAAAATATCATAATTTCTGTGCATAAGTTCTAATCCAGAAACCCAGGAACTGAAGAGGAGAAGCTCAGCTCTTAAAAGCACCTGCTGCTTTTGCAGAGGACCTGTGTTCAGTTTTCAGACTTCTGTCTTTCACAGGGACCCACACTCACAAGTACATACCCACACTAGACACACATCAGTATATACATTTAACAATAAAAATAAATCTTGAAAATAGACCAGAATATTCTTTCTCACTGGAAATTTAACCACATACTTGAGATGTGGTCTCCACAGCTGGAAAGGGGTCAGCACAGCTGTGCTCTGAGCTAGAGCCCCCGGATCCAAATGAAGACACGATCCTTCCCAGCTAATGCCTGTTGACAGCCCGTATAAAGTACATCCTAGCCTTATGGGTGAAACTGAGCCTCTGCCTATAAACCTCTTTGGTAGTTAAAGAAAGGGCAATCTTTTATGAATAGGCCAATCTGTGTTGGCCTTTACCTGGTTAGCAAAATTCTTCCTAGTACTGTGTGTGCGAGTTTTTATATGAAACCTCTGTGTGCTCAATAAAGGTCAGTGGAACAGTAGGCAGCCTGTTTCATCCCATTATGTCCCTGTCTCTCCACAAAACAGCTTAGCCTCCAAACCTTCCTGACAATACCAGGCTCTGTTGCAGAGCCTCCCTCAAAGCAGGGCTGTCCTGCTGTTCTATTTACAGCTATTTTCCTGGGCCACCTCTGGATCCCAGGTATACACTAGGGTGGAACTATGGGCAGGGTCTGACTCAAATTTGTAGATAGTCTTGGGTTTCCACAGGAATCTCTGACATGAAAATCTTGGTAATGTGGGGTTTGACAGGGCTGTGTTGGAAGGAAAGACCTGTAACAACAGTATACAGGTTATAGAGTAGAGAGTAATTCTAAAGAAATGAGACATTGGATCAAATCAGTGGGTCAGCAATCTCTTTCCCTGTTGTAGTTAAATATCCAACAAGCATGAATTTATGGAGAAAATTTTTCTATGTCTCGTGGTTTGAATATACATGAGTTTACCATGAGGGAAAAATCATGGCCACAAGAGTGTCTCAACCATGGCAGCAGGACCTTGTTTACATGTTGGCAGATGTGAATTGCCCAGAACAAGAGATGGCAGTTCATGTTTTTACTCATTCCAATACCTCTCCAGACCATGGGATGATGCCACTCAAATTCAGGACAGCCTTTACCTTCTCAGTCAACCCTAGGAACACTCACACAGACATTCCCCAAAGTGTGCCTCCCTAATACCCTAGGTATTTTATAATCCATTGATGGTGACAGTTGACCATCACACCCACGGAACATTTGACAGTATAAAATTATATCAGGATGGACTTTACAAAGGACCTGAGGTGACCTCTTAGAGTCCTTGTTATGTGCTAACCATTGCTCATATTATACACATGGAGTATACACATATTATACATAATATGGACATATGTGGAGTCTCTCATTCCATTCTTATAGTAACCACTTAATATTGATATTCTTTTTATCCCTACTTAACCAGATGGGTGAAGAGATGTTACGTAATGTGCTGGGGTCATGGTGTGCTTTCTGGAGAATAGAAAGTCTAACCCAGGCTATATAAGTCTATACTTAGTTTTCATTACAAATGAATCCCATTGTCATATTTTAGAGGGCAATCAATACCATTAGAAATAACCTATAATGTTTTAGAGGGAAGCTAAGGTAGTTTTTTGACCAATGACTCAACAGGATGTAACTCATCTTTGGTACTTGGGTTTTACTTAGTAGTATATGAAATCTAACTGAGGCCCTGTCTCCTCTTTTATATTGCAATTCCATTTAAATTTTTAAAATTTAACTCAGGAAGCTTCTAGAGTACTGGGTTTCCAAAGGCTTTTCACAAATGCCTTAGTGTTAGTGTTCTTCCTCAAATTCTATTCTGTATCTTGGCTTCACATCCTCTTCCCCATTTAATCTTATTATACTTTCCCTTATAACACTATTTTTCCTCCTTGGAAAATCTCCTCCTCCCTCCTGATTCCTTACAAGTTACCTAACCACTGTGGATATACTAAGTAAAAACACACCTATCTAAAGCTTAAAAGATGATACGCGGGCATATGAGAAACCAACCACCCAGCATTTGTCTTTCTAGGTCTGAGTTACATCTCTCAGGATGATTGTTTCTAGATCCATCCATTTATCATAATTTTACTTTCCATAACAGATAAATAATATTCCCTTGTATAAGTGTACCGTATTTTCATGATCTATCCCTCAGGTGATAGACAGCTAGGCTGTGTGCTACAGAGCAGCACTGAACACAAGGGAGCAGGTAGCTCTGTGGTGGTGTATGCCCAAGAGTATAGAGCTGGATCTTGGGCTAGATCCATTTTCAGCTTTGTAAGAAACTTCTGCAGAGCTTTTCACACTGGCTGTACCAGTTTGTGCTACAACCTGCAATGAATAAGTGTTTCTCTTTCCCTAAATTGTTGCCAGCTTCTATTGTCATTTGTTTTATTAATCGTGGCCATTCTGACTATGGTAAGACAGAATCTCAAAGTAGTTTTAATTTGCATTTTTCTGATGACTAAAGATGTTGAACATTTTAAAAGTATTTCTCAGACATCTGTATTTCACCTTTGAAGATTCTCTGTTTAGTTCTAGATCCAATTTCCAATTGATTTATTTCTTTCTTTGATGTTTAGTTTTGGGTTCTTAGTGTATTCCAGATAATCCTCTGTAAGATATGTAACTGGTAAATATTTTTTCCCATTCTGTAGGCTGTCTTCTCACTCAAATGGTGGGATCCCTTGCTACATAGAAACTGTACTCCACGGGGTCCTATTTATTGTCAGTCTTAATGGCTGCACTACTGGGGTCCAGTTTATCAAATCTGTTTCTGTGCCCACTACCCACTTTCTCTACTTTTAGATTCAGGATATATGGTCTTATGCTGAGGTCCTTGATGTATTTGGGGTTGAGTTTTATGTCTGATGGCAGATATAGATCTATTTTCATCCTTCTGCATACTGCTATCCACTTTGACTAACACTGTTTGTTGAAGGGGCTGTTTTTTTCTCTGCTGTGTAGCTTTGGCTTGTTTGGAAAAAGAAGAATTAGGTTTTCATAATAAGTGGAGATATGCTCAGGTTTTCAGTTATATTCCATTGATTAGAGGGCCTGTTTATGCTAATACTATGCTGCTCTGTAATACAGCCTGAAATCTGGGGAGGTGATACCTCTATAAGTTCTTTTATTATTCAAGATTGTTTCCACTATCTTGATTCATTTGTGTGTGTGTGTGTGTGTGTGTGTGTGTGTGTGTGTGTGTGTGTGTGTATGTGTGTGTATGTGAAGTTTTAAGATTGGATGGGCATGTTGACACACTTCTTTAGTCCAAGATTCTGGAGGCAGAGACAGGTGGATCTTTGTGAGTTTGAGGTCAGCATGATCTACAGAAAAAATAAATAAAAGTAAAGATTTCATTTTACAATTTCTGTGAAGAATTGTGTTGAAATTTTGATGAGGGGCTCCATGTGTCTTCTTCAATTCTGTATTCATTTTCTTTAAGTTTTTCTTATGAAAATCTTTCACTTTCTTCATTAGAATTATTCCAAGATGTATATTTTTAAACTATTCTGAAAGGTAACTATTTGTCTGATTTCTTTCTCAGTTTGTTATTTGTACACATGAAGGCTACTTATTTTGTGTGTTAATTTTGTATCCTGCTATTTTGTTAAAAATGTTCAGTAGCTGTAAAAGTTTCCTGATGTAACTTTTAGTGTATTTTGTTTCATGTAGCTTTTTCTACCCTGCCTAAGCTCTGGAAAGACTATGCTACCAGTCTTGACCCAGAGAATATTAGATCCACAGATGAAACACACACACACACCCAAACACACACACACACACACACACACACACACACACACACGCACACACACATGCACACTCACACACATACATGTTCAATTCAACCTGCCTTATTGGCACAATTGCTGAGCACTAATAATATACAGTGGCCAACATTCCCTTTCCAATACTCTTAGCTCAGCACCTCTCAACCTTCCCTAGCTTCAGTTGTTCAGCCCCTTGAGTCCCAGTTCAACACCCCAAACTCCTACCTGTAGAAGTGGCCTTTGGCTGCTCTCCTGAAATCTCACATGGCTGGTTGTCCTCCCTCCTTCCCTCCCCTCCCCCTTTTCTTGTGTGTGCCTGCATGCACATCTGCTAGCTTGCCTGCAGGGACCAGAAAGCCCCGTCTATTCTGCCCAGAAACTGGCCACTAGTGTCTTTACTAATAAATCAAGAACCAATTGGGAAACAGGACCTTAGCATCAGACCCATCCCTTACAGTCTTTGATGTATAAGATAATGCCAGATGAAAATAAAGATACTTTTGACTACTTTCTTTCCTGTTTGTATCTCCTTGCTCTACTACAAGTATCATGTTGCTGTAGCTAAGACTTCAAGTACTAAATTAAATTGGTATGGAGAGAGTGACCAATACTTTGAGCTTTTCTGAAGACACTACATGCTATGTAATCAAACAGGAGAAATTGAGCTGGTACCCAACTAGAAACTTCATCTCTTCTGAATAGTTCTGAATAGTGTTCATAGTGTTGAAGGTACTATACACACACTACCAGAAGAGAAAGTAATCATCAGTTTCACTCAGCTATAAACTTTATGGTCTGTGACAGTGACTTGCCTGCAAGAAATACTTTTGCAATAGTGGCACAAATGTTATGGGAAGAGCCAATCACATTTAAATGTTATATTGAAGTCACACTCTATGAGTGAAACCCATGCCTGACACTGAATGATCCTGAGAATACATAGGTATATCATTATTCTGTCATGTGTATATAGTGATGACTTGTAATATAAATTTCTATACCCAAAGAGCACAGAAATTTTAGTTCTCATTAAAGAAGTAGATGAGTAGAGTAGATGGCAATTAACAAGGCCCAGAACTGGACATTGTGCAGAAATAAGAGACCATGAGCATTATGTTCTAAATGTCTTTATCAAACCTTTCCCTCAAGGCTCAGAGGTCTATATAAAAGAGCAGGTGGAAGTTTGACAGAGCAAGAAGTGGTGGATGTCTCCAAGAAAATAAGCTGATGCACCTCTGCACCCACAAGACTGTGCCAGCATATACAAGACCTACAAAAATTCAAGTCAAATAAAACTCTAGAGCAAAGTAGGGCAAGTGGGCAAAAAGTCCCATTACTACCCAAGAAGATATTTACAATTGTTATCTGCTGGATGAGGGACAATCCAGTTTCCTTCAATGGAGTAATACTGAGTATATCAACTACCCTACAGAACAGGCCTCATGGGCAGGAGTAGTTGACTAACACAAAACTGTCTCCACGTTTATTTCTTCATTTGTTTTGATGATGTTGTTTTGGTGGTGGTGGTAATGATGGTGTGTGTGTGTGTGTGTGTGTGTGTGTGTGTTCTAATTTGGTATTATTGTCTTTCTGGTTTTGGTTTTGTTTTCATGATTTTTGTTTTGTTCGAATGAGAAATAGAACATAAAGTTATATGGTAAGTGCTGGGAGGATATGGGAGAATGTTAGGGAGGAGAAAGAATATGACCAAAATATATTGTAAAAGGATGCGGAGGTGGAGTTGAAGAGGGAGGAGGGGGAGGGGGAGGAGGGGGAGGGGGAGGAGGGAGGGGGAGGAGGAAGAGGAGGAGAAGGAAAAGAAGAAGAAGAAGAAGAAGAAGAAGAAGAAGAAGAAGAAGAAGAAGAAGAAGAAGAAGAAGGAGAAGAAGAAGAAGAAGAAGAAGAAGAAGAAGAAGAAGAAGAAGAAGAAGAAGAAGAAGAAGAAGAAGAAGAAGAAGAAGAAGAAGAAGAAGAAGAAGAAGAAGAAGAAGAAGAAGAAGAAGATCTTTAGGCTCTAGAGTTGCCATAGTGGTTAAGTGTTCTTGACCTTGGTTTGTTTTCTAGTGCCCATATAGCAGTTAACATCTATCTGAAAACCCAGTTTCAGGAGATATGATATCTGATTCTGCCTTCTTAGGACATTAGGCATAAAATAAAATAACCTTTTTTTTTTTTTTCAAAGAATGTATCTTAGAGTTTAATGTACATGGTAAATCCAACTACCTCACAGTCTTATTAATAATAAACATGGGTGCCAGACCTCTTCAGTCATCATACAGCTACTTCTAGAGAGGAGGGAAATGACCCTTTGGCTTCCTGAATTAAAGCTGCTCTAAGTTCTTCACATTGCACTATCTGCCCTGGCTGCCTAGCCCTTCCCATTGACCCCGGAAGACTATGAAAGTGATGCCCAAGTGAGTTCACTCACCTCCAGGCTCCTAACAAGGTTTTTGTTCATGTCTCACTCCCTGCTCTTTTGTGATCACTCCCTCCAGGAAAAGGTGTGCAACAACAACAACAAAAAAATCAGGTCTATTTTGTTAAACACCGTTCATTTCACATCCCAAAACCCTCTTCTTTTCAGATCTGTCCTGATTTTTGAAGCCACTTCTTCCAGCGAAGACATGTCTGGCCTCTCTCATTTGTACTCCTGTAATACAAACAGTTCTGGACAATAATTGCCAGAGTCTCAATATACTTTATGCAGCATTCAGCAACTCATTTGGCTTGAAGCACAACTCTTCTTCACTCTGGTGCTAAATATTTCCCCATCACATGCGGTCTACCACGAGTCACAGTGAGTGACCTGCTGCATTGCCTATACATGGTCACTCTTAGTTGTCAGAGGCACAGAGTTTCCAGAGAGAGGAAGTTTCAGAGAGGTGGGCTATGGGAATGTGTGTGACAGGCACTTTTAATCCCTTCTCCAAAGTGCCAAGTTTAACTTCCTCTGCAATATGCAGGGAAATTGTTCTTTCTCAAGGCACAATTGCTTTGTTCAGACAAGGGGCCATTTACGTGGAGTACTGTCTGCCTGGGAACCTGGCAATCACACTGGCGAGATGAAGATTTATCTTGTAGCTGGGATGTCTTAACAATCTTTCTAGCACTTCATTACAAGGTTATGTCTCTGCTCCCTCGACCCTCTCGACAGACAGCCTTGGGTTCTCCTGCCTCTGCACATTTGATTTCCATCTGTTCCCCTGCCACATCCCTTGAAGAAGTAGGAGTTCCAATTGCTGGTGACAAGGATGGAGACTCAGAAGTTATTTGAAAGTGGCTGGGGCAGGTCTACACAAATCCATAAAGAGACCTGGAAGGCTGGTTAGGGTTTTGGTTTTTTTTGTTTCCTTTTTCTTCCACATAGACTGTCCTTACCTCTGAGTAAGGAGATGAAACAGCATTCCACATGCCTCTCGGTTTAATCGGCCACCCCCAGCATGCATTGTTCCCACAGGCTAGTAGCAATCATGGCTTTGTTCTGCTGCTCCCTGCATCTGTTAGTTTTGTGCAGAAACTCCTTCACTTTCTCCTCCACTTCCTTCTTTCTTCTCTCTTTGTCTATACAGCCTCCCAGTTCTTGTCATCTCACTTAAGGCTCTGATTTTCTCCAGGAAACCTGACCAAATAAACACAGATGTGACTGATCCACTCTGCAACCCAAGCATGAGCACTGTGGTGCCTTTCTCCCATCTGTGTCCCAGTGAAAAGCCTTTACAAGTCAGAAGTGGCTGTCACCTCTCTCGAAAGGTTTGCTTCCATCATGGCTGCCCAAATACACCAATCAGATAGAAACCTTTCATGGAGGAAACATGCATCCCTTGTACCCGGCTTGTGTTCTGGCTCTACCTAAGTGGATCAAGACTCCCTTCTCCTCTGTTCCTTTTCTGAACTGTCTAGGAAGCCAGATTTTTTTTTTTTTTTTTTTTTTTTTGGCTTTTTTTCTCCATTTGTTTATTTATTCAATTTCCATTCTGATAAGAACCACGATCTCCTCCTGCCCCTCTGATACAGCCCTGCATCCACTCCCCTCTCAGATCCTCCTCTAAGAAGGGGGAGGCCCCTTCTGTGTATCACCCTACCCTGGCACATCGTGTTCCACTGAGGCAGCAAGAGAGCCAGGGACAATCCCCACTCCAGTTGTTGAAGGACTGTCATAAAGACCAAACTTCATATCTACGCATACATGTGGAAGGGGTGGCTGAATCCAGCCTAAGTATGCTATTAGGTTGGTGGCTCCTTTTCTCAGCACTCAAGATTCCAGGTTGGTTGACTTTGTTGGTCTTTCTGTAGAGTTCCTGCCACATTTGGGTCTCTTAATCCTTCCCAAACCTCATCCTCAAGACTCCCCTAGTTCCAGCCTATGTTTAGCTGTGGGTATCTACATCTGCTTCAGTCAGCTGCTAGCTGGAGCCTCTCAGAGAACAGACATCCTAGGTCCCTAGTCGTGAATGTCAGGGAGCTAGATCTTAAAGGTACAGGCAGAATTGGCTTATTTCGAAATTGAGGATGGCATGGTAGCCCGGGAAGGCAGGAACTGACTCGCTGGTGTGCTTTTCTCCAGTTGCTGGCTATTGTGTGGGCGCCTTGCTTTCACCTCCAGCTGGCCCTGCCTCCCAATAGATGCTCAACTTTGAGCTCTGCAGCCTCATCTGCCAAACGGGAACAGCAGCATAAACCACACGTGCTTCTTATGGAGCTGCATGAAATGAGTTGTGCAAAATTTTTAGCACAGGGCACTGAATGTGCTCTGAGAATGATTAACTTTTATATTGACCAAATGACTATAAATGAGAAGACATTCTGCTTCTGACATGAAAATGCCATGACTTCCTGTCCATGGTCACACGTAGTCCTCAATCACTCTGCATGAAGCAACTTGTGAGTCAGCTCTTCCTCTCCTACCCCAGATTTTATTTTTGGCCCTCGGTGCTTATATTTTCCAATGCCCTGGATAAGCTGGAACTGGCTTCGAACAGCTTAACCCCTGGGAAAAGATGCCTTTTCTCCATCAACATAGAAAAGATTTTTTTCTACCAGCAAAGAACTGCAGTAATCGGTATTGTTCTGATATGAAAAATTGCTCCCTGTGATATTTGGTGAACACTTTGGCCATGAGATTTTAGAACACTTGCCTTTAGCACAAATGATGAAGAAGAGCTGACGTCAAACACACAAGATAATTTACATTCTTCCACATTAACAGGCCCAGTCTTCTCTGGTGCAGTGTACTTTTTTGAGAAAACTGTTTCGACCAGTGGACCCAGTTACTAGTTAACTCGTATTTGTTCCTCATTAAAAACAAGCAAACAAAACAAAAACCTCTTAAGAGCCCCTGTGTATTGACTCATGCTTGTAATTCCACCCTCAAAAAGGGGAGGCAGAAAGACACAGACTTCAAGGTCACCTTTGGTTCTGTGCTGAGGTCAGCTTAGGCCATGGAGAATCTATCTAAGAAAACTAAGCAATAACAGCAGCAGTCTAAGGACACTGTCCTGGGCATTCAGTGATGTTCTTCCTGGCATTAAGCTTTGTAGGTTCCATTCTATTTTCCTTGTAATAGGACACTTCCATTTGTTTTGAATGTGTGGTGGTGACAACAGTGGCTCTGGGTGTCACTGCCACCAGCCAGTTTATCTTTGTCTGCTGGGCCACCTTTATTCTTTATTATTAAACTTTTGTAAAGTTTTACATTCCAAAAGGAGTAAATAAATTTCTTGGCACATCTCATGCAATCTTACTCAACATCTATTAAACCCTAGAAAGTCCTTTCCACTCATTTGAAATATGCTGGCAGAATTTGTGGTCAGTATCACAAGCCCTGTCAACACTGTAAAGCAGTTTGTTTTGTGATCAATATCCTGACCACATAGTTCTATAATCAGTAAGCCTTGATTTGAGTTATTTAAATAAACTTCAGCAACTTAATTGGTTTGCAATTATGTAATTATATATATATACATATACATATACATGCATATGTATGTATGTATGTATTATGTGAAACAGTCAACTATAGAAGAATTATTGAGGAGGTACATAAGAAAGAGACTTTAAACCCTTCAAAATTACAGCTAGACCAAGTGTATACTAAAGCTCTGAATGACATTCCTAGATTGATCAAGTTGATTGATTTGTCTGCTTAATTTGACCAAAATCCCAATCAATTTGATCACATGTCCAATTTGACTAACAGCTCATGCATGGCACTGAATTAACCTTACAGTTTATTCAAAATAGTCATTGTAAGAATCACATTCTTCTGTTCACGTACTCATCCAGCCTATGAACTGAGCATCTTACTGGGTTCTGTGTGTTCTGGGAGCAGGGGTACATTAAGAAATTCAACAATTCTTGCCCTTGTTGAGTTACATATTGGGCAGAAATAGTGATAAAGAAAGCAAAAAATCATCAAAGGTTAATCCTGAGACTAGTATTTGAAAAGGGAGAGAGCAAAGACTGGCCATTTAGTGTGGTTTCATAGGGATGCATCATCAGAAGTCAACATTTGGACCAAGAAATACTAAGTATAGTCAACTCACCATGTTGATCTGTTATCCACCCATTATTTTTCTGGACCAGAGCCTGGAAAATTTACTTTCCAATCAATTTTCTTACAGTTTATAAGAAAACACCTCTAAGTTGGCATCTGCCATCTCCAGAGTTTTCATTTCCATAAGGATTTATAAATTGGAAAACGTGCATATTTTCCTGGAAGCTACAAAAATATTTTATGATTCCTCTTTTCAGCCAACATATCTTTTCTAGTTTTTTTCTTTTCTCTGTGATTTAAGGGCCTCTTTTCTTTTTCCATGAAATAATGGCTATTGTAAAGAACTCAAGCAAGTGCCCAGATAAAAGTCTATTCAGAATGTAGGTATGATCCATTTAACCACAACTTAAGTATTTCTTCCTTCCAAGTCCTATTTCTAGGTTAACATTTTCATCAAATCCCCCAAACATTGCTCCAAAATCACAAATGTCTTTAAAATTCTTACAGTCTTAGCCACACATTGCTTCTATTGTGAGCATTTGGTTTCCAATCAAAGGTTCCACCCAGTTTGAAGTCAACTACAGAAAGCACCTGTAGCAGCTGGAGTTTGTCCATAGTTTATTTAGATGACCTGAGATGTTAATTGTATTTGGAAGGTTCCCCAAGGGGAATTTGTGGTTTCATGGAAGCATCATAACTGCCAACATAGGTTCAGTCTGTCTAAGTGAGAAAGACTCAGTGCTATGTGTAGAAGGCCTACTCAAGGCCATAGTCATTGTTCAGGAATAACATTGCCTAGGGTGTGTTTGTGTTCTCCACGTACCAAGCATTTCCTTAAAACTTATAAAAGCCTTTACTTGTTAAACAACATGAATATTTTCATGAATAAGAAGACAGATGTAAAAACATAACTACCTTGAGATCACAGAATTAAGAGCTGGCAGAATCAGGAAAAGAATACAGCACTGTAATCTGTTTCTGAGTTTCTCTGGGACCTCGGCCATTGGGAGGAGTTGAGAGGAGAGAGGCGGTGTGGATGGCAGAAAGCTTAGTGGCCAGAAAACATGGGTTCTAGACTAAAGACTGAGTCTATTATATTTCTCCTGCTATTATATTTCTGCCCCGAATGACAAAGTGCCTGTCTTGTTGGTTCCTAAAACAAGTGAGACACAGGACACACAGACAGAGCTTAGAGATGAGGACAACAAAAACTGCCATAGACATAAACTTTTAACAGCTTGCCATCAGAATGTGTCACCAAGCAGTCAAGAGAGATGCCAAATCTTAGCAGTAGACCTGCTGAGCATTCGGCTCCTGAGGTCTTTGTTGATTTGTACTGAAAAGCAGTGTAAGGTACAGACTGAGAGAGTGGGCTTGGACCTGCATTACTTTAGGACCTGACTATCCCCAAAGGCTTATAGTTAAAGGCCAGGTCTTTAGGCTCACACCGTTGAGAGATGGTGCAGTCTTTTAGAGGTGGGGCCTGGAGGGAGGTCCTTAGGTAATTTAGGAAATATTCTTCAGCACAGTTGTGGAGGGCAAGCCATTTCTTTCTGGTGATGAACTGAGAAGATTTGCTTCCATAGACATTCTTACAATGTTATGCTGCCTCAACCACAGGCACTGCTACCTAACCTATGAGGGGACTTGGCCTCTTCAGTGACTGGTGGCTGACATTTTACTAACAGTTCTTGAAGACTCAAAGACATCAATCCCTATCCAAATTCAAATATCAAATTAGCATGAGACGCTGTCATCAGTTACATGTAGCTAAGTATGTGGATGATTTAAGATCACAGCTTAGCAAATGTGGGGAGGAAGAACTTGTATACTGGGAACATGAGATGTTAGCCCAGCGATGGAGGGTCCTGAGAGGTGAGGCTGGAAATGCTGAGGACTACCTCTTGTGGTAACTATGGTGATAAAGTCCCATTTCCCCCAAATGGATCCTGCTAGTGGTTAAAAGCAAACCAAACCTCCTAAACCTAAAGGAGTCAGAGCAATGAGAACAAAACTAAAACTCATATGGTAAACTTCACCTCATTAGTGTCTGAGTGGTAAGGACCATCCATTTGTGAATGTGCTTAACTCATGTTATTCGTTGTGAGCCTCTCAGTAAGTTACAGTGCACAGTTCTGTGTCCTGACTGCATTTGAAGTGAGTTTTGGAATAGCACAGCCTGTAACCATGGTTTGCCCATGGGAATGGCAGCTCACACAGAGTTCCTTCCTACCAGTTCACCCTCCCTTCTCTATATGGTGTTTGTTTCTAGATTTTTAATTTTCCCTTGAGCAGTGTTTGTGACATTTATGGGAAGTCCACATGTTAAAATAGCTTTTTTTTTTTCCTTAAAAACAAATAAAAAAGGAAAACTCTAGCTTTCGTCATAGCCATCTAAAACTGTGCAGACTTATTTGGATGATTAGAAAATAGATTAACATCGCAGGTTAGCTATTTGGAAAAGGGTTTTTCCAAGGCTGCCTATCTTGTATGGAAGAATTATTACGTGGCATAAAGTTAAACCAGAATAAAATTTTCAGTGCAATTGAACAGTAAGAATAGATTTTCAAAAGCATCTGAGCTGCGTGCAGCTCTATCAGGCTCTATTCAATTGTCCTTGAAGATATCAACAGGCGACTGAATTTGACCTGATTTCTTCAGGAACAGTTGGATTGCTGCTGAGTAATGCAGCTGATTCCGATTCTCACCTTTTCAGTCAGAGTTCGATGGGGGTGAAAAGAAGAATGAAAAACGTGGTTTTGAAAACACGCAGTGGACATCAGCTAAGAAGTCATTGGATGACTTTGGCCCTACTTCATTTTCTTTTGTTTTGAGAGAAGTTCTTATGTAACTCAGGCTGGCCTCCGATTCGCTGCACAGCCACACTTGGCTCTAAACTACTGATCTACCACACTGGGCTCACTAAGCCTCTCTGTAATGTTTGCATGCTGTTCTGGAGCGAGCAGTAACGTGACTGCCACATTGTTCATGAACTGCTCTTTGTTACCAGGGACTGTGCTGGGTTTTAAGGCTATAGGGACTAAAGGAAGCCGCATAGTCCTTTATTTCCCCTGTACAACACTCTTCTTGTAATTTCAGACTGATCTGGGTATTGGAGAACCCACCCTGTGTGCTGCTGAATCCATACAATCTGTTAGCCTTTGTCCAAGATGTAAAGTGGAGCTTGTGATCTTCTTGGTTTAAGCCAGTCAATTATTGGATTATAGCCAACTGACCGCAATGACTGGTTGAAGAGATATCAAGTGACCTAACTTGGTCCAATCAGAATGAATCTCAGACTTCTAGGACAGCCTTCTGAAGACACATGCTCTTTGATCCACCTGAAAGGCTTAGAGTTTCCATGCGCTGAAACACCGCAATAGGACGGAGCACATGCCCAGGGTCAGGGTGGGGTTTCGGCCTTCAGAATGGCAAGAGGCTCAGCAAAAAGAGGATGAAAAACAGCTCCAGCAGATTATTAGAGCCCAAATTCTAGTCATTGCTGAATGTAGCCGTCTGTACTTTATGGTTTTTGCTTGTTTTGTTGTTACTTCATAGTTGAGGATAAATTGTTCAGTGAACCCAAGCAGAAAAAGAGGCTGACTCAAGTCCATCTTTCATCTCAAAAAATCAGGATCAAGGAAACTGAAGCAAATAGGAAGAGAACCAAAGGAACATAGCAGTATTTGTGGGGCGATGCTCTGTGTAGTGCTCTCTACACAGAGTACACGGGCACACGTTCATCTCTAGAAGCATCCTCACCCCACTGGGCAAGAAGTGAAAGAAAAGGTGGATTCCAGATGCAAGACACTAAGTATCGAATGCAACTCCTGAGTTTGCAGTGAGTTCATTTCCTGTGTCTGCTGCCAAATCAAGTATGCACAACCTCGAGGTAAGACTGAAGGTTGTAAGTGGCACAGAAGCAACCAACAACCAGGACCACAATGAGAAGCTACAGATCCAGGACGTCTTAATTTGTTCAACATGGTTGATTTTCTTCACAAAGGCCAAAGAGGTCAGAGTTCTGGAAAGAGCAGTGTGACCTAAAAGAACAGAGAAGGCTGAGAACGCTCTGTTGAGAGTCTTTGAGTACTGACTGTGGGCGCTACTTGAGAGCCACAAAAATGCCTCTGCTTTGACCATGATGGCAAGAATCAGGACATGTTTTAGATAAAATAAAATTGGACTACCTAATATCAATCTCTATCTTTCTATCTATCTATCTATCTATCTATCTATCTATCTATCTATCTATCTATCTATCTATCTAAACTCATTCTTGAGAGAGAGTCTCATGTAGCTCAGGATGGCTTCAAACTCCTTGTGCAGTTGAGGATGACACTGAATTCCTGATTCTTTTGACTCTCTCTGTCAAGGGTGGAAGTTACAGGTCACCATGCCTGATTTATACTGTGTTGACGCTCTACCCTGGAGCTTCATGCATGTTAGGCTAGCAACCCAAACTCCCATCCCAGGCTGGACTCCAACCCATAATTCTCCTGCATCATTCTTTTCAATACTTGCCTACTGGTGTATGTCACCACACTTAGCTCAATAACAATCCTAAAGGAAGCTTGACCATCTGAAACTTTGTTGTGTAGTTTCAAATGCTGAAAGATGTTTTATATAATGATGACCACTGCTACCTTGTGTGTGCATTTTGAGTTTTCATCATCATCTTGACCTCAGTGATAAAAAGGCAGTGAATGTGACCTTGGCATTTAACTTCTGTTACGTACTCTCATAAGTCTTCCTGTCCTTCAGAGGGTGGAAAACTCGGCATTTGCTTACTTCTCTTGCAGCTAAATTTCCTGTCGAAATTTCTCCAACTGGATCCACCCAAATGAAGTTTGAAAAGTCAACATGAGATATTATTTCTGGAGTATTTCACATCATACTTGTAAACATGTGATATTTTTTTTTGATAAGAGGATTGTTGTGTCCTGTCTCTGGCTTCAAGGGTATCAAGAGGTGGTCTGTGGAGCGTTTCCCACTTACCAAAGCATATCTAACAGTCACAAGCGTGCCTTCAGAGCCTCTATCTGTAGCAGCCTTCAGGCCCTCATCCCTCCCTGGGTCACTGCTAGGGCACCACTGAGTGGTCAGCTCCTTTAGTGAAATCAAGGAAGCCTCTGCTTTCCTGACTAAGGTCAGGATTTCCCTGTGGCTATCTGCATAGTTTAATGAAGCTCGTTGCTTTATTGCATTGCATTAGTGCTGGTCTCTTAATCATCAGCAAAAACTCCTAGCACTCCTTTAAGTCTGCTCGCAGGCTTCCTTGTTTTCTGTCACTGAACCCTGACTCAGACAGTCACCAGGTTAGAAAAGGACTTGTGAAGAAATCTACCAGCTTCAAGTACCAAACAAAGAAAAGAGAGCTCCTTTTTCTTCCCTCTTGGAGTTCATACTCTATTACAAAGAATAGATAGATGTAAATCAATTGATGGCCAGAAAAGGTGAACCACATATTGATCAGGAAGCATAGAACAGTAGGAATAGGGAATGGCTACAGAAAATGACTCAGTTTGATTATCAAACTTTAAACTATATAGGCCTTAGAGGAGATCATAGGGAAACACAACATTGGATCTGACAATAATTTCTTTTTATTTTGTGTTATAGCTGTGTGTGCATGAGTGCAGATGCCTATGAGGGTTTCAGATAGTTACAGGCAGTGAGCTTCAGGAAAGTTCTGGGAACCAGACTTAGGTCCTCTGCAAGAGCAATGCCTGCTCCTCATCACTAATATCTCCAGCCCTGGTAATGATTTCCTGACATGATACCCGAAGTACGGACCACAAAAGAAAACATAGATTAGCTAGACTTGATTAAAATCAAAATTGTCTACATCTAAGGACATTGTCAAAGGAATGAAAAGATAACACACAGAATGATGGAAAATGTCTTTAGGTAATATAGAAAATAAAACTACAATTAGATGACCATATTTTTAAAATGAGCCAATAACCTGCATAAGTTTTCTCCAAAGAAAACACACACCTGGATGATAAGAAAACACACAGCCAATATTCAATATTCCTAGTTTGTTAGGGAAATGCAAATTTGACCATAAAAAGATTCTAGTTCATATTCTTTAAGATGGTGAAAAGGAGACAATAATACTAGTTGGTGAGGATGAGAAATTTAAACAAATGGGTGTTATCTGCTAGGGGCATGCAATGGTGCAGCCCTTTTAAACAATATGGCAGTTACTCAAAAATATAAATTGCTGTATAAATCAAAATATAGACAAATAAAGGAGTCCTTTCATGGCCAATCTTGGGAGTAACTTCTCACACATACCATAATCTGGATGAAACTTGGAAATGTACTAAACCAAAAAAAAATTTTAAATCCCTACAAATGGATAAATTATCACAGTGAGCTGCCTGGAGCAGTCTAAATCTACCTATTTCATCTACCTAATGCCTATTTTTAATTTGGGGCATGGAAGACCTTCCACAGTGTTTCTAATGGGGTTGTCATGATTTTGAGCCAGGTACTCTAGACTGTTAAATGCATAGAGTCAAGAAGTAATGATTACCAAGGTGGGGAGAGAGTGCTGTGATGTAAGATGTGTTGGTAAGCACTCCTGTGCTGCTTCAACGCTCTGAGAAGCTGGTTCTGGAAGACATTCGTGTTGATGTGCGTTTGCCTTGGAGTATCCTCCAAGGTCGGTAGCCTAGGCACAAGCTGGTTCTCTGACCTGGTGATAAGGTGAAAGGGAAAGACTGAAGCAGCCTGAGAGTAAAGGCACCAGGTCCCTGAGCACAGCTGGAGGGAGAAGCCATTTCCCACAGACGGTTGCTGTCATTTATCCCATGGCATTAAAAAACAAGTGTCTGCCATGAGAATAGGAAATCTTACAGCTGGAAAGCCCAGCATCGTTGTTTCTGCATGGCTTCCTCAGTCATTTCTGCTGGATGATAAAAGAGTTCCTGTTAATAATGTTACCTTTGTTCTCAGTCAGGTTACTCGTGTGGTCTCTGTTGGATATCACAAACTCCACCTGCAGTTTGCTGTATTTGTTCTTTTTCTATTGCTTACTGTGACATCATAGTAAAGTCTGATTCAATTATGGGAGATAATCTGCTAGGAAGAAGTACCAATGATGTTTTTAAGAGGAGCTGTAAGCCCAAGAATACTTTGACTGCAAAGTAATTAATTCCAAGGGGGACCTCTCTGAGAGGAGACAGCTTATTTGGTCACGAGGGCTTGGAGAAGAAAGGGAAGCACAGTTCTTTTATTAAATTGGCATCGCATCAGGAAATAGCTAAAATATGAATGATTGGGAATATAATGTGGGTGATGGGAACAGCTGGCTCAGGCATAAATAAGACTGGCTCTTCAACATGTGGCACCAATTTGTGTCCATGCCACTGTGGTCCACCTCTTCAAGCTGAGATGTCTTTTGCAAGATAGGTTGTTTCCTTCAGTGGAAAGCATGTAATGTTGGGGAGTGAGGGAGTGTCTTCCTGGGCTGTCTTCGAGAGGGAGAAGCTCCATTTTAGCACAGGACCTTGTAGTGTGTGTGTGTGTGTGTGTGTGTGTGTGTGTGTGTGTGTGTGTGTGTGTTAGTTGCCATTTATCACACTGCTGTAAACGACACAGTGTTAAGACCAGTGAGCCTGATTGGAAATTGGACTCTGAGTGTCCAGACAGAAACTCTTCAGAGGTTTAAGCCTCTAGATTTCTAATGTAAGACTGGCTTCTCAAAGCACAAAAGATGGAATTTTTAGGCCTTTGGATATGAACCACAAAGGATTTGATTGTTTTTATTGATGTGAACAAAACCATACAGAAAAGAGCAGCTTCAATAAAGTTGGTAGCAACAAAAAAATCATCCTTCCACCTTTATAAAGCCAGAGTTGTGGCAATATCTCCCTTCTCTGTGCAGTACCAGTTTTGGGGGTAGTCAGCCTCCACGGCAGTCACACAGAGCTTGGCCACTGGCCTCTGGGCTCTGCTTCTGTCAGCGCACAGAAGAAATCATGGAAAAATACATTCGTAGGGAGCATTGTAGCTGCTCACTCTAGAACAACCGCATCCTTCCCCTTCCAGTTGTCCAGCATCAACTGAGGAAAGAGCAACTCTTTCTCCATTGGATAGTCTTGGTGTCCTTGTCAAAAGGAAATTCTCTACGTTTATGTGAGCTTATTGCTACATTCTCAAGTCTGTCGCGTGGGGCTCTACATCTATCTTCACGTCCAGAGTTTTTATTTTGGTCATTATAAATTTGTAATAAGTTGCGAAATGAAGAAGTAATTTTCTCTAGTTCTTTTCCTTCACATGTTTGCTTTAAAAATTCCAAGATCTCTAGGACCAAATGAGTTCAGTATTTAGTTAATAATTAAACAGTTATTATTTTTAATGCCTGAAAGGAAAGCAAGCAACCCTCCAGTTTTCCAGAAGAGTTGTGTTTATGTGTCTGGTCTTCATTGGAGGCCAGCCAGAGGTGTGAAGCCACTTGGGTTTTTCTTGAACATTAACACAGCCGTGGGAACAGGTTCAATGTCCTACACGTTAAGAAGTGGCTCAAAGCTTTGCAAAGCACACACTCCCCAGAGCCTCAGCATCCCATGCCAAGATTTCCTCATTAGAGGTTTGGCTTATCTGTCATTCCACTAAATATTGAATATTTTAGACAGAAAGAACTAAATTATTTGCCCAAAGCTTTTTAGTTTTGTTGTTTTGTTGTTGTTGTTGTTGTTGTTTAAGAGCGTTATTATCAGTTGCACCATCTCTCCAGCCTGTGAATCAAGTCCAGTTCAGAAGTTCACATTCCAGACGAACTTTCCTGATTATAATAGAAGCATGGATTCTGGTAGGACCCAGCCCTGAAGCAGTGAGCAGTGCTCTCGGTAGCTGGGGGAATATGGAGCCAGTTGTTTTTGAAGTTAGTGAAGGAGCCTCAGTTGTCAGGTCTACAAAAGATCCAGATGTAAGGAATTGTCTCAATTATCCATCAGCTGGGGCGGGCCCAGCCATTGTGGGTGGGGCCATTCCCGGGCAGGTGGTCCTGGGTTCTATAAGAAAGCAGGCTGAACAAGGCAGGGGAAGCAAGCCAGTAAGCAGCATCCCTCCATGGCCTCTGCATCAGCTCCTGCCTCCAGGTTCCATCCTTGCTTGAGTTCCTGTCCTGACTTTCTTTGGTGATGAACAGCAGTATGGAAGTCAAACAAACTCTTTCCCCCTGCAACTTGCTATTAAGGTCACAGTGTTTCATCACAGCAATAGAAACCCTTAGACAGTGAGTACAAGGCCAGTCCTAGAAAATTAGTGAATCTTTCTCAAAATAAAATAACATAGAGAGGGAGAGTGTAACCCAGTCATGGAGTGCTTGTCCAGCATGTGGGAGACACAGGCTGTAATCTCCAGGGCTGAATAATGTTTTCACAGATATTTTTATGTATATACACAGTGGGAGAGGCACAGGACTGCTTCGTACAAGGCCAAGGTCAGTTACACCAAAATACTTGAACTTGGCCGTAGGGGTTTTCTCTCATGCCCGTGAAAGTCATATACATAAGATTAACTGGAATTTACAAAAATCTGAGGACTTTGGGAGACCTGATTTATAAATGTGTGCAAGTGATTTGGTGTTGTATTGGCTTACTTTTCTCAAAGGGTTCTTTAAATTTTGATCATATGTTTTAAAACACGAGCACTTAGTAATAAAATATTTGACATTTTAGCTTATAAAATTGCAAAATAAAATTTACTTCAAATAAAAACAGAGAGACAACACTCTTGAAAATACAGGGCTCAGATAATCATACATGCACTTTGCAAAGGTAAACTTGAGAATGTTTTCCATGTCAAAGGATTTGTTCTGAACATCACACAAAGCCTAGCCCTGTACAGAATGTATTTCCAAACATAAAGGCCACAGCCCCTTGAGAAAGTCAATGGAAAGGTCCAGCAGTTCCAAATTTAGTAAATGCAGGTTCTATATTGATAATACTATTAAATGATATGAAAACACAAAGCATAATTTTATCAAGTACGCTGAGAGCACACACTGGCATATAAACAGCAGTCATGCTGTTAGAAACACTAAAGTGCACATCAAAATACATGAATATGACCCAGGAATCCTCATTCTGTTCTTTAATTTCAGATAATGCATGTGAACAATTTTTGAGAAATGTAATGTACCTATTTGTGGATATACTAATTTACATTTTCTCGAAAGATTTATGTTTGAAATAGACTGAATGTCTAGGTCCACTACTATCATGGTTGCAATTTGTTTTATTGGCAGGGCTTCACTGTATACAGCCCAGGCTTGCCTTAAACTCTTTACCTTCTGAGTGCTCAGATATAGGCATATACCTCTACATTGGCTTGCTTGAGTGGTTGGCATGTGTAGAGCTTACGCAATTGTAGTTACTCTTAGCGCCTCTTTTGGTCTCCTCGGTATCTTGGTTGATAGTCTACCTGATGGTAGTTATTTATCTCATCCTCAGGCTGCCTGGGCCTTTGGCACATCGGCGCATTATCTCTCCTACGCACCTAAGCACTAGTTATAAGGACATGACGCGGATGCTTTAAACCTGGGAGCCCGAAGAGCAGAGGCACGGAGCCAACACATAGGGATAACAAACGCCTGCGATTTAAAGCAGATGGACACGGGTAACATGAACAGAGTCGGAGGCCCCAACTCTAGTGCCTACAGAAGGTCTAGCCTGCAACCCCGCAGACTGTCCACAGCATCAGGCCCGCTGCGGTCAAGGGTGAGGGCTGCTGAAAACAGGGCAGTGACTGAGCATCTATCTCTGGGTCTCTCTCAGCCTGGGCTTCTGAACGAGGATAAAATCTCTGGAAAACTGTGCTGGCCATGCCTTTCAGTTCTCCCCAGGATGGCACAAAGTTGGTGCGACTGAAAGGGTGTAGTAGAAAGACCTTTCTCATTCCTGTCAACTGTGCTTGTGTTCCAGCACCTGAGAAGGACCCGCCAGTGCCCTGGGAAGTCATAACAGGAAAAACAAGCACAGCGCCCAGAGCCTGGGGTGGAGGGCTCCGCGCCACCTCCTAATGGCAGGAGCCCTGTTTATGAGGCAGACAAATGGAAGGTTCTTCCCTGGGGAGAGCAAAGAACTCCTTAGAAGAACTATATATACATCCTGACTGTGACGGTCTCCTCTCTGAGTTTTCCGTAAGCACTGAACATCTTTCCTTACTTATGAACAGCCACGTGTGTGAAAAACAAAGGCCAATATCCACAAACAGAAGAGAGGAACCCTGAGGAAACGTTCAAGGAGACGCGAAACTGTAAGGCTCCTCTTAATTAAAACCCGCAGAGAGATATTGCAGCCCTGAAACAGAAAAAGCTCTAAGTATGTTGGGAATTGAAAAATCACAGCAGAAATGAAGGCTTCTGAAGAACATTCTGGAGATGAAATTGAGGAAATCTCCTAGAAAAGCCGTGGGGGACAAAGAGTTGGAAAATAAGAGGAAGAAAATGAGAAAATTAGAGTTGAGTTGAGGATCTAAGCATTTTACAAAGATAAAACGGGAAGAGAATTATTAAAGAACGTGTGTAACAATTCCCAGGACCGAAGGCCTCACATCTCTAGACATAAAGGTTCAGGCACTCTGCACAAAGAAGAATTTCAAAAAGGCCCATGTTAATGTGTATTACAGAGAGAGAAAGCAGGGCACGTATGAAAGACCTGGGGTCAGATACTTACCACCAGCACCCTCAGAAGGCTGGCAGCAATGGAGTGTGGCTACAAAACCCAGAAAGCCAATTCCAACCCTGGATTCTTAACCCAGCTAAGTTACCGATCAAGTGTGTGGGTGAAATAATCAGTTTTACACACTTCTGTCACATTACATCGTCTGTGTCCTTTCTCCAGGAACCCCTGGAAGATGAACTCTAGCAAGAACTAAGAAGTTTACTGGGATTACAGATAGGCGTCATGGTGACTGAAAGGACACTGCCCAGCGCCCACTGCGGCATGGGCGGCTAATCATTGGGGTTCCCTGTCCAACCTACAGGCGGTTCCCCAGAAGAGTCTGCACTCCCCTCCCCCTCCACTGCAGCTGCACCAGCTTTCCAACCTTCAGGAGGGGTCCCTGTGAGTTTTGAAACCTCCATGAATTCATTAGCTTCCTGGGTTTTACGAGCCACACCTCACTCCAGAGGGGAATGTTTCAATTTTAAAGAAACCATTACACAATAAGCGATCTGGAGTTGGAAGGAAGAACAGTGTTGAGTCAGCCCAGGGAGGGGACAGGGCTGTAGCCAAGGACCTGGGGTGCTGGGGGCAGGGCTCAGGGGATGACACAGGG
The DNA here is from genome assembly GCF_963924665.1 of Micromys minutus. Taxonomy (NCBI): domain Eukaryota; kingdom Metazoa; phylum Chordata; class Mammalia; order Rodentia; family Muridae; genus Micromys; species Micromys minutus. Next base: position 4,827,968 of record NC_137955.1, on the reverse strand, counting down.
ATCAGACCAGACCAAGATACAGAGGGTGTGCGATCAGGGGCTAGGATCTGACTTAATGGAAAAAGTATGGGGAGCTTATTGCAGAGAAGTTTAAACAGTAGGAAAATGTTGAAATTAAGTGAAGGGCAGCCACACAAGAGAACTGTAACGGGTTTTTTCTGTGTGTTTACATGCCTCAGCTATAGCCTTTAATGTTAACAACCAAAGACCCCGTTATGCTGGAGAACTGTAGTCAAAAAACAGTAATAGTGAAGAGTCCAGTTAAAAGTACACTAAGCAGAGATTCCCTGGGCTCCCGCTGTGTGTCCATCCCAGACGAGGCTGCGCATAGCTTCGTGGGTGTATGCGGCAGCACAGCCTGATGGGAGAAACTCAAAAGTAGTCTATGTTAATCAGATGCTTCCTGGAAATTCCCCGAAGCCTTGGCCCCAGGTGTGTCCCGGTTCTGAAAGCTTTGATCCTTTAAGTGGACAGTGATTTGCACTTTCTGGAAGGATTCCTAAGTTAACTATGTTTTCACAGCAGGGCTCTTGCGTCTAAACATCTGTGCAGTTATTATGTATTTACACTTACTGGCCTTAGAGAGCTTTCTCACCAGCCCAGTCCGGTGAGCACTTCAGACCCTCCTCATCCTCTAAGGCCCAGCTGTGCTCTGAGCCCGGACCAGCTTGAACCTAGAACCAGCTTGGTCTAGTGAGTTCCCCAGATGCACTGCCTGAACTGTCCTTACACTCACGAGCCTAGTTCAGGACACAGCTCTGGGAAGCCCAGCTCCCCACACATTTGGACTGTTCCCACACTCTCCACCCCGGCTGGGTTCTCACAGCCTTGCGATCCAGCCAGAGCCCTGCCTGCCTGTGTCATCCCCACACTCCCAGGCTTAGTTCAGGTTGTGCAACCCGCATACCAGGCAGACCTGGTAAATGGCTCAGATCCCCACCTGTCCTCATCCTGCACACTTTGAAGCCTACCTTGGGCAGTACAGCTTTTGTACCAGCCCGTATAGAAATAGCCAGGAGTCCCACTCACAAGCTTTCCTGGTGCATTGGAATCACCTTTGACTCTTTGATCGAAATTCAGCACTGACTATCTGAAAGGCTGAGTTGCTAACTCTTCATACTAGAAACAACCAAGCTTGGGCAACAGCAAGAACAGAAGCAAAGCTCCATGCAACAGAGACAAGCTAAGATCTCAGATCAGACATAGAACCAATGGAAAAAGTCTACATGCCCAGATCACATCACTAAAATACAAGCTACACAAAGCTAGAGCCACGTCACCTACACCTCATTCCATCTGTCCACTGAGAATTACACAGCACAGGACTCAGAATTGAACAATTGTAGCCTTGGAAAGAATCCAAGAACACTGAAAATGATCTGAAGTTCTGTAAACTTAGGAATACATTGGAAAGAATCCAAGAACACTGAAAATGATCTGAAGCTCTGTAAACTTAGGAATACATCCTCAAATGAAGACCAGGAAAACATATGAATAAGATGATGAAGACGAACGACTCAGCATTTGAAACTGAATAAAGAAATAGAAATACTGACAGAAAAACACAAAAGGAAATGAAGAAGAAATTGAATACCTTGACAAATCAACTGGAAAACCCAAGGGGAAACAATACAGGTATACTGGATCAAGTAGGAGATAGAACTAGGACCCGAAGAGAAGGTAGAGAAATTGTACCACCCAAACAATGAATGTAATAAACTTTAAAAACTTATAAAAATCTATGGCGTGCTATGAAAAAACAAAATCTATGAAATGCTCAACATCCCTAGTCATTGGGGAAATGCAAATCAAAACAACCCTGAGATTCCACCTCACACTAGTCAGAATGGCCAAGATCAAAAACTCAGGTGATAGCAGATGCTGGCAAGGATGTGGAGAAAGAGAAACATTTTCCCACTGTTGGTGGGGTTGTAAACAACCTCTCTGGAAATCAGTCTGGTGGTTCCTCAGACAATTAGACATAGTACTACCTGAGGACCCAGATGTACTACTCCTTTACCCAAAAGACGCTCCAACATATAACAAGGACACATGCTCCACCATGCTCATAGCAGCCTTATTTGTAATGGCCAGAAGCTGTAAAAAAACCCAGATGTCCTTCAATAGAGGAATAGATACAAAAATTGTCATACATTTACACAATGGAGTACTACTCAGCTATTAGAAACAATGGCTTCATGAAATTTCTAGGAAAACGGATGGAACTTAAAGTTATCATCCTGAGTGAGGTTACCCAGTCACAAAAGAACGCTTATGGTATATACTCATTGATAAGTGGATACTAACCTAGAAAGCTTGAATACCCAAGAAACAATTCACACCACTTATGAAGCTCAAAGAGAAGAAATGCCAGAAGGTGGATGCCTCAGTCCTTCTTAGAAAAAAAAAAATCTCAAGGAAAAAAATAAAGGGAAAAATAGGGGAGCAGGGTTTGGAAAAAAGATTATCTAGAGACTGCCTCACCTGGGGATCCACCCCATATGCAGCCACCAAACCCAAGCATAGTGCTGATGCCAAGTAGTGCTTACTGTCATGAACATGATAGGGATGCCTCCTCAGAAGCTCTGTCATAACAATACTGCTACAGAGGCGGATGCTTGCAGCTAGCCATCAGACTCAACACAGTGACCCCAATGAAGGAGCAAGAGAAAGAACTGAAGAAGTTGAAAGAGTCTTCAACCCCAGGGGAAGAACAAAATTATCAACTAACCCAACCCACCACAGCTCCCAGGGACTAAAACACCAACCACTGAGTTCTGGTGCATATGCAGCAGAGGATAGCATTCTCTGGCATCAGTGGGAGAAGAGGCATTTAGTTCAGCAAAGACTCATTTTCCCAGTGTAGGGGAACTCCAATGTGCTGAGGCGGGAGAGGGTTGTTGGGAGAGGGAGCACCTTCATAGAGGCAATGGGAGGGGGAAGGGGTACGGGATTGGGGTAAGTGAATAACATCTGAAATGTAAATGCAGAGAATATCCAATAAAAGAAGAAGAAAGTACAGATAAAGGAAGAATAGAAAACATCAAATGGACAGAACTAGGAAAGAGACTTCCCATGGTGTACTCCACTTAAAACACAATGTGTACAGAACAAAGGAAGAGGACGTTGAAAGATGCCAAGAGAAAAGCTATGAGGCCCATATAAAAGAGAACCCATCAGAATGACCGCTGACTTCTCAATGGAAAAATTAAAAGCCTGAAGATCCTAGAGCAACACACTTCAAGTTCTAAAGAGAACATGGGCAACCTAGACTATTTTACCCAGCAAAAACGGCTACCATAGTGATGACTGTTGGGAGAGGGAGAGACTAATGGCTTAGCCAATACAAAGTGGTCAGCCTGAAACACGTATAAACAACACAACCAGACTCAACGGGCTGTATTTTTATGTCTGGGCATACATATACATAAATAGTTGTACATGGAGATAATACTCAAAGAAAAGGACTTTCTATTTGTGAGGGGAGAAAAGAGAAAGGGGACAGTAATGTAATTTTATTTTTTATTAATTTTTTTCTTTTCAACAATGCTAATGGTCATAATGCCCCAATCAAAGGATGATAGGTTAGTTGAGTGGTTTAAGAAACAAAGTCCTTTTCTGTCTCCATATCCCTGGGGGTGGGAATCTCTGCTAGGCTCACACTCACAGACTCCTGGGTGGGAATGTCAGCTAGGCTCACACTCACAGACTCCTGGGTGGGAATGTCAGCTAGGCTCACACTCACAGACTCCTGGGTAGGAATCTCTGCTAGGCTCACACTCACAGACTCCTGGGTGGGAATGTCAGCTAGGCTCACCCTCACAGGCTCCTGGGTGGGAATCTCTGCTAGGCTCACACTCACAGACTCCTGGGAGCCTCACAGAAAATGTGGGATTGCAGTTCTGTTTAGTTTTGTTTGACAGGGTTTCTCTGGGTAGCCCTGGCTGTCCCAGAACTCACTTTGTAGTCCATGATAACCCTGAACTCACAGAGATCCCCCTTACCTCTGCCTCCCAGGTATTGGGATTTAAGGCCTATGCCACCAAGTCAGGTGATCTTAAAGATGAGAATTAAAGCCTTTGTCAAGAATTCTGATACAAAAGTCAATAGTGAACGTTACCAAACTTCACATAAGACAATAGAAATAAAAAATACATCTTCAGTTTCTCAAGGGGAAAAGATGAAAAGGGAGTTAATCACTGGCATTTAGTGCTTCTTGCCTACAGATGAAATCAGACAGCAGCTTTAGATTCCTGCCTCCATGTTTCTGGCTATAAGGAACTCAAACTCTAAGCCAAAATAAATTCTTTCTTCATTCTTTAAATTTCTTCAGTCGGATACAGCAGAGAAAAGAGTAACTAATACACAATATGATATCAATATCCACAAATTTCATAATTAGAAATAAAATAAGTACATAATACCAGAAACACTGGTGCTCAGTGGCCCTATGTACATATGTAGGTACGTTGGTAGACATTGGGTTTGGTTTTGTTTTTTGAGGCCTGGTTTCTCTGTGTCACCCTGGCTGTTCTGGAACTCATTAGTAATCCAGGCTAGCTTTGGACTCAAAATTGACAACACTTTGTACAACTTTGAAGATGATGCTAAGGCCCTCCCCTTTCTCCAACACGCTGAGGTAACAGTCTTGTCCCACTAGGCCCAGGAAGGACCTCTGTATTTTTAGCTCAAAGAAACATGATTTGAAAAAACTAGTCATAGAAAAAGACCTCTCAAAAAATTTTATGTGATAATTATTCATTTTCAAAAATTATTTTTAATAATTTTAATAATATGTTTAATAATATGTTTAAATTTAAATTAAATTTAATTAATTAAATTTTAATAATATGTTTAAATTTATATAAAATTTTAGTAGTGACAATTTTATTAAAAAATGAGAAGGAAAATAGCTCATAAGAAATATAATCATAAAATACATTAACACTGTATAACCTGGTAGTCTTACAAGGCATAAATACACTGAATTACATATATATAAATACATAAATATATATATAAATACACTGAGAACAAAATTAACTAAAACAAACAAACAAATAAAACTTACATGGAACCTATCATTTCTAGAATCGTCATTGATTGATTAAGGAATGCCATTCTGAAAAACAAAGAAAATAGAAACCAGGGTAAAATAGTTAATTATATATTCATATGTTGTAGTAATTTAATTTTGGCATTTCTCTTCTTGGTGCTTACCCTTAGTTTGCCCAATTTTTAATAACAAACAATGACAAAAATGAGGCAGAATGCTGAAGTCATATAGGCTCTAAGATTAAAAACTGAACACACTTCTAAGACGTGTACAACTTAGACACACACACAAAGACAGACATAATCACACACACACAGAGAGAGAGAGAGAGAGAAAGAGAGCAAGGGAGGGAGGAAGGAAGGGAGAAAGAGAAAGAGAATATTTGTCTTTAGGTAGATGAATAGACAACCAGAGTTAACTATGCCTTGCTTTATCCTGGAAATTTTTTTTTTTTAATTTCTTTGGGGCACATTTGAAGATTTGAACAAATACCTTTCATCTTCAGAAAAGTATCAAAATGTCTCCTAAACTACCAAAGACATAAAATTCAGGTTATGAAAAAGAAAATTCTTTAGAATACAAAACCTAGTAAAAAGTTAAATTACACATGTTTGTCTTTCCACAGTGTTATCAGGGCTTCCTGCTTCAGAGAAACAGGTATTGTGTCACAGGGTCTTATTGGAAAAATTAGTGAAATTCTGTAGGTTGATAAAAAAAAAAAATACCCACCCAGAATTACATGCCCCAAGCAATAGGGATGTACCCTCACACATTCATTGGATTTGCAAGTGTAGAAATGTGAACTGCCATTGTGGGAAGAATTCAAAGAACTGTAAGACCATTGATTTGATAGTAATTTATGTACAATAAACATAAATATTCATAGCAATGACCCAAATCAAAGTATTCTTAATCACATCTAGTGCTTTAAGTTAGATGCTGGAATCCTTCTTTCAAAATCCCAGCTTGCTCAGTGTTTATCTAAAGAGTTGGCACAGCAGCAGGGAGGCAGGAACACAAGGAGCCCTGTGCAGGGAGAGAGGCACAGGTACATTTATACTCTCCTGCACTCATCAGCCAGTGACATTTATTGGGTCTGCGTGAGCAGAAATGTGACCTGCCATTGTGGGAAAGATTCAAAGGAACTGTAAGACCTGACCTTTGTCCCGAGAAAATGCACATGAAAGGAATGTGCAGGTGCTCAGAATGACATACTGAGAATGTCTGCATGGAATAAAATCTCTAGGCACACAACTAATGGAGACTGCACTGGTAGAGGGATTGAGACAACCTGGTCGAGGTAATCAGGGGACATTCTTATAAACTGACTTTGGATCTAGTTTTGAAGGGTAAAGGGTGAGACTTTGACAGAATGGAAGACGAGGGCATGTACCTCATTGCTTGTGGTATGTCGTTCTGGGTGTGTAGAATTTGAGACTTGTTGATACAATGACTTTTGTCAACTTAGTTAACAGTGTGACTAAAGCAAGGCAATGTCACACTAGAAAAGTAACCTAACTGCTATCTATGAAGGAGAAGGGGCCAGGGCAGCATTTCCTGTTCTCTTTGAATGCCAGGTTCCAGGCTGGCCTTAGGTCTGAATATAAATTTTTAAGAAAGGAAGAGGGAACTGCACGAAGAAAAGAATTCTTTCCATTTTGAAACACTACAAAAGAGAAAGGTCTATTCTGAAGATGCCATGAAAGTAGAACACCAAGGAGGGATGTCACCTCTGAGCACCTAGGGATTGTGGAGTAGAAAGAATGTACGATTACTCGTAAGGCAGTGTAGAAGTCATTGCCAGTATCCTGACTATCTTTAATTACTTACTTGACATACCCTCAAGTCAGAAGAGGAAAGCCTTAGTTGAGTAGTTGCTTAGATCAATTGGCCTGTGGGAACATCTGTGGAGGACTGTCTTGATTATTAATTGATTTAGGAAGGCCCAGTCAGTCCACTGTGGGTGTCAACATCCCCAGGCATGTGAGTTAGACAGAAAATGAAAGCCAGCGAGTAAGCCACCAAACAGAATTTATTTATGGTTTCTGCTACACTTTTTCTATTGAGCTCTTGTTATGTCTTTCCTCAGTGATGGACTAGGACCTGGAAGTGGAAGCCAAATAGACCCTCTCTCCCCTTAGTTACTTTGGGTTTCATCACAGCAACAGAATGGAAACCAGAATATCCATGTACCAGATGCTGAAGACAAGGTTACCAGTGCTCTGGAAAAGGGATGGGAGGAGAACAAGGTGACAGGAAGACCCCATGTTTGTAGGCAATTCTCTCCTAATGTAGGAAGTGTGAGGCTCAAGATGAAAAAGCATGGTAGACAGTTGAGAGTCATCAACTTTTAGAGGATGTGTGTCGATAGCACCAAATTGAGAGGTGTTGATTGACATTTGAATTGGTCTTACAGATCCATTTTTTGTTTTCTAGGTGAGAAAGATGAGACATCAAGGGCTGTGGGATAAGCTAGCAAACAAACAAACAAACAAACAAACAAACAGAAGTAGAAAGGAGTAATGCGTTCAGAGAGGTCAAGCTGTACTTTGGAGAAGACTGCCTATGTGATGGGCAAGTGAGAGGGAAAAGATATTTTGGGAAATACACTATGAGAAGCCAACCAGCTGTCTCAAGGCAGAAGTTCAGGCTGGACCACGGCTGTGACATACTCAGCCCAGTCAAATACCCGTGGTGCCAACTGACATCATCACTTCTGAGTCCTGATCTGACCAGCTCTGAATCTCTGTAGCAAGAAGAAATGGGTCAAGGGAAGCTATGGCTCAAAGGATATTTAATACATACCCCTTTAAATATTAGCAGGCTTAAATTATAATCTTAATTATATTTATGGTTTTAATTAACATACTTGGATGAAATCAATCATAAACGCAGGAAAGAAACTTCTACAGAGGTCAGGTGAGCTGTGACCTGGGTTCATGATGGAGTTTGGGGATCACTGGCAAATTTAATCTGCATGATGAGTATAGTAAGAGATTTTCCTATAATTGTTCCTTAAGCTATATTTGTTTTATGTTATTTTCTGTTATATTTTTTGCAATAAAATTATAAGTAAGCTTCTCCTAAGAGTGAACCGAGTTCTATGTATGCACGTACCAGATAGAGTTTGATGGAGGGAAACCCGAGAGCAACTGAGCCACAGGGGCACTGAGAGGAGCCAGGTTGTCAGAGATCAGCTGTGACTCACACTGACTGCTCAGATCATTGAGCTGAAGGCACAATGGGACCTGACACGCAAGCCATCTACCCCTATACTCTACCCTAACTACCCAATAACAACCTATGCCAATCGCCTCAGGGTCACCTTGCTAGAAAGCCTCAGCTCTTTTATCCCACTTCGTCAAGGTGACTTTTACTATTAGATGACCTGAATACACATACATATTGACTCTTCAGTTTGATCAATATGGGTCCATGGCAGGGGGGAAAAGCACAGCCCACCAAAAAACAACACACTATGCCTTTTTTGTCTTTCCAGTAATCTATGCATCATGCAGGCCTGACATTGGCTTTCAGAGCACATCTCCAGTTCCTGAGGCATGTTTGTTTTATAGCAAGGAGCTAAGCATTTCGGGTTATGGGCACTGGTGTTAGGAATACACTAGTTCAGCCACGACAATGAGCTGGAGGATAATAAAGCAGTAACTAAGTGCAGATAAACAGATATATTCTTAATCCCCCGACACCTTTAAATATCTAATGCCAGCATCTCTGTCCTTAGCCCAAGAGCTTGGCTCACCATCTGCTTTTCCCCTGGGTAGGAGAAGCAGGGTGCCTTGGTCAGGGCTTTTGTATAAAGAAGCCTGTCAGCCTCTAATATGTATACACACACACACACATATGTATATATATATATATATACATACACACACACACACACACACACACACACAAGTAATTGTAACTAGGGTTCACTGTGAGTGAGTGTGGCTTTTGATAGGGTCCCCATAGTAATTCTGACTTGTTCATTTTACAGAGCAGGTTTGAACCTTACGATCTTTGTATGCATATTAACTTTTTGCAAAGGCAGGGAGGGTGTGGTATGAATAACAAATTAAGGATCAGATGCTTTAGGTCAACTGGGCATTCAGAAATGTTCAATGTCATGGCTAACATCAGTTGAAGCCATTATACCACTTGGCAGGGAGGAGAGCTGGAGGTAGAAACTTCAAAATTTAGAGAGCATGATCTAGCAAAATAGCCAGTGCATATTAACTATTCTTATAAAATTGCTTGCTTTGCATTGCTTTTGCTAACTCCTGCGCCAAGTTTGTTAGGGACGCAAACTTCCACTTCTTCACACCCTTTGGGTCATTCCAGATAATGAAGCATAAAAAACAGGCAGATGTTGCACAGTTTCCCTGGGGAGACACAGACAAATCTATTCACTCTAAATAGGGCACTAAAGATACATCAAAGCATGATTCCAAGCTTGACTTGATAAACCGGTGAGTTGTGCTTACTTACAGGAATAAGAGCGACTCAACTTCATTGCCCAAAAGCTCAACACAGAAAGGATAATGGCTCCCATAGCTACATTGCAAATGTGCCCTGTGTAGCTTGTATCTCCCCTTAAGTGTCCCCCCAACCCCCAACAGTTGTTCCCTGACATAACCCCAGAGAGTCTTGTAGATTTTTTGAGCTTCCTGTACCTCCTAAGTTTCAATAGCTTCTCTCTCTGTGTCTCTCTGTGTATGTGTTGTGAGAGAGAGAGAGAGAGAGAGAGAGAGAGAGAGAGAGAGAGAGAGAGAGAAGAAGAAGAAGAAGAAGAAGAAGAAGAAGAAGAAGAAGAAGAAGAAGAAGAAGAAGAAGAAGAAGAAGAAGAAGAAGAAGAAGAAGAATACAAACAGAGATAAACCTTGGGTGCCATTTACCAATGGTATACATACCATCTATATGATACATCAGTTCAATAATCTAACAATGGGTGGATGTCTCAGCTGGTCTCCTGTATATGCTGGAATCCTGAAGAAGTGGGCTTCAATACCAGTGAAGGAATGGATGTGTTAGCAAGGAAAGGCTAAGCAGACAGAGAGCAAAAACTTCCTTATATAGGCTTTCAGAAGAAGGTATGGGCCCTATAAAAGGTATATCTTCCTGCTTCCAGTTTTGCATTAAATGTCTTCCTGCCTCATGATCCTAATTAAAGGCTTGTGCCTTCCAACCTTATGACCCAGATAAAGGCATACCTTTTCCCTCCCAGATCCAGATCAAATGTGTCTCTTTCTCCCTCAAAGGTGCAGACTAGAAGTGGATTGAACCACTTCAATCCAAGCAGAAAGACCTTTCACAAGTGTTCCTTCCATTTCTAGATTGTAGTTCATTCCAGATAGAGTCAGTCTGACAACCAAGAGGGAAATCGTAATCATTTCCCTTGTTCATTTACAGGAGACTCTAGCTGAGACCTGGAGCTCACTGACTTGACTAGACTCTCTCAACAGTGAGCTCCTGTGATCCAGCTGACTCCTGCCTACTCTGCAACACTGTTTAACAGTTCACATTGCCATGCCTGGCTCTCTATGTGAGAACTGGGAGGTTAGAAATCAGTTCCACATTTTTGTATAGAAAACACTTTACCTTCCGGTCTATCTTTCCCGCTCAGCTTCCTGAATCTCATGAGCTACCCACCTCATACCAGCAGGAAGTGTTTCAATTCAGAAAAAAAGAGACTCCAGAAGTTCAACCAATTAAGAACAAACTTTTAAATATATTAGATGAAGAACTTTCTGGAGAACATCTTGCATGTTGTCTTAATGGGTCAATGGAGAGAAGACAGAGTAATTAGTAAGATATCACATGCCTATAACTTCAGCAGTTTGAGAGGCTAAAACAGGAGGGTCTGGAGTTAGAGTCCAGCCAGGCATATATAGTGAGATCCTGTTTCAAAATAAAAACTAACCAAATGAAGAGTAAAAAGTTTGGAAGCCAAGAGAGCTTGGACCAACAGAGCATCACTTGCTGATGGGTGATTATTATGTAAGTTCATTATTTTTTTTTACTGAAACTCAATTTCTTAAGCTATAAAATAGCAACAGTTTTCCTATATTATACTTAGTAAATATGGTTAATTGTACTACAATGCTTCTCATTACTCAGCTGCCAGTCTGGCTCTAATATTCCACGTTTAAGATAACATCAAGGGAAACACCAAGATTATAGCTGAAAGGTACCAGATAGGATAGAGGAATATACTTGGAAGAGTTGGAAGGACCCTTCAATGTTTAAGAGTCACCATGAGGGCTCATAGCATGATGTCTACTGTCACATAGCCTGGGAGCTGGGCTCCCTGCATGCACCTACCTTCCACAGTGTCTGTCACTGAGTTTCTAGAAATGTTCTGTTCTCTGAGGCTTTAGGCGGTGGATCAGATGTTGCAAGGAAACACTCAGATCCCTCTCTAAGAAAGGCCACATACCCAGTCTTGAAGATCTCCATAGGCTGTAGCTTTTTTTTTTTTTTTTTTTTTTTTTTCAGGATTAGCTTGTGAGCCAAGGTCACACCATGCTTGAATACCCTCAGCCAGGGTCTGAGGCAGTGATAGAAACTAAAGGCATTTTCCCTGTATGCTTTCCAGCCAATGATCAAAGGAAATGATGGTGGGAGGGCCTAGCTACTCCCATCTTCTCGCCCACTCTGGTGGGAACTCTCAGTGGAATAGCTTCTATCAGAACAAAGATGGCTTCCCCACTCTGAGTCAGTTGGAGGTTGCCCCTGCCCAACTTTATTTCCTCCTTTCTACTTCACAGTGTCATTCCACAAGAAACCCTTCGTATACAGAATTCTGTCTCAACAGCTCTCGGCTCCCTGGCACTAACTGGTCACATATTGGCTGGGGTGGGGAGGAAACATTAGGACAAACATTAGTACAAATGCATTAGTAGAAACATATGCACTGGAAAGTCAGAGACCAAGAATGAGGCAGAAACTCAACACAGGTTAAAGAGGATAAGAGGTATTATGAGGGCTCATTGCAGGAGGCTCCAGGCAGCCAAGAACGGCTCCAAGAGCTGGGGATGGAAGGAAGAGAGCAGCACCAATCAGTAGTGTCTCCTACACCGTGGGCTAGAGACAGAGATGAACATGGGAACCCAGTCAAGAAGATAGATTGTGCTTTACATACATGCTCTTCAACCTCACACACTACCAAGTTAGAAATACTAGAGAAGATGATCTAAAGGACTTAGTCCCCGGCATAACCCAGTAATGTGAGAGTTTATTCAGCTAAGGGTCCCTGACAGTGGCATGTATCTGAAAGAGGAGGGTGGGCTGTTTTAATTACCAGGTACCTTTTACCTTTGGAGACACCTGTCAATCATGTTGCCTGGCACTCCCATCATGGAGTCAGGGGTGAGACCAATAAACACATTGAAACCTTTGGACCGACTGAGTAGTCTGAGGAAAGCAGGTGCCGGAAGAAACTTTCAAGGATGCTGTGGGGTGGGGAGTCCAAACCTGGTCTGAACCTGAAGTTCCTGGGGGAACCACAGCTGGAGAGAACCTGCCTGGGGGTAAAGCCACAGCGATGATGTATTTTGTGAACATTGTAGATACACAGAGAAACGTGTGCTCTTTGTTTGCTGGAGCCGTTTGGATTTGGGTAGGTCTGTGATATTTATTATTAGATTTTGACTAATACAATGCTGGTTGGCCAGATCGATCCTATGCTGAAACTAGTAACATCCTGGAAAAGCGTTCAGCTGCTAATCAAATACTAATATGAGTTTATGAGACACAAAGCTGGCTGTTGCTAACAGGGATGGCCTAATGTGTCTTTCTTACGGCTTCTAATGAAAAATCAATGACAATCGTGTGTGTGAATCAGAAGTAGCAACTTCTAGATCTGCCGATGTCTGTAACACCAGACTCTAAATTAGGGCTAGTGTATTCTGTCAGAAAAGCATCAGAGTTGTGGGGAAATTTCTGGATTTTTCTGGTTTTGAGAAAGAATAAAAATGCTTTGGAACCTACACTTTCAGCACATCACAGTCTTCGATGACCTTCTGACAAGATAAAAAAATAAAATAAAACAGTGCTTCTTTTAGAAGCTGATCAGTAAAAAATGGTGCATGTAGAGACCTGGGGAAATGTCATTACCGGTCTAGACAATTGTTATTTTTTTTTTCTTTTTGTGCAATATGGCTAAGACGAGGGTGCTTCCCAGTGCTCTGCAAGGTGTTTGGATTTATTTTAAAGAAAGGAGTCAACTTCTGTGTAACTGCTGAGGTCTGCAGAAACTCTGTGATCTGGAGGTAGGAAGTGTAAAGACAAGTGTGAATGACTCAAGGGAGCTTGCTAAGAAAGGGGGTTGGTGGGTGTTAACCCACATCTGTACATGAATAGAGGCACTGTTGAAGCTAGAGACCCTAAACTCCAATTGGGTTTCTGCACTTCTCCGGCACAGTTTGCCATTGAGTGCACATTTGTGCCTGAAGGCGCTATGCTGGTCGTAGGACACGGTGTGGTTTCTTCCCCTTCGGATGTAAAATGATGAGTATGAAATGTTTACTTAGTGAGGGCATCCGCTAGGAGCTCTACGTCACGGATTGTACATTCTGCGCATGCGCTGCCTACCTCCAAGCTCACACACGCCCTGCCACCAAAACTTGGTTTAAGGCAGTCGGTGTTCAGCTCACTTGCAAAGGCCTGTCGCTCTCAGACTGCTTGCTTGTTTGCTTCCTTGCACGCGATGTGTTACTGTCTCCTGCTCTCTACCACACAGCAGTATTCAGAAGTTCATCAATAAATCTAACTACTGTGTGCCTGTCTTAGTTGGTGAGGCCATATGGTGAACAAGACCAACAAGTATTCAGGGCTCTTAGAGTTTATAGTCTCCAGGTAACTCTCAGTCCAATCCAAATCAGCCTTCTGCTGCACAACCTCTCTGTATAAACCTACTTTCCTCCCCATCTTTCAGGGGAGAAGCTGCCTTGCTTACCTGGGAAGAAATGGCTCCCATTCCCTCCTGAATCCTCACAGGGATTTTTTGGCTCTTCGTGTCTTAGCTCCATTGCTTTTTTTTTTTTTTTTTTTTTTTTTTTTTTTTTTTTGCATAGAGATATGAGTGAGAGACACCCATAGGTCATTCTGCACCGCCCATAGGCCAGTCTGTGCCACCCAAGGCCAGTCTGTCCCACCCATAGGCCAGTCTGTGTCACTTATAGGCCAGTCTGTGCCACCGGAGGGTCAGTCTGCGCCACCCATAGGCCTGTCTGCACTGCCCTAAGGCCAGTCTGCCCAGGCTATGAAGAAGCAAGGTCAGCCAGGCGAGAATTCCCAGTGAGGCCGACACACTAATGCTTATTAGCACATTAGAGCTTGTTATTTTCTCTTGCATGTGATTAACCAGCACACTTGGAAAACTTACAAAAGAATTAAACTTTACAACTTATTAGAGCTTCCTTGTAGCTCTGCCTGAATTTGTCTTGTATTTCATGAGATTCTGTTAGATGCATATGAGTCTAAATTTGGTTTTATAAAACTAGTGTTTTTTTCCTTTTATTAGAGCATAATAGCTTATTTCATACCTATGTTTTCCCTTAAAGTTTATCTCATCTAGCAATAGCATGATTACAACCAATTTTTAGGAGAAAAATCAACAGACTTTTAATTCACAAAGGAAGGTAAAACACAGACATGTACTTACTATAAATCTTTCTCATTAGAGGTTTTTGGCATATCGTTTATATCTCATTTTACATTTCGTTTATTTTTATACTTGTTCATTTATTTGTGTGTTTATGCTTGAACCACTTACAGGACTCAGTTCTCATTTTGCATCATGTGGGTTCCACCATTCACTGGACTTGTAACTTTCCGTACGGGTCCCATTTACTTACCCTCTACTACTGCACCTTTTACATTGTGAAATTTTAGATGTAATCCTTTCAAACACGTATAGCCACTATGTGATTTATATATTAAATGGCCCCCAAAGTCTCCTGTCTTAAATCCTCAGTTGCTAGCTGGTGAGGCAACTGGGGAGTAGCGGAATCATTAAGAGGTGTTCTCTTTCTGAGTATATTATATATATGTATATATATGCTATATGTTATTGTTATTTTATATATTATTTGTTATATAATCTATGTATCCATTTGTCTACCTCTTTTGTCTCAGTCTCACTAGTCATTGTTAGGAGGTAAACAGTTTCTTTTCTTTTTGTCTATATTCCCATTTTTATTGTTTGATAGTTTCACACATTTACAGGATGGATCTCAGTCATTTTCATCTCCTGCCCACATGCAGGTTTCCCTCTTCCATGGCATCCTGCTCAGTGATATGCCCTTCCTCTTTCATGTGGGTGAAAAATTATTTGGTGAGCAAGGGCAATCTATATGTGGCTCCACTTCTGAAAGTTACCCTTCTCCCCAGTTTAGTTGAAAATTCTCTCTCTGAGAGGAGGGGGGGGCCTCGTGGGTCCCTCCCTCACCCACTATGAAACTGATGAGCCCATTCCACCAAAGTCTTTGGCTGCAGTGAGTTCCTGAGAGTGACAGCCATGTCTTGCCTAGAAGACATCGTTTCTCAGCTTCTCCCCACCCTTGATGCTTATATTCCTTCTACCCTATTGTGTGATGTTTCCTGAGCCTCAGGTGTGTGTGTGTGTGTGTGTGTGTGAGAGAGAGAGAGAGAAAGAGAGAGAGAGAGAGAGAGAGAGAGAGAGAGAGAGAGAGAGAGAGAGAGAGAGAGAGATCCCAATTGATGCTGATCACCCTAAGGTGAATAATTTCTTTTTTTTTAATTGGATATTTTATTTGTTTACATTTTAAATGTTATCCCCTTTTCCAGTTCCCCTTCTGGAAACCTTTCATCTCCAACCCTCCCTGCTTCTGCTTCTATGAGGGTGCTCCCCCACCCACCCACTCCTGTCTCCCTGCCCTGGTGTTACCCTACACTGGAGCATCAAGCCTTCACAGGACCAAGGGCCTCTCCTCCCACTGGTGTCCAACAAGGCCTTGGCTACATCTGCAGCTGGAGCCATGGGTCCCTCCGTGTGTACTCTTTGGTTGGTAATCCCTGGGAGCTCTGGGTGAGGGGTTCTAGTTGGTTGATATTTCTGTTCTTCCTGTGGGGTTGCAAACCCCTTTAGCTCCTTCAGTCCTTTTTCTAATTCCTCCACTGGGGATCCCGTTCTCAGACACCAAACCAAGACACTATTGTGAATGCCAAGAAATGCTTGCTGACAGGTGCCTAACACAACTGTCTCCTGTGAGGCTCTGCCAGAGCCTGACAAATACAGAGGCGGATGCTCACAGCCAACCACTGGACTGAGCACAGGGTTCCCAGCGGAGGTGAAAAATTTCTTATGTCATCCCCACCAGGATATGCTGCCTTGCCTCAGGCCCCAGTGAAATGGAGCAGATGAATCAGGGACTGAAACTGTGAACTAAGTTAACCCTTTCCTTCCTTCAAGTCTATGATCTGGGAGTTTTGTCATATGATAGGAGGGCAGCAAACACATTTGGATTTAGTTTTTAAACACCAGGAAAACCTGATAGTCCATCCATTTGCATTTGATAAGATTTCTGATGTATTTCAATTTATTCTACCATCTGTGTTTTCCCTGTTCAGCTCTTTTTCTTTTTGTTTTATTTTTATCTATTGGATTTAGAAATTTTTAAATCAACTTTTGATTTTTTTATTGGCTTGATAATAATGTATCTAAGTTTCGTTTGCTCATTTGTGTTGTTTTTTAAGCATTTAACACACTCAGCTTAATGTTGTTTAATATTTTAGTTTGTCTTACTTAAGAGCTTAAGATTAATTGATGTTATTACTAAAGCACATTTGAGCTGCTCCTAGTAGGCCTTTTTGCTCAGAATGCCATCCAGTTCCTTCATTTTGGTTTGTTTCTTACCAAAGCTTGCCAGCCCTTCTATCTGATGACACAGACTTCTAAATTCTTTCAGTATTTTCTTCAAAATGTCTTTTTAAAAGTTTTGCTTTTCTGCTGAATTATTGATAGAAGTTCATGGTGTAAAACTGTAGGTTCCTTGTTATTTCCTTGGTCCTGTGGCTATTCGACTCTGGTTTTTTCTCTGTGTATTGTTGGTAAAAAACATGTTGCCAGCTTAGTGCATTATAAATCCTACAGTTTCTCTGCTTCTTTATAGAGATTTTTCTTTTGTTCTGTGCACACCAAAGTTCACCACAGTATAACAGATTGTGGATTTGTTTGCGTTTATCTTGCTTGAGCTCAGTGTACCTCTTCAGCCTAAAAATTAGCCATTTTAAAATTCTTTACCCTTTTTTCAAATATAAGCTTTACCATTATTTCTGGATCATAGATCAGAAATCATACACCACTAGCCAAATTTTGCCAGTGAAAATAAAACTTTAGAGAGACGAGCCACACCCATTGGATAGACAGTGTCTATAGTCTCTTACATGCACATTTGAAAGAGACTAACTAGCTCATTGTGAATCTACATTAACCACTTGTTTTCTTTTTGAGCACATGTGTCAGTCTCTGCTGTCGTTCTGGAACTTACATTACACATAAGGAAACATCCTATACCTCGTGTCTATTAATCTCTTTTTACACTTGCTCTGATTTCTACTTCTCTGCA
The DNA here is from genome assembly GCF_963924665.1 of Micromys minutus. Classification (NCBI taxonomy): domain Eukaryota; kingdom Metazoa; phylum Chordata; class Mammalia; order Rodentia; family Muridae; genus Micromys; species Micromys minutus. The sequence goes on along the minus strand of NC_137955.1, from coordinate 4,810,322 downwards.
TTGCATTCTGGAGCGTTTTCTTAAGGTTATATTTTAAATTAATACATTTTCTTTATAATTATGTATAACCAAATATTTAGTGTACCTGTAGAAATTTTTTAAAGTTATAGTTTTATTTTTATAAAAATTTTATCTTAAATTCTTTTAAAAGTAAATGCTTTAAAAATATTTTTATGTATATAGAGGCTTTGCCTGCATTTATGCCTGTAAACTACCTATATGCAATACCTTAGGAGACAGAGAAGGTGTTGAATCTCTGAAACTGAAGCTACAGACTGGTGTATGAGCTGCCACGTGGGTGCTGGGAATGAAACCCAGGTCTTCTGCAATTGTCTTCGACAACTGAGCATCTCCTAAGACCTAAGCTTAAACTCTTAAATATTATTTTTCATCATGCTATCTGTTCTATAAATTTCTTAGTCATTTAGAGATTTTGTTGTTGTTGGTTTGGTTTTTTGAGACAAGAGTCCTGACTGTCTTGTAACTCACTCTGTAGATCAGGCTGGCTTCAAACTCAGAGATAGATCTGCCTGCCTCTGCTCCCAACAGAGGAGATTAAAGGTATGTGGTACCATCTCCCAGCAGAGTGTGTGTGTGTGTGTGTGTGTGTGTGTGTGTGGTTTGTGCACGTGAGTGTAGGTGCCAGAAGAGGGCATCAGATCCCTGGCTAGAGGTAAAGGCAATGAGCTGCTCACCTTGGGTGCTTGAGACTTAACTCTGGTCCTCTGTAGCAGGACTTAGTACTCTTGGTAATTTTAAGTGGTTTGATGAAGCTGCATTCCGTTGTTTACTCTGCTCTGTGTCACTGTCACTGGGCCTTTTATGATACATTGATTTCTTCCTCTTCATCCCTAGTGGGCTCTTATTCTAGAAATGTCTCATTCCAGTTTCAGTTTTACATTTTCTAGATACTTAAGAGATTCATATCTCTGGGACTGATTTCTACATTAATTTATTGCCTTAATGGTTTCTGTGCCCACAAGTGATAAAAAGTTGCAGTCCATGCTGATGTGCAGCGAGGGTTCCTTGCTCCATGCTGATGTGCAGCGAGGGTTCCTTGCTCCATGCTGATGTGCAGTGAGGGTTCCTTGCTCCATGCTGATGTGCAGCGAGGGTTCCTTGCTCCATGCTGATGTGCAGTGAGGGTTCCTTGCTCCATGCTGATGTGCAGTGAGGGTTCCTTGCTCCATGCTGATGTGCAGTGAGGCTTCCTTGCTCCATGCTGATGTGCAGTGAGGGTTCCTTGCTCCATGCTGATGTGCAGTGAGGGTTCCTTGCTCCATGCTGATGTGCAGCGAGGGTTCCTTGCTCCATGCTGATGTGCAGTGAGGGTTCCTTGCTCCATGCTGATGTGCAGCGAGGGTTCCTTGCTCCATGCTGATGTGCAGTGAGGGTTCCTTGCTCCATGCTGATGTGCAGTGCAGGCTTCCTTGCTTCCTTCTTTTCCATTCTTTCTCCCTGTAACCTTTCTCCTGCCATCTTTCCTCATCCTTCATCCTCTCCTCTCTTCTGCCTCCTTTACCCTCTGTGTTTTTCCTTCATGATCCCCTTCACTTCATTTCCTACCCATTCTTTTTACTACAGTGTCCATCAGCAGGAAGAAATGCTCTCTGGTTTCACCTCTTTATTATTTCCCTTTCTGTCTAACAAGAGATAATAAACATAATACAATGAACACTTTCATGTTCCGAAGCCCTATACATTTCAGTGCACTGAGGTGGACTTGTACAACTGTACCCACAATTAGGATATGAAATGACACCCTTACATTGTCAAAAGCCTTCACCATTCCTGAAGATAGACGTTTCTTTGTTTGTCACTTTTGAGTTCTTTGTGTAATCACACATACATATGCGACAGTCTCTCTGCAGTCCTTTGACTTTCAGGTCGTCAAGCTTGGCAGCTTTGCATTAACTTCTTATGTTTCATTTTGGGCATCATATATCCATGGGTACCAGCCACAGGGGCTAGGAAGGTCAGTCTCCTGTTTCCATAACTACAGTCTGTACCTGCCATGTTTGCAGTACCACAGTCTACTTGAGCTAACAGAACAGCTATTCAGATAACCTGCTGAATTTGTCAGCATTTCCTAGAAAATCAGAACCAATAGGGTGTGCCATGCCTGGGATGAGCTTAGAGTTTAGTAGATTAGCTCGTACCATTAGAAAGGAAAGTCTACAATCTGCAGGGTGTGCTATTGGAGACACACAAAAGGGTTGACACAATTCAATTCCAAAGGCTGCCTCTGCAGAAATTTTCTTTGCCAGAGAGAAGTGACTGGAACAAACATTCAGCCCTCCGAGTAGCTGGAAGGGGACCACCCACATCATGGACTGCAGTTTACTTATTTAGAGTTCACTAATTGTTAATCTCATGCAGAATGCTCTCACAGAAACATTCAGAATGATTGACAGTGTATTCAGGACCATCAAGTTGACACCTAAAATTAATCATCTCAGGTCTAACTCTGTCATCTTTGTACACATGTTCCTTTGATAAGCCATGGTTAATCATCAAATAATAACAGCCACAGGATCCTATTTTCACACAGAATAGTACAACCCAATCCTGATATACCGGAAACGCATTTGCTCTTATGAAGGATTCAGGGTCATGTTCACTCTGTTTGTAGTTGTAGTTGGTCCCTTTCTTTTTTTAAAGTAGAAAATTCTTGCAGATTCTTGATAGGAGTGATAAAATGCTCACTCTTATTAGTGTATTACAACTAAAATGTTTTTGTACGAAGTTAATGATAATGGCGTTGTATCACTTATGTATAAATCAGATAATATACGATAGTGGCCTAAAAGTAGGAAGGAGACAAAGATTTCTGATACACAAAAATCTTATTTATATTAAAATAAAGAAAGAGGTAACAATAGTCAGAAGCCTCACTTCTAGAAGTGGTTCATGGTTGTAGGTTATAACTATCGTTAAGTTCTTTTTTGAAGGAATGTTTTGGCATAGAGCTCAAGTTGGCCTTGGAGCTTTGGTCCATTTTTGTTGGTTTGTTTGTTTGTTTTCCTCAGTCCCCTGATTGCTGGGATTACAGCTGTCTGCCACCATATCTACCATATATGTTCCTTCTCCACAACTCATCCCACATTCTTTTCGCCCCCCACCAAGCGTCTCCTCTTATAGTCTTGCCCTTGATAGGTTGACACATCTTCATTCCTGGATGAAGGGTCTGGATCATTGTTATGTCGGCCAAGACTTCACCATTGTAATTTTCCATTGACTTTAACTCCAGGATATGATCTACTAAGGTGTCTTGTGTTTCAGACTTAAGTCTTCCTTCCCTCTAAGGGGGCACAACCGGCCTACTTCTTTCTAGTAGTGAGGACCATACACCTCACCAGAACATAATTCCTTTTCTGTCTGTTGATCTAGAGGCATGGGAAGCCAAAGGGTCTGCAAGGCATTTGAAAATTTCAGTTCAATAGAATCACTGTTGCGTTCCCTGGCTGGACTGAGACCTTCAGGCCATCAGAGTATAATGGCATGGGTTCAGGAAACAGAAATTTAGTTAGTGGCTCACTAGGGCCACTTTTACTGGAAAACCCATGGAAGAATTAATGACATTTAAAAGCCAGAACAAATTCAATAAACCTTCTTATAACACTGCTAAATCCACAAGAGTGTTGAAGCAACCTTATTCCAGATGCCAAGTTGACCTGAGCTGGAGGAATGGTTGTGTAAAAACTCTACACTATTCATCCTCTCCATTCTGGACTGTATACAGTCAACTTTTAGAAAGAAATATCAGTGGCCTATATTTTAAACTAACCCATGAATGTGCACACACACACACACACACACACATGCACACACACACACACATGCACACACACACACACACACACACACACACACACCTCTTAGTTTACAAACGAAACGTCAATTAGATCAATTAATTAAAATACCATTTGAGCATCTGCCATTCAGGCAATTGCATAAGCATGACATCAGGGCAGACAGAAGCTTCTCTGTGATCTTGGTTATTGACTAGGGGTGAGCTAGTCAGGCTTCTTAGACAGAGATTTATCTTTTACAATGTCAAATTCCAATGTTCTTGTCTTCCCTTCCTTTCTCCCCCCTCCCTCCTTCCCTCCCTCTGTCCTTTCTTTCTTTCTTTCTTTCTTTCTTTCTTTCTTTCTTTCTTTCTTTTTTCTTTCTTTCTTTCTTTCTTCCTTCCTTCCTTCTCTCCTTACTTTCTTTCTTCCCTTTTTCCTTCTTGCTTGCTTTTTTTTCCTTTTTGCTCTCTTTCTAGTGAAAATGTTCTCACCTATACAAGGGCAGGCTGGCATTTGTGATAATGCTTAAATAAGAAAGGAAAGACCCCCCCCCCCAATGTTCACGCACTAGCGGATACTTCATCAGCTTCCTAAAAGTGTTCAAAGTGAACTTTCTATCACATTTCCCTAACCTATTTTCCCTTGTCTCTGTCCATTTTGGGATCCAATTTGGATCCAATTCATCTAGCCATTTAAGCCCTTAGAGCTAGTGGTTATTTTTCCTCTCTCTCTGTGGATTGCACCTTTAAATGTTTGCTGAAAGCCTACTGGTATTACTGAAAATCTCAAACTTACCAGGTTTTGTTCAGACGACCTTGAGGGCTTCCAGCCTCTAAATGTTGCTTCCAGGCACTCAGAGGAGTTTGCTATCTCTGTGTCTCTCCTCTTGTTGCCATCTCTGCAGTTGTCTATAAGTAGTACAGTGAGAGAACCACCCTTGAATAGATAGGATTAAGTTGCATTGACATCATCTTCAGATGCCAGCTTCTGCCTTCTCTCATCCTGAGGTCAGTAATGCTACGGAGTCACAGTGCTTTCTCCCGTAAAGAAAAGAGGCTAAGGACATCCCACTTTGGACTCCAGACTTTGAACATGGAATCTTTCTTATTTTTATTGATGCACGGTGACGTAACTGATGTACTAGACTGAACCTAGGATGTATCCATTCATGTTCTCACCCACACTGAACCTGGGCAGGGCCTGTGACTACTCCAAGAATGGAACAGCTAGAAATCCTGCACTGGACATGTGGTCAAGCCCTAAGGCAACCTGGCAGCTTCTGTTTCTGGTGTTTGGAGAATCTTGAGCCTGTAATATTAGAATACGGTCACCTTGCTGGAGAAATCACACAGAGAGCCCTGTCATGAAGAGGCCATACAGAAAGAGTGAGTCTGGGGCAGGGGAGAGTGAGAGATTGAGCAAGCCAGGGGGATCTTGTAGTGGACTCCTTCGAGGCACTATTCCCATCAGAGAGCTAGCCTGGACTTCCAGGTAGATAGAATGGCAGCTCACCCAATCCAAGCTGACAGCAGGCAGGGCAGCCAAAGAGTCGGAGAGACCCAACCAATCCACTGAACATGAGGATAATGCAATGGCCTTTGTTTAAAACCTCCGTTTAGAAGTGCTTTATTCCACAGCAATAGCTGAAGCAGATGTCATTGATTGTGTATTTGGTCTTATTTAATTATTCATTTAGCTGAACTCTACTTCCAGGCATCCCGTATTTTTTCTGTGGGTTAAAGTCAACCATCGATGCAAAACGCCTCTAGTTCAAATCACTACAGGGCTTTGGCTTTTCTTTTCTTTTTTTTTAAAGAGGAGTTCACTTGATGGTTCTTATTAATATTTGAAGCCCAGAAAACACACACACATAACAAAACCTACAAGCTTCAGGCTATGCATTGAATTGACTAGATTCTTGGGTTTCGTCTTCATTAAAAAGTGCAATTATGTTGGCCTGTAAGATAGTTCTTTAGGGTCTTGAGATACATTGATCTGAACTCTCTTTCACAGGGAATAAGAAAAATATTAGATAGAAGAGAGGTGCATTTTTAGTTTGGAAAACTTTTATGAAATAAAAGAAGGCTGTTAAATTGAGTATTGTCCATCACACATAAAGATGCTATTATCTGACCTGTTGGCCATGGGGACATTATAATTTCCCTTCCTTTAAATGGAATTGTCACTGGGAAACAGTTGTATAGTTAAGGATCTTCCCTCCTGGGACTCTTGTGCAATGTTTGTGGAGGTGACAGTGGCTATTTTGAGGCATTCTGCAGTGGGCTCATCCTAGGCTACACAAGCCCCCATCCTAATAAACAAATAAATAGACGAATGAATGAGTGAATGAATGAATGTCTTTATGCCTGCTCAGTGGTCCCTCTCCTCGAGCTGGTGGACCGGAAGATCTGGACGCCTCTAGGGGATGAGCGAGCTCTAGGACAGAAGGGTCCTAGGTATCTAAGTCCTGTTAGAGAGCAGAGTGTCTTGCCAGGTAGGCTCACTCATCATGAAAGGCTACATGGGAAAAATAAACCCCTTCTGTAGCTGAGCCTTTAAACTTGGGCCTCATTCATTACAACAGCTACAATTCTCCAAATCAGTGCAATGATTCATTTATGCAAAAATCTTTTATAAGAAAATCTGCTCAAGCCTTTCATAGAAAGAGCTTTACTAGTTTTGAAATCATGAAAGAGTTAATTCATGTTCATTAACCTCTGTTGTCACATTTATAAGTAGGGCCAGTGCTACACACTCTGCAACATTTTTGTTATATTACATGAGTGGGTCTGTGTACTATTTCTAGTTGTCAACTTGACTGTATCTGGAATGAACTACCCTCCAGAAATGGAGGGCACATCTCTGAGGAGATCTTCTGCTTGGTTCGAAGTGGGTGAATCAATTCACTTCTAATCTGCACCTTAGAGGTAGGAGGACACACCTTCAATCTGGGTCACCCTTTCTGCTGGAAGTCTATAGAAGAGGAGGAGGAACTTGGCTCCTTCCTTGTTCGCCCTCAGCTCACAGCACTTCCGTTCATCCACATCCCCAGGATCCCAGCCTATGCAGAACACCAACAGAGACGACAGCCCTGTGGGACAAGCAGCTAATAGATTCTTGGACTTTTTGTCCATGGCCAACCGTTGTTGGATGAGCTGCATTGCAGACAGTAAGTCATTATAATAAATTCATTTTCTACATGTAGAGAAAGATTCATTACGTAAGTTCTGTGACTCTAGAGAAAGAACCTTGACTAATACAGTGAGTTGGGTTTGTTTGTTTTTTGTTTTTTGTTTTTTTTTGCTTTTTTTCAGAGCTGAGGACTGAACCCAGGGCTTCTCGGGTGCTAGGCAAGTGTTCTACCACTGAGCTAAATCCCGATACAATGAGATTTTTATGGCTCTTCATTGACTGAACATTACAAAGTACCTATTCATCTGATTGACTCACCCTGATAACCTGTGAACCGAATTCTCTTGGTGTCCATGTTTCTTTCAGGCAGGTTAAGAACTTAACAGATGTTATGAACTAGTTCTGAACCCCCTGCTGCCTGACTTCAGAGAACAGATGGCTACCACTAAGCTATCCTGAGTGGAACCATATAGGACCAGCCAGCACAGAGCTGGACACACAGCAAATGCATCATCTCATGTGAATTGTATTTTCCTCCTGTTTGAGGAAAGAAGGAAAATAAAACAAAGATAAATAAATGAAATAAAGGTGCTTGTGAAGTACACAGGCTATTGATATGCAGGAAGAGAACTGACAGAAGCCTACCCGGGGATGGACCATACTGACTTCAGGAAGTGTGGGAGCAATGGGCCCATTCAATCTTTCTCATCTCAGTCGATCTAGTGTGCATTTTTTTTTTTTTTTTTTTTTTTTGAGGCAAACTAGTCTAAGCATCTCACTTGAGATGTAGTTGAAAAGCCAAATGGCCTTTTCCGTTCTGGTCACGTGGCACTTTAGACATCTGAAGTACTTTTAAAGAATTACAGAACCATAATGAGAATGCTCGGCTTTCTCTCCAGTCCCATCAGATATTATTAGATCATCTCCAGAACGGAGTTCAAAGCCCTCTTTCAAAGAGGGAGCCACAATTTTCCCCATTCTAATTGCTACACCGAGAGCAATTTGTCTTCTGAGCCGGGGAGCTGCAAAACTGCTTTCTCTGTTCACCTGAAGTTTCATCAAAGCCATATGCTTAATCAATGTTTGCTGATGTTTATGGTCGAGTGCTTACTGACAGCGGGTGCAAAAAAAGAGTAAGTCCCCATCTGCACAAAAGTCCTCCTTAAATTCACCGGCATCCCGTTTCTGCTGCAATTTCAGCTGAAAGGTGATTTTCCGTGGCACCTTCCTGAGTTGCTCTCCCTGCCGTAGCTGGCTCCATTACCCTACCTCTTGTGTCTGGAAGACACGGTCTTATCTGTGCCATGTGTGGTAGCCCTCAGACTCTACTTACCTTGCTTGCTTGGTGTCAACACACCCATCCAGAAACAAGACGCCCTCCTCAAGTAGTTTAAAAGCTGTTACTTGCATGTTAGAGAAGCCAGGCCAAAAGGTGAACTTTGATGTGTGCTTTTTTTTTTTTTTTTTTTTTTTTTTTTTTTTTTTGACAACAGCAGAGGCTTTAAAATGGCTTTAGTGACCCTAGGATCTGAGGAGTTTAAGCTACAAAAGGCCATTAACCTTAATAATAATCACCTGCATAATCAGTATCAGGGTCTTGGAAACATGCATTAGCTGCTGCCTCCTCCTTCTCAGCATTATTTCTTACGGAAAGGAGGGGGATGGCTCAGCTAAGGGCTTCTCATTAGAGAAGGGTGGTTTGTAAACCTGCTCCAGGGCAGGTGCCGTCTCACTCCGGCTCTTCATTTGGCTGTAGATTCCTTAAGGCCAAGGAGTCAGTGGTCATCACTTCTGCTGAAGGGGAAAAGATTGAGTACCTGGCTTCTAGAAAGACTCCTATTGATTGTCAGGGTCGCTGTCGATTCAAGCCCCACGTCCTCCAAGCGCCACTATACAGTCAAGGCTTTAGAGGGTTGTGTGAAGTTGAGGCATTATTTTACTATGCAGAACCCTTAAGAGTTTAGTAGTTCCATGTCTTGACAGCAGTCTTCTTTGAATCCCAGGGAGCTATCATAAAGGTGGCAGAAGTAAGGCACAGCATTAAACGCCGGTTTTGTGTGCTCGTCCTTAAGATGTGGAAAGCACACACTGCTTGGATCAGCAGCAGCCGCAGACTGACTTCCCTGAGGACATGGCGTACATGAAGATCTGAGCCGTGACTGTGCCGATGCTGTTTTGCTGCCGTGGCTTTCCCCTGTCACACATTTTAAGACATGATATGAATGACTTGCTCAAGCTGTTTTAAAAGGAATTCAAGGAAAAAGAAAAGGGGTGGGACGGAAATCAAACCCCTCAGACAGGTCAAAAGCCCAACAAGAGAGGGAGAATTAGCCAAAATCACGTGAGCCAGAGAAATCTCAGAATAAGGTGCATGAAAACCAATTCAACATCAATTGTGTTGGCAGATCAAAGCTCAGACCCAGCATAGTGAGGAGTGCTAACTATCACCACGGTAGACCGTTGCACACTGGAGAGGGAAGCACATACTGCTTCCGTGTGATGTTGTGGCCAGCTTCCAAGCAAAGTTCAACCAAACTGATAAGGCTGAGGAAGCGGTTAAACTGGTGCTTTGAAACACAGCCAACTACTGAACTGAGAACGGGGTCTCCAATGGAGGAGTTTGAGAAAGGATTGAAGGAGCTGAAGGGGTTTGCAACCCCATAAAAACAATACCAACCAACCACAGCTCCCAGGGACTAAACCATTATCCAAAGAGTCCACATGGACGGACCCATGGCTCCAGCTGTACATGTAGTAGAGGATGGCCTTGTTGGGCATCAATGGGAGGAGAAGCTCTTGGTCCTGCCAAGGCTTGATGCTCCAGTGTAGGGGAATGTCAGAGCGCAGAGGTGGGAGAGGGTGGGTGGGTGGTCAGTGGGTGAGAGAGCATCCTCATAGAAGCACGGGGAGGGGAGGGGGAAGGGGATATGTAGAGGAAACTGAGAAAGGGGATAACGTTTGCAATATAATAAAATATATCCAATTTTAAAAGGCACTCTAGAGAGCATAGCTAGCAGAGATTTTTAGAGGCCGACTCTGCGCGCCACCTGGAGGAGCCCTTTCGCCTACACAGGTTCTCCACCTCGCTGGCAGTCATTTCATAGGAAGATTAAACTGACTCTACAATGGGTATGACCCTTGCTGTTTACCTGGCAGGGGAGTGAGAAACCTGTTCCTCGGTTTTAATTTAGCAGACGTAAATAAATGCATGGTTGGCTGAGAATCAGGATCATGGTGTGCTGGTAGAAATCATGGTAGAAAGACTTGGCAAGAGATGCCACACAGCTTCGTCTAGACTCTATTTAGAGACCTGCACACGGTGGAGGGTAATGGATTGCCAGTGCTGTGTCTAGCTACCAGGAGTCTATATTTGCCTCTGAACTAGAACACTTAAAACAATGCTCAAAATATACCAAACTGTTCCTGTGCTGAGTCACACACACACACACACACACACACACACACACACACACACACACACACACACCCCACACCTAGAAAAGCAAAAACTTACCAAACATGGCTGCAAAGTCAGACTTTTGAATGCTTCTGATATTGTTTATGAGGGTGTGTCTTTTATTAAGAAAAGATAGAGGTTCAAAATTCTTGTTAGTTTACAGTCAATGGAAAAAACTCTCAATTCTTAACAAACAGATGATATGAACAGATAGATAACCATCATGAACAAGTATGATTAAACAGATGATTCAAGATGCAGTTGTGACAGGGTCTATCAACACTGATGTCTCAATGGATAGGTATCATTTGCCAGCTGTGTGATCATTCATGTTGATAACCGCTCTATGGAAATTCAATAGCATTTTCAGGACAGTTTGTCTGTTAATTGAATATTTACATAAGGCAAATATTGTTGTTGGGGAATAAGTTCTACAGTAACATACAGGAGGAAACTTGAGCTTTGGAGACACAGCAAGGTCAGTTTTCAGTGGACAACTGGCAGGTGTGTCTTGACTATCTTGAGTGACAATCTAGTTTCTCATGTTGTAACATTGTAACATAGCACCTCTTGTTGTAACATTGTAACATAGGACCCCATGTTGTAACATTGTGACATAGCAACTCATATTGTGACATTGTAACATAGCAGCTCATGTTATAACATTGTAACATAACACTTCATAATTGCTTACTTCATATGAGGATTGTTTTCCCCTTTTGTTTTTCAGAGAAAGTTCTATAAATAATTAGCTTGATATGGAACATTATATCCATAAGAACTAAGCATCCAGCCCTTTCTGAATCCCATCAAAGAGGTTTCTGGAATGATAAAGTCGAGGTGGAGGATTTCAAACTAAACTTGAACCTCAGTTTAATTTCTTTGATTTAACTACCATACAATACTTTCTTGAATAGATTTTTATGTCCCATATTCAGCAAAGTATCTGCCATCTTCCCACTTGCAGGAAGATGCAAAAATTAAAGGAACAATTAAGCTCACTGATTTAGTCTAAATGTGTACAAATTTCTCAACATGGCTGTAGGACTTACCCATGGCTTCTGAAAGCACTTTGAAATTTTGATTTATGCATTTGGGCGTATGTTATTGTATACATACAGATTTAGTGACCCTTTGCCTCTAAACTGAACTCCAAAGGTGTATCCCAGACCCTTCCTGATTTCTTTATGATAGAATGACTGTCTGAGGAAGGAGGTGAACACTTTCCATTTCTCAGGTCTTTTGGGCACTGATAAACCATATGGCGGGCCCTTGTTAGCTGGTTTGTCATGCATAGGTCTTTTGCCAGGGTGTATTTCAAAATGTCTCTCCACCTTCTTCTTGTCAGGAGTCCTGGCCCACTGATCTGCAAATGTCCTGAAAATGTGGTGACTCAGAGCTCTGCCGGGTCCCTCTGGGTCTGAGGAGCTACAGTAAAAGCTGAGTCTGCAGAGTCAGGACCCAGTGCTCCAGCTGCTGGGCTCACTTCAGACCTGATGTGTAGCCAGGGTTACTTGAGAGCACAATGCTCAAGGTCTGATGGTGGTGGCAGGGCCAAGGACCCGGCGCTCCCTTCCCAGGCTGGTGGCCAGTGGCCAAGTGTGGTCTGGAGCTAAGTGAGGGAGGCCAGACTTCCAACCTCATCTGATGGCTTTTGGCCACAGCAAGTGTTGGGTGGTGACAGGCAACAATGGTGTCAAGGACGGAGAAAGCAACACCCCTTGATAAAGGTGGAGAGGCTGAGTTCCTCACCCGAGGCCAATTTCAGAGGGTGGGGAGGCTTACAACCTAAGCTTTGGCCAAGGGTGGGAGTGAGAGTGGGCATTATGGCTCGCTTTGGGCATCAATCACTTAAGACTTAAGAAAGCAGGGGCGCAGCCAAAGTGCCTCCAAGCCCAGTAGTGGTCAGTCCCATGGTTGCTACCTGAAGCCCTCCCATCTGTTCTAAGGGCCACCACACAGCTGTGGTGGAGGGTGGGGCAGGCAAAGCCAAGCCAAGTGCCAGCAGCAGGTGATTGTGTGACATGTCTGTTCACAGTTGTGTTAGTGGCGTTACTGTCAAACCTGATTTCGACACACCTTCTTGATCCCAGAAATTTAATCAGGCAGACAGCGGTTACACTCAACAGATGATGTTACACAGCACAACTTAGGGTATTTCAAATGGACTAGGAGTTAGTATCAGAACAGTGTCTCAGGATGAAGTCTGAGTGGGGCTCCTCTCCAGCACTTTGAGGTCTACAGATGTGTCTAGAAAATTCACTACTGTGGAAAATAAAGACTTGGGTTGGATGGTGAGGGAGGCGGGGGCCTTGGTGACTGATTGCTGTAACACAGGCCTTCCAGTGGCTGTGACAGCTTCATGGTCTCTTTGACATCAACAAGCGCCGCAGTTCCTGCAGGATGACTTTGATGCTGTGGGAATTCTGCCACTTTGCCAGCACTGCTGTGGCTCTGGGATCCACCACTCCATTGGAACTGCTCACACCGCTCATATTGACCCTTGTTACAAATCTGACAGACGGGGGTGCTTCCGAGTACTTAGGTCCACATTCTATTTTAAGGTTGTATATCTGGATTTCATAAATTGTTTGTGGAGGCCCAACTGTCATACCTGTCCATCTTGTAAGTGTCATGTCCTTGTCGTCCTCCTGACCCCAGCTAACTGTGCTGTCACATACTCCTTTCTGGCCTTCTTCCAGTTCTTCCAACTGATGGAAATCTTGAGGGACTTTTACTCCCGTGGTTGTGGTGGCTGCCATCTTTCATCACTGTTGCTTGAAGGCCTGGCCTTTGGTTTTTAATTAGAACATTTGGTTTATTTTTTGTAGTTATTTATATTTGAGGTTTGCTATCTTTGAATGGGAATTACTTTTTATTCTTCTCTTCCTTACTCTTACCTTAATTTAGTGGTTGTGCTGATGATCTGTCTCTATATATAGCAAACCACTCCAAAACATAATAACTTCAAACCAGCATGATAGTTTGGTGATAGTTTAGTAAGTCAGAAACTCAACAAGAACTTGACAAGGCAGCCAATCTCCCCACTGTGAGGTCAGCATCTAAATTGGTTCCTATCCTCAAATATTTGTATCTTGGTCCTCAACAATCAGCTGGTCTCCCCTCTACCCCTACTTTCTCGATCTCTCTCTCCTTTCTTCTGTTTCTCCCTCTCTCCCTCTCATACTAACTCCCTCAAATAGTGGCTCATTCTGCAGAATCTCCACTCGGCTTGTGCGTCTTAGTGCATAGCTGTTGGGGGACCTGTATGTGGCATATGTTGTACATATGAAGGTTAGTTTCTAAGCAGCAGAACTGATAAACATAAAGCTAGTTCATGTGATACACAGAAGTGACACATAAACACTCGGTCTTATTTCACCATTCAAAGTGGTCACAGTTTAAGGGATTTAACTCAACTTTAAGGAATGAAAAAACCATGGCAGTGAAGAGTCAAGACCACAAAATGAAAACATGCTGTATAGAATGTGGAAAGATATTGCTGTGCCCATGTCTGAAAAGTACAAGCTCTTACACACACACACACATGCACACACTTGCACACACATGCACACACAAAGAGAGACAGACAGACAGGGACAGAGAGAGTGACAGAGAGACAGAGGCAGAGGCAGACAGAGAAGGGGAAGAGAAGAGAGAAGAGGAAGGGGAATTTTCTTGTAGTTTCTTTTCCTTATTTATTTTATTTGATTGCAAAGAAATAAGAAATGCATGTTGGATTATCAGGCTTCATAGAAAATATTATCTTTGCCTATTTCTGGTTGAAAATAAGACACAAGAACATTATAAATGTCTCCATTCTCAGATATCTACTCTTTGGCACACATTTTTATTTTACATATTCAAAACGTATCAGAAGTCATTCTGAAGCTTTGTATCGCTAGTGTTCACTAAGACTTTCCTCCACCACTCCGCTTGCTTTTCTTTTCATTCTTTCCTGTGTCTCCAGCCTCTCTTCTGGGATCATGTTCACTTTGTGTTTTTCGATGTTTCTGTGTCTACTTATAACAAAGTCTGCAATTACTACCCCCAAATGTATTTATTTCATCCTTGAATTTTTTCCTGAAGGTGAATTTTGACTTTGCAGTTATTTCATTTGGAGCAATTATTCTGTTATATGTAGATTTTCTGTATTGTGGAGAATGTCATTTTTAATCTAGCAGTCTCTCTTTTGAATAATTAGGCTCTGCCTTGTGTTTTATGCTCCCGCTCTTTTTTTCCTTTACAAATTGTTTATTTTCTCTGTTTCATAACCTAACCTTGTGACTTTTTGCTAACTATTTCCTTGGCATGTTTTAGCTTCTCATAGAAGGTAAGCAATGTTTCCAGATCCCACACGGACCTTTTTCTAACTTGTTTCTCTTTAAAATTTCAGTCTATGATCCTGGTTGATTTTTTTGGTTGCTGCATCTTTTAATATAGAAATAGTGTGCTGTATAAAAGAATCCATGCTTGTCTCTGGTACTCAACATGGTGGTTTTGGCTATTCCAAATCATCATAATCCTAAAACAGAGGGAAGTAAGGTTAGTTCAAGAGAGCACCATGTTTATTCCTAAAGGGTAACCTCAGGGATTCCAGCCACAGATATAGATGTTCATTAGGACTCCTCTTTCATAGTGGGTCCTGCAGTCCAGTTTGTACTCCCTCGAAGGAGTTGATGAAGTGTCTGCTTAACTCTCAGCTGCTCAGATGAATTTGGAGACAAAGACACAGAATGAAGGCAGCCTTAGTCGGCTTGCCCCCTAGAAACACTGACAAATTCTTCACTTTCTTTTTGTTCCCTTGTTCTCTTGGTTCCTCAGTACGTACATATCAACAGGCCCAAGATTTAAAAAAAATCTTGTTTTCACAACACAAAAGTTATGAAATAAAATTTGAACTCACCTTTTCCTCATTTGATATGAATTGATTTAAAGTGAAAGTTAATGATAATAATAAATGTTACGGTTTTATGTCAGGAGGCTTAATGTAAAACAAAAAGAAACCAAAGATGATCATAGTCTGTTGGAGGAACTAGCTGGCCCTTTAAGTTTCCGCACCACCATCCTCAGCCGTTCATGCAACATTGTCCAGATTAACCAAAAAAAAAAAGCATATTTAAAATTTCAATGGACATTTATGCTTGCATATAGTGTGAAACCAGTCAGCTTTCCAACTAATGAAAAGTAAATTCTGTACTGCATGTGGAGAGACTACAATAGGTAAAGTTTATGGGTCTTAAACCCAGATGAATATCTTTATCTGAGGAGCATAGCTTCTTGAGGCATAGTTTACAGTACATTAAACAACTGTGCCATGGTTATCAGACAGTAGGCTAGCCATGCGTGATCACAAAGGCGAGCAAGTCATAACTCCAGACAATACAAAGTTGTTGTTTCCAGAAAGTTGTCATCCTACCAGATACAAAAATATGCAAATACAAACGCAATGCATTGCAAAGCCATAGTACACTGGGAGCTGCAAGCTTCCTGCTGAGGAATAGGCACAGGACATAAGACAGAAGGAATTGTACTGAAACGTGGGTGGGTACCAGAACACTGGAATATGGTGGAGAGACTCTGAAAACCAATAGAACAAGGTTGTTTAGTAAAGTCTACAGGCACAGACAGCCTTCCATCTGAGAAATTAAATCAAGGTAAAACTAACTTCAGAAAGTAAAAGAGTTAAAAACTAATGGGAAGAAATGGGCCAGCCTATTCTTGAGATCTTGGATAATTATTTCTAATAAGACTAAGAAATACACGAAAACCAAAGTTTATAGACTTGACTACATCAATGCTAAGTAATCTGAACAGCAAAATGAACCAGAGTAAAGTTACCAAATGCAAAGACTAACACTTGGCACACTCAGCACACACCACACACACACACACACACACACACACACACACACACACTCACACACACAAGTGATGTCTCATTCTGTTCTCTGCTCAAATAATACCAATTGCAAAGGACTTTCTGTCCAAAATATCACTCAAGTTAATTCCCTAGCTCCTTAACTTAACTTTTACTATAACACCTATCAAGATGTATCATTGTATGATACAATTATCTGCTCACTTTCTTTCTCCTAATAAGGCAATAGAACTTTTCCCTTGTTTCATTCATTGTACTTCCTTATCATGGGCAGTGGAGTCTAACCCATAGTAGAAACTCATGACATCTATTAGATGAATGAACAGACATCTGAGAAAGAGCATGGGTAGGAACAGAATCCCGTGGGAAATCAGCAAGGGATATATGTAGGTTCTTCTGAAACTGATTTTGACTTTTTGTTTGTCTATTGGAGAGGTGGGAAACAGATCCTTAAAAATAAAGTTTATGGTTTGGAATGAAATGTTCCCCAAAAATTCATTTTGTGAAGCTTGTTTCCCCATGTAGCAATGACCAGAGACAGGGCGTAGTGAAGTGACTGGGTCCTGAGTGTTCAAGCATTAATTGTTCACCACAGAGAGGGCTATTGAAGTTCCACCTCCCCTCATGACTGACAGCAATGGAACCATCTAAACAGGCCCCCAGACCCCAAAATGACGGTTGTTTTCTCAGGTGTTTGTCACAGCCACAGAGAACTAACAATTCCTAAAATCAAGCATAAAAAAATAAATTTCCACATAAATTAAAACCATGGAAAGAAAAGATATTTATCCCAGAAACAGTCTCTTTAAAGGAGTCGTGGGCCTTCAGTGTTAGCTAAGAAGAGGAGGAGCCAGAGAGGAGCCGGGAGCTCCTGCCAGGAGGCCTCTGCTTGGCTTATTTAATAGCTTCAGAGGAGAGCTGTACAGTTCTTGCCGTTCTTTTCTAACTTGTGAAAAGTAGCAATCGTTTTCCGTCATGCCTAGCTCAATAACATTCTTGGATTGTACATTAATTTGAAAGAGAAGTTAGAAATTAGCTGCAAATTACTTTGGTTTAGAAGGAAATGCGGGTGTTTGGGTTATTCTTACCTGCCGTGAGGATTCTGGTTCTCCTGTGGGCACATTCAGTCTCTAATTGAGAAGTATAAGTATTGCATGGAAGAAGTGTGTGCTATGGGATGCCCCAGTGACCACCCTGGGAATGTGCAGAGAGATGGTTGACTTCAGTCGCAGCGGTGTCTTTACTAGCATAGTCCTGTATTTACCCAGACGAGAATGTGGCTGTAGAGCCAGGGCTAGTGCAATGTATGATCTGTGGCCAACTTGGCGGCCATTCTTTCTCCTAGGGAGTCATTAAATTAACATCAAGAAGCTCAGGGAAGAGGACCTTCCAGCTGCCTTCTCTAGGAACCAGTCACATCCCATATAATTTCATTGTGATTTCAAAGATGGAGAGGGGATCATTAACAAGGAAGAAAGCAGAATGTTAAGTTTGCTAAGATCCATGAGTGCATGCCATCAAAAATACGGAGTTTTGTTTACCAAATTATCTGCTGACTGTCTTAGGACATAGGGGTTAATGGATGATAAATTCTGCTACATTTTCTACATTTTCAAAAAGGAAGGCTTATTTCGAGAAAACAACAATAGCATTATTTTGAGGGGAAAAGGGTCAGCCTGACACTTTTAACAGCAATTTATATGACCCCAGATTCAGGGGTAGCCCCTTCAGAAAGAAGAGGCAGTGCACGTGGATGGACTGTTGTTCTTAAGTACTGGCAGGGAAGATATCTTTTGAAACCATCCACTACCCAGAGTTCCTCCTGGATCCTCAAAAGTCTTTCATGCAGAGGATGGGCTGAAGCTGGAGAAGGAGCCAATCTGCTGGTCACTGTGTAGAGTGAAGTCCCTCCCATCTGCTTCCTTTGAGTCTCCAAAGCCCATGACTTGTACAGACACAGCTTTGCCAACTCGCACTAGCCTAACATTAAACTCGGGTTTGACATCATCTGACCAAACACCAAGCCAAAGAAATGAATCTGCTTGATATATGTGCATCCTGGCTTACTTTGGAACAGCACTCCTCAGCTCATAGAAGGTCAGTTGTGCTTTTTCCACATTGAATCTCAAAATATACACCACCCACCAAAGGTGAATGGGTCAGAAATGGTGAGGAAGGCAGGGGAACCTTGCGCTGTCGAAGGTTCTCAGAGCCGTCTAATGGAGAAAGATTGTGCCTCGCATGTTGCGTTCAGTGTGTTGAGAGCATTGTACCCCAGGATTTCCATTATAGATTGTGTGACTCCACCTGGTAATAATTTGTATTTTACCAGAAGAGTCTGTGTAATGGTTTCCCATTAGGAGACATTACCTCATCAATCTTCCCATGCTCCTCTGGAAGATCTGAGAGAATCAGGCTTGTTAAGGAAGAGAAAGCAAAAACTCAGCTTCTGAGCTGCTTAGCTGAGAGTGGTTCATAAATGACATGGTAGAACCCCTGACTCCATGATCAAGACTCCTACATCTCAGAAACTCTCCAAAGACAGAGCCTTTCGCCTGCGTACCCCTGACTACCCCACACTGAGGATCCAAGGTACCTGCTGGTTCAGGCTCTGTGCTCTTTGTAACCCTCAACAGAGTGGGTCTCAGCACATGGGTTAACCAACACTTTCAAAGAGTTACATATCAGATATTCTGACTATCAGATATTTACACTATGATTCATAATAGTAGCAAAATTACAGCTGTGAAATAGCAGCGAAAATGATTTTATGGTTAAGGGTTCACCACAACATAAGGAGCTATGTATTTCAAAGGATCCCAGCATCAGGAAGGTTGAGATCTGCTGCTCTACCCTTTACCCAACTCCCCATTGTATCTTGAATTTAGTTGAATTTAGCCTCAATGCACCAACTATTGAATTTAGGTCTATAAACATTTTTATGGTGTTTAAGGGTCTTTGTCCAAATTACAAAATTTTGAAACAAGTTCGCTGCTAGTGATCTTTGCATTCTGGCTGTGCAGGCTGCTTTCCCTCTCTGCCTTTCTGGTCTGGGACCAGGAAAAAGATGTTACGGAATGGCTTCTGAGTTACAGTGATGATGATGATAATGTACCTCCTCTTAAAAGGCAGATTTCAAACTTAGAGAAGATACATTTCTTGAGACTGAAGAAAGTTTTCAGAACAAATGACTCAAAATAAAAGCTCCATGCTGTCAAAAAGGATGTGCCACTGAGAAACAAACAGAACTGAGCCCTTTGCATTGTTACAGAGCCACAGGGGTGACCTAAGAAAGCTAGGAGCACTGAGGGTCTGGAAACTGGGGTGCAGAGGGATGGAATAACTCCTAGCACACAGCTGCATGTCTGAGCCGAGCACTCTAGCCAATATAGAATTCTCAGTCACCTCTAAGCATGTCCTTAAAAATAAACCTGTTGGGACCTCACACCTACTCAGCTTCCAGAACCAAAGTGTTAGCCAGTTTCACAGAGCTGTTGATCAAGGTGAACGTGCCGGGGCGTTTTGCACAGCCTTGGTGGTATCAGCTCAAGCCAGGTTACTCCTTGGTATAGGTAAGTGAGCAAATCTTGTGGGAAGACAAAGGCCCTAATCACGCAGAGCACCTAAGTAGAAATCAATTTGTTCCAGCAGCTGCTCCGAGCTGCCTCAACCTCCGAATACACGGATAATCCCAGGCCCGAGTGCTCTTCAGAGCCCAGCTTTGGAAAAGCTGGGTAGGATAGAATCAAGTCCTTGTCACTGGGTGGGCAGCTCGAGTGCTGCTTATCAACTATGGGAGGGCGGAGGGACCACGCTCTTCAGCGGGAAGGGCTTTGAACTTGAGGGGCTGCATCTGGAGCTCAAGGTCACCCCTGCTCTCAGGATGACTTTCTGACACTTTCCTTGGGTTGCGTCTATAATAAGAAAAGCATTTAAAAAGCTATTGTGAATTCCAGTGGTCAGAAGCCCCCGACTCCCAAGAGTTTGAATTAAGTGTTGTGGTCACTGTATTACAGAAATATTTCCTGTGGCACTGTAAGTTCGTTCAGGCTTCCTAGGAATAAGTCTGTCTTCCTGCGGCAGTCACCAGTGCAAGCTGCTCACTGTCACCTGAACACCCATCTCCTCCACCTCTATGCTTTTAGGCATTCTCTCTTCTTGAATCCACCTCCTCATTTCCCTCCTTCCTTTTCCCTCCTTCTTCCTTCCCTCATCTCTCTTTTTTTTCTTGCCCCCCCCCAACTCTCCCCTCCTCATCTTTCTCTTCTCCTGGGTCCTAGGCCTGCTGGTGACCCTCACATTGCTTTATTCTGTCAGGGACATGGCCGAAGGCAGCTCATGGCCTCTACAGTTCTGGGGACAGTCTTCAATTGAGAATGATTCTTTATTCAAACACAGGGACTATTCAAGGATGATTTATTAGCTTCCTGTTGCTGCTACAGAAAATAGCCAGAGGATGTGAGGACTATTTACCTTGTGACATCTGCCACCCTATTGATGACCAGGGTTGATCTAGATGCTGAGGTGGCTGGTTAGGTGAGTGGCTCCTTCCTTACTGTTTCACAGATGTCTCTCCCAAGGCCACTCTGTCAAGAGGCTGATAGTCCCTGGAAGAAAAAGCCATTCTTCAGTCAGACTGTGTGAATAGCCACACTCTCCTGCTAGAACATCCAACCAAGCTCTAGGGGTCCATCTTGGGGGGAGGGTGAGGTAATCAAGCTCTTCCAGGGATTAGAGGAAGAATAAGAACAACAGCAATGGAAAATACGGCAGAGAGAGAGAGAGAGACAGAGAGAGAGAGAGAGAGAGAGAGAGAGAGAGAGAGAGAGAGAGAGAGAGAGAGAGAGAGAGAATTGCCATAAACTTGATGACTCAAAGCAACACAAACACATTTCTTTTTTCAGTATTATGGTTTGAACCTAAGACTTGGTGCATGCTAGGCAAGTACTCTACCTCTGAGCTATGTTCCCAGCTCCCTTGGCACTCTTAACTCCAGGCCCGGTTTACTAATATATTATTGCTAGATGTTTAAATCCTAAAAGTGAAGGTAGCAGTGCCATCCACACAATGTGTTTTCTCATGATTTTGCAGCGTCTAGGGCTGCCTGCAGTCCTCAGTCTCGTGGTCCCTTTATCATGTAAGGGCCAGACAGGGAGGCACGGTAAGATGTCTCTGGTTTCTGTTTCAACTGCGGGGGGGGGGGGGGGGGGGGGGGGGGGGGGGTCTCCTCTAGCTCCACCCCTAAGGACTGGTTTCTGTTTCAACTGCGGGGTCTCCTCTAGCTCCACCCCTAAGGACCACTACTATTGCCTCGGGCCTCCTGGATAATCCAGAAGGAGCTCTACCCCAGACTCCTTAGTTAGCATCTAGGAAGCTCACACAGATATCTTCTTGGGCATACTTTTCTTTCTACTACAGTCAGTGATCCCAAAAACAAGTTGCTGATTAAATCCTTCCCTCAGAGAATGGGCAGCCATAGGCTGAGAAGGAGCTCTGTGTAGGGACAGAATTACAGTGACTTCTGGTGATGTTTCCTACAACGGTGATTGAATGAAGAGAAGGCTATCAAGTAGCAAGGTCAAGCTGAACTTCTAGATAAGCCACACTCAGCTCTGATGTTTGTCAGCTGGTGGGTGCCATTGCTTAATTACAAGCAAACCTTTGTTTGCTTGGCCATAAAATGGAAATATTGAGCCATAGAATTAAATAGTCATGCATCTAATATACCTACCTGACTCATAGTTGATGGTTCAGCCAAGTTAATTCTTGTACTGCCTTCCTTAGTGGTTAGTTAGACTAAAGGTCAAGAAAGTAATTACTGTGTGGTCAAAGTAATTATGTTGAGAGTAATTAAGCAGGTGTCAGGCAATGGGATCCTGGTCTAGACTCAGAAGGTACTCCTAAACAGTTCAATGCGAAAAAGCAAAATCGACCTTTTCCTTTTCTGGCTTTTGCCTAATTGCATTTTATGTCTCTAAACTGAGTAACGTGTGTAGGAGACCCACGCTGCATGCCTGCGGTTGGACTTGTAGGAGCCATGTGGCGTTTCAGTCATTCCAAATCTGACAGAAACACATGAGCTAAGGAATCAGTGAGGTTTTAGGTGCAGGAACAGCCACCCAACAAAGTCTGGCACAGGCTGGCCTGCTTTTCTAGTTTTTACTCAAACTCTTGTCATAATGCCCTCTGAAAAAACTGTTTCCGGGTTACAAACTTTCTCTTCCCTTGTAACCTGAAGCAGTTCCCTAAAGCTTTTATCTTTAAAGAAAGCTTTTTTTTTTAAACTTAGAATTGTTGAAAGGTTACCTTGTTTAATGACATTGTTAGTTCACAAGTGTACCCGTGTGTGTGTGTGTGTGTGTGTGTGTGTGTGTGTGTGTGTGTGTGTTGTATGTCACATGAGTGCAGGTGATCTTGGAGGCCAGGAGAGGGCAGCAGATTGTCTGGGGCTTGAGCAGCAAGTGTTTGTGAGGGGCCTGATGTGGGTTTCCTGTTTGTCTGCCCCCTTTTGTTCTCAAGTTAGCATCATCTTTCCCAAAGGGGATCCCTTGGAGCCGGACAACCTTCCAGACATGCCTAGGGTTGGCTCCAGTCTGCTAAGACTTTTGTTTTTGTTGGGTCTGTGCTTTATTTACCCCTTGACTAAGTTGGATGCATCTGTTCTTTTTCAAAGGAGTCCTAGAAGTATTACTTGGTCTTTCATGAGCCTACACCCTTCAAGTTCCCAGGCTCTTTCTAAAGTGTGTTTATGTCCTTCCCTGTCGGCTTTACTTATCATGGTGTACACATTATAAAAATAAAAACAGCAATTTAAAATTTTACTTTTTAATGCATTTTTGCTATTTTAAGTCTCTCTCTCTCTCTCAATGAAAAGTTTATTGTCATTTGTTTTTAGTACATTTTTAATTCATCATTTGAGAACTTTATACATGTATACAATGTATACAATACAACTTTATACATGTATACTTGATCATATCCACCAGCAAGTGCTCTCTTCAAATTCCTCTTGGGTTTCTCTAACACAACTTCCTTCCAATGTCAAGTCTACTTTATGTGCATGTGTGTGTGTGTGTGTGTGTGTGTGTGTGTGTGTGTGTGTGTGCGTTATTTAGCTCTTAATTATTGTATGGATTTGAACTTCTTTTTTTA
This sequence comes from Micromys minutus, assembly GCF_963924665.1. Taxonomy (NCBI): domain Eukaryota; kingdom Metazoa; phylum Chordata; class Mammalia; order Rodentia; family Muridae; genus Micromys; species Micromys minutus. Next base: position 4,786,906 of record NC_137955.1, on the reverse strand, counting down.
ATTTGGGTTTTGAGAATTTTATATATGAGTGTATTAGTCAGGTTCTCTAGAGTCACAGAATGGGTAGTCTCTATAGTAAGGGACTTTGTTGGTGACTCACAGTCTGTAGTTTAACTCCCAACAATGGTCCACAACCGCTGTGAGTGGAAGTCTAAGATCTAACAGTTGCTCAGTTCCACAAGACAAGCAGGCAAAGAAGAGTCTTCCTTCTTCCAATGTCCTTATGTAGGTCTCCAGCAGAAGGCATGGCCCAGATTAAAGGTGTGTACCACCACACCTGGATCTGGGACTTGCTTAGTCCCAGTTGACCTTGAACTCAGAGATCTCCTTGCCTTACTCTCCTGGGATTCATAGCCACTATGCCTCAAGATTTGCATGCCAAGATTCAGGTCAGAAACTTGTATCTCCCAGCCTCAAGATTTGGATCAAAGGTGAGCCTCTTAGTTCTGGATTGTAGTTCATTCCAGATATAGTAAAGTTGACAACTAGGAATAGCCACTACATAATAGTATTTATATCATTTTTCTACTCTCTCCTTTCAACTCCTCCCATGACCCAATTCTCAATTTTGTGGCTTTTTATCCCTCAGTACTTATTCTTACAACATGCATATAATACACGCACACACACACATGTACAGTCATGCACTCACATACATGCACACACACGTAACCTTTATTTTTCAATCCCAATTTATAATGATGGTTCTTAAATGTTTTAACCTCTCTTCTAGCCCACTACCCACCAGAAAGTGGAAAAGAAAGGATATGGGGGAAGTGCACCTGCTTAGAAAGGTTCTTTGGAGCAACTCCCATCTGTGTCTGGAAATTGGCAGTTCAGTTCACAGGTCAGCAGCAGCGGGCACAAACACTTCATGGATACATCGGTGTCCAGTTCAGTAGAGTTGGGGTAGCAGCAGTGGAGGCATGACCTAGCAGAGTCAGCAAGGCCTCAGGCTTCGCACTGTAGTCAGCAGGGTAGTCCAGGAGGGACTTCAGGAGAAGTTCTTAACTGTGACTGTTTCAGCAAAGTGAAGATCAGTGAAGACACAAGACCAACAAGAGTTGCACAGGTAGCTCTATAAGCAAGTGGAGCTCAGCCTCCATCACTGTCCGCTCCCAAGTCCTTTAATACTCCTTCCCAACACCATGAGTCCTCCACAGGTCTGGCCTCAGCATGTGCATCTATCACAGCTGACATCATTCTGCCAATCAGCCCGAGTCCATAAAAGAAACAACCAGAGCACACCACCAGAAGGGTTTTGATGAATTTCTCTCTATGAACTCCCAACAAATGGAGCTCAACAATGCATGTAAGGTTGACCAATAGATACATGCATGTTGTTAGGGAAGGATCCCTCATCAGGTGTCCTTTCACATGCTTGTTTTAGCGAAACATTCTTTCCCCTGTGTCTGCTTCAGTGAAACATTCCTTCATGTGTCTGCCTTAGCCTTTCACCTGCATTCACTTTAACAAAACATTCCTTCACAAGTCTGCTTGAGCAAAACATTCTTTCACTTGTGTCTACTTCATACACACACACACACACACACACACACACACACACAATTACATAAACACCCTGCTGAGAGCTTATTTAGTGTTGTTTATATGTGTCTGGTGTTGACCTCTTGGGATTGAGTAACCTATCATAGAGCTGATACCTAGAGAAGGCCGATTCCTCCTGTTTGAACAACATTAATTGGTTGTCCATAGCTCTTTGTCGTGTGTGTGTGTGTGTGTGTGTGTGTGTGTGTGTGTGTGTGTGTGTGTGTATGTATGTATAAGCAACTACTACCAAAAAAATGAACTCTCCTTCCCACAAAATCCATTACTTGTAAGTGACTCCCCAACTAGAAATGGGGTCTAGATAGACACTCTTCTATCCACCCATTAACAATTTGTAGTTGCCCTTTTTTTTTTTTGCCATCCTTGTTCACATGCTTATAAAAATGTCTTCACCTTTATCTGGGTAATTTTTCATATCCTAGTTTTAAAGGTCAAGATGCTAATATTCTCCCAAATGTGTCACTGTCTTTCATAATTGCTCCTTAAAACAGCTGCAATGAATTCCATAGTGAGGTGGGCCATGTTTGCACAACAGGTTCTCTCCGCACCCCCCAGTCTCAGACATGAAGCCTGTGCTTCATGCATAAGATGTCTTTCTTAGAACAATTTTGACATCATTTTAGAAGTCAAATTACTCTTGAAACCAAATCAAAAATGTACATTTCTAAATTTAAAATGTTCTTTATCTCAGCTTTTTCCTAGCCCAGACATCTTTGGAACCACTAAGAACACTGTGAAGGTTTGTATATGCTTGCCCCAGGCAGTGGCTGGGGGAGGTGTCTTGTTGGAGGAAGTGTATCATTATGGGTGTGGGCTTTAAGATCCTCATCCCATAAACAGGCTGAGAAAGAAACTAGAGACTCAACACCGTTCACAACAGTCACAAAGACTATAAAGTACCTTGGAGTGACTCTAACCAAGGAAGTTAAGGATCTGTATGACAAGAACTTCAAATCTCTGAAGAAGGAAATTGAAGAATATCTCAGAAGGTAGAAAGATCTCCCATGCTCACGGATTCAAAGGATCAACAGAGTAAAGATAGCCATCTTGCTTAAGGTTAGCTACAGATTCAATTCAATTCTCATCAACATTCCAACTCAATTCTTCATAGCATTAGGAAAATCAGTTTTCAAATTCATATGGAACAACAACAAACAGGATAGCAAAAACTATTCTCAACAATAAAAAACTTCCACGGGAATCACCATTCTCACCATTCGTGACTTTAAGCTGTATTACAGATCAATTGTGATTTTAAAAAAACCTGCATGGTATTGGTACAGCAGGTAGATCAGTGGAATAGAATCTAAGACCCAGAAATGAAATCTCACACCTATGGTCACTTGATCTTTGACTAAGAATCTAAAAACATTCAATGGAAAAAGGACAGCCTCTTCAACAAATGGTGCTGGTTCAACTGGCAGTCAGCATGCAGAAGAATGCAAATTGATCCTTTCTTATCTCCTTGTACAAAGCTCAAGTCCAAGTGGATCAGAGATCTCCACATAAAACCAGGTACACTGAACCTATTAGAAGAGAAAGTGGGGAAGAGCTTAGGACACATAGGCACAGGATAAATTTTTCTGAACAGAACACCAATGGCTTATCCTCTAAGATCAAGAATCAACAAATGGAACCTCATGAAATTGCAAAGCTTTTGTAAGGAAAGGACACTGTCAAGAGGACAAAATAACAACCAACAGATTGGGAAAAGATCTTTACTAATCCTACATCTGATAGAGGGCTAGTATCCAATATTTACAAAGAACTCAAGAAGTTAAACAGTGGGGTGCAGAGATAAACAAAGAATTCTCAACTGAGGAATATTGAATGGCTGAGAAGCACCTAAGGAAATGCTCAACATCCCTAGTCATCAGAGAAATGCAAATCAAAACAACTCCGAGATTCCACCTCACTCTAGTAAGAATGGCTAAGATCAAAAATTCAGGTGACAGCAGATGCTGGCAAGGATGTAGAGAAAGAGAAACACTCTTCCCTTGTTGGTGGGATTATAAGCTGGTACAACCAACTCTGGAAATCAGTCTGGCGGTTTCTCAGAAAATTGGACATAGTACTACCTGAGAACCCAGCTATACTACTCCTGGGCATATACCCAAAAGAAGCTCCAACATATAACAAGGACACATGCTCTATTATGTTCATAACAGCCTTATTTGTAATAGCCAGAAGCTGGAAAGAACCCAGATGTCCTTCAACAAAGGAATGGATACAGAAATTGTAGTACATTTACACAATGGAGTACTACTCAGCTATTAGAAACAATGACTTCATGAAATTCCTAGGCAAATAGTTGAAACTTGAAGCTATCATCCTGAGTGAGGTAACCCACTCACAAAAGAACACTTATGGTATGTACTCACTGATAAGTGGATACTAACCGAGAAAGCTCGGAATACTCAAGAAACAATTCACATACCTTATGAAGCTCAAAAAGAAGGAAGACCAGAAGGTGGATGAATGCCTTAGTCTTTCTTCGAAGGGAGAACAAAACACTCATGGGAGGAAATAAAAGACAAATAGAGGAGCAGGGATTGGAGAAAAGATCATCCAGAGGCTGCCTCACCTGGGGATCCACCCCATATGCAGCCACTAATCCCAAGCACTATCGCTGATGCCAAGTAGTGCTTACTGGCAGGAACATGATATGGATGCTCCTTGGAGGCTCTGCCAGAGCCATACTGATACAGAGGAGGATGCTTGCAGCTAACCATAATACTGAACATGAGGATCCCAATGAAGGAGCTGAAGAAAGGACTGAACAAGCTGAAAGGGTCTGCAACCCCATGGCAAGAACAAAATTATCAACCAACCAAACCCACCACAGCTCCCAGGGTTTAAAACACCAGCAATGAGTTCGCATGGAGAGACCCATGGCCCCAGGTGCATATGCAGCAGAGGATAGCCTTTTCTGGCATCAATGAGAGGAAAGGCCTTTGGTGCACAGAAGGCTCATTTTCCCAGTGTAGGGGAATGCCAAGATGCTGAGGTGAGAGAGGGTGGTTTTGTGGCAGCAATGGGAGGCGGAGGGGGAGTGAAACTGGAGGAAGGCTATAACATCTGAAATGTAAATACAGAGAACATAAAAATAAATAGATAGATAGATAGATAGATAGATAGATAGATAGATAGATAGATAGATAGATAGATAGATAGATAAGACATTCATCCTAGCTACTTGGAGGCCAGTCTTCTGTTTGTCTTTGGAACAAAGTGTAGAACTCTCAGCTCTCCTTATACCATGCCTGCCTGGATGCTGCCATGTTCCTACCTTGATGATAATGGACCTCTGAACCTGTAAGCCAGCCCCAATTAAATGTTGTCCTTATAAGGGTTGCCTTAGTCATAGTGCCTGTCTGTTCATAGCAGTAAACCCTGACTAAGACAATAACATTTCAATTCAGAACAAACAGAATAGAGGAATGGAAAAAGTTTTGGAGAACCCACTAGTTCCTACACAGTGCTCATAGTCTCAGCCTCAATTACTTCCACGGGGCATCTTCGGAGCACCCTTGTTGAAGGCTGTTAGGGAAGCCTTCCCCTCCCCCAAGTGCTGATGGGCTGATGGCTGCAATTTGTGGAGGACAGGCAGTGTAAGTTCCCTGGGGATGGGCTATGTGTCAGTTTCACTCACTACAGTGCCAGCTTAGTGGTTGGAGGCTCTCAGAGAATATTTATTAGTAGAAGGAATGAAAGAATATAATTAAAGATAAGGCTTAACAATTTAAATCAGCCTGGGGGAGATACCACTTCATTCACACTAATGAGTAAATTGCTGGTATTAGCTCTTTCCCTGGGAACAGGTCTTTACTAGGAGGAACAGTCAGTGGGAAGCCCTCTGCTTCTGTTTGAGAGAAGAAAGTGATGGCTTTGAGACACCTAAAAAAGGTACATTAGAATTTTGCCTAGGGCTAACCTTGTACTTCTAAAACACAGGCTGCTAAGCTCTAACTAACCACAGACTTATAACCTGTAAGATGTACATAGTCTGCACTTTAAAATGTGTTCTTGTGGCCTGCGAGGGCTTCTGACTAGTGTTATTGATATGGGCCATGGCTCCCTATTCACAGAAATTAGCTCTGATGTTGCTACTGAAGAATCAGTGTTTGAACTCTCATCACACAGATCTAAGAAGGTGTAAAATCTGTATATAACAACACACATCCTCCAGAATATTTAAAATTGTCTCTGAATTACTTATAATGCCTAATACAGTATAAATACTGCATAATTAGTTGTTGTGCTCTGATTTTTGGAGGAATAACACACGTCTGGACACGTTTTGTACAGATACATTTTTTGAAACATTTTTGGCCCAAGATTAGTTGAACCCACAAAGGCAGAACTCACAAGTATGGAAGACTCACTGAATACTGTTCTATTACTTCCTTGCTAGCAGGGAATCGGGATATATCCAGCATTCTTGACTCAAGTCAGGGTCTGACACAGATGGAAAGGATGTGAGGTAAAGAAAGGGTAGCCAACTCTCTAAGTTTGCCTGGAGTTCTAGTTACATACAGGGATCTCTGTGTTGCACCCCAGTTTAGTCAGGGTAGAGGCAACCCATTACCCATTGCAGGAGCTGCTAACCATCTTATTATAGTCTTTAAGAATTAGTCAATGTATTCCCCAGCTGCCTATACCTCTCTCAGCTTTCTAAGCAGGGTCCTTAGTGGTAGTCTGCAAGGTAAGGTGAAACTGGTCTCCATGCTTACTGTCCTGAAAACATCAACACTGTATGTGGTGTGACCCAGAAGAGTCTGTGCCAGAAGAATTCTCTCCAGAGTCCCTTTATGAGCTGTCAATACAGGAAAGAGATGTTGGGAGCTTACATAATTATTTCTAGAAAATCATCTTTAAATGAATTTTAAATACTAGACTAACTCATTAATATTGTCATTCCTAGCTCTATGACATTGTTTACCAAACCATCACTTAGAGTAGCATCATTGGATAAGAGGACAATAAAGCAGGGTGCTGTAATGAGTTAGAGCAGTAAGTCTTTGTGTGAGAATGGTGGTCCAGTAAGCACAACTGTAACACATGTCCAGCCTTGGCAGCCAGAGGGCCTGGGTCCTCGGGTAGAAAGCGGAGAGTATATAATATTATAATAACATAGTCTAATCCATGGTTTGCCTTACTTTCCCTTAGGTCCCAGCACAGATACTCTCACTACACTGACAGCTTGGACTCTGAACACTCACACAGCACAGACAATTGCTCAGCACTAACAGTGAGTCTACTACAGCATCTGCTCCCCACCAAGCCGAGCAACTGAAGGCATCTCCTGGCGATGAGGTTGTGGCTTCACCTTGTCTTTTTGGTTGCTGAGGTTCCCCCCTTGTGATTTTGCTACTGCAGGTCAGATATCTTTCGCTCACTGGGTTACCCTGGCTCTCTCCATGGTTGCAAGCTCCTGCATATCTAACCACAAGACGATTTATGTAATACCTGCTTCAAGTCACATGGCGGGGCAGAGATCAGAAGTTAAATTAAAAATAGTAAAGGCTCAGGACCTGCCATTCTACTCCTGCAAGTGCTCCAGGGTTTGACAAAAATCTCTTTCTCCCCCTTTGTCCTCATTTCTTTAGCTAGACTTTCTAGGCACAAATATTTACAAAAAATGGAAGAAAGGAATCTATTGCTTGGGACTTCTTTTCTTTTCTTTTTCTTAAAAAAATGATAGTTAACATTTTTTTTTTAATAGTCACTGTAAAAATGAGTGACTTTTATTTTTTTAAACTTTATTTTAAAAAACAAAGATAAAAGAAAAAAATTTTAAACATTTTTGCATAAATGTATGCAAATACATTTTTGTCAGTGCTTGGCTTTTTCTTTTCTTTTTTTTTTTTTAAGGTTTGATACTCTGCATTAAGGTCTTACTAGTTACAATGAGCAAAAAGTACATGTAAAACAGGATGTAACCTGGAATTAGTCAACGTTTTCTTGGTGTGTAAGGATTGAGCATAATGGTTTTTGTTTGTTTGTTTGTTTGTTTTGTTGGAGAGATAGTTAACATTTTCAAAGTATCTTTTTCTCCTATTTTTTCCTTTTATATTTAAGGAATGTGCAATACTGTGTGTTAAATAAATTCACTATTTCATTGAGAATGATTAAAAATCAGAGCTTGGAGGATGAAATTAAATGTTTGGGGCAATAAAAGACACATCAGAATCTTGAGCGGAGGCACTTTATTTATTTAGTGGGAGGGGCCCAAAAGTAAAATCTAAAATATGGTTTAAAATGCAACAGAGGGCCCCAGTATGTTCTGTCAAGTGTTATCCTAGCTTGCCAAGTTCTGGTTTGGGACCAATTCTACAGATGAGGCTAAGAAGACAAAAACTTCAGTGTCGGTGAGTGGAAGGACTGTGGTATGTTCACACAAGGGCTAATGTGGACCAGGAACAGGTGTATCCAAGCAGCTCTTCAAATATCTCCTCCCTGGACTGAGCACTGGGCTGGAGAAGCAAGCTTAAGGCCCTCTCATCTCATAAAAGAGACCTAACTTACCTTTGTATGCTAGAGACAGAAATCCTGTAAAGCATAGCTATTATCAGAAGTTCACAGATGCTGGGTCATTTCCCAAAGTTAATAGTGCATTTGACTCTTTTTCTTTCTCTCAGCTCCAAAGAATCAAAGCCGTACTGGTTTTTTCCTTTCGTGGTCACCCACCTAGTTCCATGCCTGACCACTTTCTGCAGTGAGTTCTGTCTTCAGCCTGCCCCTGCTTCAGTGGTCCTGGATATGCACAAGGCTGCTAGGGTCGAATTAGATTTGTTGTTTTAAAACAGCTTCTTACTGGTGTAATTTGGGCATTGACTGATGCTCCCTCAACCAAAGTGGTTACTTGATCCCCAGGGTGGTCCCATTGAAAGAAAATGGGACTTATGGTCCTTAGATTGCTGGGGGAGGAGGAGATCTTTATCTCTTGCTTCCTGGCCACAAGATAAGTAGTTTGCTCTCATATACACTACCCTTCTTAGGATTTCACCTCTCAACAGTGGCTCTAAGCAGCAACCAGTCCATTTGATCTTAAATGGGAAGCTTCTACTATCATGAATTAGCATAAACTTTTCTCTTTATAACTGCCTCAGGTGTTTTGTCATAGCCAATTAGAGTACTTATTTCAAATAAATGCAAGCACATCTTCCCCTATATTGTGATGTTTCCTTCTGCTGGTCAAGGAAGTCTTTGTTTTGTCAGCCTTACTTTCTCCTCAGACCCTTGGAACTTTAACCAGCATTTACACTTCACCTACATACTTGGCCTTATCTTTCTCTGCTTGAACTCCTCCCCCTTCTTTGCTTCATGTTGACTTCAGTTAGATTTGTTACTCAGACATCATCTCTCTGTGAAAGCCACATATGGGGTTCCCAGCAGTCTTCAGCTACTTGTTGTATAGAGCCAGCTAACTTCCTTTTCTGCTTATGTGATTGCTTCATGCTTGAACTTTTCATAAAGCTTCCTATTTTTCATGTTTTCCCATTTAGGAAGGCAGCTGAAAGGCAAAACCACGTTTTTCACTATCTGAGGCAGCAGGATAATATCTTGAAATACGAATCTTTGTGCCATTGTTTTCCTCTTATCATTGTAAAATCTTCCCCTCTATCAGACAGAAGCGAAAACATGGGACTAAGGACACATGCCAGAAATTGTCAATATTCCCGGTTTATTTTAACTTCTAAACCAGTCCTTCAGAATCAAAAGGAGGTTGATAAGGTGGCTTAGTGGGTTCAGGCACTTGCTGACAAGCCTGATGACTTGAATTTCATCCTCAGGATCCACAAGATAGAAGTAATTCTTATTACTAAGATTCTGAGAGTGTACACAGCATGATAAGGAGAGAGAGTGTGGCCTTGAGGTTTGCTTGTCATCTGAGGCCTACTCCCCCACAAGAGACGTGTCTGCCTCCCGATCCTTCTCGATTCTATGAAAACCTGAACATACTGACACACTCTGTGAAAGCCAGAGCCAGAATCTTTCAAAACACCTTCTCAAAACCATCCATATAGGCATCGTCTCCTGTGATGAGTCCATGGTCCTTAGCAAACCTAATCAAAACGATGTATAAATAAATAATATAAATAAACAGAGCCTGTGGATGCTGTGGACCAGAACCCACAGGACAGCACCAGTCCTTAACAAGGAAGAGACTTTATTACCCACAACCTAAAAAGGCCCAGCCCTAAGACTTGAGGTTTTTTTTTTCCTTGAGGATTTGCTGTTCTTTAGGTAGCCATTAACCTCATGTGGATATTGAATATTCAACACAAGGTGAGTGTTTTGAGCATCAGTAGCCACATGTGGCTGGTGCCTCTGCAGTGACAGGTCTCCTCTGGCTGTGATGAGCAGCACAGTTGCTGACACATGAACGTTCGATGACTGGAGGTAGTCAAAGCAATGACTCCATGCTGACGACTGGTCTGAGATCCACCCAAAGCCTTTGTTCATATCCTCTTTGTTGTGCTGCTGGTGTGGACGATGTAAAACAACTTTCAAACATTCACAGTACTATCGTGTGTGACAACCACTATACCTGAATCTGAAGAAACGTACGCCAGGTGCCAATGGTTTAAGTTATTCTCCATATGCCATTCAGAGCGGAACTTGAGTAACATGCCTCTCTTCGGTTTAGTTTGGTGTTCTCTTCTGTGTCTGTAACTGGGTTGCCCCAGGTGTTACTAACCTGCAGAGAAGAGCTCAGGCCGTATCGATAGACTACAGATGCGCTGTAAGCCTTTCTGGCATCCTAACCAGTATTCTACCCCAGGAGCTGCGCAAACCCTCTGAGAACCCCCACATTGGGCTTTCATGAGTCTGAGAATGGCCAGCCTGACCTTCGGGGTGAGACCAGGTGGAAATGCGAAATCCCGGGTCCTTCCCAAGATCTCAGGATAATCAAAAACTGTGGGGGCGGGGTCGAAACAGATGCTTATGTACCAGGTCTGGAGATAAGGCATTTGTTCAGCTCATTCCATTCTATTTTGTTTTAATGAACCGCTTTGCTCTGCCCTACCTCCTTCTTTGGGGATTGAAACTGTTCAATAAGTCAAAAGACTAGCTTGGTTCAAATTATTAACCAATCCTTGTGGATCCAGCTAGGTGTAACTTTTGTTTCTTTTTAAGTCAGCAGCGTTGGAACCCACACTGTCATAATTAACATTTAGATATCTTGCCACGCCCCATCTTGCATTGTCCCCCTCCTTCACCTTGACAGCTTGACATGCTATGCATCCCAGTCACAAAGCAGCCAGAGCTGAGGACTAGGTCATGCACAGCTGAGAATTTGACAATTACAAATTCCTTTACTCTAGAAGCTGTCTAACCCTAGGAGAGATGAGAACCACCCGGATGACTGCTGGCCCCAATTCCATAGTTATTGATTATCCTGAAATCTTCAGAAGGACCCAGGATTTTGCATTTCCAGCAAGTTCCCAGGTGATGGTAATTTTGGCCTGGGGCCCATGTAGAAAATCACTGTTTTTCTGGGATAAGCCTTCAGCGAAAACAGCTTTAGATGTATGTCAGCCCTTCAATGTCAACACATCTTAGCTTTTACACTGCCCCCAAAAACTAGCCAGCGACAATCTTTCTTGCCTGAATCCATGAAAGCAACAAGTTTGAGATAGGAAATTTTTCAGAATGTTCCTTTTCAGTTCCAAAAGTGGGACGAGCTTGTCTGGGCGTCTGTGAGAATTTGGGTAAGCTGGTTTATAGGTGGGAGAAATCAGTGAGTCACTGGAGAGTCAGAACATTAAGCAATTTAAGCAAACCTTACAAAGTTGCTGGTTACTTAGGTGGAGTTCTGTCTGCCTTGTAGAACCGTGAGGGATGAGTCCACTGTCGTGGAGGTTGTTGTTCTAATTATGTAATATAAATCACTCGAAAACATGTACGGCTAAGGAGACTCCTTTGCTTTTCATTATTTTGATTAAAATTTCCCCAAAGCCACAAAACATTTACTCAGTTCAATTAATCTACTAAAAGAACCCTACTTATCATCCAGATGTTTCATACCAGGTCTCTGAAACATCAGCTGGGTGAAGTACTTGCCATCACCAGATGTCTAGCTGTCAGGAGGACACGGTTCTGCCTGAGATGTTCTGGGCACCTGCATTCTTCTCTGTGCCTAATCACTCTCTGTTCAATAAATTTTACTTCCAGTGGAACTAAATGTCACGGTTGCAAATTTAAATTCCTCTCCTCGTGTTTCTGTCTGGTGTGTAGGGAATGAGCAATACTGTTCATTATTTGTTGGTAATTATTCTTAATTTATTTGACGACAGCTAGTCACTCTTTACCTTATTCTTTTTTCATGCAAAATTACCTCCAATCCTTTCTAAACTTCCCCCTATAGATCCTAATTTCAGTCCCTCTAATTTGTTTATCACTGTGCTCTTGCTATGTAACCCAGGATTGCCTCTAAAACTTGATCGCCCTGCCTCAATCTCCGGACTGTTGAGATTATTGGCATCTCCTAGAAATACTAAGCTTTCAGGCACTTCTTTGAAAGCTAAGACCCAAAATGTAGCCTCTGACTTAACTGCACTAAAATGTGAGTCCTGAGTAGTCAAAGCTCCTTTCTCAGACTCGCCAGAATAGCGCTCTGAATCCTGGGTCTTCTCAGCTGCTAAGTCTCTATGCTATGAAATCACCAGTTTTCACCTCCAAATCTCAGTAAGGTTAACAGCCTCTGAATCCACCAAACTCATCTCCCTCCCACATCTCCCCCAACCCGCCTTTTTCTAAAAAGAGTGAACCCACTGAGTCCAGTGACACGGGTCTTGTGTCATTCACTGAATCCTTGACAACCTAGCTATGAGAGGCCACCCCACAAAGAAGTGACTCTCTTTCCCGAACACCTGTCAACTGCTATCACCTCCTTAGCTAGGGGTGGAGCCTTGGGATCTTTCTCCCAGCTATGACAGAACAAGAAAACAGGACTTTCTTCACATCTACCCTTAGATCAGCAGTTATCAATCTTGACTGCTGTGTTGTTCAGCAATTACTGTGTAACAAACTTTCTTCAAATGCAGAGACTGTAAACAAACACACCCTATCTCACAGGTTTGCAGGCTAAGATTAGGAGTGTATCTTGGTTAGGCACTCCAGCCTGGAGTCTAATGCAAAGCCCCAGTTGCTTCAGGTTCCCCTGGAAGGATCCACATCCAAATCTATGACTGCTGGCAGAGTTTAGTTACTCCGGGTCACTGCTCTGAGGACTCGGTTCCTCTCCAGCCTCTGGCTGGCTGAAGGCCCCACTTAGTTCTTTATACATGAGCACTCCGTGAGTGTCTTCCCACATGGCAGCCTGTGCTGTGAGGCAGCATGTCAGTTAAAACATAGCTGCAGCTACCAGGAAGCAGCCAGCTTTAATCAAGTGGCAGAAATACTGTCCCAATGTTGATTTCTGCTTGTTACAAGCAAGTCAGTAGCTCCAACCCCATTCAGAGGCAGGATTAGACAAGAAGCAGAGTGACCCTGGATGACTCGAGATGAGGTCTGCCACCACAGCTTCCGGTTGGAATCCTCTGGGGAGCTCTTTAAAGGCACAATGCCCTGCACCAACCCAGGACATTTCATCTTAACCAAGCGGTGAGGCACATATATATTACAGACAGCAATGAACGTAGACAGTTGCTCACCATCAGAATCATAAGTTAGAGATTTCCCGTAGCCCAGGAAGCTCCTTCCTGCTCTCTAATCAGTTCCCTCCCCTACTCCAGTTCTCTAATGTTTTATTCATTCATTCATTCATCCTGTTGGTGATGTTGTGTTTACCAGATACTAGCTGTTTCCTTGGGGTGTTTTGTTCTATTGCGTTCTAAGACTTCTCTCATCCAGGTTCAGGGCATCCCTCAAAGGTCTGTTTTATAGTCACATGTCTAAGAACAAGTCTGCCTTTCCACTTGGCTAATGATCTTTCAAAGGTTAGTTTTCATTTTGATGAGATCAAGTTTACTTTCTTCCTTAATAATTTGTACTTTCTGGGTTCTAAGAGAATACAATCTAACCTGAGGTCATAAATATTTATGATTTCTTTGAGAAATGTTATTGGTTAATGCTTACATAAGGTCTATGGTCTATTTTGAGTTCATTTTCATGGGTTCTGGGGGTCGGGGTAAAGGTCCATTTCTTTGGCTAGATTCCTAACTGGACATCAGCTGACCGTGTAGGAATGAGTGCATTGATTGACTATTTTCTGCTCCATTGACTTAATTGCCTCTTATTGCTTAAATAACACAGCTGCTTGATTACCAGAGCTTTACAGTAAGTCTGAAAATAAGCAATTGGAAGCCTCCAACCTGAGTCAGTTATTTAATATTTTACCAATTGCAAATGTCTACATCTCCTCATAAATTTTATGGAAAGCCTATAGGTTGCAAGATCATTACTGAGATTTCGTTTGGAGAGAGAGATTGAACCTAGAGAGTAATTTGAGAAAACCCGATGTCTTAAAAGGAATATTCCAAGGCAAAGCACTGCATCTCTTCACCTGTCCTTAGACTTCCTGTCTTTAAATCATCCCTGCTGTTATGTGTACATGGTGTTTAATATTGGATACACCCCACTCCGTGCACACAGAAGCAGAAGACACTTTATGGAGTTGGTTCAATTGCTCCACTTTTACAGTGGGCCCCAAGGCTTGAGCTCAGGCTGCCATGCTTCCACAGAAAGCGCCTCTGCCCACTTGGCCACTTGCCTGCTTTCTCTCCTTAGCTTCCTTTCTGCAGCATTTTACAGCTTTCAGTGTCCAACTGTCACATGTGTTCCATCAGATTTATCCCCACACCTTTCAGATTTCACTGGTCCTGTAAATGACACAGGTCCTTATTTTAAGTCTAATTTCTGATTATTTTCTAACAGTATACAGAATTACAGATGATTCTCACACGTTGGTTTTTATGTTATGTGCTCCATTCCCCAATGTGTGTTATACATATTTGCCTTTTGGAGTCTTTTGGGTTTTCCATGGAGGCCTTTTCTGAAGTACAGGCTTTTCTTTCTGCTGCTGACTGCACTGTTCCTTCTTAGCTGTCGCTGTGCACTTGATTCCTTTCCTTGCCTTCTGCCATGAGTTTAGGCTCCATTCAGCTCTTTGTTCAAGCAAAGAGTGTGCCTTTCTGCTCCAGGTTGGCTGAGAACTGCCTTTGGACAGATTTGAAGGTTTGTCACATTCTCTCCAGACTTCATGTGGGATCATCTTGTATCTGGCTCTCTGCCTTGCTTTTTGGCATGCTAATGTTGTCAATTACACTGATTTTTTGAAATGTTAAACCAACCATATACTTTTGGAATGATATCAGGATATAGTTGGTTTCCGTTTATCAAAGTCTTAGGAATTTTACATCATGGGAGGGTTAAGAATCCCAAAATGTTTTCTTCTTGAGTTCTGTTGTGATATTAAAACAGGGCAATGCCGACTTCTTAAAGAACTGGTATTGTTTAAGGAAATTTTTGAAAGAGAAAAAAGGTAACACTTTTTTGTTTACCTACATATTTCCTGTTTCTTGCCACCAGCATTCTTTATAGCTTCTGATGTCACTGGGCTTCCTTCTTCTTTGCTGATATTGTTAAATGACGTTTGTCTAAAACATTGTTGGTTTAACTTCCGAAGTGGGGAGGGCTTTAATGAGTAAGGAGTTATATCCATCCTTTGTTCTTGTCATGGTTCAGACACAGCTCATCCCTTTCTGAGGTACAGCTGTGCCATTGTGACTATTTGTCTGCCTGCTTTCAAATGTCACACCCTATGATTGGTGTCCAGTAATTCAGTCTGACTGTGCCCTGATATTTCCTTTTGTTTATTCTACTTAAATTCATTGAGCTATTGAATCTCCTGTCAATTGTGACCACATATTTAAAAGTTCTCTGTCTCTCTCTCCTGAGTAGTATCATTTCTCATTCCCTGAATGAGCTCTGGGATTGCCCTGCCCAAATGGGCTCTAGGCATTTCCTTGATCTGTTTCTCTTTCAACACTCATAGTTCAGTAATATGGAGACTCAGGGGTACCCTCTGTGTTGCCTGGAATTTCTCTTGGACTCTAGCTTCCAACCCGGGCCCCCTGATTACCTCCCTCTGGAGTCTCACTGTGTAAAACCACGAGCTTTGATCTCCCTCTTTCTGTACCCTGGCCATGATTGTGTCCAAGCGATAAGATAATACATTCAATTAGAATTCCAGTCTCTATTACTTTGCAGGACTAAGTCTACAACATCTGTTATTCAAAATCTGTGGTAAGAAGCTTCTAGATTTTTCCAAAGATCTACAGTGTAGTAGTCCATTTTTATTACTATAACCAAATACTAAAGGAGATTAACTTTATAAAGAAATAAGGTTTCTTTTGCTCATAGTCTTAGAGACTCAAGGGCATACCGCTGAAGTTGTATTTGCTCTGGAAAAGGTCCTTTTGCTGTGTCACCTCATGGAGGAGCATGAGTATATAGAGAACCTGAAGCCAGAGAGACATCCCATAATTCCTCCCAAGAGCATTTTGTAAGCTCACATTAAAAATATGAGGATGACTCTCCCTCAGTACATAAACTTTGGGGTAACACCTAAAATGACACTTGTCTCTGCTGTTCATTTTTGGGAGATGCTCTCCTCTGGAATCAAGCTCATGATTGGCAAACTGTGTATGACAAAAGTATAGGCTAGCATTTCTATGAGTAGGGTGACAAAGACTTTGACTCCCAACTTTCTGGCTAATGCTCTCTCATTTCAGCTTTGATGAATAATCTTGCAGATGGTGGTTCTCTACATGGGGGAAACTGAGAGCAGTTTCTGGCCAGCAACCAACAAATAACCCAGATACTCAGTCTAACTCCCTACAAGCACTCTTTCCTGCCTTCAACCATGTGAGCAAGCTGGAAAGTAGCTCTTCTCCACGTTTAACATCAGATGGGCCAGCATCTTCACTGCAGCTATGGAAGATCTTGAGTCAGAAGATGTATGTGAACCATACCTGGGCTCAGGAACCACAGAAAAACTGTGTGACAAATGCAGTATTCTTCTGTGTTGCTAAGTTTTTTAGTTGCTGAAGCAACTTGAAAGTGGTTGTTTGAAGTATTCTGCCTGGCTTTGTTTCTTTTGTTAAGGCAAGTAGCGCTTAGCTCCGTGCCACTCCATCTGGGTCATAAAAAGGTCCTGGACATTCAGATTAAAATCTCCAAAGATATAACCCAAATACCAGTATCTTATAAAACCTTCCAGGTGATACCAGCCTGGTACATATACAGCATTGGGAATCATCTTAGACCAGTCCTTTCCAGGTCATGTGAATAACTTGAGAATCTTAGAACACTAGGACTCTGATCCAGAGGAACTCTGAGTTCCCACCATCTCCCAGCTCTGCCGAGCCTGCTAGCTCGCACAGTGTCAACAGGACGGGGTGCTCAGGACCTTCCCATCTCCCAGCTCTACCGAGCCTGCTAGCTCGCACAGTGTCAACAGGACGGGGTGGTCAGGACCTTCCCATCTCCCAGCTCTACCGAGCCTGCTAGCTCGCACAGTGTCAACAAGGCCTGGGTGCTCAGGATCTTCTGCTTATGGCATCTCTTGAGAAACATGAGGGATGCTCTTAAGCATTTCATGAAGGATGTTTAAATAACTCTACTCTCTATCCTTAAAAAATCATTTCATGTATTCTTTGACAACTTCATATGTATATTTAATATATATTGATATCTAGACCCCAGAACTACTCTTCTTCCCACCGGCTCTGGACTTCTTCCCAATAAATTCCTGTACTAGCTTCAAGTTTCCTAAAATATTTGTTTTTTATTTATGTGTATGTGTGTGTCCATGTGAGTGTATGCCATATATGTTCAGGTAGCCACATGGCCAGAAGAAGGTGTTGATCCAGGAGCTGGAGGTACGGAAGAACGTGTGGACATCTATTGTGGGCTCTGGGAAAGGAACTTGGATCCTCTGCAAGTGCTCTTAACTGCCGAGTGTTCTCTCCAGTCCTGTCTTTTCAATTTCCTCTTCTGCCACCACCTCCTCCTCTTCCTTCTCTTCTTTCTCCTCCTCTTCTTTCTCCTCTTTTTCTTCTTCATGACACACTGAGCTTAATTAGTGTTACCTTCATAAGCATGGGTGTAGAATTATTTACTGGAAAATGGAAAACTTACCAGTTGCTTCCTCACTCAAGAAAAATTAGTCTGCCTTCCGTACCAGCTATTAACAGCCAGTGTCTCCTCGTGAGCTTCTCCCCGGCCATCTCGTGTGGGTCAAAGGCATCCAGTCTCAGCTGCTGTGACGGGTCATGGCACGTGTAGAAGACTGAGTCTCACACCACTCCTTCCCCTCCCCCCCTCTTACAATTCTTTCTGTCTTACCTTCTTGAACGTAGACATTCCCTTGAAGGTTAGCACTTAACTGTCACTTATTATTACTTTGATGAGCTGTTCCACTCTGTCTTATTAAAAGGCATCACTCTTCATTAGTTGGAATTTCGTGTCCTAATTTATTGATTCAACAACTTGTTTTTAATCTATTGCTTGAGAGTCCCTTTGCTAGAGGAATGGGATGCACCCCCACCACCCACATCCCTCGTCACCTTAAGCTATTTATTCTCAGTCTCTTGGAAGAACAGATGGGTAAGGAAATATACAATAATGCAGGCTGACTGATGCAGAACACGAAAGTAATTATGAGCTCATTTATACCTCCAGGTAGTTAGGATGTCTTTTAAAGGAGGGGGGGTTAAGTTCAGGATATAAATGATCTCCCCAGAGTGTGAGTTATGGATCTGGATTCAAAGAGAGGGAACTTGACTTCTGCCTCTGCATCTGCTCTCTGGAGGAGGCTTTCCTTGATCTTCACCAGTGCACGTTGACAATGCGGATCACACTCTTGTTTCACTCATGCAAGCTGGACTCCTGTGGTCATCCCTGGAGTCTCAGGACCCTGGGATCTGTGTACGGATTAGGATGCTGCTGTGGGCCACTGTCTCCATGGTCTGAGCTTAAGCAAAACAAACTGTAACAGATGTATTTTGCTTTTTAAGCCTTTTAATTTTATTACAGACGTTTGCCCTGCCCAAACCAAACATCCCTTTCATCTGTACTTGTTTCTCAGGAGCAGAGCGGAGGGAATGGAGCAGAGGACAAGAACAGGCCTCCCATTTGTTTGTCCCACTGCAGAACTCCCAGGGTCCCCCCAGAGATTACGTTCTGTGAAGCCCCTTTCCAGATCCTTCCCGCGGTTTCCAGATTAATCAATGACAGTAACAGATGGATCCAGCAGTGTGGAAAACAAGGCAAAAAGCTCAGCCTTCTTAGAATTGGGATTACTGTTGATAATTATTGCTGATATTACTCCATCTTTTGTGGAATGATGATTGCTATACAGGTATACGATCTGGCAATAAGCCAGGCTTGTGGATGGAAAGATGGCTCAGAAATTATGAGCATTTGCAAAGGACCTGAATGGCAGCCCAAACTGTCCATAAATCCACTTTCAGGGGATCCAGTGTTCTCTCTGATCTCCAAGGACATTACCCTCTGGGTGTACATATGTGCATGCAGACACACTCATACAAGTAAAAAATAAATGAAAAGTAGTTTTTCAATAACCCAGGTTATTTCTCCTCATAGTAGAAAAAAATCAACCCTCTACTATCTCTCTACAATTCCTCAATAAAAGATAGGAAGAAAGGAAACGATAACAGGACAGAAGAATGAGATGGAATCCTCATTAGCTGGAACATGAGGCCTCTTTGCTGGCACTGCACGTGTGAGCCCAATTTCAACTATGGCTCCAGAGAAGAGATGTTAGGCTGGCAGAGCTTAGGAGCACCTCTGCAGAGTCCTGACATCGCAGGGAGCACGGAAATCCATCAGCTGTATAGGGGCTGGCGCCTTTGCCTAGGGGATAGACTTTATTTTCTTTTTACTTTTCCCTCATTAAACTCTAAGGAAAAAAGGAAAGTGAGTACGCACTCCTGAATATTTATGGTCCTGTTTCTGACATGTTGAAGAAAATAAACAGTTGCCATGCATCGGTTAGTTTTTGCTGTGTAACAAACCAGCATTACCTCTGTGCTTAAAGCAATAAGCATTATCTTGACTACTCGGTGGGGTTGTAGGGCACCGAAGAATTTAAATAATTTAAATCATTTGTCTCTTGTTTTGGATGATTGAAAAATGACTTGGATGGAGCCTCTGTCTTTCATCTGTGGAGGATCGAATGCTCATTTCACAGTCAAGAGAAGTTCCAGGATGCCCTGGAGATGGGTGACCTCAGTGGGTGTGATCCTCTTCCAAGCCTCTGCTTGTCTCCTGTTTGTTAATGTCCCTTGTGCTAATGCTCACTGGAGAGATGAAGAAACCAACGGGGAGTCCGGGGAATCACAGAATGCCTCGTGCAGCCACGTGTTGTTTCCAGGTTAAACGTCAGTCTTTAGAAACCAGCCAACCTGAGTACAAGGTGCTCAGTCCTGGTGACTTTCAGAGTTCTTTGTTATCCGTCCCCACCACACCCCCTGGGTGGCTGCTGTGTTTGAATCCTGGCTCATCCTGTTTGCTCTTCCTCTTGTGCTTATCACCTGCCGCGGCGGCCTCTGCACGTGAGGCTTCTTTGGACCGGAAGTGGCTCTGATCTCCTCCAGGTGTACTCATCCCTAGCTGAAGGATGTCTTCCGTAATCAGCTCTTGCACAGTGACCCAGGTCACAACACTGATTGCACCAAGGCTATCCCTTGACATCACACCAGAGCCCTTTGTCATTCCCACGGGCTGCTACCTCTCTAAGAACTGATTTAGAGCATTTCTTTCTTTTTCTCTTGCCCAGCTGAGAGTCTGGCTCACAGTATATACCCAGCAAATGCTGCTTCTTTATAAGGCCACGGATCCACCTGAAATCCTTCATTTTCCAGCATCCACCAAACGTCATTTGGTTTTGCCCTCTCTACCTTCAGGATTAACCTGTCACCATTGTCCCTTTGAGATTCGGGCTCGGCCACTCACATTGTCACGATGTATAATGTGTAGGTGCTCACTTCCTTCCTGCTGTCTGGGAGTCTGTGAGGGGAGATGATGGGCAGGCTCTGTAAATGATAGTTTCCGTTGTTATTCACGATATCTTTATGCTATTACTATCCCGGCACTGGCCTGCATTTTTGGGGTAACTTCAGGTGTCATCCTCAGGGTCTCTCACTAGCTTGGAGTTCAGCCTTGTGTTTGTAAGGCTGGTACCTCCCAGTCTACATTCTCCCCCAGGCCCAGCCTCCCCCAGGCACAGCCTCCCCCAGGCACAGCCTCCCCCAGGCACAGCCTCCCCCAGGCACAGCCTCCCCCAGGCACAGCCTCCCCCAGGCACAGCCTCCCCCAGGCACAGCCTCCCCCAGGCACAGCCTCCCCCAGGCACAGCCTCCCCCAGGCACAGCCTCCCCCAGGCACAGCCTGCTGTATTTGTGGCTGTGGTCATTCCTGTAAATGTATTCCCAGACCTTTTCACCTAACTCATCTCCCAGATTTCATTCAGTTGTCTTTTACTCTTTTGCCTGTGCTGGGTTTTGAGCCCATTGCATCATGTATGCCGAGCAAGTGTTCTACCACAAAGCTCTACTCAAGTCCTCATTTGTCCTTTAGGAAATATCACCTTCTTTGTAGTGGGTTGTCTGATGCTCTTTGTATTTTAATGCTAAATGCTGGCCCACAAGATCTGGTTTTCCCTGAGGAACAGATCCTCATGTACACCTAGTGATATTATGTAAACCTTGCTCCTCAATTTAACTGGTCAATAAAAGGCTAGAGTCTGTGATTGGGCAGTAGACCGAGAAAGGTGGGACTTGAGGATTGAGAGAAGGGGTTGCAGGCGGAGACAACGGGAGAAGCGAGAAGCAGAGGAGGCCACCATGAGAGCAGGTGGACCATGAGCATGTGGCCAAGCAAAACAACTAACGGGACACTGCGGCTGGGGAATGAGTTAGGACAGTCCAAACCTGCCACTCTAGGCTTGTGGCTTATAAATAAAATGCCTGGGTTGTGTGTCTTTTATATGGGCTATTGAGAATGCATAATTCTCTTTATACTCCTTTCTCACATGCTCCAAAATCTCCCCTGGCTTCCCATTGTTTTGTAGCAACAAGTCCAAAGCCCTCAGGACTCTCTGGGCAATGCCAGGTAACTTGCCTTTTCCTGAACACTGCTGGCCGTTTTAATCCCTTGGATTCTGCACACACCAGATTCGCAATGATACAGTCAGGTCATATTCAAGGGTCCTGCATCTTCAGGGACCCTTCCCAGAGGAAGACGTCAGTGCAACGAGAAGGCTGGCAACACTGCTCAGCTCTACCTGATGCCCAGGGGATGTTGGCTGGCTGCCAGAACCATTTCTCCATCTGTCCCAACCTCAGTGACAGTCCATCCTTGGTCACAATTACAAGTAGCTGGACTCAACCTCTGACTCCAGAAAATCTAAAAACAGATCTAGTCCTGTGCAGCTACCATAACCCAGACTCCAGGGCCACCTTACAGTTATGTCTCCCTCCAGACCCCAACTCCTAGAAGTCCTCTGGACAGGAAACACTGTCTAAGCAAGAAAGTACAGATGAAGTTAGAAAGAGTCAACTGATGTGAAATAAGAAGAAACTTCTAGATGGTACAGACTTCTCTCAGACCACAGAAAGACTTCTCATTGCTCAGTCTCTGTACAATATTTTTTAAATCACATTTTAAAATCAGAGTCTGAAGCCAGGGGCTGGGGAAACAGCTCATTTGCTAAAGTGTTTCCTAATCAGCCATGAAGACCTTGGTTTGGATCCCTGGCACCCTCATGGTGTGGGTATAGCAACATACATCTGTAATCACAGCACTGGGGGAAGGGAGGTTGGGACAGATGGATCCTTGGGTCTGGCTATCTGATCAGCCAAGCTAGCAGGTCAGTGAGCTCCAGGTACAGTGAGAGATCCCTCTGCTGCAACCCCCCCTCCAACAGTAAAGAAAAACAACTGAAGAAGGCACCTGGCCTTGACCTTTTGCTTTCAACATCACTAACAACGTCAATGTGCTGTCCTAGAATTCATGATGCTGGTGATGTTTATCAGATTTTGATAAGTTATAACTCTACCTACTTTTTTAAATTGCTATGTTGAATTCTTTGTAATAAAGAGCCTAGAAAGGGTCACTTTATCCAGGCATTACTTCCCCGTTCTGGTGACAATGGTCCTCTAGAAAGCCCCATTGAAGGGCTCGCTATGTGGGAGGCACAGAGCTGAGCCTGTGCCCACTGTCTGCCCTTTAGTCTTCTCTGGAGTTCTGTAGTATCAGTATTATTGTTACACCCCTTTTATAAGAAAGCTGAGACTCCTAGAGGGTAAGTACTTTGTTTGATGTCATATCTAGGTAAAGGAGAGCATAGGACTACTTTCTTCCCCTTTCCTCTTCCTGTCCCCCTCCTCCTCTCCCTTCCCATCCTCCTTCCCCTCCTCTTCCTCATTCTTCTCTTTCTCTTCCTTCTACTTCTTCTTTATCCAGGGTTTTACTACTACTGTACATCCCTGTATGGCCTAGAATTTGCTCTGTAGACCAAGCTGGCTTTGAACTCACAGCTACCCACCTATCTCAGTCAGAACAGTCTATCACCTCTTTAAAGCACTGTAGAGTCTATTTGACTAACCAAAATGGCCTGAAATAGTATTCCTTGTATCAAGGGTTTCATCCAGTGGCCAAGGACTTCATTCTACCATTCATTTGGTGGATGTAATAGGCTGTTGTGTTGCTTTAGATTTGTTCTTGGTGTTTCGTGGAGGCTTTCCCCAAAGCACCAAGTTACTTTACAACTTCGGTCTCTGAGGAGAATGTGTTCTGGTCAGGAAGACTTCACCGGGAGTGTCCTGTGTCTGCTCTGACAATGAGGTAGGATTAGTGCAGCTTCCTTCCAGCCCTGTTGTGCTTGCTCACAGCTTTGTTATGTCTGGCTTTACTTCTGTCTGGGGCTCACTGTCCTCCGCAAGGAGAGGGCCCAGTGAAGCCATGAGTCACAGGTAGATCATCCCTGTCTTTTTGACCTTTGACAGGGAGCCACAGATGCTTACACGGTATCCTTACTTTAATTGGTCTTATAAAAGAGATCAGAGTGAGGTCTGTGAATCACTTAGAAATGACGAAGAACAGCCTCCAGCAGGGAAAAAGCTATGTCAGGTGTGTGGCTTTTCTAAACCTGAAGAATTTGCTCACCTACACTCCCAGAGGTATAATGACAGGGTGTCACACTTTTAAAAGTGTCATGCCTACTCAGCATTTCACTTGGTGATCATTTAAAAAACAACATCACAGCTTTATTAAAACAGAATTTACAGATTCACAGGCTAGTGCTACCATCACCACTGATGTCAGAACATTTCCTACCAGTGTGACGCTTTCTACTCAGTAACTACCGATCTTTCCAACCGCCCCTTCCACCAGCCCCAGCAACCATTACTCCCTCTATATTCTGTCTCTATGTGTGGGCTTATTCTGAATACTTTCTATTAAAGAAGTTGTAAAACATGTAGCTAGATTCTTTCTTGTTTTCAGTATCTTAGTATATACCACCTAGTGTACTGCATTCTTTTCAATTACAAAATAATACTCCATTTTGTGGACATACCACATGTCTAATGATGTTGGCCATTATTTTCACATAATTGTTGACCATTTGAATATCTTCTCTGGAGAGATGACTAAATTCTTTGCCTATTTTAAATTGTGTTCCTTGGCCTTTTATTGTTACTATATAAGACGTCTGCATATTCTGGATAATATTTGCAATATCTTGTCTGATTGCACGGATTCACCTTTTTTTTTTTTTTTTTTTTTTTTTTGGTGAAGAGAATACAAGTACTAATGTCACTGAAGTCCCACTTTCATTTCTTCTTTTGTTGTTTGTGCATCTGAGACATTATTGCCCAATTAGGATCACATATTTTCTTTATTTTTTTTTCCTAAAAGTTCTATAGTTTTACCTCTTCCACTGAGATCTTTAAATTACTTTTCGTGTTTGATCTAAAATAGAGATCCCATTTATTCTCACATGACAACATCCAGTTGTTTCAACACCATTTATTGAAAATACAGTTTCCACCTTCAAACTATCGGGCACCACTGTTAAACACCATAGATAAACTTTCATACCATCCTATGAGCCCAGCTATCGGTACATATAATATCTGTAAGTACAAGTGTCATGATGTTTTTGATTACTGTGGCTTTGTAGCACATTTTAACAGAGGGAAATGGGGGGCCTCCAACAAGGTTTGTATGTGTGTGTGTGTATTTGTGTGTGTGAGGGGGGGTGGTCCTAGCATTTTAATATAAATTTTACAATCATGAAGTTTCAACAACAACAACAACAACAACAACAATAATAATAATAATAGTAATAATATAGTAGTAAAGAGTGAGGAATAAACAAAGCCAGCTGGGACTTTAGAGGTCACTTGTTGCACACCTTAGTCTGTATAGCACCCACAATCTCAATAATAGTGAATTATCCATGAAGATGGGGTAGCAGGCATGTGTTCAGGTCTCTTCGGTTTCTTCAGCATTGCTTTATAGTTTTCAGCATATGTTTTGTGTTGTGTGTGTGTGAAATTTATTACTAAATATTCTTTTGATGCTCTCATAACTATTTCCATAACTTTGCTTTTGGGTTGTTGCTGTCAGTACAAAAAACAGTCGTAACTAACTGACTTTGGTTATTGCTGTCAGTACAACAAACAGTCGTAGCCAACTGACCTTGGTTATTGCTGTCAGTACAACAAACAGTCGTAACTAACTGACCTTGGTTATTGCTGTCAGTACAACAAACAGTCGTAACTAACTGACCTTGGTTATTGCTGTCAGTACAACAAACAGTCATAACTAACTGACTTTGGTTGTTGCTGTCAGTACAACAAACAGTCGTAACTAACTGACTTTGGTTATTGCTGTCAGTACAACAAACAGTCGTAACTAACTGACCTTGGTTGTTGCTGTCAGTACAACAAACAGTCGTAACTAACTGACTTTGGTTGTTGCTGTCAGTACAACAAACAGTCGTAACTAACTGACTTTGGTTATTGCTGTCAGTACAACAAACAGTTGTAGCCAACTGACCTTGGTTATTGCTGTCAGTACAACAAACAGTCATAACTAACTGACCTTGGTTATTGCTGTCAGTACAACAAACAGTCGTAACTAACTGACTTTGGTTATTGCTCTTGACTCCTGAAGACTCACGAAGAGTGTTCATTCACTCCAGTCATGGCTCCAAGCAAGCTTTCGCAGAATTTTCTAAGATCAATGACTTCTGCAGGCACCATATTTTGCTACTGCTTCTTTGGTAGGCTGAATTATTTTTATATCCTTTTCTTACCCAGTTGTCTTGGCTTGATGAGAATTTTTAGTTTAGTTTATGAGAGTAAAATGTATTTGGAGTCTTCTCTTCTCACAAGAGAAAAAGTCAGGGCTACCTCATTTATGGTAGAAAGAGAGAACAAGCACCTGCATGCTTTCCTTTGACCACCACACATGCACCGTGACACACGCACCGTGACACATGTACTGTGACACATGTACCGTGACACATGCACCGTGACACATGCACCGTGACACATGCACCCTGACACATGCACCCTGACACATGTACCGTGACACATGCACCCTGACACATGCACCATGACACATGCACCATGACACATGCACCGTGACACATGCACCCTGACACATGCACCATGACACATGCACCGTGACACATGCACCGTGACACATGCACCGTGACACATGCACCGTGACACATGCACCATGACACATGCACCCTGACACATGCACCATGACATATGCACCATGACACATGTACTGTGTCACATGTACCGTGACACATGCACCGTGACACATGCACCGTGACACATGCACCCTGACACATGTACTGTGACACATGCACCCTGACACATGCACCATGACACATGCACCATGACACATGCACCGTGACACATGCACCCTGACACATGCACCATGACACATGCACCGTGACACATGCACCGTGACACATGCACCGTGATACATGCACCCTGACACATGCACCATGACACATGCACCATGACACATGTACCGTGTCACATGTACCGTGACACATGCACCGTGACACATGCACCGTGACACGTCCTCATGTAAAGAAGACCAAGAATATCTAGATCCTCAGTATCTTGCAAATAAATCTCTTTGTTCATATTCTTGCTTCTTCATCCCCAAATGAATCCGTGTGTGTACTCAAGGAAGAGTACTATCTTAAAGATCCGTTCTTAGGCACTGCCCAGTGCCATGTCAACCAGAAATCACCCAGCGCTCTCTCACCTTGTCACTCTAAACTACTGCATATAAATGGCAGGAAAGTGTGAAAGTAATCTAAAATAATAATCTTGGGATGCTTTTCATTTATATTCTTCATCTGTTGGTATCTTGATCAGTTTTATGTCAAATTGATACATGCCAAAGTCATTTGGGAAAGGGAATGCTCAGTTGAGAAAATAAGATCTCCCTGTAGACAGGTCTGTAGTACATTGTCTGGATTAGTGGTTAGTATTAGTATGGGAGGGCTCAGCACACTAGGGGCAGTGCCATTGGGCAGGTGGTCCCGGATGGTATAAAAAAACATTGAACAAGCCAAGAACAGCAAGGCACTAAATGACACTCTCCCATGGCCTTTGCACCAGTACTGGCCTCTAGGTTCTTGTCTTGAGTGTTTGCCTGTCCTCCTTGGGTTTCTTTTGGTCATGGTGCTTTGTCACAGCAACAGAAACCTAACAAAGACAGCTGGGTTGTAGCTGTGAGATTTTCCTCTTCGTCCTCTTCCTTCTGGTCTGGGATAGCTGATAACTTTTCCTCCTGTGTCCTCATCTGTGTCAGTTTGGAAAATAAATGTTCCAAGTTTGAAGCCTTATTTGTTGTCAGGCCTTGGCTGCATGTGAGTTGGTTCACCTCTTTATAACCTGCCAGTGTAGAGAATTCCGAGTGTCTACATAAATCTAATTTTAATTTGTGCTCAATATGAACTGAAAATGTCTAATTATAAATGAGGCTGCAGACTATATTAGGAGAATATTCTATTCCTGATAAAAACAAGTCAGGAATTATTTTTGAAACTACAGTGGGGACATAGATGCAAAACATTGAAAAGAAGCCTGTTGTGAGAACAGCCCTGGGTTCTGGTCCTTCTGCAGTTAGATGACTGTGTGGCCTTCACAAGTGGGCCCTTGAGCTCTCTGGACTTGAAGAGAAGGGGAAATCATGGGTTCTGATGCTCAATGAAAACTGCTGTATTGGGTCAGGCACAGGGGTCCTCATGCAGCTTTAATCCAGCACTCAGTAGACAGAAGCAGGCACATCGGTGTGAAGTCAAGACAGCCTGGTGTGCATAGCACATTCCAGGCCATCCAGAGGTACAGAGTGGCACCCTGTCTCAAAAGACAGACAGACAGACAGACAGGAAGAAAGGAAGGAAGGAAGGAAGGAAGGAAGGAAGGAAGGTGGTGAGTACTAGCTGATTAATATGAAAGCTGTTGGGAAGCTTTACAGTGTTGAAATCCCATTACTGGCTTGTGTAGTATTTCCTTTAAGAAACATGGCGACAGGGTTTATATGCAGAAGTTATTGTTTTTGTGTGTATTTGAGAAAGGATTGGTTTTCCTAGATAATTCTCAAAATCCTTTTTTGTTCATTTATTTTTAATCATGTGTGGGAGTGTGTGCATCTGTTTCTGTAGAGGTCAAAAGAGGGTGTCAGACACCCTGGAGTTAGAGTTATAGGGGAGCCACCCAACACAGTTGCTGGAAACCAAACTTGGGTCCTGTGGAAGAGCAGCAGGCACAGTTAACTGTGCCATCTCTCCAGTATCCCCTCGCCTGGTAATTATTAATTATTATAATGACTCTGAACCAAGAAGAGTACAAATACAGATCTCCCAAAGATTGTAGATATAGTGACCAACATTTGCTCATTTTGTTCTGTGGTGCAAGGCAAGCCCTGTCCTACTGAGCTGTCCACACTCGGTCCATGTATTTGCTTTTTGATGCTCAATGGTATACATAGGATGGACTGAGACAGGCTCAGTAAGATCTAGCTGTGGGCACACAGCCATTGTTCATGTGTGGTGGCTTGTCCCCACTTGTCAGGTCCAGTGCTTTTCTAACTGTCATCACAGAACAATCATTTGTAAGACTCTTCTTCTCTGAAGCCTTCCATTCTTGAAAGTCACTTCCACATTATCATGAAAATACTCATGTGTTTTCCAGGTCTACTCACCTAAGGGTTTTGTTTGTTCATTTTGTTTTTTTGGGTTTTTTTTTGTTTGTTTTTTTTGTAGTAAAATCATTTAAAGCCATTTAAGCCATTATCCAGTCAAATATATTACTCCATTTGTTTTGCCTTAATAAAAAAAAATGTTCTCACTCATCCTAAACTCACTTTTATCATGCTCTGGGAAAGGGGTTATGTGTGGAATTGTATTCACAGAGCCTTGGAAGGGTGTCCTTAGGTGCTTCACTGCAGGCTGCCATCACTTTGCTGTATTGGGGGGGGGGGTGAGAGAGAGAGAGAGAGAGAGAGAGAGAGAGAGAGAGAGAGAGAGAGAGAGAGAGAGAGAGAGAGAGAGAGAGAGATCTGTACTTGATCTACACGAGAGGTAATCTGTGGTTTGCATTTGAGTCTGAAAATGCTACTGATAGTAAAATAACTGAATTACTTTGAATCTTGGTATTGGTATGACATGTTTTCTCCATCCATTCTTAGACCCTTTCTTTAGGAAAATGTTTCCATCTCATGGGGGCATGGTGAGGGTTAATGTCATGATCATCAGGAGACACTTCTCCATTTCACCTCTGGCTGTCGTGCTCCTGATCATTTTTCTCACCACTAGTCCTTGAACCCTTAAACTCTACAGAAGGAGGGCCAGTCATGTCACGTGGGTAGATTAGCCACATGAGACATAGCAGGGAAGCAGGTATTGCCTTCAGTTTGGGTAAGCTCCTCCCTCCTTTTCTTCTTAGAAAAGAAAAGAAATAAGAAACTGACTTCAAGCCTCCCAAATGTTCTTCCATTCTTTGTGTAGAATACAGTTTTAAGCCAGCAAGATGTCTCTTCAGACAGCAGCTAATCAGGGCCCTGGGTAGTGGAGGTTGTGGGTACAGAGCGATGCTGTCATTTTATTTGTCCTTTTTAATAGGTCTCTGAGGGCCTTTGAGTTAACATTGTACATAAATCTGAAAGGTCCTTTAAGTGGAATTATTGTTTTAGTAGATAATTTTCTCAAAAGGGAATCGTCCTTCCCGTCTTCTATGCCACAGGTCAGAGCCACATACATTTTCTTCCACTCCTGAGAAATGTTTACATGACCCTGGAAATGTCATTATATAAAATAGGAATAAAATATTCGCTGATAAGAAATCATAAAGAATTTACTTTGAAATAATTTTATACACAACTTTGCCAATTCTGAAAGATGAGCTCAAAGCTGCATGGAATGAACTGGTTACCCTTGCTGATCTCTTCACAAAAATTAAATCTCAGCTGAGTATTTCACACTGCAGGACGCAGAGCTGCTTTCCTCGTTCTTCAGCTCTGAGGGTGCCTCTTTACATACATATAGTATAAAACGGGAGACGCATGTTTAGACCACATCATTTACATACATATAGTATAAAATGGAGAAGTATGTTTAGACCACATCAGAAATTGCTGCTATGTCTCTCATAAATCAAGCCAAAACTCACTTAGTGACCTTTTAAAAACTGAAACTCACCTCAAACAGCAACTTACACACACACACACACACACACACACACACACACTTGAGTTTTTTGAAAAATTTCATGCACTGTCTTGTGATCATAATGACCCCCAAACACCCCATAAGTTACCCCAGATCCACTCTAATCCCTCCTCAATTTTAGTCTGAAACCGATGCCTCGCTGATGCGTCTCTAGAACTTAATAGCACACCGTCCACCAACTCACACCCTCCTTTCTAAGATTCTGAGTGCTCTGTGCATGGTAGGCTCGAGAGCCTCTGAGGCAGATGCCTCCCCCTCCCAGCTACATGGCACAGGACATAGATATTCAAAGGTTTTTAGTGCCTCTATGATGTTATATTTTTGTCTAACTATTGGGCCAAATGTAAAGTAGTCGCTGAAGAGGAAGGTAGGAGAAATAGAGATTGGAGAATGTACATTTTCTCTATTGTAAGCATGACTGATCAAGGTGCGATGGCTTTTCCTGAGATTCCAGCATTCAGGAGGATTGCCAGATCAGCCTGGGTTCCACAGGGAGTCCAGGCTAGCCCAGACTATGGCATGGAATCCTGCTTTAAACAAATAAGCAAGCTCACAAATAAATTGATACTTGTTTCATGCTCCTAAATTAAAGTCTAATTACTTCGTCAAGATCCGGGCCTTTTAACGTTAGTGTATCTGGAAGAAGGCCGAATACTAGGGTGAGGTTGTGGGTGGACAGGGAGGAGATGCTAGGAAGTTAAGATCTGTTTGTCGTAAGCGATGCTGCCTTACTATGCCTTCACTAAGTAGCAGGACGCTTCCAAGCACAGCAGCCATGCCAAGCTAAGTTGTTGATGTTTTACAAAGAGGCCACTCTTTTTCCTGTGGATCAAACATAATTACTTCTTTTGTCTGGGATCTCATTGTAGAACTCATTACCAAATCTATCAGGACCTAGAGGGTGTCGAGATGATTTAGCTGCCTTATAAATGTCTGCCCGTTCTCCAATCACTCCCATTGTATGTTAAATGCTTCAGTATGACAGAAAGATGTAACTTATCAGTGTGGCTGAGAATGACTTTGGAAACATATTTTTTTAAGAGAATAAAAGAGCTATGGAGAGAGCCTTAAACTCCACAATTAATATTTTACTATATGGGCACTAAGCCTGTTCTCATTCAAGCCCTTGATTGCTTTATTAGAAGTAATTGCTTATCTCAGTTTAAGAAAATTGGCAGAGACAAGCTACTTACTTTCGTGTCTTACTCATAGAAACCTTCTATTAAGTATTTCAATACGTTTTTTAACTCTCAGGCTTACTAGGCTCCCATACAGAAGGAAGAGGTATGTTCTTATAACGCCAATCCATTACTCCTATTAAAAATACCATTCCTACCAGTGTCAGACGGTCCTTTGGTGCCTAATGATCTTGACAAGGACAAATACAACCACATGGATTTGGGGTGGGGAGAATGGGGTCATTTGTCTGTGGTGCCGTGGGAGAGGCATTTTCTTTTTCAATTTTCTTCCTCAGTTTTCTTATTACAATTACTGTTTGGTTCATTATGACAACCCTCGTCATTATGGCATTTCAGGCTCACAGGCTGGGGAAAGATTAATGGTAGAAGAAAGTCCAGCGTTTGGCATTAGAGCTGCATCCAGCCGGTAATGTAACTGAGTGGAAATACCCGGAATCTATCCATGAAATTTATGCTTCTTCCGGAGAGAGTGGTATAGGCAGAAAATGTTAAGATGCCCAGCCTGAGGTGTGGGCAGGTACCATGTGCATTTCAAGCACTCACTCATTATGTGCCTATGTTGTGCACTAAATCTGAACTAAATTCAAATAATAATCCAGGCTGATCTGAACATGGAATAGAAGGATACATCGGATCGCCTTTGTGAATGGTTTTCCCATCCTGAAGACTAGAGTCTTAACTCTTGTTATTGAGTGGAACCTATGCCCACAAGAATGATAAATAGAAGTTCTTCTTCTCTGCCTCTGCTCTTGTCTCTCTGTCCTTGTCTTCCTTAACCCTGTAGTGCATGTGCGGGCTCATGTGTGTTTGTGTGCTTGTGTATGTGTGAGTGTGTGTATATTCGTACATGTGCCAGAAGTTGAAAACGGATATCTTTCTCAGTCCCTTGTCCATTTCTGGGTCTCTCAATGAGCCTAGAGCTGATCAATTTTGATGACTTTCTGGCCGGCAAACCCAGGGATCCTCCTGCCTCAGCCTCCTAGCACTAAGATTCGCAGCATGCACAACTGCTATGCCTGCCTGTTCATGTGGGTTCTGGAGAGCTGAAGTGAGGGCCTCATTCTTGGATAATAAATACCTTCCTCCCTGAGCCATCTCCCCAGCCCCTCCCTCACCAGAAGTTCTTTTACACAGACCATTGTGAGAATAACTCATTGCAGGAGAGAAATGCTGATTTACTGACTCAATGTATAGTAAATAAAAAATCAAGACTACATAGGTAGTCTGACATAAGCCTCTATTTCTTCTTACCAGAGAATGGTTTATTGTAACTAAGAGGAAAACTCTGGTCTCAGTGCCTCGTTTTTTTCCACAGTACTAAGTGTCAATGTAGTTGATCCTATGGTGTGTTTGGAGATTCCCTTTGATGCTGTGGGGGCCCTGTTCCCTGTCCAGAGGGTAAAGCTTTGTTTCAAGACGGTGGAGGGATTGCTCTAGGACTTGTTTATGACAGTTCTCCAAATGTTCTTTCTGTGAAATTTTCTTCTTGGCCCCTATGGCTTTGGGTGGAGAAAAAAAAACTTTTAAAAGAGTCATTTCCTGCTTGGATGTCTAAAAGTAAAAGCTTTGTCATTGCTCAGCCACTGAAGCTCTACAGCACTGTTTAGCACACACTGGGGTAGAAATGGTTGGGAGTGGCTCAGAGGTGGGGTTCCTTAGTCACCTGTTATTCAACAGACTGCAGTCAGTGTAGCAGGCAGAAGATGAAAAGACTAATTAAAGCGCGGTCCTCGTGAGACTTACAGTCATGTGTGTGTGTGTGTGTGTGTGTGTGTGTACGCACACATGTGAGTGAGGGAGAAGGAGAGGGAGGAGTGGGAGAGAGAGAGAAAGAGATACAAAAGCATGTGATCACTGCTTTGATGGCAATAATATGCAGGGAGAGGATGAAGGTGCCCCATGCTCGGAGAAAGGGTATTTAATATAGGAAGGTGGAAAGCATATGGCATTTTGCTAGATAGTATAATTTTTTCAGATAATTGATTATACCCTAAGATGTTTGCATCTCTATATTAAGGAACTGGAAACACCTTACTGTGTTTGTCAAGGGAACATGTTCTTGTTCTATTTCATTAGTTCTTAAAATATGAAATATCCTAGAGATGTTTAGAAAATATTCCCTGCAAAGATCTTAGCAGCGCTGATGTTGCAAATATGGCTGCAGGCCAGGGAAGTGGGAAGAAGAGTGGAAATAGTATGTACAGGCAGGGAGGAAAGGCTGGGGTGGGTTGCTGGATGCTATATGCAAGGGCTGGGCTGGAAGGAAAGGGGATGAAGTAGGGGCGGCAGTAACCAGGGGTGGCCATGGAGAATCTTATGTGCTGAGCCCAGACACTGTCTGGAAGAGATGAGAGAAGATGAAATAATGTTGGTCTTTGAACAGGAACAAGACACAATCAGATTTCCAGGGATTGAAATGAAGAGACAAGGCTGGAGGCAGGGAGAGCTAAGGGAAGACTGCTGTGACCAGGGCTGTGAATCTAGTGCCAGGGACTTAGACAAGAGTAATGGGAAGGTTGGGGAGGAGTGAAGGGTGCGTTAGACAGGTGGTTGGTTAGATGGGACTTGGTGACTGGACAACAGAGACATGAGGAAGATATAAAAATCCCCTCTGCTTGGACATCAGCCTTTCATGAACCCAGGTAGGTTTTCACATGAAAACGAAAAAATGTGCTGTATATGGTACAGGATATTGAATGCAGACAATCACACATAATAGGTCAAAGTTCTACCATTGTGACACACCCTTAACCCAATAATTACTTTTAGATAAATATGTCTGTCATGCTTAGCTTTGACTGTCAACTTGACACAGTATAAATCACCTGGGAAAGGAAACTCAGTGAGGGATTATCTAGATTAGGCTGGCCAGTGGGTACATTTCTAGGAGATTTCCCTCACTGGTCTCACGGAGGTGGGAACAGCCACCTTGAATGTGAGGAGTACTGTTTCATGGCTGGACCCTGAACTGAATAAAGAGGAGAGCCAGCTGATGATCAGCCCACATGCGTGAGAGTGAGCACCATGTGTGTGCGCATTGGTCTCTGCTCTTAACTGTGAGTGTAATATGATTAGTTCTCTCAAGTCCGTATTGCTGTGACCCCTGCGCTATGACAGACCGAAAGCTAGAATTGGAAATTAGCATAAACCATTTCTCACACAAGTTGCTTTTGTCAGAGTATCTAATCTTAGCCATAGGATGTAAAGCTATAAAAACTCCAAATACAAAATGATGTAGGGACAAGACAGGCCTTCCCTTTAAAACTTTACCATGAAGAATAACTTCTAATTTAGGTGTCCTATAGGGAAAATTCTTTGAGACTTTCGGTGCCAAGGAGATAACATGGGCTTGTCCATAAACTGATATGGTATTTGGGCCCTGCTATTCTGTGGAACAGGTCTCTTGTTACCTGGGAGCAGCCCACACCTAAGATCAGCAGCATTATAGTCAAGGAGTCCTGCCTGTTATCACTCCAGCCTAGAGTTGGAGACCCGGGAGTCTGCTGGCAGAGCTACTGGCTTCTGCTATTTTCTCA
This sequence comes from Micromys minutus, assembly GCF_963924665.1. Lineage (NCBI taxonomy): Eukaryota > Metazoa > Chordata > Mammalia > Rodentia > Muridae > Micromys > Micromys minutus. Next base: position 4,751,792 of record NC_137955.1, on the reverse strand, counting down.
GTAGGAAATCTGTGTGCATACTGAATCACAGTAAATTCTTAGAAGCAAGACACTGTGTGAACTATTACCTCCTTCAAGAAGAGAAGACACTCTGTTGTGGCTGAAGGCTGGGAGCTGTCTCCAGCTGTTCTTTGTCACATCTGGCCTGTTTTTGTTTATTATTATTATTATTATTATTATTATTATTATTAATTATTATTAACAACTCAGCAAAATAAGATTTGGTTTATTGTTGGACATTGTTTTATACATACATGAAACAGGTCAATGAATAAATACACAACTTCATAGACAGAAAGAAAAAAACTCCATCCTGCATTCCAGAGTCAAAAGAACAGAGCCACAACCTAGGAATCGGCATTTTAACAACAGCTCCCTCCTTCAGCACCACAGCGGCTCTGGCTTGTTGAGACCAGGCTTTGAGCAGCACCATACTCTGCTAGTGCAGAACAGCTCTGCTCTCCAACAGTGAGTCCTGGGCTTGGTTGATTCCTCCCTACTCTACCAGATCTGTGCCTTGGAATAAGTCATTCCAGTTCCCTGGGCTTGGCTTAACTTTTCCTTTTCCCCTTTTATCCTTTATTCTTTTAGATGGAGTCTCATATATACCCCAAGTTGGTCTTGATGATGTATAGCCAGGCCTGCTGTGGACGCATTCATGACTTCCTATTTACACTAGAACTGCAGGCAGATAAAACCAAGCCTGCTTTTTTTTTTTTTTTTTTTTTTTTTTTAACCACTATTTGGGAATTTCCTACTTGCATATAATGCACTACGATCAAATTCACTCCTACTCCCTCCTCCAATTTCTCCCCATCCAACCACCATCATTCCCTCCCAATTTCATATATTCTTAAAAACAAAACAAAAACGAACAAGCCTAGTGCTCTTAGTGCACTGGTGTGGAACAGTGTTGTGAATAGAGTCACAGAAACTGCAGTTCAGGCGACCACTTGCCAGTGACACCACCCTCCGCATCTCTTCATCCCAAGCCTGGAGGAGCAGGGAACAAACATGGACAGATAATAATACACTTTGCAGGAAACTCTTTCTGCTCTGCCATCGGAGTGCCCAAACACTAGCTGCTTTCTCTGTTTCTGGCACCCAGGCTCGTGAAGATGCTCAGCACAGAGGGCAGGAACTGGCAGATGGCTGCTGCCCCTCCCATGCCCCCAGGCTGCCTCTCACCAGTATGGCTCCCCAACCAGCTCTCAAGATTCTTTCTAAAGTGTCCCAAGGAAATGTGAACTCAAGCTCACAGAACATCTGAGACCCATGAGAAAGAAATTGTCTGTCTACCACTAAGCCTCCAGACTCAGTGCTGCCGTTCATGGCCACTCCTGCTTTCTGTTAGACGGTCTTCCTCCTGAGCAATTTGTACTAATAACAGATTGATACATTTCCAGTGGTATGCACATGCACCTACACGATTTAATATATCTCTGAGATATAAGTTTTTGAGAAATGTGAAAGTTGCAAGAATCAAAATGGAATCACTCAGATCAACCCCAGCCAAAAAAAGAAAAAAGAAAAAAAGCTTAGAGGTTGTAAAAGGAGGACCCATACATGGTTACCTCATAGAAACTACCCCAAAGGCTCTTCTACAGCCTCAACCTTGCTCAAAGGTGCCACAACCTTTCAGAAGTACTTTGACAAGGACATGTGCCCATATCTGTCTTACTGCAGACTGGCAGAATGATGCCACTCTTACTGGTAATCACTATGGCCAAGAATCATTGCTTCAGGACAATGATGCCACACCCTCCTCTTCATCTGTAAGTCTTCTTCTTGCTTCACCTTCTTTGGATGTGCTCACAGATTCCATGGTGCGCGTTTCACCACTGCCTTCTGCTTCTTCCAAACAGCTCCATTATTAGTTGGAGGAATCTCTCAGCTTGTTTAGCTTTATATATGTATATATGATTATTATAATATTTATGTAACATTATATAATATATACTTATTTTATATATTATATAACCCTATGTTATTTATATATATATATATATAATTCCTGTCAAGTCATTATTTATTTAGCCTTCATCCATTTTGTTTTTTTTAGTTTTCTGTATCACAAACAGTGCTGATGTAGCTCTGTTTATATATTATCTGTAATATACTATCTAACATATAAACAGAATATATAAATATATGTGCATATATGTATCTATGTATATAGAATATATAAACTATATATAACATATAAATATATACTACATATATGTAATCAAATTAATTTTTTTCTTTAAAAAGTATGAAAGTTTTTTATTATCATTATTTTATTTATATTTCAAATATTATTTCTTTTCCCTCCAAAACTCCCTATCCCATACCCCTTCCCTCTGCTTCTATGAGGGTGCTTGCTGACCCATCCACTCCCTCTCACCTCCACACCCTGGCATTCCCTACAACAGGGCATCAAGCCTTCACAGGATCAAGGGCCTCTCTTCCCATTGATGCCTCACAAGGCCATCCTCTGCTACATATGTGGCTAGAGTTATTGGTCTCCACATGTATACCCTTTGGTTGGTGGTTTGGTCCCTGGGAACTCTGGGGTTCTGGTTGTTGATAATGTTTTTCTTCATATGGGGTTGCAAACCCCATCAGCTCCTTCAGTCCTTTCTCTAACTCCTCCATTGGGAACTCTGTGCTCATCCCAATGGTTGGCTGAGAGCATCTGCCTCTGTGTTTGTCAGGTTCTGGCAGAGCCTCTCAGAAGACAGCTATATCAGGCTCCCTGTCAGCAAGCACTTCTTGGCATCAGCAATAGTGTCTGGGTTTGGTGGCTACATATGGAATGGATCCCCAGGTGGGGAAGTCTCTGAATGGCCTATTCTCCAGTCTCTGCTCCACACTTTGTCTCCGTATGTCCTTTAGAAAGGAGCAATTCTGGGTTAAAAATGTGGAGATGAGTGGGTAGCCCCATCCCCCACCGGGGGCCTTGCCTAACCTCTGGATAGGGTGCTCTCTCCCTTTTGTTGAGAAGGGGCAGAGTCACTATGCTATTTGACTTATTCTAGAAATTGTGCATTAGCTAATTGTGGGAGGAAAGGAGTCAAGAACTGTTTTGAGGATGATGTGGGTGAAGAAAGGAGAGTTATTCATCAACAGAAAGGGCAGCTCTACTGCCTGGATTGCTCACATGGGCCAGTGTGACAACAGTGTCCTTTCAAGAGGGAGACCTAGGGAGATATAACTATGTAGCAGACACGGTGATGATTAGACTGTCATGAAGAAAGGGTCATGAGCCAAGTCATGCAGGGTAGCCTCCTGATGTTAGACAAAAGAGAAGAGTATCAGTTCTGTTGCAGTAAATGTTAAGAAATAAAAAAATTGGTTTATCTCTTTACTGGCACTGAGGTCTCACTCCTCTGGTCCGACCCTGATGCGAAGCAGCGCGCACCTCTGGAGCCTGGGCCGAGCCATCATGGCTCAACTCGTCCACACAACTCCCTTCCCTTGGCGGTTTACTACCGCCTGCTCTCCTCCTCTGTCCCAAGGTATTTCTGTACCCCAAAATCCCACAAACACAACTCTACAGCCCGATAGCTTTTCATACAGGTTTATATATTCAACTCTGAATCCACAAACCTCTACACATCAAGATTACATCAAATGGACAAAGATACAAACTGCCCTTTTATATGAGATATTAAACCTGTAAAATCCTTAATGTTCATAGCTATTTAATGCTAATTAATATCACCTGGGTCTAGCTGGTCCTTGGGAAACAGATGCCTCTGGGGGGTCTGTGTTGGAAATCCCTTCCCCCTGAGGGACCAGTCACACAATGGTATAGTACAGAATAGAGTTTATTCAGGTTATGGGAGAGTTAAGAGGATGGTAGAGGCAGAGAGAGAGAGAGAGAGAGAGAGAGAGAGAGAGAGAGAGAGAGAGAGAGAGAGAGAGAGAGAGAGAGGAATAGAGGAGTAGAGGAGTAGAGGCCGGCCATGAGCACATGAAAAGAGAGAGGGGAGGGGAAGAAGAAGAAGAGGGGTAGGGTTGGGAGAGCAAGAGAGATAAGAGAGCCAGGAGGCAAGAGAGAGGAGGGGGCAAGCAGCCCCTTTTATAGTGTCAGGTCATTGGAGCGGGGCATACCTGGCTACTGCCAGGTAATTGAGGGGTGGGGTTTAAAGAATCCCAACAGTAAGGATCCTCTGAAACCCATTGTTCCCAGCTTAGTTGATCAGCACATGCCAAACTGGGTTCCTAAGGCATTAATAGGTTCTCGCTGGCCCCTTTCCATGTAACATCATGAGAACATTCACCTATCCCACTGGACATTCTTTCAATCTAATTTAGTAGAACTCCCGGCAAGTCGTTACTTATTTAACCTTCATCTATTATGTTTTCTAGTCTTCTATATCGCAAACAGTGCTGACATAGTTCTAGGAATACAAATGTCTGTCAGTGCCTGTGACACTTCCTGGGAGTAAATTCCTAGAAAGGGGATTATTCAGTTAGAGGAAGTGAGCCTGATACCTCCTACCAAACTGCTTTCCTGATCCATTCTCAACAACACTGGCTGCACCCAGCATTAGATATTATGTTTTAGGTCTTTTCGATGGAGAACTGCCGGATAGTTTCTGACTTTCCTTGCTACTGTAAAGTTGGGAAGAGGCGAGCTTGACACCGGTCTCAGCTGGCTGGCTCCTCCGGAAACATTCTTGTCCCTCCCTGCACCTCCCTGGGCACCTTCAGAAGGCACATTTTGGTGCACAGAATTTAATGAAGAATATAAATTTTATTCAGTTGGCATCACAGAGAACAATGCTGCTTAAGAATTAAATACGTTCCCATCTCCACCCATTCCCAGTTGACCCACAAAATCTGTTTCTTTTCCTTCCCAGAGAGGTCCATTTCTGTGAGCCCTACTTGTTACTTAGCCTTTCTGGGTCTGTGAATTGCAGCATGATTATCTTCACTTAGTAGCTAATATTCATTTGAAACAGAGGGGTGGATCTGGAGGGGGGGGCATGGGAGGAGGGGGGAGAGGGGGGAGGGAAAATGATGTTCCGATATAATGTATGAGAGAAGAATTTTTAAAAATAATAAAATAAAACATTTTAAAAGAATTAAATACATTCTCAGTGAATATTTTGCACACAAGGAAGACATTTGTTTAGATCAGATATGGACAGGAAAGAGAGAGCAATCAAAGACTCTTGGCAAGTTTGGCTAGCAGGCCACAGTTACCATTTACTCTGCTGGAACTTTCTGCCATGGTTAAGACGTTGCAAACTGTTTGTGTCGTATCTGAAACTAGATTCAGCATTTTAAGTGTAGGAAATTTATAATCTTTGGTTTATTGATGAAACACACTAGGTGGCTCCTCACCATCATGGGTATCTTAATTGAGAAGAATCATTTTATCCCTTGGAACTTGAAAATCATCTTTTTGATTTTTGGTTTTACTGCATATAGGGATGAAAATGAAACTGAATTATGCGATGCTGATTTGACCTGAGGAGAACATTCACAGCTCAAAGTTCCATGCGACAGTAACCAAGCAGTCCATGCTGCGAGTATTCCCAGATTTATATTTCTGTTCAAATGAAATCATTAGATGGATGGGCAGTAATTGCTACACTGAGAACTGAAATTAATACTGACTTATCTCTTCTCCAAACTGCAAGGTGTATTTTATATACAATCTCGGAATGCTAATAAAACAATCTAATTTCCATTTCTCAGAATTAGAAAAGTGTCCGTTTCTGATGACTACTTTAAAAAGAAAAAAAACTATTTAATTTAGAGTTATCAGGCTGTCTGGGATTTTTAGGGATCGTCTGCATTAATGGAGCCAACATACCCACAGACAGCCATGCAGCACATAGGAGTAGTAAGGGAGATGGTGGAATTACGAGGGGTTCCCTAATCCCTTCTGTCAGCAACCTCCTGCTACTGATCATAAATTCAAATTTTATCAGAGACCTGAGTGTTAGGAACTCAGGGGACAGAGCAGGTATGTTTTAATAAACCCCGTGATGCACCCTAAAAGTATTTAAGAACTACCCTTTTCCTTTTACAAATGGGGGAGTTAAGCCCTGAGAGGTTAATTATCATTCCCCAAAGCAACAGAGAAGTCAGTGGCATTACAAGTGCCTGGACTTCCTGCAGCTAGACAATGTGAGCAGTCTTGCTACAACAGGCTGCCTTCCTGAGATACCAGGCAAGGATGGCAGTATGTTTAGCATGCCCTGGCCTAACAAAGAGGCAAGATATCAGGGAATTTACTGTAGGAAGGAATGCTTAATGCTTCAAGAAACCACTTATGATCTGGATGAACTAAATCCCTGGACTCCATAGTTTAACCTGAAGCATTTGGGAGAGTTCTTGATTGTGATCATCAAACATGAAGGAAGGTCTGAGTAAACTCTGTCCAGAGAGCTGTCATGGGAAACCTAAAACAGTAACTTTATACCTTTGAGAGGATTGCCACGTTCAAATGGCCTTAATCTCCGCCAGCAGGGACAAGTGTCAGAAAATTTTACCCAAGTGCATCTGTGCAGTCTGCCTCAATGATCTGAAAAGAGACACTTATTTAGTTCAAAAGAGAAACTCTTACCATAACTCCAATTGAAAAATAGTTTTGAAAAACTCATTCTTATGGTATGTGAAGGATCTCAAGGATGATAAAGAAAAAAAAAGAAGCACTTTTTAGCTCATGATGACCTTATTAAGTGACTGTCTCTTTATTTAATCAAGTTATATTTAACCAGATGGAAGGAGGCATTTAGACGTTTATTTGAATCCCTTTCAAAGTCAGCAAGGACACCTCAGGTCTGAAAAGAATCAAGGACGTGATATCTCACTTTCCACGGTATTTCCGCGTTCAGAAGAAGTAACGATCTATGTGGCACTCGCTTTGCTAAAATGGAGGTCTGTGTGCACGATGTAAACATAAATCAAAAGTGTGCAAGGAGCAAGGACTTATGAGTTATAGATGTCATCTGTGTCTATTGGCATCTTAAGAAAAGCTTGTAGCAAATACCCACAGAATTCTCATGTAAACTCAAATTCCCAGCATGCTACAGAAAATCCCGAAAGAGCACTGCACCAGCACTAAAAAACGAACATAGTGTGAGCCTCACACCCAGTCAGACTTCCTAGTGATCATACTAGAGAAGTAAAAGAGGTGAGATTTAATTTACTAATAGTTGATTTAACCTAGTATACATCCAAAATATTCTTTCAACATGTAACCAATATTTTTAAAACTATGACATTTTGTGTTTTATACTGACTTCAACAGTCAAGCATATATTTTATTTGTAGACATGTCTCATCTTAACAATGAACCTTCCAGCGTTCACTTAGCTACATGTGGCTAGTGACGTCAGCTTCACACACCACAGGGACAGACTCCCCATCTATGGTTTTTGAGGCCCCTTAGCCTGTTTACACTCAGTCCAGTTGGAAGGACCAGAGTCAGCACAGGAAACACCAAAACCAACACACAGTGCTGAGATTTATTTGTTCCAAAGGGACAAAGGGTAGGGAATAAGAGACAAAGACAGGAAATAGAGGATGAGGGAGAAGGAAAAGGAAGTAAGAGAAAGCAGAAAGAGTATTTACCCCAGAGGGACAAAGGACTCTCTCTAGATAGAGACAAGACAGATATAAAGGGAAAGAGGGAAACGCTGTTTTAGGATGAGGTGTTTAATTTTGATTGGGCGGATTAATCATGGTAGTTAAAACGGGGCTTTTGATAGCTGAACTTTAATACTTTGATAACTGGCCCTTGGGGGCTAGCGTTAGGAATGCAATCCAACAGTTTTAAAAGGCAGAGAAGGGTAAAAGGTAAAACCTGTTGTGCCTGGTTTGTCATGCTTGGGCCCGCCAGAACCCTTCCCCAGCTGTCATGCCAACCACTTTCGGATGCCTCGCTATTTTATGTCCAGCTTCACTTACATTTCCTGCTCCTTCTCTCTCTGGATCCCAAGGCCTTAAATACCAGCCTATGTTGATGACTCTCATACTTCAATTTCTACCAAGACTGCTCTCCTGAGTGCCAGGTCTTTATATTCAATTACATATTCAAGTTCTGTCTTGTATATCTAATAGCTGCCGAAAGCAACTGTGACTGAAATGAACACTGATTGCTGGACCTTAGCAACACCATCTTATTTTCTTTTAATAAGCCCTGGCCATGGAGAAAATGGTAATAACACCCGAATATTCCGCTAAATGTCTCTTTTGTCCCCAGTCCACATCTCATTCTCCAGCTGCGATGTCTCCTGGTTGTCCACTTGACTACACCTGGAGTGAACTACAATCCAGAATTGGAGGGCTCACCTGTGATCCAGATCTTGAGGCTGGAAGACACAGGCTTATGCCCCGATCTTGGCATGGAGATCTTGAGGCATGGTGACCACAAAAAGCTTAGGTCTAGGCACAGTGGTATACACCACTAATCCCAGGAGACTGAGGCAAGCAGATCTCTGAATTCAAGGCCAGCTTGGCACCAAGCAAGTTTCAGATCCAGGTATGATGGTACCCACCTTTAATCTGGATGGCCCATATAAGAACATTAGAATAAGAAAGACCCACTCTTCTCTGCCTGTTTGGACTTATGTGGCTGTACATCTCTTGGAACCTCCTTCTTCAGGACTCCAGATTCTACAGAAGACCAGCTAAAACAACTAGCTTTGTGGGACAGAGCAACTACCAGATTTCTTAGCTTCCCATTCACAGCTGCCCATGGTTGGACTTTAAGTCATTACAATGAATCCCCTTAATATATAGAAATTCCATAAGACCCGTGGCTCTAGAGAACTCGGACCAATACAGTCTCCTAACCAGCTCTCCTTGCCTGTCATTTATTTACCATCTAGAAAGAGATTAGATTTCAAATAGTAAACCATCTCATCTATTTCCTCTGCTCATTGCTCCTCCATTAGTGATCAGGACATGAGTGCGTGTTCATCACCACTAGGTTTGAGGAGTTGCAGACTAAGTTCACAGTGAGCTATACAGTAGAATTCCTGCTATAAGAAAGACAGGCAACAGTCAATGTTTGTCTCATAGGAAATGAGAACCTTCAGACACTGCTGTTGTGAATAACATAGTGCAATATCCTTCAGAAATAATTTGGCAGTTTCTTAATTGTTAAACATAAAATGATTGGACAGTTCTGCAACTCCAGTTCTTGATATCCATCTGAAAGGCATGGCAGGAAACAAGTCTACACAACAACTTGCCCACAGCTCTCATAGTAGCGTTGGCCAGGATAAATACACTCTACTTGATCATTAGCGTGTAGTTGATAAATAAACCATGGTGTGTCTGCACAACAGGACACTACCTAGTAATGGAAAGAAGTAACTGATACTCGCTACAGAATCTCAGGAATGCCAGGCAAAATAACCAGAGGCTAAAGGTCCCATGCTGTTTGCATCCATTTATAGACATTTCCATTGAATGGAGAAAGAAGACAATACTGGGAGAAGAAAAATGTTCTCACATGGACTTATGGTGAAAGGTGAAAGCTACACTTATCGAATTATTTATACATACACACATACACACATATATGTATATATACATATATAAACATTGAATTGCATACTTGAAATAGTTGGTTTATTGGATCAAGTGTGCATAATATACCCCAATACAAATTTTAAAAAGGACTCCAACCTTTATTACCCAGAATTAAACCACATTTCCTTAGCACTACCTGTCACATAATTCATGATTAACCCTCTTTCCTAACTACCTGTTCTTTGTTCCAAAAGCAGTGTTTCTTCATACCAACCATCCAACATACCCAGTCTGTTCCTGAAGTGAGAGACGTGGTCTGGAGCTGAGGTCAACCCTCTCCCACATCCTCAGGGGCCCACCTTCTCAGCATTCAATTTGCAGTTAGCCGACTTTAAGCAAATATCCCCCAGCCCAAGCCCCAGTCACGTTCTGAAACTTCCCAGCTCTTCCTCTTTATGAACCTGTTTCTAAAGGTCACCAGTTCCTAAAGATGCTTCTCTGTTCACATGTTCACCACTGATCTCGCTGGCCTGCCCTGTGTTCCTACTGAGGGACTTATCAGAGTTTAAAATGTTCTGAACCGTGAGTCCTATAACCAGGAAGTGCTCAGGAACCAAGATGACTGACTGACTTGTTGAATGTTCTTGAATGTTTTATTTCATTTTTGAGCCAAAAATAAGTCTTCTGTTAGAGAAACAAATTAAATTATATCTTTTACCCCATAGAAGTTTTTTGCAAGGCTGAAGTCGTGCTTTGTGAAATCTCTTTGTACACAAAGCTGGCTGTGACTATTTTATGAGATTACCTAAGGATTCCTTTAGAACATCCTTCTGTTTACAGGTTTCAGAGTCAAGAGAATACTGCAAATGGCTGAGTGGACTATGTACCAGAATGAGGAAGGCCAAATGCACATGAGCAACTGTCCTTGTGTGGCAATTTGATGAAGCCAGTGTTCTACCATGGGTAGGAGAGAAAATGTCCTGTCTTTTCCCCAAACTCACAAGAGTTAGTGAAGAGAGCCTCAGGATACCTTCAAAAGAGCCTGAATATTCTTCTCTGAGACAGCGCGAATCTGCACAGCTCAGTGTGGCTGCTCTTGGTCTTTGGATGCTGAGAGGGAGAAATGATGGAACACTTACTGGATTAGCTGTGAGTATATAATCTCAGAATTCCACGTATTTCAAAGCCTGTTCACTTTGTAGAAGGTGTTAGTGGACAGCAGAGGTCATCCGCTAGACGGGCAGCCTTCGGATGCTGAGCATGAACATGTCCCTTTCTGCTTTTCTCTCTTCTCCTTCCTCCCTCCTTCCCTTCCTATTTGCCTTCTCCTCTCCCCTCTCGTTTAAATGTAAGTTTTTAAAAATATCATCAGGTACTGTAAGGAATTCTTTCAAAAGCAACAGAAGTCTTTCTTTCCCAAGTGGTTCAGTCATCTAAACTCTAATTGTAAATTCTTTGAAGCAATGCTTTTCACCCTTACTCTTAAAACTGACTTCCAAATTGAATATTGGTGGTACTAGGAATGGAAAATATTGCTCTCTCTCTCTTTTTCTCAATATGTATATATATATATATATATATATACGTATATGTATGTATGTATGTATGTATGTATGTATGTATATATACATATCTGTGTGTGTGTGTGTGTGTGTGTGTGTATTAAAATATTGGAGAGAAGTCAAGAAGATGGTTCAGTGAGTAAGTCATTTGCTGGAGACTTGAGTCTGAATCTCCAGAACTTCACATAAAGCCAGCTGTGGTAGTACTTACCTCCTATCCTGATGCACTCATAGCAAGATAAGAAATGCAGACAGGAGCCTCATAGGCAGCCAGTAGCATGGCTGGCCTGTCATACACAGCAGCCAACAACCAAGAAACCCTGACTCAAGCATAGAGAAGGTAAAGACCAACACCCAAGGTTACCCTTTGACCACCACACATTGACAGTGATAAGTGTGACCCCACATTCACACTCATAAAAGGGTACACATATGCACATGCATCGTACACACACTAAATTTTTCTTTAAAAGTGTTTTTAAAGAGATTTCCAGGTTTTATCATCATCCAGTATTTCTACATCTGGGACCAAGTCAATTCTCACTCTTTATAGACTCTCTCTCTCTCTCTCTCTCTCTCTCTCTCTCTCTCTCTCTCTCTCTCTCTGTGTGTGTGTGTGTGTGTGTGTGTGTGTGTGTGTGTGTGTATGTGTGTGTGTCCTTAATGTCTAAACTTTTACTAACATACTTCTATTTCAAGCTGTCTATCAGTTTAGGTATTTGCAACCTGTAAAAATGCACCTGGAAGTTTTCTTATATTATTGTTATTGTTGTTTTAAAGTTTTGATTATAAAAATTGATTCTCATTCTTTTATGTATTCTCTCTCTTTGTTCTTTTATAAAATTAGATACTCTGTATTTACATTTGAGATGTTCTTCCTTTCCCCTGCCCTGCTCCCATCTCCCCTTCCCCTGCACCCCATTGTCTTCCCTCCTAATCACTCTTTCCACCCTATTGCCTTGACATTCCCCTACATTGGGAAAAAATACCTTTCCTGGATCAAACCCTCTGCTCACATTGATGCCAGAAACTTCTATCTTCAGCTATATATGCAACCGAAGCCATAGGTGTTTCAGTGTGTGCTCAATTGTTGGTGTTTTACTCCATGGGAGATTTGGAAGGTTTGGTTGGTTGATAATGTTGTTCTTCCTATGAGGTTGGAACCCCTTTCAGCTCCTTCAGACATTTCTTTAGCACCTTCATTGGGGTCCACATGTTCAGACTAATGGTTCGTTAAAAGCATGCTTAGCTGTATCAGTATGACTCTAGCGTAGTCCCTTAGAGGCATCTCTATCTGGTTCCTACCAGTAAGTACTTCGTGGCATCATCAATACTGCTTGGACTTGATGGCTTCATATGGGGTGGTTCCCTGGGTGATGCAGCTTCTGAATAATCTCTTCTTCAATCCCTGTTTCTCTCTATGTGACCTTGCATTTTCTACTGTGATTGTTTTGTTCTCTCTTCTAAGAAAGACTGAGGCATCGACATTTTGGCCTTTCTTCTTTTTGAACTTTCATAAGGTTTGTGAATTGTTTTGTGGGTATTCAGAGTTTTCTCGGGCTAGTATCTGCTTATCAATGAATGCATACCACGAGTGGTTTTTTGGGACTGGGTTATCTCACTCAGTATAATAATCTTTAGTTTCATCCATTTGCCTAGGGATTTCATGAAGTCATTGTTTCTAAAAGCTGAGTAGTACTCCATTGTGTAAATGTACCACACTTTATTGAGATATGTCCTCTGTTGAAGGACATCTTGGATATTTCCAGCTTCTGACTATTATAAATAAAACTGCTAAAAACATGGTAGAACATAGGTTTGTGTTATATTCTGAAGTATCTTTGGTGTATATGACCAGGAATAGAATTGCTGGGTTTTCAGGTAGTACTATGTCCAGTTTTCTGAGGAACCGCTAGACTGATTTACAGAGTGGTTCTACCAGCATACAATCCCACCAACATTGGAGAAGTGTTCCTCGTTCTCCACATCCTTACCAGCATCTGCTGTCACCTGAGTTTTTGATCTTAGCCATTCTAACTGGTGTGAAGTAGAATTTCAGGGTTGTTTTGATTTGCAGTTCCCTAGTGACTAGCAATGTTGAGCATTTCTTTAGGTGCTTCTCAGTCATTCCTTATTCCTGAGTTGAGAATTCTTTGTTTATTTCTGTATCCAATTTTTTAATAATACTATTTAATTCTCTAGAGTCTAACTTCTTGAGTTCTTTGTATATATTGGATACTAGCCCTCTATCAGTTGAAGGATGGGTAAAGATCCTTTCCCAATTTGTTGGCTGCCATTTTATCTTCTTGACAGTGTCCTTACCCTTAAAGAAACTATGCAATTTAATGAGGTCCCATTTATTGATTCTTATCTTAGAGCATAAGCCATTGGTGTTCTGTTCAGAAAAATTTACACTGTGCCTATGTGTTCTAAGCTCTTCCCCTCATTCTTTTATAATAGGTTCAGTGTATCTGGTTTTATGTGAAGGTCTTTGATCCACTTGGACTTGAACTTTGTACAAGGAGATAAGAAAGGATCAATTTGCATTCTTCTGCATGCTGACTGCCAGTTGAACCAGCACTACTTGTTGAAGAGGCTGTCCTTTTTCCATGGAATGTTTTTAGCTCCTTTGTTAAAGATCAAGTGACCATAGGTGTATGGGTTCATTTCTGAGTCATCAATTCTGTTTCATTGATCCACTTTCCTATCTCTGTACCAGTACCATGAGGTTTTTATCACAATTGCTTTGTAATATAGCTTGTGGTCAGGAATGATGATTTGCCCAAAAGTTCTTTTATTGTTGAGGAGAGATTTTGCTATTCTGGGTTTTTTGTTATTCCAAAGGAATTTGCAAATTGCTCTTTCCAACTCTATGAAGAATTGAGTTGGAATTTTGATGGGGATTGCATTGAATCTGTAGATTGCTTTTGGTAAGATGGCCATTTTTACAATTTTGATCCTTTCAACCCATGAGCATGGGACATCTTTCCATCTTCTGAGATCTTCTTCAATTTCCTTCTTCAGAGATTTGAAGTTCTTGTCATACAGATTCTTCACTTACTTGGTTAGGGTCACCCCAAGGTATTTCATATTGTTTGTGACTATTGTGAAGGGTGCTGATTCACTAATCTCTTTCTTATCCTGTTTATTCTTTGAATAGAGAAAGGCTACTCATTTTTGAGTTAATTTTATATTCAGACACTTTGCTTAAGTTACTTATCAGCTCTAAAAGTTTTCTGATGTAATTTTTGGGTTTAGTTAAGTATACTATCATATCATCAGCAAATAGTAATATTTTTACTTCTTCCTTTCTGATTTGTATCCCTTTGACTTCCTTTTGTTGTCTAATTGCTCTGACCAGGAATTCCAGTACTATATTGAATAGGTAGGGGGAGAGTGAGCAGCCTTGTCTAGCCCTGATTTTAATGGAAATGCCTTCAAGTTCCTCTCTATTTAGTTTGATGTTGGCAACCGGTTTGCTGTGTATTGTTTTTAATATGTTTAGGTATGGCCTTGGATTCCTGATTTTTCCAAGACTTTTAACATAAAGGGATGTGGAATTTTTTCAAATGCTTTCTCAGCATCTAGTGAGATGATCATGTGGTCTTTTTCTTTCAGTTTGTTTATATAGTAAATTACGGTGATGGATTTCCATGTTGAACCATCCCTGCATCTCTGGGATAAAGCCTACTTGATCATGCTGGAAAATTGTTTTGATGTGTTCTTCAATTCAGTTTGCAAAAATTTTATTGAGTATATTTGCATGGATGTTCATGAGGGAAATTGATCTAAAGTTCTCTTTCTTTGTAGGGTCTTTGTATTGTTTAGGTATGAGCATAATTGTGACTTCAAAGAATGAGTTGGGCAGTCTTCCTTCTGTTTCTATTTTGTGGAATAATTTGGCAAGTATTGGAATTAGGTCCTCTATGAAAGTCTGATAGAATTCTGCACTGAACTCATCTATCTGGTCCTGGACTGTTTTTGCTTGGGAGGCTTTTGATGACTGCTTCTATTTCTTTAGGTGTTATGCAATTATTTAGATGGTTTACCTGGTCCTGGTTTAACATTGGTACCTGTTATCTGTCTAGAAATTTGTCCATTTCTTCCAGTTTTGTTGAGTATAGGCTTTTGTAGTAGCATCTAATGATGCTTTGAAACTCCTCAGTTTCTGTTGTTATGTCTCCCCTTTCATTTCTGATTTTGTTAATTTGGATACTCTCTCTGTGCCTTCTAGTTAGTCTGGCTAAGGGTTTATCGATCTTGTTGATTTTCTCAAAGAACCAGCTCTTGGTTTTGTGAATGATTTGTATAGTTCCTTTGTCTCTATTTGGTTGATTTCTGCTCTGAGTTTAATTATTTCTTGCCATCTGCTCCTCTTGGGTTTATCTGCTTCCTTTTGTTCTGGAGCTTCTACCTGTGCTGTCAAGTGCTAGAGGCACTCAGAGCTCTGAGTTTTCCTTTGAGGACTGCTTTCATTGCATCCCATAAATTTGGGCATGTTGTACTTTCATTTTCATTAAATTCTAAAAAGTCCTTAATTCTTTTCTTGACCAGGTGATCATTGAGTAGAACATTGCTCAGCTTCCATGTGCATGTGGGCTTTTTGTTGTCTTTGTTGTTATCAAAGACCAGCCTTAGTTCATGGTGATCTGATAGGGTGCATGGGAGTATTTCAGTCTTCTTATATCTGCTGAAGCCTGTTTTGTGACCAACTATAAGAACAGTTTTGAAGAAGGAACCATGAGGTGCTGAGAAGAAGGTATATTCATTTGTTTTAAGATGAAATGTTCTGTAGATGTCTGTTAATTCCAATTGGTTCATAACCTCTGCTAGTTTTGCTGTGACTCTGGTCAGTTTCTGCTTCCATAATCTGTGCATTGATGACAGTGGGGTGTTGAAGTCTCCCACTATTATTGTGTGTGAAGCAATATATGCTTTAACTTTGGAATGATTTCTTTTATGAATGTGGGCGCCCTTGTATTTGGAGCATAGATGTTCAGGATTGAGAGTTCAGCTTGATAGATTTTTCCTCTGATGAGTTAAAAGTGTCCTTCTTTATCTTTTTTGATAACTTTTCTTTGAAAATCTGTTTTAGCTACTCCCACTATTTCTTGGGACCTTTTGCTTGGAAGGTTTTTTCTCAGCCTTTTACTCTGAGGTAGTTTCTGTCTTTGTCTCTGAGATGAGTTTCCTGTAAGCAGCAAAATGTTAGATTCTGTTAACATGTCCAGTCTGATAGTCTATTTCTCTTTATTGGGGGATTGAGTCCAGTGATGTTAAGAGATATTAAGGAATAGTCATTGTTGTTTTCTGTTATTTTTGTTGTTATAGGTAGACTTATGTTTGTGTGTCTTTCTCCTTTTGGTTTCCTTGCGTGATTATTATTATTATTATTATTATTATTATTATTATTATTATTATTATTATTATTATTTTGCTTTTCCTTGGGTGTACTTTCTTTCATTGTGTTGGATTTTCCATCTATTATTCTTTGTAGGGCTGGATTTGTGGTCAGATATTGTGTAAATTTAGTTTTGTTCTGGAATATCTTGGTCTCTTCATCTATGGTGATTAATAGTTTTGCTGGGTATAGTAACCTGGGCTGGCGTTTGTGTTCTCTTAGGGTCTGTGTGATGTCTGTCCAGGATCTTCTAGCTTTATAGTCTCTGTTGAGAACTCTGGTGTAGTTCTGAATGGTCTGCCTTTATATGTTACTTCTCATTTTTCCCTTACTGCTTTTAGGATTCTTTCTTTGTTTTGAACATTCCATGTTTTTACTATTATTTGTTGAGAAAAGTTTCTTTTTCTGGTCGAATCTATTTGGAGATCTGTAGGCTTCTTGTATATTCATGGTCATCTCGTTCTTAAATGCAGGAAAGTTTTCTTCTTTGATTTTGTTGAAGATGTGTACTGTGCCTTTTATTTGGGAATCTTTGCCCTCTTCTACCCCTGTTATCATTAGGTTTGGTCTTATCTTTGTGTCCTGAATCTCCTGGATGTTTTGGTTTAGGAGCATTTTGGTTTTGCACTTTCTCTGACTGTAGTGTCAGTGTTTTCTACGTTATCTTCTGCCCCTGAGATCCTCTCTTCCATCTCTTGGAATCTGTTAGTGATGCTTGCATCTGTTACTCCTGATTTCTTTTATAGGTTTTCTATCTCCAGGGTTGTGTCTTTTTGTCGTTTCTTATTGTTTATATTTCTGTTTTCAATTCCTTCACCTTTTTGGTTGTGTTTTTCTGTAGTTCTTTAAGGAAATTTTGTGTTTCCTATTTAAGGACTTCTATTTTTTTCTGTGTGTCCTCCTATAATTGTCTTAGGAAATTATTCATGCACTTCTCGAAGATCCTCATTATCATCATGAAGTATGATTTTAAGTCTATGTCTTGTTTTTCTTGTGTGTTGGGAAATCCACTACTTGCTCTGGTGGTAGAGCTGGGTTCTGGTATTGCAAGGTTGTCTTGGTTTCCATTGATTAGGTTCTTTTGCTTTCTTCTTCCCATCATGTTATCTGTAATTATAGGTGATTTTCTTGTATCTGACTGGAGCTTGTCTCTCCTGTGGATCTGAGGGCCCATGTGCTCAGGAACGAGATTCTCTTGTGTGTTTGGATCTTTGTGGGCAGGCAGTGGGTTCTGATGCTAGTTACTCTGTTCTGTCTTCGTGGGCTCAGGTGGGAGAGCACTTGTGAGGCTGTTCTGGGAGCTCAGCTGTCCACTTTCAGGTCCTGAGTCCTGATGGCAGGCAACTGGTCCTCTTTCTAGGCCAGAAAGGTCTCTCTTTGTTCTTAATGTCTAAAATTTTAGTAACATAGGTCTAGTCCAAGCTGTCTATATTATTATTGTTGTTGTTGTTTTAAAATTTGGCCTTTCCTTTGTAATGTTCTCACAATGTAGAATTCTTCCCAAGTTATCCTTTCTCAGTAATAAAAGAAATAGTGTTTCTTCTTTTTTAGAGTAAGGCCTGGAAAGGAGGAAAGAGAGTCGAGGTTACAGGTGTAAAGTTCTTTCCTTGGATCTGCCTGCCTGTCTCACAAGTGTCTGTTTGCAATCTCATAGTATTTTCCTCAGGCAGACATTGAGAGGAACAGTGACTTTTTTTGGATGTGGACCTCAAGCACTGTTCCTCTTTTCCAGGTCTACCTTCTCCACTTCATATTGTGTTTGGACTTTACTTTCTGTGAATACTTATGACTGACTTTTAATGCTATTGTTCTATTCTAATATCCTATTATTTTCCAGTAAGAAAGTAAATTTCCATCTCATGGGTTTTTGTTTAAAAGATAGAGCCCTTGTTTAGTTTGGGTCTGCAGGTAGGTCACATTTTTCTTATTATTGGTTGATTAAAAGTGATTACTTTAGAATAACGAAATCCATCCTCAACAACAAGAAAATATCTGCAGGAATCACTATCCCTTACCTCAAGCTATATTACAAGGCAATTGTGCTAAAAACTGCATGGTACTGGTACAGAGATAGGTATGTGGATCAATAAAATAGAATAGAAGATCAAGAAATGAGCTCTCACATATATGTTCACTTGATTTTTGACAAAGGAGCTGTAAACATTCAATGGAAAAAGGACAGGCTCTTCAACAAATGGTGTTGGTCCAACTGGGACTCAGCATGCAGAAGAATGAAAATAGACCCTTTCTTATCTCCTTGTACAAAGCTCAAGTGCAAGTGCAAGTGGATCAAAGATCTCCACATTAAACCAAGTACACTGAAACTAATAGATAAGAAAGTAGGGAAAACCTTAGAACACATAGGCACAGGGGGAAATTTTCTGAACAGAACACCAATGGCTCGTGCTCTAAGGTAAGATATTGACAAATGGGACTTAATGAGATTGCAAAGTTTCTGTAAGGCTAAGGACACTGTCAAGAAAACAAAACGGCAACCAATAGATTGGAAAAAGATCTTTACCAACCCCACATCTGATAGAGGCCTAATATCCAAGGTATACAAAGAACTCAAGAAACTAGACACCAGAGAATCAAACAACCCTATTTAAAAATGGGGTACAGAGATAAACTAAAAGTTCTCAATTGAGGAATATCTAATGGCTGAGAAACATCTAAGGAAGTGCTCGACATCCTTAGCCATCAGGGAAATGCAAATCAAAACAACCCTGAGATTCCACCACACACCAGTCAGAATGACTAAGATCAAAAATTCAGATGACAGCAAATGCTGTCGAGGTTGCAGAGAAAGAGGAACACTTCTCCACTGTTGGTGGGGTTGTAAACTGTTACAACCTCTCTGGAAATCAGTCTGGCGATTCCTCAGAAAATTGGACATAGTACTACCTGAAGATCTAGCTATTCCACTTCTGGGCATATACCCCAGAGACACTCCAATATACAGCAAAGACACATGCACCACAATGCTCATCGCAGCCCTGTTTATAATAGCCAGAAGCTGGAAAGAACCCAGATTTCCTTCAGTAGATGAATGGATACAAAAATTGTGGTATATTTACACAATGGAGTACTACTCCTCATAGAAACAATGACTTTATGAAATTCTTAAGAAAATGGATGCATCTAGGGAATATCATCCTGAGTGAGATAACCCAGTCACGAGAGACATAATATGCAGTCACTGATAATTGGATACTAACCTCAGAAAGCTCTGAACACCCCAGAAACAACTCACAGATTATATGAGGTTCAAGAAATAAAAAGAAAGAAAATGAAAAACCATTATTCTTAATCTTTACACACCAAGAAAACTTTGACTAATTCCAGGTTACATCTTGTTTTACATGTACTTTATGCTCATTGTAACTAGTAAGACCTTAATGCACACTATCAAACCTTAAAAAAAGCCAAGTACTGACAAAAATGTATTCCTATACTATTATGAAAAAGTACTTAAAATATGTACATTTATCTTTGTTTTTTTAAAATAAAGTTGTTCAATTAAAAAATAAATAAATAAAATTGATTACTTTTTAAATAATTAATTCAATTTCAATTTATATACAAAGTGTGTATGTGTGTGTTTTGATCAAATTCACCTTCTCCATTAGCCACTCTTGTGCCTCCTCCCCTCCCACTGACTTTCCTCATTCTTCAAATAGTCCTGTTTTTCTGTGTGTGTGTGTGTGTGTGTGTGTGTGTGTGTGTGTGTGTGTCTGTGTGTGTGTGTGTGTCATTACATCATTACATCTTGATTCCATACATAAGAGAAAACGTTCTGCATGTACCTCTTCCCCCCGTGCCCTCTCATTGCCTCCTTCCTTTCTCTAGAGAGGCAGGAACTTTTAAACATGCTGTTAGGTTCCTTAGCCTTAGCCTCATGTCAGGAACACTTTCTTATGCATTAAACGTTCCAATGGAAAGCGAGACTATGAAAGAAAGTGGTTGCATTCCTTGAGTTCATAGTCCTGGGAACCAGTCAAAGAAATAATAATGTTCCAGCCAGAGTAATCAGAGCAGATACGGCTAATAGATTTCAACTGGAGTTGAAATAAATGATGGATTGGGGTTGCATAAAACAGCTGTGCTGGAAAGGATTTTGAGGCCACATCTGGGCTCATTGGACAAAATGTGATTAATGATGTCTGCCCTGGTTGTGAGAGGAGCTGGTGGTGGCAGCCATGCCACACAGTTCTGATCTCTGAATAAGATCCTCTGATGAATAGAGCCATTCATCCAAGAGGTTTCCAGATTGTAGTCAAAGGATTCCAGCATAGGCTAGCTGCATGGGGATGCGATGCTGATGCTGTTTGAGCTGACTTTATCCTGCTTCAGGCCAGAATAATTTTCAGACTTGCCAGAGCCAATAAGTTGGAAAATAAAGTATGCCATATCTGCACTTCACTTGTTTTAAACTTAAACACATGACTATAATACATCCCACTGCAGACACAAATAGGATGTTACATAGAAAATGGCATGCTAGCTGTCCAAATTATTATTCCAATATAAATCTGTGTCCTAGAAGGTAGACGTGGGTTCTTTTTCACTTGTTTTATTTTGTACTGTTGTTCAGTCAACAGTGAGGGATATAAATATGAGAGTGATGTTACTTATATTACCTCTACCAAAAATAAGTAAGGACATGCCTCCGTAAGATCAGACTGCAGGAAAGCCTGTGGGTGTTTCCTTAGTGATGGAGGGGGACCCATTCCATTGTGGTGGAGCCATCCCTAGGCTGGTGGCCTTACATTCTATTAACGCAGGCTGAGCAAGCCACAGAGAGCAAGGCAGTAAGCAGCACCCCTCTATCAGCTTCTACGTCCGGGCTCCTGTCCTATTTGAGTTCCTGTCCTGGCTTTCTTCAGTAAAGAGCAGTGGTGTGAAGCACAGAAGAAACAGACCCCTCCCTCCCAAAACTGCTTTGGTCCTGGTGCTTTATCACAGCAAAGATTACCCTGACCAAGACAATACTAGTACTTTAGTGCAGAAATTTCTAAAACGTTTTCTGTGTATATAAACTTACCAAAACACTGTTCTCCATTGGTTTTTAGCTACATTTATTTCATTTGATAATAATTAGATATTAATAAGTATAATTTCTCAATAATATTACATATATATTAAACAATATTCCATTGTGCACATTTGTCATTATTGATAAAAATCAAGAATCACAAATTATATGTTTTTGGATTATAAGTAACATTTTAAAAAGATATATTTTTGCTTACTAATATTTTAAAGCTTTACATATGTATATGTCCAGATCTCTGTGTGGGTTTTCAGATGTGAATGCAGTATCTAAGAAAACCAGAGACAGCATCAAATACCTTGGGGCTGGGTTATGTGTAGATGTAAGTCACCTGTTAAATGGGTGCTGGGACCTGAACTCAAGTTCCCTGGAAGAGCGATATACACTTTTAACAGCATCCCATCCAGTCTCTATTATTATTGTTATTTTCAATTATGTACTGTGTACATATCTGTGTGTGGATACGTACAGGTGCCCTTAGAAACAAGAGGTGTCCGGTGTCCCTGGGGCTGGAGGTACAGGCAGTTGTGAGCCATCTTGATAAGGTGCTGGTAACTGAACTCATCCTTTAAAAGACCAGTACATACTCTTAACTGCTGAGCCATCTATCCAGCATCCTAGAAAAATTTCCACACATCTCTTTAATTTTTAAAATGTGTGTGTTGTGTTGTGTATGTGTGAATGTGTGTTTCTATACGTGCTGGTGTACACTGCACTTGTATATGAGTGAATGCGGGAGCCAGAGTTTCATGTTGGCTGTCATTTCTGGTTGTTTCCTGTACCTCAGCATTTAGGACAGGCTTTTCACTGAGCCAGGACCTCCTTAACTGTCTAGTCTGCCTGAGTAGCAAGTTCTGCAGAGCTATTTGTCTCCTTTCTTAGACCCTAAGCTCACGCTAAGGTTACAGAAGCTTGTCACCATGCCTGGCTTTTACCTAATGCTAGGAATCCCGTCTACACGCTTACGCTTTCATGTAGGCATTTTACTGACAGAGCCAACTCACAGTCGCTAGTGAATACCTTCCTACCAGAATGTCTGGGCACTACTTCCTTAGAATGCTGTTCTTAAAATGCATTTGATGGATCAGATATATGGTTTTAAAACTATCTTAAGGGTTTTTGCTTCCATGTTTGAAGACAGTATTAATAATATGCCTAACAGCTCGTAAGGAGAGTGACACAGGTAGCTTTTCTGAGTGAAGAGGCTGACCTGCCATTCGTCCACCCCCCCCCCCGATATCTCTCCCCACTTCCCATTATCACAGATTTCCATTATAGTGATCATTGTTAGAAACTCCGAGAGCCAATTCAGGAGCAGACATGTCATGCGGGGCATCAGGAGCACAGCTAAATAATCATGGGACTCGCTTGACTCTGAGGACCAAACAGAATTCTAGCTTCTCCAAGACTGTTGAGCTCTCCAGAGGGACCAGCCACTCCATTTTCCCTTCTCGGACATGGTCTCGTGTTGGCAGATTGCTCAGACCCCACCGCTGAGGCTGGAGATCTTTGGAGGAGACTAGGTTGTTATTCCGTGGCTGAGTGAAAGCTATCAGGAGCTTTGAATCAGAGCTGTGATATTTTAGCTAAACACCTTCCCTCTATTCATCCTTGGACATATTTATCTTTATCCCAACCAATCATTTTCTCTTTTCATTGGCTTTGCCTGAAAACAAAAATCCGCTTTGTCATTTCTGACACATGTGCAAGTGTGCAGTGTAGGGTGAAAATAGCTAAATGAATGACTCATAAATTATAATTAACAGTAGCTAGCCACAGCAGAAACTTAGACCATAAAATAATCTATGCCTATACATTTATGAGTGAAAAGTTGACTCTACATTTCAGAGCTATAGCACGATATTTGGTGATTCCACTCTTAAAGATTTCACTTTAATCATCTGGGGCTTCGTGAAAAACAAGCCATTGGAATTTCAACACAGCAGTCTGTACTGCAGCGTGTGGGGGGACATTGAAGACTGTTGGTTCAAATAATCTGTACGGTGAGCTTCCAGATATGTACTGCTTGGGAGGAATGGTCACAATCTGTGAGCCTAGTTTCCTACCTAGAAAATTATGTGTGGCAATCACACACACACAAACACACACACACACACACACACACACACACACAAACATAAACATATAAAAACACATATACAAACATACACACACACAAACATAAACATATGAGAACACATACACAAA
Organism: Micromys minutus; assembly: GCF_963924665.1. NCBI lineage: Eukaryota > Metazoa > Chordata > Mammalia > Rodentia > Muridae > Micromys > Micromys minutus. The sequence continues at coordinate 4,728,082 of NC_137955.1, read as the reverse complement.
CATACACATGTACACAAACATACACATGCATATGCACATAAACTTGCCAATATACACACATAGACACATAAAGATATACAGATAGACACATAAACAAACTTGCACATGCATACATATAAACATACACATATACACACATAAATACTACACAACTAAAACCACAGACTAAAATAATGTAATTTTTCAAATTTTATTTGTTTTATAAAAACATCAATGATTGAATCTTTTTAAAAAGATAATTAAAACATTTAAAAGTAGAGAAAACAAAACAACCCCGAAACCCACTGGGAAATTAGGAAGACTTTGAATATGTGTCTAAAACTGTCCCACTGTGTGTGTTAGGTCTCATTTGGAGAAGCATTAGCTGCTCAGATGTGCCATACCCCTCAGGGCACCATGCCTAATAATAATGATAATGATAATAATAATAATAAAGGTTCATCATTTAACAAGCATGCATGCTGAGAATGCTGGTGCAGCCATAGGAATCAGGTTCCAATTTGGTTTTAGAGTCTACTGTCCATAGTGACTAGTTCTGGAAGTTATCGAAATAGAATGCCAAATGTCCCACACTAGACAAGTACAGAAGAATTTATAGCAAGGGCGGTCCTCCAGCCACTGACACATGTAGGGCTCTTTCCATCACTCCATATAGCCAGAGGAAGAACAGCACCACATGTGAACGTCACTGAGTCTGAGCGTGTTAAATCCCATGGCTTGGTCGTGGGACTCTCCTATAAATACTGGAGAGAAAGTGGGGAAGTGCCCTGACATGAGAGGACCAATCACAGAACTCAGCGAGCAGTTAAGGCACTGAGAATTGGTTTCCAAAATAAAACCACCAAAATGCTCTCACCAAGGACTATGGGAAGGGACTAAGGAGTCTTACTGGGAGGTTTTATCTGCCACAGTGCCCAGGAAGGGCCACAGGCTGGATCACAGGGGATAATTTGGTTGGTCTTTCATTATTTTTTTTTTTTTAAGAAACTTAAAATTGGTAGGAAAGAAGTGAGTTTTCATCTGTGATTTAATCATATACCCTGAGGATAGTTACAGCCTAGGTAATTACCAGCTACTTCAATTACTAGACCCTGTGCTTAAAAATTGAAAATTCCCTATAAATAAATATGAGTCTCTTTCAATATACATGGTCTGTGTTATATATATATATATATATATATATATATATATATATATATATATATATATATATATATATAGTTCAGAATTATAGCACAGAGTCATAGATGGCACGTTATAGGTACTCCCTAGTTAATTATTCTTTAAAAGTTCAACTTTAATTGACTACCATCCACTAACTAGATATGCCACAGTATTTTGACCATTTTTAAACTAATTCTGGTTTTATTATAACAATATTTATAATAAATATGTATATACATAATTTTAATAATGACTCATTGATTAGTTTTGGGATAAAATAATTTTGGAGCTAACCTGGGAAATTTTATTCTGATCATTCATATTTTAATTTATTTGAAAAATTGATACTATACTGTACATACGGATTGCCACTGAGGTTTTTCACTTAGCAAATTGTGGGCATTATTTCAAGGCATTAAATATTCATTGAAAAATATGATGAGTTTTTTAGTGACCACATAAAAACTTACCTTTGAATAACATCCTATCTCTCTCTCCCTCCCCCTCCCCCCAACGCCCCCCACCAGTCATTTTTTTTTTGTTGACTATTTTAGCTTCTATCCATTTTCCATTTTAGTAGTACAAATATCCTCTGCCACCATGAATATCCTTATCCATATATTTCATTTAATTAAGAACACAGAACATCCCCACTCATCACTCGTCCTGAGCAATTACCACCAGCATAGGGCCAATCTTGTTTGCCTATACTCTCCAAGTCCCTGCTCCCTAGAGGTTTATTTTGAGGCACAGAGCCCAGGATGTTTTCATTTCACAAAGTGTCCGAGGAAAAGACCTTAAAGCAGATAACATTATGACTTCTTTATATTGAACACACAATATTCAGTAATTTATTGGCTAAGTGTTAAAGGATTCTCAGGAAGTAGAAAACACTGTTGGGTTCAAGTAAACACATTATACATAATTTCATTTTAGTGAATTTAGGGTTCACCTGGTTGAGAGAGAAAATATCACCACTGATGCTGTAGCCACTGAAAGGCATTTAGGAAGGAAGACCTGTTCTGCTCTCATAAAATAGTCACCTCTGAATCTCCAAAACTGACTAGAGAAAGTGCCCAAAATCACTAGACGCTATAGTTGCCCAGCACATAGCCTACCACTTCAAGAGGCGGTGCGTAGCACTTTTATTGCCAGAAGCAGATGGAGAAAGAAGAGGTAGCTTAGAAGGAGAGAAACATCCAATATGACTCTCTAGAGATGCAGTAACTCCTTGGTTTTCAGTGATATACCACACACCTACCCAGTTGGAGCCATGTAAAGGGCGTCAAACTTATCAACATATTCTTTAGAGATCGGAGTATGTTGTAAAGGGATATTAGCACCAAACCCCAGCTTTCAAATCATTGAGCTCAACTATAGGAAACTGAGCTGGTGAGAAAGCAGCATCATAGTTAAAAGTATTAGTCATCAAGACTGATGAACAGAGTTCAATCCCCAGGACTCAAGATGGAAGGAGAGAACCAAGTCCTGCAAGTTTCGCTCTTACCTTCGTACATGTTTCATGGTATGCTACACACACACACACAGAAAGAGAGAGAGAGAGAGAGAGAGAGAGAGAGAGAGAGGGAGGGAGGGAGGGAGGGAGGGAGGGAGGGAGGGAGAGAGAGAGAGAGAGAGAGAGAGAGATGGAGACGGAGACGGAGAGGGAGAGAGAGAGAGAGAGAGAGAGAGAGAGAGAGAGACAGAGACAGAGACAGAGAAACAGAGAGACAGAGACAGAGAAAGAGGGACAGAGACAGAGACAGAGATAAAGACTTGCACACACACATAAAAACACACAAATAAAGTAAATCAAAATAAAATTGCCAGCTTCTTTCTCATTCACACAGACTAGCTTCTTCATAGAGCCTCAGGTTTAGCCTTTGTTAGTCAACAACATAGTGATTCTTCAGGAGGGTCCGCTGAGGTATCAGCCAATGGATGTTCACTCCTTCCACTCACTGTTACAGTACAACAGAAGTTGTGTTTCCAACACTAATACCAATCTCTTCTTAATTCTCTCTGCTTTTGTGTGTGTGTGTGTGTGTGTGTGTGTGTGTGTATTTTTCTGACCTTGCTGCATCAATAGGCTGTTTTCTACAAGCTGGTCATCTCTTACCAGTCTCCCCACCTTCTGTTGTTCTCAGAAAGGCAAAGCATACTGTGAGGGACGTAACCTTCCTTAAGGGATTGTTTTCTTCTGAAAACAGATTGTTATTGTGAGTAGTGTCACAGTGCTTTCTCCCGTCAGAAACCATTAGTTCTAACTAGGGTAGGTAACTTTTATAAGCCTGGCTTTCTTGACTCAGCCCATCTTGGATGTCATTTTACATATGACATATGAGTTCAGGATTGACAATTTCAGGATCACAGGAGACTGAGGCCTCCTCAAACAGAAGAAATGAGGTGACAGCATGTGGAGGGTGACAATCCTCTAATGCGGGGACAACAATTATCTCCACATCACGATGCAGCTGCAGAGTCATGGCCTGCATGACTCTCAGTTCTTGTTTGTTTATATTTTTATTAGATATGCTCTGTATTTACATTTCAGATGTTATCCCCTTTGCCCCCATTCCCATCCTTCCTCCCCATCACTTTGCCTCTATGAAGGTGCTCCCTCTCCCAACCACCCTCTCGCACCTCAGTACCTTGGCATTTCCCCACACTGGGAAAACGAGCTTTTGTTGGACCAAACACCTCTCCCATAGATGCCAGACAATGCTCTCCTCTGCTGCATATGCATCTGGAGCCATGGGTCTCTCTATGTGTGCTTAATGGTTGGTGTTTTAGTCCATGGGAGTTGTGGAGGGCTTGGTTGGTTGATAATGTTGTTTTTCCCATGAGGTTGCAAACCCTTTCAGTTCCTTCAGTCATTTTTCAAATCTTCATTGGGATCCCTGTGTTGAGTCTGATGGTTAGCTGCAAGCATCCTCCTCTGTATCAGTATGGCTCTGGCAGACCCTCTGAGGAGGCATCCATATCAAGTTTCTTCCAGTAAGCACTACTTGGCATCAGCAATAGTGCTTGGGTTTAGTGGCTGCATATGGGGTGGATCCCCAGGTGAGGCTGTCAGTCTCTAGATGATCATTTCTCCAATCCCTGATCCTCTCTTTGGCCCTTTATTTCCTTCCATGAGTGTTTTGTGTTCCCTTCTAAGAAGGATTGAGGCATCCACATTCTGGCCTTCCTTTTCTTTGAGCTTCATAAGTTCTGTGAGTTGTTTGTTGGGTATTTCAAGCATTTTGGCCTAGTATCCTCTTATAAGTGAGTACATACCATGAGTGTTCTTTTGTGACTGGGTGAACTCACTCAGGATGATAGCTTCAAGTTCCATCCATTTGCCAAAAAATTTCATGAAGTCGTTGTTTTTAATAGCTGTGTAATATTCCATTATGTAAATGTACCACATTTTCTGTATTCATTCCTCTGTTGAAGAATATTTGGGTTCTTTCCAGCTTCTGGCTATTAAAAATAAGGCTATTATGAACATAGTTGAACATGTGCCCTTGTTAGATGTTGGAGCTTCTTTTGAGTATATGCCCAAGAATGCTATAGCTGGGCCTCAGGTACTATGTCCAACTTTCTGAGGAACCACCAGACTGATTTACAGAGTGGTTCTACCAGCATACAATCCCACCAACATTGGAGAAGTGTTTCTCGTTCTCCACATCCTTACCAGCATCTGCTGTCACCTGAGTTTTTGATCTTAGCCATTCTAACTGGTATGAGTAGAATTTCAGGGTTGTTTTGATTTGCAGTTCCCTAGTGACTAGCAATGTTGAGCATTTCTTTAGGTGCTTCTCAGTCATTCCTTATTCCTGAGTTGAGAATTCTTTGTTTATTTCTGTATCCAATTTTTTAATAATACTATTTAATTCTCTAGAGTCTAACTTCTTGAGTTCTTTGTATATATTGGATACTAGCCCTCTATCAGTTGAAGGATGGGTAAAGATCCTTTCCCAATTTGTTGGCTGCCATTTTATCTTCCTGACAGTGTCTTTACCCTTAAAGAAACTATGCAATTTAATGAGGTCCCATTTATTGATTCTTATCTTAGAGCATAAGCCATTGGTGTTCTGTTCAGAAAAATTTTCACTGAGGCTATGTGTTCTAAGCTCTTTCCCACTTTCTGTTCTATTAGTCAGTGTACCTGGTTTTATGTGGAGATCTTTGGTCCACTTGCACTTGAGCTTCGTACAAGGAGATAAGAATTAATCTATTTGCATTCTTCTGCATGCTGACTGCCAGTTGATCCAGCACCATTTGTTGAATATGCTGTCCTTTAACCACTGAATATTTTTAGCTGCTTTGTCAGACATCAAGTGACCATAAGTATGTAGGTTTATTTCTGGGTCTTCTGTTCCATTGATCTACCTGACTATCTTTGTATCAATACTACGCAGTTTTTATCCTGATTGCTTTGTAATATAGCTTGAGGTCAGGGATGGTGATTCACCCAAAAGTTCTTTTATTGTTGAGAAGAGATTTTGCTATTCTAGGTTTTTTGTTATTCCAGATGAATTTGAAAATTGCTCTTTTTACCTCTATGAAGAATTGAGTTGGAATTTTAATGGGGATTGCATTGAATCTATAGATTGCTTTTGGTAAGATGGTCATTTTTATTATGTTGATCCTGCCAATCCATGAGCATGGGAGATCTTTTCACCTTCTGAGATCTTGTTCAATTCCCTTCTTCAGAGACTTGAAGTTCTTGTCATACAGATCCTTCACTTGCTTGGTTAGTGTCACCCCAAGGTATTTTGTATTCTTTGTGACAATTGTGAAGGGTGTTGATACTCTAATATCTTTCTCAGCCTGTTTATCCTTTGAGTAGAGGAAGGTAATCATTTGTTAGAGTTAATTTTACATCCATCCATTTTGCTGAAGTTGTTTATTGGCTGTAGGAGTTCTCTGGTGGAATTTTGGGGTCACTTAAGTATACTTTGATATCATCTGAAAATAGTGATACTTTGACTTCTTTCTTTCCAATTTCTATTCCTTTGACCTCCTTATGCTGTCTGATTCCTACTATATTGAATAGATAGGGGGAGAATGGGCAGCCTTGTCTAGTAGCTGATTATAGTGGGATTGCCTCAAGTTTCTCATCATTTAGTTTGATTTTGACTAATGGTTGGCTGTACATTACTTTTCCTATATTTAAATGTTCTCTGTGTTGCAATTTATCCTTTGAGCTTTAGTAGACTTTCTTTTATGAATGTGGGTGCCTTTCCATTTGGAGCATAGATGTTCAGGATTGAGAGTTTAGCTTGGTAGATTTTTCCTTTGATGGGTAAAAGGTGTTTTTCCTTATCTATTTTGATGACTTTTGCTTGAAAAATCTATTTTATTTGATATTAGGATGGCTACTCAAGCTTGTTTCTTGTGAGAATTTTCTTGGAATTTTTTTCTCAACCTTTTACTTTGAGGCAGTGCCTGTCTTTGTTGCTGAGTTGAGTTGCCTGTATGCAGCAAAACGCTGGGTCCTATTTATATATCCAGCGTGATAGTCTATGTCTTTTTATTGGGGAATTGAGTTCATTGATGTTAAGAGATATCAAGAAATAGTGGTTGTTGTTTCCTGTTATTTTTGTTGTTAGAGGTTGACTTATGTTTGTGTGCTTTTCTTCTTTTGGGTTTCTTGCAAGAAGAGTAATTTTTTTTGCTTTTCCTAAGGTGAAGTTTCCCTCTTTGAGGTGGAGTTTTCCATCTATTATTCTTGGTAGGACTGGACATGTGGATAGATATTGTGTAGATTTGGTTTTGTTCTGAAATATCTTGGTTTCTCTATCTATGGTAATTGAGAATTTTGCTGAATAGAGTAGCCTGGGCTGTCATTGTGTTCTCTTGGGTCTGAATGACATCTGCCCAGGATCTTCTAGCTTTCATGGTCTCTGTTCGAAAGTCTTGTGTAATTCTAATTGGTCTGCCTTTGTGTGTTACCTGTCCTTTTTCTTTACTGCTTGCTTGTAGTATTCTTTGTTTTGAACATTTGTTGTTTTGACTATGATGTGTCGAGAAGAATTTCTTTTCTGGTGAAATTTACTTGGGGTTTTGTAGGCTTCTTGTATGTTCGTGGTCATCTCTTGCTTTAGATTAGGGAAGTTTTCTTCTGTAATTTTGTTGAAGATATTTACTGGGCCTTTTAGTTGGGAGTCTTCACTCTCTTCTATGCCTACTATCCTTAGGTTTGGTCTTTTCATTGTGTCCTGGATTTCCTAGATGTTTTGGGTTAGAAGTTTTATGATTTTTGCATTTTCTCTGACTGTTGTGTCAATGCTTTCTATAATATCTTCTGCCCCTGAGATTCTCTCTTCCATCTTTTGTATTATGTTGATGATGACCTCCAATGTCTTTCCTAGGTTTTCCATCTTCAGGGTTGTCTTTTTTGTTTTGTTTTGTTTTTTGTGATCTCTTCATTGTTTCTATTTATGTTTTCAATTCCTTCACCTGTTTGGTTGTGGTTTCCTGTAGCTCTTTAAGTGATTTTTGTATTTTTTCTTTTTTTGTGTGTGTGTGTTTCCTCTTTAAGGACTTCAAGTTGTTTGCATGTGTTCTTCTTCTTTAAGGGTTTTATTTATGCACTTATCAAGGGCCTCCATCATTATCATGAAGTATGATTTTAAGTCTAAATCTTGTTTTTCTGATAAGTTGGGATATCCAATATTTGCAGTGGTGGAAGAACTGGGTTTTATGTTCCCAGGTTGTCTTGCTCTCTGTTTCTTAGATTTTTGTGTTTGCCTCTTGCCATCTTGTTTTTGGTGATGGTAGGTAATCTTGTTGTCTCTGAGTGGAGCTTGTCTCTCCTGTGGGTCTTTGGCATTATGGACTCAGAAGGGAGATTACTCCTCGATGTTCAGCTCTCTGGGTAGGCTGTGAGTTCGGATGGCGGTGGGCCAGCTCTGAGTTTGGTCCTGAACAGTTCGTTCCCATGTAGCACCAAGCTATCTGTGCCCTGAGAATTCCCAGGGGTCTCTCGCTGAATAGTCAGTAGAGAGAAAATGTGAACTTACCCGTGGGCTCAGGAGTGAGAGCTTGCCTGCGGCTCCTCCAGGTCCCAGCAATCTGTGAGCAGGCCTCCAGTCCTCAAGAAGTTGGGCTGGCTCTGATTTTGGGCTGAAAGATTCAGCGCTCAGCTTTTACTAAGGACATTCAGTAGAGATGAAAAGGGAGTTACAATGAGTTGTAAGAGGAGGGAACTTGTGGAGAACACCATTAGCAAAGAAGCAGCTACAGAAATTTTTTTTTAATGAGAAATAGCCAAAGATATGTCAAGAGGAGAATGACCCAGAAACTTGAGGTTTGATCTTGGGAAGATAAATGACATCTATTCACTTTAAACTCAGGATGAAGATGGGATTAAATCCAACAGTGTTTAACAACAAAGAGAACAAGAAAGGAGGATATGGAACTATTCACTTACTTCTCTTTCAGTCATGCAGAACCATGTGTCTTCTTTAAAGTAGGGGTTGGTGGTACTGCTGAGCATTTGTGTTTGGATATTTTTAACATAATATTTTTATTAATTATTTGAGAATCTCACATTATGCACCCCAATAATTTTTACCTCTCAGTCCTCTCACATCTGTCTTCTCACTCCTATGTGACTACCCTCCTAATAAAAGAAGAAAGGGAGGGGAGAAGAAGGGGAAATCCATTTTGCGTGGTCCATATTCTCACTGGTATACATGATGAAACTCCCAGTCCCCTGCCCTCCAAGGGAAAACAGTCCTTCTCCACCTGCACCCCCTCCAAAAGCCACCAAAATCTGGGGAGCTACACTTTAGCATTCTCATCAAATTTTTTATAGGATTTCTCCTTGATGCTTCCTCTCTAGGGTGTCAGTTTCAGAGTTGGGGTAGTGTTTACAGATACAAATAATACTGCAAGAGCAGCTTCTTTGTTTTTCCCAGTCAGCAGGAACATGGATCCCGGCATCCTTGGTTAATGGCACCGAGATGAACTACAAACATCCAGTCGGTCTTCAGCATCATCATATACCAACCACCTCTGCCTGGTCTCCTGTGGTAGTATGACACACAGACATCTTCATGGTCCTTTGGCAACACATGGGCCACTGACCAGCATGGCTTCAGAGAGAAGCACAGACCATGGAGGTCTTCTAAGAAGATCTAATCCAGTAAACGACACATTCTTCATCCAGAAGATGACACTGATCTCATTAGAGCCAAGGTTAATCACATAGAAGGTGAGGGTATGAAATGAGTAGACTTTGGATTTGGATGTGCCTGCCCCAATCAGAAATGTGTGCACTGAGTAGACTTTGGATTTGGATGTGCCTGCCCCAACCGGAAATGTGTGCACTGAGTAGACTTTGGATTTGGATGTGCCTGCCCCAACCAGAAATGTGTGCACTGAGTAGACTTTGGATTTGGATGTGCCTGCCCCAACCGGAAATGTGTGCACTTTGAAGCAGAGAAGCAGAATTTCATGCACGATGGCAACTTTTGATCTGTTATGAGAAGTGGGGCCAGATTTTTATTTTCAGTTAACAAAAGATATTTTCAGTTTGCAATCTGAGACCTATAACTATGAGAAATCCAAATTTGCAACATAATCACTTGCTATGGCAAGCATGATGTTAATGAGCACTTTCTAATGAAATTGATTTTAAAATGGAAAGCCAAGAGTCCAATGAAAGGACATCAGAAACCTGTGTGAGCATGCTGCTCAGACACAACTCTTGCCATGCCTTACTCCTCTCACTTCCTGGAAACCTTGAGACTTCCTCTTTCTCCCTGGCTCTTCTTCATATTTGGAGGGTGTTTTTACATCAGGAGCCCTAGCATTCTTGTCTAGGAACCCTGCCCTCCCTAGTACAGTCCTTGGGAATTGCAGACAGATGCATGGGTTTCATTATCACTCAAGTTCTATCAATTTCAAATCTAACTCTTCAATCCATTTCTCTCTAGACTCATGGAGTCATTTCTCTCTAGGAGGTTTCTGCATTGATGTTCTGTGGTCTATCAATCAGAATTTTCAGTTCATTTAGCTACGGCACCATACCTCTCACAAAATGGGTATTCAGCTATGTGTTGTGGATGTAATTAATCATTTACCACTGTTGCCTGAGCTTGGTCATTGTTCATCTACAGCAAGACTATAAAGGTCTTGACAAGATGCTATGGTTGGGATACGATTTGTTTCCATCAAAATTCCTTTAGAAGTGTTGGTCCCTAAGGTGACAATCTTGAGTGTTACCTCATGGGAAGTGTTTGAATTATGGAGCCAGAGCCCTTGAGAATGACTGGCGCTTTTCTTGTGAGAATGGCCTAGCTATTCGTAAGTTACGACCCCATTTCTCTCTCCCATGGTGCCAGTTTGCCCTTCTGCATGTTTCCATGTGTTGACATAGCACGAGTCTTTCCCTGGATGTGGCTACCTACTCTTGACCCTTGCTGCTTCACTGAGTTACAACTCACACAAAATCCTTCACAGATTGTTCAGTTTCAGAATTCTGCTCTACCAGAAGAAAACCAACTAAGACCCAGGGTTAGTGTTAAAACCTGCTGTTCTTGCAGCATCTGGCACACGTGTCTGTTACTTGCCATAATACTATTTCGGCTGATGTCTCTTGAAGGAGTGAGACTAAAGAAGAATTGCTTTGGAATTTAGAGATGTGAGAGACAGTCTTCAGTTCAGAAGCCAGGGGGAGAACTTGGGAAGTGTACCTCATAACAAATGCCTTCCAGACCGAGTAGCTAAAAACAGTCCTTCCTTTTGCTTGTTTTCTGAGGATAGGAATTGAGGAAGGGCTTGGTGGTGGTGTCCTAGAAAACCAAGGGGGCTACATCATCTCTCAGGTGTCTCCTTCCCTTATTGGCAGTTATGTAGGAGCTGGACTTCCCACCAGACTGCATGTCTGTGGTCTTTCCTGCATGGTAGTCTTGGAATATCTGTACTTCTATGGTGCCTACCTTCCCTCGGCATGAACACTCCACGGAGAGAAGATGGAAGCTACATGGCCATTTCTGGCAGCACTTTAGAATTTATATAACAACCCTTCTGCTGCATTTTGCTGGTAGAAATGGAATCCCCATAGCACACCCAGACTCAAGAAGAGAGCTTTCAACATGAAGCACGTCAAAGAACTGAACAACATGGACTTTGGTTAAGTTCCATCAGATTTGTAGGCTTTGGAGAGCTGATGAATTTTAATGGACAGAGGGATTGACTAAACAGGATTCAGATTGAGTAAACATTTATGGTATATGGGGCTGGAGCAGAATTTGAGTCACAAACAATGAATAATCCGGTTGGCAAAAAAACATGTTTTACAGAGGGTGGGGCTAGGAAACCATGCTGGGAAAACTGCAGGGTCTTGCACAGTAGGCTAATGAACCTGGACTTTCCTCTCCTTAGTGCCGGGATGGAACTCACCCTCAGCTATCCTAGCAATGTGCTCTGCTGCTGGCATCTAGCTCAGGGTCTTCCTTGCCAGCAGTGGGTAACTCTTGACATGGAGAGGAGGAAAATGATCAAAGCAGTATTTGTTGATTAACTTCTGGGGCCTCATCAGAAACTGGACAGGTTAGACTACATGCAGTTAGCTCACTGATAAGGCTCTTACAGTGATCTTAGAGAAGTTGGGGCCCTGCATAAACCAAAGGGATGAAATTTAATATGAAGAAGAAGGAATAGGAGAATGCTGTGCAAACCCAGCAAGACTGGAGGGGTTCTTGCCTGGGGAGGGTCTCAGTATTCATGTAGGGATCTGAAGAATCCTTGATCTAGAAAGGAAGCGCCTGTTCCTTAGGAACTTGGTTGAATAGGGACAATTAATCTTCATTTAAGAAATATACTATGTAGGGCTGTGCTTTGAAATTCAGAATTCAACAGTTGGAAGATAACATGAAGGGACACCTGTTTTCCAAATCTCTCCTTTGTGTCTTCTTCCTACCACCTGCTTAATATATATCATATTTTGGACCAATATATTTGATGTCACCATAATTGTACATTTATTTACATTTTCTATATTAAAAAGCTGTCTAAGAGAACAGAATAGAATAGCAACATGAACACTTCCTATGCCATCTTTTATCTTCTTCGAGAGGTTGTGGTTTGACCTCTTGGTAATTTACATTTCTGTGGGTCTGGGCTGGCGGAGTGATGGAAATCACTCACTGTTTTTATTTATGGTCTATTCCACTGCTTTGAAATTAAGTTGACATCCAGTGTTAGTAGATATTCATTACCTTTCTAAGATGCCATTTAGAAAACTGATTGTGTGGGCCCTAGACGGCAGAGAAGGGAACATTTGCTGTGCAGAGGGTCGACCCTGTTCAGGAAATGCTGCACTGACACATTCTCCATAGGCTTTTTATGGTGTGGTCTACTTCAACCAGTGAGTGGGGCTGGCTCTCCTGGGCTTCTGGGTATCTTTCTATTTTAAAGCAATCTTTAACTCGTTTCTAGGAGTACAGCCTTTGTGTTCTAAAAAGTATTATGCATGTTGACATCTAGACATAAATAATGAACTCCATCTAAAGCAACATTTCAGCAAGAAAATGCAACTCAAGAGGTTTATTTATGCTAGAATTTAAAAAACCCACAACAAATGAGAAGAAGAGAAGAAACGATCTGGTAGAAGCGGAGGAAAGAGAAACATGTCTTTCTTCATAAAGGACATACCACGTATGGATGCTGATGAGAATCCGAAATCACTCCATCCTGGAGGGTGTGAGCCAAGACTTCTCCAAGGTGCTTTTCTTTCCCCAAAGAAGTCATAACAGGAATATATATAGAACTATAATGCCTTTCTGTTGGGGAAATGAAAGTACTTTCAAAACAATCTCATAACACTCTGGTGGAGGAACTGATGGCAGGTTTTATATTACCCCTATCACGCCGGTGATGGAGGCCCTGATAAATGGAGTTGGTGGCAAAGTCACAAATAGATGCCAGGCCTTCTGATGTACAGCTAGGACTTCAGTAGTTAAATGAAAAATATGGTCCCTGTTTGCTCAGCCTTTCCTCATCTGTCAAAAAAGAACCTTTCCCATCAGGATTAACCCATTGTTCATCCCTGCACAAGAGATGGGGGCACCCTAAAATTTTAAATGTGCAAAACAAAGTCAGAAGAGTCAGTCCTCAGATCAAAAATGAAACAATTTACTTGGACAGTTAAACTCAGAGATGCGCAAAGTAATAATGCTGGTTGCCAGGGGCTGGGGGAGAGGAAGACAGCGTTTCCATCCAGTGAACATGACGCTTGAGTTATGAAAAATGAGAAAAGTCTAGAGAGTTGCTGTGTGGTGTTATGCCCTTAGAAACACTTAAATTTTTGTTAATAGAATTTATGTTTATGACTGCTCTTTTGACACATGAAAGGAAACGTGTGATTTGGAGTATACCCATAACCACTGCCTTCTGATCATCAAGTGAGCTGCTGCAACTTTGGGGTGCACAATAGTTCATCAAAATTAGGGGATCATGGGTCTCTTTTGAGACCCAATTGTTATAAATGATCTCCCCTGCAAGGAAGTATTTCTGTTTTCATGGTCTCTAAAGCCATTTGCCACCTCAACAGATTCATATGTTTGCTTGTTTAAAAACTCAAATATTAGGGAGAATATGGGCTTGACACAGAACTTTGATTAAATCCTAACCCTACCCTATTATGGGATTTTGAAGGGAAAAAAAATCTTGTAATTTCTCAACCTAGGTTTCTTTATCTGTAAAATGAGAATTATGCCCTTGAATTGGAGTTATTAAGGAGGTTGCATATATAATGTACAAGAACATTTTAACTCAGAGTCTGGAATGGAGATTGTGTTTAGTGTATATATCACCACTCTTTTCCTATATGTGAATTTTAGTGGGCTGCTGGGAGCAGCCCTCCTGCAGTGGATGCTCAGGCACATATTTACCTGCTGCCTAAAAACACTCGCTGGCACAGTAAATCCAGGATTGGAGCTTTGTAGGAACCAGAATTCTTCTGGTTCTTCCCGTTCGCCAAATCTTCTGACACCTTTGCATTATGATGGCCTCCCATGGTGTGAATCTGTCTTCCCAAGAGTGTGAAACCCCCGCTTTTCTCAGTTCCTTTTGCCTCTGGGATACAGTCATCTGACTTAGTCCTGCTAATCAGATGCACACACAGAGAAGGAAGTATGGAAGTGACTGGGCAGAGACTGGAGGGGTGCAGGGTCTGTGTTCTGCAGGCACAGATGGTGGAGAGGCAGCATGCTTCTGGAGTCTTCCAAAGCAGCACTTGCCTGCTTTGCCAGCTCTGCACTGAGGTTTAGGGCCTGTTTCTGCAAACTCATCCCCAAGCTTCTGGTTCATTCCACTGCTTTCCTGAGACCCCGACTTTCACGATGCTGAGTATCCTACCATTTCATTTTACCTTCCCTGCCGCAGGCCCTTGCATGAGTTTTATGACATAAGTGAAAGAAACATAAGACACTATAAAATTCTCACACATGGGTGGATTTTACATAAGAACCAAGCTTTCTATAGATAAAGGGCATGACCCCATTGCAGCTTAACTTTCGGGGGGGTTTCTTGGTACCCAGCAGGAAGTTTTGTCACCTTTAGTCTCAAGAGCTCTTCAAGAATCCCACCCCATTTTTAACCACCCGCAAGCCATACTTAAAAGGTTGTTTAAAAGGTAAATAGGGAAAAGAAACTACAGCACAATAGCAGTTTAAATTGGAGTTTACCTTGCCAAATGAACTGAACTTTCCCCCTCCTCAGAAACTATGGGTTCTTTGCATCAACCTATGGCATGTATAAACAATTATATTGTTGACCTAACAGTTTAATAACCATGAATTTTCAGTAAAGCTTTTTAAATCTCACATAATATATATGTATATATATATATATATATATATATATATATATATATATATATATATATATATATATATATATATAATGTGTGTGAATAATCCATTTACTCAACAAGTGTTATTATGAATCATCCTGTGCCAGGCACTGTGCGAGGGCTTCACACCCGTGTGCTGCTGGATAAGTGGGATTAGCTATTGACTGCCTCTCAAGACTCTCACCAGAAGACAAATAATGCCAACATCATGCTGTCCTAGGATCTGATTCTTCCAGGAATGAGAGAAGTGTTTCCTTTGGCCAATAGATTTTCTTAATATTTTAACCTCTGGGAAGAAGAATTCCTTCTCATGTCTGACATACTGTTTCCTAACATTTGGTAGATTTAGTACCTGGTTTAAGACCAGCAATACATCTATGGCTTTAGCATCATAATGCATGTTAAATGGCTTGTGCAGGGCTTACTCCCAACTGGAGCGATAACCAGTAGAATTGGGTGAGAACACTTAGATTTCTTAGGGCACAACAGTGAAGCTAGCCAATCATAGACCTCTCTGAAACCTTGGGCCAAAATAAGGGTTTTTTTTCTTTATAATTTTTTTGCACAGATATTTGTTACAGCAACAAAAAGTTGAGGTGACATAGATATTCTTATAACAGACAGCAGAGTGGCCACAACCCAGTTCCAAAGACGTCTACCATTCTGTTGATGCTGCACGGTGTGTTTCCCATGACACTCACATGCACATTCCCCTGTACAGATGCCAACCAGTATCATTGACATTGCTTCTCACATAATTATACTCCTGGTGAGGACAGGAGGGTATGTGCCACGGAGGGAATTTTGCTTTTGATTTATGTACTTTCAATTAATTTCACACTCAACAAAATGTTCTAAAATATACAGCATTCCTGATATCCCTGACCCATTTGATATAAATTTCACTAACTTCTCCTCTATAGATAAAGGGCATGACCCCATTTAACGCTCTTTTTTGTTGTTTCAGGTCTATTTGTAGCTTCTGAGATTCTGTGACAATTCCTTACGCATTCCTTCTCTTCTATGACCCGGATACCTTTGAAGTGGTTCTCTGTAATGCCCCTTGTTCAGTTTGTCCTGTGTCCTAATGATAGAGTGAGGCTATGTAAGTTTGCTATGTGCATGAGATGATGCTTTTTATCCTAGCAACAGGTTTGGGATGTTCATATGTCCTATGATTAGTGGTGCTCATTTACATGGTTAGGTTGGTGTTGGCTCTCCTCACTGTGAAATCACTAGCATTTGGTTTACATTGGCAGCGGCCATCTTGCTGTAGAACATTGTGTCTATTTGAGTCTTACTGTCCTCAAACTTCCACCTCATCAGTTTAGTAGAATTTTTAGTCTTATTACCTCTGTCCCCTTCCACATTGTTGCTGGGTTTAGTTCTATCTCTCTCATTGCTTTTTTCCCCAATAAAATTTATTCTGTTTTCAGAAGTTTCTGTTTGTCTACATAGGTTTTCTTTATTTTTAAATGTTTTTATGACGAATGTTACACATGTCTTAAATTGATCTTGGACTTGCTAAGGGCAACTTTGAAATTGGAATTTTCCTGCCCTCACTTCCCAAATACTGGGATTACAGACCTACCACAGGGGCGGGAATCAAACCTAGCATCTTACACATGCTGGGTAAGTACAACTCCCACCGAACAATACCACACACATTCAGTTACTTTATAGTTCATTAATTATGAATTCTGACTCATAAATATTTATTTATTCTGTGATTTAAAACTCAACATCATCAAAGTTTGGGGTTCAAATTCTTTCAGCCTTGGCCACAATGATGTCTTTTAACCTGGTACCTGCCACCTTCTGATGCCATCCTTTTTTGAGCAATTCTTGACCTTGATCACAAAGAGTTATTCCAGGATCACTATTTATTTCTACTACTTCAACGCCAAACCAATCACTCCATGTTTAGGAACTTGTTAAATCCTGAAGTCACAACCCAAGCCAACTAAATATCTTTGGGGTGGCAGTAAGCACCAGGGCTTTGT
Organism: Micromys minutus; assembly: GCF_963924665.1. Taxonomy (NCBI): domain Eukaryota; kingdom Metazoa; phylum Chordata; class Mammalia; order Rodentia; family Muridae; genus Micromys; species Micromys minutus. The sequence continues at coordinate 4,711,060 of NC_137955.1, read as the reverse complement.
AAAGGTCCTGGGAGAGTCTAATGTGCAGTTGTGGATAATAACCAATGGACCCAGGCTGTGTTTTCTGACTCTTTTGTTTTAAAACCTTTGAAATCTTGTCTGTCTCTGCAGATTTGGGTGAGAGATTAGATTCTGATTTTCTACCATGTTCATTTGGCAGACTACATTCTCTGAAAGAAAAGAGGGTTAGAACATGCATTGGTTTGAATATGCTTGGCCCATGGGATGTAGCACTATTAGGAGGTGTGGCCTTGTTGGAGGAAGTGTGTCACCGTGGGGGTGGGCTTGGAGTTTTCCTATGCTCAGGCTCCTCCCAGAGTGGGATGAGGATTTTCTTCTGGCTGGCTTTGGATCAAGATGTAGAATTCTCAGCTTCTCCAGCACCATGTCTGCCTACTTGCTGCCTTGTTTCCATCATGATGATAATGGATTGAACCTCTGGTGCTGTAAGCCTGCTCTAATTAAATGTTTTCCTTTTTAAAAGTTGCCTTGGTCATGGTGTTTCTTCATAGCAATGGGAACCCTAACTAAGATAGAAACCAGTCACTACAAACCACACACTGAACAAAAAGGAGTCATTACGTTTCTTGCCTTGTCTTCTATTACCTCAACAAGCAGAGAGTCTTGGACACACATTTTTAAAGAGTGGTAATAAAAGAGCATTTTCATGCTGAAAGTATAACCAAAAATCCCAGATGTGACAGCTCCTCTTGCAAAGACCAGTACAAAAGGTGGGGATCTTCTGTGGGAAGTAGGTCACCATGTTGGATCTTGTTTGAACAGAATCCCTCTGGGGACATTGTGCTTGGCTTGTTTCTGCATGTGCATTAGGTCAGTGTTTTCAGCTGCTTTTAGCTCATGCATATTCCTGTCCAGCTGCTAAGCTGCCTCAAGGTGGCCGATCTCCAGGAGTAGAACAAGATCCAGAGAGACCCAATTGCAGTTAAGTCAGTTTTATCTGAATCCCTTGGAGCCATGCAAGTTTCTCCTTATAATAGCTCTTTGGTTTTCCAAAGGAGGGTCATCTGTGGCAGCCCCTCAGCTTTCAAGTATGCAAGGCTTATTCACAAGGAGCAGTCTGTAACCATGCAAGATCCCACATCATTGGGTGAGAAGCAGCATTTTTGCTTCCCTGGCGATCTTTTGGCACACATGCAATAGATCAGATTACAAACAATTGGTTAATCAGAGGTGTGCTTTCATTAGCGAAGAGAACTGGGTTTTCCACCCTTCTCACCTCTGATGGCTGCAATACATGTAACCCTTTCTCCCAGGCCTTTCCCACCAAGATTTAAGATTTTTTTCTACTTGCCTTCTGCACTTTGTACTGCAAACCTTCCTTTCTTAGACCCTAGACACAAAAGAGAAGAGGATGCTCCCATCCCTGTGCTGTGTGCATAGTAGCATGTGTGTGTGTGTGTGTGTGTGTGTGTGTGTGTGTGTGTGTATTGGCCTTCTGGTCAATGCTTACTCTCTCAGTACTGCGTGTTCTTCTCCCTGATGAAAGAAGCAAAACCCAGCATTAACAACACTTATAAAACTAACCCAGCAAAGGTAGGTAATCCATCATCACCTTCATAAGCTGATCCTCAACACTTTCAATGCATTAAGTAGTTAGGAGCATATTGACTGTGATTTTGCAAAAAAAGAAAAAAAAAGTTCATTCTGCGTTTATGATGATCTCATTTTACAGAGGAAAGAACAGACCTGACTTCCATTTTATCGAGCCCTAAACCTACTGCTTGGAAGAAAGGCCACGGCACTGGGAACCGATGAAGCTGGTGACACCTTGTACAAGAACATCGTTGCTCTGCCACTCACACTTGACATTCTCACCTGGCCCTACTCATAGCAGAGCCAGGCAGAGACCAGCTCTCGAGGCCATGGCTCCCCCACTTGGGAGCATGACACAGGAATCTGATGGAAGCACACAACGACGTATGTCTGGCGTATAGGGTGCCACACCCTTGGGAGCAGCAGAGCCGAGTGCTCTGACCGTCTTCCGTGGATGCTCCGGTTCCTCATATGAAGATCCCTGACTACTACCAGGTGTCATGACCGTGTTTTTATTCCCCCCACCCTGACTTATACCAGCAGTGTGTGTGCGTGTGTGTTTGTGTGTATGGGTGTCTGTGTGTGTATGTGTGTGTATATGTGTGTGTGTGTGAGTGTATGGGTGTCTGAGTGTGTGAGTATATGTGTGTGTGTATGTGAGAGTGTGTGAGTGTATGTTTGTGTATGTGTGTATGAGTGTGTGTGTGAGTGTATGTGTGTGTGTGAGTGTATGGGTGTGTGTGTGTGAGTGTATGTGTGTGTATGTGTGTGTGAGAGTGTGTGTGTGAGTGTATGTTTGTGTTTGTGTGTATGAGTGTGTGTGTGTGAGTGTGTGTGTGTGAGTATGTGTGTGAGTATATGTGTGTGTGTATGTGTGAGTGTATGGGTGTGTGAGTGTGTGTGTGAGTGTATGTGTGTGTATGTGTGTGAGTGTGTGTGTGAGTGTATGTGTGTATGTATGTGTGTGTGAGTGTTGTGTGTGAGTGTATGAGTGTGTGTGTGTGTGTGTGTGAGTGTATGTGTGAGTGTATGTGTGTGTATGTATGTGAGAGTGTATGGGTGTGTGTATGTGAGCATGTGTGTGAGTGTGTGTGTGTGTGTGTGTTACTTTCCCTCTCATCTCAGGCCCTAAAGTATTAAACACAAGGGTTATTCTTGAAACATTCTCTTGGAGATACACATGGAGAAAGGAATTTATGTTTTAATAAGGTAGGAAACTTGCAGGATTTGGATATGTAAACTGTTTGGTCCAGCGGTTTATCCATATCCGAGTATTTGCCTGTGTGTCTAGCTGGAGTACGTTCAGGGGACCACTTTGATCTTCTAACCCTCTTCTATTGATAACCAGGCACTGGCTGTCCGGTAATCTGGGGACTCAGCCTACACTATAGGCGTCTTTCCTCAGACAGACAAGGTCAAGCGATGGCCGAGGATGCCGTACAGCTGAGTGTGGGTCTCACTTAGTAAATCACAACTATCTCGATAGAAATTTAATAAAAAATTCAGGCTGCATTGTTTACAAACGAGGGCATCAAATCAGAAGATGAAAATGTTGTTGCTACCTCACTGGATCAACGTAAGGACTGAGCACACAACAGCCTTTGCACAGTGCTTAAAACCTTGCCTGGCACACAGTGTCATATAAATGTTTGTGGGTAAAAAACAGTAGTTTTTTTTTTTTTTTTTTTTTGCATATTGAACCAAGGCAACAATATTCTTTTTCTGTGACTATTTATAGTCTAGTACTCACATGTGTATCCTTGATTTAAAAAAAAAAAACTGTTCTGAGTGACATTCTCTAAAACAGACTTCGGAGTACCAACCACAGAGCCACTGCCCACTTGCTGTGTGACCTTTGACCAGCTCTTTAGCCAGTATGTCTTCATCCTAAAGTGTTTTATTCGGTTTCCGCGGGAACTTTGTGAGGCTTTTTGCAGGAGAGCTGCTTTTTTAAAAATGCTGTTAGGATTCAAACCTTGTCCTTACTGCACCCTTCCCGGGCTGAGAAGGCAATTCCTCCTCTTCTTTGATGTGAATGGCTTGCGTAAATCTTTATTTCAGTCCCCTGTGCTGAATCAACCACATAGGGGCTCACATAAAGGCCAGTACTCTAAGGAGAGAAGTCATTGTGAGGCCCTGGGGTGGATTCAGACCGCCCCACCGTGTGCTCTTCTGCCTCTCCTAGCTAAGTCTCCTGAATGTCCTTTTACCTCAGCAGGTCTCCCGTCCCTTTGGGTCATTCTGAAGTGTCACAATGCAACTCTGACAGCTGTCCACAGCCAGAGGGTCACATCCCTACTGCTTTCCTCTTCAGAGCGGCCCGAAGTGTTCAGGACAAAGCGGCCTGTCCAGACTAGATGAGCCCCCCCTTATCACTTGTAAATACTTCGGTAGCATAAAAGGGCTCATTAGCCAATGGGGCTTTCAACTCCAGCCCTTTTCTTAAGGACCCTTGGCAAACCTGTTCTGACAGAGAGAAATGTAAAATTCTGGAGGACTCCTAGGCTTGAAGATCTGCAATGGCTTCGCTGTGACTGGTCCCCTCTTCTCCCACGGCACATTGTAGCACTTACCAGAGCTTTTAAACATGAATAATGAGGCGGTATTATGCAATATCAATCTCTCCCCCGACCACAAGCTCCTCAAGGGCAGGGGACCTGCCGTATCCATCTTTGTATCCCCTGCAACCAACTGGCAAACATCTCAATCAACGTCTGTGGAATGGAAGCTGGCTGAATTTATACCTCAGGTCACGGTGTGGAGCTCAGACGGGTCTGGAGCTGAAGGCAAGTAGTAATCATTTATTTCTCGCTGCCTAACTCCTCACTGGCTTCCTAGCAGATCCAAGACACCACAAAGGTTAAGGTGATTGTGTGCTTTTGTGGAAGATCTTTCTCCTTGTTCTATTAGGAAAGGAAAATGAAGCCCCAGGTCGGCCGCACTGTGGCTATCCGGGGCTAGAGAAAGCCAGTTAGAACGAATGCGCCTTAGGCCCAGCGGCAGAACCGCAAAGAGATGCTAAGAACATTCTTATCAAGCTTGGTCCTAAACAGAGCACCAGCTGTTTCCTTCCTTTGTCACAAGCGGGAGTCTTTGACTTAACTTTAGTTTCTCAGCAGAAATACAGAAAGTCATCTTTGGAGACCTTGGCTTGTGTCCAAGCCGAGAACTCCGCCGACACTTTATTTTGCTCTAGTCTTATTGCCAGACAACATCATCGTTGATGTTTTCCTTTACAACTAAGGAAACTGAGGCCCACGAAGTTTAACCAGAAAAAGGGTTGGAGATGGGCTGCGTTTAGATCCCCTTCTTCCACCACCGACTTCGCTCTCTGCACGCGGGTGGGATCGTGAGTTTGCGCGTGACTGGCTGTGCGCCTCCGTTTTCACGTGAAGCCTCTTGCCCAGTTTTCCCGATTTCACTTTTTGGAGACTAAAGTCCGGTTCTCCAAGGTCTCGCCTCACTCAGCCATCTCCCTCCGGCGTCCCAAGGACAGACGGCCACTCTCCCACCCAGTTTAGAGGCGCAGCAGGGTCGAGTCCGCGGGCTCCTGCCCCGCCGAGTCCGGCGCCGTGGGGCTGCCCCGTGCACCCGGAGCTCCCGCGGGCTCGGGTGGCCCGCGCCCGGCCCCACCTCCCCTACCTGACGCCCGCGCGGCCAGCGGCTCGGCAGCCTCCGCCCACCGGCGCGCCTGCGCTGCCATTGGCTCCGCGGGCTGCCCGTCTCCGCCGCTCCGTCCCGGAGGCAGGTTTAGCGGGAGAAGCCGCAGTCCGGGCGGCTCGGGCGCAGCGCCGAGTGCCGATCGCGGCGGGCATGGCCCCGCGCGCGGGAGTCCATGTCAGCAGCCGAGCCACGGCGGCCGAGAACTTGGCGACTCGCCCCTGCGGCCCAGCCTCTGTCATGTAGTCTCCGGCGGCGCTCCCCGCAGCCCGGGAGCCGCGGCGCGATCTAAACCCAGCGGAGCAGCCCCGGCTTCTCCGGGAGGCGTCGAGCGCGCAGCCACCCCTCGGGCGGCACTTTGGGCCGAAGAGGGACATGGGGGAGAAAGTTTCCGAGGTGCCTGAGCCCGTGCCCCGGGGCTGCAGCGGCCACGGCGCCCGGACCCTCGTCTCGCCCGCGGCAGCCGTGTCTTCGGAGTCATCCTCTGGCTCGGAAACTCTGTCGGAGGAAGGGGAGCCCGGCCGCTTCTCCAGCAGGTCGCAGCCGCCGCGGCCGCCGGGCGGCGCCCTGGGAACCCGGCTGCCCGCCGCGTGGGCTCCGTCGCGCGTGGTGCTGGAGCGTGGAGTTCCTACTCTGCCGCTGCTGCCCCCAGGAGGAGCGGTACTGCCGGTACCCCGGGTCAGCAGTGCATCCCAAGAGGAGCAGGATGAAGAGGTGGGCTCAGACTGTCCCATCCCGCGCCCTCCAGGTCCCTACTGTAGGGACCCCTTAGATCCCTTTGAGTGCGCGCCGCTGTCTTGGAGAGGGGAGGGAACTAAAGGTGCTCTGCCACAGTCTGGGATATTGACGCTCAGGAGACTCCGTGGGTCCTTAACTCCTTGTAGTTGTCCCCGCGCGCTTCATGGACTACCCAATGCTGTGCCTTGGAAATGTCACTGGGCATTTCTTCATGTCTGTATCTGCTTGGGTCCTCAGCGATTTGATGTGATCCGAAAGCTTGGCTTGAACCCACAACTCAGATTCATATTCTTAGACGTGGGCATCGCTAAGCACTGAGATCTTCGACGGAGCGGGAGACCCGGAGCGTTTGACGCTGGTGGGAGTAGTAGCTGTTGAGTTGCATCTTGGGGTGTCAGAGACTCTGGAGTTGCCCGGGGATAGTTTAGTGGGTCTTTTCATCCTTTTCCAGGGTATGAGGAAGATTCCTCACGCTAAACCCGCTGGCATGACTTCCTATTTGGACTCAGTGTCCAGAGCGCTGTCACCGTACCAGACAGGATGTGTCTTATTTTGTTCAGAGGGTTTTGTCCAGCCTCATTTCTTCGACGGTTGTGCACCCAAAAATTGTGGGTCGCTTCCTGACACACCAAGTTTTGTGATCCACTAGTTTGCTATCTCTGGCTTTACTTTTTTCCTTTTCCCCTCTTACTCTGGAAGGCAGGAAAGGAAGATTCTCTAAGTCTTTAAGACTGTTTGCTTTGGACATTTCTTGTGGGAGAAATCATCTTGATCAGACAGAACCATAAATAAAACATGACCCTAGCATAGCCTCCCTGTGAAATTAATTCGGCAGTGCCTGACTGGTATTTTCCCATCTCTGCTGGGGTTAGCACTAGGAAACAATTGTCTTTGTCCCTAGAAGAAGTAAACAGAGCCCAGGGTCCTGCCTTTAGCCCCCCTGGGTATCCAGCCTGGAAGTAGGGGCTGGATCTGGCACAAGACTAGTAGAGGCAAGTTCCAGCCTAGCAAAGTTGGAAGGAGCCTTGGCTGATGGTTAGCCAAGTCTCTGGCTGTAGCCATGACCCCTTTCTGGACGGCTGTGGGATTTCAGGGTTCTCAGACAGATGTCTGGAGATGTGCTTTCCAGAACTTTTGGCTCCAGAGTTGTGATACCTGGATGTATTTCATTCCTTAGAAGTTCACTTCTGTAGTCAAAGGTGGAGAATTTCAAGGTTAAGTTCATTCCGACATGAGTGCTGTTTCTGACCTGGAATTTCGGATAGTTCTAAGTTCTACATTGAGTTTAGTCATAGTTCAGGAGTTTGCTGAACACACCTACCCTAGGAGCTGGCAGGGAGTAGTGCTGTCTCCTGGGTACATCTCCTTTTGATGTTGGCTCTGGGTAATTGGATGTCCTAATCTAATGATAGTGTATAGCCTACAAGGCATACACAAGGTCTTGAAGATGTGGGGGGTGGGGGTGGTAACTTCTCATTCTTGATCCTGTTTGTGTAGCTGATTTATTACCTCACCCCAGGGTGACAGTGTCTTACTTTCTCTGAAGTAGATATAATGATAACTCATTTTCCAGGCAAGGCAGTGAAGGTTGGTTTCTTGAAACGTATTTTGTGCTTCCGAGTAGGATGGCCGAGTGAGTTTGGTCATTGTTTTTGAAAGTGCAGGATTGGATATAAACAGACAGGGCTGCAATTTGTGGCATGTCTTAGCCTAACAGGGGATGGTGGAGTACAGTCTTGACTTGCCCTGGGAATTTTGAGGCAAAACTAAAGAAAGTCATGTGGCTCCCTGACCCCAGCAGTACAAAGTGTTAAAACTTAAAACCTGATGATGAGGTGTGAAAGTTCATGGATATAAACTGGTACTGATGTGATATGCTTTGTGGAATTATGGGATTGTGGCTTTTGTGGAATTGTGGCTTTGAGGAATTAACAAAACCCCTTGCCCTTTAGGAAAGCACACACTTTAAAGTACTGTGCCTGAAGGTTCAGTACCACAGACTGAAAACACTCCTTTCATGGAAATGCCTGGGCTGACTAGCTTACAGGCCTCTTGGCCTCTGTCTGCCTCAGTTTTCTCACCTCTTAAATGGGAGCAATAGCAGTAGCGCTGGAGACATTTTGTATACATCTGTAGACATCATCTGATTTAATCTCAGCATAGTAGCTGATATTGAGCACCAAGTAAATATCAGCGAACATTATTAACCTTTATATTTATTGCTTATAAAATATTGTGAAATCGAACTTCAAAGTTGGGCTGACTTGTCATTTCATTAACACATAATTCACATTCTGTCTACTCTGAGAGAATACAGGCTTTTGTTCCCGTTCTTAAAAAAATTATTTTTAAATAACGAGTGTGCTTGTGCATTTATAACGTTGGAGTCCAGAGAGGGTGTCGGATCCCATGGAGTTACAGGAAGCTGTAAGCCACCTGATGTAGGTGCTGGAAACTGAACTCTGGTCCTCTGCAAGAGGTTGCTCTTCAGTGCAGAGGCGTTTCTCCAGCCCCCAGTCCCTCCTTTGCTGAGATAAGTTGGGGGATTCTTTCTCTTCATCTCTGGCCAAGTTGTGACAAAGCACCTGGAGGTAGTTTTGGTTATTCTATAGCAAGGGCCCAGACTATAAAACATTAAAAGCCTTAAGAGCAACTCACTGTGGCAAGACATTCATTTCTTTTTTTCCCTTACAACTTTATTTAAAAAAACAGATACATGTACAGATTATTAAAAGCATTTTAGCATAAAACTACATGAATATATTTTTGTCAGTACTTGATTCTTTTAAAGGTTTGATAGTATGCACTGAAATCATACTATTTACAATGATCATAAAGTATATGTAAAACAAAATGTAACATGGAAATAGTCAAAGTTTTCTTGGTGTGTAAAGATTAAACATAATGATTTTTAAATACCAAAAATTGTCACAAGGCTTTCTTCTTAGCTCTTGAGTTATTAATGATTTAACGTCTAGGTGTACCCCACTCTGAGAGGGTGCTATACACTTATTTTTTTTTCTAAGAAGGACTGAAGCTTCCACTTTTGAGCTTTTTTTTTTTTTTTTTTCTTTTCTAAGAAGGACTGAGGCTTCCAGTTTTTGACCTTTTTTTTTCCTTTGAGCTTCATATGGTCTGTGAGTTTTTTCTTGGGAAGACATTCATTTCTATTTTAAAACAACTGTGTAGCTTGGGAGATTAATTTTTTTCACCAAAGAATTTTTAAAACACCAACTCACTGTATTTGTTTTTCAAATGCAAAGAAATTCTAGTTTCTAGCATATTACTCCAGTGCTTTTTTTTTTTTTTTTTTTTTGACGACCTTGTAAAGGCTGTTTTGAAGATCAGCGTGTTTGTCTATTTCATAGTCTTTCTCACATGTAAACATAAAGTCAGACCTGTGGACATTGGTGTCCTAAAAGCTAGTTAAATGTTGGCATTGAGAGATTTCTAAAATTTTAACTTGCCTTTATTATCCTATGGTTTGGGGATAAAATCTACAGTTTCACCTACACCGGGCAAGCATTTAGCATTGAGCTACAAAACCAACCATTTTTATACTTAGTATTAAAATCACGAGAGTCAGCGCTGACGGGTGACTTAGTTTTGTTTAAAACAAACAAACTCACCCCTGAGTGTCTTATGTCCTGGGTGGAAGTCGGCAGATGTTCATTCTCTATGGTGAGGAGGACACACTGAATGAAGTTCTGATGACCATTGTCAGTCGGAGGACTTACCTCCCTTTCACCGACTCACCTAAGCACATCAGAAATCATAGATATTTATATTATGTTTCATAACGGTAGCAAAATGAGTTATGAAGCAACAATGAGAAAAGCGTTACGGTTGGGGACACCACAGCATAAAGAACTATCTTAGGAGGTCACAGCACTAGGAAGGTGAGAACCAAAGCCATCAGGCTTTCTACCCTGTCCTTTTCCCACAGCACCTTACAGTCCCAGGGAGGCCACCATTTGGTAGCTGTTGGTGGATAAACTTAGACAGCAGGAGTTTTAACCTGGGAACTTAGTAAAGAGATGTTCAGGGAATTCACAAAATAATGTGAATGTCTCTGAAACCTGAGATGTTTGACTGAAAGCGACTGTGTGCCCATTTATTTTGTCAGTTGTAAAATAGGATGCGCGTCTCTTGATTCCTGTCCTATTAAAACACACAAACAAACAAAAGCCCTGTGGCTCACAAGATGGGTATTAGGACTTTATGTGAGGAAAGTCAAACTAGGCACATCTTGATAATATACTCTGTGTATTAGGACTGAGAACTTCCGGAGACACTCCGAATACTCAGAAGGGCCCGAAGGAGCTTTGTAGTTAAGGGGCTTGCCAGCCTACTGCATGTTAGCTGTCTATATTCTGCAGTACCAAGGAACTTACATTACCAACAGAAGTTGAGAAATAGTGTCCCTTATTAACTATAGCACAATTAGCGGTTGCCTCTAAAGTGTTCTAGTAAATGGTGTCTGATTGGGAGGGATGCCTCTAACATCTTTTGGAGGTGTTTGTGTTTTGGGGTTCCCCACATAACAGTAATATAATGGATGGGTTTCTAGTTTTTATTGCTTATGAGAATAAATAGCAATTGAATTCAGCCATGCTTTTTCATAGATTTTATATTTTATTAATCACAGAAGCTACATAATTTGAAAAGAGTGCATGAATCTTGGCATATTTATTATTTAGTTTACTTTTTGACTCGATACTTCAGTGTGAGCCATGAGATTAAAACAGCAGTTAGTGTGTGTGTGTGTGTGTGTGTGTGATATGATAGGATATGTGGTCAAATCCTGTAGTTCTGTGAGCATGGGAGCTGAGTCTGGGAAAGGGTGAGACAGGGAAGAGCAGAAGTAGGAGGGGTCACCAGAGGAAGCAAAGCTCTTGGAGGTTCTGCGGCCTTTGCTTGGCACGGAGAAAAGAACAGGGAGCAGGCGACTGAAAGGTCAGACACAGCTGAGTAGGGCAGGCCCTGCGGGCTTCATTCTGAGGGCACTGGGTACCGTTAGAGAACCTGAGGCGAGAAAGTCTGACTTGGTGAGAATGGACTGGAAGGAAGCCAGGCGTTGAGAACCGTGGGTGTAGTCTGTTCACACATTCCTGTGTTGGAACTGATCATCTGGACAAGTGTGGATGAGATGGGGAAGGGAAGAGAGAAGTTAAGTCCAGGGACTCCAGGTAAGTACGAAGGTGGCAGGCAGGCGGCAAATTTAGCTCCATTCCAGAGAACAGTGGGAGGCTGTTTGACGTGTTTTCCTGAGAGGAAAAGCTTTGAGGTCAGGGCCTTACCTTCAGGTGACCATTTCCATAGTAAGTGTAGGGACAGGTTTACCTGAACAGAACCTGGGGTGGGGTGGGGTGGGCTGGGGGTGTACTCTGTGGGCAGGAAGTATGGTGCTAGCACGCCAGCACACACTATCATAGTCTGGCTCCTTGGTGTGGATTTCCCTATTTGGGGAGGCTCAGCTTTTTACCATTGTCACTCGGACACAGCAAGTATTTACACTCACTAATGTTTCAGAGCGGAGCGAGCGTGTTGGTTTCCATGTGCTTGTCTGGAAAGGGCCTCCTCAGAGCGAGCAGTGACAATTTCCCTGCTCTGGGGTCAGTCACTTAGAACAGATGATACCTAGGCTATTAACGCTGAGACCCTTTCCGTGCTGCAGAGGGTCACTGATAGAATGTCATGTCTCCATGTTCATGTCCAGCATGATGTATGGCATCTGTTAGACATTCCACGGGACGTTTGCTTTATTGCTGAGGATGGGGAAGGCTGGCTCGTGAAGACGTTGCTACCATCACCTCCTTGGAGAGGGATAGCAGAGACCCAGCGTTGCTCCTTGGGTGGACTGTGGGCTAGAACATTTGGATGGTAGACTGGCAGGCCCTTCCCGCTCTGACTAGGCAGGTAAGACACGTGTTACTACTAATTTCAGGGATGGAACATTTGGTCAGTAACAGCAAACTTTATGGTGCATGATTTGTTAGCCGTTCTCTGGAGACACCACCCCGCTTTTCCATGTGGAACCCGTTGTTAGGGATAGGCTATTAATCCATATCCTAAAGGACTCAATGAGTATGTGAATTACCAGGTTGTTAGACAGAGGGGTGATGTAAGCCGTGTGGTGATGCAGGAGAGATTACTCAAACTTCAAACCAGTTTCCAAGTGAAGGTCTGTGGACTGGGAAGGGCATTGGGTGGAAGTCAGGTGATGCTTTGGGGTTAAGAGGTGAGAACTGTAGTCCAGAGGCCACCCCAGCTTCCCAGAGGAGACTGCAAATTACTCCCCCAACCTCCCCTCTGTCCCTTTGAGACTGACTGTACACCTTGGAGCTTACAGTAGCCCAGGAGCCAGTTGTTCTTTGGGAGTGCTGCTGGGTCCACTTTGCTCTCTCCTCCCGCAGAGACTGGGTGCCTCCCTTGCAGTCCTTCAGGCTGACACCTTCTTTGCCTTGCATCATTGGCTTTAAAGGTTTTCCATGTCTTCTGTGTGTTTTCCCGAGGCTTCATATCAGATAGCATTATTTTAAGCTAAGGCACAGTGTGAAACACAAGATTAAGCAAGGGACCTCTGTTCCTGTATCTCTGGGCATTTGTCTGTCTGCCCATCTTTGTGCTTCTTTACCTGCGTCAGAATTCCTGGGAAGGACTGCACAGTAGTTACCTTATCTCCATCGTCAGGAGAAAAGAATCGTTCTTCAAAGGTAGCAAAATGGAGGTTCAGGACTGTGGTCAGCAGTCTCCGCAGGGCGAAAGAGGACAGAACCTGTGTGAAGCCCCTGGGCATTGAAGCAGCTACTCTCGAGGCTGAGCATTCCCGCTTACTTAATGAGTTGTATTCCTAACTAGACACGTGTGTGAGACAGCTTAGACATTTGTATCCCAGGCTCGTAGTCCTCTGCTTGCCCATCAATTCTCTGCTCAGACACAGTTGATATAATTTTGATTATGGTACTTACTTGCACTGAACCTTTCAGCCCAAATGCTTTGTGGTGATATTGGTAGGTGTGTGTGGAGGAAGATAGAGATACCGGCACATTTGGCTCCTTTTCCTTACTGATTTCATAGGCTACCATGTGGAAAATAAAATTTTAATCCTAATGTTCGGAACTCTGTCATTTAACAATTTTCAGCACAGGGCAACCTCCCAACGGAGCCCAATTTGATGCGGGTGGATGAGTCTGTATTATCTAACTCCTGTCAGATGTGCATCTTTGGGCCTTGGCCTTATAAGTCAGTTTCCTTTTCAGCCAGTCGGAAGTCAAGTGTGGCATTCTTTCCTGTGTCTGTCTCAAGATATCATTACAGCTTGAGTTGACTTAGAGTTGACGTTGCCAGTCGTGTGTAGCTTGGTCATGGAGACTTGCATTCTGAGAAGCCATACACTAGAAATTGTAGCCACGTAATGGCCGCAGCTGAGCTCCTCTCACTTGGGAAGTGGAGTGCAGATACAGTAAAAACCCTTCTGTGGATTAAGTTGACTACCAAATAGTTCTCGTGGATCTGTTGGCCCCAGAGACACACAACGTTAACACAGAGCATCTGCCTTCCCCTCAGGCAGTGTCAAGGCGATTGGCTTCATTGAAGTAATCTGAGCTCTCACCCAGCCTTCCAGTTTTAAGCAGTGCTTGAGCTTCTCGCAGGAGTTTCTTCAGAGAGTTCACAAGCCCCAGACACTGGTCGAGAAAGCAGTGCCATGAGAAAAGAGAGCATCCTGTGCCTCAGAGGAGCCAACTGCTTCATAGAAGAACCCAAGGAGACATCTACTTTCATGTCAATATGGCCATTATCAGACTAGTAAGTTAAAGCACCTCATTACATTAGAGAAGGAACTGTACTGTTCAAAGGTGAATCTGAGTCACCTGTCACCTATTGGAAGCCTGTCTCCTCTCCGTGCTAAGTCACAGACTTTGAATTATTTATCTACTGTTTGAAAAGTAGCCTTGCTAATGGCACTGTTTCTTGGAAATTCCTGTTTGCAGGTTTATTTTCTCTCATTAGGAATTAGCTCACTTACTCCCAGAAGCTGTCCCTTTCCTTTACTGGCGACCGAGGAGACGGTCCCCAAGGTGCTGTTAAGACGGTTGGTTTTGGAGGCTGTAGCTCTTAGCCACGATGCAAACTCTGTGTAGAGGACAAGAGAGCCACCAGAAGTGACAACTTTAGTTCCTCAGTTTCTTTATAAAAACATCCTTAACCGTTTGGCTTTACACATTTTCACTTTTTGAAGTTGAAAATAGTACTGTTGGGAGGGACCTGGCTTAGATGTGAGCATCCTGAAGGTAAGAGTTAATCAGTCAGTAAGCTGGCTAAGAGAAGTCACTCCAGTAGAGGCGTGAAGCCCTTCATGCGTCACTCCGCTTGGAGTGGAGCTGGCTCTGGATCATCAGCCCATTAGTAACCGCTCTGCCGTTCCCTGCAATGTCCTGTCTTCTGTCTCATGATTCCTGCTGTCTTCTGGGTATTATATGGCTACTGCTCTCATGTGGATTTGCAGCAGTCACAGTCACAGGCACAAGACCTGCATGAGATGAAGCCATTAAAACTTCCCCAAGGCCCCAGGAAGCGACATCATTGGCTGAGAAACTATAGGCAGTTGACAGCTGCTGGGGGTGGGAAAGTGGTTTTTCTGGGGAGTGGGGACATTGTTATGTTGCTGTACCCCATGGATGGCCCTGGTCCTGTATGCATTATGGGGACCACTAACTGGGCTCTGTGGGAGGTGGATGTGTTTTGGGTGAGTCTGAAGGACTTGGAATTGGGAAATGTGAGGATCTAGAGAGAGCTGGAAGTGGAAAATGAAATGTAAATATCAAAATGCATCGTATACGTGTGTGGAATTCTCAGAAGTGATATAAAATGTCTGAATCATCGTTTTCTGTGAATTAGGTCACCAGTCATTCATTCTTGTTCCTCTGTTTCTTCCACATGTCTGGCTTGGTCATAAGAATCTCCTATAGAACACGATTTCCTTGTTTGTGACAAATAAATGCCCTACAAGACAGCAGCCTCTCTCCTGTCCAGCAGAGTATCCCGGGAAGAAAGCTGACTCCTGTGAGTCATTCAAGAGCCAGAAAGCCCTCTTTGTGCTCGGCTTTCTTCTCAGTGATGTCTGCGTTTTCCTGCCTTGTTATTTAGTCTGTCCTCGTCTGTTCAGTTAGTGATCGGGCACCTCACAGAGCTTTGGGACTTTCTCCCTGAGTACCATTCTTTCGTCTTAGAGCACCGTTGAAGGTGTGTACATGTGTACGAAGTAGGATATAATTACACTCATTCATAAAACTGGAGCTCCTCATTTCTTCTTCTCTTTGGATGTTGTCCTTCTGTTTTCTGACCCCCGTGTACGTTGTTTATTCACAGTTCTTGCTGTTAGGTTACGCTGACTTAAACCCCAAAAAAATCTGGTTTCTTTATGAGCTTCACATTTTCATTCTATCTAACAAATGGAAGGGTCTGCCTCTTTCTTCCCAGTCTCTGCCAGTTCTAGCTGAGGTAGCTCATCCTTGAGACAGCATTGCGATGCTCTGTTGAGACAACTTCAAAACAGAAATAGACCTCAATACTGAAAGCTACTCTTCGCAGTGGGATTGGAAAGGGTTAGTTTTGGTGCTAGCTCCTAAAGCCTGTAATTGAAGAACTGGATCTTTCTTTTGGATGTTTTTCCCCTACAGATTCATGGATCGATTAATGGCAGGATATTCAGGTCCAACCCCAAAAAAACCCAAGTGTGGAATTTTACCTGCTGCTGACAGGTCTTCTCAGACTTCATGTCACAAGGCTCTTGGGCCTAAATCTTGTACTAAGAGTTTGTTATCTTTAAAAGACTTGTGTGACCTCTAT
The DNA here is from genome assembly GCF_963924665.1 of Micromys minutus. Taxonomy (NCBI): domain Eukaryota; kingdom Metazoa; phylum Chordata; class Mammalia; order Rodentia; family Muridae; genus Micromys; species Micromys minutus. Next base: position 4,695,256 of record NC_137955.1, on the reverse strand, counting down.
CTCCCAGGTAACAAGGCGCCAGAGCTGTGGTGCCCTTGAAGTGGATACATCTGTTTGCCTAAGTGTATTGGCACACACTGGTCTTTGTCTTTTACTGACTGCCAGATGGTGGCTGGTTGTTCTTGCTTATACTATCAGTGGGGGTCTCTCATAATGCAGTGGTGAGACACTTGGGCAGTACATTTCCACAGAGGCAGTGTCCCTGTTTTGTTTTGAACATGAGTGGTGAATTCCTTTTGTGGTGCTGTAGTGTGGGGCTGTTTCAGGTCCTTTGAGGGGTGAGTGGCTATGTGGCAGGTACGTCTCAACCTCTGCACTCCTGGGGAGAAGAATTCTGTGTTCCAGATCTGCACTGGATAATTTTAGATCAACTTGACACAAGCTAAAGTCACCTGAAAAGAGGGAACCTTAGTTTCAAAGCTGTCTCCATAAGATTGGGCTGTATGCAAGCCTGTAGGGTGTTTTCTCAAGAAGCGATTGATGGAGGATGGTCTGGCCCATTGTAGGTGGAACAATCCATGGGCTGTTGGTCTTGGGTTCTATCAGAAAGCAGGTTGTGTAAGGCAGTAAGCAGCATCCTCCCATAGCCTCTGTATCAGCTCCTGCCTCGAGGTTCCTATCCTGTTTTGAGTTCCTGTCTTGACTTCCTTCGATGATGAACAGCACTCTGGAAGTATAGGTCAATAAACCCTTTCCTCCCCAAGTTGTTTTTGGTCATGATGTTTCAAGACCTAATTCTAATTCTTAATTAGAATTAGTAATTCTAATTAAGACAGACTCCCAAGGAGTCTTGCTGGAGATGTGGCAGTGACCTTCCCCTGTTTTTGGGTTATCTTTATGAACAAGACTTTTCCCCATATATAGGGACAAATAATTTTAACACAAAGCGAACTATGATTAGAATCATTTCTAAAAAGGGAGGCCAACAAAGGCTCCATGTTGAAGGGATGGGGGTTGCCTCAGACTTCTTTTTTAATAAGCCAGCTACCATTATTAGAAATAAAACCACGGGCCATTAGTACCCAAGTTTTCTTGTCTGTAAATGAAATGCTTTTAAACAACCAATATTCTAATTTGTGTGCCTAACTTCCCAGCACTAAGCAGGCACTAAACTCTCCCATGCTTTTACTGCTCAGAGAACTGAGATAGTGGGGCATAGTTCCCACAGAGGAGGCTTAAAATAACTGTCCAACAGCCTCATTTCAGAGGAGACCAAGCATTTAAATGTGAATTTAGGGGCCTTTTTGTACTTAAAGCCAAACCCAGTTTTTCAAGTATGACTGGCCAGTCTCTGTCCTCCTCTCATGAGAAAGAATGGGCTGTGGAATTAGTACATTTGCTCTCTCAAAGTGAGGGTATGACTTGTGTTGATATCACTTTAACTAGGTTGTGGTGGACAGCTCTCTAGCCTCCCCGCATGTCCTTTAGAGCTCTGTAGTGGTAATTAAGACGAAAGTGAAGCAGATTTTTTCCTAAATGATGAATACAGGTTTACCAGATGAATGGTAATGATAGGTGTGAGCCCCGCTGAGAAGATGAATATTCCCGTGTCCTGAACACCCTGTAATCAGATGGGTACTGTGGCCTATGGCTGAGACACTACCATCTGTGCCTTTTAGACACTCACGTTGATATGTAAGGACACTTAGTGACTGCTGCTGTTTAAATCTTTTGTTGGCATGGGCATGAACTAGAAGCCCATGTGAGAAAAGAGCTCCTTAACCTTTGTTACACTTAAGTTTCACAGATGGTTTGCTTTTGCTCCACCCCCATTGTGTGGGTGAGCGACTCTGAGACACTAGTCATGGGACTTGGTTGGTCAAAAGAATTTGAATTTTGTAGCTAACTCTAGGTTTCATACGGCTCAAATAGTTGCTTAAGAACCCAGAAAATGAGGGCTCAATTGGAGTGGGATTTTGGGGATGTGGCTCATTTTAACCCAGACTGGATGGTGGGAGCCCCCTCCACGGTGCTCAGTTCTCGTGTAGTGAGCTGCTGGATCAGGCAACTGCTTGAACTTAACTTGTGCTTTGGGAATTTCTTTTCTTGTTGGCTTTCACTTACTAATAATTTTTGTTTTTTCCTCATGTGTATGAGTGTGTGTGTGTGTGTGTGTGTGTGTGTGTGTGTTATAGGTGAGTGCCTGAGGAGGCCAGAAGAGGGCATCAGATCTGTCCTCACATAGTTTTGTGTAAGAGCAACAAGCACTGTTAACAGCCACGCCATTTCTTTAGCGCCCCCCCCCCCAGCTTATTCTTCTGATGGCAGAAAGGGAGGAAGCATCCTTGGAGTTGCCACCCAAGGACCTTGCAAATCAAGGGCACTCCTCACACTGTTTCACAGAAGAGGTGCTGGTGAAGAGCCGAATAGAGAAAGTGATGCTTGTTCCCCCTCCACACCCCTGAGACCGGGTCCTTTCCTGGGGGTAGAGCTGATGGGAAACGTAAGCCCCTCTCTCTCTTGTCAGGTCAGAAAAGATTGGACAGTGTTGCTTGTATCACACTGTAGAGGTGAGGAAAGAAGAAAGTGAGAAGCAAAAAAAAAAAAAATAAATAAAAAAATAAAAAAGGATCTGCTGACTGCCTAAAACAGTCCAGAAGCTGGTTAGGTGGCCATGCCTGCTGGCTGCCGTGATCCCCGCGCTCAGTGCAGGATCCACTGCAGAGAGTGATCCCCGTGCTCAGTGCAGGATCCACTGCAGAGAGTGATCCCTGCGCTCAGTGCAGGATCCACTGCAGAGAGTGATCCCTGCGCTCAGTGCAGGATCCACTGCAGAGACAGCCATGGGGAAGAGGGCTGGGGGTGGGAGGAGGACCCTGGGAGGGGGACTGAAGGAGGAAGAAGAGGTGGGGATGGGGAAGAGGAGCAGGGCTGTAGAAGGGAAGACGAGAATGAGCAGGGTAGGGGGAGGAGAGGCAGCTATAGGAAGAAGGTCAGGGGAGGCGGACCGTGGTGGGGAGGGGTTCAGGAGGAGGAGACCCAGAGGAAGGAACCAGACAAAGAAGTCTAACATGCTTAATCTAGAAGCAGACTGTCCATGGCGACTTGGCCATTTTAAGCATTTGAAAGGTGAGAGAAGGTTGTTTGTGATTAAATCCTTTGATTCATGAGATCTGCTTTTCGGAAAACCCCATTGAAATAGCCCATGGACATTCCTAGTGATAGGAAGGCTCCACAAAGACTCAGCCAGTGTCCCTTCAGTTCCCAATGCTGTCCTCTAGTTTTCTCTAAAGCATAGTGATTGGTGGTCTGGTCTGTCCATGGTTTGTGGGTGATTCTTTGTGTCTGTGAAATTAAAAATTCCTGGTAAAAAATGAACCGGATGTTTACTTATGTTTCTAATCAAATGTACTTTCTATGTTTTCAATAAGGATCTGTATTTCCTAAAGTTATATAGCAGTCTGCACCAATACATTAAGAATCATTATCTTAGGGCATTTTTTTTTGTTTATTGCGGGTCCAGAGTGGAGTTGGTCAGAATTTATCAGTTCTTTCTTTTGAAATATTTGTTGCTTTTAAGATTAATTTTGGTTTCTTAGGGTTTCTAGTTTTTTCTCAGTTTAGAACAATGTTGGTATTGTCATGTTTCTGCAGTGCCCACAGAGACCAGAAGAGGGCGTCAGATCTCTAGGGCTGAAGTTGCAGGTGGATGGGAGCCCCCTGTGGGTGCTGGGAACCGAAGAGTCCTCAGCAAGAACAGTGAGCATTCTAAACCTCCGAGCCACCTCTGCAGCCTCTAGTGCAATGCCTTTTTACACACCAAGTGGGAATTTCAAAAGCAGCCTGAGTCACCTCTCCGCCCCCACTCCTTAAAGGAGGCCCCTCATCCAGTCGGTGTTTGGTAGGAATAAGCCCCCTTGGGTGGAGATCCTGTGTGGATTTGATGAAGCTGTGACTGTGGTAGCCACAGTCCTCCAGCCTCAGACTTCCCATGACAGAGAGCTCCTTGCATCTGCAGGTGGGGAAGAAGATGACACTGATCCCTAAGAGATCTATCTGTCTACCCCTACTTTGTCTGTCTGTCTGTCTGCAATTGTGGTTTACTGTGTAGGGCCACATGTGATGTGGTGGCTGTTGTACCTGTGATTGAAACTTGAATTCCAGAGATTCCTAGTTGCCATGAAATCTAGACCTGCTCCTCTGTGTGGTTCTATTGCTAATTAAAGTATTGAAATCTAGACACTGGAGTGGGTGCTCAGAGCTCAGTGGCTCTTCTCTGAGAGGTTGGCTGCTCCCTTCCCTGCTTCCCCTTTGTTGGTCCTAACACAGGGGCCACTCCTTCCACTGGGCATCATCTTGGATCCACAACAAACTTGTATCAGTGTGTTGGGCTGTCTGCTCCCCTTACCACAGTGGGCTGCACAAGAGCCTCCTCAGACTTATCTTCCAGCCACAGCAGTGGCTTCCCACTGTGCCTCAGATCTCTGGTGAAATCATACTTTGCAGGCCAAGGAAAATGGCCATCCTGAAGGGATCTCGGAAACTCAGAAACCAACAGGGTGTGTGAGGACAGTGCCCTCATTGTTGGGCCTATGGGCTGTGAGTTGGTATGGGGCATGAGTTTCCATGTTTAGTCAATGTCCCAGATCAACGTGAGCAACACAGTCACAAATACAAAAGAGAAATCCCCTCTCATGCCCAGTGGTCTGGCGTTCTGGTTGGCCAGTGGCCACCCATTGGACCAGCTGGACTGGGTGGGTATCTGGGACAGACAGACGTCCGCAGGACTTTGGTTGTGTTCAGGTGGTTCTCCACCCCTACCCCTCTATACAGGGGCCTTATGAGGATGCTGGAGAGGATAAAAGCCACTTGGTGGCCCCTGTGAAAGGTGACATTTCCTTTCTGTGGCCTTTGCAGTCCACTGAGTCAGGCTTTTATCTCAGGCTCCCTGTGGGTGGCGGCAGTAGCCTCAGCATGGAGAAGTTCTGCAGAGGGCAGAGAACAGACAGGCATTTACACGTTTGCAAAATTCTGGGCAAGAAGACGAATTCTGTCTTGTGTAAATAGTTAAGAACTGCCCCTTCTCTCCCCAGAGTAATTAATTTCCTTGACAGCGTTGCTTGCTGGCAGCTCCTTTCCACAACTGGTTGCTGAATTGCAATGCTCAATAATCTGTGTAATAACATGCTATAAAAACATACAAAGCCAGGAAAAAAGTTGTCTTTTTTTTTATTAAAAAAAAAAACAAAAAAAACCAAAGTGGCTGAGCCTTTGGAAATACTCATTCATACATGGATTGAAAGGAAAATCTTAAATCCATCAGTAAGGGACAGTGAGGTGGCTTAGCAGCTAAAAGTCACTGCCATACAAACCTGACAGCTCACGTTTGATCCCCAGAACTCACTGTGACTGGAGATAACCAACTCCTCAAAGGTGTCCTTCGACTTCCACATGTGCACCTTGGCACACACATATATATATCTACACACAGGAGGGAACACACACATGAGTAATTAATAGAAAACAAAATAAAACAAAAACACAGCATTCTGGAGCCCTGGCTGAACTTTTTGGCTCACACAGTTGTGAGGTAGACAAAGAGAGAGAAGGGGTCTGGGAGAGCCTGCCTCACAGTGGATGGTGGCTCTCCCCCATGCTTGTTCACACCCTTGCTGCAGTCTCTTCCTTCCCACAGAGTGCCTGGACATGCGTCACATGTGAAAAGGTCAATGTCCACGCATGGACTAAAACTCCACAGCAAACTCATGAAGACGGGAAGACAAGGTTTAGAGAATAGTACGCTGAATATTTAGTCTATGTTTGTGAAGGTTAGAGCTGGGCAGGGACTTGGCGCGGGGAAGTGGCTCTGGTGTGCCCTTTGTGTTACCTGTGACCTCCGTGTCAGGATTTGAGTAAATCCCTGAGTAAAACCCTGATGCTGCATGTCTGCACATATTCAAGGCAGGCTGAAGTTCCTTGAAGGGCCAGGTTCTTATACACTGGACTTGCTCACTTTGGAGAGAGATGGGCACTGGCCAGTGCCATGGGCTAGGGTCTGTAAGGAGCAGGTACCATGCTAGCTGCACCAAGCTTCATTTCCTTTGCACACAGCAGGTCTGTGAGACAGTGGGGCTGCCCACCTCATGGATGAGGACATCTGAGAGAATTCAACTCTTTGTTACTGCATCTTTTGTTTAGAGTGGGGTTAGGCTTTGCACTTGACTGGTTTTTGCCTACAGTTTCCCTGACCTTCAACAAATGACACCTCCCCAGCCTTGGCTTTGTTTACATTGTCTTTCATAGTTCTGCAGGTTGTCAGGCAGGTTAAGTTCTTTTGTGTATGAAAGCATATTTTCTTACAGTTTTATACTCTCAGCCCAACCTAAACTTTTAGAGGGAAAGGACCACAGGATGAAGCACTTTTTCTTGTGATGAAGGTGATAGAACACACTGCTTTCAAGGTCACTGATTAACGGGATGCTGTCTTTGATGTCTCCCGTGGTCACTGGTGAGGGAGTCTTCAGATGACAGTGAGGAGTGCTGTTCTCCTCAGGAGTATGTGCTTTTTATTTCCTAGATGGTGTTGAGAATTCTAGGTTTATGTTTTGTAAAAGGAGAATTTCGTAACCTGGGTTTAATTTTGCTGAACTTGTAGTTGTTTAGTGATGTGAGGACACACAAAACACAAACTGTCAAGGTGTCCATCTCTAAACCAGCAAACATGTCCCATGTACAAATGCAGTATTCTCTGCACAGCTAGCTCTCATGCTGATCTGTCACCCCGTGTCAGGACTTTACCCCTTTTGGAGGATGACAGGGGAGAGAAAACCAAGCTAGAAGTGCAGTTGAAGAGACTGGCACTCACACAATCTCTTTGGTTGTTGTTACGTGTTGATCCACAGAAAGCCTTATCAATAGTTTGTTATCTAGGCTTGATAGGGTTCCCACTGCTGAGCCTTTCAACCCTAAACACAACAAAGACCAGCCAAGCATTGGATTCCACCTGTGCCTCCCATAAAGCACGGCCATGGCGAGTGTGAGCCCCAGGGTGTGTGTTCCACGTGCTGCAAGCTGTCAGGTCTCATCCGCCTTTCGTTAAACTCATAAAAATTCATGTTGTGGTATTAATGCCCACAGGGTCCTGGAGATTTCTGCTGGCTTCTGCTCTCTTTCCCCCATCATGGATACATCGTCCTCAGATACGTGGGCACAGATGTGTGCTTGTGAATCTGTACTGGAGGCTCATGTGTCTGCCTAAGTGAGTTTGCCACAGGAATGAAATAAACTAATTTTCCTCCCGATGGTTCAGTGCAACCAAGATATTTCTATGCATATTCTCAGAAGGCTTCATTCGGGGTATTTTATATTTCAATAAACCTTCTGCATGTGTTTCTAGGTGACTGCTTTGCACACCTGTTTATTATTACAGTGATATACTGCTTAACTGTATATTTTGAAAGAAATTATCTAGTGGATCATTTTTCTATGGTGTGTGTGTGTGTGTGTGTGTGTGTGTGATGTAGAGGCCAAGGAGCAACCTTGGATGTCATCTCATTCACATATTTTGAGGCACGGTTCCTCCCTGGCCTGAAAGTCATAAATTAAGAGAGAGAGTTTTCCCAGCGAACCCCAGTATTTTCCCGTCTCTGCTTCTCCCAAGATTGTGGGTACACGTGTGTGCTACTACATCTGGCTTTTTAACCAAACTGGGTTCTGGGGATTGAACTTAGGCCCTGAGGCACGAAGTGCCGGAGCTGTTTCCTAGGATCTGTAGTTGGGGGGTGAGGGAGAGAGGGGGGTTACTCTTTGTGTTGTTAGAAACAATTTATGAGTTCCTTGTATGTTGTGTATGGAGTGTATATATATTGTATTTATGCACTTCTATGTGTGTGTATATATGTGTACACATGCCTGTATGTTCATATGTGTAGAGGCAAGAGGCCAATGTCCGGGTCTTTCTAGGGCACTCTCCACCTCATGTTTTGAGATAGTTTGTGAACCTGGTATTCAGTGATTGGCTAGATTGACCAGCAAGCTCTGGGGATCCACATGCCATTTCTGACCAAATATTCGGGTTACAGATACCCTGTCCATGCCTGGCTTTTTCTGTATATACTTGGTATGTGCTTGTCTGAACTCAGGCAGCCAGCACTTTGTGGACAGACCCATCTTGTAAATCTCACTCCTGGAGTATATATTTCCGTGCCGTTAAAAACAAGTTGGAGGTCAGTCTACTGTGTTACAGCAGAATTTCAGTAAAGGGGTTGACTGGAGTGAAAGTTTACAGTCTCCCTCCCTCCCTCCCTCCCTCCCTCCCTCCCTCCCTCCCTTTCTTCCTTCCTTCTTTCCTAATAAACTAAATAAGGGAGTGACATTTAAAAATAATTGTGATCCAATAATTATGTTACAGCATTACCAAAATACTCAGTATGACAAATTGTGTCCCATTCTGCTTAGCCATGTGCAGGGTAATCTGCAGTAGGAGGTGGGGGGGCCCTTTGTAGCATTTCCATAGTAAAGGAAACTACTCCGTGTTGTGGTGTGTGTCTGTGAGCGGGAAAGTGCGCTTCCGCCCTGAAACCGGTTGGAATGGTGCCTGCAAATTCATACATCACAAAAGCTCAGTACAGGGATGAATTCTGAACAAAGTTCTGTAGTGTTTGCGTCTTATTATGAATGGGGAAATTATGAGTGTGTGAAATTGGTGTGAGCAGCCCGCGCCTGTGTGGCTGGGCATCCTGGGAGCCAGCCTCTGGGACTTGTGTCTTAACATTCTTGGGAGTTTCTGAGGGAAATATTTGCTGGAAGCTGTTCTCCAGTCTCCTATCCAGAGCCCCTTCACCCTTTTCCACTCTTGTATCCCGGCAGTTCAGTGCTTCACTTTTTTTTTTCAGGTCCCACAGAAGTGATAACTCATTTTGTTAGAATGGTGCTGTTTTTAAAAGTGGAGGATTATGACTTCAGCTGGGGCTTAATCAGCTTGAGCAGGTGCATTCTAAGTAAGAGGGATACTGTTTTAATGCGGATGTCTCCCCTAATTCAGAGCAGGGGAGACATGGATAGGAGATGGCACCTCGGTTAGGTCAGAATTGTTTCTAAATAGATTGTTTTTCTCCCCTCCCCCCACTGACTTCCCCTGGCCTGGCAGCAGTGTCCTGTTAATAAAATAGGAGAAGTGCAGAAGGAACTGAGGGTGAGGGTCTTAATGTGCTCTCAGAGCTCTGGAATGCTCAAGGGAAGCCAGATCAGATTTACACAGAACCTGGCATAGTGATCGCGTTGGTTAGGGGCCAGGATCTCGGTCTTGGGGATATCAAGCGATAGAAGATGGAATTGTAAAGCAATTTAACTTAAATGGCACATGTCTCCACACAGTGGCTTTATGGTGAGGCTCTGGGGCTATCCTCTGGCTTTGAAATACTCTAGTGTATGAGTAAAACAGAAGAAATTAGCAAGTGCTGTGTCCAGAAAAAATAAAAAAGCCTTTTCGGCAAATGATATCTTTCTGCACATTTTACTCCACTTAGCATTCTGGTTAATTTCCCGTGTGAGAGCAACCGGGCTGCTAAGACACTGGCCACATTCTTCTTATTGCGTGGTGGTTACTGACGGCTTATACTCATTTCTCTCCTTCTTTTTATGGTTTCAGCATTTTCTTATATGTTTCATGATAGAAATTGTTTAATGCAAGGCCACTAGCTCATGCATTCCAATTCATTACTCAGCTTTTTCTCCACTGAAACTAATTCATGAAGAACCTGTTATGCACCAGGCACTGAGGTTAATAGTGGTGAATGCTCAGATTATAATATCCAACGAGCATAGATGCAGAGATTCACATAAAAACACGGCAACTAGACTTATGACACATAACAAGGCCAAGTTGGGTTTACTTCTGGAATGAAATAATGAGTCTACACACACAAGTTGCTTTATATCCTCCATGAAACGGGGGGGGGGGGGGACAAAACCAGATGCTTGTCTAAGCAGATGAACAGAAAACATTAAAAATAGTCAACTTTCTTCCTGAATAAAATTTAGAAGGTAGGTCTGGAACGTACTTACTTGGCTGGCAGTAGTGGTAACCGCCTTCCATTCTAGCACTCGGGAGGCAGAGGCAGGCCCACTGTGAGTTCTGTGAGTTCAAGGCTCCTTGGTCTTCAGAGGAAGTTCCAGGATAGTCAGAAGTACACAGAGAATCCCTGTCTCAAGAAAAAGAAAATGAAGGAAAAAGAAAAAAGATACTTCAAATCAGTAAAGACTTTATGAAGACACCAAAAGCTAGCATCATATGTAGTAAGGTTAAGAGAAATGGGATACTGTCCTCTTAAGGTGTGGAGTAAGGCAGCTATGCCCTCTCATAGTTCTACGTGACAAAATGTTACGTCGTAAACACAGCCACCAGGCAATAAAAGAAGGAAGTGTTTTTAATTGCTGATACCATATATGATCATGTAGAACATCCTAAAGACTTGTACAAAGACTACTGTAACCCTACTGGTGTTATTTTAGGAGAATCCACTGGGTTTTGTATGTTAGTATTTGTATTTGGACATCAACAGTGAACAGCATGAAAAGGAAACTAAGAAAATTGTACTAGCAACAAAATGAATGATTACTTAGGAATTTGAGTCAAAGATGTGCACGTGGAGCCTCCAAAGACACAGGAGGACATCCGGATGCAGGAAAGGCTGCTTCTCGGTCCTGAATTGCATGGAATAACAAAGGTTAAGAATGTCCACACTACTCAAGACAAACTTCGAACTTAGTCACCGTTGTATTTAGTTCTCATTAAAGTAATGCTTCCTTCACACAAATGGAAAACCCTGAAGTTCAAAGTGAAGCACAGAAGGCCCCAGGTGGCCAAAGGTTGAAGAACGTCACCACCACACTGGAAACCCCATGCTTTCCAGTCTGAGCTACGTTATTGTTACAACCGGTTACAACTGGTTGGTAATGCCATGAGCATTCAAACAGTCTGTCAGGATAGAGGACCTGGGATAAATCCCTGGGTTTCTCATGAACTCACCCTGAACCTAGATCCTAAGAACACGAAGGCAAAGATGAGTCAGAGAGTGTCGTCAGTCCAGCCTTAGTTGATTTTGTGTATGGTGTGTAAGAGTTGTCGTAAATGTAAGATTCAAAAGTGCACAACTCCAAAAGGAAATATACGGAAAAGGAATATAAAGGAAATATGAGCTTTTCAGCTGCAGTCACATTGTGGTGATGGTACTGAAAAAGACACTAACAGTGCAGGCAGGAGGAGCAGAGACAGTCAGGGGAGTCTATCAGACTAAATATTTGCTGTGTAGTTGAAGCAGTAGGAAGACAGGGTCATCAGGGGCTTATTGTAGAAGCGTGGCATCTTGAGCATGCTCTTCTCTAGAGACCATTCCATGGATCTTTCTCAGAGCACACTGTGGCTTCTGTTGGCGGGCATATGGATATCCATGAAAAACGACAAAATTATATTCTTAAATACATAGTGTTTTGAGACAAGTTGAAAGGACCCCAATTGTAGAATGACGGAAAGTTTGTGGTTCTTTAGTTTCCATTCTATCCTTTAATGTATCTATGTTTTTGTAGTTAAGCCAGCAAAATATGTTTCCAACAAATTTCACATTTGCTAATATAGTATATTGTCATAGGATACACACACACACACATAACATACAAAGCAGGCAAAATTAGACTCATGGAGAGAGAACTACCTCCTGTGTTCAATATGTAATAACGTCATGCACAGGAAGTAGGGCATGTAAACTATTTAAGTGTTGCGCAGCAGATGATTGGGTAGAGAGAAGTGTGCATTCAGATAATGGGATAACATTGTCAGGATTAACAAAGGAAACCCATTTGTGGCAACATGGGCAGAGCCAGAGGACAGATTGCTCAGCAAATTGGGACACAGAAAACTTATATGGTGCATGTACGGAGTACAAAACAGGATTATTAGGGTGTAGGGAGAAGGATGTTGGTTAAACGGTCTAAAACTTGAGTTGTGCATGATGGATAAGTTCTGAAGATACAGTGACAGCCAACTGAGAATTTACAGTACCATACTGTGAGCTTGAAATCTGCTAATTTACGTCTTCAATAAATGGAGACACTGTGGAGGTGACAGTGATATATTGATTAGCTAAACTTGATAATCATTTTAGTGTGTGTGTGTGTGTGTGTGTGTGTGTGTGTGTAAACTCCAAGTGGTGCAGCTGTTAAATATAAAAAAATTTAGGTTGTCAGTAACATCTCAGTAAACTTGTTTAAAAATCATGGGTTCCACTGTCATTGCATGTATAAATAACATGTAAAATTCCTCCCATCAAGCAGTTTAAGATCATACTGTCTGTTTATATTGTTCTGTAAAATGTCTACAAACACATCACCAGAATGTTTTCTGAAAGTATTGCCAAATATATGATGGTCTGTGGGCAATAATATAAGTATATAACCATATGCATGGTTTGCTTCTAATAGGAATAATGCTTTGGTGGTTGGATACATGCTGAAAATGCCATGCTGCATTGTATAGAATCTTCACAATGTGTGATGGGAGAGAGATTTCAACTGAATAGAAATTGTGAAGAACGAAGTTGGATAAATGAATAAGGGTGTCATTGAGGACTCCTAGACCTACACTTAGCATAAACATTCCTCAGGTGTCCAAATGTCAAACGTTTGGTATCCAGAATAGTGCTGTTTAGTTTTTGATACCTTTATGAGTTGGAGCCTTGAGGAAGGTCCTTATTTCTTTGTGTGTGTGTTGTGTGTGTGTGGGTGTGTTGTGTGTGTGGGGGTGTGGTGTGGGGGGTTGTGTGTGGGGGTGTGGTGTGTGTGTGGGGGTGTGGTATGTGTGTAGGGGTGTGTTGTGTGTGGGGGGGTGTGTTGTGTGTGGGGGGTGTGGTGTGTGTGGGGGGGTGTGGTGTGTGTGGGGGTGTGTGGTGTGTGTGTGGGGGTGTGGTGTGTGTGTGGGGGTGTGGTGTGTGTGGGGGTGTGGTGTGTGTGGGGGTGTGGTGTGTGTGTGGGGGTGTGGTATGTGTGTGTGGGGGTGTGGTGTGTGTGCTCAAGGAGGACTATGGATTCCAGCCCTTTCTCTCTGTTTCCTAGTTCATGAGATAGGCAGTTTGTCGTACTATGTGTTTGTACCATGATTATTAGAGGAGAAGCCCAAAGCAGTAGCAAGGGCCATGTGATCTTGGACTCGCAATGTCAGAATCCTGAGACATATCGACTCTTTTCCTTTAACTACCCCTGGTTTTTCTTTATAATCACCTGAAACTTACACCGATGCTACTCAGATTACAGAGATACACTTGGTTAAGGGTCTTTGCCATAACATAGAGGAAGGAAGCTTTTTCAGTTAAAGTCTCAGGAAAATACTTTGTGAGTATCAAAGGAGACCACATTGAATGTCCATGATTTGTGGTCTAGTAGGAGCCAAGCAAAAGCAGACTTTTGAGGAGAGGAAAAATTATGCTCAACTCGTTCAGATTACTGAAAGGTCAGTTGACTTGGTGTATGGTGTGTGACTGGTATCCAGAGTCTTAAATGTGCACAACTCCAAAAGACACCATAAGGAAAAGTTTCTCAACCAAGTCACATTTTCTTTTGAAAATGACACTAGAAGCACAGGCAGGAGAAAACTAGTCAAGGAGAATCTATCAGACTAAAGACTAAAGAGCAAGGACCAAGTCTTCACTGAGCAGAGCTCATGTTACTGTTCTGAGCATTATGTAGGAGAAAAGTGTGAAGAGTTTTATAACAGCCCCTCTGAGTAGTTGACATCCCATTTGGGTCTCTGGAAGGATATTAGTGAATGACAGTTTTTCTTCTGTCTTTACCATGTATCAGTATGATTTAATATTAAAATATCAGCCACTTACTGTACTAAAAGTGACAGATTTTAATAAAGCAAAACCAAAGGACTGGTCTTTCCAAGTTAAGCTCTACAGTTTGAAGTGTTGCTTATTTACCATGGCATTGGTGTGCTCAGAAGGTACTAGTTTAGACTTTCTGAGGATTAGGGCAGATTTTATACATATATTTCAGTTCCTTTGGATACAGTACCATAGGTGAAGCCAGTCTTTTAGAGCTTAAAATCATCTTTTTTTAGTGCATCCTAGGTGAAAGAGGAAATTATTGCCAATATATTTTTACCAAAAATTACTAGTTGATTATGCTTAGTAACTTTACTTGACATGTTAGAATTGACTTTTATCCTACAGATCCTAGGAGAGATCTTTACATATACTTAGACGATAAAGCCAATAAATCAAGGAACTGGAGTGAAGGGGGGACACTGTTAAGTGGCATATAATATACAACTCTGTTGAGACTAGGTTGCAAGAATATTGAATAGTTTAATGTACTTGCTTGAGGAGAGCCACACTTGGTTCTGAATTTCAGAGCATTTGAAGAGCCTAGGGAAGTTTTGGTTGCTGTGACACAGTCTCTAATGTCAGAGGAACTTTTATTTTGGCATCACAGTTGGTGATCTCTGTCCATGGTCCATTGGCTCTGTTACTTTTGTATTCATGTCTTGGCAGACCATCATGTCAGGGAGCAGGTAGTCGTTCACCTGTTGGCAGGGAGAAGGCAGATTCAGGATGCTGGAGCTAGCTGCTCCCTTCTTTATCCTTCATTGCATCTCAGCCTACAACCCAGGAAACAGTGCTGCCTCCACATAGGGTATGATTTTCCTCCTCGGTTAATCCCCTCTGGAAGCATCCTCACAGACACAGCAAGAGGTGTGCTGTACCACTCTCCCAGATGCTTCTCAATCCAGTCATCTTGACAAGATGAATAATCATAGGAGCCAAAGGAAAAATACTGGATTTTAAAAATATGATTCAGTATTTTGAAGCAAGAGAGAAGCTATTATCTTGGGAGAAGCTTTTCTTGTTATTGAAGACTAAGATATTTTCCACACAGACCACTTGAATATTAGCACAGAAATATTCTAATTGTTTTTGGATCCCATCTCACCAAAGTCAGAATGACTGCCATCAAGAGGAAATGACAAAATCAGGCAAAGATAGAGAGAAGGAAGAGTTGGTACTCACTGCTGGTAGGAATGTGAACTTAGGAAGTCTGTGTGGAGGTTCCTCAAAAAAGGTAAAAATAGAACTACCAGATGGCCCAGCTATAGTCCTTTGGATATGTACCCAGAGGCTCCAAGTCAACATACTACAGACACAGCCATATTTATTGTTGCTTTATTCACAGTAATCAGGGAATGGCCCCAGCATAGATATCCGTCAAAAGGTGAATGAATCTTGATGAAGAAAATATGGTACATATTCATAATAAAATTTTATATAGATACTTAAATCTAGTCAATATAAAGTTAAATTTCATAGAGACATTTAAAAAGAATGAAGACATGAGTTCGGCAAAAAACTAGATGGAGCCTGAAATCATCACATCAAGTGAAATAAGCGTAGGCTTAGAAAGACAGTAATGCTATGTTTTCTTTTATACATTGACTCTGGATCTAAAATTGTATATGCATGGGTATTAATAGCCATGCATATAGATCATGAAGTTGTAGAGGTTGAATAACGGAACACATGCAATGAGAAGGCAGAAGGGCAAAGGTTAGGAAGGAAGGAGGCAGCCCCATGTGTGGAGGGCCACAGGGCAGAATGGGTGGTGGTGGCACATGAACAATTGTAAACACAGTCTAATGACACATGTATGAAGATGCCATAGTGTATTCATTTTTTTGTGTGTGCTAACTTAATCCACTAGATGATAATGAAGAATATCTTCAGTGACAGTCCCTATCACCTGTTCCACAGTTACATGCAAAGCCTTTCATTCAAGGGTCATGATCAAAATGCATTAGATACATAATTGGTACTGCCATTTTGGAGAAGAAAACCTACATGACAGTTTTTGGCAATTTGGTCAAGTGCATCCTGAGCCCTTTAGGAATTTAAAAGCCTGGAGGAGTTTTGTGTCCAAGTAGATAATCCTATGTACCAGGATGGGATAACAAGAGAACTTAGCGGCTTTTATTGTGTTTCTACTCTACAAAATGGAGGTTCTCAACTTGTGGTCATGACACCTTGGAGGAAAAAACTACCCTTTTACAGGTGTTACCTAAGACCACCAGAAAACACAGCTATTTATATTACAATTTATAACAGTAGCAAACTTACAGTTACGAAGTAACAATGAAAATATTTTTATGGTTGGGGCCACCACAACAAGAAATGGTGTTAAAGGTTTGGAGCATTAGGAAAGTTAAGACCCACTGATATTAAAGGAAACATACATGGCATATGTAACTATGAAAAAGGATGACCTGTTGTCAATTATAGCTTCAACATGGATGTCTTCACTGGAAACCAGATAATGGGTGGAGTGAGCTTGTTTCTTCTTTGGATTCCCTTCCCATCCGGATACGGCTGGCCCTGTGCTTCATCTTACCTGGGCAAGCATCAAGTGGAGCTCTGACCTACCTTCTTCTCTATTCTCAGCTGTCTGACCGTGTTCACCTCAGCAAATTACTGAGAACATCTGTCGCATAGTTAATAGTGAACTGTGTCCACCTGAGCCTGTCCCTGTCTCCATGGAAGAGCCTCCACTAAGGCTTCACTATGTTTTCAACCTATCAAAGCAGCATCCACCTACTGCCTCTGTTTGGGACTTTGGTGCAACTCAGTACTTTGTGGGACACCTTGAGTTAGTGTCAGACCATACATTTGTTCTTTGCCTTTGGCTGTTGAGAACTGTTGTAAAAATGGCTGGGATATCTAGGCTAATAATAAAACAACTCAGGAAAAGTTTAATAGTTTTAACAACCCACGAAGGCTGCCTAGGAGTGGTCAGTGTTTGTGTTTGAATAAAAATGCATCTTCATCTTGACACTGTAAAATACTAATATGAGTATTAACTTGCAAGAATGGAAGAGTAGAGAGGACTTCAGGATGGGGTAGAGGTTTCAATACATTTAAAACGCATTAGGCTTGATTTTCAGTGATGAGCAAGCAGACGTGAGAGTAATAGTTGTAGCCTTGGTTACATATTAAAGTCATTTGAGAATTTCAGGAAAAATGAAGCATCACTACCAACATTACTGAAAATAGGACCTAATTCCAGACTCAGTAAATGTGATGTCTATGGTGCTATGTTCTCCTCGGCAGCATGCTGATTTCAACAGGGTTGGGAATGGCTACTCAAGAATGTGACAAACCAGCCACCAGGATGCAGGGAGACCAAATCCAATCCATTGTCATCTGAAAAAGGTTGCAAAGAACATTTCAAGCTTGGTCACGTGTCCAGTAGCCTTGTGCAAAGTCTGTGTATTGGCTTCGGAGTGCTTGGAAATAGGGAAGCAATTTAGGAAAGCAGGCCTGGAGGAGATCTGAGATGGGGATGAGCTTCTCGACTGGTTTGTCCTTACTCTAGCTTTCCGGCTCTGTCGTAATGAACAGAATGAGAAAGCTGTCAGAGGAATTCTGTAAAGCTATAAAACAAATTTACAAGCTCTTTAGAGCACGCACTGAAATTTAAACCTCACGTCTTAATTATGTCATTGTCTCCGAAGATTCCTTTAGGATCCTACCTGGGAAGTCTCACTGGTTTTTGTAATCACATTGTGTGTAATTAAACATGGACAACCTGGAGCTGAGCTAAGAGGATTCTAGCTCCAGTTTTCTCACAAACCAGAGTTTATCTCAGGGGAAATATCAGAACTTAAAAGTGAAGTGTTTGCCTAGTGTTTCTGCGTCTGCGCTGCCAAACAGGTTTCTGGGAAATTCGGTTGGTTCATCCAATGTCCTGCTTGCACTCTGGAAGATGGCGCCTGGCCCTGCACTGGGAGGCACTGTGCAAGGATGCTCTTTGTCCATGTATGGCTGTCCTCTGGCTTGTAAGCTATCAATTGTGTCTTTTCCCACAGTAGTTTATGCATTTTTAAAATTTGAATGTTTTTGTCATGAAATTAAAAGTAGGTAATCAAATTAATTGGATTGTGGGTCTAATAAGAACTTAAGGGCATAGGAATGACACCGGCTAACTGCAGTAAATGGACTTGTTAGTGTCATTGGTGTTCTGGAAACGATGGGCTGGGCGGTGACTTCTACACCGACGTCAGGAGTAGAACATGAAACCCCGCTGCCACGGCTTCAGCGGAAAGCATTCTGGAAGTTGGAGTTTTCATAGGGTGTAGATTCTTTTTGATCTGTCATCTTGACTATTTTATCGATTTCCTGAGAGTATAAGATACCAATATAAGAGTGAAGGCCCAGCGGAGTTATTATGGCAGTGAGCAATGGGTGAAAAGAGGACATTTATTTAGTGCGTATTGTGTGCTTGGTAATGCCGTAGAGACTTTGTGTTGATGGCGCCCTCCGCACTAACATGCCCAAGAATGATGTAAACTTGGGTGCAAAGCCATTAGTAACTGTTGGGCATTGTGGCCCTGACAACAGAAGTTTGGTCCATATGTAACTTGACAATAGCAAGATCCATATGTTATGTAAACTTAAGGCTTGGGTCCCTCATATGGTCATCACCATGAGGCTCTATTTAATCTTTGACAAGTCCCTGTGAGATTTTTCTTGGTGTTTTCCATACCTACCATGTAAGATTTTTACTTCCCTAGTTTACAGAGGAGGAAACTCGAGCAGAAACATTGAAGTTGTTTGTCAAACGCTGTTTGGCTAACAAGAGCAGATCTGGTTTGGACAGCATGAAGGAAGAAAGTCTCCAAGAGCTTCGCTTCTCTCAGGCTGTGCTCTTGTTGCCTAGAAAGATGTTCAAGAGTCTTTATTGGCCACTTGATCCTAGGTGGTCAGTATTAGCAGTGGCTTACTAAACCTTTTCATTTGTAAAATTTTCTTCTTTGGATTATTTTCCTGGATAAATATCCAGGAGAGATTGCAAGCATCTGGGTTCTAATTGCTTAGAATTTACAGTTTGAAGTCCTAACCCTCCGGTATCTCAGCTGTGACCTTACTTGGAGAAAGTCTTGGCTGATGTAATTAAGATGAGCTCATGCTGGTACAGGGCACAGCTCTGATGTGATGGGGAAGCGTCTGCGGAAGAAGCAGACATTTGAGAGCACAGAGCCCACACAGCTTCCTGACTGCCAGGCAAGCGCTATGAAGCCGCTTGGTCCGTGTCAGCTCTCAAATCGATGCCTGGAGAAAGCTCTCCTAAGCAGAATCCCAGGTCGAAGAGTCAAAGTCAGTGTGACTCAGGGTTAATCAGGAGCTGAGAGAGGCTAGCTGGCTGCTGACTCTTCCTGTGGTTTTACAAGGCTAGGGAGCCTTACCATGTTACATTGCCTGCAGTTCAGGCTGGGGAGGAGCAGTGCGTTCAGATGCTTCTGCAGAGCAGTGTAGTGCAGCCACCCAGAGCACTGCAGGGTGTGGTTGTCCCCTTCCTGATCACACGCTGTAGCCCCTGCTGCTGTCCAGTGAAGACCAGACGGGGTCACATATCCTCAGCCCAGGACAAGAGCCCAGATCAGAATTCTCAGAGTGGCCTCTCCGAACGTGTTGCTTTTGTGCTTCATCTGTTTAGAATTGAGAAACTGGGAGACAGCATGGTCCAGAGCTCACGGTAACTTGGCATTAAAACCACCTTTTGGGGTCAGCCTCAGGGGGTCACCCGTGAGCAGTTCAGCGAGCAGAGTGGCTCGACTCGGGCAGAGGAGAAGCTGGCATGCTGAAAGGTACATGGGCTCTCGAACATGTTGAAGACACGTAGAACTGATGTGACGATTCTTATCGTGTACTGTGTGTGGTTTGAATCCTCCCAAAGTCCAGCTGTCCTTCCTGTGTTTGGACTCGGATGCCTCTGTTTATGGTTTTCTCCCCATGGAGGCTCCTGTGGCTTATTGTGTTATTCTTATATCCAAATAAATTCAAATGAGATGGAAATGATGTGTGGAACCCCGCCTGAATGATAAGTACAGACATTTCTTCAAAACTGTGAAGGGTTATTTCATAATCCCAGTCTCCATAAGCTATACACCTGTACCACATCCTACTGGACCATTTGGAACTTTATCTATGGGCGTGGCTTTTGTCCTGATGCCACTAGTGTATGGGGATCCATTCTTATGCTGTGTGTGTGTGTGTATGTGTGTACATATACACATACTCATATGTACATACACATATGTACATACACATATACAAGCTGATTTTCTAAGACTCCATCAGTCCATTCTGGAAAGTTTGACAGTGACTATTTTATGCCAACTTACCAGCAATGTGTTAGGCAACTTTTAGAAATGGTTGGCAATTTCACATGTGGCATGAAGTGCATTTTCTCTACATACTTATTTTAGTTAGTTACAGATACTTCTCTTTCCTTTCTGTTTGGTATCCTTTGTAGCCCACAACCATTCATGTTATAGTTGCTTAGCATTTACCTTTCACAATTGTGGGTTGTCTTCAGACAACTGCAGAACCGTTTCCCTCATGTGATACTATAATCTTGTCTGTCTAGAGAGACATAGAACTTTTGGGTACCTCACATGACAGTGTTTTAAGAATGTGTGGTGGGGAGGAGGGTGTGTCTAACCTGGGGCATTGTGTAAAAGCCTGGTCTCGGAGCCCGTGGTGGCTTTGACTGTTCCAATGGACACGTTGTTAAACAGTGGTGCTAACTGGGAGAACATTCACAGTGAAGGCCCCCAGCACCCATCTCTTCTCTCCAGTCTTCAGAATCAGGCTTCCACATGTAAAGCTGAGATAGGTGTTTGATAATTCTCAGTAACACTATGAAATTCAATTCACTGTGCTTTGGCTGACTGGAGTTGGACTTGTAAATTTTTGTCTTGCACTCCTTGAATAGACCTTCATAGAAAGTGACAGTGATGGTTGACAGTGTCCCCACTTGATGGGGAATCTTTTTTTCTTTTTTGTTGCCATGAGGTATACTTAATTTTCATTACTCATAGAAATAATTTTCTGTAATATCTTAGGGAAAACTTAGTCATCCATTTACTGGGGGGTCCCCCCTTTAGAGGTTCTGGAGTGCCAGGGTTTCCAGTGCAGCTGTGGCTCCTCCTCTGAGCCATGGGAGGGTCTTGGAGATGATGGGGTGGGGTGGGGAGATCCTAGTCAAGGCCTTCAGAAAAATTCCCTTCTCTTTTCCTGCTCAGCAGCCTATTTGATCAGCAGGGTATTGCTGGTTTTCTTCATCTTGGCCATATCAAAGCTGGAGATTCCCCTCATGTCCTGCCTTGTCACTATCTTACTGGTACCTTTCCTCCTGGCTAAAGTTCCCTTCACCCCCCTCTGGCTGAGCTTGACAGCTGAGGAACTAGGCTTGGCTCCTTCATTCCTAGAACCCAGGTCCTTTACTGAATTGTTTTCTGAGGTCAGTTGGCTTATTTTCCAAACAGGTTGCCTGCCTCCTGTTAAATTGTTTCTCGCAGATAATTATCATCCAGTTGTTTAGTATCTCAAACCCACGGGATTGCTTCAGCCCCTGGCCATGAGCCCTCACACCTGCCATTAGCCCTTTGCTCTTGGTTCTTTGGATGCAGCTTTGAGGCTAAGAAGCCCACAGCTCCATGGGGAGGGGACACCATAGGAAACCACTGCAGCCCGTCCCTGATTCACTGGAGGACCTGTCACACTGTGCCTCTGAGCATGCTCCTGGGAACCTGTGCTGGCTCACTGCTGAGGGAAGTATGTTGTTCTATAGTTACTCTTTTTTTGTTGTTGTTGTTGCGTATGACCTTTGTTTTCTCTGTCATGGATTTATCTAGTCCTCCAGCTACCTGTGGTCATGCCCAAAGCCTCACTGTGGCCTAACTGTTGTTTTGGAACCTCAAGCCAGATGATTGGTTTTTTTTTTATTGTTGTTTGACTTCTCAAAAACTAATTAAATTTAATCTTGGTTCTTTGTTTCTTTTTTAAATTTTAAAAATTCATGTAGTTTTTCTCCCTCCCCGATTTTGTTAGTTATAGTGGGGGGTGGGGGCGGGGGAGGCTCACATCTTTGTTTTCTGTTCTTTGTGACACCCTAGGGAAAGATAATCTCCATAGGCACCCAGTGCTTGTGGAGCTGAGCATCAGTAAATCTTCTGTCAGAGGGCAAGAGTTGGGTGTATGACCCGAGTATGTTATAGGCATCATGAACATGCCACAGGGAAATCCATTACACAATTAATACATGTTAACAAAGTTAAGTTAAAACCATGAACCCAACCGTAAAGGGACAGGTTGGCTGCCCATGGCACACAGGCTGTGGCTTTCTCTTGTCATGGCACATGCAGTCAAGCAGAGTTCTGAAGAGAAAGTGCTGCTTTTATGAAGTGAGGAGCTGAGAGGGCAGGCCTATGGGAAGCCCTTAGATTCTCATCTGTCTTTCCCCTTGTCCTCAAATATTCTGGACATGGAAATGATATCTTTTCGAATATTATAAAATATGTTATTAGTATTCCAGGCAATTAAAACATAAACATAAAATATACCCCTGGCCAAGAGGCAGCCCTGCTGTGAACATGGCTGCCTACTTTATGTGCACACATGGGCTTTTTATAAGGCCAAGATATGATTCATGAAAGGCATATGATTTTTGCAATCTAGTTTTTTCCCTAGCTTTGTATGTGTGTTTTTCTATATGAGAGAAAACTGGACTTTTAAAAGGTGATTTCATCTTGTATAGATATATCAAAATTTCATTTCCTATTACACATAAGATTATTTCTGTTCACTGTTTTAGGCAGCTGTCGTAAAGCACACTTTGATTATACTTTCAAATCAGCCTTTGCAAACTTGTTTGAGTTTTCTTCTGGGACAGAGAATGGATGCCTTTGTAAGATGTTAGATCTGCATTTCCATCTTGTCCTGTAGAAACGAATATCCTAAGTATTAATATTTTCATACTGTTAAATTAGGAAGTATGTTTTAAAGTGGAATGTCCATCTGAAATAAGCTTAAGTGACAGAGTAGTTAACAATTTCATTATTATTAAAAGTGAAACATCTAATACTTCTATTTGGTGACTAAGTAGAAAAGTCGTCCTGTACTTGTGGGCAGTTTAAGTTTATCCTTTTCTAACTCGATGTCCTGCTGGGTATTTGCACATTCTTCTGCTGGACAATCAGTCCTGTAAGAGGTCCAGATGATTTTAGGACATCCGTCTCTGCCAGGCAATGGAAGCAATATACCGTGGAAGGAGGTTTCTATTTTATCCTAGCTTTTTTTTTTTTTTTTTTTTTTTTTTTTTTAAGTTTTGATGGTTTGTTTCTGAATCACAAACACCGTTAGAAGTCTTCCAGGACTCCCTGCTATTAACTCTGGCTTTGTTGCAAGCCCTATCTCAGGGGCTCCCCTACTTCCTCAGGGGGATTGCCATCTCCTCTGGCAGTGTGGGGGTAGTGCTGTTCCCAGAAAGGAGTTGTGGGGTTTTTTGTTTTGTTTTCATTTCAATTCGGGCAGAACGAGGTATTTGGCTGGGAGAAAACAAGGCCAACATCAAAACTACCAACAAGGTGCCTTTCTTTTCTGTGCTTGGGAATCTAAGAAAGTCAGTGTTAGGATTCTTCTCCCTCTCATGGATCTCTTCGGCCTTGGCCTCTGACTTTTACCAACAGCATGTGGTCTCAGACTTAATTTGGAATATGGAAAACAAAGGTTCTGAAAGAAGCTAGTCCCGACTGGCAGTGTGGCTCAGTGTAGAGCGTGTCTAGCGCCCATGAGGACCTTTAGCACTGCACAAAACCCAAAATGATCCCAACACAAAAAAACTTCCCCAAAGACACCAATTATATTAAAAACCAATTTTCCTCAAAATGCGGAAAATCTGCTAGAAATGTAAAACTCTAGTACCTCTCCTTTTCAAATTTTTCTAAAAACCTAACAAAGAGGGAATTCTTTGAAAGTCAGTTTGTGAAACACAGTCATGAAAATATTAAAGAGGAGTCCGTGTCTAGAAAAGGATGGTTTTTATTAAAACACTGCCTGGCAAGATTTTCAGTGGACCTGTCCCAGGATAAATGATAGTCTGAGATATCCAGACTCTAACGGTATGTGGAAAAGTATGGCTGACGTGCCTTTGTAACCTGTCCTCGCGGGTGCAGATGCTAGATGTGTGGCTGACGACAACAGAGGTGTCGCCATTGCTCTCTCAGTTCACGAACTCTGAGTTCTCTCTTGCTGTTGCTTGGTTCTCCAACTTGGTCTGCTAACTTGTTCCTTTCTAATAATAAATGGAATAATCTACCATGTGGCCTTCATTTAGGGATTGCAAAGTAAAATCAGAACTTGGGGTGGATGTTTCTTTTCTCCTAGAAGAAATAAAAAGACTCAGTTTCTATACAAGCCAGAAAAATAGAGTGTTGATGAATCCATATAGAGGAATGGATATATCCATATATATTGGATACATATATATCCAATCTCCACATAAAAGGATGCTGAGTGGGGAATTATGTAGAGCTGTGTGTAGTATCTGGTGATTTTTTTTGTGAGATGTATTGCTAGTGAGAAGTATACTATGTTTATTTTCTAACTGATGCAGGATTGAACAGGACCCTTTCAATAAAATAAGTTACTGTGGTAAATGGGTCATCACTACAAGGAAGTCAAATTAATAGAGGTGAATTAAGTCATAGCAGAATCTTTGGGAAAAGATTCTTGGGAGGGATGATGCTGAAGTAAAGACTTCAATGGATGAACTTGTAGCAATTACAGGTCAGGGGAACCGCATGCATTGGGGTGGGACACAAAGCATTGGGCACATAGTGGCCAAGTGGCAGCCACTATGAATCAGCAGAGAGAGCAGGGAATGAGATAAAATGATATGGAGCATGGAACATTTTCTCTGCATATTTCAAGGGCTCAGAATTCACTCCGTGTAGAAAAAAAAAAGTTTACTGGGTGAGGATGGTAGAATCCAATTGTTACTTTTGAGAACCACATGAAAGGATGCTGAGCAAGTGTGGACACAGGCAGAGCTG
Source organism: Micromys minutus (assembly GCF_963924665.1). Taxonomy (NCBI): domain Eukaryota; kingdom Metazoa; phylum Chordata; class Mammalia; order Rodentia; family Muridae; genus Micromys; species Micromys minutus. The sequence continues at coordinate 4,670,379 of NC_137955.1, read as the reverse complement.
GGTTTGTGAGGTGGGCATTGACGTTGTGAGTGCTAGGCAGGTGGCAGAAGAGATAGACACAAGGGTCTGAGTGTAGGAGAACCAGGGCTTCCTCACGACAGGACTGGAGAACCAAGCAGAGGAGGCCGAGGCCAAGGCTTGGGTTCTGTGTTGAGTAATGCTGGCATTTACCAACATGGGGGAGAAGAGGGAAATTTGTATTCCTATGTTAGACGTAAGGACTCTCTGACCTTAAGTTTGGGATGCTTATTAGACTTCCAGATATCAAAATTTTAGGTATTACTGGGAACCCAACTCAAGAGATGGAGACTGTATCTTTTATGCCCACTATTTTAAATGTTGCTCTAATTTTTTTTTTAATTTTGGTGTTGAGTTTGATGAGCTGCCCATGCATTTTAATGTTAAACCTTTATTAGATAAATAGTATAGTTTAATTATAATGTAATTTAAACTTGTGCTTGCTTTCTTGGCCACTATAAATGCCTTCGAATGGCAATCCAGCTTCAATAAGCATTTCTGTAGCTAGATTGTCTCTAATTCCTACTTCCCACTAAGAGAGCCAGGGCTTCTGAGAGGCATAGCAGACTCCTGGTCTGGAGTAGAAAATGACTCTGGAAGGCAATGAGGTTATCCCTGGCTACAAGGGGCTGTCAGAGGATTCAGGATTCTTCCACTTATGTGCAAGTGTAAGAGTTAATAAAAATAACCCCACTGAAATGAAGTATTTCAAACATATTTAAATCTGTGACTTCATAATGATAGAAAAATCACTATTAGTCAACCTTTGAAAGATGTGGCGAAATTAACTTGTTATGTTGAAAGTGATAAATAAGGGGAAAATGAAATCATTTGTCCCGCCTTCCTAATTGTGTTTGCAACTCAATATGATGATATAATTGATCAGGAGTTTCTGCTTGCAGGACCATTTAGCTAACAAATGAAGAACTAATTGAATATTTCAGTTTTGTAAACTCTAATGAAAGAATGTACCATGAATCGCCTCTAACACCACACAGACAACACATAGACACAACATTCCAACACCAGCTCGGATGTATTGTCTTTGTTTCTTTTATACAGAGTGTGTGTGCACGTACACATGCACACACCACTGTTTAGACATCAGAGGATAACTGGCTGCTGTTGGTTCCCTTCTTCTACCACAGAGCTTCTGGAAATCAAACTCGAGCTGTCAGGTTTGGTAGCAAATGACCCTCCCACCCTCACCCACTGTGCCATCCTGCCCTTACCCACTGAGCCAAACTCTTTTGAAGCAATTGGGAAAATAAGTGGTTGCATATTTGTTGTGGAGGGATTGATGTTTGAATTTTATATTCAATTACTGTATGGCAGCTATGTTTTAAAAGTGTTGTCATCTGGAGAGACATATCCCAACATTTATTGGTGTAGTGAATCTATGTCTCAGGAAGGTGGGCAGGCGGGTTGGAGCAAGAATGATCACAGGGAATGAGCAGGATGCAGCTCACTGCTTCTCTGCATCTCTGCTTGGTCTAGACAAGACATTTTCACGTCTTCTAGAAATATTCCTCTTCTCTGCACTGAGGATCATTAGATACAGTTATGTTGTTACCCATAATTACACATCTGAAGAACTCTTGTTCTGGGGACATTAAAACAAAATAGTTACTTGGCACTGCCAGGCTTTGCTTTGAGTTGGGCTATGTGCCTATGTCATCTGGTGTTGCTCTTGTGGGGGTGAGGGTAGACACAGCATTAATCATGCCTTAGAAAGTGGTGGGTTGTGGGAGCCACGTTGCAATCAGTCAGGCAGCTGGGATACTGGGAAGAAGGGCATCGGTCCTTAATCGATGTTGGACTCACATCTTTGCTACAAAACCATTCAGTGAGAATGTCAGAATATAGACCATTTGATTTTTCTTTCAATGGATTGAATGTTTGAATAGATGGTAGGAATGTACTCATCTGAATCCCAGAACAGAAATAATAAATTGTAATAATAATAATAGTAATAGTAATAATAATAGTGATAATAATAATAATTCCTTGTTATCTTCCTCATTCTCTTTCTCCTCCTTTTTTGGTTGAGCCAGTTATCTAACATTATAGAATTCAATATTAAAAAACCATGCAGATACTTAGAAGACATTTGATTAATCTGTTTCTGTTGTCAGGGACGTGTATTTCTTAGAAGGGATTCCTTGGTCTTATAGGAAGGAGTACCAGCTGTGAGAAGCCTTGTGGAGCTTCCATCATTGGGGAATCATCTCTTGAAGCTGCTAATGCTGAGATCTCTGGCCTTAGGCTCCCCACAAGACCTATGCTTCCAGTATCATAGACACATGTGGGAAGCTCAAGGAAGCAGGAGAAACTAACAGAATGAGAATCTAAAGCAAGCCAGTTCTAGGTCAGTGGGGAAGGGCACTTGCTGCCAGACCTGAGCATTTGATGGGCTCCCTGGAACCACATGGTGGGAAGAGCCCACTGCTCAAACTTTCCTCTGACCACACCCACATAAGCACCATGACATGCATGCACATGCATACACATACAAACATGTACAGACAAATAAATAAATGTAAAACAGACAGAACACAGTGGGTACTTGAGGGATTTGGAAGATGGTCTTCAGTAACTCAAGATTCCATGTCCAGTCACCTCACACCAAGTCTCTGGCTGTACTTATAAATATCCTTTTGGCTCCAGCTGCTTTTTCTATGCCAAGTTTTTCCTGTTGATATCTTTTTCTCTTGTTAGTCAAAACCACATTTTTCCTAAGCAACCTAATTCCTGTGAGTTTAATTTACTGCCAAATATTAGTTTCTGTTTAAGGCATGGTTAAGTTTAAATACAGATGGGAAATCCATTTGCTCTCTGATTGATTTTGATGGTTACGCTTCTGAGGGATTTATTGGAAAGAGGATCCTAACATGTTTTTTATTACCTTCAAGCGACCCAAAAAGCTTTTGATTGAAACTTCTAGGGGTGACTATTGGTTCCTCCATGAGTTACCAAGTCCTGTCATCCCAAGTCTCAGCTTAATTAATATTCATTTTCAAGTTGATATTTTCAAACCATGTCTTTGGATGTTGACTATCTACAGCATTTGAGCAGTGGAGGGGAAAATCCGTTTCACTGGGTTTTTCTTCTTTTCTTCATATTGAATGGAAATTTTAGATTCTCTTAGGTAGATGTATGACTAATACCAATAGCCTGCCAAATCTTAAATTCTTGGAATGTAGCAAAGAGCTTTATGTAAAAGAGATTGCTGTTCAGACCTTTATTTCTCTAGAGGTTGGATTTGAGGAATATCTAGCACATTTCTGGCTTTGGGGCTAGTTTGCAACAAACAGAGCAAAGGATAGAAGTATTTATTACAGCGTCTCACTGTGTGAAGCAGAGCCTGTACCAGGGCAGCAGTCTAAGCTCTCCCATTCCCACCATTCTACGTGAGTGACGTTGTTAATGCACATCACCGAGAGACGGATCTCACTGGTTCAGCCCAGCTCGTATGGAAGTCTAGAAGAGAAGCAACCATAGCTGTATGAGTCCCACCCCTGCAGGAGATGTTCATCTGCACCGGCTGCTTTTATGTCAGTGTGACACAAGCTCGAGTCATCAGAGAGGAGGGAGCCTCAATTGAGAAAATGCCCTAAAAAGATAGGCCGTAGGCAAGCTTGTTTGGTTTTTAAACTAGTAATTGATTAGGGAGAACCCTGCTCTTTGTGGCGGTGGTCCTGAGGTCTATGATAAAGCAGGCTGAACAAGCCAGTGAGGACCACCCCTCCATTGCCTCTTCATCGGCTCCTGTCTTCAGGTCCTGTTCGAGTTCCTGTCCTGACTTTCTGTGATGATGACCAGTGATGGCAAAGTGTAAGCCAAATGCACCCTTTTCTCTCCAAGTTGCTCTGGTCATGGCTTTTGATCACAGCAGTAGTAACTCTAACTAGAACATCATTCCTTTGCATTGGCTTCCAAGAGCTACAGATAGGAATGGTCAAGCCCAAGGGAACTGAGGTGTAGGAATGGTCAAGCCCAAGGGAACTGGGGTCTACACTGACACTTGTTGCCCCAACAGTGCTCTGGAAGGGACAAGCACAGGCACCTTTCTAGTGGACAGCACTCTTGGTCTCAGACAGCTGGTGTGCTGTGTACCTGTAATCTCAGCACATGGAGACCTGGAGCAGAAACACACGGGCTCAAAGCCAGCTTGGGCTACTCGAGGAGACCCTGTTTCAAAAGACAAAACAAAATGAAACAACAAAACCGAGAAACCAAAAATCCTCTATCAAAACAGTAGCAGCTTATTTTTTTCCAAGTGAAGTTGGACATGATGTTTAGGTTGTGTCTTAGTTGTGTGAGCATAGCTGAACATCACTGTAGCCATGCTGTGACAGTGGTGGGTATGGTGGTCCTTTAACTTGGGGAGGAAGCATGGGAGTGAGGGCCACTAAGGGTCTTAGAAACAGAGGTGAGCTGGTGGCCCTAGAGCCACAGAGAAAGTGTTGGGCATATGTCAATGTTGAGTGTCCACAGTGGGAAGAGAATCCCAAGGATTTCAAAATGTATCCCAGGGCATGTGTGAACGGGGAGGGAGCTGAACCACTATCACCCAAGCTCTGTTACCTTTCATTAGATGAGTCTAAGAAGCTAAGTCTCGGAGCACTGGAGAGCTGTATTTTGAGCCATTTCCCAGAGGTATCATGGAAAGATGCATTAAGATTTGAGGATTCAAGCTATATTCTCTGTTTCTAGATTTAATTTTTTTGGTCTATTTTTGTATCTTCACTGATTTTACAGATAGCTATTTCTTTCCTTTTTTTTCTCTCTTCAGACTGAAGGGTATAAAGAATTTTATCCTAGTTCATTGTCAAAATGAGGAAGATGGTGGTCAAGTTTAGTAGTGTAAGTAAGACTCAGCTGACAGCAGGTGGTGGTGCACTGAGAGCTCAGCATATTTATCTTCGGTTTTATTTAAACACAGCTACTGACCAGTCCCACCAAATAGAGCAAAGTTGGAGACACCATTTTTCACTGTGGTTAATGGAACAGCTGTCTACGTGTGCAGAAGCTTTTGAGTGTGTATGTGTGCACACATATGATATCTTTGTGTATTGTGCAGGTGCATGAGAACATGTGTGTATGCATGCGGATGTCAGAGTTGAATGCCATGTGTCTTCCAGTCTATCTTACTTTCTTAGGCAGGGTCTCTGACCGAGCTGGGGCTCACTGATTTGATGGAGTGCTGTCAGTGAGCTCCAGCATTCTGCCTGTCTCTGTCCCCTCAGCAGCAGGCTTACAAACATGGCTGTGTACTAGAGTGCACATGGCTTCTGCTGACTTAAACTCCAGTACTTATGTTTGCGCATCAGGTTCTTTACCTATCGAGCCAGTCCCCAGTCCTGAGAGAGTCTTACAGAGCTGGGGACCCTGACACCACCAATTAGCCAAGCAGGACAGGAGCCGGTGTGTCTTATCAGTGGCTGTAATGCTTATAAATGACAACATCTTTCAAATAGATTCTCAGGGAAGAATGGAACTGTGTGAACACCTCCTTCCTCCATGACAGGATTGTATCTGTTGAACAGACAATCACAGTTATTGTGTGCACAGAGGTAAGTCTGCTGTCAGGGGAGCCAGCAGCTTTCTGATTGGATGGAAGATGTTCTTCACAGCGGGAACTTATGTCTGATACTGTGTAAGGCCAGTCGTACACTTGTGGCTGGGGAAGCTGCTGCTGCTGTCTTGGTGCATGGACATGATGTGCCTGTCAAGTCGCCTTCTAGGTAAATGTTCCTGTCCATACATGTGCTCTGTTGTCTGCTTTGTCAGAGAGGGTTCTTCTGTTCCAAGCCATGAATGGCAACATCCTTATCACCCTCTCCAAGGCTCAGGGGGATGTTCAGAAGGAGTAGGAAGGATGCAGGAGGTAGAAAGTGGGAGAGCGGTGTGTGAAATGTGGGCTTCTGGGAATGACGACATCATTTCACTCTTGAACTCAGGGCACCTGTGATTACACAGGTCACAGAACGGGGTTGGGGTGGAGTGAGGCTTGCTCATGAGGCTACACACTTTCCTGAGAATTTCTTTGAAATTGTTACTTAAGGGGAGATAGAGATTTTCTTCAGTGCTGTAGCCACTGATAAGGAGGTCCGTACCACTGTTAACAGCCCCTTACTCCCTTCTGTAAACACTTGTGATTAAACTGGCTTGCTTATTAGACAATAATAAAGACATGAAGGGAAATTAGTGAGGAGGAGGAAGAGAAACTGTGGAGGGGCTAAGAGTAGGCAATGGGAAGGGAAATGTGGACAAACTGTACTGCAAGCATACGTGGACATGCCGTAGTGAAGCCCAAACCCAACATGCATAAAAATAAATGCATTTTATTAATTTTTTAAAAGATAAAGCTGTATGGTCTTACAAGAAAGCACTTTGGGCTGTTTAGGCTTTCTTGCACCATCAAGAATTGTACTTCAAATCCTGACTTTTCAAATGCTAAAGCTGTGGCTGGGGAGGTGGCTTCACTGGCACTTGGTACCCATGTTTGATGATCTGAGTTTGGGTCCTCAGTTCTCACAGAGTCCTGGTGAAGTAATGTTTTCAGCCCAAGTGTCCCACTAAAGGCAGATGGAAAGAAAGACAAGAAAAAACAATCCAGAAGTCCAGAGCCAGTCCACAGCCAGCCCAGAGCCAGTCAGAGTCAGTCCAGAGCTAGCCCAGAGCTTGGCTTCTTAGTGACAAAAGATCAGGTCTCACACAAGGCTGTAAGGCAAGGACTGATGACTTCCGTGCATGCACCATGGTGTGGCATGTATGTGCTTCTGCTCAGACATGCTCAGAAGGGCTCCACACATTCATTTGTTTTCCCTGAATTCTAGTCCTTTCCCCTTCCTCTCCTCCCTTCTCCCCCCTTCACAGGCTGCTCCTGTCAGATCCATCTCCCACCCCACCGCCAGATCTTCATACATTTCAGAGCAAAACATTTTTGTGTTATTCACACAAAATGAGATTTAGGTAGTTGTGCCTTTCATCCTACATGCGTATGTCCTTTGCTATAACAGGTTGAAATGTTCCTGAATTGCGATGGGGAAAAGAGGAAATGGCAGAGGGATCAGATGACAGATGAGACAAGGTCCAGGTCAAGTTTCACCTTCTCCTCAGGCTTCCGGTTTGTGCTGGCTGGATCTGCATAACCTCGTCCATTCAGTCTGCTGTGTGGAGGAGAGAGCCTTCTGATCATTAATTGTTACCAAAGGTCATGCCTTTAAAATATTTTGTGCTAAATAATTTTGATTGGGCTTCCTAGAAAGGATGCTGCCAGTTACAGGCAGACGTCGGAAACTGAATGGTGATAGCAGTGTGGGCCTTAATGCCAGTTATAGACTCTGATTTCAGTGCTTCTTAAAGTGCTAAAAATGATCTTCAGTCGCTAGCTTTATAAAGGGACATTCCGTCACTTGTCATTCTCTCTTCTGGAGGAATGAGGGAAACATGTGTAAGGTATAACCTAACACAACTTTCCCAGAGCTAGTTGCATTATGGCAGGCAAGGACAGGTGCTTGTTATTATCTGTGTTCTTAGGGGTCTCATTAATGCCTTAGCGTCTCAAGACTAAGACTCAAGACTTAGAAGATCAGTGTGCCCTTGACTTTCCATTCAGCTCCAGTTTGTGCTTCGCTTATTCTTGAGCTCTATGGATGATGTCAGATGTGTCACAAGTACTTTATGAAACCATTTATCACAGTTGTAAGAGTAGGTCCAGTAAGTCACAATGCGATGCTAGAACTCTTTAAGTGGCTGCTCTGGTGACAAAGGCCTGGCCAGAGAACACCCCATGTTTCCTAGTAATCCCTAGGCTTACAGATTATATTCTCTAAAGTGTGACTGAGACGTCAGGAGACTTTTAAAGATATTACTTTAATATTTTATATGTATGGATGTTTTATTTGCATATAAGTTTGTGTACTACTTGTGAGCCTTCTGCCCCAGGAGACTGGAAGAGGGTGTCTGATCCCCTATTACTGGAGTTACAGATGGCTGTGAGCTGCTACTGGGTGCTGGGAATCAAACTCAGGTCCTTTGGGAGAACAGCCAGTGCTCTTGACTGATGAACCACTTCTAAAGCCCCTTGCATGACTTTTAAAGTCTCTTTAAGCTACGGCTGCTACATCTTCAAGTCGTTCCTGTTGGTTTCCAACTGGAGATCTGCTCTCTGCTTCTAAATATAAGGCATTGCAGATTGGTTTTCACAGCACACTGAACCGCAGCAGTGACGGATTGGGAAGGTCCCAGCCTCAGAAACAAGCTCCTGTGACCTTTGCCTCCTGAATCCTGAGCCAAGTAAACAGCCTTTTTCATAACTGGGTCCCCATCCTCTTTGGAGAAACGGCAAACTTTTCAACAGCTTGGCTCTGAGATCATCAATTGGGACATCACTTAAATGTTTTTTGTACTAAACCAGCACTCTTCAGATGTTTAAAGAAATGCTTAGTAGGAAGAGCCCTTTCCAGAGAAAGCTGCTTCAATTGAGAGACCCCTCCTTCCTGCTGCCCCTGTGGCTGCCCCATGTCCTTAGCGGAGCAACTAAGCATGTCTTCTTTGTGCTTCTAAAATATCCAGGCAGCTGTTTTTAGCAGGTGACATTGGTGTTGCATCAAACCAGAGCAAAGGTTTGTAGATACAGAAGGTGGTTACCTTGTGATGCTCTATATGGAAAAACAATTATTTCCACGACTGATGAATTACATCTGACTGTGGTCAGAGTGGCTGTACTGGAACCCAGGATGAGTTTTAGAACCTAAGTTCCTTTGACCTGGAAGTGATGCGTGCAGCCGTGGAAGGAACAGCTTGATCATACTCTGGCTGGTACCTTCCTCCATTGCTCCCATAGCTGCATGCTGAGCGCCGCTGCCTCATTCTTGTGCATGGCTTCACCTCTGCTGTCTTCTGTCTATAGGACAAAGTGTGGCTTTTCTAGCTGAACTTTAGAAATGGGTGCAATCTAATTTAGGAATTAGATCTAGCCCTAGTTGCCTGTACCTTAATTACATCTGATTAAATAACTTGTATTATTGATATACCCCAACTTAAGGGGAATTACTTCATTTGCTTAGTTAAAGTGTGTGTGTGTGTGTGTGTGTGTGTGTGTGTGTGTGTGTGTGTGTGTGTGTGTGTTCGGTATTTCTAGGTTTTTGTGGCAAAGCAGTAAACTGTGGACATAACAAGAGTAAAACTCTTAGTTCTGAGCTTTTTTGCTGTGGTCGTTTTGGGGAAGCTTTACTCAGTTATTTTTACTCGAGTTGTGTGTGCTATGATTGGAACGAGAAGACTCCGGAGAGTTTAGCTTGGCAGGAAAGGGAGGCAACTGAGCAGAAGAATGTGTTTGCTGGAAAAAGAACGGAATATTCAGGATAGTGGAGGTGGGCGCCAGCAGCAGCATGGAGAGAAAATGGCCTGACTTCTGTCAGTTTGCATGTTTGGTCTCAGAGTGAACATGCCTTAGGTGTGTATTTAATGGTAGCAGAGAGAAAGGCAGTAATGGTCTGATAATTTAACTTACTTTTCTTTGTTAAATTAAACTCTTCAGTCTTGTCTGTGGCATCTCTATTGAGTTTTTGCCCGTGTCTCCTAAGAAAATGGCCTTATTAATTTTAATATTTCATTGCGGGCTAACAATCTCAGAAGAATAGATTTGTGCCTGATTGAACTGGATCCTGAGATGTTTCTAAATGAAAGCCTTGTCAGATATTCTATTTCCCCTCCGTGTTTCAATATTTGAATTGTCATCTAACAGAATGGCTTTCCTGGGCTTGGTTTGCCCATGTGGCTAACATGGAGTTGTTTTTATCTTATTTTTTTATATTATTTGCAGGGAAGTCATACTTGCTAAATTAATTTTTGCAGCAACATTCTCACTGTAAGAGTCACTGTTTTGTGATGACTGCCATCCAGTATGAATTGAAGCTGTTTTAAATAAGAAATGTTGAATTTAAGAGAGCATTTTGTGTTGGGCTTCTCTGTTTGAAATTGCTCATTTTAGCCTGGTGGTTCAGGCATTATGCTTATACCATAAGTAATAGGTTTGCACTTTAGCACTTAAGAAGACCTACCAAAAAAGTCTAATATTTTCCATGTCTGCCTTTTCCCCATGACTGAAGCACGGGGCTCTCCTAGTTTTGTGATGTAGTGTTTCCTGCAAGCCATGGACAAATGCTGGATCCATTAGTGTGGAGGTCTTGCCACTTATAAACAGTGCTGATGCATAGATGTTCATACGAAGCGCTGATAAAAAAATAACTGTGTGGGTCCTGTTCCGAGGATATGCATAGAGGTGTGTGACAAGCAGCTGGATCAGGTTTCAAGTATGATGAACTAGAGTGGCTATCCATGCCTGAGTGTGTGCTGTCTCTGGGGCTATGCGGATGAATGGAAGCTCTCTCAAGCCTGGTGGTGGTTTAAGGCCATCTGGGAGGCATTTGCACCTAATCTCTCACCCCTAGTCACATCTTGCCTATATCCCTCCTAGAATTTCTACCTCTTCCTACTCTTGTTTACATTCAGCCTTTATTGTCTCTGACAGCACTGCTAGCATGTTCTCAGCATGGGGGTGAGTTCCAGCTCTGGGAAGGCAGGAGTGTGCTTCCCTGCTCACGGGTCTTTGTCCTTTGACCCTCCTCCACGTGCACCCGTTCGCCTTTCTCAGTAAGCATGTGCTCCATTCCTGCAGTCCCCCTGCTTCAGCATTCCAAATACCGGGACCACAGGTGTACATCACAATGCCCAGCTCGCCTTGCTCTTTGAATCTACAGGGCCTGGTGCTGAGTGTAGCATCTGGTGGGGCTGAATCAATCCTTTTTGATTTCCCACAGGGTGGCCACCTTTTAAATACTCCATCACATCCTTCATGCTGGGTTTCTGGCCTCTTATCTGTTTATATTACTTTTGTAGAAATTGCAATGTAGAAAATTTTAATTAATAAATTCTGGTGACAGGTTTTTGCTACCCGCTCCAAAGGTTTATGTTCCCAAATGAAAGACATGCACCCAGCCTTTATATTTTGGTATTCCTTAAATGGTGCAATGCCTGGGCCACTTCCTAACCTCCATGCGGTTAATCCACCTGCCACTGATAATCTCGAGTTATTACTTACTAAATTCTATTTTCTACCTAGGTGCTCAGGACCCAGAGAGCTGCCCAGCTGGGCCGACTCTCCTGGCTCCTCCCTGGCTCCACTATTCTCAGACATGGCATCTCTCTGCCTCTCAGCACAGCCTAGCTCCTCCTTTATCCTCCCTCTCAGTCCCAAACCCAGGAATCCTAAAAGTCTGTCCTGTCTGTCCTGCCCAGCCATTAGCTGTTGGCATCTTTGTTTACCAGTCAGAACCAACTGGAAGCAGGGTCTCAGAAGCTCCATGTCAGGTTTAGGGGAAGGTGATTAGCTTTTGTAATACAAGCAGTTGCAATATAGTTGAGTCTCGGGTAGATCTCCCTGGTATGGAACCTGGGAAACATGCTCATGGCCCTTGGTTCAAGCCTCAGCATGGTAAACAAAAGAGCACTTACATATAAATTATGCTCTTTGGCTCTTATTGCTCTCTCAGTAGTGGGCTAACAGGTTATCATCTTTAGGGCCTGTGCCAGATCTTTCTTTGTCTTCTTGAAATGGGACACCTTTACCTCTTCTGAGAGCCAATGGCTAAGGACACTCTGTCATGGATTTTAAATGTTGCCATGCCTATTTTTGTTGTTGTTGCTGCACCTGCTAGGGTTTTGTTTTTGTTTCTTTTTGTTTTGTTTTGTTTTGTTTTTAAGTGCTGGGGATGGAATTCAGGACCAAGCGCTTGCTAGCCAAGTGTCTTCAGTGAGCTAACCACTATGTCCACATTTTAAATCACACACTTGCTTTAAGTAAGGAATTCTCCTGAGACTCTAGATTGTGCTGGCTGATCCAGAAAAGAGTTGCCTGGTGACACTGCTTCAAGCTTTGGCCTGTGTTGACTTTTGTCACCATGGGTTGAATCTGCATCTGTGGTCCTTCTGGGGGTCCCAGGTGAAGAGGCAGAGATGAGCAAGAAGCATTTCTTAGGACTGAGTCCAGTTAATTCCGTGGGAGAGAGGATGGCTTTATTTGTAGTATGTGCCCATTCTGTGGTATAACAAACTTCCTTTAGCTGGTTTGCTCGACAGCAGTAGGAAGAGTTGACGGTTACACTTCACTGTCTGTGTGTTTTTTCGTACAAATGAGTTGGATGCCTTAGTCGCATGAACAGCAGTGAAATGTTGTAAATGAATTAGAAACCTATACTTTGAGCACATTTTCATATTTAATTAGAAATTTACATAAATTAAGTTATTTATTGAAATGCTTAACAGTTGGCTTATACATTCCTGAAATGTTAACGGTAAGTCTTCATGAGATGGTACTAGGTGGCTTCGGCATGGCACTGATTTAACTCAAATACACACTGGGAAAAATGCCTGGGCTTAGAACCTCAGAACTGGAACATTGTCGCTTCTGTTCACATCCTCTGGTCAAAGCAATTCTTCCAGGAGAGCTTAAGTGAGCAAGTGAGCAAAGCCCTGTGAGCCAGCAGAGGGAGAGCTTCAGAGTCCTGAGCGAAAGGGTGTGTTTGTTGGAGGAGTGTGAGCACTAACCACTCTGTTACATGTGTTTTTGCATGTGTGCACGGACACACCAAATTATGTATTGGGCTGATGTTTGAAATGTTCATCCATACAGCTTATGTGTCTATACATCTCTTTGTGGATTTGATTAAGGAGCACTCCTCTTAAAAATCTGTGGCTGTTGTCTAGGAAGGATAGTGGGGATAACACAAGGTGTGGATTTGACCTTGTACATGTGTGGCAGATGCTTCCTGGCGAATTGCTCTTTTACCATCCATTTTCTGCTTGTCATTATTATTTTTTAACTCCTTTGTCTGCTACTACTCAGCCTTTCTCTTCCACGATGGTTTAAATCTGTATTGTGTGCATATCCTCTCATAGAATTTGTTAAAGTTCTCCCCACTTTGGAAGGTTGATGACTAGATCCTGTTTTTGATTCTTACTACCAGTAAGTCAATTTTAGACACTGGATGACAGTGCTCTAAGAAACACGTTGTTGCTATTTTCTCTAAGAGTCTAGTTCCGGTGAGTTGATTACACTCCAGTTGAAGGCCAGCCATCCAAGAACATGTGAGTGCACAATTAGCCTTGGTGGGAGAGGAGAAAAAAAAAAGACACAATTGGGTAGGTAGGGAAAGGGAATTAATCTGGGAAGATTTGGAGTAGGGCAGGTAAATATGATCAAAACATGTATGAAAGTCTTAAAGAACTAATAAAAATGTATGAAAATAAATTGCTTTTATTCAAGGTAAGAGAGGTCCTAAAAACACTAGGAGGTGTGTCTTTGTTAGAGGAAGTATGTCACTGGGGGGGGTGGGCTTTGAGGTTTCAAAAGCGCAAGTGTCTTTCTCTTATGGATGCATGCAGATGTGGATGGAGAACTCTAAGCTACTTCTCCAGCATCTCATCTTCCTGTATCCCCCATGCTCCCTGCTATGATGAGTGGGATAACCTCTGAAACTGTAATCCAGCCCCAACTAGTTTCCTTTGTGAGAGTTGCCATAGTCATGGTGTTTTATTCACAGCAATAGAGCACTGACCCAGCAAAGGCCTACTGCTCTGCTCACCCATGTCACATAGGCAGACAGCCTGCAAGTTTGCACGTATTATGCCTAGGGCCTCAGTACTTTGCTGCCTGTGAGCCCAAGAAGTCCGTCAGCTTCGTTTGCCTTTGTGATGTGGCTATCAAGATGAATGTCAGGTTCTTTGTAACGTAGCCTTGAACTTGAGAATCCCATAACATTTGCTGTGTTCTGCTTATTGGTATAATGCCAGTAGGTCTGTGTATGTTTAAAGGGGAGGCAATTACATAAGGGTTGAAAACAAGGAAGATATAATTACTGGGTTATATTAGTGATTGCCCAACAAAGTTACATGGTTGTGTGCTAGCACCGTGTAAAAATATGATTATTAATTATTTTTATGATTATTACTTTGTGAATTAGAAGATAAAGACTGCAGAGACTGACCAGTCAAGGCCAGGACACAGAATACAGCACAGTGCACGCCAGGCTGGAATTTACTTCATCACAGAATGCAGTTGGAAATGCGGTGGTCCATGTGTGTCAAAGTGCAAGCTATCCAAGAGGGGCTCCCATGACTGTAGCAGCCCAGGCATGCAGTGCCAGACGTTCATAACAATGGCCCTTGGCATCTGCAAGTTCTGCACCAGTAGATTTGACCATTTGCAGGCAGAGAAATACTGTTATAAAAGAAAATTGCATCTGGGCTGAACATGTACAGATGTTTATCTTGTCATCATCCCCTAAACAATCCAGTGTAACTATGTTTATATAGCATTTACATTTTATTCATTATTATAAGTAATCTAGAGATGGTTTAGCGTATACAGGGTGGGGACTGTAGCCCAGAGGTACTTGGATAATACGTATGAGGTTCCCCAGCACTGCCACAATGAATAAAACACACAAAAGCCCATGTGGGGGCTATGTAAATACCTCATCATTTTATCTAAGGGGCTTGAGCGGGTGTGGATTTGGGGATCTAAGGGCAATCTTGCAACCAATCCCCTTTGACAGCCCTACGTGGTTAATTGCATTTCGTAAGTGCTTGTATAGAATAAACGATTAAATGCCAATGGTAGAAAGGCTTTGTTGGTTATTTCTATCCCTCCTGGCTTTCTTTGTGTTTATTTCTTTGGCAACAAAGAGGTAGAAAAACAATGTAACAAAACATTTCAATTCTTTTTAAGCTCAAAAACCCTTCATCAACCTGGATTATTTAGATTATTCCAACCTGTTTAAAAACCATTGCTTTCTATTACCTCTGTCTTAAGACTATAGTGATAATAGATTGTCAGCAGAGGAGTCATAATTAGAATCTTTCAAGAAACATTGGAAAGAGCAAAATAATAACCTCCATTTATCTCCCTAAATATTGTAGTACCTAAAAAGTGGTTTTCAACTCTTACTGCAAGCTGAGAGATCCCAACATAGTTTTTCTTCATTATATTGTACTGTATTGTATCGTATCATATTGTATTTTAACCACAGTTAGTTTAGCCATGTTGCCTGCTTTTAACAATGTGCTTGGCTTTTGGAATTACCTTTGGAAATTAGGCCATGAACAAACACTACCTTTAAGTTTTCTCTAGTTTTTTGTTTTGTTTTGTAGAAAAAAAAGTGTTTCCTGTGCTTGAGGCAAAAACTATCATTGCTTCTCCTCACTAAATCTCCCTAAGATCCTTTTAATGGAGGATTTTAAGCTTTGCTACCTAATATGGGTCCTTTTGCCTTTGAGCATCATGTGCTTTGTCCTCACAGGCAGTGGTTCACATAGTAATGTATGATGTCACTACATCCCCATAGGAATGAAGTCATCTCTTGTCCTCCATTTCACTTAAGAGAAAAATAAGACAGTGTCTCAGTCTACTCAAAGTTCATGGAGATCCTCCTGCCTTAGCCCCTGAGGTTCTAGGATTATAGGCATGGACAACGTTACCCAGGTATTACTTAACTATACTAAGCACTTGTTTCTGATATGTCCCACTGTAGTGTAATAATATACATTGACTTGGCATCACAGATGCACATTGATTCTCACACTGCTGACCTCACACCGTACCCTTTCTGTTTATCTTTGTTTTTCCTAGCCAGGGGTGGGGGTTGAAGGAACATGAGACAGTTAGTTTTCATTACTTCCTGGATCCACTACTGTTACCTGAGTGACCACTGCTCCTTCATGGACCTGCTGGTACCAGTTTTCTCTGTCACTGGTTGGTCTCATCATTGCTCAGATGGGTTCTCTCATGTAACTTCATAGTTTCTCCACCTCAGCTGTGGAAGCCTCTGCCTGTGGTGTCACAGTTGCTTCCCAAGTTCTCAACCTGGCTGCCTAGGCTCCTCCCAAACTTCCCTTTATGTGTTACCCAGGAAGCTGTCTGTCCCATGGTGTGAACGTGCTCCAGTTCCTTCAGTTTTGGCCAGAGCATTCACATTTCTGTCCTTAACAATGACTGGCGAGCTTCCCGGCACTGGGAAGGCCCTCTAGCCTCTTCCAGCTTGCATCTGTCAGACTGTACTTGGCTGTGCCTGTGTTCAGACTCCTGTCCTTCCTTCTTCATGTCTTTCTTGCATGCCTAGAACCTAGACATAGCTTTCTGTATTATGTGCTTTTCTAATAGTGTGTCTTACACAGATGCATGTATATGTGGGTACCAGAGGACAACAAAAAAGCTGTTTACCTCTTTTGAGACAAAAATCTCTAATTGGCCCGAAGCTCCTCAATTAGTCTAGGCTAGCTTGGTGCTGAGTTCCAAGGAGCTGCCTCCCCAGTGCTGGGTTGTAAGCGAATGGCACCATGCCAGGCTGTTTAATGGGACTGAGCTGAAGTCCTCATTCTTGCAGAGCTTACAGATGGAACCAGCACCCCAGCTCTAGTATAGCTCATTAACTGGATGACACTTTGAACTCCGTAAGGATGCTTCTTCCACATACAGCCAGGTACGGTGATGAACCCTGCAAGATTCCTTTCACTTATCCGGTGGATGTGTGTTGACTGTTTTATGTTTTTGACACACTAGACGTGACACTTGGCTCTGACCATTGAGTGAATCTAGATCCCTTCCCTCATGGGCCTTACATATTGGTTAAAGAAGCAGATATGAAGTAAATGCTTGCCATGGAGGAAACTGGACTTTAGATAGGACAGTGTCTTAGTTAGGATTTTTTATTGTTGTGAAGAGACACCATGACCAACAGCATCTCATATACAGGAAAGCATTTGATTGGGATTCGCTTACTGTTTGGAGGCCACACCTCCAAACACAGCGATTCCCTATGAGCCTATGGAGGTCACTTTTGTTCAGACCTGTGGTGGTTTGAATAGGTTTGACCCCATAGACTCATGGGTCTGAATGCTTGGCCCATATTGGTATTATTTTGAATGACATTATTAGGATGTGTGGCCTTGTTGGAGTAGGTGTGTGTCATCCCCATTTTGCTCCCCACCCCTTCAGACCCATGACCTGAGAGGGAAAGGGAGGCAAAGTGGCTGGGGGGTGGAGTGTAGGTAGGGGCTAATGGAGACCACAGGCAGCAGGATGAGAAACAGACTTCTCAGGAGGCAAGCTTTATTAAGCAGCTCCTTTAACTGAGGGAAAGAAAGCTATTTAAAACTTTGGGGAGTGGGTAGGGGCTTTGGCGTGAGTGTTCATCATTGGCTGAGGCTAAGGTTTTGGGGATGTCTCGTTTGCATAAGAAGGAATTTCCAGGTGCTGCTGGACATGACCTTATAAGGGGAAAGGAAGTTTAACCTGGCTGTGGTCTATGTGACCTCTTCTGGTGAGGCAAAAGTGGGAGGGGGCACAGACATGCAAACCCAGGGCGGGGAGGAGGGTTGAGGATCCTATTCTTACTGATCTTGGGACTAGATTTCCAGGGCTTGGGTATGCCTCTTGCTCCAGACCTGCTCTTCACAGCTCCACAGCCCACAGATGTGGCCTTGTTTAGGGAAGTGTGTCTCTGGAGAGACAGGCTTTAAGGTCTCCTATGCTCACAGCCTTCTGCCGCTGCCTGCAGATCAAGATGCAGAAGTCAGTTCCTCCAGCACCATGTCTGCCTGCACCCTGCCATGCTTCCCGCCATGATAATGATGGGATGAACCATTGTAAGCCGGCTCCAGTGAAATGGTTTTCTTTTAGAAGAGTTGCTTTGGTCACGGTGTCTCCTGATTAACTCTGATTGAGACACCATGTAGTCACATGAGAAGTAGTGTTCACGACAGACTTGATCCTGGAAGTTTGGGTGGAAAAATGAAAGTAGAACTGGGTGGTTTTCTGCAGGGCATCTAGAAAGTGAGCCACACCCTTACTCTTTCTCAAGAAAGCCTCTGTCCAGTCTGTGGCTGCTGTGGAGTAGATAGTAGGAAGATCTGTCTACCGGCTTTATGAAAGTGTGTTCTCAGAGGCCGAGGAGATGGCTCACTCAGTAGGGAGCTTGCCACGCAGGTAGTAGTTTGTGAGTTCAGATCCCCTGGATGGAGTCATGGAAGATCGATGGGCATGGTGGTGCACACCTGCAGTCCTAGTGTAGGAGGAGGAGCTGAGGCGAGCTCTAGGGTATGTGAGCAACTATGCCTAAAGAAATGAGGCAGACAGGGACTGAGGAAGACATCTGACGTAAGCCAGGGTCCTCTGCAGTGCACTCGCACATATCCACAAACACGTGCACACACTTGCACAAACTAAAATTTAGGTACAGGAGATTTTCATGGGATAAGTTAAGCATTTTGTAACTGAGTACTTCTGAAAACAGGAAAATAAATTGAGTCTTCTCATTATGTGGGTACCGCCAGAGCCAAAGCAAAAGCCAGAATATGGAAGGTTGGTTTCCCAAATAGTAGTAAAAGGAGGCAAGAGGTCAATTGCAAAATAATAATAATAATAATAATAATAATAATAATAATAATAATATTGAAAAGAAGAAAAGAACTTAATAGAATGATATTTGGCAAGCTAAGATAGTCTACTATTTGGAGAGTGCATTTGACAATTTGGTGATCTTTCTGCAAAGCAATCTTTTATTAGAGATTGGCCAAGCTGCCCTGTCCTGCCCTACCCTGCCCTGTGCCCTGTGCCCTGTGCCCTTTCCCTTTTTTCTCTGTCTCTCTCTCTGTGTCCCTTTCTTTCTGTCTGTCTGTCTGTCTCTCTCTCTCTCTCTCTCTCTCTCTCTCTCTCTCTCTCTCTCTCTCTCTCTCTGTGTGTGTGTGTGTATCTCCTCCCATTTCTTCCTTTTCTCTCCATTCCTTTCTTTCCCTTCCTCTGTTCCTTCCTTCCCTCTTTCCTTCCTTTCAGAAAACCCAGTCTTTGAGCCAGCTTGCTCTACAGTAAATATCAATACCTGTGAGAGAGTAGAAAAGTCTTCTGCCAAGATGAGCACCCAGAGTAGCTTTTCTCTGAAGGAGTTTGCGTTCCAGTTGGGGAGAGGAGAAGCATCGCTCCATAATTATTCTGCACTTCCTCATAGAGTGAGGTGTGCCTGTGCTGACATTCATGCTGTGGGGATTGGCTCATTAGTAAACAGCCCAATCCAGCTGCAAGCGTGCCAGGGAGAACCTGTTCTCAGCGTAAAGAGTGACACAATGCCGAGCTTTTAATGTGTTTTAGTGAAAAAGGAACAAAATCCACAAGCCGTTAACAATAAGCCTCCATGACTTTTTTTTTTAAGCTTGGAAAGTAAGTATTGGAAATTTAAGCCCTTAGATGTTTAATGACTTCGAAGATTCAATCGTGGTGTCTGAAAGTTAGGAATGGCTTCTCAAAGGAGATGAACCAAGGAGCTGGTAATAAAGAAAGTGAGGCGGGAAGGAAGTTATACCGGGGCTGAGGTGCCAGTGGGGGATTCTGCAGAGGAGCCAGGAATCAGAAAACCTCTTTTGGTTTGTGCTCGTCTGAGTGATGGACTGACCACTGTATCACTCAGATTTTTGCTTTAAATAAGTCTGAGCTAATGTGAATGTGGTCTCTGCCTAGGATCTGCCTCCTCCAGCACATTTTCCCTAGAAATTGCCTGTTTGGCTGCTGATGAGGTTGGGGATGTTGCTCAGTTCGCTCCCATTAAATTCCACATTTAACCCTTTTCCATGTATTCAGTAATTGCAGCAGCTTCCCTGGGCGTGTTAACTCTGATTAACAGTGAGAAGAAGTTCGTATGCAGCACCCATCTGTCTCAGGGTTATCTGTTCTGTTTTGTTTTTTTGTAATTGGGAACGAAGAAGCATAGAGTATATTGATCAGAAGACAGAGTGGGCGGGGCTCTAGATTCGATTAAAGAAACGCTGATAACCCCACTTGATTAGGTTCACTCGCTTTTCTCTTCCATGGAGAGATCATCCTAAGGTTGCTCTCTGTGTGTTTTGCATGGGAAGCGCTCCTTCCTGAAAGAGCGTCTTCCAGTTTTAAAGTAGGCTAAGTGTTAGACTCTCATATACTTTATAAATTTACAAAATAAAACATTTTCCTTCTCTTGTGTCATGGGAAGGAAAAAATGCCTTTGTTTATACCCATAGGACCAAATTCTTGGGTATATAAGGCATATAAGTTCAAATATTGGGTATATTGGCTTCATTTTTCCCAGGCAAAATTGCATTTTGAGAGCCCATATGTCTTACTTTGCCTTGTAGTATCAAATCTCTCTCTATTTTATCTATTTATTTATTTTTGCAGTTATAGAGAAAATGTTATTCACTGCATTTCTGAGAAGATTCAATAAAAACAAGAAACATGAAAGGAATGTTCAGAGGTTGTGTAAATTATTTCTTCTTCGTAGACTGACTGTTGGTCAGGCGAATAAAATATGTCTTGGCCTTCTAGTAATGACTAAATCCAGTCACCATTTATCGTTGTTTGGGTATTTGGGTGTCTAACCTAATCGATAGCCTATCTAGTTTACTGGGTGACAAGGCTAGATACGAATTATCATTGTTTTAACAGAGGACACTGTCTTATCACCAGAGAGAATATCTGCAGAGTCTTGAATCCTTTAGCAATCTGCAAACCAATCACAACTGGACCGTGCCCGGGACCCTTTAACACGCTAATTGTAGCCTCATAGAATAAACATTGCACTACCTCATCTTGCAGGGAGAAAAAACTGCATATTCCTTATTAATATGCTGATACCCCATTTTCTCCTGATCGAGTAGCAATATTTTTTTCTTCAGCCTTTTACAACTGAAAGTGAAATCAGTATTTGTGGTATAATTCCCCATATATATTCCCAGTTAATCGGATTTTGCCTCCGTAAATGCATGGTCCTAAATGGAAGATGCATCCGTGAAAAACATCAGCAAGGGCAGTGTGACTCCCATACAGTGCGAGGCTGGGGGTTGCTGCTTTCTCTAGGTCCTTCCTTTCTGCTTTGCAGCTTTTCATTTTCTTTAACCATGGGCGTGGCCTGGAAATGCTCCTTGGTTAATATCAGCGTTCTTCAGTTCTAATCCTGTGTGGTAACATTTAGAAATGGAGTAGAAACACAGGTCTGGAAATGTGAAACGGAAAAGAAAGAAAAAATGCACAATACTGACCCAGGTCCTTACCATGTTCTTCAGTGTTCTGGGCACGTGCGCTTGTGTTGGACACAGGGATGGCTATTTATGTGGTTTATTTGGTGGACTCTCAGCTTTACATGGTCTGCCCTCCAGGGCCAGATGACTTGCTAATACCCTTCACCAGAAGCTGCTGACCTCCAAGAACATGGCTTGGACTAAAAGATCAAGCAATAGGAACAGAATTTGGGGCTTCATGGTTTTACCTTTTCAAGTTTTGTGATGAAGCTTTATACCTCAGCTACACTCTGCATGTGGTTTCAGGCATGGTTGAGAACATACCCTAGGTTGTCGAGCTGAGCCCTTTAGATTAGCCTGTCTAGACTGAAAGGGACTGCGGCTCCCACTTGGGAAAAGTGTCACAAAGACCAGCCTATTTCCAACAAAGTTTTATGTAAGCCCAACTGTTAATTATAGAAGTGCTGTGGGGTTCCCCCTCCCCTTCATTCCTTTCAAATCAATATCAAATTAAAGCCAAGCAAAGTAGAATTGCCAAGGCAACAACTGGCATATAGTCTTTCAGATACCACAAGGTACTGAGGGGACAGCGCGTCACCTGCATCGTTGCCTAGAAAAGCTGTGCTTTCTAAGACAAACATTGCGAGACTGCAGGGTGTGGTGGGAAAGGCCCATCTCTCAGTTCCAAGATGCTGCAGAATAAGGAAGTTGGTCCTCATCACTGTGGGAAGATGTTTCTGGCTGACAGCTGAGAAGGAAGCAGCCGTGAGGCCCGAAGGATGCACTGAGGATGCAGTTTTGGATCTACTGGCTGTTAATTGCTATTGGTACCCACTGCCTACCTAATGAGACAGGGACTTGTGAACACAGACTCTAATGTGCCTTTTCATACGGGAAGCTGGGTGGGCGTTTGGGGTTAAATGACTTCTAGGCCATAGGAAAGCCGAACCACTGTTTCCTTTAAGGATTCTGTGTTGGGGTATTCTGTTCTGAGTATCCTCACTAGGTCATAACTTAGGGTTACATAGTTCAAGGGTTTTCTTTGCATTCACTGTAGAGATGCAAAGGAGACATCTTTCTGAGGAGTTTATACCTTCACAAGAAGACAGGAACTATGTCAGAGTAGCTGCTGCTGTCCAGTACAGACTCCACTGAAGACAGCAGGGAGAGAGGGGTCAATGCCAGGAGCATAGGCATTTCTTTTGGATCTTCTACAATAAGACATTTTCTGGTGGGGAGTGCTGGTAGAGACCCTTTTAGTATGTAGAAGGGTGTCTATGAATATCACAGAGTTAGAGTACATTCTCCGCGTGGCTCATGGGTAGGAGTCACTAAGAGATGGGCTGTCCCTAGGAATGAGCCTCTCTCTCTGCAGAACAGGAGTACGGATGGTGGAATGAATGTGCACCCAAAAACCATGTGAGCATATTTAATGGCACTGTGCTGTCTGTGGGTCCTCGGGGGTAGTGATAAGGCAAGTGGGAACCCCTGACCATGAGCTAGAGACACTTTCTGTTGCAGAACCAAATGTTTTCGTGGCTTTGGGGGGAGATTTTAATTTTCTTGTGATTGAACTCTTTTGGGGGCTGCCAGGTCATATTTTAGAAGCATTATTTATGTGCAGACCATTATCTTGCTCACAATGAAAAATATTAAATGGTATAATTCAGAATTTTCATTAATGGGGGTTGGATTTTCCAGCTCTTCTATGATTTTTTTCTAGTTACTTTTACTTAAATACAGGTTTTGTCTTAGAAGCTTCATTTCTTTTAGCAGCAGAGAAGTAGAGACAGGCTCGCAATGCGTTTGTCCTACTGAACAAGATCCTACGCCACCACCCAGGCAGTGCAGTTGTGTATTTGAAAATGTGGCGAGTTATAGGTTTTAGGGAGAATGCTACCAAAGGTGCTTGTTTTCTCTGTGTAGTCTGTCAGTTGGTAACACGCAGGTCAGGGAGGATTGGGTACAGTGGCAGACTCACTGCAACATTGTCTCATCGTGATAAGATGGCTGCTGAACTCCCAGTATTACATCTGCATTCCAGTAGTGATGAGGCAGAAGGTCAAAGGCATGCTTCTCTGCTCTGTGTTTGACCTAGAACGTTTTAACTCTTGTCACTGGTGAGGTGCTTGTGAGCACTCCAGTGCAGAGGGGTTATGGGAAGGTAGAGATTCTGTTTTTTTTTTTTTTTTTGGCCCGGGCATGTTGTTATTTTAAATTATATCTGTACTCTAGTAGAGAGATAAGAAAAAGGCAGCTGGCGACCAGCTTAGGTCTGTGGTGACACTGGGCAAAGGACTTTCCAAAAAGCTGGCAAGAACATTTACCACATCAGCTTTGAGCGGAAGCAGTGAGCACTCCATCCGATGAAAGACCAAAACAGAAAAATGAGAAGAAAACCAAAGTAGACACTTACATTTGCCCATAATAACTGGGAAAACAAAATAGGGTACAGAGACATTTCTTAACAATTCGAACTGTAGGCACATTCTGAAATATTTAGTAATGGTTGACTTGTAGGAGATGATGAGAGTTTTGATTTTGAGAGAGAGAGCGTGAAGTAGCACTTTGCTATGGTCTTGCGTTTACATGTGTCACAGATGCCAACAAAGCCAAAGGTGCCTGGATTATACCTGTAGGGTCATTCTCTGGTGATGGCTTTCGTTAAATACAGAGTTTTGCAGCACCCCACTGCTCCCAGTGGCTGGTGTGGTAGTTAGCACACTCCTGGTTTTGTGTTTTGCTTTTGTTTCTGAGATAGGCTTTTCTTCATAAGACACACTGGTCTCCAGTTTAAGGTCATCCTGCCTCAACCTCCTAAATGTTGGAGTTATAGACATGCACATGCGGTTGACACTCTGAATGGTTTTTAGTAGTGTTTTTACTTTGTTGTATTAAAGATACTTTTTATCTTTTATTCTACTTCATGGAGTTATCTGATTTGTACTTTCATTAAACATTTTTATATTTAAGATTATAATAGAATCACACCTTTTCTCCCCTCCCTCCCTCCCTCCAAACACTCCCGTTACCCACCCCTTGCTCTCTGTCAAATCTATGGTCTCTTTTCCTTTGACTTATTTCTATATATCTATTGCTATATGTAGCTCACCATTCCTAAATGCACAAGTAGCACCTTCTCAGTGTGCACCATGTTGCTTGTGCATAGTGATTTCAGGGCTGACCATTTGGTGTTGAATAGCTGATTTGTGTGCTCTTCCTGGGGAAGTCTTTTTTTCCTGCTCTCAGCAATCCTTAGAGGCCTGCAGTTCTTTGTCTAAGGTTGAGGCCTCCTGACTTCTCCCCTTTCCACATTAGCATGCCTCCTGGGATCCTGCTTCGTCAGGCTATGTTGAGGCAGCAATGTCAGGAAGGTTTCATGGATGACCTTTCTGATATTTCTAGGAGACACAATCTCACAACAAATGTCCTAATCCTCTGGCTCTTTTGATCTTTCCCTCTTCCAAAATGATTCCTGAGCCTGAGGTTGTAGGAGTTTTGTTGTAGGTTTATCCATTGGGACTGGGATCCACAACTCTGCATTTGGATCGGTTGGTTTTCTTTGATGGTCTCTGTCATCATAAACAGGCATCTCCTTGCTGAGGGGTAACTACACTTACTTGTGGGTAGTAGGACATATAGTTAGAGTATAGTTAGGGGTTGTTGTGGGTACTAGGACATATAGTTAGAGTGTATTTAGGGGTTGTTGTGGGTACTGGGGCATATAGTTAGAGTGTAGTTAGAGGTTGTTGTGGGTACTGGGACATATAGTTAGAGTGTAGTTAGGGGTTGTTGTGGGTACTGGGACATATAGTTAGAGTGTAGTTAGGGGTTGTTGTGGGTACTGGGACATATAGTTAGAGTGTAGTTAGGGGTTGTTGTGGGTACTGGGACATATAGTTAGAGTGTAGTTAGGGGTTGTTGTGGGTACTGGGACATATAGTTAGAGTGTAGTTAGGGGTTGTTGTGGGTACTGGGACATATAGTTAGAGTGTAGTTAGGGGTTGTTGTGGGTACTGGGGCATATAGTTAGAGTGTAGTTAGAGGTTGTTGTGGGTACTGGGACATATAGTTAGAGTGTAGTTAGGGGTTGTTGTGGGTACTGGGACATATAGTTAGAGTGTAGTTAGGGGTTGTTGTGGGTACTGGGACATATAGTTAGAGTGTAGTTAGGGGTTGTTGTGGGTACTGGGACATATAGTTAGAGTGTAGTTAGGAGTTGTTGTGGGTACTGGGACATATAGTTAGAGTGTAGTTAGGGGTTGTTGTGGGTACTGGGACATATACTTAGAGTGTAGTTAGGGGTTGTTTTGGGTACTGGGACATATAGTTAGAGTGTAGTTAGGGGTTGTGGGTACTAGGACATATAGAGTGTAGTTAGGGGTTGTTGTGGGTACTAGGACATATAGTTAGAGTATAGTTAGGGGTTGTTGTGGGTACTGGGACAAATAGTTAGAGTGTAGTTAGGGCTTGTGCTGGTTTAGTAAAATGGCAGTCATAGGTTCTCTTCCAAGATCCACAATTTCACTAACCCTGAGTAGTTAAGTTAGGTAGGTTTCTACTACCAGTCATGGCTTTCCTCCTGTTAAGCAGATTTTAAGTCCATTCAGAGATTATGAGCACCTAATATGGGCTAAGCACTCCTAGACTCTGAATGTAAAATTGGGAAAACTAACTCTACACCCAGAATATCCACTCTTCAATCGATTGCTTACATGAAAATACAGATTGGACTCCTCTCACTCCCCTTGCATTTATTTTTCTGTCTGTGGGAGCTCTGTGGACATAATGATTAGGCAGCAGCCTTTGGCTTCTCATGCAGAACGTAGCTGATCAGGATGTAGGAAGAGGAGAGACTTAGCCTCGGCGTCCGTCCCATCATTTCAGTTTGAGCTCATTTCACACTTCTATCATGTAAAGTCCCACAGAGTCCTTTTCTTTTCTAATTAAATACTGAGGTACAACCAAGGATTTTCATTTGCTTAGGTATCTCTTAATATGGTAAAGTGCTCTTAACACACTACACTTAGGGCACGTAAGGAGCTTATCTTAAAGTCGAAGGGACAGTGTCATTTTAAAAGAGCTATAGCCTAGTAATTAGAGCACTGAGCACGCTGGGTGCTTTTTATTGCTTCCATCTGTTGAAAGATAATGAGAAGAAGAAATTAAGAACAAATCAAGGCTGTGACCATAGATGGTTTAGCTACAGAATATGCAAAAACAAACAAAACCCATGAAACAACAACCCCAGAATGGTATTCAGTAGAGAGAATTGTGTAGTTATGGACTAGTTGATGGCTTTGGTGTCTCTTTGCTGAGTTCTCTCTCCATTGTGTTCTGATGCATGTGTTACCTGCTCCTGTGTGTGCTGTATGCATATATTTTGGTACCGTAGGAATACGTCAGCATATGAACATTCTATCTTTGAAGTTTGAATGGCCCTCCTCATGGAAGTCAGACAGTTTCAGACTGATCAGTATCCCTTCTTTACCTCATGGCTCCTTCATTTCTCATGGAAGTCAGACAGTTTCAGACTAATCAGTATCCCTTCTTTACCTCATGGCTCCTTCATTTCTCAGCAACTGAAAAGCACAGAGTGAGAGTCCTGCCACCTAAAAGCTTGACTCTACAACTTGATACGGAGATAGAGTCTAACTTTGTAGGAGACAGTGGTCTCAACTTGAGATTATCCTACCTCAAATCTTGAGTGTTGGAATTACTGACTTGTACTGCACATGAGGTTAACACTTCATATTTTTATGGGCACCTAATGTGCATAACTCCTCTAGACTCTGAATATAAAGTAGGGAAGATGGCAACTCTGCACTCAGAATATGTGCCCTAGAGCATCAACTGTGTTTTTCAGAATCCCTGTTGACCACACTGGGATTATTTACATAAAAATACTGTTTGGATTATTCTTTTTCCCCTTTCCCATAAAAATTATGATTCCATTAGTAGAATGAGATAGAGAAGGTTAAGGGACGTTGGAAGTGGTTGGGTCAGTTGCTGGTTTTGAAGGTCAGGTATTGGTAGTCTTTGAAATTGTGACATCTGACGAGAAGAAAGAGGGGAGGAGAAAAGGTGTTTGAGAAATGTGAATAGAAAACGCAGAGCCCGGAATGATGGAGCATCTGACTTCTGAGCAGTGTAAAGAGATCTATCTAGTAGTGAGCAGTGGACAAAGAGGCAGTTGAGCTCAGAGGAGTAAATAGGTCGGACTCCCGAGCCAGTTTGAGACCTTTGTGTGCTGACACACAGTGGACAGTTTCAGCAGGAGTGGGAGATGCTCTTAGCTGGTAGAACTGAGATCATTCTCTACTCTGCTGAGAACAGATCATGGCAAGCGCAGGGAAAAGAGGAGGGTACCAGCAAGGACAGACTGCAGTAGGAGGTGAGGGGGGACAGTCAGGGTGGGGCTGTCAGAGGTGTTGAGGGACAGTGGCAGCCTGAGTGTGTTATGACTTGTCTGACCCAGGACATGCAAGATGGGAGAAAGGAAGGATTAAGACCCCGAGTTCTTCATCTGAGGAGTAAGGAGAGTATGTTGTGTTTATAGTTGTGTGGAAGATTGCTCTGGAGAAACAGATAAAAACCAGGAATTTAGTTTTGTGCACATTAACTTAGTGCATGTGAGATGGACATTTATAGATATGCGATGTGAACTGTAAATGGAGGAGCTGTAAATGTTCATTTGAACACACACACACTCAGTCATAAATAGAATATTAAGCTGAACAGTAACATCAGTGTGCCTCCGTTTCCTGCCTCACCTTCCACACTGTTGTGATGTCTATGCAGACTGAGCCAAATGAATCTACTTGTAGTTGCTCTAGTCAAGTACTTTGTCTCAGCAATGGGAAAAGTAAGACACCTTTCTGATGCCATTGGCTTTCAAATGAACATGGCAAAGACCAAGGTGGAAAAGAAGGTGTGTTCAAAAAGAGAGAGGAATCCAAGGATCCAAAACAGAAATGGGTGGACATGAAATTCAGGAAATGGGCACAAACCTTAAAATAACCATCAGTGTTTAAAAATTAAAAGATACAGTTGAGAATTTTGCCAGAGAGTTTAAAACTACAGAAAACAAGTGGCGTGGTTATGGTCAGAAATGGAAACAATAAAAATAAACTCCTGAAAGGATGTCTGGGAACATGAGCCACTTGAGAAGAGAATTACTTAGCTGGAAGTTCAGTCATTTACGTTTTTCTTCTGAAGTACAGAACAGAGCTGAGGATCTTTGTCCATCCACCCACCAATATATGTATCCACCTATCCACACCCACCCATCCATCCATTTATTCATTTATTCATCCATCCATCCATCCATCCATCCACCCACCCACCCACCCACCCACCCATCCACCCATCCATCCATCCATCCATCCATCTACCCATCCATCCATTTATCCATCCATTTATCCATCCATTTATCCATCCGTCCATCCATCCATCCATCCATCCATCCACCCACCCACCCACCCACCCACCCATCTGTCTATCAGATAAGGGCTTGACATTCATATTAGAGTCCAAAGGAAAAGAAAGGGAGGTGAAACAGAGCAATATTTGAAGAGATAGTGCTTTAAAACTCATAAAAGAGGATTAGAAAAATTTGATGATATATAATCATATATGTGTTTGATGAGTGCTCTCTCTCTCTCTCTCTCTCTCTCTCACACCCCTCTCCTTTCCTCCCCCCTCTCCCTCCCCCCCCCCGGCTGTGTGTGTGTGTGTGTGTGTGTGTGTGTGTGTGTGTGTTGTGGAAAAGGGAAAAAATGAGGCTTTGAGGGAAGGAATAGCCTTTGAGATCTGTAGACAGACAAGCGTTTTCATGTAGATACTGAAGCATCCCAACACACTGGAGGACAGGGGCTGAGACTTCTGGAATAGGAGTAGTGGAGGCAGTTGCTCATCCCACTTCTTTAGCTTTGCCACCTGCTTGATGTCTTCATTGGCTTTATAAGCATGCTATCGAGGTTAATGTGGCCTTTCATATTAACACTAACCAGCGTCTAGTGGCAAGGATGATCCTGATGTTCTGCTTAAATGCCCTGGAATCTCTGTTTAGCTCTAAATTGTGTAATTAATGAGGAAATTAGACCTGCTCGTAAGAATATAATTTCTTAGAAGGGCATTGTTAGTAGAGCCTCAGTGTGTACCTTGAGCTGACCTATAGAACTCACTGTGTAGTCTGTACTGGCCTCAGATCTGTGGCAACTGTTCTGCCTCTGCACTTGAAGTTCTGAGAGTATAGCACATGCGTCGGTCCGGGGAGAGTTTGGTTTTGTTGTGCTTCTCACCTTTGCTGGTTAGTTCAGTTGTTAGCAGTATGTGGAAGCAAACGTTCTCTTTGATCCTTCCTTTAGTAACCCTCCTCACCCCTCCCCTATCTCACCCGCCCCCAGAAACCTATTAACTATGGAGACAGCAAATGATGCTTGCAGAGATGTCTCTAGTGCAGCATTTAGCTATATAGTCAGTGTTAAGAGAGCCATCTTGGGGGACAGGCTGCAGGAGATTTGAATCACGTTTTCTTCAGTGCTTGGATATGGAATTTGGGGCAATTTATTTAGCCTCTCAGAGCCTCAGTGCCCTCGATGGTGAGATGTGGGATGGGGTATTAGTACCTACATTACAGTTTTAGTGGGCGTTTCCTGCTTCCTTTGCTGTAACACGATGCCTGGGAACAACAACTTCAGGGACTTTTAGCCCATGGTTACTTAGCTGGGTTGGTTCTAGTCCATAACACAGAATGGCCAGCAGCATGTGTTTGAGCAAAGATACCAGCCTTTGGTGGCTCGGAGTGGGGAAGGGGAAGAAGGAAGGAAAGGTTAGATTAGGTAAGCATTCAAAGGCATGCATCTGGTCATCCCCATCTAGGCCCAATAGTCCGCTCAGATGTGAGTTTATCAGCTGATTAATACACTGATAAAGTTAGTGACCTAATGTTTCATTGTCCTCAGCATGGACCAGGTTTGTGAGAATTTTAGAGGAACCTTTTCCTTTCTCCTCTTCCTCTTTCTCCTCCTTCTCCTCCTCCTCCTTTTTCTTCCTCCTCCTTTTCATATGTGTTTGTGTGTGTGTGTGTGTGTGTGTGTGTGTGTACATGTGAGTGTAGTATCCAGATGAAAGCATCAGGTTTCCTCAAGCTGGAGTTGCAGGCAGTTGTGAGCTGTCAAATGTGGGTGCTCAAGACAGAACTTGGCCCTTTCAAGAACAGAATCTACTCTAAACTGCTGATCCACTTACTCAGCCCTTGGGTGGGTAAATAGGAACCTTTCATGCCTGAGCCATACAATGTACTGGGATTCTAGACTAGGCCCAATGTTAAGAGTACTTGCTGCTCTTTCAGGGGACCCCTATTGTATTCCCAGCAGCCACATGTTTATTCCCAATTATTTGTAATTCTAGTCCTAGAGAACCTGACACCCTCTCCTGACCTCTGTAGGCATCAGACAAATGTGTAGCACATATTCATGCATGCAGGCAAAACACTCACATGCATAAAATAAAATACTTAGAATGTTTAAAAAATAAGGAATCAACACGTTCCTAACATAGCATCTCACATAAAGAAAACATTCCATAAGTTTCTTCCTGCACTCTCTGCTAGAAGAGAACTTAGTATGTTGTGTGTTAGATTCCCATTAGGAATTTAATTACAGGGGCTGGGCTTCTCCTGCTTTAAATTCTCTTTTAATTTGTCTAGGGCCAGGTCCCTAGACTATTAGCACCACGCCGGTTCTAGTTTGTCATCAAGGTTACCGTGGCGAGAAGGTGAGTAACTCACGCTTCGTCACCTCAGTGAGCCGCCAGCTGTGGGCCAAGTCTTCAGTACAGAAGGCTTTTAGAGGAACCCTGCTTTTCTTAAAAAAAAAAAAAAAGTAGTGTGTGTATCTGTGTGGGGATATATACAAGTACATGTAGTACCCATGGAGACCAGAAGAGGGCATCAGGTCATGTGACATCCTGCTCTCTAAGGTTGCCAATAGTATGTGTACAAATGCCCTTTGGATGGAGCCTTCCAAAGCTGACCACACTTTTATTCTGGATGTTGCTGAAGTGTATGGGATGGTGCTCATGTTTACACAGCCCTGGCCAACCAGGGAGGACGTGGTGCACACTCTTTTTATTTTTTTAAATGTCATATCTGATCATCTATATTTTGCTGTATGATTCTCTCTTAAGGAAACTCCAGTATAGGAGAAATTACACACATCACACTAAATGAATTGTGTGGTATGTTGAAACCAAAATGGAATATTCATTCCTGCACATTTGATTTCATGTGACTTAAAATGTATAGCCTTTGGGACCGCTGTTATCACATTGGCTGCTGTATGGTAAGGAAAGTTAATTTAGTAGAGAAATTGGCTGGAGTGTCTCATCTAATAGAAATAAACACGAAACCACTTTAGTGTCTCTTCTTTTCAGGGACTGCTGTTTTTCTATAAAATTTACAAGCCCACAGATTGATGCAGAATTCCCTATAACTCATGTGGCTGTGACTTTATCATTTTAAATAGTATCCTCCCCCCACCCTGTAAATTAGCAGCACTGAGTAATGTGAAGCCATTTGCAAACCATAGCATGCAAATGGAATTTCAGAATAAACTTGACATTGCCAGTAAAGGGGCCAGATGAGTTAACAGACGTTTATAATGAAATGCACCAAGCGCTAGAGTTGAGAATAAGCAAGGGGTGGGTATATGTTACAAACACTCACAGTGGGACAGTTCGCCCGGGCTTGTGGGAAAGAGGCTGTATGCAGGCTGAGAGCGTGTAACAAGCGTTCACATGTCAGGCAACGGAGTCAGAGGGCAAAGCCAGCACCTTGCTCTGTGCTTCAGGGAGGAGTATATTTTGGAGTTGTGAAGAAAGGAGGACCAGGGAGGTTTTTTAGCCCATCTTTTTTTCTGGTTATGCTGTTTTTTTAAAACACCTATTTTACTCAGAAATAAAATGAGCTAGTTTGGAAATGAGCTGTGCCCACTGTCCCATGTCTGTGGTTAAGGCTGTACAAAGGTTAGGGGGTGATGGACTTACGCACCTCTGGTTCCTCACTGTCTGTTCAGATTTAATTTCCCCTCATGACTCCACTGAGAAAAGACAGTGGCCCCTCCATAGCAATGGTATATTCCCCCCATGCCTTGCTTCAACTTATTCCACATTGAAAATGCTTAAAAACCCTTATGTCATACTGAGTAGCCCAAGTTCTTTCCCTTGTCAATCACTAAGTGATCCAGTGTGAACACTGTCATCCTAATCCATCGTAAACACTGTCATCCTAATCCAGTGTGAACACTGTCATCCTAATCCAGTGTAAACATTGTCATCCTAATCCAGTGTAAACATTGTCATCCTAATCCAGTGTGAACACTGTCATCCTAATCCAGCACAAACACTGTCATCCTAATCCAGTGTGAACACTGTCATCCTAATCCAGTGTGAACACTGTCATCCTGATCCAGTGTGAACACTGTCATCCTGATCCAGTGTGAACACTGTCATCCTGATCCAGTGTGAACACTGTCATCCTGATCCAGTGTGAACACTGTCATCCTGATCCAGTGTGAACACTGTCATCCTGATCCAGTGTGAACACTGTCATCCTGATCCAGTGTGAACACTGTCATCCTGATCCAGTGTGAACACTGTCATCCTAATCCAGTGTGAACAGTGTCATCCTAATCCAGTGTAAACATTGTCATCCTAATCCAGTGTAAACATTGTCATCCTAATCCAGTGTGAACACTGTCATCCTAATCCATCACAAACACTGTCATTCTAATCCAGTGTGAACACTGTCATCCTAATCCAGTGTGAACACTGTCATCCTGATCCAGTGTGAACACTGTCATCCTAATCCAGTGTGAACACTGTCATTCTAATCCAGCACAAACACTGTCATCCTGATCCAGTGTAAACATTGTCATCCTAATCCAGTGTGAACACTGTCATCCTAATCCAGTGTGAACACTGTCATCCTGATCCAGTGTGAACACTGTCATCCTAATCCAGCACAAACACTGTCATCCTAATCCAGTGTGAACACTGTCATCCTAATCCAGTGTAAACATTGTCATCCTAATCCAGTGTGAACACTGTCATCCTAATCCAGTGTGAACACTGTCATTCTGATCCAGTGTGAACACTGTCATCCTGATCCAGTGTGAACACTGTCATCCTAATCCAGCACAAACACTGCCATCCTAATCCAGTGTGAACACTGTCATCCTAATCCAGTGTGAACACTGTCATCCTAATCCAGTGTGAACACTGTCATTCTGATCCAGTGTGAACACTGTCATCCTGATCCAGTGTGAACACTGTCATTCTAATCCAGCACACTGGTCATCTAGCACTGACTTCTCTGCACTCAGTGTGTGGAGGATGGTTTTGGGCACAGCTGGTGAAAGGACCTGGTGAGTGACGATTGTAATGAAATGTCACAGAAAGTGGGGTAAGAATGTGCACTGGGCTGTGTGCATGTGCGTATCTGGAGAGTGGGCAGGAGGGTGGGGTATGTTCCATGCACATAGCACATAGATTTGTAAAGGACTCGAACAGATCCAGGACTGTAATGGATTCCACTAACTATGCCAGTATCTGACTCCCCGAGGAGAGTCACCTTTTGTTTTTATTTCTCATGAGGTCTGGTCTAATACGAACTGGGAAAGGTTTTTGGTGACCCCACCTCTGTCTACCCTTCCTTTCTTGTTCCTGCCTCAGTGCTGAGCACCTCCAGTCACCCCACGGCTTTACTCTGTGCCCCAGTTTCTGGAGTGGACCTGCTGCTAAGAGATTCGCCAAGAAGAAGCAATTTCTTTTTTCTGTTTCTTTTTCTCTTTTTTTTCTTGGTTCTCCACTAAGTGACAGTTGTATTTGCTATCAATGTTCTAAAAATATAATTTCTTTACATTTATTTATCCCAGATTAAACACCTTAAGGGCCAGCTCCATTCTTTGTCAACAGTGAGATGAGTTTGTAAGAGATTCTCTTCACAATTGGTGATTTGCTTTCCCCCTCATGCTTCGAATATTGGATTGCATATTTTATTGAATCCCTTCCTGTTTGCCAAATATTAAGGGGAATCTTGCCCTTGAATGTCAAGAAGAAGTCCCCCAATGGGATCAGTGAGCTGGCTCATGGCTTTGCACCACAAGCCAGACCACAGGTTGCAACCAAGGTTTGTGATTTAAGGAATTAGAATTATAAACTTTATATCTGGCACTGCATTCTTCACTTAGGCAAGAATATTCAGGGCCAGAAAATTTAAATGTAGCACTTAACTCTAATTTTTAGTGGAGTTTTCTGCAGAACTTTTTTTTTCCTGAGGAAGTCTTATTTGGAACCTCTTTGAGTGTTTCTTCCTCTGCTTAGTTACCAGCTTACACATTTGATCCTCCTTGTTTGAAGCAACTACACAGCTATGTGGGACTCACCCCAGGTTCTCTCTCTGCTTTTTTGAGAAGGGATAAGATCATGGCTTTTCTGCCCAGATTGTGCACAGCCATATCAACTTTCATTGTCAGCCTGATGGGTTTGTCTGTGTGGCAGTTTCCAGCGAGGCTTACCTGAAGTGAGGGCCCTTACAGAGACTGTGGGTGTGTAAGACAAGTGTGGAATACACACCCATGTAAAGAAGAACTGGAGGGGTGGATTCCAGGATCAAAAGCTCTTGCCACCAAAGTGAAATTCCTCCACAAAGGCAGGATCTGGTTCTATGTCAAAGAGGGACACTAACTGCACTGGTCCTAAGGTGTTATGACATCTAAATAATTCATACCAGACACTTGGCAGAGTGCATGGTACTGGGTAAACACTGAAATGTTTACTACACGGTTTTTATAGTTTTGTAAGGGAACCCACAGGACATCAGATTTGCTGTGTGAGGAAAACTTTGTCAAATACAGTTCGGCTTTTGAATTTTTTATTTCTTTTTTATTTTATGTGTATGAGCATTTGTCTGCACATGCATATGTAAAGCATGTACAAGCCTAGTACCGCCGGAGGCCAGGTCCTCTGGGGCTGGAGCTAAAATGGCTGTGAACTGCCATGTGGTTGCTGAGAATGGAACCTGGCCCTTTGCTAGAGCAGTAAATGCTCTCAACTGCTGAGCCATTTCTCCAGCCCTCACAAGTAGTTTGTTTAATAATTAAGGGTGGCACAAAGAATCTGGAGGTATTGTGAATCTGATGGACACATTACTTGGGGGCTGGGAACAGTGAAACTTAGTGGAGCATCCTGACTCGAGTAAAGGAATACAGGCTAGAAAACTCTTAACTTGCAGAGGAGAAACTAAAACAAAAACAAAAAAACCAAAACACATTTACCACAGACAAACATATATATTTTTGTATGTATATTTTTTATTTTTCTTTAGGGTGTATATGTATATACAGATTTCTTGTTCTAAACCCCATGCTACTGTGTGCGTGATAATTCTGTTGGAGAAAGACTGTCGAACAGCCTGAGATGCACAGCATCTGTGATATCTCAGACTTTGATTTCAGGGAAGCTGGTCTTAAAGAAGCAGAAATTACCCTATGTCTTCTCGGAATGTTTGGATGGGATGCTGCCTGGCAACTCACCAAGGGAGGGCTTTAGGTCATTGGGCGGTTCTGGATCCTTGGCTCCTGTTTTCTTCCTGCTGCCCATGGACTGGGTGGTTGTATTCTGCCAGGGGCTCTTTGGCCTGATCACTTGCCTACCACAAACTCAAAGCCATGGAATTGGCTGGATCTGGACTATTCTTTGGAAAACAAGGGAAAATGAATGTCACAAATGTTTGATTCCAGTGATGGGAATGTGGGCTTCCAATGACAAATGTGGGGTGCATGGCTAAAGAATGCCTGAGTTTGCTGGAGATATTATCAGAGTTGGGGATAGGTGGCTACAAGAGGGGGGTCTGGGGGTGATGACCTAAAGGAATGGAAGAGTCTTGCAGCTCTGTGTGTGGAAGCTCTCCTGAACTCAGCAGATAAAGGGTGAGGCAAAGAAGATGCTGGCTAGCATCTGGGAAGGCGAGATGGTCACTAATCTTGAGGCTCAGCTGAAGTGAATATTTGCAGTGTATCACTTGGTCCTGTCCCTGGGAAGATGAAACCTCTGGGAACCTGCTAGAAGAATGAAAGACACAGAGGAGCAGTTTGGCTTTTGGCTTGGGTCACTCAAGGTCAGCACTTAAAAGATGACACTTGGTTTGAGCCCTGAATGAGGAATTGGGAGTGTGCCAGGAGAAACTGGAACAGTATCTTCCAGATGTGAGCTTGCATACCTGCTCAGTCTGAGAGAGTGGGTAAGCGGATGAGAGTTGAGTTTGGGAAGCCAGGTTGCTGAGGGACTAATGCCGCTGTTGAAGGTTTGGTGGCTTATACTACAGAAGTGGGGTGAGTCCCAGGGAAGGTGTCATAATTAACCTCTGTACTACGTGAGCCTATTTTAGAGCATGGTGGTCTCATGTGTTCTCATCTTACTTAACAGGAAATAAAAAAATGTTTCAAGGTCAAGTAGAGGTAACTCCTGGAGTTGCTAATATTTTGGAGTTATAGCTTTTGTTTTCTTTGGTCATGTATGGGTTTTAAGAAACATAATTCAAGAATCATCATATTTGGGATAATTTGCTGTAATTTTTCCTCACATCTAATCTTGGATTTACTCTTCTCGTGGGTAGATAGATAATTTTCTTGTAGTTTGGCCGGATTTGAAAGCCAACTAATTATGTCACCTGAAGAACATGAATATATTGTCATGTTTCAGATAAAAATATGTTAGTCTATGTGGCAGTCTTGTGGGGAGATGTTTTTGTGAGTAGTTAGGTTTAGTTGATGGCATATACTATTAGAAATAGGTCTCCATTTCACTGAGGATTCCAGCTGCCTGTCTCATGACCACATTGCCCTAACTGCCTTATAAAGACAAGGGCAGAACAGTCTAAAAGAGACCAAGATCTGATGTTACTGGTCAGTTAGTGAAAAGGAACAGGATTTTGCTTTGTGCTCTTTTATAATTAAGTCTTCAATAAAGAGGTACTTGAAACATCTTAGCAAATTAGAAACACTACTCTTACATTGTAGTTTGTCTGGGGCATCCTTCCTTTGTTCTTGAAGCATTGATTATTAATATTAGTGTTTCTTTTCATTGAAAGGTGTGCTTATTTGCAAAGAAGTTATTTTGTCAGTTTGCCCATTTATGGTCTATGTATCTGATACAACTTCTGTTACTTTGTGTATTATGTAATCTTTGAGCAGAAGTATTTTTACAAGTTTATTACCATGGTTAGAATGCCATTGTAGTCTTTCTTCCTTGGTACTTAAAGTGTTTTCTAGATCATTTCGTGGACTTCTGTGTTTTTAATTGCTTCTCTATTCATTGGGGTTGCATTCAGCTAAAACCCAGCAGCAGTGGCTTCAACTGTAAGGAATTTACCTGTTGTCCTTAGCAAGACATCTTGAACTGGTGGACTGTTTCTCAAAGGAGACCTTGTCTACTGTTTATACCACCTTTGTCCTTTGTCAAGGTTTTTTTTTTTTTCTCCCTGGTACACTTCCTCTAGATTCCTCTATATTCCCATAAGAAGGCAAAGGAGGCAGGGAATAGATAAAAAAAAAAAAAGTCCCTTGTGAGCTAAATCTTTCCTTTGGAGAAAACTCCTCAAGAGTCAAGTAGTAACATTCTGAGCATCCCGTTGGTCAGAGCTGGGTCCCAAGGCAGTGTTGATGTGTCAGACAAGGAAGAAGGTGATATCCATGATTTTCTCAGTAGGTGTTCATTAAAAACTGGGTTGTTTGCTATAGAAGTAAGGCCTTAGCTGTTTTCTTTAGAGAATCAACCCTTGTAATTCGACAACAAATATTTATAGCCAAGGCAACACTATGAGAAGCTAAAGTGAGCTTTATCTAGCAAAGAGCAGTGGTCTGATACACATCCAAGTTAAATTTTCCCTTAATGAAGCTAATTGATCCACCAACTTTTCAAGAATGTATGTTCTGTTAGCCTAGATTATGTTAAGAACACCCAAATCTTTAAGATCTTCATGTAATGAAAATTTGCGAAAAGTGCCGTTTGGTTTATAAAACACCTTGTAAGTATCTTACACTGGAAAGCTTTGACTTCTCCCATTTCTAGCCAAATCATAGACTGAACCAAATGTGCACAGATATTCTGGTTCTTTCACATCTTTTCAAATGTCTAGATTTTGTTTAGTCAAAACCATAGTGCATAGTATGTAATATCTGGTCTGCTTAGTCCAAAGTATGTTTAACTGATGAGAACATGAGATGAAATATGATTGACTTTCATACATGTACATACATGTACATGTTCACACATGTACATGATTGGGTGTATAAGTTGTCCAGATCAAATTCTGTCCATGTACAGCCCCCCTCACCCCCACACTACTGACAGTGGAGATAGTATTATTGCTTTGTGATTTGGAAGGTTTATTAATAGGAGAAGGATAGCATCCCTTCTCCTCTTAGCTTCCAATCAATGTTTATTCACCATCCATGTCCCATGGGCAGTTACAATGTGCACCTTTCTTATTTCAGTGAACTTCTGTATTTGGATGTATCTATATATTATACCCCATATTTCATATTGTGTTACATATATATGTTTATATATGTAAATATGTATAGATTCATGTTTGAATTATTGCATGGCTTTTGTATTCATTTTTATTAACATAAACAAGTGGCCATCTATAGAATACAGTATCTTGAATTTTCATAAGTTCACGTTTAAAACTTCTATAGTATGTTTCCAACATTACACAGTACATAAAACCTATAAAATGGAAAAGTCTATCTATTCAATTTGTCTCTACAGAGAAGACTTAAGAATTAGAATGTGAAAGTTAAGAC
The DNA here is from genome assembly GCF_963924665.1 of Micromys minutus. Taxonomy (NCBI): domain Eukaryota; kingdom Metazoa; phylum Chordata; class Mammalia; order Rodentia; family Muridae; genus Micromys; species Micromys minutus. The sequence goes on along the minus strand of NC_137955.1, from coordinate 4,631,377 downwards.
TTGCCAATGTAGTTATTGCTTGAGTCTGGCATTTTCCTTGAAAATAAGAATAAATACACTGCACAGGAATTTTTAGAATCTATTCTGGGCAGAATGGCGTGGGAATTTAATGTTGTGTTGACTTATATCTGACCAAAGTGTCATGACTAAATGTTGTTGGTGGAGGGGAGATAGAACGTCTTGAAAAGGTCACTATTTTCTCTTGTACCTACTTGGATTATTGTGAGAGTGTCTGTGATTGGGGGCAAAGCCCACTTACTGCAGGAAACAAACCTGGGAACATAAGGCTCCTTCTTGGGGTGACTACATGCTATAGAGGAGGAAGTTTTCTGGTTGTGCTTTGCCTTTTCTGTTATGTTAAAGAGAGTGAATGGGAAAGTGAGTGGGAAGGCAGGGGTGGGGGGAGGTGGGAAGCAGGGGTGGCGTGGAACAGAAACTTAAGACTGGTGAAAAGATTCGTTGGACGCATCTTTGGGTTCAGTGGATTCAGATCCTTTGTTTTACATCCTTTGTGTCCTGAGAAATCTGGAGGTGGAATTGCTTGAGCTCTCAGTCAGTGGTCCTTGAGAACCAGAGAGTGAGCATTAGTCACGGCTAGTTTTCCAAGAGGCTGAGAGGTGGGGTCTGCTGTGTTGATAAGAACTCTGGGCCGAATTCTAAACCAAGTCCATTTTAAGACTCTTCTCAGTCAGAGTCCTTGGTTCTCAATAATAGAAACTATCTCTGGGTGTTATGTGATGGATGCTGGATATTTTGAATAGATAGCTGGTGCCAGGCTCTCAGGGAAGCTGCAGACCTTAGAATACGCTCGCCCATGCCTAGGAAATGGAGTGTCTCCTCTTGGGCATTTGCTTCTGTTATTGACTCTTCCAGATTTCCTATGGTCTTCCTCTAAATCTAGAGGCTTTAAAAACCACACGCATCATCCCTGGCCTTGGTTTTCTTCTTTCTTCCCTAATAGAAGGTGAAGGCCTTACCTCCCAAGATCTATCCCATAGGTAGCAGAAGCCCCAGGCATAAGAATGTGCACAAATACTAGACAGTTAAAGGAGACCATGTTCATCACAATGGTCAAATGGAAGAAAGTTTTCCACTGGGAGCCAGTGTAGTTAACTACAGCCATTCCTAGCAGGTGACACCCTCGGTTAGAAGATGGAACAAAATATTTTTTTTGAATGGTAGAAAGACCAATGAGTCTCCTGTAGAATTGAACCTGGGTACTAGTACTGCGTGGGATGTCTTTAGGCATTGAAAGGGAAGAAGACCGACTCCTTTATTAAGTGGCCGGCACCATCAGTGGAAGGGGTATCCCGTCTGCTTTTGAAGTTAAGCTGGAACAGTTAGTGAGGAGAATTAGGATCCAACAAGAGCCCTGGGAAAGAGAACAAAAAGTGAAATTCTGCAGGATGCAACTCAGTATCATATAAATATTACATCTTGTTCTAATGAAAAAAAATCTGGACACATCTCTACGATGAATAAAGAGACAGCGACTTAGCAATTGCTTGTGTGAAAAATCCCTTTCACATTTCAGTCATTTCAGATAGCTGGTGTAAGAGCCAATAGCCCGAAACTCTAATGGTCATTATATATGCTAATGGAAATAAAGTGACCATCACACAAGACACATCTGCCCTATTCCACTCTGCATAGCTCCGGTGACATGTTAAATATCCATCAATTTGGCCCCACTCAGGAAGGCTGTTTGCGATATTATGACCAAGGTCCAGGTGCATGTAAAAGTGTGGTGTGTGATGGCTGCTAAGACCATGAGTTGTTTCCTTGAGAACTGGGCAGTGTGGCGGCTGTGTAGGAACACGGGCAGGCACTAAGGCAGTGGCATGCCCATGAAATGAAGAGCTAGAAGCAATGGAGGGATGTCAGGTGCAAAGGGAGAAGATTTGAGCACCAAAGGCCACTGCATGTCCCTTGTGACCACTAACTAGTGTGGCCAGCTAGCCCATCAGAGAGGCTTAAACATTTCACAAGTATTTTTTTCTCTCCTATTAATGTCACGGGTCTTTGGGATCCTTGAATGGCAGACGATGTTCCCCAAGGCTCTTTTCTCCGTCAGCAGGCTGTTGAAAATTTTAATATCTGCACGAGGCTTGTGAAACACTCCGAGGAGTTTTCAGACCTGGGAATATTAATTCATCATAAAGCTGTACTGGAATGCCTTAATAAAGAGCAACATGAGACAATAAATATTTGATTTGAAAAGATGGGATCATAAACCAATCATTCAGGCTCTTGCTGCAGAGAAAGACTTTGCTTAATTGGCACTAGGCTGCCATATACAAGTGGTCTCTTCTTAGGAGGCGAGTAGCACCCCCCCACAGATACTGAAGGTATTTTATTTTAAGCGTATTTAACTTTAAGATGTTAAATTTTCCTTGCTTATCAAATAAATTACAAAGCTATTTGTTAGGGGAACTTAGCTTGACATAGCCCTAGAGAAGTCTCTTTTGTACTTTAAAAAAATATAAAGAAGTTGTAAAATAATGGTTCTGTCAAGAAAATTACATATTGATTTGTCGTTCTATACTGGGATTTGAGCTAACAGGTCCGATGTTGGGTTATGGTTGTTCATAAAACACGTCCCTTTTGAAGGTCATCTCGGAGAGGACTTTCTGCTTTCAGACTGTATCACTGTCACCCTGCTTACTGGACATTTATAGAGTGCCTTCTGGAGCCGTTACTCCAGCTGAAGTGATGATTGGCCCAAACATACAGAATGGAAATTAAAAGTTTAAAAAGTGGTGCTTCAAGGTTTTTGGCCTTTACGATGCAAACAAGTCCAAGCATCTTCCCCTGCAATCGTATTTATTGAGAAAAATTAGCATAAAAGTAGTTAGCTTGCAGCATGATTTGAAAATTACAGCCTTGTAAAGGATCCCCAAGTTACAACAGCTGGAAGCATGCAGTCACCAGAAAATGCATTGTAAACTTCTGTGCTGGTCTGGGGACTAATTTCATTCCTTTGGCATTTCTCTTCCTCACTCTCTAGTGTGTCTTTGAGCTTATTGTTCTGGGATAATGAAAGACTGGGCTGAGGGTAAACACTGCTATCCAGCCATTTTGGGTTTGTTCAAAGTTTATTCACTTGTTCATTTATTTAAAAAACACTGAAAACCAAACTAAAACAAAACAAAAATCCCAAAAACAAAACCAAAAACTTTTAGGGTACATTTGTTGAGTACAGACTGTGTGTAGGATATCAGTGATGATTTTTTTTAAAAAGTGCCAATCTCATAGCCCTGGGACTGGTAAGAGAGGGGGAAAATACATTAAAATATGTTACACCAGTCACACAAAGCTTGAGGTGCTCAGAGCAAATGTGTGCACTTGGAGATTGATATTTGAGCCCAGTCTGGACAAGTGTGTAGAAATTGCCAGGCCCATGGTAAAGAGAGTCCAGAATAGCGTCTGTAGAGACCAGGGGTAGGATGGGATGTATGGGAAACCTGCAGTTGAAACCTCAGGGAAGGGTTCTTATGCTCTATCAGAAACAAAGAACTCATTGAAAATGAAGATTGTGGGAGCTAACTGAGCAATATCCCTGGGGACAATTTTTTTTGGTGATGTGTTAGCTGGCCATATACCTTTAATCCAGCACTGGGGAGGCAGAGGCGGGTGGATCTCTGTGAGTTTAAGGCAGCCTGGTCTACAAAGACAGTTCCAGGATAGCCAGTGCTGTTACACAGAGAAACCTTGTCTCAAAAACCAACCAACTAACCAACCAACCAATCAACTACCCACCCAACCACCCACCCAACCAACCACCCAATCAAGCAACCAAGCAAGAGCAAGGTGGAAACAGATGTACCCGACTGTGAAGTCTGGCACTTGCAGAATTCACTTTCATGGGAAGTGGGGAAGACCGAAGGATCTGATGCTGGTGAATGCTAAGAGATGAGGTTTTAGAGACCGTGCTTCCCCAACACGGGAAGACTTGGAGCGCATTATGCTGAGTGAAATGAGCTGGTTGTAGAAAAGACATGTTGCATGATGGCACTTTGTGGCACCTATAGATGCTACACTGAGGCATCGAGGAGAAGGGTAGTTGTCAAGGACCAGGGTTGGAAGAGATGAGTCAAGTAGCTCTGTTGACTGTTGTAGAGAAAAGAGACTACAGTTATAAAAATGGAAATTAATAGAAAGGTCCCAGTGAATGTTTTCAGCACAAAAAGGTAAGTATCTGAGGTAGTAGGCTCATTTGCATGATTAAGCCATTGTAAATGTACACACCTGCAGAATGTTTGAGCCATAAACACAGATTTTGTATTTTACCAGTAAGTATTCCTGATGGTTTTCATGGTAACTTCCTTTTGGTGTTGAGTGTCAAACTCAGGGGCTCATATATAACAATACTTTAGCTCATATTCCCCAATTTTTTTCTCTTGTCCACCCCTCCTGCTGTTACTGTTTCTTTTGCCAAATTGTGCCTCTTCTATTGTGTGTGTGTGTGTGTGTGTGTGTGTGTGTGTGTGTGTGTGTGTGCATGCGAATGCGAGTGCTTGCATACATAGCTCTGCCTGTATAGCCTTGCCTGGTCTGAAACTCTCTATGTAGACTAGGCTAGTCTCGAACTCAAATGTGTGTGCCACTTATGTCTGGCATACAGTATTTGTTTTTTATCATAGTTTGTTGACGGGAGTCAAGGCTGATTGCATGACTCAGTTGTTATGAGGAGCACGGCCCCAAACATGGCTGTGCAGGTATCTCTGTCCATAATTGACTTAGGTTCCCCAGTACCCAGGGGTGGGTTGTTGATTTCTGTGGTGGCTGTACTAAACTGCAGTCTCACCAATAGAGTAAAGGACCCCCTTCTCACTAGCAGTTATAGTTTTTCTTGATGACATCCATTCTGACTAATGTGAGACGCAATCTGACTGTAGTTTTGATTTGCACTCCCCTGCTAAGAAGTTAGGAACATTTTAAAAAATATATTTAGTGGCCACTGTACTTCCTTTGAAAGTTCTCTCTAGTTGACTTGCACATTTACTGAGTGGGTGATTTTTGGTGGTTCTTATTAAATTTATGTTTTGCACAAATTATTTCTGTCTGGTGTGTAGTAGGCAAAGATTAATTTTACCTTAACACTTGGAAGAAGAAGAAGGCTTTGACCTTGAAGCCAGGGGAAAATTCTGTGAGACTAGAGTCAGGGATCTTGGGATAGGTCAGCGGAGCGATAAGGACATTAAAGGGTAGCAGGGGTTGGCGAGGAGTGGGCAGAGCTACCTAGTGCTTTGAAGATAGAGTCGATCAAATGTAGCCATCAGTTGGGTAACTCCTTGCCTTCTGGTAGGAATCCGGGGCAGCTTGTGTGTAGGGAGCTGTTTCAGAGGCATTGCTGTGGAGGTGGCCCTGAAGGCAGGTCTGGGCACCCAGAGGCTTCTGTGTGCCTTCTGGTGCAGATTGTGCTGGACTCTCCTCTTCATTACCAGACCCACATTCCTTTACCACTCCATGAGTCCTGTACTTCTAGCATCCCTGCCGGGTTTCTTCTCTCACCGAAGATGCTGTACAGGCTTCAGATCTCTAGTTTTGGAGTGGGAATCAACTGTGCTTCTGAGCACACCCACCTCTGGAGCAGGCAGTTATTTCTCTAACCTTGACGCTGTTGGACGGACAGAATTCATCATTACTTTCATGGACTGTGTGCCACTTCCTGAGTTCAGTGCAGAAGTATTCCTCATTCTAAATTTCACAGCAATGTTACTTGACATTTATCCATTATGCCTGAATTTATAGTCTCTGATATAAATTGGCTCCTTATATCCTTCTTTGTAATAAATATAGACCATATGCACCTTAAGGAAGAAAGGAGAAGCCACACCCTGGACAGAGAGGCCACCTTTGATGGAATGGGGGCTTGTGGTATAGGCCTGCAGTAGGGCCTAAGATGGAAGGTAAGCTGGGGTGAGGCTGGGAAGCTTCTTGCTCTGAACCAGTGTTCCTTGAACTTTATTAGTCCCTAGCTCCTGTCCTCCTGGAAGCACAAACTAAATCGAGGCAGAATTCTGTTGACTCCTTTTCTTATAGGACTCCAAGGTTTGTAATCTAATTTATTTGGTTGTCTTGGAAGAAATGAGATCCAAGGGAAGCAGTCCTTGCCAAACCCTTGCCTGTGCTGTCATTCATTGTCTCCCTGACTCCCTTTGTCCTCCAGGGTCCCTCCTAATCTCATTGACAGTCCCCTCCACTCCTGCTTGTGCTCCCTCCCCAGTAATTAAAGAGGGAATGAGGGTGTCAATTTAACTTCTCACTAAGACCCAGAGCTAACCACAGGTCTTATTTCAGGGCATGGCCTTTCCCCTCTAGCTCCTTTGGGTCCCTTATTAATTCAGATGCTTTATTTACTGAACAAACAGGCCCAGATTTCAGAGGCAACAGTGAGAAGGAGCCACACTGTGTGGGGGGTTGCAGGGAAGAGGCTTTGTCTGCTGCTGCTCTACCAGAAGCTATTCGTTTGTTCATGTTCCCCCAAAAGGGCAAGCCTGGTGTAAAGGCAGGACCACTGTACCAGTGTTCTGGTATTTTTGACACAAGTTCTTTTCACACATAATCTGACAGGATTCTTCTCTTGATCTCCATCTGCAGAGTGCAGAAGGTAAGAAGTCTTCAACTCAGCCTTGCCTTGCCTTTTGTACCTGGTCCACGAGCATACATCCAAGGGACTCACTTGGTGGGTTTCTGAAACAGAACCAGATCTTTGTGGGGTTTACTAGAAAAAGCATGCTTCCCAGGGCAGTGTTTCTTAGTGGCTGCCAGTGATTTCTGTTTTCCTCATTTGGTAGGAACAGACCTAGAAAGACAAAATGACCTACCCCAGGCCCTGTAATTTCAGAGCAACTGAATTACCACTTAAATTCAGACCTCTCAGCCAATGCAGACTAGCTGTCCTAGAAGCTCGGAAAGGTGGCTCGAGTCACAGTTTGACGTAGTATAGCCACCTGCATCAGAGCACCTGGGGCCTATGACAGAACAGTGGTAGCTCAGTGATCAGTGACCTGCATTTCCAGCAAGCTTTTCAGGCATCTTGTCACCACACTGACATTTGAAATCCACTGATGGAAATTACAGGATTAACTTGTGTTCTGCCCTTGTTCCACCACAGACGTCCTGCCTTGGCCCTAATTGCTTTCTCTTTGTGCTTCTCATACTAAAAGGCACTGGCTGAAAAGAAAGGCCTGGAGGCTCGGTGACAGTGGCAGTGGAGACAGTGAGTGCCAAGCTACCGTCCTCTCTCTGTCCTTCCACTCTCCTCTTCAAGGAAGGAGAGCGACAAAACTTTCAGCTGTCACCACTTTGTCAAGTAGCCATCATTTGCTGTCATCTGTGTCTCAGAATTGCTGTTCTGTGTTAACTCAACTTGGAAGTTTTGGGGTAATTGAGTGGTGTCAATGGCTGACTAATAGTGAGTCAGAAGTAACAGGGAAACTGGTCAGCTGGACAGTGTGTGTGTGTGTGTGTGTGTGTGTGTGTGTGTGTGTGTGTGTGTGTGTGTGTGTGAAAGAGACAGAGGAGAGACCTACTTCTGTCAGCAGATGTCGAGACTTCAGACACTGTCACGTGTCCTCTGACACGTTTTTTATTTAAGGGTGTCTGCTTTGCATGTCAGCCACGACTCCCTGTGGTCATTCTTATGATCAAAGGTTAGAAGTCTAGTCTTTATTTAGGTCCGGATACCCAGAGGGACCCAATGTGTCAAGACTGCCTGGCCTTCCTGTTGGGCTCCTCAGCTTTGGGGACACTCAGGTTGGTCTTATCAGTGTTTCTCCAGATCCCAGATACAATTTAACCAGTATTCTGGTCGTATGTTCCTGAAGGACAGTTCCAGGAATGGGGTGGATTTTGAACATGGTCACATGTGGTCCTGATCTCACTGAATTCCATCAAAGACAAGCTAAAGTTTAAAGGCAGTTTCGGATTGCTGAGTATTGTTTGAGATCTGCTTTGAACTAGACTTTTGTGTGACTGGTATTGTGACTGGAACAGGAGCACTAATGTGGGCACTCCCTTGAGGGGTTGTTGGGTTAGATAATAAGATGCCTACATGCTCTGTAAGGTAGGTCCTACTGACAGTCAGGACGTAATGACAGGAATGAATTACTACGACTCCAGAGAAGGTGCCATTCCGCAGTCACCCAAGGAGGAAAGAGAGGATGGGAACAAATCCTGTGTAAGCCAGATAAGACCGTCTGTGTCTATTTCCAATCTTTGAAGAGGTTGCTTTGTACGTTCTAGATCATTCTTTGGTTATTCTTTTGGCAGGTGATACTAGGGAGTCCTGGATAGAATGGAGTGTGGGGGTATTGCAGTAAATCTCTAACCCCAATAAGCCTGTGTAAAAACACACAACTCAGTTACAGGGTTCATAATCTGCACCTAGACTGGGCAGGTTCACCGCTGCACTGTTTCCTGGCTGAGAGCCCTGCTACTTGCTTCTCCGAGCCATGTGGTTCTTCTTCATCCTCCTTCCACCTCCTCTTCCTCTGTCTTCTATTCTCCCCATCTCCCCCCAGTCTCTAAAGCCTCCATCCCCACCTTTCCCTCCTACTGCCCAGTAGCAGGCTCTAGCCTTTATTTGACTGGTTAAAATGGAGAGAAGATTCACATGAAATCACCTGACTACCTGATACTTGTGGCAGCCTCTCTTGCGGAAGCAAAATTAACATCAGAATACAAACATCACCAGGACACCCCTCAACATGGGGGAGTTGAGAGAAGAGGGAGCTGGGAGAAGAGATGAGGTTCACCTTGACCAGCAAACAGGACTCTGCATTCTGGAAGCAGGGCTGGCTGACATCTCACTCAGCAGCATCTACCTCACTGGCTCAAAACACAAGATCCACTTTTGCTACAGCCTTATTAGAATCGTTTTGGCCACTACTTGAAGAATAAATTCTTTCATTTACTCCCACTTGACAGTGTACAGGTGGGCCCACTGGCCTTGCCAATGGTTAAGTAAGAATGCAGTGATTGCCATATGAAGTTCTCTGTACAGGGATCGTCATTCCTTTGACAAGTCTTCTGGTCCATTTGATGATTAGATGTTTCTGTGGGCACTGGTCACTTTCATATGATGTGTTTTGTTAGATGCTTTGTTGTATGTACTTACTACCTAATGTCATAAACATGTCTCCAAAGTGCTGGTGCTAGGTGGACTATCCAGTAAGCTGTTGTTTGCCCATCCTCAATCCTTCAACTGGCATAAAAGCTAGTGTGTTGCCATGAGTTTTGGTTGACAAGTGTCTCCAAGGTGACTTCATAGGCACCCTGGTACCTCTGGGCCGGAGTGCCATGAGCAGCTGTACACTAATAATGGCATCCCAGAAGGAAGCAGGTAGCTCGCCAGGGGCACTAACAGTTACACCTCTTGGGTTAATTGCCCAAACTGGAATTTGGTTTGCCCTCTGCAAGCTAGACCTTGTAGGCTCTTAGTTTTTGCTCTCATTTCAAGTTCAGAGGCCACCAGAGGACCAAGGATAATTATGAATGTTCCCCTTGGCAAAGGGAAATGAGCTAAAATATTCTGTAGATCTTCACACGTGTTAGACACACAGATGATATTTTCATGCCAGGTGGAGGGTGGGGCATGGAGCTGAGAAGAATGACACCATGCCTCCTGAGTGACACATAACACCCGAGCACTTGGGTCTCAGGCAGATTTTACCCCCATTGCTTAGCTGTTTGCTTTTGTTCCTATAGCAGAGGAATTGATATAGAACAGAAGCTCTGGAGTCCGGAAAGCTCCAGAACATGGCAGGACACATGGTTGAAGCCTCCTTATTGTGTCCTGATATGCAAAGAAGATCACATGGCAACACAGGTGTGCTGCCTTGGGCCTCTTTTCCCCTTTATAAAGCCGCTCATGCCACTGGGGGGCCACCAGCCTCATGACCTCAGCTAGTCCTGACAGCTTCCCAAGACCCCACTTCAAACCATTACCATGGAATGTGGGGATTACATTTCCAACATGTGAACGGAGGCGCACACATGGAAACCTTGGTGAGGCTGGAGAAAAGGTGTTTTGACGAGCGTTAAGTGTGGCTGTGTTTGCAGTGTCGGGAGCCCATCACCACTTGTGCTACTTTATTAACATAGCAGCATGTTTTCAACGATCTAGAAGAAGCAGAAGACATGTTTAAGGAGGGGCGGGGGCTATGCTTCGTATTTTGATGAAAGTCGAGGTAGTGCTGTCTCTGCAAAGACTTTGAACATCTTTCTATCAGAAGAGACGCAAGTCTAAAGTCCCTAATGGCTATTCAGAACACCTGCCTAGAGGACATGGAAGCTGCCAGCAAAGCAAGAAGACAAGGAAGGAGTTCATTGTACAATCATGGAAACAGGAAGATGTTTTCACTTCTCATCTTCCAACTATACCAGGAGCTTTTCTTTTCTCTAAGAGCACTAGTTAATAATTCACACACACTAACCAATTAAGTAGAAATTTCATTTGAAGCTACAGAGGGTTCAATTAAACGTGTTTGGAAATCAGGTGCATAAATTGCTTTGGAAGGAATTTAAATATTTACATACATATATGCATTGTGAATGGAGTTGTAGATGTGTATATATGTTTTATACATACACATTTGCCCATGAATCGGGGTTGAAATTCACCCAGAGAACTGCGTGCCAGTCACATGCCCAATTAGTCATGCATATTAAATGTAGCAGTTGCTTTGTCAGTGAGAAGCAGAATGATTTTCAATAGCATCCCAGGGTTTCCGGAAAGAGTTAGGGGAAGGTGTAGAGGGACAGTTACTCTCCTGGTCTGGAAATATTGCAGCCTGGCAGGATGGCACGTGCCTTCATTCAGCATCTTAGGGATGCTTCATCCAGGAATTTAAGACCAGTTTGGCTACAGCAAGACCATCTCCAAAAACAAATAACCTACCAATGATAAGAAGACACGTGCTGTATGGAGCCAGCCATTGATCAGTTAATGGTATTTACTTAGCTTCTCTAAAGCTACCATATGCCCTTGCAGGAGGTTGCAAGGGATGGGGCTGCCCACTCAGGTTCTAATAGGCTTCCCAAGGATGAGAACAAGAGTGGATATGAGTTCTTCCCAAAGGAAATGCTACCTGCAGGGTCGGAAGAGTTCTGCAAGGATGATATGGTGAAGTATAAAGGATCAGATTATATGGATAGAGCTGGAAGAAGGCCACCAGTATTAAGTAAGACATTTGAATTATTGCTTTAATGGAGACAAATATAACTGCTGACTTAACTTTCTAGAGAGAGAACACCTGAGAGTGTTCCTCTAGAACAGTGGTCCTCAGCCTTCCTAGTGCCGGGACCCTTTAATGCCCTTCCTCATGTTGTGGTGACTCCAGACCATAAAAGTATGGTGTCGCTACTTTATAACTATAACTTCGTTATTATTGTGAATCATGATGTAAATGCCTGATGTGAGACCTCCAAAGGGTTGAGTCCCACAGGATGAGAAGCACTGCTCTATGAACTGGTGGTGGAGGGAGGTTTTATAGGAGGAACTGGAATAATTGTATCTTTGCCCTTTGATTTGTCCCGAGGAGATATGGGAAGAGAGGTCTTATCTGGTGTCCTTTGCTCTCAAGGCTGCCCAGCTGAAGTGCCCGTGCCTGATGGTCACTTTGTGACTTTAACCTCTGTGAGCCTTAGTTTCTCTCACGGTAAAGTGAGCATACGATCAGCATTTGACTAAGTGTTCAATACCTGAGTGCTAGGAGCAGCATCTGGCGTGGTAATCTGTGTTCGGGCAGTGTCAGCCATTGACAGCTGATCCTGTCAGCACAGCTGCCATGGTGCTGCGTGCTTTTGGTACTGAAGATGCTCAGAGGCATAGGAGAGGCTTTCTGCGTCAATAAATGGGAGCCCTAACAGTTGCTAAGGTGGAGATTTAAGTCTTGAATAAACATTGTCATGTAACTGAAAGTATTTTAACAAGACTTGAAGAAGAGCCCCTTGCTCTGATTTTCAGTTAGCTTCCCCTCCCAAGGAGGGTGGTTTGTCCTTGGTAGCTTTCTGATTCTTTGATACTCTTAGAGAAGCACATGTCATAGTTGTAAACATCCCAGTTGGATGAGCACTCTTTTTTTCTCTCCTGACCTCTGTTTCTTATGCTTCTTACTCTGTTTTCTATTTTTCATTGTTTCTGTCTGCCCCACCACTCCCCCGGCCTTGTAATGTTCGTGAGCTCTGTGGGTAGGCTTTATAGTTCACATGTTTGATATAACGACATATCTGATCTATAGAACTATGTATGGAAGGGATTTAAACAAAATTGAAAAATAGAGTCTGGTCGTTATATTTTGGCCTTGCCCAACTAAGTTTACCCCTTTATTTCTAGAGGTTTTGTATTATTTGCTATATGTAAACCCAAATGCAAGTTTTAAAAACTTAGTTTCGAATGCTTAAGTGGGAACCCTAATTTTAATTAGCTGTTGAGATTCATAACTTTTTCATGACAGTAACTATAATTTTTAAAGGGACAGACTAGACTTAAAAGGATGGTGGTTTTTCTCTGGTCTTCCGTGACCTCTGGCTCTTCCAGTCTTCCACACCTCTTCTTCGATGGCTCCTGGGACTTGCTGGGAAGGATTTGATGGAGATGTCCATTTGTGGCTGAATGCTCGAGTGACGCTCACTGTCTGCGCTTTGGCCAGGGTTAGCTGCCATCTATGTCACAAACACTTCTCTGATGAAGTCTGAGAGCCACACCTATGTATAGATATAGAGATACAAATTTAGAGGGCAGTTTGAAACTATGTACATTTAGCAAAATGCTAGCTTCTGGCTCACCCTTGGGGGCTATGAGTTCTTGGCCAGATTAACAGTACCAGGCATGCATTTTCTCCCGTGGAACAGGCCTTAAAGTCAATCAGAAAGCAGTGTATTACCTCACAGCATTCACAGCACTATCACACCCAAGGGTGCTGTGCCTGTCATTGAAAAGCATCAGGCTCAGGGCGTGGCGGAACTGTTGTTGCCTTTCTCCCAGCAGCCTGTATACCACCTTTCAGTACTGTATAGCCAGATGCCAGCGAAGAAGGTTCCTGTCTAGTATTGACTTTGCTTTTTTATGCTCTGTGGCTAAAGTATGTGGAATCTTCAGCAGTAGGGTCTTCACATCAAGTTCTGATGGGAGAGCAAGAAGGACTATAGCCTGCATTGTTTTGGAGATCTCTGGAACACCTCTAACCAACAAGTCCAGGGGAGGTGTCCCACACTAGACACTGGGCTTTTTATTTGTTAGTGTACAGCGTCAGGAGGAGCATTTCCTTATGTAAGGCAACTTCAGTTAAGCTCTTTTACATGAATTTGTATAAGGTGTAGAGGGAAACATCGCCCGTGGGCATGGCAGGATAGCTGGACCCATGTACTTGAAGCAGCTCTGGTGACTGCACCAGGAGATCAAGCCATCAGCACATCAGCACGGAGTGGGGAGGGCCTACAAAGTCCTGCTTCCAGCTCAGGAGCTATTGACATTTGGTGGCTTCTGAGGGAAGACAGTTTTCTTCAAGGTTGGCACCTGATAGATCAATGGTGATCCCATTGGATGACCCCATAATCATAAATGTTTTGGTGACACAAATTGAAGTGGGTAGGTTACTTTTTTTAAAAAAGGAGGACATGGGGGGTTATGGGAAAGTAGGGGTGGGTCTAGGAGGGGGTGGGGATGAATATGGTCAAAGTACATTGTATTTATATATGAAGTCCCTAAATAATTGAAATATTGTATCTAAAAAACTGCTATGTTGGAGGTCAGCAAGATGATTAGTGGACAAAGGTACTTGTCACCAGGTCTGATGACAAGTCAGCTCAATCCCTGGAAACTGCATTGTGGAAGGAGAGAACTGATTTCCACAAGCTGTTCTCTGACCCTCACTGAGGTACCATGAAGTGTGTGTGTGTGTGTGTGTGTGTGTGTGTGTGTGTGTGTGTGGTGTGCATGTGTGTACAAGATTTTAAAAAGTAAAAAGCAAATGAGACAGATACTGCTCCTAAGCTGAGCTGATGTTTTGTTTGAAGATGCTGTGGCTGTTTCTTTGGTACACAGGAGTAACACACACAGTGACAGTTTGTGATTAGGTAGTCGTGTAAGTGACCCAAGTAGCCCTATATCTTAATAATGTTTACATGAGAGATATGTAAGAACAACATTCTCTGTTGAGTAACTCTTTCTTGGTGTGTACATAAATACAGCACGAGTCAGCACTCAGGTAAGGTCATGCAAGCTGTTTGGTTCTGATTCTTAGCTGCCTTTCTATTGGTCCAGCTTCCTCGTGCCTTGCGGTCTGTGCCAGTGGACCAAAAGGACTGATAGACTTTTCAGGATGGTTCTCTGATGCTGGCAGCTTAGCAGTGATTTGACATGTGCACACATTCAGGTGTATACCAATGTTAGGAATGCTCTAGAAGCCATGCCTCCAACAGCCGTGTCTTGTTTTAGTTATGGTCAAGGTTTGAGACTAAGTGTAAATGACTGAGCCTTATTTAGCTAATTCCCACCATTTCCTATGGGGCTGTGACTTCTGTCGAGACTGAACATGTGGTAATGCCTGGGACCCTAACTAACAGTGTTCCAGCAGCTTTCTGGTTGCAGACATATTGTTTGTAGTTCTGGAGTAACAAGGGGTACACAGGCTTACTGTGTTAGGGAGGACTTATTTGTGGGGAATGACTGTCAAGTAAGCTGGGTGATTTTAGGATAGACAGTGATGGTGACACTCACCTTGATATGTACCTGGACTATGGGTGAATACAGGAGACCACTGCTTGGACTGAGACTGACACTGAGACCACTCAGGTATCTCATGACGATTCTTACAGTAAGATGAAGGAGGAGGAATGTTTTGTAATTTTAGTGGAAAAGTCTTTCTTTTATACTCATCCACAGTAGATCCCCAACTCCAATGGACATGCCAAACTGGATGGAGGAAAACCCAGGCAGCTTCAACCATGTGTCATGAACAATTGATAACAGAGGAAAGTTGGAAGGGAAAGGTGGCCTGCCTGGGAAGAGTACACTCACCAACTGATTGTCTAGTGACCAACAGTCTGCCTGGGAAGAGTACACTCACCAACTGATTGTCTAGTGACCAGTAGTCTGCCTGGGAAGAGTACACTCACAGTCTGATTGTCTAGTGACCAACAGTCTGCCTGGGAAGAGTACACTCACCAACTGATTGTCTAGTGACCAGCAGTCTGCCTGGGAAGAGTACACTCACAGTCTGATTGTCTAGTGACCAGTAGTCTGCCTGGGAAGAGTACACTCACAGTCTGATTGTCTAGTGACCAACAGTCTGCCTGGGAAGAGTACACTCACCAACTGATTGTCTAGTGACCAGCAGTCTGCCTGGAAAGAGTACACTCCCATCTGATTGTCTAGTGACCAACAGTCAGCTCTGAAAACATGCAAGTAACTTTATACATATTCAACAGGTTTTATTTAGGAATATATATGTGTATACGTATATGCATACAGTAACAACTAGTTTTTTTAAGAGGCTATGAATTTGAAGGAGAGCAGGGAGGAGGGGTATATGGGAGGGCTTAAATGGAGGAAAGGTAAGGGAAAGTGTAATTATTTATATTTAATTACAAATAATTATATTATAAAAATTATAACTCAAGTAAATGGTGCATGGATAAATACATACATACATACATACATACATACACACATACATACATACATACAGGAGTAGAACTATCAAATGACCTTTTCTGAAGCATTTCTGTGTGTTCTCTGTCCTTGGAAAAGGTCTTAAAAGCTGCATCTTCTGGTCTTTAAGTGTCTTAAGCGCTGGAGAATATACACGGCAGCTTGTTTTGTGCTTTAAGCTTTAGTGGAAGTGAAAGCAGTTAGTTGCTCTGATCTCTGTGAAAACCTATCATCATTGTGGAAGCTACTAATTGCCACTTAGCAGTCTTTTCTTTAGGCTCGCTACCTCCCGCTGCATCATCGTCCTAACTTTGCTCTCTTGGGAAAGACCTCTCAGTACTTAAAGAGGGAGCAGGGCAATGTTCACCCAAGACCGGGCTCCGTCACTTCTGTGAGGAGCAGGGATAGGCTTGGTTTCTGTGGAGTCCATCCTGTGCATGACACCCTGTCTTCATTTCCTCTTGCCACCTGGGGACCCTGGCTGGCTCTTCATCTGTCTAGTGGCTCATCTTCTCAGGCAGTCAACCTCTCTCACACTGTGTTTCTTCCTACACCGGAACCAGCTGTATCAGCATGGTACCTGGTTGTTTGGCTCACCTCAATCTACAAAGCCATTGTCTCCCAAGCTATTTGGACTTGTAAGCCTGCTGCTGCCCGGGGAATATGGGTAACCTTGGGGAAAGTCTACTCCTGAGGTTGATGAATAACCTCTCCAGTGACTACATAACTTGGTTCTGCATTTCTGACTACATCTGACTGGCATTGAAGTGCACAGGGTCTGGGAATGTACTAAGCTGTATGGAACTGTGCATATGGAAAGTATAAGTATTGGAAGGGGGAGGGTAATGGGTTCTTAGATCACGTTTTCTAGAGCCCTCCAAGAAGTACCACTGACCTTTTGGACATTGGCTCTAACACAAGCTTTTCAGGCTCCCCTGGAATTGACTCCCTCTACTGGAAAGCAGTGTGTGTTTTGCAGGCATGTGCCATGGACAGCTTAGAAGCCTTTCCAATACATTAACCACCACTAGTAATGATTAATCTGCATGAGGTGATAGAAAACTCTGGCTGACTGAAACTCCAATTTTAGTGTTTTCAACTTACTGGACATGTGACCTTGGGGGAGTCATTTTGCTTTTTTTATGTTTTCTAACTAGTTTTTTTTTTTTTTTTTTTCTCACAGAATCTCCAGTTAATGACCATAGAGATATTTAAATATTGGAATATTTAGTGCTATTGTCCCCTAAATATTTATACAACTCTGAGATCTTGGAAGAAGATTAGGTTTTATGTTGCTCTTACCAACAAAACAACAACAACAAAAATCCTAACTTCATAAGCTTTACTGAGAAAGTGTATGTTTCCTTTTTTCAACTTGTTATCTTCTAGTCTTGAGTACTAACTGTTTTCTCCTCCTTCCTTTTCTATGTCCCACAGGGTCTGTGTGGCCCAAGCTGGCCCCTGCTCTTAAACTACCAATCCTCCTGCCTGGCCATCCCATCACAACTGGCTAAGCTTAACGTACTAAACTGTTAGCTCTCAATTTCCAGGGGGTTTCCACTCCATTTTCTCTCCTTTAAATACTACAGTGTTCTGATGCTCCCTTCTCTTGGCTGAGTTATGGCCACTTCTTCCAAGACGTTGGTTGACTGCATCAACAATTTGGGGACTTAAATAGTTTTTATTCATCCCGAAAGAAGAAAGCAGTTCTTTAACGACCTCAGTTTGGGAGTTTTGGGGTGTAGCTTTTATGAAAGCCAGAGTGATGAGATATTTGGCAGAAGTATTATCTCCCCTTCACTACTTTTCTCCTACACTTGAAGAATTATGAATGTGGTTCTTTGGTGGTCCCATGTGAGGAACTGCTAGTCTTAGCAGTTGATTATTACACCCAGGCCTGTAGGCCATCTTGGTGTTGACTGTTGATTTCAGTTAAGCCTGAAAAGAGGAATTGGGCATTTTTCTCTCAGTATAGTTATTCTGTGACTGTTGAGAGCATTTTGCTAATAATGTGCAGTAGTACCACACAGAACTCTATTTCTTCCTCCTAGTAACTTCCCTAGATTGATAGTACCTTACAGAATAACTAACTATACCTTGTCCAGGGTTCCAAAACTAAGCATGGAGTAGAACAGACATTGTTAATAACCATCATTAGTACTGGTCAGGTTTCTTCTTGAAATTCTGTAGAATAAAAACTTAGAGTACATGAAAGGAATTCTCTCATGAAAAATAGGGAACTCTTAATCCTTAGACATGGTTTGTTAAGGATGCAGTATTTTTCTGTATGATTGATTATGATGTAATTTTAAGTTTCTTGTTTTTCAAGTGCCTTAACACTCCTATTCTTGTTGAATCCACAGAAATATTTCTTATGATATTAAGGCTAATATCACAGACTTCTGATGTATCTTTAATATGCATAGACTTGGATTGAATTAAGCAAATTTAGAACAGATGTTTTAAAATAAATTAAAGGCTTCATTTTACAGCCTTATCCCAGACCCATAGCCAAGTACCACAGGTTGGGGCGAGAAATTCAAAACCAAATCATTAGCAACTTTGATGTCCTGGTAGGTCCCACTTCCTGACTCACATGGAGTTGAGCTCATCTGCCAGAAGAGGAAAATAATTCTTTGGGGTCTCTTTTAAAAGAACATTATTCTAGTCACCTTCTGTCCTGTGACATAATTCTTTTCAAAGAGAAAAGTGTTTTAACTTAAATTTCAAAGATTCATATATGATTATGATATTTACATTATTTCTGTTCTTCTCACTCCTCTGACTTTTCCCATGCCTCCCATTTCTTCTCAAGTTTATGAACTCTTCTTTTTAAATTGTTAGTGTGTGTGTGTGTGTGTGTGTGTGTGTGTGTGTGTGTGTGTGTGTGTGCATGTGTGCATGTGTGTGGGTGTGTGAGCACTCAGTTTACTGCAACTATATAGTACTGCTCATATGTATCTCATACATATATTGGGGTTCAATGGCCTCTTAGAGGACCAGCCCCTTTATAAAACTGATTCTCTGTCAGTAGCCACTGACTGCCTACAGCTCTTCATCTCAGAGGGGAACCTCATGTATATTGGCATGTCAGCTGATGTTATTATGCAGGTCTTGTTTAGGCAACCATATTATGAGATTTCATGTGTGTAGCTTCCATATCATGTTTGAGACAATACTATCTTGAAGAAGACATTTTGGTTTGGTTTTCTGGTTGTTAAAAACCTTGCTGATGCCTCTCCTTTATTTTCACTGAGCCTTAAGGCAAGAGGTTATATTCAAGGTTTATTTTCATTCACGGATTTGGAAGGTGTGGTCTGTGATTGGTTGACCATATTGTTTGAGGACTGTGACAAAGAAATCACATCATGATACAAATAATGTGGTTGTTTCAACATTACCAACACCATCATAACCCAGGGAGCAAAGAGACCTGTCTGTATTTTTTAGGAACACATCTCTCATGGCCTAAAGATCACCCACTAAGTTCCATCTCTTCAGGGTTCTACTTCCCAGTGGTGTCTCCCCAAAGACCTAGTCTCTAGTACATCTGTCTTTCTGTCATTCAAGATTTCAATTAGAGCAGGCACCAGTCTTGTTCATGAAGGTTGTATCCTTACAACTTGATGTCTGACATAGCCTTCCTTCCTCACACCCTCACTGTCTTAGGGTTTTACTGCTATGAACAGACACCATGACCAAGGCAACTCTTACACAAAATAACATTTAATTGGGTCTTGCTTACAGGTTCAGAAGTTTACTCTATTATCATCAAGGTAGGCACATGACAGCATCTAGGCAGCTATGGTGTAGCAGGAGCTGAGAGTTCTACATCTTCATCCAAAGACAAAGAGGAAAAGACTAACTTCTAGGCAGCCAGGACGAGGGTATTAAACCCCATGTCCACAATGACACACCTACTTCAACGTGGCCACACCTCCAAATAGTGTCACTCCCTGTGCCAAGCTTATTCAAACCACCACACTCACTCTGGGGTTAGGAGTCTTCATAGGAAATTTTAGAGAATACAAATGTTTATTCTATTGCAATAATGGTGGCTACCACTTATTTACTTTACCTCATTTACCCTTATTTTTGGTAACAATCATGAATGTCTAAGCAAATAGTTCTAATTTTATTGGTTTATATACTTTAGTGAATGATGTCCTTTGATTCACACTCCTGAAAGCATTGTATACATATAAATTGCAAGCATTTAAGCCACACATAGGATTTATTTAGTGAAGAACATACTTGTGCACGCTGAGGCTTCTCATTACCATTTCTACCCCTGGACACCCTCAGTCATCTCTGTTGAGCTTACATTCACTCTCTTCAAACTCTTTTTGTAGGCCTGTTTTTAAGACCTTTATTTTCCATTTCTTTTGAGCTGTGCAGGTTAGACCTGTTTTTCAGGACAGACCATTCCCTGCTGTCATTCCTGGTGTTTCTTTGTGTAATAGAGGTGGGTCATCAGAACACAGGTGGATTTTTGCACTCAGACAGTGGAATGATTAAACTCTTTGTGTCGACATTCTGATATTACAGTTAACTTGCTTATATTCCGTTCATCCCCTTTTGACTTCCCTTTCCTTCTGTAGCAACCATTCCAGTCTGCTTTGTAGTAGCTTGGTGAAGGCAGGAGGCGGTCCAACAGCTAAGAAGAGATAGTTAGAGAATCATGCTTATGAAATGAATATAAAAGGCTATTACAAAACTACATGAATGAATGCAGTGCTTTCTTTTGGGTTTTGCTTTATCCAAAACTTACAGATGAACCCAAACAATGATTAACTATGTAGTATCTCCATTACTGTGAGACTTCTTAAGGCTTGTTTTTCTACATTGTTCTTGGAAATATGAGTCCAAAGGTCTCTGTTGTGTATTTCGAAGCTCCCAGCCCAAGCTGGTTATCTTTGCTGTCTTTAGTTACTGTTCTATTGCCTTAAAAAGACACTATGATCATGGAAAGCATTTAGTCTAAGGGCTGACTTACAGTTTCAGAGAGTTAGTTTCTTATCATCATGATGGGAAGAAGATGGGCACAGTGCTGGAGAAATAGCTGAGAGCTACATCCTAATCTATAGGCAGCAGGCAGAGAGAGTAACACTGGGCCTGGCATAAGCTTTTGAAATTTCATAGCCCATCCCCATGGACACACCTACTCCACCAAGGCCACACCTCTTAATCCTTCCTAAACAGTTCAGCTGGGGACTAAGCATGTAAATATATAGGGGCCATTCTCACTCAAAACCTCACTCTTGCCAATAAATTTTACTTACATTGTAATTTGCTCTAAGTAGCAATGGATTGGTCATAATCATTAAAATCATAAAGGTTTTATAAATGCTGATAGCGTATAATCTTTCAATTGCAAGACAAATGAACACAAATCAAAATAGTTTTTTTTTAATGTGTGAAAGTTTTCTGGGTAATAAAATTACAAAATAAAAGCTTTATTTTCCATATTCTTTTTAAAAATAAATTTAATTTTTTCAAGAAAGCCTGGATTTAAAAATGACAATATTGAACGAGCAAGTATGTTTACTTTTTTACTCTACTGGAAGGATATGAGAGAAATACACTTCCTATAATCAGAACAAGATGATTAAGTGTGACTTTAGATACTTATTTAATGACATTACAAGGAATAATGCTTTCTGTACTGGCCCTGGTTCTGGAGTTTTTAATTTAGATGACACCAGACAGCTGTGAGCAAAACAACGGTCTAGGAAGTTCTCTTGGTGCTAGAGAATCCTTACCCAAGGCTGAAGTGATCACTACAAGTAAACAAAACAACTTAAAGCTAAACAACACCAAAAAAAAAAATTGTAACATGTGGCATTTGCCTGAATTCTGAAGCATCAATGGATAAAGTTTAGAAGGAGGATAAAGTATTTAGGTAAGGGACATTATATACATATATATGGAGGGCATGTATCACTGTTAACTTAGAGTGGAACCTTATAGAGATTATGCCAAGTTCAGATTGAAAGGCGTTTAGAAATTTGATCTTCTTGCTACATGCTGGTGATTGGTTGGTTACCCATCTACCTGTCCATCCATCCGTCCATCCATCTGCCTATTCATTTGTGCTAGAGATTGACCTGAACCCAGAGTTACCTGCATTCTAGCTATGTGCTCTACATTACTGAGCAGTACCTCTGTCCATGCTGTTGGATTTTGACATAGGCTCAGCAGTAGAGACATAAGGAAGTACACTGAGGGTTATGAGGCCCAGGACCTACTTGGGAACATCTTGAACCTGAAGTTCTAGGACTGGAGCAATGAGCTTGGGGGAATTAAGGACGTTCCAAGCGATTCTGGGAGTGAGAGCTGGGCTGGGCACAGTGTTGGAGAAGAGCTTCCTGCAGGCAGCCAAACCTTTCTTTTCTCTTTTAGATGAAGACCCTGGAGGGTAATTTCCTTTTCTTCTTACTTGTCTGCTCTTCTGTCCTTTCTAAAATCCCACTGGTCTTCAAAGTCCTACCATCAGGCCCTAACCTCCACTATAGACCTTAGTAAGCTTCAGGTTCCTAGGCACAGTCACTAACTTGTTTTCTCCAAGTTGCCTTTCTCCTAAGATTCCTGTGTTTCTGCATAAGTTGAGTCTCCCCCTGAGAGTCAAATCAGCAGCCCTGTCTCACAGATCCTGAGCGTCCTCATCCAGTTAAGCTCTCTCCCTGATGGCAGCTCTACCTCTGTCCGTAGTCACTCAGGCTAGTGGGGGTAATGAGTGTGTTCCTTTGCTCTCTTGGAGTTTACTTAGTTCTTTTAAGAGTATTGAAGGTCAAAATTACTCTAAGAACAGTGCACTGGCATTTGTTTTCCTTCTTGTGCATTTTGGCATTTGCACTATGGACCAGTGCACTGGTAGGAAAAACTGGAAGTAGTTTATCAGTTAACCGTGTGGGCTACAATTGTCTTAACACTGTCACTAAATCACACCAGTGTCACCTGATGACCTTGTAAAAAAGTCATTAGTTTGATTACATCGCCGCCCTTATGAGTGCTCCCAGTAATAGTTGTCATGGTTAAATTAGAAGCACAGGTAGCATTTCTGCCTTGTGTAAGGATCGCAGACATCTTGAGGAAAAGTGCGCATGCGGTGATGTGGATTTTGGTCCCACCAAGCTGTGTTTTTCCCTGGCCAAAATAATGGGGTTCTTCCACTGAAGCACTTGGCACACATTTTCCCCAGAAGTAAAGAAGGAAGCATCTCACCTTAAGGAAAAACAACTACTTTAGCTTTGGTTGCCATGATACATTTCAGTTTTCACATGAAAATGGAAAGTTTGGAAACCTTTTATCTATTGTCCAGGCTTCTAAGATTCTCTACTTGAGGATGGATTTTTGTTGTTACTTTTTGTTTTTTTCCCCAGAGATACTCACTTCTGGAAGTTTGGAATAACCACAAATGATGTCACAGAGTTGTGCATAGACAGGAGACATTTAAGTGTAATGACAGATTCCAGGCCATAAATATGTCATTCATAGGGTCTCAAATTCCAACTGTGGCTAAATTTTAAGAAAACATTTCTTGTTGAGGTTTCTTGTAGCATTGAAGAGTTCCTACAAGTATCTTAGGGGCTACTTGATTGCCCCCTTCAATTCAATAAAACTGTAAAATAACTTGATATTGTTACACGTCAGTCTACTGTGCTAGAGAAAGTCACAAATAGATTTGAGATTATTGTTATGTTCTTTGAAGCCTGATATCAAAGAGATTTCAAAAAAGTGAAATAATGCCTTTTACATTTTTTAATGTAGAATTTTTCTTGATAAGGATGTTGTGGTCACAGGGAATGAATTTAATGCTATTTTTAGATGTCAGTCTTAATGTCTAACATGGTCAGTCAGTAACACTACAATGTGACAAAAGCTCCTGAAGCCAAAATGTTCAGGATCTATTGTTTCCAATAACTAACCACTTCTTCCAAGACCTTTATCCATTTGTACTTTCAAACCTCTAGTGCAGGGGCTTTCCCTCTATTTTTCTGTCTTCTATTCTGATGGCCAGGTTTATCTCCTGCCCCAACAAGTTAAAAAAAGAAAAGAAAAAAATTGTCTTATGTAATTTAAATAAAAGAAAAATGAGTGGGGTTTAGCCTGTTGGTGGGATTTAGTCTGTGGGTGGGGTTTAGCCAGTGGGTGGGGTTTAGCCGGTGGGTGGGGTTTAGTCTGTGGGTGGGGTTTAGCCGGTGGGTGGGGTTTAGCCGGTGGATAGTAAAATCCACATAAGCCACATTGTCAGTGCATACAGCTGAGTGTTAGAGGCAGTAGCACAGTCAGGATCACTGGTCTAAACCCAGCACTACCTTGCTGGGTTTACACCTGCAGTCTCTCTCTTTCCCTGTCTCTACTGCCTTGCCCACCCCTTTCAACCCGACTCTCGTAGGATATAGTCTGCCATTCTGCATCCTGCTTTCCTCCCCTCCCCTGGCTGCTCTGTCTCACCGTGGCCATCTGGCCAGGGCTGCAGTTCTGTGTGCTTTGTCTTTGATTGTCTTCTCTGTCTGGACACTTGAGAGACCCAGATGTCCAGCCTTTGCCTTTTGCTTCATGTGTGCTCCCTCATGATTGATTCCAGGCTGGGTATTTCCCGTGAGTTCAGGTTTGAGGCCTGCTTTGGTTTTGAGTAGACATTTTAATAAACAAACTAGAGTTCTCAGTTGGCCACCTCATAAAGAACACCACCATAAATCCTCTGATCCTACATGGGATCATTTTTCTTTTGTGTTCTTTGTTGCTACCTAAGTTCTGTGGTCTCTGTCTTTAAAACCTTCCTTCACTGGTAGACCCTGATCTAGGGCACCACCTTGAACTTTGATTTCTCTGACTTCCTTTCATCTAGTGTAACTTCATCAGTTAGCTCCTGCCTTGCACAGTGCTCTAAGCAGGCTGTGCCCCTCCTACACTTAAAGTCTGCTAGGATGTCTTAATACAGTTCGGACCAGACCATCCATCTTTTTACCACCTCAGACTCTGAGCACCCTCCAGCAGTGTCTGCAGCCACACTGTGTGCTTCCTCCTCCTGTTAATACCCACCTCCAGGTCAGTACCATTACACTTGCCTTCAACTCGGTGCCACACCTGGGAGCTTACGGTCGGACCTCCTTATCTCTCAGTCAAATGTTCCCTTCTTCCTGGCTGGCTAAAACAACACCCTCACTCTAGCATGCGGCCTTGCTTTCTCCTCTCCAGAGGACCTCATGCCCTGAGCTATAACAGTTTATACCCATGTTCACCTCTCTTACCTGATCTAAGCAGGGGTTCCAGACAGCCCTGGTTGGAGTCACCGTCCCCTGAAAGCGTTTGTTTCAGCATAGGTACTCAGTGCGTATTTCCCCATGCATGAATGATCAGTACACCTTGGATTATAACTATGCCTATGATTGAGCCTGCAGTGGCTGTGACAGTCATGTTTTGTGTCCCTCCTCTGTCCTGGCAGATTTTCCTTGTGATTGACAGGCATGAGGACTGCACTGGAGGCCCCTGACAGTTTTCTCCATGGGCAGCAAAGACAATAATGAGAGTTTGGGAATGGAATAATAGATTTGCATTTTATAGATTCCATATCTACTCATAGGAATGTATGAGGTGTATTGTGAAGGAACATTCTGATATTTTACCCTTCTCAATGGGATCCCATACGAATATTTGTTCTCTTTTTAGTATTCAGATTGTCTATAATCTTGATAAAATCCTTTAAGTATTAAATTTTAATATGATCTGAATAAATATTTTGAATTAAAACTGTTAGAATTTGTTAAGCTTCAGTAGCCTATTGGAATTTCATAAGCTAGCCTGTCACGAAAGCAAACACACCAGGCTCAGTAGAAGGCTTATTCATCATTAAGGAGCACTATGTTTTCTTTTCCGGCTTGCCCATGCAATGCTTGTAGGCAGGTTCAACCTTTCCGAATGTCAGCTCTTTCTAGAGTAGAGGTGTATCTACTGGGGGCATGTTTCTCCTCACACCCCTTCAGCTCTGTGGGTAAATGAAACTGTAGAATAAAAAGAACAAATCAAACATGTACACCGCATGCAACTTTTTAGGGAGGTTTCAAAGCATTTGACCACATGTTGGATAGGGTCTTACAGTGTAGCTCAGGCTAGCCTGGAACCTGATGTGAAGTCCAGGTTAATCTCAAATGTGTGTTGTCAGCCTCTAAGTTCTGGGATTATAAGTGTGAGCTACCATGCCTGGCTTTATTTATATATTCTTTTACTTGTATAAGATAAATTGTTCAATATATAGTCCAGTAGATCTTTAAATATTAATATGCTGAGAAGTAGAACTTAGGCATGAGTTATGATGTGATGATCAAATGTTTTAAATATTTGTGTTATAAATGTGCTTTATAGTTATTGATAACGTAATATATATCCTATTAATCATGAATAAAGTCATTACTATAATTTAGTAATGACTAACATAGATATTGATTATCATTGCTGGTGACTATTATTGAAGTAGTGTATATTCTGAAAAGATTTCAGCAATTGTTAAGTAATTTAAATTCAGAATTTTAGTAACTGACAAAGCCAAGCCTGTGTAGGTTTGGTGAGTATGGTGATTTGTATGACCTTGGAGGTAAATTATGTTCTACAGATTCATTCTAAGTGCATTCCGAGAGGTTCCAGCTCTGCTGGCTATATGACCTCTACAAATGAGGCACATGCTAACATCTGTCTCTTGGAGAAGTCTGTGTGCCCCATGCCTGGCTTACTGTGGGACATAGCTGCTGTTCTGTATTTCCTGTTGGACAGCACTGGGTGCCTTTGTCTCTTTGTTGTCTGTAGCATGTTGACATTGTGATCTAGCCCTAGGGAGTTCTGCAGGAGTTCACTCGCACCACTATCTGGGTTTATGCTTTAAATCCAAGTCTTTTTTTTTTTTAAGGTGATTTTTCCTGTTTTAAAAACTTGTTCTTTTATGAAGACAACATGATGAATGAAAAAAAGTCATGATGAATCTAAAAAGAACGAGTCGAGGTCAAGTCCTGGAGCTGGAGTTTCATGGCTTTGAGTCACTTAACCTTTAACCCCTGCCTGTTCTTTTTCCAAGTGGAAACTGCAATCACACAATCCAACCATGGAGGCTTATTGTTTCCTCAAAAAAGAAAAGGAGAATGCTCACAAATGTGAATTTTTACCTCTCAGGGACTCCTTTAAATACCAAGAAAACCATGGACTTCTCAGGTTAAAACTTTCAAAACCAGAATTTCAGTATGGATCAGGGCTGTTCTCACGCACAGACCTTGAGACTCGCCTTTGCCTTTAGACTCCTGTCGCCTCAGAGCCCTGGGAATGGGTTTGGAGGTTGACTGCTTTACCCAGATAGTTGTGGGTACTAAGATCATACTATTTTGAGTTAAAACTTCTATAAAAACCTAAGACATTAGCACATGCAAATACCTCTAGCTTGTTGGTTTTTTATGCAAAGCAGTTGGGTGGTACAGGCAGATATGGCTGTCAGTTTGCTGCTAGTGTTTAGTATGGGTAAAGGGGGCTAGATTGATGCATTTTCATCAGCATATAGTTTGTTCCTGGCTTGATTTGCTCCAGGTTGAGGAAACAAGAACTTCCTGGTTTTTCCTTTCTCCCACTGCGCTCATTTCTGTTTCATTGTTTGATGAGTGTGCTCAGTTGGTTGACTCATTTATTGGAAATACAGCCCCCATTGTATATCACATTTCCTCCTCTTTCTAGTCCTCTGTTCTTTCCTGCCTTCTCGTGGATAGGAAGCCTCAGCTCCCTATCTTCCAATAGAGAAGTTGTCCATATCTCAGTGTGCTGTGAGCTCCAGAGGACCTGTCACTCATCTGGCCTGGGTCAGCCTAGGGATGTTTCTGTCTACCACACCACAATCTTGCCTTCCCTTAGTCATCCCTGGTTCATGTGGTGACCTAGTTCCTGGAGGAGAGTCCAGGAAAGCCTCAGCAGCTGTCTCTGAGGGCCGAGGTCAGAGGGGTCAGGTTTCCTGCTTTATTTATGTGTAGTTAATTTACAATTCTGCTTGCACAAATTGGTTAGAGATCATGTAAAGATTAAACTTCCTGTGTGCTGTCTGCATTCCCTCTAGCTTTTTCTCTCTGTGTTTTTAATGGGCAGAGTGTGAGCATGTTCAGAATGATAAGGGCAGAAAGCTCACCGTAATTAAATCCATGCGCAGCTCGCGGCCTCCCGGAGTCCCGGGTGTGCTCCTCATCTTGGCTTTACTAGGACATTGGGAATTTTTTTTAAGGATGAAAACAAAAGATATGAATGATAAAAAAAATCTGAGCCAAATACATAATTATCCAGATGAGTGCTGTGATGTTATATTGGGCAGTTAAGTCAAATCATGGTCCACAGGAACAATTGTGGGGTCCCCAGAGCCAGCAGTGACACCTCCATTTGAGAGGATGTGACTGCAGGACTGTGTTCTTGGAGCCGTTTGTCTGCATCTGCTGTTAGATTTTAGTTAAAAACTGCATGCCCAGAGCTTCTGGTGTGTCACCAGAAACATGTTCCCCTGACTCCCTCACATTCATTTCGCTGTAATAAAAGGCCAATCACTCGACTAAAGTTAATAAGTAGAAAGTCCTTCTGCATGTCATATTAATTTAATAGCTAACAGTTTTTCTGAATGCTTTGTGCTAGGCATTTGTTGAAGGCATCATGTGGATTATTTTGTCCTCATTCAGAACCTGTCTGGAGGAAGGTCCATTGCCAGTTCTCCTGTATGGGTGGAGTCAGGGCTTTCCCGTGGTCGCAGTGTGGTTTACACTGAAGAGGATGCCTTAGCAGGATCTCCCTGCTGCTGTAAGAGGCAGTTGGAGAGTTGGACCAGTAGGAAGGGTCTAGAGTCTTACTTGAGGTGAAATCTATGTGCAGCCTAGAAATCTACATTTCAGTAGCTTGATGACTTGATCCAGGAAGTTAACTCTGAGAACCAGGAACAGCGATGCAGTCTGCAGCATCTAGTTCATTCTCAGCAGTAAAAGGATTTCAGGAGCACACAGAGCTGAGGTGAGCTCTTCTATGCACTTGGTACTGACTGTAATCTACACCCGGAAGAGAGGATGAATGACTCCTCCAAGGTGAGCTGGAGGAGTAGAAACGACCCCAGGCGGCCCCTGCTCACCATAGCCCAGGGAATGGAGTGCAGCTCAGAATTTGACACTGAAGTTCACGGCTGATGAAGCAGAATGTGAGATAAATAAGAAGTACTATTCTTTATGTTGTTGTCTTATGCCACCATGCCTAATCCTGCATGTTCCCTGAAGGGACATTTATTACTTCTTGTCATGAATTCTGTCCAGAACTTCTTTTTTCTCGAAAAATGAGAGAAAAATGGTGATCTGGGGTATTTTCTTGAAATAATCAGACTAAGTCAGTAGGAATTCATAGATACTCTCTTAACCTCACTTAGATCTCGTCATTCTTCAGCCTTTGTGGTTTTGGTTCGCTGTCATTCTGTGCAAAAAGAAAAAAGATTGGCTTCTATAGTGGCAATCCAGAGGGTTCATAGGTTCCTTTATAGTGACACTGAAATGCTCACTTTTTTCAATGTTTGGAGATAAGAAACATTGTCCTTAAGTCTCAGATGAATATTTACTAATAAATGTAGTAAAAACCAAATCCCTTTGTACCCATCCATGTTGTTAGGAATCTGTAGTGTTAAACTGTGAAAGCTTTGGAGGTCTTGGCTTATAGACAGCAGGGCCCCATCTTCTGTGTCTTATAATTGCTTCTTGAGGGAAGACCTGAGAATCATCTCCCCAGTCCATCTTCAGAAGATGTCAGCCTGAGACTAGCAGCACATTCCTGTTCCTGGTTTCCAGGGCTACCTTGTAGAGGCCTGTGAACTACCTAGTCATGTTGCAGTTGCTGGTCCTTGTTTGAGCAAGGACATACCTACCACACAACAGACCTCAGCTTACCATCCATTTGTGTCTGACTTTAGCCTAACCAGCCTTTGGGTACCAGGTTCAGTGACACGGAGCCCTGGGTGTGTGTTCTGTTACTGGCCTGCATGTGGGGATGAGAGATGTCCCTAGAGGATGTAGACAGCTCACTGGGGGTGTGGAGTAGGGGGTGGGGGCAAGTGGGGGGAGTTAGGGGGCTATCAGAACAAATTTCTACTAGGGTCTTAAACAAGAGAAACTGGATTTTCTTACATGTTTTGGAGGGTGGAAGTCCAAGATTAAGGTGCTAACAGGGTTGATTTTGTGCTGGAACCCTACTCATAGATTAGAGTTGGCTGTTTTTTTATTGCTAGGCTTTGCTTGGTCTTCCTTTGTTCTTGTTTCCTAATTCTTTTTATCAGGACAATGACTCATATTGTGGTTCAGGACCCAAATCATGACTTTATTAAATCTAATCACTTCTGAAAGTTCCCATCTCCAAATACAGCCTGTGTGATTAGATTCCTTGGGATTATAACTTCAACATACAAAGTTTATAAGGGCAACAGGGCCCGGGGGAGCACATTTCAGCCCATAGTGTGGGAAAACATAAGAACTAGAAAGACAAAAACCAGGAAGGGGCATGCGCTGTCATAGAGTGGTGGCTTTCAAACTCTTGATCCCTTATGTCTGTCCATCCTCCTCTCCAAAATGCTTGACAAAACCACCTTAAAGAAGTAGGGAGCTCATGGTAGAATTCATTGTAATAGAGCATATGGTTGGGACTCCTCACAGCACAGTGACCAGGAAACAGATGTAGCTGTACTTTTTGCTACTTTATGGTTTCCTTCTCCACTACCCCAACCTCACTCTTACCACTTCCACCCCCAACACTAGATAGGAGAGAAAGGACAGAAGGAGAAAGGGAATACCAGATCTTGTTAGACTACTTCCTGATGATTAGGGGCATTGAGTTCCCTGGGGCAATATTGATCTTCACAGTCAGGATGAGCAGCTGCAGGGAGAGCAGCAGCCACTACCCCCTCTTGGCATTTATACAGCCTCTCAAGAGTCCCCAGAATTCCAAATGTCACACAGTTGCAGACACTATTTGCAGCTGGCAAGGTCCTGCTAGAGCATGAGGCACATGGTCAGCTGCTGTAGACAATCTGAGGCAATTTCCATATCCCACACCGGGGATTAAAACAGAGCCATATTCCTATGACATCTTTATGTTTAAAGAAACTCAAAATTCTACTGCAGAGAAACCTAGGTTTCTAGGAAGCTAGATCTGGCTAGTAACTCACAACTTTCCCATTGTTCTACTTGTTCTAGCAAGGTGCCACCTCCTGACGGCTCCATAGCCTACCCCAAACTGACCAGCTGGGGACCAAGTGTTAAAGCACATGACCCTGTGGGGGACATTTTATATTTAAATGTTGATGCTACTTAAGGTTGGTTTTTGTACACTTGGTCAAGTTTTGTGAGAAGGTTCTTATGAGAACAGAGACCGTTGCTGTCAGTAATCATAAAAACTACCATCTATATGTATCAGATCTCTGACACATCTAGTCTGGTCCTCACAAGAATGAGCATGGTACTGGCAGATCCATAATATAAACAAGAGTAAAGTGCTTGCCTGGCATGCACAGTTTCTAGGCTCAATCCCCAAGACTGAAAGCAAAGAAGAGAAAAGGACATTCCAGAAAGAAAGAGCACAGGCTTAAAGTTGGAAGATGAGGTCATTGTCCAGGCTTATTCAACTAGCCTGGCTACCCTGATGCAAACTTGATGAGCATCTAGATCAGTCCAGTGGAATGACTTTATTGTATGGAAGGTTCTGTCACCATGTGATGGAAAGGTAAAATAGACATGTAAATAGACCATCCATGTTAGATTTTTGTAAAGAATGACATCCCATAATAACACAACCCAGTGTTGGAACTCACACACATCTGACTCTGGAGAAGCCATGGAAACATTCAAGTAGTAGCCATTGTAGACTGTTCAAACCCCTTTGTCAGAACCGAGTTTATAGTTGGAGTTGTGTAATGTCTGTTTTGTCTTTCAGTTTCTGTTATTAGAGCATCAGGTATTCATTTCTCTCTGGGAACAGTGGTCAGTAGCACATTTAGCTGACACACAGGATCGGGTGTGCTCTTGAGAAAAGGTTTAATGTGGCCGAGGCTACCCTTGAAATCACTGTGTAATGAAGCTAATCTTGAACTCCTCACCCTCCTGCCTCAGACTTCCACATTTTGGAATTTTAAATATGTTCCAGCATACCCAGCTAGCCACTGATCTTTTAAAACAAAAATAAATCTACCCAAAACATGGTTTCAGGTTTCCATGCATTACTTTGGACCATAGGTGGTTTAATTTCCTAGAGTGCTTGGCAGTGTATCCAAAATATAAGTGAGGAGGGAAAATACCCAAATTCCAAACTAATGAGAAAAGCGTATTTAACATCAGCAACCATTTTCATCAGAAGGTAATGTTGATCTGTGCAGATAAAAAGATTATGATGGTTTGTTGAGTCTTCAAGTGGTTTCAAGCTTGTGGTTTTCTTTTCCACATTTGCTGCTACTTTATTCAGCTCTATCCAGGATGTTTTCACCAAGAACTGCTCAGCAACACTTATTCAGACTCTAGCTTTCCACTGAGACACTTCCTGGTCTTTGAAACTTCAGTGCTATACCTTCCAGGCGTTGGAGAAAGTATGTTGGGGTTTTAGTTGGTGCATTAACGGGTAGTGAAACATTAAAATGAGTTTCTTGGCCAAATTAGTATTGTGGCTATGTAACTTTCTCTGTATAATTAGAACCACACTTATTTATGTTCAGTTACATGGGTTCAGTTAAATTCAGTTATATATATTGTATTCTTAATACATCTACATTTTGTGTCCATATAGCATGAGGCCAAGTTCCAAATCTACCTGCTAGTGCTGACCCCTAACTTCACCAGACTGAACACCCCTTCTCCCTTGACTCAGGAGCTTTGTGACTCCTGGTCTCTGAGTTTCATATAGCAGTTGGAGATTTTGCAGGAAGCTTTTGAGTTTTAGGGAATGAAGGGTCCATCAAAATGTAGTGCCCTCCTATGGAAGTGGATAAAGAACCTGTTACCCGAGGGATAGCGTACTAGGGAAAGAAGCATTGCTAACCTCTGACAGCTCTAGGCACTTTGTAGAGGTCAGCCATTTCCTGTGTGGGCTTGTGTGATCCAGACTCCCCTTGACCCTACTGTTGCTCCTTCAGGTCAAGCTGCTGCTTCCTGATATGGAGTTAGTAATTTGTAGCTATCAAAACAGCACAACTATGAGCAGGTTTGCTCTTCGGTGATTTGCCAAGATAAATAAAGTTCTGTGTTATAGAGGAAGAAGTGTTTGTTTTGAGCTTTGTTGATGACTTCCATTATATTTCCTGTCTTCTCTCTCTCTCTCTCTCTCTCTCTCTCTCTCTCTCTCTCTCTCTCTCTCTCTCTCTCTCTCTCTCACACACACACACACACACACACACACACACACACACACATTACGATGGTGAAACGGTTGAGATTTTTCCTCTCTTACTGATTACTATTTTAGAAGATACAGTGGCAGCACCTTAGCCTTCTTAGAGGACTGAGGTGTTTTCTTCATTACCCCTCCCTAACATCCTGTTCCTTACATATAAATCTTCAGATAAATCTGCTCCTTCCTGAGCCCAAACTGTACTTCCTCTTCCCATCTCTAGACTCAGCTTATTTTTGTTAGTATAAAGTTTGATTTTTTAAAAGAATTCTGGGTTAAATTAAAAGTATTGTTTTTAACTGTAAAGGTTTTCATCTTCCTTATGTTAGAATTATTGACTGATTTTTTTTTTTTACTTGCCAGAGACCTCATTAACTGCTTTCCTGTTGAAGAGGATTTTTGGGATGTTAGAGGATGTTACCCCTTTGTTTCTTTCTCTCTGTGTGTGTGTGAACAGCCCAGCTTGGGATTGCTTCCAGGCATGACTTTCTCAAGAGGGACTTATTATACACACACACACACACACACACACACACACACACACACACACACATACATATGTATGTATATGAGGGAGAGAGAGAGAGAGAGAGAGAGAGAGAGAGAGAGAGAGAAACATGGATATATGTGCATGCTGTTTATTCTGAATTTAAAGAACACCTGTGTTAAATACAAACCTCCTGTTCCAGGCCCCTGACCCTGACCTCCTTCAAATTAGCATATCTTCCAAGAGGCAACCACTGTGGCCTCCAGCTCTGTGCCTTAATCTGACTTGCAACTGAACTTGATATGAATTGCCATCATTTAGTTTGCTTTGACTGTCTTGTTTTTTTGGTTTTTTTTTACTATCTCTCCTGTAACAAATGCCTGTGGATTCCATGGTTTAAAACAATGCACATTGTTGCTTTCCAAGCTCTGGGGTTCCAGAGTAAGAAGTCAGCTGTGCTGAGCTACAGTGCAGATGTTGTGAGGGCCTGCTTCTCTGGGACTTGTGAGGGGAGGAGAATCTGGTTTCTTCTCTTTCATGGCTTCTGATGGCTGACTGTGGTCATCCCCTGGAGGCCCCTCTGTTCTCAAGGTAGCCAGTCCTATACCCTAACCCTATGCTCTCATAACCTCAGTCATCAGACCTGTTGCTTCATTACGGAACACTTGGCCCTCACTGAAGGCTCACATGGGTAATCCAGGTTATTCTTAACATCAAAGAAGAGAGGTCGGTACTCACAGATTGAGGAGATAGTGGTGGCAGTGGCTATGGTGGATACGGTGGATACGGTGGCTATGGTGGATATGATGGATACAGTGGTTACATTGGATATGGTGGCTATGGTGGATACGGTGGATACGGTGGCTATGGTGGATATGATGGATACAGTGGTTACATTGGATATGGTGGCTATGGTGGATACGGTGGATATGGTGGCTATGGTGGATACGGTGGATATGGTGGCTATGGTGGATACGGTGGATATGGTGGCTATGGTGGATACGGTGGATATGGTGGCTATGGTGGATATGATGGATACGGTGGCTATGGTGGTGGTGGATATGGTGGATACGGTGGATACGGTGGATACGGTGGCTATGGTGGGTATGGTAGCTACGGTGGGTACGGTGGATATGGTAGCTACGGTGGATACAGTGAATACGGTGGCTATGGTGGAGGTGTATGTGCTGTATCAGTGTAACCATGGACTTTTCCACCTGCACCCAAGTGCCCAGGATGATGACTGACATTTCTTATGACTGAGACTTGTTATGTATGAATAAATGCCTAGGCTAATAGCTTTGGCTTATTTCCACTAGTTCACAACTCAATTATTCTGCTTAAACTAGTCTAAGCCATGCCACTTGGCTAGTTACCTGTCCTTCAGGGTCATGTGACTCAATCCCTCTCTCTGTACCAGAACGTCAGCCTCCCCATGTCCTGCCTAAGCTCATCGGCCAACAGCATTTTACTGACAGGAGCTGCTCTCATGCACTGCACAGGGGGTCCCTCCTGTCTGACTGTGCCGTCCTCCACTGTTTGTCTGTCAAGCATCATAAAGAACTGTGATGTTTCCCTTTTTGATTGACAGCCCATGGTGTCTTGTCTGTCCACACTGAGAAAAGGGCTCTCCTGGTTGCATACCACATTTCACTATCAGTAGGTTTAAACCTGTACTGGATCACTAAAATGTCTGCTGTGGTCAGGAAACATTGGTACATAAGGGGATATGTTGTAAGTTCAGTCACTGAACAAGGGGAAAAAGAGGATTCCAAAGTGATTCTACCTGTAACAGTGGCCTTTCCCACCCATGCCCCAGTTCCAGAAAGAACTATTCTGAGACTTATTACATATGAGTTAATGCCTAGGCCCTAAGCTTGGGCTCGTCCCTACTAGCCCATAACTTAATTAATTCATTTGTTCTATGAGTGACACATGGCTGGCTGCCTCTTCTCAGTTTCATGCATCTGTGTCCTCTGATGGGGCTCTTCCAGCATCTGATTCTATTCCAGGGTTCCTCTCTCCCTAACAGAAACCCAACCTCCCACTTCCTGTCTTAGCTCATTGGCCAATCAGCTTTCTACTGACTGGTATTGACTAGAGATTCTCTCTACACCTACCAACTTAAGCCTCTCCTAACAATGTGCATACCAGGGCTTTGATAAAATTAAGATACTGCATATCTGGACCCAGCACGTTTTTTGTGTGTTTTTATTATTTTTGTTTTTGTGTGTGTGGTTTTTTTTTTTTTTTTGTTTTGTTTTGTTTTTTGTTTTGTTTTTTGTTTTGTCACAGAATTGAACTCATTGGCAGACCATTTTGACATTTTGCATACAGTCTAGGATTTTTCAGCATGTGTTTGTGTGGAGTCCTGAGATGCTCTAAGAGAAAGGGCTTCTTTTATCAAGTAATTTGAGTCTTGCTAGGAGACTCACACTGCAGGTAACATGTTAATAGTTCCAAGTCTCTTTGGCTTTTTCTATGCTTGCCTTAAGTCTTCCAAATGGATTTAACTTTAACTTAATTTCACTGCTTTGAGGTCTCAAATAAATAAATAAAATTCCAAGGAATAGCTTTCAGAACCCTCCCGTAAACCATCACTCCAAATGCTCTCTGCTAAAAAGGTATTGCGGATTGTATTTTTTTTAAAGAAGAAAATCATTAAGGCTGCCTTTGAATGCTCTTTCTATAATCCACCCCTGAGACGTAAAGACTGTGATTAAATGGGTCAATTTTGCTTGTCTTTAGTTTTCCTTTACCGAAGCCTATACTGTGGGGAAAATTAATTTACATCACTGTATTCTTAAATCTTTGCACTAAGCAGCCCAATATAAAAACACTCCCTGTTGATTTGGAACAACATTGATGAGGTTTATTAAAACATGCTCATCCTTGATGTAGTTTTTTCTATATCTATATTTCCCTACTCGTTCACTCACGCCTACCCCTTTTATTTCTCTGAACAAGTGTGTAACAGTTGGAACACTTCACTTGTCACTTCTTCTTTCTTTTGGTCTGTTGAAGTTATTAGATAAAAACCTAGGGTTCCTGGTGGGAACTGCCCACCTGGGAGCTACCCTCAGCTGCTACTTAACAGACCTGTATCCTATCTGTTTATCAATGAATCTGATGGTAATTAATTAGGTGAGCAGGGAGATGCTGGGACTGGTGAGACACCGTGGCCAACAGCGTATGTATGCCCGTGGAATTTGCTACGTAACTTCTCCATGACCCTGCCTCATTACTGAGCATTTATCAAGACATGACACAGACTCCATTCTTTAACAGTATTTTTACTAGGTTCCCTTTGCCTTTCTTTCTTTCTTTCTTTCTTTCTTTCTTTCTTTCTTTCTTTCTTTCTTTCTTTCTTTTTCTTTCTTTTTTTATTGGATCAGAATCTTCATTGGAACTTTGGAAACACATTTTAGTATTTGTTGGTTTATTTACTTATTGCAAATTTTACAAGTCACTGTAGAAATGGTTGTCTGGTGGTATGTGCTGATGCTCCTGGAAGTGGAGTCTCTGTCCATATTGAGCTCTTCTTTGCAGTGACCATGTGGTCACTGGAGGATTAAAACTGATGCTCCAACTGACTTTAGTGATCTCAGCTTTAGCTTGAGGATTGGATTGGAGCCTGTACTTGGTGGTCCGTCATCCTCAGTCTTTGCTTATTCTGTGTGTGTGTGTGTGTCTCTCTCTCTGTGTGTGTGTGTGTGTGTGTGTGTGTGTATGTGTGTGTCTGTGTCTGTGTGTGTGTCTGTGTGTGTGTGTGTCTGTGTGAAGGGGGAGGAGGAGAGGGAGAGGAAGGGAGAGAGAGGGAGAGAGAGGAAAAAAAAAATGTTTTCATGTGTGTAGGCACATATGTGTAGATGTGCATGTACATGTATGTATGTTCATTTGGAGTCCCAAGGTTGATTTGAGAAATCATCACCCTAGATTACTCTTCTACTGTGTCCACTGAGGCGGGGTCTCTCAGTCAAATCTGGTGCTCACTGATGAAGCTAGTCTTGCTAGCCATATTGCTGTCCTGGAATTACAGAGGGGCTGCCATGCCTGTCTAGAATGGTTTTCTGGAGAGCTGAATTCTGGTCTTCACCCTTGCACAGAAAGTGGTTTAACCTCTGCACCCTCTTCACAGCCCCATCACTGCATTATTGATGTCCTAATTCTCTTGCAGTGGTGATAATCCTGGTGCTGAAATATATTGGAAAGTGTCTAATGCTCTTAAAATTTCCCAATTTGCATATCAGCACATTCAGCACTCACAATAACCTCCCAAGGAAGGCACTTCTGCATCCCCATTTTGTCAATAAAACATTTGAAGTGCAAACCTGGTTTAGTGGAGGAGCCAGCATCCACACTCAACCTGTCTAGATAAAGCCACTTCCTGAATTTTTAGGCTACACTGCCTCTTTAGCTACATAGCTGATTCACCCCCGTCATTCTTCACTAGGCTCTCCTGTCCAGTCTCTGTTTCTGTCTCCCCTTTCTTCTATTCTCCTCTTTCCCTTCCTCCTTTCTCTCCCCTCCCACTCTCTTTTTTCCTTTCCCCTTCTGTTCCCCCCCACACATTTCTTCATGTCACTGGTTACTTGATCTCGCTGACTCAGCTTCCTCAATACTAGGGTTACAGGTAGCATGAGGGAACAGCTGGCTTCTCTTACGTAACTACTTCATGGACAAGGGCACATGTTAGTTAACCCAGTACGTGTGGATCATATTTGTCCTTGGTGCCCAGGTGACTCTCATCATCTTGTCCCTGCCTGTGCATGGTATTGGTTGGATGACTGGAGCTAATCTACCAGTTTCCCCTGTTGGAGAACACAAGAACAGAGTTCTGTGGCTTTAAAACTTCCAGGATCAAGAAGAATATTGTCCTGGTAGAAGAGAGCAGGAAGGAAGTCTGCGTGCGTACTGGTATCTGGCTCAGGCCGCGGCCACCCACAGCATGGCTCACAGATCCAGACTTCTTTCTTGCTTGTTCTGTGTGTCACCCTAGCCTGCGCTTGTCTTCCAGATGGCAGTCATTCTGTTCTGCTGCCAAGCCGACTGGGAGTGAAATCTCCATATTTTCAAAAATCCAAAATCTAAAGATAATGAAAGGGAAGTTCTCACAATCACCCCTTTTGCTGACCTTTGCCTCTTCCTCTAAGTCTCGTCCTGGGCTGCATTCTTGTCCCCTTGCTCACTTGCTCTGGTTTAGGGTTAGGTCACTAGAGAGTCATTGCTGGGTGGTTGTGTTCCTACCTATGTCTGCTGGGCATGTCGTATTCTGCTCTAGTACAGGATTGACTCCGCCTCCCCCTTCATTCTCTCCCCTGGTTTTGTGAATCCTAGAGAGAATCTTCAAGAATCTTGTACCTAGAGGCAGGCCTCTGGTGTCCTGGTTCCTGAAGTCAACAAATGTGACTCTGTGTTACCTGGGGTGCATACTGACTTTACAAGTAGTACTGGGACCCTGGAGAATGCTGTAGATCAATTTTGAATCTTATAACTTCTCTGTGAAGTCTCTCTTATAAATATTTTTTGAGCATTTCATGAATTGCACAATATGTTTCATTATATCTGTTTGCCCTTCCCTCGACTCTTCCTGTACACCCACAAGTTCCTTTCTAAACCTCATTTCCTTTTAAATCAAAATCAAGATAGTTTCATTGTGAAGAATTTGAAAATAAAATGTTGTGTAGTGAGACTAGCAAAGCCACTCAGGTAAACACATGGCTAGTTCCAGAGCAGTGAACCTTAGTGAGCAGAGACATTCTAAAGCACTGTGCTCTGCTGTAGATTTAAATTCTCACTATTAATTATAGTTTATGCAATTATCCACCCCTTAAAATGTTGAGTCCAGTAATACTGCTCCCGTGAGTATGGATGTGGGGTTATCCACTCAACCTCCCAGAGCCTAACTCTTCCCTCCCCCAGTAGCCATCGGCTGCTAATAGCTCCTTAGGTATAGGTAGGGGTTTTATGTGCCCCTCTCTTCTATCCATGTACATTATTTCTTAACAAAGGTCTGCCGATGAGTGAACACTGTGGTATTATCTATCTGTCTGTCTATCTATCTGTGTGTCTATCTATCTGTCTGTCTATCTGTCTGTCTGTCTGTCTATCTATCTATCTATCTATCTATCTATCTATCTATCTATATAAAGCTTTACCTTAGCCAGATCAAATCCAACTTCAGTGTATGTGTGTGTGTGTGTGTGTGTGTGTGTGTGTGAGAGAGAGAGAGAGAGAGAGAGAGAGAGAGAGAGAGAGAGAGAGAGAGAGAGAGGTAATGAATTGAACCTAGGGCTTTCCAAATGCTATACAACAATCTACCCCAGACCTGTATAGTCTGCAGTTCTCAACCATCCCTCCCCCACCCTTTCTTTTTGCTGACATATTGGGAGAGGACCTGACTAAGTTGCTCTGCCGCCCAGGCAGGTCTTGAACCTTAGAGCTTTGTGTTCCAGTCTCCTGAGTATGTGCTGTTATGCCCAACTCTACTTTGGGCAAATTATTTGGCAGATTGCCAATAGAAGTTAAAGCTTTTTTCCTGGAAGGAGGGTGCCCTTGCACTGTTGAGAAATGAGATCAATGTATTAACATGAAAATTAATCTTTTGGCAAGTCAAATTTTTTAAAAATAAGGTTGAAGGTGACTCTGAAAAGCTTGTCAGCAAGTACAAATGATAATCTAAGTGTTTACTTTAATTGCTCTAATTTCTGGGGCAGAAATGTAAGGACCACAAGGAATTAAATACTAGTGGAACAACACTTCAATGCCTGTCAGTTTGTTTTTATGATTAAGATACTTTGATATCAAAAGGGAGGATAAGATTACTGTGGGAACAGTCCTTGCTCTATCATTTAAAAACAAAACAAAACAAAAACACTCACTCATGGATATTTGAACCACTCAGAGAAAAGATAACATCCTGATTTAACTCAATGAAAAACATACAGTGCCAGAAAAAGTATGTTTACATTTTATTTATTACAAGGTCTGTTAAGTTGTATTGTATTAAGATTTGTAGTGATACTGAAATTCACATGACATTTTCAACACTTATAAACCATTTGATCATAGGAAACAAAAATGTTAATTTTTCTTACTTCTGTTGCAGAGAAACACAACAGTGTGATCAGTAAAGTCCGCAAAGCATAAAATTATCACATCAGGTAAAATTCTGTGGTAGAAGCGGGAGGAAAATAGACTTTGGAGAGGAAAGGAAACTGGGAATTCAGGGTGGAGGAGAAAAAAAATCGTTCACATATTTTTAAATATGCATCATAGGTACAAAATCACTGATATTTAAACAACAATGGGTGTGTTTAAAAACCCGAGTAACCGCTGCTTGACTTTAAACTGTCAGTATTTACAAGATGACAGAAAGCAGATTCCATTATTTACCCCCGGGATGAACAGTTTTGGGAGCTTCATTAGGGTGTAGCCGCAGGACATCAGTCTTTGGTTGAGTGTAAGTCAAACCCTTCCACTGACCAGTCTTTGGGACCTGCTTACATCACCTCATGTCACTAATTGGCACAGGACATTGGCAGGATTAGACCGGGTGTTACCTTTATGGGCTGTGCTATTCTCTTCTGAGGCAACTCAAAGCAATCCAGCTCTAGGCCAGCCACCGGCTGGTTCTTAGTGTGGTAAATGGAGGTCCATCCAGGAAAGCCGCCTCCGGGCCGTGTCCTGATATGAACATGACTACGTCTGAGGAAAACAGAGGTTTCTAGAACTCATTAGGCTCTTGAAGAGAGGGGCTTCCTGAAGGGGCTTGGCCTTTGAAGCCTTAGGCTGGACTAGAAGATATAGCCAGGAACCAGAAGCGTCGTCTCTGTGCCTGGATTTGGAAGGTAGTGGGAACGAATTCACTTCTGTATGGCTGGCATCCAGACTCAGAGAAAGCTATGCCCTATACATTTGAAGGATGTAGGGGTGGGGGCTTCTCTCTATAGTCGTTCCAATGGTTCTTTATATTATTTTATTTTTTCCCCAAATATTTAATTTTACTTTTATTTTCAGTACTAGGGATGGAACTTGCAAATTTGCACATGCTATACAAGAAATGATGATCAACCACTAAGCCATACAGCCTGGCCATAAACGTTTTGGTGCTAGAATAGAATCCGAGCTTTGTATATAGCAAGTGCCGACTCCACCAAGGAGTCCTCAGCCCTGATCTTATTTTCAGTCCCCACTCTTAAATTGAAATAGAAACAAATTCTATTTGTCTGAGTTCAGGCACAGCTCAGCACAGCATTGAAAATAGCCATTCCGCCTTTGGCCCAGTGAAGGCTGTTCCCTCAGTGTAGGGAACACCAAGGCACTAAGGTGGGAGAGGGTGGTTGGGAGAGAGAGCACCTTCATGGAGGCAGGGGAGGGGCAGGGATTGGGACTAGGGGAGGGGATAACATCTGAAAGGTAAATACAGAGAATATCCAATAAGAAAAGAGAAGAAAATAGCCATTCTTGCCATTAGCAGACCTTTTTGTTTGTTTGGTTGGTTTTTGTTTTTAGTCTGAAATACATTCATTTTTATTTTATCTTGATAAATTGTGGAAAAGCATGACATTACCTAGGCCAAGGACAAAGTGAATATTTTAATACCTCTTAGTAGCAGTAGATGCTCACAGCCAGAAAGCATGGGCTCCATAGGCTGCTTTTAGTTTGCAATATTTTCTAGTGCATTGTGGGTGAGTAGCATATCCAGTGTATTAATTCTGACACGTGCTTGTACCCACTGCAGCCTCAGCCGTACGGTGTCTTGGGATTACAAAGCATAGCGTTCAATTTCCCAAGTTGGAAAACAGACTTCAGAAACAAATTCC
This sequence comes from Micromys minutus, assembly GCF_963924665.1. NCBI lineage: Eukaryota > Metazoa > Chordata > Mammalia > Rodentia > Muridae > Micromys > Micromys minutus. The sequence goes on along the minus strand of NC_137955.1, from coordinate 4,588,995 downwards.
TCTCTCCACTCTGAGTGGCTGTGTCATGGTCCCTGGGGAGACTGCGTAATGCGAAGCACTTAATAGATCTCCCGAGTGTTCCAGTCTGATGTGTCCCCACCTGGGCCTCAGTTTAGTTCTGTGGAGGCTGCTCCTAATCTCCCTCACTCTGTGTTTATAAAACGTTCCTAGATGGCTCTTCCTGCTAGGATTTGAATCATCCTTTGGCGGTTGGTTCTTCCCTGTCAAACAGGGTGCTGCTAAGTGCCCGAGGGAAGCCAAGAGGCCATGAGACTGTGTGTAGGCTTGGTTCCCACCACCTCCCCACAGCTGTTCACCCTCCTCTGTCCCTGAGCTCTTACTGGGACATGGAGAATGACATTTCAGCTGGAGCAGTGCTTTGTTGCTCTTGGCCATTGTACAGTAGTCACATCCGGTATGGCTTTTAAAAGTCCTTTCGGAGACTCTCAGAACTGTAGGTTTAAGTGGTGTGACACGAAACGCACAGACTAAATGTATTTAAAATCAGTCAATCTGGTGAGGAAGCTGTAGGAAAAGGGGGCACATTTGGAGGGATGAGTTTTTAAATACACTCTCTGAAACTTGCCTTTGAGTTTTCATTATTACATTCCTGGGTCACATAGTTTTCAAGGTCACGACCAAGGTCCTCTCACCCATCTCCCGAATTCTGTTGGCTGATTGCTCTTCTTCCCTAGTTTATTTTTAAACAATGCCCTACTATGCAGCCCCGCCTGGCCCTAACCTTGGGATCCCCTTCCTCATTCTCAGCGTGGCAGCACGACAGACGTGCGCTACCGAGTCTGGCCTCTTACCCTTTTTAGTTAAAGCCCTTTTAGTATTTGCTGAGCCTGAGGCCCCACTAAGACCTGGTTAACGTACATAGTACACACCAGAGCTAAGTGTGGCTCCCTGGGTGTGAGAAAGGGGGTCTGCCATGGCTGCCCTGTCTTCTAACCAGTACATTTCTAAGAAATTGCCTAACACACTGCCCTAAAGCTGCCAATCAGAATGTGATTTAAGGGAAGGAAGAGGTCATTTAACTTAGAATTCCAGATTCCAGTCTCTTATAGGGAAGTTGGGGACTGGAGCTGCAGGAACTAAGTACATCCACAGTCAGAGCAGAGTACATTCACGCTTGCTTCCTTGTGTGGCTGGGCCCTCTGCCCAGGACTGGTGCCACCACAGTGGGATGACTCTTCCCATATCAACTGAATTAAGATAATCATCCACAGAAATGCCCAAGACCAACCTAATGTGGGTGATACCTCATTGAGACTGTCTTTCCAACTGCTTGTAGGCTGTATCAGTTGACAAAACTCACTACCACAAGCAATAATGATACATTTGTTTTATCAAATTGCCGTCTGTGGGGTGTCATTTTACTGCATGTAATTTGTTGACAGTTTTAGGATTTTTTATTTATACTTATACTTATGATAGATTATCATTTCTTGTGATATTACAGTTATCCTGAGTTATATAAAGTGAAATGAAAAACTCCTTGGTTTCTTTATACCTTAAAACTTTTAATATATTTAATGTATGAGAATTTTATATATGCATATAATGTTTTAATCAAATCTGCCCTCACTTCCTCTTCTCCAAAGTCTCTCATTACCCCGCCCCAACCCACTCCCAATTTCACCAGCTTTTTAAGGCTGCTGAGTTCACTTAGTGCTGCCAAGTGTGGATGGAGCAGGGGTACCCACAGGAATGTGACAGCCTATCAGGAGCCACAGCCCTAAGGCAACCTGATTCCTCCCATTTGTTCGATAATATGTTAATTCTCCATTCAAGACTGCAGTCTTGTTTAGACGGTCATAGTATAGAGATGTGACTACGCAGCCTCCCTGTCCTAGACTGAAGGTCATTGTCAGCACTGCTTTTACTGTTGAAATGGTCAGAGTGTGCTGAACCAAACCTTTGATAATTGGTTTTCTCATGACTCATCTCTCTGTTCCAAGGTTTCATAACTATTTTGTGCAACATTGTATGTATTTCTTTGTACACGTGTTAGGTCTCTTTGTTTCTTCGACTAATTTGTTTTCTTGTTTCTGACATTGTGAAATTTCTGTTTTCTCTCTTTAATGAGCTTTGCAAGAGATCTGTGTACTTTATTGATCTTTTCCAGGAACAGCTGTTCCCCTATTTATATTCTAATCCTTAAATGTCTTTTATCTTTCTAATGATTCTTTTGCTTCTCTTAAGTTTGTTTGATAGTAATATGCTTTTTTACTTTTTAGTCTGTTAAGTAGAATAACTTAACTTTCCTGTGTGTGTGTGTGTGTGTGTGTGTGTGTGTGTTTGTGTGTGTTGGGGGGGACAGAGACAGAAAGAATGTGTGGAGGTCAGAGTTCAAGTTCAGGTATGTTTTCTCAGGTATAGGAACTCACTACAGAGGCAGGGCTGGCTGGTCAAGTCCCAGGGTTCCTCTTTCCATTTTCCTAGCATTAGGGTTAGAAGCTTACTCCACTATGGCTTCTTTATGTAGCTTCTGATAATCACACTGAAACCCACATGCTTGTGTAGCAAATGGCTGAGCCATCTTCTCTCCTCCCTCCTGTCCATTTTTATTAACATTTATTTACTGTACAAACTACTGTGCTGTATCACAATGTTTCGTACATGTGTATATAATATACTTTGACCACCTGTAATCCTCTATTATCAAATTATGCCCCTATTCTCTTTCCTGTCCCTTCAAACCCTCTCCTTACACTTATCATATTGGTTTTTTCTTTATGTATGTCATATGTGTGCATACATCTATAAACAGAATCCACAAAGTTCATTTAGTGTTGCTTCTGTGTATGTAGTTTTAGGGCTGAATACTTGGAATTAGATAACTAAATATGGGTCTCATCCCTGGGGAAGATCAAGTCTCCCTCTCTCCACAGTCTTTAATTTCATATAGCTCTTCATCTAGGATTCCCTGAATTTGCACTAGCATATCAGATGGTGTTGCCATTGTCCAGGTCTTGTTTAGGCAGCCATATTGTTGCTACTCCATGACTGCAGCTTCCTTGTCCTACAGAGAAGGCACTGTCTCGCAGCAGACGCTGTGACCTTCTAGCAGACTCTCTGCCCACTCATCTGAGAAGGTCCCCAAGACTTGGCTTAGGGGTTGTGTGTTAGATGTAGCCACTGGGGTTGGATAGCCCTCAGACCATTACTTTGCGTTTTGACTAGATTTGGCCTTCTGCTGGCGTCTCTATCTGCGGCAAAGAGAAGCTGCTTGGGTGAGAGGTGAGAGATGTGTTTGCCTGGTGCCGAAACCCTTCGATGGAGCTCCTCGTATTGTGCTGACCCCCAACCATAAAATCATTTTGTTGTTACTTCATAACTATAATTTTGCTACAGTTATGAGCCATAAGGAAGGGTTCCTATGTGGCTCTCCCTCAGTCTCGGGAAATCTCAAACTCCTGTTCTCTGTGTGCTTTCTCCCACTATTTAGAATACATTTGGGAATTGTACTGGTTTAAAAAAGGGTCAGTAGTAGACTTTACTCTGTGTACCATTTTCTATCTTTTTCTCTCTTTGAGCTTAAAGAATTTCTCTTTCCTTGTTCTCTTGGCTGATGAAACTTGCTCAGAGGTCTGTGAAATAGAATCAGAGTAAAGCTCTGAGGAATTGGCCCACTTCCTTTTTTCACCACTATATCTTTTTCTCTCCCTGCTTGCTGCCCCAGGTGACCCTTGTGTTTCTTTCCGTCCAGGTCCATGTCTTCTTGTGTGTCCTCTCCTGCTTCTGCTTGCCAGGTCAAGTTGTGATCCGATTTTCCTCTTTTTGATCACGTGTTGTCGTCTGTCAGAAACCTCTGTGCCCACACTTTCCCACAGATGACCACAATTTTACTGTGGTTAGAATTCATCATCTCAAACCTTTTATCTCCTAGATCAGCTGTTGTCTACATGGGATATTGTGCGTGTCAGGTATTTACCGTATAATTCATAGCAGTAGCAAAATTACAGTTAGGAAGTAGCAATGAAAAGAATTTTATGTTTGGGAGTCACCACAGCATGAGGAACATATACTAAAAGGTCAAGGCACTAGAAAGGTTGAAAACGACTCTAGATTGTTCCAAGCTTAGACTTTAAGTTTGTATCCTCTTTAAAGCTCCATAGATAGTGTCTTATCCAACTTGTGGCCTTCCTCCAGTGGCCACTGAGCTCTGAAAGACAATGATTTCCCAGACATGGTTTTATGTGACACAGTTGATATTAGGTCTTTTTTCCTATGTGGCTCTCTCTCAGTCTCGGGAAATCTCAAACTCCTGTTCTCTGTGTGCCTTCTCCCACTATCCTCTGCAGGTTTCTCATTTCCTCTCTTATCTCCAAATGCTTAAGAGGCCAGGTGTATAGTCTTGTTTTTCTCCACCCAATCCCTTGTGACATCATCTAGTAAAATGGTCAAACCTATTTGCTCCTAGCCTTCAAGTTTGCATCTTTAGCCTTGGCCTAAGACTCCAGACTCCATGCTTTTGCCTGCATGTCTCAGAGGCACCTTCATGTCACGTTGTCCTGAACCCAGCCTCTCATTGCCATTCCATTTGTTTCTTCTGTTCCATTGCTTTCTTCTGTTCCAGTGGCAGCTGCTGCTTTTGTCCAGATGCTCAGACAATGTTGAAATAATCTTTGGCTATTCTTTTATATTTCACATCCAAGCCATTGCACAATCCTCTTCTTTCTTTACCCTCAAATACAGCAGAACCTGGTGACTTCTTATATTCTCCACTGCTACTATTATGGCTTAACTGCCCTTTAGGGAAACTTCAGGTTGAGCAGCTCACCCAACAAGCCTGTCCCTGGATACTAGTCAGGATTCTGTAGAGGAACAGAACCAACAATTATGAAGCATTTTTTATTGGGCTAACTTATATGTTGCAGGCTGGGAAGTCCAACAGTGGCCTGCAAGCTAGAGAGGTAGAGTACCTGTTAATTTCTCAAGTTAAGAAACGGGCCGCCTCAGATCATCAGAGACCGATGATATCATGTAAGTCTAAGACTGAGCCTCCCATAACCCTTCCTCCACCCAAAGAAAATGTCCTGGAGAGTCACAGGTGTAAGATGGCACTGAAAGATAGAAGGCCACAGCAGCAGATGCCCTCTCTTAGGGAGAACAGAGATTGCACATGTTGGCTAGCTTTCCTTCCTCTCGCAAGCTCTTACTCCATCCAGGATATAGCCTCCTGGACAGTGTTGCCCACATTCAAGTTGAGCCTTTCCCTGTGTTCTCCCATATGTTGATGCTCCCTGAAAATGCCCTCTTAGGAGCGCCCAGAAGTGTGCTTTGGTAATCTCCCAAGTGTCTCTCAGTCCAGTAAAGTACACACTCAAGACTGGACATATGTTGTTTTTGGGTTTTTTACATCTTGGAAAAACAGTAAGATATTTGCAGAAGGAAACATATTTACTTATGAGGTTCATAGAGCCTGCGGGCAATGTTAAACCTTATTCATAGTGTCCTTGGGCTTGATTGTGAACTGCCACGGAAGGCCAAGGTTAGACTTTTGAGCTTGTACCGTGTCAGTGCTAAAAAGGATAAGGGCTTTGCAGCACTTTGGATTGGAGTTTTTCTAATTATTCATCTTATACTGTTGTATCCTCTTCCCAGTTCCATTGCTCTCTTCCTGTTCCCACGGTGGTCTGTGCTAAACATGGCCGTCCAAAGTATCCTTTCAGAATGCAGCCAGTGGACTCAGTGAGAGCTAATGCCTCTCATGAAACTTATTTCTCCGACATTACCCACGCTTACTTTTCCTTCCTTTGGGCTACTCTAACCAGGCTTTTCCTACCTCTTGATTTACCAGCAGGAAGGTGGTGCCTCGTGGATGCTTGGGGGCCTCTTTGGAACTTCTCCAGATATCCAGGAGGTTAATTCTTTCAGCCATTCTAAGACCTTATTGGACATTTTCTTTGTGAGGGCCTTTCATGAACCCATTTACACACTACCTCTCTACAATACCCAAGCCCTGGTTGCCTGGATCTAGGTGGGTTTTGGTTTAAGTGTTTGTATATTAATTACCTATGACGTTACATGATTTATTAGTTTGTTTATTGTCTGCCTCCTTCATTAGATTGTAAACCCCAGGGAGCAGAGATCTCTATCTCTGGTTTTCATTTTGGTTTTTTTTTTTTAAGCCAGTGTGTCCTACGCACGTAAGCTGGTCCCTGGCAGTTCCAGTAGAGGGAACTCAATGAATATTTGTCAAATAAATGAGTAAATTAAGGCCCTGGCTTTGTTGTGAGAAATACTGGCTGCAGCTCATAAAATTTGATGTTTAGCATCCTCATTGTGCTCAGCTTCTAACTGGTTTTCTGGGTTAGTGGAATCTGAGTGGATAGAGATGGCCACTTAGGGAGGTCCTCACACTGCCCAGTGGGAGAGCCATTGTGGGAAGCAGTAACACTTGTTTTTCAGGTTGGCATCTTAGGCAGAGAACGAGGCAGCTGCCAAATATTTAGTGAGAGAGTTGTGTCTGAATCAGGGAAGTGGTGGAATCATGAAGCACTTTCTCCCACCTTCAATGAAGTCCGCTAATAAGGTGGGTGGAGGGTGGGCTTGACTTCCTTTCCTTTCCCTTCCTCCTTTCACGCACATCAGACTAAAGTAACAATTGCACCAAAGTCCACCTTAGTGAACCAGTATGATTTGGGGGGATTGCTAACAGGAATAAGGGCTCACTCTGTTGCTTCCCAGATCAGAAATGACTGACAAACCACCATAGCATGGGTGACTCACGACTACCTCGGGGCTCTCTGCATAGGTTGAGCCAGCTCTAGTCTGCCGAGCAATCTTCTGTCCGTACCTTCTCCAGTGAGTCTTCCAAGCTTCCTCCTGTGTCTCAGGGTCCCCTCCCTCCTCCTGAGACTGGTTCCATTCCAAGGAGACTGCTAGACAACAGGGCTCAAACCTGTGAGGACAGCCAAAGATTCTTCTGCCTTCATCTCCCACGCGCTAGGATTCAGGAGAACCCTGTCACCCCTGCTTTAGGACGTACTGGGGATCAAACCCAGAGCTCTGTGCTTACTAGACAAGCACCCTGGCAGCGCTACACACCCAGCCCCTGTGAGGACTTTTTTTTTTTTCCTTTTCACGGCATTAGACATTTTTGAGATTCTAGCAAGAACTTGTTTCCAGCCTTGGCTTGGGATATATGATAAAACGAAGATTCTCTCCAACATAAATCTTTAATGAGAAATTGGGGAAAGACAACACAAGAACTTAATTAAGTAAATAGCATTAAAAACATCAGAGCTCTGCTAGTTTGACTTTTTTTTCATTTTTATAATGCCGAAGGAATTTGGGGCCTTCTGCATGATAGGTAAGCATCCTATTACTGAGCTCCGCCCCCTAACCTGAGAGAAACAATTTATAATGTGAGGCTTAAGAAGTTCTGTCCAGATGAACAGTTAGCTCTTTGTGTGTATACATGTATATATTCACATGTATGCATGTACCAAGGAACACACTCCGAGACCAGAGAAGACCGGCCTCTGTCATTCTTTGCTGTATTTATTAGAGGTAGTGTCTCTTTGAACTTGGAGTTTACATTTTTAGGCGGCCAACACTTCCTGTCTTCCTGTCTCGGCTGCTCTCTGAAGTATTGTATTATAGGCCTGTGCAAAACCATATTCCTACTCCTGTTATGAGGGGAACTGAATTCTAGTTTCCATGGTTACAATGTACACTCAATGCTCTTATTCACTGAACTAGTCCCCCTAATTTTTTTTTAACTTTTTAATTTTTGCATACTTTAATCTGGGCCTTTAAGAGAAAAAAAAAAATGTTCTATGCTTTATGGAACTGACTTCTTAGACGAACTCCTCGTATTTTCCTTTTAATGGAAATGTTTTAGAAAGAACATTTGGTAGTGGTGAAACTTAACGTATGCAAATACTCCCCAGAGCAGCCACATTCCTAAGCCCTAACCCTGTCCCAGTGCATGGCTTGGTTATTTCTGAGCCTGGTGGGATGAAAGGAGAGGAGAGATTTAGGAAGTTTCACTCACAGATATACAATAGAAAAATCTGCACTTCTGCTGGTTACTTTGTTTCCTAGCAGATGCAGAGCCTTCTCCAGGTTCATATGTAATGTGTTAAAAGTAACTTTCTAAGTGGTAGCAGGAACACATTTCCTTTCTTCTTATCCCTTTTATATCAGTGTTAAGTTCTTGATACTTTGGGTGGAAGTTTTGATTTTAAAATGTACCCTACTAGGTGCGGTGCACATAAGCAGGGTTTTGTGTGGTGGCCTGTTAACACTGGTTAACCAATGAGGTTACTGTGAGCTTGGGTTTCAGATCTAAGCACAAGGGAGTTGTCCAGCAGAAGCAGGGTTGCAGGTGGACACTCTGGGGCTGCCCTGGGTTTCCTCACGGAGGTCATAGGAGAGATTAAACTCCTCTCTCACCTAGTGTGCAGATGGTGACAGAGGCAGACTGTCTTTTCCAGCTGTTTTGAGTCCATACTTGCTAGTTGTCATATGAAAGTGATACACCCACTGCACCTCTCTGGAGGGTTCCTTCTTTTCTGTGTGTGGATATCATAAATTTTGGGTTCTTAGGTGTCCACCTAACTACCTTTTTTTTCTTGCTGAAATATTGTGTTTAAAGAAATGCCAATTTCTTTTTATAATAGTTTTCTGATGATATGATTTCCATGTTTTTATAGTTCTATATTTTGCCAGTTTGGTTTGAAGGACAGCAGGATGCACTTTTAAATTACAATGCCCATATAAATCTTTTGTTTGCTCACAGGAAACTTTAAAAAGGGTGTGGCATTTATTTTTCAGTTGTAAGTATAATCCACAAATTTGTGTTTTGGGAGAAATTACTTAAGGACATGTGTGAGGTTTAGTTTTAAACGTCAAGAGCATATGCATATTTTATCATTCTCCTTACAGTCTTAATTTGATTTTTAAATGGTTATACATATTTGATGTGCTCATGGATTATTGTTAAGCAAAACCTTCCTTCCCCCTCAGAATTAGGATGCTTGGCTGCTCATTTGCTTTAACTGTCTTTGGAATTTATCAACAAAAATAAATGCCGAAAAACATAGATATTCAAAGCTCTGGACTTGTACACTTTTGCACCCCAATTTTTTTTTCAATAGACTATTTAATTTAGACTTTTCTTAGGGAGAGAGCTGGAGTGGAGAATAGCAGGTCATATGGAGGGAAAATAGGAAAGGGGGAGGAGCTTTGGGGGCTTTAATTAGGGAGAAAGGAAGGAGCTCAGTACAGAAGCAGAGGGAGGGGATAGGAACAAATGACAGCAAGGATGTTTGATAAAGCCTCGAGAACTCATATTGTTTTATGTTTAGCTGAATAATTATACAAATTATTCTCTCTCTCTCTCTCTCTCTCTCTCTCTCTGTGTGTGTGTGTGTGTGTGTGTGTGTGTGTGTGTGTAGCTTTTATGACACTTGGGCTGATGGTGCTCCCTTCAAGAGCCATGAGCTAACAAAACCTTGGTACCAGTCATGAGGATCTGTTTGAGTTGGTCAAGGTAGTGTAAGTGGCTCCCAAAACAATACAGACTATTACTGTCGCTCTTGCTTGTCCTCAGAGAGTGAAGGTGAGTCTCCATTGGTACCTCACACTTCAGACAAAGGAGTCAGACAATTTGAGCTGAATCTAATGTGAAAGTCTAGCCTCCTTCCTGAAGTCTAACTTTGACAGTACCAGGAAGCACTATGTAAGCTACCCAGGTAGGGAACCAATCCATACTCTATCTAACTGTTATAAGCTATACCGACTAGCACAGCGGGATACCCCTAAAGGTGGTATGGTGACACTCACATCTTGGCAGTCGCCAACAGCTGGCTAATTGGACTTAAGACTACTCAACAGGAGGGAACCATGAGTGGTACTTGGAACCTAGTCAACTCCCTGGAGCTAGTAAGGTCGTAGGCTGTTCTAATGTGTCTGTGACAGATGTTGACATCACTGACATTTGGTGTGCACATCGAAGGGTCACAAAGGTCAGGATTGAGCTGTAAAGCACATGCAATGGAACCTGCTGGCATGGGAGGCCACAAGGTGCCAGGGATCAGGTAGCTTTTAGCCTGTGGTAGAGAAACAAAATATATATGCATATGCTCAATTGCATTTTATACTCGCAGTGAAGCAATTTCATAGAACAATATTTGACTACTAGTTGCACACTGATACTCTCTGCTCTATTCGGTTTCAATTTCTTTTAAATACTGACAGTGACTCGCCAAATTCCTTTGCACACTGTGGAAAGCACCTGAGAAGCTTCTCTGTTGTGCGCAGGGAATGAGCTGTCTCCTCGCCCTGGAATTTGTTTGTGGTCAGTCACTAGACACTGTACAGTCAGTGGGGGACACAAGGGCAGGACGAAATGTCATTTCCAGGGCCTGCGCATGATAGACATTTTTATCTTAGGAAATATGCCGGTTGTTTGAGTCAGCTGAGTTCTACATAACACAGAGAAATATGCATCCCAGACAACTGCCTAAAGACCATCTCTGCCGAGAGGTGGTTAGTTGGGCTGGAAGTAGGTTTGTCTTGGCTAGTTGAAAGGGACAGAAAGAGAGTCCTGCTTTTCCTTTCCTTCCCCTCCCCTCCCCTCCCTTCCCCCTTTCCTGTTTTCCTTTTCCCTTTTCTTTCTTTTCCTCATCTGACTGCCTTTCCTCTTCTCTCAAACATTGTATCCTGTCATTCCCCCTCCTTCCTCTCCTCCCCAACCCACCCCCCCACCACCCACACAGGACCCCTCTCGCCAGGATCCATTTCTCCTCCTTTCCCTTCAGAAAAGAGCAGGCCTCCTAGGGTTATTAACCAAACATGGCATATATTTTTTTTCTTCTTTGTATTCCTTTGTTTACTAAACTACCTGCTCCCTATCCTGAATACACAATGTCAGGTGTCTTGAGTCTGCAGCAAATTATCCCAATGATTGTCTTTGTGGTGTGGCCTGAGATGTCACCAACTTGTGTTGAGATTTTATTTCTCACATGGGTACTCTTTTTATTGTTATCTGTGGGAGGCTGTATGACCAAATATAGCCTGTAGCTTTGGTGTTTGCCTGTGGGGCCAAGTTGGGACCAGGATGAAAACCATTGCTGGTTTTCTTCAAGTAAATGATGGAGTTTTTTCACCTCCAAAGCAGGCTGCTCTGATGCCATCTGCCTAGTCTGGTTGTTTCACTGGGATTAATGGTGCCATGCTATAAAGTATAATGCTTTGGTGCCTACTGTTATTTTCTTTGTGTTGCTGAATTACTAACACCAGGTTTCTCTGTTCATTTTATTTAGCAGTAGGAGAGAGGTGGAGACTTTCTGAGTCTCTGATATAGAAGGAACTAAAATTAAAGTTCCTTTCTTGGTGTGTGCTGGAATTTTTAACCGAGTAGAAATTTCCATGAAAAACAGAGCTGCATTTGATTTAAAGAAGAGAGATGTTAAAGTAGATCCAAGTTGAGACAGTTCTGTGGGTGGCTTCTGAGGGACATCGGTTCCCTGCAGTAACACATGATTTTGCTTACAGCGAACAGAACTGTTCAGCAATGCTGGCTTTCTGCCCCTTCCATTAAAGTTAAGTATAAGAATCTTGACTCTTAATTTATCTTGCTATTGTTTTCCTGGTGGGTTTTCAGATAACTAAATTCAATGTAATGAATGTGAAATACTTTTCTGAGAGGTGAAAAAATCAGGAGTATAAGGGACTGATTGCTTAGCACAGTGACATTAGAAGGTAGCTTAATGAAGTCATAAGTAGATGTCGATGGCATAAGGCACAAAGGCTATTCCCATCAGGAAATTTATTGAGATACATTTCCCATTCCCTCCCATGGAAAATGTAGGAGACAAGATTACATAGCAGCATTTTTTCCTTTGGAAGAACATGCAAAGTGTTCCCTAGTGTCTGTCTTTTTTTTCTCTCCAGTAAATTCCAGTAAGTGTTAACTATAACTTTCTAAGGACATAACAGCCAAACATCCATCCCTTCTATTTGGATCCAATGAAAGGAAAAAAAAAAAAAGGCGATTCTTGGTGCCTCTTGTGCCTTACAGGGGAACAGCACATGTTAAGTATATGTTTTATTGTAGTGAGTGCAATGATTGTACAATTAGGGGTATTTAGATATGGATTTTGCACTGTAGTCAGTAGGAATCCTATGGCTTTTATTGATGCTGGGCTTTGAAGTGGGTTTCTGATAAACGGTGGACAGTTAGAAATCTGGTGCTTTGGCGTGCACAGGAGCTTGTGTCTGTGTGATGTGGACATTTGAATAACAAATGAGTATTTGAGGGACTTCATCTAGTGAAATGAAAGACTTGATGATGTTGATTAGCTCCGTTCCCTAACATTCTCTATATTTAAATGGTTTGGTACTTGTGTCCCTTCCGTTGTCCCGCATGCCCAAGCATTTGGTGTGATGGCCACATTCGTTTTTTCATAATGGGATGTATATTAACTATGCAGCCCTTTCACAGAGCAGTGTTTTAATCATTCTCTATTGATTTATACATCACATCGATGTTGCATATTGAAGGCCTCTTATTCTGTGTCTGCTTTACCCAGACTCTCAATCTGTCTACCTGACCTGCATAATGTTCCAGGACTCCCTTAGATTCCCCCACCAGCCCTGGGAAGCGGGCATGATTAGGAAACCACAAAAGGTCAGGCACACTGTTGCTTTCTTTACGCTTTCTGGGGTGCAAAGAAGAAATTAATGGGCTTAGAGAAATATTGTCATTGTCCGTAACTGATAATAGGTATCAGAAGTAAGTTAAAATTAATAAATGCTGACTTCTGAGCTTTGGTGTGAATCTGAATGATTTATAGCCGGCTGGGGATGCCAGGAGAGTGTTCTGCATTAGCTCAAAAAGTAGGGTCATGATGAGAGGAGTCTGTCAATCAGGGCCTGGATTTCCTGCAAGAAGATGGTTGTGGGCAGGGCTCTGAGCAGCCTCAGGAACAGTGGTTGTTCTTTGAACCTTAGGGCTGTTGATACAAGCTGGCCAAAGCAAATTTAATTTTTTCTTTTGTCTTAATGTTAATTTGAGTGAGAGGAAGTGAGGATACGGTTGATGAGCATGAAGGTGTGTACATGGACTGGAATAAATAGTCTGAATCCCCCCCCCCCCCCAACTTAGAATCTTATTTGGGCTGAAAGACCAGAGCTAGGTTTTACATAGGAAGAAAGTCTGCTTGCTTCATTCTTATTCATGGTCAAATCCCCAAATCTCCCTGAAGAGATGTATTCTTCCCAGCAAATTAAAACATCTTTTTTTAGAGAGCCAAATGATGATGGTGTCAACTATTGATGAAGATGAATAGGTGATTCTTTTCTCCATTTCTATACTCCTTCCCCTACTGATCAGGATAGGGTTTGTTCATTTAAACCAAGATCCAATATTTCACTTACCCTCCTCCCTGCAGGCTGTATGCATTGTGCACATCTCCGGGCTGCGTAATGGAGGACAATGTTTGAAAATGTGGTAGCTCATTATAAGGACATTTGACATCAGCATATTTGCTGATGACAGATTGCCGATCACTGGTAATTTAAAGGGATTCTGAGCAGTAGTTAAGGTCCAACATTTTTCTCACATTAATCAGGTCAGATCAGGATAGCCTACATTATAAATTTCTTTCAGACCTCTGTAAAATGTAGATGTCAGAAGCCAATCATACAATCTATAAGGTGATTGAACATGCACAGGATTCTTACCTTATGTGGTTTTATTTCTACTTAATCCAACTATCATAAGAGAAGAGGCAGGTTGATAACATACTGTTTTCCTTTATGGACTTACTTATAAGCACCAGAAAGAGAAAAGAATATTGTAAGGAAAATTGTAGGGAGTGAAACTAAATTGGAATGAGATGGGATTGTTGATTATAACTTATTGATTATAGAAACAGTTATTAAATTCTTATCTTACTTGGTTTTGGAATTTGTAGTCTAATTTGTCACTAGCTACACATATAGTTTAATCTCTTACATGTACTTGTTTAGTGTATGTACCTGTTTGTATGTGCGTGCACACATGTGTGTTTGTGTGTGTGTATACAAGTGCCATGATGCACTCTTGGAGGTCAGAGAGTAACTTATATGGTGTCAATTTTGTCCACCATGTGGGTCCCAGGGATGGAATTATGGCTCTTAGGCTTAGTGGGGAGTCCTTACCCACTGAGCTATTCTTCTAGCCCCATTATTATTTAAAATAAGTACTCACCATGGGGGGGCACCTGCCTGTAATCCAAGCACTTGGGAGGCTGAGGCAGGAGGATTCCTTCAAGACCAGTATGAACAATTTAGTAAGAACTCTGGCTCAAAACAAAGCAAGCACTGACTCTCGTCTGGAAAATATTGGAGCTTTAGTTTATAGAAACTATTGTGGATGGGCCACAGATGAGTGACCTGAGGGAAGGATGTTTGACCTCTAATGAGAGCCACAGTTACATGCAGACACCTATGTTTCATCAGGACATGAGTATCACAAAGTAGCATTGGGTGCAACTTAGCAGTATCCAACTCCAGAACAGCTGTTATCTGTGGGTGTCACTGGGGCACATCTGTCAGAGAGGACCACACAGAGCAAGGTGTTCTGTGAACATGTCATGGTAGCTTAATTGCATCACCTTCCCTGGGATGTTCCTTGATATCCATCCACTGAAGAGCATCTAATGCCATGGCAGCCTACCAACTTTCCTTGCCTTAACAGTCTTCACTTGCTAGTTAGGCTATGTGTTCATTTCTAAAATATAGCAGAGGGAGGGAGGGAGGGGGGAGGGAGGGAGGGAAGGAGAGAGGGAGGAGGGGAGGGAGGAAGGGAGAGAGGCAGCCAGGGAGGGAGGAAGGGAGGCAGGCAGGGAGGGAGGGAGGGGGAAGGGAGGGAAGGAGGGAGGGAGAGAAGGAGGAGGGGAGGGAGGAAGGGAGAGAGGCAGGGAGGGAGGCAGCCAGGAAGGGAGGGAGGGAGGGAGAGAGGCATACTGGGAGGGAGGAAGGGAGGGAGGCAGGCAGAGAGGGAGGGAGGCAGCCAGGGAGGAAGGGAGAGAGGCAGGCAGGGAGGGAGGGAGGCAGGCAGGCAGGGAGGGAGGGAGGCAGGGAGGGAGGCAGCCAGGGAGGAAGGGAGAGAGGCAGGCAAGGAGGGAGAAAGGGAGGGAGGGAGGCAGGCAGGCAGGGAGGGAGGGAGGGAGGGAGGCAGCCAGGGAAGAAGGGAGAGAGGCAGGCAGGGAGGGTGGGAGGCAGGCAGGAAGGGAGGGAGCGAGGCAGGCAGGGAGGGAGGGAGGCAGGCAGGGAGGGAGGGAGGCAGGCAGGGAGGGAGGGAGGGAGGCAGGGAAGGAGGGAGGGAGGCAGGCAGAGAGGGAGTGGGGAGGGACATTGAGATGGAGACTGGGACAAGGAGGGGCTGACCAGGTGGCCTACATTCTGCTCTCTCTGCTCCCTGGTGTTTAACTTTGTATTTAAATGGTGACTTCACTGCATCTCTGCTGGGCTAAGAGTTCTGCCTTCCCCCAGCAGATACTCTTGTACCTATTCATCTTTTGCATGCTTATTTCACTGACTGTTTTGTATTTGCAGACAGGCTGCTTCTGCCTGGTTTCTCTTCTACTCATCCCAGCTAGAGGAGCTACCTTTGAACTTTTACTGACACCACTCACATCTGTAATCCTAGCATGGAACCAGGAGTTCAAGGCTTGTTTAGGCTACATAATGAGCCTCTGTCTCAAAAGCAAAACAAAAAAAACCAACAAAAACAAAACAAAAACTCAAAACATTACCACCAACAAAACCCCTGAATAATCAAAACCTAAAAGCAATAACAAATTTATATCTTTGTTCCTCAAATCCAAGATGTCATTCCTGCTCCTCCAGTTAAGAACCTCATAAGGAATGTGGCTTCATTCTGTTCTACAGCTGGCCCTGTCCAATCAGGCACAAAGGCAGCTGCTTTCTTACTTCCCCAGCAGCTGCTCTCCCACATCCTGACCCGCTGTACGCTGTCCTCTGCTGTATCTTTCCCTTCTCCAGCCCCCTCTAGACCATGGCTTGGGTTGTCTTGGTAGGTAGACTGTATGTCTAAGTTGTGTGTCAGTCTATCAAGCATTTGCACCTGATTAATGTAATGTCTTGGATTTCGAACGTGTGTCTTATTTGAGATGCGACATGCCCTTTGAACAGTGTTTGCAGTATCCTCTACAAACCAGTCCTGTCCTCCTGTTCCTGCAATGTCTCTCTTTATCTCCTAACTGTCCATTTCTCCTCAAACTCCATTTCCTGATTGCACTGGGTAATCTCTCTGTGTACCATGCCCACATAAACTTACCTGGTCTGTGTAGCATGAGCTTAGACAGAAAGGCTTTCTCCCATCACCTTTTTCTAGAACCCCTTGCTGCCTCAGGCGGGACATCTCGGTGCACCTTCTGCAACCCAGGACACGGTTCTCATTGATTCTTCTAGTGCTCTTTGTACTGTGGTGTCAATTTACTTGGCAGGCTACTTTTAAGAACCAAGATTCCTGAAGGTTAGAGGCACTCTAGATGATATTTCTATCTCTGGCACTTGGTAGGAAGTCGACACTGGAATCAATGACTAGAAAACAACTGGGTGCATGATACAGCTGGCTTGGCATCTGTATGTGCTGGGACAAAGACACTGGGATTTTCCTTTTGTCCTTGGGATGGTCAGGCAGTCTGTTCCAGCTGTGCAGAAAAGGGCACAGGTCTGATGAGACCAGAGTGGTTTGTGGAGTTGATCAGCTTTTCTTGCCCAGTTAACTTGTTCCTTTCATTAATTTCCATTGGGATACGATTATTCCATTTCTAAAGCTTTTCTGTCTCTGTGCCCGCCCCCATGTTTATGAGTATACATGGTTTCCTAATCCTTTTTCCACAGCATGGTTACCTGTCTCCAAGTAGCTTCTAATATAGAAAGAGTTAACCTTAGTCAGTGTTTGGCTAGAGCCTATACTTTGGTCATATAATTAGTGTAATGGGTCATAATTTTATATTGAAGTTATCACAAGGACTATCAAAAGTTACACTATGATAAAATTTTAGAAAATTACTGGAAATGACTGCTTTAGTTGGGATGCATGCCAGGAGATAAAATGTTTTTCTTAGTGTGATCTTGTTTTTGGTTAAGTAATCTTGTAATGTTATATAAAACCAAGTTTCTTCAATTTTCCTGTGTGTGACAAGATAATCGGTGATCTCTAACCGTGTCACCAGGTGTCCCTAGCACCTCCCCTCTGTCAGATGTGAGCACTACAGCTCAGATTGCCTGTCCTGCTTCTGCAGTCTCACCTTTTCCGTTTTTTTGTTTGTCTGTTTTGTTTTGTTTTTTCTTTTAGTAAAGAGTTGTTATCCTGAAACTTTGTGTTTAAATACATCCCACTTGTCAGTTGGTTCCTAAGTTAGGCATTTTTGAAGCTTCCAATTGGATTACAATCTCTTGAGAGTACAGAGTAGTCAGATGGGGTTGGACTTCAATCATCACATCTTATATTATCTTAATTTTTCAGATGAAAAGGTGAGAATCTCCTTGAAGATCCCATTTTCTTTCTTCCTCCTCTCCGTTTATTTCCTTGACCAAGATTTGTCTGTTTGTTTATAGATGGGGATCTTATATGGTCCAGGCTAGTTTCAAACTATATATGCAGTGGAGGTTGACCTTGAACACCCCATCCTCCTTCCTCTACCTCCCACTCACCAGTGCTAAGATTACAAAAAGACCTACTTTAAAAGGTAGATTTTATTTTACTTTTTAAATGACAAAGTAAAAACTTAAAAATATTAAAAGGTGACATGAAATTTAGAAATGTATACCAAAATCATATTGTTTTAGAAAGTACAAAAAATTAGATCATGTTTCAATGCAGTGAGATAGTATTGGGGAAAAAAAGTAAATTTTATATTCAGAAGCAAAAGATGGAGTGAAGAGGCCTGTGTCATAAGATGATTCTCTAGAAAGGATAATCAGTTACCTGTGGTATTAATACTGTTAGGCATTTCCCCCTGTTGTGTAACACTTTTCTCCTACATTAAAACATTGTATCCTGCAGTGACCCTATTAAACAGAAAGGTAAACAACTCAAAATAGCTTCAGGAAGTCCCTGAAACTGATCAGATTCTCTAGGCCCCTTCCTGCCAGAGTAAGCCATAAAAGCAGACAGTCCCTCTTAGAAGGGACTGTCTGCCAGATCAGTAGCCTAGAAGAAGCAGAAATCAACCTGAGGCATCTGGAAAGGACACTCCCCTGCGTGTTGAGCTGCCTCAGAGCTGTGCAGGTATTCCAGGTTCACAGCATTATGAGCTGTCACCCATACTGGGAGTAAGCTTTGATGATACAGCTGTTTTTGAGTAATTTCTGCTCTCATAAGTACCCTCTCACCCATATTTCTGTTAGTAACCCCAATAAGACTTACTGGTTCACCAAGCTGGACTTGGGTGGTATCTGTACTTTGTTCTGTTGTGAGTTCCTTATCTGTGTGAGTAGACTTCTGTGTTGTATCTCCCTAGAAAAAGTTTTTGCCACACAACACCCTCAGGTGCTTGTGAATGAGCACATCTTGACTTTAGGTGAGGTCTGTGTCTGTATTTTTTTCTCTCTCCTTCCCTTTCTCCATCCTTCTGATCTCTAATCCATTTTCGATCCTTCCTTGCGAATTCTGCTCTAGGTTGGTTCTTGAGGTTGCAGCCAGGAATTCAGCCAGCTAATGGCTTGACTGAGGTTGGAGAGAGGGCACGTTCAAGATGGCGCCCCTTGTACTGCAGGCATGCTGGTGCAAGCATTTTGTCAGGCAGCCTGGGTTCCCAGTCTTCCCAGTTGTACCCCTCTACAGGGCTGATGGGGTGCAGCTGGCTTGGTGGCAGCTTCTTCTAGATTAATTAATATGAGGCAGGGGAGTTTAAGTGTGAGTTCAAAGATGCGAGTGGAGGTATGGACGTGGAAATAGGAGGCCAGGCCACAAGCTACAGAGTTCCTGCTGTGCTCTGTTCCTTAGAAGCAAGTCCTGAACTCTAGCCTGCCCTCCAGAATGAGCTGTTAACATCATTCGTAAAGCGAGAAGCACCATAGAGTCTGTTGATGTAGGACCATCACCCATGACCAGTGGACTTTCTCAGCTTAGCTTGGTGTCCCCTTGGGCACCCTGATTCCTTCATCTTCTGCCTCTGGATCTCTTCTGTGTATAGGCCATCCTGCATGATTTCAACCATGGAAAACTGCTTCTCGGGGAGGACTTTTAAGCCTGTCAGAGGATTCTGAGTGAAACATCTGCAAGAACAGCCTTTCTTTTCCTGATATTGATTCTTTTTCACAGATCACTTCTAAGTCACTCTCTTGACTTTGATCAGTCAAATGACTCTTCCAAAAGGCTCAAGGCAGGAGGGAGTGTAGCAGATGAAAACTCTATTCTGTGTAGACTATACGCCATCATTGGCATTCTTTAAGAGCAGAGGTTTGACTTAGTAGCAGGGAGGAAGGAGCCCCTGTAAGCAGATCCCCTCAGAGCATATACTGTAGAAGCCCCACTTGGGTTAAGACATACTTAACCTCGAATTTTATTACATACATGATCCTTAAGCCAAGAGGGCTGCTTAAGAGGCTCAGACCCTTCATGTGTATATGTTTCAATTATTTATTGTTCATGTTTCATAACTGGGGCTCTGCTTGGTGTAGTTGTCACTCTGGGACATGCTCATGGATCTGCCCCCATGCAGAGCAAGTGGGTGCTGAAACAGACGTGAGGGTGGTCTTCTAAGTGTGTGATGGGGGGCTTTAGCCTGGGCAAGGGGTACATTCACCGTCCTCCTAGTCACTGGGCAGAGTCCTTGATTATTTTGTGTCTGCAAGGTGAAACACTCAATAGTCTCTTTGCACTCATGCCTCCTGGATTTACTATGTGCAGACACTCTCCCAGCCTTTGGGGATGTACCAGAAAATGACACACACGCAAGTTTCTAACTTTGGGAATAAAACAGGACCCAGTAAAGAGTGGGCGTGGGGTGGAAGGAGTTTCTATTCTGAACATATTTTCTTGTAGATCAGAGTAGGTGATTACTTTGTTCCCTTCGAAAGTGAAAATGTTGAGACTCGGGTCTGTGTTCTGAAGTGTGTGTGTATGTGAGTGGGTGTATTCATGTGTGGGGTGCATTTCGTGCACAGGTACATGGATGAGAGAAGTCAAAGTTAGACCTCTATTTCCTCAGAGGCATCCACTCTGTTTCAGACACAGGGTCACTTTATCACCCTGGAGTTCACTTCAGACTAAAGCTTCCTGGCTGCAAGCCTGAACGGTCACCTCAGCCCAGTTTGTTTATAAATGTTCTACACTCCAGAGTTATGCTGTTGCCTGGGGACTGAACATGGCGCCCACTCTCCTGAGAGGTGTCCTGCCATCCTGCCCCTGGGCTTTGCTGGTGCTGAATATTTCTGTTGTTCAGACTTCTTTAACTTCTTTGACTTTTGTTTTTTCAAACTTGACTAAATACCATTGCTGTCGATGACATTTTGACCATGAGCTATTGTGACTGCCTAAGATTTTCAATTATAAAAATCCTTAAGTGGTACAGGTGGAGCAGCTCCTCTTGGAGAGCCGTGATTGAAGTCTTGACTTGGTGACGTCTCCGTCATCTTCCTGCAGATCTCTTTCTTTTTTGTAATTAGCCACAGTGCCTTATTAGCAAGTGAAAAATGCCACCACTTAACTATGTGCTTTGTGTAATAACCCCTTCTAAGTTTCAGAAATAATCCTCAAGGTTGACTTTCAGACTTTGTCCCTATTCTTATTCTCTGGGAGAAGAAAGGATGCATATTTACATATGGGGTTTTTACTTCACATTTTAGTGAAATGTCATTTATGTAACATGGATGAAAAAAAATACCTCAGACTTTCAGATAGATAGCACTGGCTCTTTACTTCCATCCTGTTTCAGCTGTGTGTGTGTTCAGCTGCCGACAGCAGACAGTTGGGTTTTGATGATTTTTCTTGACCTCTGGGGCAGAGATTCTTGTGGAAGAGGAAGAGGAGATGGGCAAGATGGTGCTTCTTCACAAAGGCGCAGTAGTGGGTGATGGAGGACCAGGCCTCTCCGAGCTCCGCGCTAAAGGAAGATTGAAATAGCCAATGGTTTCATTCCCTGTGGGAAGGGTCACTGCAAGTTCATTTCCGTCTTCTCCTGCCTCCATGGTATACTGCTTTGCTCCTCAGGGAATCTGTCCTCTGAGTATTGGGGAAGAGGGTGAGAGGTGAGGCCTAAGATTGAGTACTGATTAAGATTAGGCATTGACTAAGTTATAGCATTGTGGTTTTTCACACCAAGTGCCCCACTTTTTCCCCTTACCACCACCATTTTGGAAGTTCTGTCCTCTGCAGGTCACATCTGTGCATGTGGGGCTTTGTCTTCTGGGACCTGCTGTTGTGTAACTCCACTCTGAAGATGTGGGGATTTCTTGGTATTAAGAATTGAAGGTCACACTGGTGAACTGATCCAAATGTCTGTCTGCTTTCCACCAGGAAGTTAGGAAGAGCTACCAGGAGCCTTAGCTGGCTGAGGGCTGCTGGAGGTGTCTCTGCATGGGTGTTTCTTTTGGTCAAAGGCACAGGGTTCTGGTCACATGCGAATACTTGAAAAGAAAACATTAAAGCAGTGGTTCTCTGCCTATGGGTTTCCATCTGTCTGAGGTGGCATATCAGCTATCCTGCACATCCGGTATTTATATCCCAGTTCAGAGCAGTAGCAAAATTACAGTTATCAAGTAGCAAAGAAGTAAGTTTACGGCTGGGGGTCACCACAGCATGAGGAGCTGTATTAAAGGGTCACAGCATCAGAAGGTTGAGAACTACTCCATTGGAGGCTGATGTCAACCCTAAAGAGTAACAGATAGGAGGGAAGGCAGTGGAATGCGCAAGCCCCCAAGGAGGGCTGGGGAGCTGGTTTCCGGGCTCAGCACCTTAGATGTGGCTGACCTGGACTTCCATGGTGCAGAACTCTGTGCCATCTTTTCTATGGAAATCACACATGCCATGGGCCTACTTCAGCACATCCCATGCTGCGGAACACAGAAATGCACTTGGCAGATAACTGCTCTACTTTGGCACTTCCTCTGAACATCTTCTCCCCATGTTGATCTTTGCCCACTGGCCTGCTGCAAACACACGTTCCCCTCTTCCTTGAGTCATGTGGTTTCTCGTAGTAGGACTGCTTCTTTTGGAGGTGGTCTTATGGTACTTGGGGGATCCTGGTGAGGAGGTGGTACAGAAATACAGTGAGAATTGTAACATTGAAACATACAAAGAACTGAAAAGGAGGTGGGTCCAGGGGAGAGTCCCTTTCATGTCCCAGATGGCTGGTGACAGTGTGAACTGTACTCAGCAGTAACTTGGGGCTGGGTATCATCTGCACGAGGGGGATGGGGCTGTGGGGTGGGGGAGGAGCAGCAGGTGCTGATGCTTGAAACTTTGGTACCTTTGTTAAATCATTTAAGCGCCTGATGAAAATATTGTGTCAGAGGTTTTAAAGCTGCAGAGAATAGTTGGGATGGTACCTGGCCTGGTTGGGGGAGGGCTATGCATTCAGACCAGAGACAAAGGACGCTTTCAGAGGACACTTCCTAGTCACCTTGCTACCTTAAGAAAACAAAAACCAAAAAGCCAACTCATTCTCCTGTCTGGTTTGCCTGGTGGTTTGCCAGGTGTGGTCTGGAAACCGCATCTTCCTATGCGTCCCAGTGGCTTTGCCTCTTCCGTCTATTCGGGCATCTCCACCCACCCCAGCTCCTTCAGGGTCACACCTCTACCTACCAGCACTCACATGGCTTCACTCCGACCCATGTTTTCCATCCGTCTGTATAGCCAGTATTACTATGAGAAGAAGGAAATTGTGTGTTAGCCACCACATTCTCCACATTATCTAGCCATGTTTGGGGTGCAGTTAGTGCTTGGTGAACTTAGTAAATGAGCAAGGCACCTGAAAACTTGTTGAATAAACGTCTGGACGGTTAATATTTTAAGTTCTGTGGGCTGCCGCACTCTCACTTCCATACATCGAGTGTGTAAGTTGTGAGCAGCAGTGCTCATCAGCGTTTTATCGGTGCACGGGCTGTCCTTCCCAGTGTCGGACACAGCGTCGATGGGGAAGCGGGAATGGGTGTTATGGTTCTGCTGGCTTAGCTAGGCTCCGTAGCAATGAGAAGGGTGGCGCCGACTTAGAGAGAAGCGCGGAACTGGAGACCAAAGGCGTCCGTGATGCTGGTGAGGATGCAGCCTGTCTTCTGAGATCCCTGATAGCATGCGTGTGTGACAGGGGTGTGCATAGCTGGGAGGACCAGTCAAACGGGCTGTGGCCTCGTCGATAAAAGCTGTGCTTCCCGAGGCAAGAGCTAACGTTGTTAATTTTTAAATAAGCACCTGGCAGAGAAATAAATCCATTGCTAAAAACATCATATAAGTTGAAAAAGTTAGAATTTCCATTGTAAATTCAGGTTCTTAAAATAACTTTAAGTCAGCTCATATTGCACATCTGGTTTTTTTTTTTTTTCATGGTGAAATTGAGGTAATTTTTTTCTTTTTTCTTACAACTTTATTTAAAAAGCAGAGATACATGTACAGACTTTTAAATGAATATATTACCGTGGCACTGCAGTGCAGGCATGTGCACCGTGTGTATGGATCGGGTCCGGGCACGTGGCTGTCACCTCAGCGTCATTAGAGGTTGTCCCACCATCTCCCTGCATTCCTTAGCCACCCTCTGTCCATTTTCCCACCCTCCCCACCCCGTCCCACCCCTGAGCACTGGGTTTGTTGAAGAGAACACCCCTGTGTCTGCGGAGTGGAGTTCTGTGCTCACAGGCAGACTTGAAGTTCAAACCTGCAGCTTCCTCAGAGCATGTCTTTTGATTTCAACCTTCAGATAGACAGAGCAGAAGCCTCTCCCCAGTGAGATGTGAGCAGGAGAGAAATAGAAAGCCAGGGCATGGAAGACGAGCTCGGTCAGCGGCTGGGTAGCTTTGTGGCTCATCTGCCTGAGTCTATTTTCAGACCCTGTCAGATGTCCGTGTGTTCACACTTTCCAAGGTACGAACTGGTTGACATTGCAGCTTCTCAGCTTTTCCTGAGGTGCTTGTGCCCTGACACTGTTTTGATTTTTTTTCTTTAGGAGAAAGGGAAATAGAATTATCACTCTTATTGGATAAAATTAGGTGTGATTTTAAATAACAGTTCCAGACTTACTGTTTGTGTAGGTGTGTGTGTGGTGTGTATGTTTGTGTGTGTGTGTGTGTGTGTGTGTGTGTGTGTGTATGTGTTGTGTGTATGTGTGTGTGTAGTCTGTGTGGTGTGTGTATGTTTGTGTGTGTGGTATGTGTGTGTATGATGTGCGTGGTGTGTGTGTGGTGTGTGTGTGTGTGGTATGTGTGTGGTGTGTGTGGTGTGTGTATGATGTGTGTGGTGTGGTATGTTTGTGTGTGTATGATGTGATGTATGTGTGTGTGTGTGTGTGGTGCGTGTGTGTGTGTGTGTGTGTGTGTGTGTGTGTGTGTGTGGTGTGTGTGGTATGTGTGTGGTGTGTGTGGTGTGTGTATGATGTGTGTGGTGTGGTATGTTTGTGTGTGTATGATGTGGTGTATGTGTGTGTGTGTATGTGGTATGTATGTGTGGTATGTATGTGTGGTGTGTATGATGTGTGTGTGTGTGTGTGTGTGTGTGTGTGATGTGTATGGTGTGTTTGTGTGTTTGTTGGGGGTAGGTTATGATAAAACCCTCCAAGCTCTTTAGTCCATTCCCAGCAATCCTGTTGGTCTTATTTATGTTACTCACCTGGTCCTTAGGGGCCTCTTTGAGGACCCCAGAGACCCTTGACAAGTGAATTGTTTGCTGCTTTGACCACCCTGTAGCTCTGGTGAATACTTCTTTTGTGTGATTAAGAGCTTGTACCCAAGGCAAAAAAAAAAAAAAAAAAAAAAAAAAAAAAGTCATTTTCTGGCCTGATTTTTCATGTAGACACTAAAGGCATTTGAACCTATCCCATGCTCTCGTTGCCTAGAGACATTTTCTTCCTGGTGGAGCGAACGTTGGTCCATGGAGAAGAAATGAGTGTGAGAGAGTTTGCTTCTTTGTTGATGAGCAAAGCAGGATTTCAGGTGCGACCAAACCTCTGCCATGCTCTTAACCCCAGTGGACAGTATAAAGCTGCATAGAGGTGCACATAGTGGGGCTGTCTTCTCTGACGTCAACCAACAACGTTGGATTGACTGTACAGAGTTGGAAAACCACTGGGAATCATTTAAGTTGATGGTAACAGTGGATGCATGCTGGGTGTGTCCAGGCTTCCGGAGGCAAAGTACACAAAGATTCGCAGCAGGGTCTACAGTATGTCAGATCTAGGCTCTGGTCTACACGCACACTCCCATGTTCTTTGTCTCTTCTGTGGGCCTCGGCCTTTCAATAATGCCAGGGAATTGGATTCTATACGTTCTTTTTGGCTGTTCCACACCGCTCATGTATTGTGGTTCTTGAGTGCTGAGCTGAGAAACCCACCGATAGGCCACGCCAGGGGTTTAGTTGGATCATTTAGACTTGTTGACAGCAGAATTCCAGCACCTGACTTTCTCTGGGAGTTTTCCCAGTGAACTCCTTAGAGTCCACTGTAGTCCCTGTCAGGGAGGGGTTAAGACCATGGAAGTCAGGCTATGGAGTTAGGGACACTGGACTTGATTCACAAGCTTACCTCTTGGTGAGCTAAAGATGTTGAATCGTTACTTATCTGTCCCCCCCATTTGGCAAGTTAAAAATACTATTAATACAACCTAATCTCGAGACAAGAGAAGTGGTTATATACTAATAGCTTCTGTGATACACATTTGAGACTTTTCTATTCTGGTTTATACTGAAGGAAAATAACCCAGGGGAAGTGTTTTTCCTTCCTGCTTGTTAACCAGGGTCAGAGGTTTTAGTTTAGTTTAATTTTGTTTTTTTTTTTTTCTTTTTGTTATTGGATATTTTCTGTATTTACATTTCAATGTTATCCCCTTCCCTTGCCTCTATGAAGGTACTTCCTCTCTCAACCACCCTCTCCCACCTCAGCACCTTGGCATTTCCCTACACTTGGAAAAAGAGCCTGCACTGGACCATAGGCCTCTTCTCCCATTGATACCAGACAATGCCATTCTCTGCTGCATATGCACGTTGACCTATGGTCTCTCCATGTGTGCTCATTGGTTGGTGTTTTAGTCCCTGGGAGCTGTGAAGGGTTTGTTTGGTTGATAATTTTGTTCTTCCCATGGGGTTGTAGACCCTGTCAGCTCCTTCAGTTCTTTCTCTAGCTCCTCCACTGGGGTCCCCATGTTCAATCCGATGGTTAGCTGCGAGAATTCTCCTGTGTATCAGTATGGCTCTGGCAGAGCCTTTAGGGAGGAATCCATATCAGGCTCCTGCCAGTAAGCACTTTTGGCATCAGCAACAGTACTTGAGTTTAGTGGCTGCATATGGGATGAATCGCCAGGGGAGACAGCCTCTGGATGATCATTTCTTCAATCTCTACTCCTCTATTTGTCCCTGTATTTCCTCCCATGAGTGTTTTATTCTCCCTTCTAAGAGGGACTGAGGCATCCACATTCTGCCTTCCTTCTTTTTGAGCTTCATAAGGCCTGTGAATTGGTTCATGCGTATTTTGAGGTTCTGGAGCTAATATTTGCTTATCAGTTGGGTACATACCATGTGTTCTTTTGTGACTGGGTTACCTCACTCAGGATGAGAGTCTCTAGTTCCATCCATTTGCCTACAGATTTCATGAAGTCATTGTTTCTAATAGCTGAGTAGTACTCCATTGTGTAAATGTACCACAATTTCTGTATCCATTCTTCTGGGTTCTTTCCAGTTTCTGGCTATTATAAATAAGGCTGCTATGAACATGGTGGAGCATGTCTCCTTGTTACATGTTGGACGACTTTTGAATATATGCTTAGGAGTGGTATAGCTTGGTCCTCAGGTAGTAACATGTTCAATTTTCTGAGGAACCACCAGACTGATTTCCAGAGTGGTTGTACCAGCTTGCAATCCCACCAACAATGGAGGAGTGCTTCTCAGACTTTTTAGTTATATTGCTGTTGGAGACAGGATGGTATCAAGGGACTTTAAGAACTTCAGATAAGTAAACAACCACAAGCATAGATTAGATCCCTAAATAAAGGCCAGTGACACATCCAGAATATTAAGATGGCAGGAAGAAAACAGGTGATCCATATATGTAAAATCAAGTTGCATGTGTGCTGTGTTTTCCCCAGTGTCACTGTTCCTGAGCCAAACTTTGAGTAGCGATTAACATTCTGAAAGGTGTATAGGTAAACACTATGCTTTAAGGCTGTCAAATAATGTTAGTCTGTTTTTCATAGCTTCCAGTGATTGAAATCACTGCTTTATGTGCATGTCATATGTGGTTGCAATTAAATGTCTGCCGAATGGTATCCTTCCTTGGGCTCTGACCATGATTTTTTGCTGGCGTTTGCCAAATATGTGTTTGTGAAGATGTTCCTGAGCCAAGGAATTGACCTTCTTGAAGTTGACAGGAAAGTGAGGTGACGATTTGCATATTTCTCTCAGGAGGGAGGAAAGAAAATCAATGTTATTAAGCAGTGAGCCTGTGGTACAGCTCTGCCCAGGTGAGCACCGTTAGGATTCGATCCAACACATCTTAGGACATTTCTAAAACTTACTTCATATTGCTGATTATGTTCATGATTTCAGAAATTAATTATGAAATCAAAGAAGCCAGGCATGGGGTGCATGCCTGTAATCCAGTATTTGGGAGATGAGGCAGGCGAATTTCAAATTTCTGGGCTTTTCTCTCCTGGCAGATATCAGAAAATGATGTTGTTATCTAGTAGTTCACAGCCCAGTGTAAGTATATTCCATTGGTGTATTATTTGATGATAAGTCCATTCATTGAAAACGTGATGGCAACAATCAGCTCTCAGTGCTGCTTCCTCCTGAAGGAGCATCCCTCCGTCAGCCTGGCTTTTCCCTAGGCAACACAGGAGACCACCGTTTGTGCACGGCTAAAGACCGCAGTGATCTCATACATCCTGGGCATTTCACGTCCATAAAGTAGGAACTGGGGCTCTGCACCAGGCGCTTTTTCTTGTGTTTCCTCTTCTCTTCTGGAGAGGGACGGAGGAAGAGAGGCTTGTTCTCTTGGGAGGTCGTCACCACTGGAAAGGACAGTTAAATCACTTGAGTAAGTTAGGGCTTAGGGAACTATTGGCTGACCAGACCTTGTAAACATGGACAGTTTTCCTGACTCTGTTCTTTTCTTCCAGTTTCTTTTTGTTCTCAAAAGTTTTTTTTTGTTTTTTTTTTTTTTCCAGATAGGTCTTTTAGCACAGGCTGACCTCATCTGTGTAGTAGCGGCTAGTCTTACACTTGTGACCCTGCCTCCACCTCCAGAGCGCTGGCGTGACAGGTGTGTGTCACTACCGCTCCCTTGTTCTCACAAGGTGACCCTACTACAGCACATAAGTCAGTGGGGTAATGTAGAAATAGATGAGGGCAAACAAGAATAAAGCAAGCACAGAACAAGGGACCTCGACAGTGGCATCTTGACATATAGGTCCAGATAAGTCTTTGTTGTTGGAGCAGCCCAGTTCTTGGCTAGTTAAATTTAG
Source organism: Micromys minutus (assembly GCF_963924665.1). NCBI lineage: Eukaryota > Metazoa > Chordata > Mammalia > Rodentia > Muridae > Micromys > Micromys minutus. The sequence continues at coordinate 4,560,351 of NC_137955.1, read as the reverse complement.
TCACATCTCTGATCTCAGATACTACGTTTCCCATTTCCCCCAAATTGTGAAGTCCAAGAGTGATTCCAGTTACTGTTTCTGTCTAGTTGTGTGTATGTGTGTGTGTGTATGTGTGTGTGTGTGTGAGAGAGAGAGAGAGAGACAGAGACAGAGACAGAGAGACAGACAGAGAGACAGACAGAGAGAATGAATTAGAGCATTGTGTGAGAGAGAGTATGTGTGTATATGAGACCCAGTGTGCCTGTGTATGTGCGGATATATGTGTAAGCATGTGTGTATATGTATATGTGTTTGAGAGTATGTGTGTGAATGTGTATATGAGCATCTGTGTGCATGTAAAAATCTCCACAAATCCCATTTTAGAAGCTAAAATGAAGTCTGTGTGCGTAAGGTTATGATTGGAGATGGGACACATTGCACTTGCTGGTGAGGAGTCAGAGGCTTGGCTGAAGGTGTTTAGAAAAACATTGCTAGCATGTAGTTTCCAAGGGACAGCCCACCCACAGCCCAGCATCAGTGACACTGGTCCTAGTGCTGAGGCCTGAACACATCTCCCCAGTGTCTCTCTCCAGGCTTGAATGTACCTCCTCATGAGTCTGTATTGTTTGTCTGCTCACTCCTGTTCCAAAGCTAACCCTGGCACACACTGCTTGACACGCTGCATACAGCTGTGCGCATCTGTATCAACCTAGTCATCAGGAAGCCAGGGCAGGTGGGTCTTGAATTTGAGGCCAACCTGGCATAGAGACTGTTTCAAAGAAGAAAACAGTGATAGCAGCAAAACTGCCTACTAAATAAATATTTATAAATGGAGATGGGTGTTGCTCAGGGCCCCGCAGTGCACATCCCTTCCTCGAAAACTATGGATCTGAGCAGCTAGATTTGTAGGGATGTTGCTTACAACATCATTAAGTGGAAGCCTGTGTTCTGAGGGGATGTAATCCAGAATGATTGTCAGCAAAATCAATTAGCAGACCCGATCAGTATGGTCAGGGCTGTCACTCTCTTGGTGGCCTGATAGATCAATACTTAGATATTAGGACGCAGTAAGGGGACATAGCCTATTCTTTGGGCAGTGCCAAGAATAAGAAGTATCTTCTTACATACTGTTGAGCAGTGCTGAACAGAGGTGGGACTCTGAGGGGCAGGTGACTAAGGAGCCACATGCACTGCCTGTCAGCTGGCTAGGGGAAGGAGCAGCTGAGCTGAGCCTTGGAAGATGGCACCAGAGTGAGCAAGGGTGTCTTAGCTACGGGTTGCTTGGATGTGCTATCCCCTTTTATGTCCCCACCACCTAAGAGCTACTCTTCAGACAGAAGTAGCTTTCCTGGGACATGGCCATAGAATTCTGTCCCTTAGCAATTTGGATGGATTCAAGGCTCCTCCCAAATGTCATAACATGACTAATGACACCCACAAGGACTAGAAAATGTGGCTTCTCATGAACCAGGCATTTCTGTGCCCCGGCCTATTCTCTCTTAGGCTATATAAACAGACAAACAAAACCAAACAATCAAAAACCAAAAGACCTGGGTAAAGTTCCAGCAGGTTGAATTCCATGTAGAAATGTTGGCCTGGGTACTCTGGGAAACGCACTGTAACCACAGCACAAGTGGAACCCTTTCTGCTTTAACAGGTGTTCAGGTGCCAGCATGTATGAAATCTGGTAATCTTTACATCCAACTCAGGATGAGTAGGATTGTCACTAATGTTCCGTGGTGAAGAAATGATTCATTAAGAGTTAAATACTTCCATAGAGACACTCATGTGCCAGTCTGGTCTGGGCAGCTGACCACTGAGGGTCACTGACAGCCCTGCAATGGCTGTCCTACCCATAGACGGCTATTCTGTTCCCTAGCCTCTCAGCTTTTAAATCTAATTTTGACATACAGTAGAGTCATTTTAGGTTACCTGTTTGAGTTGCTGGGTGGTGAGGAAGAGGAGAGGAAGGATAAGAACTTGACTGGCATTTGAGCAAGGTCTGAGCAGTTTCAGGATTCAGGTATTTTTGTATCTTGGTTTTGCTTTAGAATATTTAATGACAAGAAATAGAATAACTGAGCAACATTTTCATAACCTATGCTCCTAGTCAATCCATTTCTGTTTTAAGCTCAAAAAAAGAACTTTAGCATTGGTTCCATCATGAATGCAGACGGCATTGGTGATCCCTTTGAACTCATGACCTTTGGCCTTAGGGCACATGCATTCTGAATGGGTGTTTAAAATGCATGTGTCACATCTTGGGAATGAATGAAGAATTTCAGAAAAGAGGAATGGAGCAGAGAGAGATTGGATTGACGGACACACGTGAATCTGCCAGTAGGGATGTAGTTAAAAGGTCGAATAATTCATTATTTAGGGATCACCTTCAGAGATAGCCCTGTTCAAAAATTAGCACACTGGCTCAGTATACATAAAAGGCTCTTTATTGGATGTCATTTGACATGACCCAAGGGTCTTCCCATACATGAAATGCTCAGCTTTGTCAGTGTAGTGTAGACGCCTTTCAGCATTTCCTCTTGATTACGCTGGGTGTACTTTCTTATTTTTTAATAATAAAGTCTCATATAATAAACACGTGTTCTCTGTTTTTACTATTGTTATATTTTATCTAAATACCTCTACCTATGATTAGCAACTAAATATTCATACTAAAAATCTTTCCCTTTTATTTTATTTTCTTATTGTGCCCTATTGTGGGGAAAGGGCAGAAAAAAAAATGAGCAGAATTTCTTGTTACTCACACCATAGCTGGTGGAAAATGGCAAAAAACCAAGCATAAAAGGATCTTATATGTGACGTGGCAGTAGATGCTATGAAGAAAAGAGAAGGAAAAATCTTAAGCAAGGAGTGTGGCGTTCTATACAGTTCACACCAAAGCCTCCGGGGAGACTGCTACTCAAGTGAGTCCTGGACCTGGAGGAGGCAAGCTAGCTAAGAAGCCTCCTCGGAAGGAAAAGTGCACAGGGCTATGTTTGCAGCCATCACAGAGCTGCAGGAGAACAGGGACACTGTTGGCGTTGTGAGGCAGGTGGGAGGGACTGGCAGGAGTCGTAGAGACCCCAAGTTGTTCTGAGCTGAGGAGCCTCTGGCAAAGGACTCCACAGCTGGGGCATCCGGCATATGCTTTAAAGGAGGCACTGGCTACTCTCCTATTAGTGAGAAGGCAGAAGGAACCTTTGGGAGGTTGTGAAAGGAGAGGTCACATGTCTCAGGGACAAGATGACAACTGGAGAGGTGGAGAAGGGACTGGGTTTGGAGCTGTATTGTGAAGGAGGAGTTAACAGACATACTAAGTTAGGCCTGTTTATAAAGCTGTGTGCTCATTAGCCAGGATAAACGAGTTTCTGTAACATTGGAGCATCTCTGTCTCTTTGTAAGATCCTTGTGAAAACATCGAAACTTTGAATGAAGGGCTGGATGTTCCTGGCAGCACCATTTCTGAAGATAAGTGGGAGAAGGAAGTTAAGCCGGAAGCGTGGTGTTTGTGGATGGTGAAAGCGTGTACTAGGAAGATGGCAGGGGGTTCCAGGAAAATGTGCCCATGGTTCACATCTACAGATGCGACAGTGATGGGAAAACTGAGGGACCAAAGATGTGATGCTCTCATAATGCCTTGACCTACTTGGATTCATCTTCCTTGAAGGCAGGAGCCACGTGTGACTGTGAAGCCTTTTCACAGACAGCAGGGAGGGAGATGATGGCAGGAAACGTAGATGTGAGACGGCTGCCTGCCTGTGTCTGATGAGCAGATGAACGTTCACTCACGACTATGCCAGGTCATGCCGCTCTGATTTCCTAAGATGCTTTTCAAGGTCTTGGGACAGGCTCCTAACAAGAACAATGTCTCTCTCTACACCTCTGTGTGAATTCTTAATTTAGTAATGTACAAATGGACGCCAGTGATCTATGGTCTAGTCACCATCATCAGGACTGTACAAGGTGGAGAGACTCAGTGGAAACCAGGTAAATGGCGACGTTTGGATCTGATGTGTACCGTCAGCTCCTGGGTGCGATGAAGTGTTTTTTAAGAGATTGTGAGTGTTGGATTCCCCGCAAGAAGAAAAAAGAAATGGAAAATAAAGTGTCAGGTTGCAGTGGGCCATTTTGAAACACTTTGATTAATTACTATAAAAAACTAAAGCCTGGGACGATGCAGAAAATTTGGAAAAATGATATGTTTAGAGAGAGCCCTGTTGGGAGTGTGAGCCGACAGGAGAGAAATGGCATCCTGGAGTGCCGCTCTGTTCATGGGTTTCTCCTGTTCCTAAGACATTTCGGCCTTCACTGTTCACGCCTCAGTCTTCCCAGGTTTAGAATAGCAGTCTTCTCTTGAGGCTGTGGCTCCGATGGACTATTGGCTCATGCTTTCATTTCTGTGATGGAAAAGGGGTTGAGTTTTGTTTTCTTTCCTTTTTCACCCACACTTTCTCTTTAATTTCCATCTCTTTCACATATGCTTAATGTCATCTGTAACTGTTGGAAATACATAAGGTGATCCCATGATTCCTGCTTAGGAAAGGCTTCTTTTTTCTTTTACTCTTCTATCCTCTGTCGATTTGCATTATAACACTCTTCCCCAGAGTAATTAATTGTAATTCTGCAAGGGAATGAAAAACGGGCCACAGAAGCTGATGGAGCTGAAACAATAAATATTTGTGTTTTATGCAGCTGCCACTAGTAATTAAGAGAAAATAACTAAGTAGAATGGACCCGAACCCGCTCGATTGCTTTGAAGGGGTGGCCACTAATTCTTGGTACATTTATTAGCAGGAGCAAGCATGGAACAGTTTGCTGAATGTCTGTGATACACTACCACCTTGTGGCCACAATTTTTCTAGTCATGGAAAAGAGCAACTTTATTAAGTCTACACGATTAGAGCTTTATTTCGTAGTTTTCCCAGCCTTTTCCTTATGGACTTAATTCCAAAGACTGGAGATATTGAGTAAGAACATATAGATTATAAAATAGAGGCATTTAAGAGATTATGTTCTTAGAAGAGGCATGTCTGCAGCTAATACTGGGGGGCGAGGTGGTCACGCATGGATGGGGGGCAGGTGAACATGTGGAAGACACAACTGTCTACAGGTGTTCTCATGAAAGTGGAGAACATATTGACGTGAGCGCTTTGACCCATGGGATTCTTTTGTAGAAAGCTGTCTCTTGAAGTGACTGGTTTCTCTGATTCTTGTGACAGGCTTTCTTTTTAAGAGCTATAGAGTGATATCAGGATGTATTGATTTCCATTAAGGGCTGCAGTGCTTAGAAATTCCTCTCCTGTGCCTGTATGTGCGTGAGCAATATGGGAAATTTGATCTGCTTTTATATAGCAATATTTCAAATTGGGGAGGGTTCACAGAAGGACATATTTTATATAGAGGTCCAGAATACACATGTATATGTGTAATTCACTCAGTTATGAAATGATATTCCTTTTTGCTCTCTCTCTGTGTATAGTTGTATAATGTTGAGTGTACATGTGTGTGTACGTAGATGCCACAGGACAGCCTCAAGCATTCTTCTTCGGGGTCTTCCACCCTTTGGGAGAAGTCTTTCATTGGTCTGGAACTCTTCAGATAGGTTGGGCTAATTTGCCAGCAAACCCAGGCACCCAATCCAGTCCAGTGTTGGGATTACAAGTGTGTGCCACATGTCAAGGGATTACAAGTGTGTGCCACATGTCAAGGGATTACAAGTGTGTGCCACACATCAAGCTTTTACATGGGTGCTGGGGAACAAACTTGGGTCCTTGTGCTTTCATGCAAACACTTTGGTGACCAAGCCATCTTCCCATGGGGTCTAATAATCTGCATTAAAATTGGGGTCATCTGCTGAACTGAATCCTGTGGCCTGCTCGTGTGAGTGACTGCCGTCAAAACCTGCTCCTGGGATTTCGAAGTGAGCAGTAGTGACTCTCAGATGGAGGTACAGGAATAAAATGTCAGACTGAAACCGTGCTGGAAGAAGTGTCGGCGAAGGAGATGCGCACAGGAGCCTGAGAACCGGTGCTGGGTGTTCCCAGGAAATGATACCACTGTGCTTCTCTCCGCAGCTTGACCACATACTGTCTCCGCCACCCATGCCGTTTCGGAAATGCAGCAACCCAGATGTGGCCTGTGGCCTCGGAAAGTCCCTGAAGTACAAGAGGCAGCTAAGCGAGGACGGGAAGCAGCTGCGGCGAGGGAGCCTGGGAGGAGCCCCCACTGGTGAGCCAGGGACAGGGGTGGGAAGAACTGTTCGTCTTCTACAGGGTCCTGGACAGCCTTGGAGTTCTGTGTAGAAAAGTCTACCTTCAGATCCTTTTCAACAGTGTTACTTAGTCCAGAAAGCCGTTTAAATTAAGAACTTGAGCAGTAAAATTTATGAAATATAGTTTATATACAACGACCAGGTCATATTTTGTATATACACAAATGCATTTAGGAAAATTCATATTTTTGTATAACTACCAGCATGATCAAAATATAAAAATGTAGCTTGAGATAGACAACAAGCCACACACACACACACACACACACACACACACACACACACACATACACACACACACACACACACACACACAGGCATATGTACAGAGAGCCAGACATTCACAGATGCACACAGACACACACATTTGGAGACACACAGTCTCAGTCTCTCTCTCTCTCTCTCTCTCTCTCTCTCTCTCTCTCTCTCTCTCTCTCTCTCTCTCACACACACACACACACACACACTTACACACTCTCTCTCACACACACACAGACATCCATACAGAGACATAGGTGCACACAGATGCACACACACACACAGACAAACATACAGAGCCATAAACACACATAGGGACAACACACACATACAAACTCCTTGTCCCAAGATAACTATATATCCACTTTCCCTGCAGACCAGATTAATGCTAAGTTTTGATGTTAACTGAGACATAGTCTATGCCTTGTGTCCGCTCTGTTTCTTGATATATTCCATTTTAACACTATATTATTGTATCAATAGTAAGTATTCACAAGAAACTGACAAGGTAATAAAAAAAACCATTATGCTTAATCTTTACACACCAAGAAAACTTTCACTAATTCCAGGTTACATCTTGTTTTAAATATACTTTATGCTCATTGTGACTAGTAAGATCTTAATGCACATTATCAAACCTTTAAAAAAAAAAAGCACTGACAAAAATGTATTCATATATTTTTATGCAAAATACTTAAAATCTGTACATTTGTCTGTTTTTTTAAAAAATAAAGTTGTTCAATTAAAAAAAAAAAAGAAAAAAAAAAAAAAAAAGAAATCGACAAGGTGCCCAAATACAAACACTTGATGCTTCCACCAACAGTAGGTGAGCACACCTGGTGTGCCTTCTCACCAACCTGTGGTTTGGCCAGTCTTTGTGAATTTGGTCATTTTCATTGTCCTACATAATGTAGTTTTCTTTTACTAGAGTTAGCTACAGTAGTTAGCTTCCTGTTACTCCAACGGGAGCCTGAGACGATCAGATTATAAAGAGAGAAGGTTTCTCTGGGCTTGCTGCTTCAGTACACTTGGTGGGCTTTGTTGCTTTGGGACTGTGTAAATCAGCACCCCAAGACAGTGGATTGTGACTGATCATGCTGTGGTGGGAAAGTACAGAGAGAAAGATGGGGAGCTGGTTCCCACAAGTCACTTCAAGAGCACGGTCCCAGTGACCCCTGAAGACCTCCTGCTGGACCCCACCTCTTCAAGCTTCACTGCTTCACAAGAACGCCGTCCTGGATCCAGCCCTTTAACACTTGAATCCTTAGAAGTCACATGTGACAAACTATAGCATGAAGGTGTTGCAGGGCATGCTCTGTGCTTATTAGAGGCTCATATTTTTTCATTTGTGAGATATCTATCAAATCTTCCCCCTTGTAAAACTACAGAGTTGCAGACATGTCACCTAAATGTTTAGGCACAGAAGCAAACTGTGTGTTACTTATGTGTGGGCTGTTAAAGCTGTTGTCTGAGACACCATGAGAAGAGTAAGTAGGACTGCCTGGGAAGGAGAAGGGGCGGGCAGAATGGTTGGCAAGCCAGACAGCAAGAAAAGGTTGTTCTGATAATTGATTGGAAGCAATTCTGTTTTTAAACTGTGGGTGGGGAGGGATCTAGAATGTTCTTAGCATGAATGCTATGTGTTGGTGGTGAGAAATCAGTTACCATGATCTAGTCATCCTTTATTATTGGAAATAATTGAAGTTTGCAGTGCATGCATTGAAAACTATACCAGGACTGGTATGTGGTTCCGTGATAGACCACTTGCCTAGGCATTCGTGGTACCTAGGTTTGAACCCAGTACTACAGGAGGAAAGGAAGCAAGAAAGATGAAGGAAATGAAGAAAAGCATATGTTATTCTGTGGGTCTGTGTAATTATGGGTCATTGAAAATAAAGTATTGAAAAACACAGAGTGGTGATAAAAATGTTCCATCTGAAACGGAAGCTTTTTTAAATCTAAAAAGCCAACAAACAGCTCCTATCTACATTTATATAAGTACCTTATATATTTACTTATATTTAAGTTTTTGCTTATAAGTTTTATTCTAGTTTTAGAAAAGATAAAGCCAAATAAGAATAAGTTAAAGCAAAAGACTTAGAAGAGGCTCCTCATTTCAACTCTGATGTAAACTAAACTATAATGCACTAAGGTTTTACTTCCTTTCCTATTTCATCTTAGTGACTTTTTCCCTCTAAACATAAATATTTTGAAGGAACATCATTGGTTTTAAGCCCTGAAGGAAGTTTTGTCTACATATGACAGCCTTGTCTGCCAGTTCATAAATGGTCTGGAAAATACTTTGAATTATGTTTTTTTTTTTAATTTTAGAAATATGGGCTTTGGCTTTCTGGAAATGGAATTTCTAAGGAACGGAAATACTGCTGCCACACAGTCAGTAAAGTTGGAGCAGTTGGTCCAGAGAGGCACACTACTAGAAGGGAGGGAGGGTGATCCAGGCCCAGAGAACGATTACCTTTAAAAAAAGCATGCAGAGCTAACACAGTGGCTCAGTAAAGTACCTGCTATGTCAGTGTGAGGTGCTAAGTTTGAACTCCAGCCATGTAATAGCAGGTGTGGAAGCATTCATCTGCGTTCCCAGTATCAAGGAAGGACAGTCCTGAGGACCCTCTGCCAGTCTGTCTAGCACAATTGGGGAACTTCGGGTTCAGTGAGAATCCTCATTTCATATACCATAACATGTATGTGTATATACTAACATATACACTTACACACATCCACATGACACATGCATATCACACACACACACACACACACACACACACACACACACACTACATACACGGTGGTGCATACATATCATCATCAAAGTTCTTAGAGGTAGCAGCAAGAGGCAGGTTTTGAGTTCAAGACCAGCCTGAGCTATCTGTTGAGACCCTGTCTCAAAAAATAGAAAAGTTGCTCTTCCTGGTGAATAGCCAGGGCTCACATTGGGTTCTGCTGATGCTTTCCTGCTGCCTGTTAGGAAGCTTTTACTTCTGTGGTGGTGGTGGCCTAAGGGATACAGTCTAAAGAGTCCTGGAGTCAAACCCTTAGCCAGTAGGTAGGGCAGTGAAATCCTGATGGTTAAGAGTCACCCTGTTCATTCATTTTAATTAGAAAGGTTTTTTACTTGACCTGATTTTGACAGCTGGGTAGTAACTGTTCTCACCTTTTACTACTTAAGTAGTTTATTAAAAGCTTTGAAACAATTCAAAATCTTCCAGCTTATGACCTGGAGCATGGAATTTGGCCTTTAGCTTTATGGGAACGAAGACTTGAACCTGGATCCCATTTCTTACTCTTAGCAGCTCTTTCAGGCCTGTCCTCCTATAATTTGGATGCTATGCGGCCATCATGGATGGCTAAGTCTTAGGTGAGATATTCTTAAAAAATGTTTAATCAGACTCAGAAGATCTTTAAACAACCATTGTGAATGGCTACATCTTAGGTGAGATTTTCTTAAAATATGTTTAATCAGACTCAGAAGATCTTTAAACAACCATTGAACATAGGTGACCTATTTGGAAAATAGGTCCGTGAAAGCTGAGGTTTTGGGGGTAGGAGAAAGCATTGGTCCTCTAGATAGCTTAGCTGAGTATTTGGCAAAGAAACATGTGGGAAGAGCTTGGCCCAGCAGTGGGCAGCTATTAGCATTGTCAGTGGAAGTGACTAAGTTAGGGAGCTTTGGTGTTGGTGGAGAACGTGAGCTCACCAAGCTCAGCTTGGTGCCCTGGTTGATTCCATTTTTGCTTTTTAAAATCTGTTTCCAAGTCTCCCATTGTAGTCTGGGCTAGCCTGAAACATACTGTATAGCCCAAGCTAGCCTTGAACTCATGGGAATCTTCTTGCCTCAGCCTCCTGAATGCTGGGTTTATGGGATTTAGTACCAGGTTACAGGATTGTAGGATTCTATCTTCTCGGTGCCTTACCTGAAATATGTACCAGACACTGGGGCTCGGGTAAGACAGCATCATCCGTAAGTCTCAAAAGCAAAGCATCTACCAGTCTTAAGCAGCAATGACCATATGACCTCACCTGGGAACAAACCCTGACAGTTCATCTTATAAAAGTCGATCTTGTCACCAGAGCCCTGTGTCTGATCTAGCGTCTTCCTTCATGCTCCAGCAGCGTTTCCCACTTGATTCCTTTCAACTCTGGATCATTGGTGTGGTGGCATTGTACTTACAGCCATGGTGTGGAGTAGGGACAGGAGGTCCAAGCATTGGAGTCTCCTTAGAGACACAGCGAGTTGGAGGCCAGCCTGGACTCTTCCCTGCCAAAAACTAAACTAAAGTCAAAGACTTTGTATGAAAGCTTTCCTTATGGTTTAAGACATTTACTGCCTAAGTGTAAATTGAAAAATTGCACTGAGCCTTTAGCTTTTTAAGAGGAGAATCCTTGGCCTAGTCATTAGTTATTCCTAATGATATCTAATACTAAAATCTTCCTGTGTGGCACGGTCACTTGCAGCAAATTATATTTATTGATTTATTTAGCCCATGAGACAAGAAGCACGAATCCCTGTTTTACAGACGGAGATGCTGAGGCACAGGCATGGTGCTTGTAAGCCAGAGCCAGAGATTGTACCCAGGCAGGTGCCTCCGCATCCAGTATGAAGCTCTTAACATAGCAGGTACCCAGCAGGTTTAAAATGAACTTTAAATTCCAGCAGGATTAATTAGAGTGAATTTTAGATAGGAGAATCTTTCCTCTCTTGGAATCTGGGGCTGTGACTCAATCTGTAGGCCTCCCAGTCCTTTAATTAAAGAAAATTAAATCTAAGCAATTAATGCATATTAAAAAATCTTTAAATTCATACATTTGTTAGCCCAGCAATTCTATTTCTGGGACTTCATTGCAAGCAGTCATGAATATGTGTGGAGAATTAGCACTAGTAATATTTGGAGCAGCATTATTTATAATAATTAAAATTACATGTCATCTAAATATCTGCCAAGAGGATATTGATTAAACATCAAATATATACAAAGCAGAAAACCACGTAAATATGGAAAATCATGCTGTAAAAAATAAATTTGAACACTGAAAAAGGTTCATAACATTTAACATGGAATCCTGTTGCTGAATGCTCTCAAATGATTACATGCTTGGTAAGACTTCCTAGAATTGTAATTAAACAATTTAATATTTGATAAGGGGGGAAGAAAACTACTGCGCTAAATATTAAAACGGCTCCCTTCTTATACAGTGTGTGAAAGGTGCTCTGCTCTTTTTTTATACCCAGCAGTTCAGTCCATGGGGAAGGTTTTTTCCCTCCAAGGTTTTTGTTGTTGTTATTGTTCATTTGTATCATTCAGTGACTCATGTCAGCAGCATTTATTCTGTATACTATCAGAACACTCATTGGCAGATGATTATCAGTTTCTGGTTTATGTGGCTGAGGGGCTTCTGGGACATCAACGCTATTTCAGCTCCACTTGGCTTGATTACAGGATTCACTTGAAGTGTAACCTGCTCTTTGTCCATTGTCTCTAAGATCATTCACCACACAGAATGATAAGAGTCCGGAGCATGAGAGGTGAAGTTCATCTATACAAATGTATTTCAAACATTTCCAAACATTGTGCTGCTCCCTTTTCATTGGCTGGGACAAGCCGAGTTGTGGAAGCACATCTCACCCTGATAGCAGGATATAATGCTAAGAATGTAGACAATTAGGACCAGTGACTCTGTCCACCAAAATTAGCTTCTGTCTTCGAAAGCAATACTATATGATAAACATATCTATTTCTGAGCTATAAATATGTGTTCAATGTAGATAACTCAGAAAACATGGAGCTTTCAGAAGGGATAAATCAGAAGAGCCATAATTATATCATGATTTGAATGATTGTCATGTTTGACGTTGTGTAAGTTGCCTTCCCGAAGATCTGAATCACCAAGAGTACTTGGCTAAAGAGAGGGAAGCAAACATTGCTTGCTGACATTTAAACAATAGACCCAGTGCTTGCTATGCCCGTCATGTTCGGATTTTTTTTAAGCGAATGTTTTCTGTCTTCATGGTTCACTGCTTGCTAAAAGAACCAGCGTGTAAACAGTGACCGAGCTTTGGAGCCTCTCGATGAGGAAGAGAAGCAGCAGTCTTTTAATCATGATACAGAGATACACAGTGTGTCTCACAGTTTAGACTGTAGGGTCTTTGACTCCTGCCCTACACCACAGCCTGCACCCCCTGGTTGTGATGTGTGTTGTAGCTCCACAGTTAGAATAAAGGCTCCTTTTCCTCGGAGAGTCCATTTTCTTTTCTAAAGGATGTTTGGGTTATTACACTCTAAAAAAAGCAGAATCAGTGTATTTCCCATAGACTGCTTTAGCAATGCAATGTGGGCATAGAACCAGTGGATTAACCTGTACTCAGCATAGACTAGGAGTTCTAAAACTGTTTGGGAATAAAACCTGTCTTATCTTTGTAGTGCTTCAAGCATGCTAGGCGAGTGCTATACCCCTGTGTTAAACCCAACCCAACTCTAGAACATTTTCAACTTCTTATTTGAAGAAAGAAAAGACAAACAGCATGATTCCAGGAAACATTATTTTCTTCTAAAATTAGCTTGAAGGCCATTATGTTGAATGAAGTAAGCCAGTCTTTGGTCACTTAGTGGATTCTTTAGTTTAGTTGGCAAATCTGAAAATCCTATGGTATTTAGTATCATTCTCTTGTATGCAATGTGTCTGTCCCGTATGATCTAGTTTTCTTTTGTCATATGTGAAGAGTGCCTATGTAAAAATGCTGTCAGTGTGACATACCAGCAAGGCCACACCTGTTCCAACAAGGTCACACCTGTTCCAACAAGGTCATACCTACTCCAACAAGGCCACACCTACTCCAACAAGGCCATACCTCCTTATAGTGTCACTTCTTAGGCCAAGCATATACAAACTACCACATTCCACTCCTTGGCCCCCATAGGCTTGTTCAAACACTTGAATCTATAGGGGCCATACCTAGCCATAGCATAATAAAGAAAGTACATTTAATCCAACTCTAAAGGTCCCCATAGTCTATAGCAATCAAAAGTCCACAGTTCCAGGTCTCTTTTAAGATCCATGTAATCACTTAACTGTAATCCTCAAAGTAAGACAGAAATCAGTTGGGCAAACTCCAGATTCTGCATTTCCATGTCTGATATCAAAGTGGTCTTCAGATCTCCACCACTTTTTAATCTTTGTTGACTCCCATGGACTGGTTCCACTCCCTGCTAGTAGTTTTCCTCAGCAGATATCTCACAGCACTGGCATCTTGAACATCTTGGGGTCTCCAAGGCAACTTCAGTGTTACAGTTTCTTGTTCCAGTGTTTGGAATCCACACATGATCTTCTGGGCTCCTCCAGCAAACTTGGGTCACTCCTCTAGCTCTGCCCTCTGCAGTACTCTAGGCTCTGGTTGACTTCACTCCATTGCTGCTGCTGTTCTTAGGGATCATCCCATGGTACTGACATCTCTAATATCCTGGGGTCTTCTGCTACAACGAGGCTTCTTCACCAATAGTCTCTCATAGTCTCTTTCTATGGTGCAAAGCCTCAACTTCTTTGCATGACCCCTTCAGTCCTGGGTCATCAACTGCAACTTTACCGGTGGCCTTCCATGGCCTCTCACAGTGTCAAGCTTCAGTTGCTTTGCATGGCCACTCCATGCTTTCAGATCTAGTACCACCAGCTTCAGCACAGGGTACAACCTTGTTTAACTCTAAAACACAGATTCTTTATGCTCTCAGAAAACACTTCTCAGAAGATTTCACCTCAGTGATGCTGGTCTCTTCTTAATCACCACTAATTTCTTACTTCCACTTAACCAGCATCAATTGTCCCAGTAACCCTTTTTCTCTTGACTATAAAGGCAGAGCTAAATGACCAAAGATACTGAGTTCTGTTGTATCCTGGGGTTTGAACATGCCCCCTTGTTATATTATCTTATAACCAGCTTTTTATTTTCCAACTCCCTCACTTCCTAAACTTGGAACTCAGATATCTGCCTGTCCCTGTCTCCTGTAATCCTGGGATTAAAGGTGTGTACCACACTATGCCTGGATTTAAGCTTTTCTTTACCTAGAAACTGTTCTGTTCAAGGTTGGCCTTGAACTCAGAGATCTGCTTGCCTTTGCCTCTGGGATTAAAGGTTTGTACTACCATGCTTGGACCTAAACTTAGCTGGGTGAGATATTGCCTCAACCTCATTACTCCTTTAATTCAATTTAATATCCTTAAACACAGGATTCAGCTCCATTTCACTTCCTGGTATCCCTTTAATACTTGAACCATATATTTTATATTTTTCCTTTCTAAGCTTGCCTCTTTTCATTAAAATGCTCTTCATAATAGTGAACTGTAGCAACCACACAACAGAATTTATACCAAGATGTTTGGACTTTCTTTTTCAAAGCAATTAATCTAAATCTCTTTACCTTAACGTTAGGCAGACTCTTCAGATAATGGCAAAAAAGCAGCCACATTTTTCACCAAAACATCACAAAAATAGTATTTATGTGACATACTGAAATTCCTCTCCACTGAAACCTCTTGGGCCAAGTCTTGAACAGTTCAAATCACCCTTAGCAACACAGTCTTTTATATTCCTTCTAGGATAGCCCTTTAAGCCCCACTTAAAGCATTTCACTGCATTTCAAATCTAAAGTCCCAAAAATCTATTTTCTACATGAAAGTATGGTCAGACCTATCACAGTAACACCCCAGTTCCTGTTACCAACTTCTGTCTTAGGGTTTTACTGTTGTGAACAGACAACATGACCAAGGCAACTTGTATAAGGACAACATTTAACTGAGGCTGGCTTACAGGTTCAGAGGTTCCGTCCATTCAAGGCAGAAGCATGGCAGCATCCAGGAAGGGAAGGTTCAGGAGGAGTTGAGAGTTCCACGTCTTTATCTGAAGGCTGCTAGGAGAAGACGGGCTCCCAAGTGGTTAGGAAGTGTATAGCCCACCTCCACACTGATATACTTCCTCCAAAAGTCCACACCTACTCCAAGAAGGCTATACATTCTAATAGTGCCCCTTCCTGGGCCAAGCATATGCAAGCCACCACAAAAGTTTAAACACTAGAACAAAGAAAGAATACACGAGAAAAAACACACGTTACTTAAAGGAAAAGCCATCAGAACCAAAACTGATTTCTCAATGGATATTTTGGAAGCCAAAAGATATTGGAACAATGATTTAAAGTTATCAAAGTCCACAAAGGCCAACCTAGACTACCATACACAGAAAAGCTATGTGCCACAGTTGATGGAAAAAGAAAAAATGTTCATGGTATGACCAAAGTACAAGAAAGGACACTTTGGTGACAAGAGGAATAAATGCAGCCCAGCCCGTAAACTGCAGCAGACAACCTGTGGTTGAAGCACTTTGGGGATTGCATATCAGATTTTACATTACAATTCATAACGGTAGCACAGCTAAAGTAGCAACAAAATAGTTGTATGCTAGGGGTCAGCACAACAGAGTGTCTGCATCAAAGAGCTGCGGAGTTAGGAAGATGGAGAGGCACTGCTGTAGAAAGCAAGCAAAGCTATAATCTAATGTGTTGTTACTGAAACACAAAGTACTGCTGAGAATATACACAAAACAACACAGTGACACACACCTTTCGAAAATAACTTTAATGGCCTCAATTCTCCAATCAAATGACATAGACTGGATAAATGGATCAAGAAACAAAATCCATTATCTGTTGTCAACAAGAAACTCACCTTAACTTTAAAGTTAAGCTCTGTGTTAGATGGACAAAAGAACTGGAATCAAATGGGACCAGGAACCAAGCAGGTATTGCTATCCTATTTCTTCAAACTAATACTAACTAGAATATATTCAAAAGGGCACTTCATTTTAATGAACGAAAAAGTGAATCAAGAAGGTGTTATTATCCTAAACATATGTGCACCAAACTCTGATGTACTCACTTTCATAAAGAGCACAGTATTTAAGACACAGAGTAACAGCAATCTATTACCAGTAGATGGTCCCTACACCCTGCTTTCTCCAATAGGCAGGCCATCTGGACAAAAGACAAGCAGAGAACCTTCAGAACTAAATGGCATCATAATGTAATAGACTTAAGTTATTTACATCATGTTTCACATGAACACCGAAGAATATACACTGTACTCAGCAGACCACAGAGGCTTCTCTGAAAGAGATCATATTCTCCGACACAAAACAAACTTTAGCAAACCAGAAAGGCTGAAATAACTGTGTATCCTTCCTAACCACAACGCAGTCAAACTTAAGACAGCAAAAACAAATCTGTAGTAAATTCATAAACTTGTGGAAACTAAACAACTCATCACTGAGTGATTTATAGGCAAAGAGGAAATCAGGAAAGGCTCCCAACAGGCCTTTCCCAACTACTGCTCACTTAACACTAGTATCTTCCCTGTTCACACCTTTCATAGCAAAGTTCTGAGTGAGCTCCGGACACTGCTGTTTACCAGATAGTTGCTTTCTCAAGTTGTTTGAATGTACTGTCTACACTTACATATACCACCCCGTGTATGCCTGCACTCCACCGTTCCTGCCAGGGTTACCCAGTGACTACTGTTAATTCCAGCGGCCTGTTCTATCCTGTGTTCTATCTATGGCCCAGACTGATACACTCTCCCCAAAGTTATGATTCCCTCATATCTGTGACTCCACAGTTACGGGATAATCAGCTTAACATGTTTCATGGCTACTTAAAACCCTAACTAAGACAACTATGTTGTGGGGAGGGGTCTTTTCCCCATTGTCTTCTCTACTTGGTGTTCTGTGTGTATCTTTTATTGTATAGGTCGGACTTTCCTTAGATTCGGAAAGTTTTCATCTATGATCTTGTTGAACATTTGGTCTATGCTTGACCTGGGATTCTTATCCCTTAGCTATTCCTGTAATTTTCAGGTTTGATCTTTTCACGATGTCCATTTTCCCTACATAGCATTTTTCTCTCTCTTTTCCCCTTATTTTCCATAGTTCCTCTGCTTGGCCTTAAATCCTGATATTCTGCCTTCTGTTTGATTCATTCTACTTGGAAAGCTTCTTCTTGGGTTTTCTAGTCGGGTTATTGAGTTTTTCCATTCCATCTGGAATTCCTTTTCAGTGTTTCTCTTTATTGGATTCTGTCTTCAGTTCCTAGATTGACATTATTTTCATCATGTGTTCAGTGGAATATCACTCAGGCTGTTCACTTTAAGTTCACTAGACTTTTTATTTTGTTGTTGTTGTTGTTGGTGGTGGTCTCTCTCTCTCTCTCTCTCTCTCTCTCTCTCTCTCTCTCTCTCTCTCTCTCTCTCTGTGTGTGTGTGTGTGTGTGTGTGTGTGCGCGCGCGCGTGTGCGTGTTCACTAATCTCCTTGAATTCTTTGATGAAGTTTACAATTGTTCTTTTTAAATTTTGTGTTTTAGGTTTTATCTGGTTGACAAACATTCCTGTAGGACTGGTGGAGTTTAGGAGAATAACAGTTTGATCTTTCATATGGTTTGTAGTTCTATGATGATATCTGGTTATCATCTTCTCTTGTTAGTTCTGTGTGTGGTGCAGTCACATCAGGTTATGACAGAGCACAGATATTTGGCTCGGTTCAGCCTGAAGGCTGGATATGGCATAGGTAAAATGAAGTCATGTAGACTCATGGGGCTGGGCTGGCTTGCAACATATCTGTCCTTGTACAAGGCTGGAGTTTGGGCATAGATCTAGGGATTGGGGTGGGGCATGGAGGGGGGATTAAATGGTCTCCTACAGCTAGATCCTACTGGGTGGGGTAGAGAGGATAAACATGGAGCCTGAGAGGCCAGTAGGATTGTTTGGGGGAGTATGGCCTAGCCAGAGCCAGGATGGGGTCATTGCAAACAGGTATAGCTATGCTAAGCCAAGGTGTGGGACCCAAGTAGATCTGGAAGTTGGCCAGGGCATGTGAGTGGGGGAATCAGGCAGACCCACCCAGCTAGACTCTACCATAAAACGTACAAGACCCAGCTGGGCAGAGAGGTAGGATGCGGTGCTTAAGGGGACTGTGGGTTGTTAAGAAATTTAATTTTTAATGTCCATTTCCTTACTCCTGGTTCTTAAATAAATTTACTATTTAAAAAAAATAATCAATACAGTTTAACAAGTTTCAAGGGCCATTGTATTGAGCTCTGAGAAGATGTAAGAGTTTGTAGAGAGAAGTCTATCAAATGGTTAGGAAGAAACAGAAAGGAAGTCTGAATATAGGATTTCTTGGGGGCACCGAGAACCCTCTTACAGTCTGAATCCTGATGGAAAGTAAAGCCTGGGCTGCCGTTGGATGAGGTTAGGGCTCTAGGGGAACAAGTCCTTGGGGACATTAGTCTCAGCAAAGGCAGGTACAAGTCCTGGCCAAGGCTTATTCTAAAGCATGCTAGAGAAAGTAGAGCTGAGCTATGTGGAGATGGGTAGGAGTTTTAGCATCAGTGTGACATTTTACAGGGATTGGTCCAAACCTGGTAGGATCCTGGGAAGCAGCCTGGGACGTGGACCTTGGGTGGCATTGGATAGATTGGCTGAGTTTCAGAGAAGCAGTCCTTGAAATATGATTATTTTGAAGTTTGCCATATTTTAAAACTTATAAGGGGCAAAGCAATTGCTGTGGTGCTCTTTGGATACTCTCAATTTGGGTTTGTTCCCTTTGGCCAGTGGCAGTGTTGGAAAGATGGGCAAAGCCAGAGCTGCGCATAATTCACATTTATAATGCTACTGACTTAATGCATTTGCTTTTCTGGTTCTGAGTACTTACGGAGCCTCTTGAATGTGCATGAACGAGTGCAGAGATTCTTCTAAACTAGACTCTATTCCTTTGTAGATCCTACAAAATCAGTAAAAAGATCATGAAGATAAAGGATGTCTGAGCACATTTGGGGGTATCATGGGTAGAGGTGACTGTATTGGTACCTTTGTCTTGGCAAGAGCAGGCAGTTTTCAGAAGCCTTTGGAGCCATTCACAATCTTCAGAGTGGGAATCACTTTCTGTCCTGGGTGTTTTCTATGCTATCCAGGCATTTACTATGGAGGGTAAATGTTTTGATGCATTTGTGGAAGTGTCTGTAGTTTTTCCTTGTCAGGATAAAGATCTCCTGAGACCTAGACTTAATGGGACACACAGCTGTCAGCTGGTTCTTCCAGCAGATGCTGCCTCCCAGCGGTGCTGTCAGAGAGGCTTCTACCACCATCCATCGCCTTTGCAGATGGACTGTTGAGGAGTCACTGCCCATCTTAACTTGTCTGCCCACACCCCACTTCCCCACCATGAGCTGCCAAGTGACTGCACCGCGTTCCCAAACAAGTGACACAATTCTCATGGAAGCTCAAACCTCTCCTTCCAACATTGTGCCAGAGATGCAGGAGGCAAGAAGGCAGGCCTGGTGGGATGGGAAGATGAAGGGACTGATGACGGCTTGAAGAGCCATGTGCACTTACTTCCCTTATACCAGGAGACAGACAAAAGCCAGGGTCATTTCCTTTGGTAAGTGAAGGAGTTCCAAAGAGCGGTTCGGCCCACTGAATGAAGTTTTACAGATGAAGGACTTAAGACTTAGGATTCAGTACTGGGTACTGGGTCAGATGCTGTTTTACATAAAAAGCCTGATCTCTTAATGATGTCTGAAGCTCTTTGTAGAGGAAATGGTCAACCAGAGCCCAAAATCATGGCTACTGTAGCATTTAAAGACCTCTGGCTGGGCAGAAATATTCTCTAGGGAAGCTAAAGGATGTTAAGTTTGCTCTTTTGGCCTTTAACTGGATGTTTTGGATAAGGCAAACTAAACCTAGTAGCTAAGAGTCTGCAAAAGCCACCAAAGATGAGAATGAATAAGGGTTATTTAAAGTTTGTTTTGGTATGGTTTTCAAGATGGTACACATCCAAGTATTTCCATAAGGGGCTGTCTATACCAGTTAGTCTAAGAAACCTAACAGAAACCAATTAAGAAACTGTAGAATTAAATTCAGGAAGCTAGAGGTTTTCTCCACTACCCCTTCTAGCTAAGTTCTTACGTTCTAGGTGATTCTGCACATGACACATTTTGGTTCTTCTCAAGGAGAAAAGTCAATTTGCTAAATCTGTGTATCAAAAATTCAAGTTATTTGTTCTTCATATTTCTTCTAGGATGAAAAAAGGTGACTGTATTTTACCTGTACTTTAAAAGGTGTTTCTATGAGACAAAGTATTAGTGTCTGGCACCCACCACTTGAACATTCTGGGGTCACACATATGAAAGTGTGTGCTGTCCTCCCTGGCTTGAGGCATGATAACTTTTTACAGAAGGACAATTATGTTCCTGGTATTGTTGTTTACTAGCTATTGTTTTACACCCTCCTCCCATATTCTTTTAAAAATATGTTTCTGGACCATAGGACTTGGCTGACGTTGGGCAGTGAGTGGAGGTTGGGCTCAGTGGCATGGAAGCAGTCTCTGAAATGTTACGATTTTGAAGTTTTGTATATTTTGAAGCTTATGAGGGACAAAGAAATCCTTGGAGTGCTCATTTGATACTTTCAACTGGAGTTTTTCCTCCTTTCAGTCAGAGGTGGTGGTGGGAGAGATGGAAAAAGCCAGATTACAGAAAATGACTTAATGTATTCACCTCCATTTGCTTTTCTGTTTCTATTTTATATTTATTTTTATTATATGTATGTGAGTACACTGTAGCTCTTCAGACACACCAGAAGAAGGCATCAGATCCCTTTACAGATGGTTGTGAGCCACCACATGGTTGCTGGGATTTGAACTCAGGACCTCTGGAAGAGCAGTCAATGCTCTTAACCGCTGAGCCATCTCTCCAGCCCCACTTTTCTGTTACTTAATGTTTATAAAGTCTCTATGCTGGAAAGGCTGACTGGCTGGCTGTGATGGCAGAGACTTTTTGACCCTTCATAGATGATACATTTTAGCTTTGAGAAGCAGGCCAATGCCATTTTATTCTCTGTCAAGGATGCTGCAGAACTCCTTTTGAGTTGATACTATAACGTGGGGAGTAGCAAAGTTAAATTGACAATATGGTTAAGCATGTGATACCTGGGGCTGGTGAGATGGCTGAGCAGGTAAAGACCTTTACCACTAAAGCCTGACCCATCCAGATGTCATCCCTTCATTCCACATAGTCGAAGAGAGTCATCCCCCATCGGTTGTCCTCTGACCTCCACATATGTGCTGTGTCATGTTTGTCCATGTACATACATGTGCACAAACACACAGAACAAACAAATGTAAGACTTCATTTTGTAAAACCTCCCTCACAAGGTAAATATTCCAGTCTAGAAAGTGTTGTATTCCATGGTGCCAGCTGGTAGCATGCTTACCGTTAAGGCCCCACGACTTAAGAGTGTTCACTGGGCTTTATGTGTCAGCAAGGGTCTGCTGGGTGAAACCACTGTGTGCTTAAGTAAATCATCTCATCTTCCACGGTCTATTCCCACTCTCTAGACCTCTTCCCCCCCCCTTCTC
The DNA here is from genome assembly GCF_963924665.1 of Micromys minutus. NCBI lineage: Eukaryota > Metazoa > Chordata > Mammalia > Rodentia > Muridae > Micromys > Micromys minutus. The sequence continues at coordinate 4,538,379 of NC_137955.1, read as the reverse complement.
CATCACCGCCCATCCCCTTCCTGTGGCTGTGCAGAGACCCCTGCCATCTCCTCCAGCAGAACAGGCCAGTAGGAGCCCTGTCCCTTGTCCTGACTTAGAGCTTGCTAGGCCATCTATCTCTCTCTTAAGCTTGTTTTCATCAGCCAGTCAGAGCCCCCGGGGGTGGCCAAGTTATTCTGACTTCATGGAAATGACACAAACTTTCAGTCAGCTCCACAGGAGAAAGAGAAGGGAAGGAAATGCTAATGCCACCAGTGGAGAAGGTAAAGATTTATAAGAATTAGTGTTTGTGATGCATTAATGAGGTGGCAGTGGTCTACATCTGTCACTGTCCTGCTCTGTTGTCACGTGGGTACTTAATCAATGCATATTGCCGGGGCTAAATTTATTTTCTTGTGTCTGCCTAGACAGATGGTCTCTGCTCTCTGATGGTTCTCTCTGGTGCCTGTGTCACACCTGAGTCTGAAGGGAAGGTGGTGGGGTGAAGCTCCGCCTTGCGGTAGAGATTTTCTTCTCAGGGAGCTCTTGAGAGGGAGTTGGGGGGAGGGGGAGGGGGAGAGAGAGAGAGAGAGAGAGAGAGAGAGAGAGAGAGAGAGAGAGAGAGAGAGAGAGAGAGAGAGAGAAGTCCTACTTAATTAGACTATTTCCATCCGAAATCTCGGAGTTTCCCATGTGATAGCGGCAGAGTTGGGTCTTTGGGATAATTGGGTTTTAGAGACTCTTGTCTCACCAGTAAGATTAAGAGCTGTGTAACTGGGGTATTAGTTAGTCTGCCTTATGCCAGGCGGACCATAACAAGCAGCTTCAGACTAGGCACCAGCTTTCTGTTTGTGAACTTCCTACCTCTGAAATTATGAGAAACAATGTTTTCTTATTTTTATAAGTTATCAGTTTTAGGTTCTGAATAAGAAACTGTGAGCAGTGTAAATTCTTAGGACTGCACCACATTCAGCTTCGAGAAGGATTCCGTATCAGCTCAGGATTCCATGTCCCTGCCTGCTAAGGAGAGCCATGTGTAAGTGATAAGTCTCATGCATGGGCGGTGATGTGTGCCATGCATGTATACAAATACTCCATTGAACACTTGGTTCAATCTACTGCTTTTTAAGGAAAGCAGTGCCTCCATTTTTTGCTCTAAGTTACTCTGAAGGAAGGGACCCCTTTATTAAAGTATCTGAAACATCTCCCTGAAGTCAGATTAAGGGGGAAAGTTTAGGCCAGTCTAATAAATGTAAACTGTATTGAGTAATGGGAGCAGGTGCCCACCATGGCCCCTCTGTGCTTGGTTCCGGTTCTCTTTGGCCAGTCTTTGACTTCACTGGCACACAGAAATAACATTTTAAAAAAGGAAAGCAGTAAGTCATGTGTGTACTCAGAGTGGTAAATGCTGCCTTTCTACTCCTTGATGTATAAACAGTAAATGAACTGATCTTTTCTGGATTCTCATTCCCCGGAGCTGGAGGTGTGTAGCTCAGTGGTCAGTGTCGGCTGTGGTGTGTGATCCTGGGATCTGACCTGGGCCGTGCTAACCAAACAAAACAAGGTGCGTTCCAAGTGCCTTCTTACTGCTTTTGTTGCCTTTGCCACCTTTGCTCCCTCCCTGGTTATTTTCCCTTCTCCATTTCACTGCTTGTGTACCTGCTATTCCTTTCACTTGTTTATAGCTTCCCTGAGGACTTTTCCTTGAATCCTCAAAGCAAATTCCCAGACATTGCAAGCACTAACTGCTCAGTGACAGAGTTGCTAAGCAGTCTACAGTGTATCCAGTTACCTCTTAACTCAAGTAAAGAACTGCTGTTGTCCTGTGTGTACACTCACTGCGGCATTTGGGGCATACATGTAGCCAGGTATTGGAATTCAGGTTTCCTTAGGCTTCCTCTATTTACATGTGGCCATCCTTTCACGGAGCATTAGAATGACTCTATGTCAGGCCTCGTCAGACATGTTGTCTCATAGGTATTTGTGAACCAGGAATGATAATAGGAAAGAGGCCGTAATACACAGACATTAATACATCCCCACCTGCTACTTAATCCCATTGGAATCAGGACCATCTTTGTAGATGACAGATGACAGACTCCAGGCAGATCTGATATGTGATAAACTTGTTGGTGTGTGGAAGTTAGTGTGCATATGCCCATTACGATGCCATCCAACACACAGCACTCTCTGTGGATTCAAATAACTGAAGAATAGATGCGCTTAAAGGAATGGCTAGCAGAAAATGGTCAGGGTTTCAAGACTGAGAGATGACCATTTGGAGGTTGATTGGAATGGCTGGCCAATTGGTAACCTTCTTGATCTCAGTCCACTGATTTCCCCATAAACATGGCTGGATAATCTTAAGAAAGAAAGAAAGAAAGATGTTAAGGAGCCTGGTGATGGTATTACTGTAAAATTCAAAGCAGTGACCTTGGAGTTCACAGCTACTTAATGCCCTGTGAGATTTCAGAAGTAGTCAGTGGCTAAGTAATAGGCCAGAAATGGAAAAGGCTCCAGCCCTGCCATTCATTTTCAGACAGAGCCAAGGCAATCATGATACTAATCCAGGCTTTAAGTTCTCTTTCCTTAAATATAAGGGCACTCATGATGCAGTTTATAAAGCATGTGGGTATTTGTGATGATGTAATTCACAACCTAGGATTGCAGCTTGGATAACAATGTCCCCATAGATCTTGTTGTTTTTAAACCAGATGGATTTGGCAGTTACTAAGTTTGGAGAACAGTTTCTACAGCCCTGACTGAGACATAGGGACCTTGAATTATTTGTCATTAAGGCGAGAGAGGACATCTGTATGTTATTTTGAAACAATGTTTTTTATAACCATGAAAAACAAACAATATAAAAATTGTTCTAGATTTCTTACTTAATCCATTACTCAACATTAACAAACATTTCTTAAGGCAAAACAAAACAAAACAAACAAACAAAAAAAAAAAAAAAAAAAAAAAAAAAAAAAAAAACCCAGTCTTTAGAGATTTCATAAAGGCATCATTATTGTGAAAAAAAAGAACTTGAAATCTGTTTAAAGTAGGCCCTGCAGGGAATTGTTAGTGGTTCTAAGAAAATGCACACAGTGCACATGCTCATGTGAAAGGGGCTGTGTGTACAAGTCTCCTTGAATAAATAGGAAGCTGGATGAGGAATTGGCTTGGCTGCAAATGTCTACATATTTGGTGTTGTGGAATTTATTTTATCCCTTCTAAGGCTGATTTTGTTCTGTTCGTTTATCTTGTAAGGCTCCTGGTCCCCGATTTCTCCTTGGCTTCTTTAATAACTGTTCAGATGTAGGACAACTGTCAGCAATGTTTAGCGTCACAGGCCTGTGGGTGACATTCAGTGACATCAATCAAAGCATCTAGTTACAGAGAGGAATGTTATTGAGTAGGCTTCATAACTTCTTTGAGAAGTTGGCACAAGTCATTTCTAGTCTCCTGAGGGTAGGCAGCTCCCTCTGAAATCTGCAGGCTGCGGAGGTGGGCGGCTTATACACATGCTTCTTAAAAGATAAAGCCCAAAGCCAGGGAAGCAGGAAGGCAGCTTCCATATAAAGGTTAAGGCTCCTGAAGGTTTTTGTTGTTGTTGTTGCTGCTGCTGCCATGAAACAAAGAAGGAAATCAAATTTCAGTATTTTAGACCATGTGGCACTGTACAACCATAAAGGATGAAGTTTCCTGGAGACAGAGGAGTGTGAGTGCTGCTCTCCAGAAGTGCAGTGCATTCTGGGTATGGGCTGTGGTGCTGTACTGTGATGTAGGCTGCAGCCTCATAGGACAGGAAGTTTTTAAGGCAGCAGAGAGAATGGTACCTAGAAATCAGAATCACTCTACTTGTGTGTGCACATGGAGAACATGGAGTGATGGAAGAGACTGAGAAGTATCTCTGGTTTAGAAGCACAGCTGCTTTTCCAGTGATGCCCCAAAGGGTGATGTGTCTCGAGGGGACCTGGGCTACAGTCTGTGAGCTCTGCAATATTATGCACTTTGCATATGTTGTCTACTCTCATTACGAGATTGAGGAAAACAAGGTCAGAGGGAAAGCTGTTCACCCAGGGCTCCTAGCTAGTGAATGCTGAGCCAGGATGCAAACCCGTGCCTGGCAGCTTGCCCACCTGGCTCCTGGAATAAGAAGCAGGGTTCCCCAAGTGCCCAGTCCTGGGAAGGGGTTATTCCATCCTGGGCATGGCAGACGAGGATCCTTACAGGGAAGAGCTTTATAGAGAGACTGTAAGGGATGCTCAGTTACTGCTTATTGTGGGCTTCTGCTTTGCCTTGCAGAATAATAGTTTCTTTAAATCCCCAGTTAGTTCACCTTGTGAAATTACCAACTCCATTTTGTAGAACATTTGCAGGCAATTGAAGCTTAAAAGTCAAAGAGCCCAGACAGTGAAACAGCTGCTGCGGGGCCAGGGTTTGAATGGAGTATGAGAAGCACATTCCTGGGGCTGAGGAGAAGGGAACTGGAATCCACCTCCTGAGTTAGACATTGTTTCCAGGGTTTGGCAGAGCCAATGACTACACTCAGATGGAAGGAAATCATGGTCAGATGCCAGTCACTGGGTTGAAAACAAGCCTGGTGGTTACGGAGGAAGTACTCTTAGGCATTTAGACATCATCTTGAGCGCAGAAGACACTGGTCCTCAGGGAGATTTCAGACTGGGGAGAAGGATTCGGATATGCAGAGGGAGGCAGAAGGAAGAAGTGGGCTGACAAGCGCCTTAACAGCTGCTCCACATATCCACAAAATGACTCTGAGAAAAAAAATTGTTCTATTTATTTTCCTTTTCCTTCCATATATTTTGCCGGCAGCATTCATCAATATCTGTCATTTCCCAGGGGGCTTAGACATGTCTGGCAATTCATTCTACTGAATTATATTTCAATACTGGAGTGGAGGGAGGCCAGATTGTGCAGGTTAACTCTGCCCTCTGCCCGGTGTCTTTTAGCTGACACCATCACTGCACCGACACCCACCTCCTCTAGGCCTTGCTCACAGTCCTATAGTGCCTATGGCTTATTACAGTGTCCTCACTAAACAGGGATCTATTTTGTGCCACCTTAAAAATGTATTTCCAGTCGCCACTGTGAAAACAGAGCTAAGGGCCAAACTAATATTTATTTCTTTAAATAAAAAGTTTAAATCCAGGCAGGCACCACCCAAGGGGGACTGCCTTGGTGATGTAGGCACAGTGGGGAGTCGGAGGCTGCTAGGTGATTTTGCAGCCTGGAAGAATTTGCTGAGTGTTAGTTACTACAGGCAAAGGCAGTGGTGGGGTTGAATTACAGAGATGCTCTGCTCCGTGCATTAACTGATTTGGTCCTGATATCTTTACTTATTAGAAGCAGATTGAGAGGAAGTTGTGGTAGATGATAAGAAACTCTGCTTTAGAACAAGTTACAGGGAAAGCAAGCAAAAGGCCAAATGAATTTCTCTGTAAGTTCCATTTGGAGTTGTTCCCTTTAAAAATGTACTGTGTGGACAGCCATTGCAGTCCATTGAGCTCCATAGAGACAGCGCCGGGGCAAGCGAGAGCCGGACGGGCACTGGGCGACGCTGTGCCTCTCAGAGGAAAATCACTAAACATGGGCAAAGGAGATCCTAAGAAGCCGAGAGGCAGAATGTCCTCATATGCATTCTTTGTGCAAACCCGCTGGGGGGAGCACAAGAAGAAGCACCCGGATGCTTCTGTCAGCTTCTCAGAGTTCTCCAAGAAGTGCTCAGAGAGGTGGGAGACATGTCTGCTAAAGGAAAGGGAAATTTGAAGATGTGGCAAAGGATGACGAGGCTCGTTATGAAAGAGAAATGAAAAGCTACATCCCTCCCAAAGGGGAGACTGAAAAGAAGTTCAAGGACCCCAATGGACCCAAGTGGCCTCGTTCAACCTTCTTCTTGTTCTGCTCTGAGTACCGCCCAAAAATCAAAGGCGAGCATCCTGGCTTATCCATTGGTGATGTCGCAAAGAAACTAGGGGAGATGTGGAACAACACTGCCGCGGATGACAAGCAGCCCTGTGAGAAGAAGGCCACCAAGCTGAAGGAGAAGGACAAGAAGGATATTGCTGCCTACAGAGCTAAAGGAAAACCTGTTACAGCAAAAAAAAAAAAAAAAAAAAAAAAAGGGTGATCAAGGCTAAAAAGAGCAAGAAAAAGAAGGAAGAGGAAGATGAGGAGGAGGGTGAAGAAGATTAGGAAAAAGAGAAAGAAGAGAAAGACAAAGATGATGAAGATGGTGATGAATAAGTTGGTTCTAACAAAGTTATTTTTTTTGTCTATAAAGCATTTAACCCCCCTGTACACAATACACTTCTTTTAAAGAAAAAAAACTGAAATGTAAGGCTGTGTAAGATTTGTTTTTAAACTGTACAGTGTCTTTTTTTTATATAGTTAATGCACTACTGAATGTGTCTTTAGATAGTCTTGTCCTGGTGCTATTTTCAATAGCCACTAACCTTGCCTGGTACTGTCTGGAGATTGTAAATTGGCATGGAAATTTAAAGCAGGTTCTTGGTGCACAGTACAGATTAGTTATATATGGGACAGTAGTTTGTTTGGTTTTCTTTTTTTTTCTATTTAATTTAATGTTTTTTCCTGTTGGTTTTATTTTGGATTTTTTTTTTCCATCTTCAGTGGTCTCTGATGCAGTTTATATAAAGATAATTGTTGTTCTGTTAACTGAATACCACTCTGTAATTGCAAAAAAAAAAAAAAAAAAAAAAAAAAAAAGTGGCTGTTTTGTTGACATTCTGAATGCTTCTAAGCAAATACAATAAAAAAAATGTACTGTGTGTTAACATTTTTGCCCTGGCATGATAAAATGCCATGGGTAACAGGCTGGCTATATTAGATTGGGTGTACAGAACTGCTGTATCTTTGAACTGCCTTGCCACAGCTCCTGGACCAAAAGTTAGGTTTGATTTAGAACTAAAGCTCTGATTGACAGTAGCAGTGGCAGCTGCAGAGACCTCTGTTGCTCGTGGTTTGCCCAAAGGCTTTGAAGTCCATGCTGTAGGTGTTTGTGTTCTACCATTTTTCCCATAGTTCCTAGCACTCTGCCAACATGGTCCTGGGCTTCAGTCACTCTTGACAGTGCTGTCATCTACCCAGTCTATTGAAATGTCTGAAATTAACTTCCAAAGAATGTTGATGCCATCTTCCTGTTCTGTAAGCTTCTTTCAAAGCATTATTCTTGATTAAGTCACCAGACATTTATTAGTGTTGCCTAGTTGCTCTGTGTTAAGCAGAGAGTGCTATAGATGGTATTCCAGAAATAGCTGGCAGTGTTTTCAGTGACTCTGAGTCGCATGGCTAATGTAGAGAAGACCCCAGGGCCCAAGACCTACCAGGCCAGTCTGAGCTCTCATGCCACCATCCAATGCTGTGTGCATGCTTTTGTATTCAGCTTTTAATTTCTGTGTCAGCTGGAGATTGCTGGTGAGCCGGCAGTGATATCAAGGACCTAGCATCAAGGCTGTGCTCTGGACTACGCTCAGGCCAAAAAATACGCTATACAAGTTTTAAAAGGACTGGAAAGCAGTTCAGTGTAGAAATCAATGGAATGTAGCACTGTGGTCACATGTCTGCTGGTTTCCCAAGCTGTATTTATTTATGTCATTGAGAAGAAGAATGTGTTAGCAGAACTGTTGATGCTTTCTCATCGTTCCTTTGCAATGGAGACAAGAAGTTGGAAGACAGTCACCCATACGAGGGGAAGGTGGGGGGCGGGTCTGCCTGTGGTTGTAGCACCACTGACGATGAGTAAGGGGGGCTGTAATTGCCGTAAGGATGAGGGTCGTGGCAACAAGGGAGCAAGTGTTTAGGAGTGAGCAGTGGGGCACAGAGGAAGGGTCTCTGTGATGACAGAGGATACCCAGGCAGCGGCTGCTGACTCATTGATTCTGAACAGATGCAGCCAGTGACTACCGTGGGCTTTAACCTTCCCTCGTGTCTGAAGTTTGGAGAACACTTTAAAAGTTCACTTTCCCTGCTTGTGATGGGAAAGGTATGGGTTATTAAGTATAATTTGCAATGGGGGGGTAGATTCAAATTGTGTAGCCGACGGTTTTTTCTTTTTCCCAGAAGAGAAGGGATTTAAGCAGAGGAGATTGTAGTGAGTCATAATACACTTTAACGTTCTAAACGTTGTAAGTGCTTGGTTTAGTCACATTAAACACACTTACAGCATTATACAGCCACTCTCACTCTCCGTCTCGGGAACAATTTTACCCTCCCACGGTGAAACTCTACATGCATTATGTGAAGGCTTCCCTTTCCTCCCCTAAGCCCCGAAGCCATCGCTGCAGTCTTAGTGACTGACGGTCCCAGGTACTTCATGGGAAGGGAGCCGTATAACGTGTAGCTTATTTAGTCTAGCATGGCGTCTTTGTGCTTCATCAGCGTCATAGCAAGTGTCAGGATTGATTCCATTTATAGGCCAATATTCCATTGCGTCGATCAGCTTTACTCATCGCGGATGTGTGGCTTCTTTCAGCCCATAGGATGAGTGCTGTGTGGAAGATGGATGTGCACCTGTTTGAACCCTCCCTTTTACATCCTTTGTAGATGTCTCTAAAGAGTTGTTAGGAAGGGGACATTTTACTGGCGACATGGAGGGTTGATGGTGGGACTGTGGGTTTTTCCAGTGTGGCGGTGAGTACGAGGCTTCGGGGGATGCTAAAGGGACTAACAAACAGGCTGCTATCCAAAAACCTGTGAACTTATGTTCTGTAATACCATTTCCAGTGTGTTGTATGAGAGGTGAGCTTGCTTAGCAATATGGCTGCTCCTTTTAATACTGGGAGAACTGGCTGAAAGATATCCCCCCAAAAAATAACTTGGCCACATTTGTCTGCTCAGGACAAATACCATCTCAGCTTTCATGCTTTGTTCTTATCTCCTAAGCTCTGTGATGGTTCCTCATTCTCTCTATACACCTAATATACCTCCTGTGTCCCCAAAACCCACCAAGAAATAGCAAGACATTGGCCATGCTAGATAGCTTCTTGGTTGCTGTCTTAGAAAGAGGTAAAAACCTTCTTTTTTTTCAATGCTCTCAAGTATATTGGAGTACCAGACTGAAGCAGCGCTTTGTAAATGTGGTCTTTCAATCTTTCCTTTCCTTTGATATCCCTGTTATAATTCAAAAGAAATAACCCCAAAGGTAAGGCTGTAGACTGATGGCTAAATCTACGAGGCCTTCAGGTGATATGGAACATTTTTAATGGGAGTTTTCAAATCTAGTCAGGTACCATGATTCCCCGATGATAAAGGAGATCTCTAGAGGCTATATTTAATTCTTTATATGGCCATTCTGCTGACAATTATTGCTGACTTAGTGTTTTCCTGTTTCAGAGTTCCACCTGTGTGGTGGTTTGGAAGCTCGTGTCTCAGGCCTGAAAGCATGCATCCATAAAGTTGCTGGCTTCACATTGTCTTGGAATTTAGGGTAGTAACAAAAGAAAGCATATTCCAAGAGAGGCTAGCATGTTCTTGGGTAGAACCAGAACAGGGTTTGCGTCTATGTTCAGTAAGACTTGCGTTGCTGTGTAACTATGGTGAAGGCAGGGTTCCTGCTCTCTCTGTTAAGTAGTGTCCACTGCCAGTAGTCCAAATGGCCCAGATGTGGTAGGTTCTAGTATCGATCTTGGCAACTGATTTCTACTTTAATGCAGACTTAGGATTTGTACCTCCATGTTTCTGGTTTGGTCAGTAGAGTATGTTTAAGGAGAGTTTTAATGAACCTGGTGGGGTTTTAGAAACATGTTTTCAAAGAACATGGTGCTCACCAAGGTTCCAGTTGTGACAAGAAGCTCCATTTGGAATTAAAATGAGCAGCCAGATTGCTAAGCAAGCTCACCTCTCATACAACACATTAGAAATGGTATTATCCATTAATTTCCACCCTGTGCAGCCGAACAATGCTGTTGACAGATGCTAATTTTCTTAAATTGTAGGCAGCAAATGATGCATGAATGTAACAGCAACACACTTTTTAGAAGCCCTTGGTAGTCATCAGAAAGTAAATTTATATAAACTTTGATGTGATCACTACCAGCTACGGCACTGTGCTGGTGCCGTCTAATGATTGCCTTAGACCCATCTGCTGAGCTCCTTCCCCTATTAACACTAATGGGGGTCCAGGCAGAAAAGATGTATCCCATGTGCTGTGTTACCAGACCCTTTAATTTGTAGCATTTGGATGATTCTTTAGGATAAGACCTATGAAAGAATAATGACATCTGGGATCTAACCTGTTACGTGATATATAAACATCTCAGTGTATACATGTCTGTGTACTTAGTAATTAATTTTCCTAGAATCTTAGCATGTTTATTTTTGCTTTGCTCATTACAACCTCCTTGTAGACATTACACTTGAAGCTGATTTGATTGTGTGTTGAACTCTATAGTATATTTTCTCATTCCGATTTACATCGACCCTGTTTGTCTTCCTCCGCTTTACAAATGAGGAGCCTGGGGTTTGGGGAAGGCTGTGGCATGAAGAAAAGAATCTGTTGGCATTCAGTGATGAGACTCAACAACCTGACCTTTAGGTCGTTACTTACCTAGCTGCCAGTGTTCTTTACATCCTGTTAGGTTTAAAGAGAGTCTAAGACACGTGCAAGGACAGTGACTGGTCACTTAGATTTAATGTGTCATCTGATGGGTTAAGCTCAGCTGAAGTAGCAAAGGAACTGAAGGCACACCTTTGTTCTTTTTAATGAGGTAGAATCTATGTATGAGTGTGGTTAATAAGACACAGAATTAACTTTAATAGTAATATCAGCGAAAACCAAGCTAACACTTGGGTCTTACTACCAGAGGCCTCTCCTTACTTAAGAGTCCTGAGAGCTTGAACAAAAGGCAGATTTTCCAAAGGAAGTCAGCATGAGTGACCAAAGGGCCCTGGCTTTGCTCCCTTCTTGCATTCCTTCGGCTGTTTCTGGGTTCTGTCCAGAGTCTTGCTGCCCCTCAACCTAGAGAGCTGAGGTCAGATTGGCACCCTTGTTCTGAGGATTAGCCACGAGCTGTTGGCTATGATGCATGGCTCCTCGTGGTTCCATTGCTCTTATTGCCCATCAGATCTCTTCCTGACTCGGGACTTCCTCATCTGCAACCCTTGTGACATCATCAATCACTTAGCATCTGCCATGTGGAGGCTTAGGAGGAAGGTGCTTGGGGTTCCTTTGCTCACACACCACCGTGCACATGAGGAGGTCAGAGTGTAGCTGTGGAGTGACTTTCCTTCTCCCACCTTTATGTGGGGACCAAACTCAGGTTGTCAGGCTTCCGAAGCAAGACCTTTACCTACTGAGCCATCCCTGCCACATGCCCTGCAGGTAAGTTTAAAATAATAAAATATTGGGACCTGAGATAGAACTTAATGACAGGAAATTTATGTGAATCCACAAGATCGTGGTTTGATCCTCAGCACTGGAGATGAAATATGAAAAGATTCAGGCCTAGCATGCACTTCCCTGTGCCCTGCCTGCTTGCTCCCATTCCCTCCTCCAGAGAAAATTCTGATTTTGCTATTTCCATGGGGAAATGCTAACTCATTTTAACATTACTCAGTATTGAACCTTCTGCTTAAGTAACCCGGTTCAGAACACAGCAAACATAGGGTATTTTATCACCACAGTGGTGCAGAGAGCCAGGCTTTGTGCTAGTGTGACCTGAGCAAGTTCTCTGACACACAGCTATAAGAACTGGACTTGAAGCCAGGTTTGTTTGATGCCAAGCTTTTGGTCTAAATAATTGTGTTCCCAGTTTTCAGGGTCACACACACACACACACACACACACACACACACACACACACACACACACCACTTACACTTTTTTAGAAATAGAATTTATCATTTCTTGATGTACAGCTTATATTTTCACCGCAGCATATGTGGTAATTTTTTTTTTCACTAGGATTGGGGCTTAGGGAGCAGAGCAGTGTTTTGGCTGCTTGCTTCCTTGGCTGTGAGCCCTTGCCTATCTACACAACTTACCTGTATCGATGGGGAAAGTGAGAGCCTCTACTCAGAAGGCTGAGAGGATGCTGCAAAGTCTGGGCTGTACCAAAGCCTTGTTGGAGTAGTTGCTACACCACTTCATTCTCCCATCATTCTTCCTGTTTAGACCAGCTCAGATGTTACCTCGATAGTGCAGTTTTTATATAGAATATAGAGTGTAATATATAGTATATACATTGTATAGTTGTATTAGCCAACCAGCAATTACTGAATTTGTATCAAGGGCTGTCCTTATTTTTCAGGAACTGTGAGTATGCATATGAATAACCCTGTTTTCTGTATCTGGGAATCTTAGTAACACAATTTAATAATTTCTTTCTACTAAAGGAAAAAAAGAAAAGCTAATATGTAGATTTTTTAAATGAACTAAAATACCTTTCTGTTGTTGACAATTGGGTTTATATTTATATTTTAAAAAGCATATTTTTGGGGCAGTAGGGATTCCCTATGTCACATTAGCCTTGATGTCTGGTACTCCTTGGCTTCGACAGCTTCTCTCTCCAAACATGAAGGGAAAGATGACACAGGTACAGGAAATAATTCAACACCTCTAGCCCTGCAAGCCTCTCATTTAGATTACTCAGATGATATATTCTAAACGTCATATCCTTCAGACAGAGTTATGTCTGTGTTATAAAGAAACCATGTTTTCATACTGTCTAAATGCTGTTTTCCTAAATACAGTCTGTGGCTTTCCTGCTCTTTCTGACTGATGCTCTGCTCTGCTCACGGGGTAGGTGTGTCACATTTCAAGATAAGGCAAGAAAACAATTCAAATTCCACAGTTCAGAATTTAAATGTCACATTCCTCCACAAAACTGATCAGACCCATAGAGATAATGAATTATATGCTGGTTTACATTGGCAGCCTTCATCTTCCAGTTCATAGTTGGGAAGAGTCATGTTCCAGGACCAGCAAAATTACTCTGTGGATAAAGTGCTTTCTGTGGAAGTCTAGTGACCTGAGTTCAAGACCCAGAGCCTACAGAAAGATGGGAGAAGAGAATGACTCCATTGTAGATGTCCTCTGACTATGGCACACGCTGTGATTGGCATGTACCTGTACTCTCACACACAATAATAATAAACAAATGCTTTAAAATGTCATATTCTATTGTGTGGAGCTGATGAGGAGCAACTGACAAAAATCAGTGTGATTCTGAATTTTCAGGAAAGTATATTTGATAGAAGGTGTGAAGGAAAGACATGTGCATGTCCTCTGGAGGTGAGTTTGTTTCTGCATATGTACATTTTCTAGTTTGGAATGATAAGAAAAACCTAAAAATGCTTTCCTATTGAACTGCTTAATCCTATAGCCAGTTCCCTCTGTAACTACGTGGTTGGTTGTAGCGGGGTCCATTTTGGAGCCAGAGAAACCAATGCCAAGAGAGGGTAACTAAGTTCCTTTCCCCGTGTCCTTTAGATCCAGGCCAAAGTCAGGACAGTAGGCTTCATCTGTAGCTTCTGTACTTACACTATGCAATGAGGAAATGATCACTTTTGCAAAGTAAGAAACCATTTTTCCTTCTGTAATTAAAATGTAAAATTTTGAAAGCACTTTTTTTAAGCATTAGATCCTCCTAGCTTCTACGGTGCCTGTGATCTGCATGCACCATGTCGATAAACTATGTAATATGTCACAGTCTTCATCTAGTCAGACATGCTTGTTGAGTGTATGCTTAAGGGGGGGAGCATGTGTCTCTCCCGATACAGGGTGAGCAGCTGTGTGCACCACAAATCCTGATGGAGTCTCCACACAGGAGTCTCTTTATTGTTCATGTTTCTGGCGAGGAAGTGTGCACTCTTCTTTTCCCTATGCAGTCAGTAACAGTCCAGTCACTGCTCTAAGGCTAAGGCAAAGCGGATAAGCCCAGTCACTGTTCATTCAGCGTTGTTGCAGTGTTGATAGCTGCAAGCATTCTCACTTTTCCGAGGGAAAGAAACCAAACTCCCTGTGTTGATAGGAGCCTAGTTTGTGTTCAGAGGAAACTGCAGTGTGGATCTAATCAGGTAATTGACTTCTAAAAGCCTGTGTGTGTGTGTGTGTGTGTGTGTGTGTGTGTGTGTGTGTGTGTGTGTGTGTGTGAATATATATGTGTACACATGTGTGTACTCTGTGAATGTGTGTACATGTGTGTGGGTTATGATTGTGTGTGTATGACTGTGTGTGCGTGTATGTGTGAGTTCAAGGTTGACAGAAGTTACACAGTGAACCAGAGTGACCCTAATGTTCTGATGTATACAGATGGATACCATCTGTACCTGATGAGCAGGGCTGGCCAGCCACCTGCACATTACAGAGAAAAGCTGCAGAGAGGGACAACAGCCCGTCTCACCTTGAGAGAATGCCGCCTCTTCTTTTGTTGGTCGTGACGTCCACTTTGTAGCCATTCTAGCTCATTTTTGCAATGCTTTTCTATTAGATTGGCTTCAAATAGCATCATACACAAACCCCATCTATTTGTATACTGCCGAGAGCACCTCATGTATTTTCATGCATTCCTAAGACATTCTCGTGGAATAGGCAGGAAATAAAACAACACTTTACCCTAACAAGACAAAGCCCCCACACCTAGCAGGTGAAGTGATTTGCTTGGGTTTCAGTGGAAAATCAGGGCCACAACACACCATGGTGTCTCCTGACTTCAAAACATTTTTCTCCAACCGTTGCTAGTCAGCATAGCTACTGAGCATGCCAGAGGAATGTAGAAAAAAGATGGCTTGGAATTCTCCGCTGTGTCTACAAAACTACGCCGGTGTCCTGCCTCTCACTTTCTCTGCTTTCTTTTCTACTTCTAACAGGGAGGTACCTCCTTCCGAACCCGGTAGCAGGACAGGCGTGGCCTGCCTCCGCGGAGACGTCCAACCTTGTGCGTATGCGCAGCCAGGCCCTCGGCCAGTCCGCTCCTTCGCTCACAGCCAGTTTGGTGAGTATTTTGTGTGTGGTCAGACTTGCCCTGGCCATTGTCTGTCTGCGGTCAAGCCAACCACAGGTTGGACTTGGTCATGCCTGGCTTTCTCTGTGCCGATTTCTTCCTGGACACCCCCAAATGTGAAATATTTCTAACTGGCTCCATGTCTCCCATCCCCAGGAAGTGAAAATGTTTCTAGCCTTTAAAAACAAAAAGGTTTCTAAAAAACGGAAGGCTATGGTAAAACCAGTGAGTAAGAGAAACACAGACAGCTGCAGTCTGTTTCGTATTTAGATCCCATTAACTAACACCTTGTCCAACTCGCTTGACATTGTTGTGTGTGTGGGGGGGGGTGTGTGTGTGTGGTATGCCCATATAGTTATGTGCGCTGCACAGTTCTTGAGTGACCGATGTAAGACGTGTGTCTGTCACACCCCATGCTTTTGTAATTGTCAGCTGAATAATTTTCTCAGGGATAAAGCCCGTGGTGATCTGCTTCAGTTTTCCGGTGGACCCAACCATGTCCCTTTTGGCGCCTCTCTCCTTGCTGTCCTTTGATCCAGTGCACTCCCGTACCCTTGCTTCATCTTTGCCGACATCAACATGGAGGAAAGAAATCCATAGGCCATGTTTTGTATAGTTCTTGTCGGCTGTCTTCCCATATGGAGACTCCAGTGTGCACATTCCTTCCAGACTGAGAAACGGCGTGTCCTCAGAACATGTTCTTACAGCTGCACGATGTCCCTCCGATGTTACTTTCCACCGCCTGTCCAGTCAAGGCGCTGCCTGGTTCTTCTGCAGCCTTTCCTCCTGACTTTGGCTCTTGAGGTGTAAGAACAATCTGGTGAGGTGGTGTAGACTCAGCAGGTGGTGTAGACTATGCAAACATCTTCTTACCAAAAATTTCCCTTCTCTTCAGCATCTGTGGGTGGTTCTTGGAAAGATCATTTTTTTATGTTGATTTAAAATGTAGCGTAGCATGTGGGAAGTCTTGGTTTTGATTTCCTGTACAGGAAACACAATAACCTTCCAGTACTAGCCGTTCCATACTTACTAAGCCGGAACATATCTGTGTTTCTGTTACTAGCACAGACTTGGACTTCTTCCTTTCCCAGTGTAACCTTGATTTTTAACCATTATGCTAACTAGAATTTTGTTTCTTGCTGGATATCTTTCATAAATGTGGTTCTCTGTGTGTGTGTGCTCGTACACGCACGCACACGTGCAAGCTCGGAGGCCCAAGCTTGAATCATTGTCTTCCTTGCTCACTCGCCACTTTATTAGTCAGCCTTCTGCTGAATCTGGAGTGTGTTAATTCTGCTGGCCACCTTGCCCAGGAACTCTGGTTCTGCCTTGCCAGTGCTGGGATTATAGTCAGCTGCCATGCTGGCTTCTGAGGTTCAAACACCGGTTCTCATGTTTCCGTCACAGTCACTGTATGTACTGAGCCTCTTCCCAACTCCTTATTGGGCTCCACTCTCACTCCCGTTCCAAGTCTTTACAACTTGGTCTTCAGATATGGACAGAGTGCTTCCTTAGCATGTGTGAGGCCCAGGGTTTACTTTTCTGCACCCAAACGAACAAAAACAAACCCATGAAACCAAGTGCCAAGACAAAAAGACAAGTTACTTTTGGGTTAATGGTAAAATTACAGGACATGGTGATAGATCTTTAAATATCTCTTAATGAAAAAATGAAATAGTATATATAAATCTGTGCGTTATGGTGTTTTATACACTGGTGATAAATTTTATACACTGGTGATAAACTACATTGGATATTTAGGCAGAATACAGTTTGTGGAGATTTGATTTAGGTCTGTCCTCAAGTCCTACCTTGACAGTAAGCAGATATGTAAACAGGGTAAGTCCCAAATTTAGGACCTTATCCGCAACTGCATGCAAAGACATGTTAAAACAATCAGGGAAGCCCATTTCAACTCTGAAACTTTTTGACCCTTTTTTCAGAAAAACTAACAATCTGAATGCATGGAATAAAAATCTCCAAAGAAGAAACTCAAGTGGTTGTGGGTTGCATGGGCTCTCCTCCTTCAGCATCCCTCCTACCCCATGCTGAGTTGTTTTCCTTGGGGAATTTGTTAAAAGCTTCTTTTTCTGAGAGCATTTACCTTCTAAGACAAAAACACTTGACACTTCATCATTTTTGACAGCGTGATTCAAATGCTGCAACCCCTATACTTGAACAGCAATATCATGGATATGCTTGTTGGCAAGTAAATCATCTGACAAAAGTGACTCTGCTGTGAGTTCTCTTTCACTCCCTAATATGGGCGCTCACATGCGACCTTTTCATTTCTAAAATGCATGCCAAACAACCTAACATATTTTGGAATAGTATACAAAAATTAGAAATGTTAATGTAGAACTCAAGAAGAATACCCCCTAAAACGTGCCAGATAACACTTCTAACAAAGAATCCTATAAATTATTAGCTGATCTACCCATTAGCTTTATGAAGCTTCAAGATGTGGTAGCTGAACTGTGGCTAAATTCAGACACAGAGGCCAGGATGTACTTGGGCCATTTATTGCTGGGGTTCTCAAGGTGTCCTGCTAGGCAGAGCTCTGTCTGTGTTAGTTAGGGTTGACTGCTGTGAACAGACACCATGACCAAAGCAGCTCTTATAATGACAACATTTAATTGGGGCTGGCTTACAGGTTCAGGGGTTCAGTCCATTATCATCAAGGTGGGAGCATGGCAGCATCCAGGCAGGCATGGTGCAGGAGGAGCTGAGAGTTCTTTATCTTCATCTGAAGGCCACTAAGAGAAGACTGGCTTCCAGGCAGCTAGGACAAGAGTCTTAAAGCCCATGCCCACAGTAACATGCTTTCTTCAACAAGGCCACACCTCCAAATAGTGCCCCTCCATGGGTCAAACATATTCAAACCACTGCACCATCTTGACTTCCCTGTTCTATTGCAATAAGCCGAGACACGTCCCTCAGTCTGTCACTGTGGTACTCTCCCATCTTTGTTTCCAGTGCTCATTTCCGGGACGACACAGCTATCAAGATCTTAAAGTTTGGCCTGTTTTATGTTTCTGTCATGTTTGGAGCGGGTTAGGTTTAAATTATTTTTGTTGATGAAAAGTAACAGGTTGACTAGAAAATGGAGCTGTGGGGTAGAACTGGACAGCTGTTAGTGTCCTTTCCTCTCTCCTTTCCCTTTCTCTCTTTAATCCTCTTCCAAGCAAGCTGAGTTTGTGGAGTTGCTCTGGGCAGTAGAACATGCGTCACTGACTGATGCTCCCTTCCTGGCCTCTGGCCTTATTTCTGGGATCCCCTTAGAGCTGTGAGCTAGTGTCGTCAACGCACTTAACATTGGTCACAGTATACCTTTGAATGCTCGAACTCTGTACACGTTGACATTCTAAGCTCCTCGAGGGCAGACTTAGTAGATGACTCGATTTCTTGTTCCCTCTTTCCCTTAGCACGGTGTTTTCCATGCAGGGGGCACTTGACAAATAATAATAATGAATAATTATACATAGAAAAGTGACAGAGCCTCCTGGTGAAGTGACCATATGACAGTGTGCTCTGATTGGTAGCGTAATAATACCATCCATCTAAACCGACCCAGTTCTGTTGTTTGGGGCATATCTTACCTTCGTAGCCTGGTAGTGAGCTTGAAAATTCATAGAACAGGCCAAATCCCACTCAATCCATGTCAGCCAGTCCAAAGACTATGGCAGAATTGTGAATATTCTCATTGTCCACAATCAAGGGATGTTCATTAATCTGTTTTCACGTAGCTATGTAGTCTCGATGGTTTAAATGTCTCATTGATTTTTTTTCTAGTCCCAAAGTTAAAGAGGTATTTCTTCATCTAAATATAGGAGAATCAGTAGCTGTGTTCCAGTGACAGTGTTACCTTTGATATGACAAAATCCTTTTCCAAGGAGACACCCACATTTCAGTGTGGACCTTCTGCCTGGGAGTATGCTAGTAGGATATTAATGAAGGCCTTACTATTTGGTGGGTATGAATTCTAGTGAATGCATGCCCTTCAGTGAGTTAAAAGCTGGTGACACACCGGAAGGTACTGCTAACTGCCTTTTCAAGGAGGAGATTAATTCCTAGCCCGAAGTATCTAGTTTTCCTTGGCAATGCTAAATGTAGCTGTGTTCTCTCTCCCAGACACTTTGGGTATTTCAGATAAATGGCATGTTGCCAAGTCATCCTAAGTAGCCTGGTGGCTGGCAGAGTACATGCTCAGCCAGTGTCCGCCCGCTGGGACCCCAGCCGGGAGTGCTGATGAAGTGTCAGATGCATACTTCATATACATTAATCTGAAGGAGGAAAACTCATTTTCCCACTTGCTGTCTCCATCTTTCTGTCCCTGCTCACACACATGGGTAGTTTATCAAAGACGTCATCGTTGTCAGGAGCTGGGGATTTGTACAGATGCTTCTTTTTTTCTGGCAGGAGAGATGAAGATTTCAGGAGGCAGAGGCAGGACCAGTGCTGGCTTATTTCTTGGCTGGAAAATACGGTTATCAGCGTTGATGAGTGACGTTCAGAAATGGTGGATGCGGCCAATCATAAGAAACATTTGCTGCTTTTGCACTTTGCTGTAACGAATGGGGGAGGGACTTTGAAAATTAGGTGCCTATAAATCTCTCCAGGTGTATTTGTCCTGAATGCCTGCTTCATCTATTGTATTAGTCTAAAGGCCCCGCTCACATTCCTTCCCATCAAGGCCTTTCTTCACCAGCTCTGTGAAGCTGTTCCCTATTTTGCAAGGGATATATACCCCACAGCCTCCATCTTACTCCCTAGCTTTACCACTTTCAAAATACGCAGTATTGTGATAATTTATTTGTAGCTATCACTCAGTGTCCCTGGGATGGGGAACCCCTGGGGGTGCTTGCATTGTTTATGGAAAACCAGCATGTTATTTGCATAGATCCTATGGCTACCCCCATATGCTATAACTCACCTCAGTTATAGTACCTAATGCATTGTCAGTGCTCTGTAAATACACTACACATCCTCAGGAATGACAGCAAGAAAATCGTGTCCAGTGTGGACATGTATTTGTCTGTAGTTGGTTGAATGCTTGTAAGCCCTATGAACAAGGGAAGTGGCTCTGTGTCCTCTATTGCTCTGACATAGCTGTCATGAAGGTAAGGATAGTGTTGTCTAAGTCCCTGGTACTGGGAATAGTGCAAGACTCATCGTGGGAGCTCAGAGAGCCTGCAGAATGCGACAGAAAAGTCCCTGTGTTGTGCATTTCTGTGCCCGGAACTGACTCTGATGTGCTTACTGTTTTTAGGCCACTGTGTGGTGGTGTGTGCTGTGTCAGCCAGCTCAGGCATCACTCTCAAGCCAGAGAGAAGCTACTAGTGAATATAATTCAGGAATTAAGCTGTAATTGTCCGTTTGGAATGAGATTAGGGGAGAGTAGAGCTGTGTGCATGTCCTAGGTCAGCTCCAGAGTCTACCTTACATTAGCTCTGTGTAGATTGGTGTGGACCTTGGCTTTTCCATTTGTGGAACGGGGCTCAGCATTGTGTTATCTCTATACAGTTATTTTAAGGATTAAATGAGTAGCCTCTTGGGCAGAGCTATGTATTGTGCCTGTTACTCAAGAAATCTTCCCCTTTCCATGCTCCTGGGGCCGCTGAGGAGAATGTGGAGGTTAGGCTGTGGACTAGGCTTAGCTGGAGGGGCACTATCAGAAAGACCGAAGGCAAACACATCCTCTGGATCATGAGGTATGGCCCTTCTCTCCTGTGCTGCTGGATTATCTCATTGCTTGTTTTTCAACTGTGTGCAATTCAAAATTTTAAAACAGAGAGCTTTCCAGGTAACTGAACATTTTTAAACAAGGGAGGCTCCTTCAGTTTCAAGCTTTTGGTTAAGTGGTAAAATTCTGTTTCTTTGGTGATTATCTTTTTATATCATATCCATTTTCCTTAATGGAAAAATTATATTTCATGATGTGCTATAAATATTAAAACCAAACTATTTAAACTGTAATATATTCCTAGAGCCTTAATGAATATTCATCTTTTACATTTTCGAAAATGCATTGTGAGGAGGGCAATTCACTACACATGTACAGGAATGTATCTGTATATGATTTTCTTCATTCATAATGTCAAGAGAGGCTGCCCACAACTTAGGGTGCAGTCCTTTATTTACAGTCATTTAATATCATATGAGTACTTCATTAGCCTTATAGTTCAAAAACAAAAACCTGATCTGAAGTCTAATTACTGAACTCCAAGAGAGTGCCTATTAAATATTGATGAAGGAGTGGCTTGAATGCTCGTGGATAAATTGCTTAACAAAAGTTATGGATTACATCCCTGCATTAGCATGTCTCCTTAGCCATTATGGCTCGGTTTAAAGGCTGCATTAACATCCCAAAGCATGGCTTCATCATTGTCTTGTTCACATTATTTCCAAGCATTTCCTGCGATCACTGCATAAGTCTTTGTTCACAGGAAGATTTTTAGGGCAGAACAGATAGAATCATGGTTTGTCTGTTTTCATATTGTTTATGTACTAAAGTGCATTACATATGTTCCCATCAACAGTATGTTCTCCAAAAAATAAAAGAAAAAATTTCTGCCTGGTTTAACAAAACACAATTATTCTTTTAAATATATGCACTTAACAAAGTCAATATAACTATGTAGCAAGTAGAAAATAAGTGTTTTCAGTCCTTCCTTCTTTCCTTCCTTCCTTCCTTCTTTCCTTCCTTCCTTCCTTCCTTCCTTCCCCTTTCCCCCACCTTCCCCTAAGTCAGCTTACCAGACCTGCTGTCGGTCACCTGAATCGCTCCTGGGATCCAGGAGCTGCTGTGTGTGATTACAATGTGTGTAGCTAAAGGCATTATTCCGTGGTTCAAATTTTTTTTTCCAATCTGGAAAGTAGTAATCTCAATTGTGAAATAGTGCCTTCAGCTGTGGACATTATAATCAGAGTCTCAGGAGTGCTTGTTTTCCAAGAGCAATGCATCTCACAGTCATTACCCTCTGAGCTAGGTTCTGTTTATAGTGAAGGGATGAATTTTCATAACTCACTGCTGAAAAAGCAATAGGGGACCCTGAGCAGATTATTATAGGTCAGGCCTAATCCACAAAGATAAATCTTATTATGGGCTCACCTGGGTCTATCCACAGAGGAGCCAGTTTAACACGAGTCTGCAAATCACAAATCAGCTTAAACGTGGACTATAAAATCCTCACTGTGATCCAACTACTGCTCCTGCAAAGATTCTCTAGTGTGTACCCTTATGCTAAATGTGCTTAGATGCCCGAGGATAATTAGGGCCCTTCATGGGAAGAGCGCTTTGATTCAGCTTACGACAGAAGGAAGAACACCATTTGTTGAGGATAGGTTATTTTCAAGATTAAAACTCAACTTAAAGCTTCCCAGTCTTAAGTCTTTTCTCCTGTTCATTCTGAAAAGATTCAGAAGCATTTCCTACCGAGCACATATGCTGTCCTTCCACAGAAGGACAGGGGACACCTTCTGGAGCAGCTCAATGTGTGGGTGTGCCTAGGGAGGCCAGCCAACTGTGGGCTTCCTGTTATCAAGGGCAATTGAGAAAGTCTGAACGGAGCAGTGCCCACTCGTTATATGGTAGCTGAAAACAAGACATGCTTGTCCTCTTTTAATGACTTACCATTGTGGAGAGAAGCAAAGCACATAAGCACCAATACTGTGAACGTGTGTGGGTGGCCGAAGCTGAACTTGTGTCCTCTAGAGGAACAGAAAATGTCCTTAACTACAGAGCCATCTATTCCCATATTTTGCTTTTTGTTTTTGCTTGTTATTGTAAGTTGGTTAGTTTGGTTTTGGCTTTTTTGTTTTGTGTGGTTGCTTTGTTTTGGTTTTTGAGACAGGTTCTCTCAAGATAGCCCTGGTTGTCCTGGAACTCACTCTGTAGAGAAGACTGGCCTCAAACCCAGAGATCTACCAGCCTCTGCCTCCTAAGTGTTTAGATTAAGGATGTGCACCACATGACCATCATCTTTGTTATCTTTCTGCAAACATTTGTCTGGCTAGTGTAATGAGAAAAGTCAGTAACTCTATCTATTTCTGGTCTGAGGCGCTTGAAGTATCAGCCTGGCACTAGATCCCAAATGGCTATATTCCCCATTGTGTTCATATCTCACTTAATTAGCTATTAATGGAGACCCTACTATACAACTACTATTAAAGTCCTTAGAGACTTTAATATATCGGCCATCAGCATCCCTTTTAGGATGAAGGATGTTCCTTTGAGGTGGCTGGAGAGGTTTCAACCATCTTGTTGATCTAGTGTTTATTTAGAAAGCCTCTAAGGTGGAAAGAGTGCTTAGACTACGGTAAAATACCCACCAAGAATCTTCATCTAAAGGAAATTAATTCTGTTTTGTTAATAACAGTATCCAAAGAGGTCTCTTCTTTGTAAGCAGACACTGTGTTAATTTGCCTTCGTGTGAAGAACAGCAGTGTGGTAAAGCGCACCTTAGTAGTTTGTGTTCCTTATTGGTCAGAGTACATCAGCTTCATTGTCATCCTCCTCCCCCTCCTCCTTTAAGTTTTGGTATCTCTGACCTCACAACTCATACTGCGGAGGTGGTCTTTGTTCCAAGACCTAATGCTTCTCCAGTTTGTGTCTTCATAGCCTCAGCTGTTCCTGCTGTCCTTCATCTGTCTTCTTTTGGATCTGTACCCTTCTTTTTATGACCTTCCACTAAAGCTTGAGTTGCTCTTTCATTGGCATATCCTAAGCAGATGGAGAGCTGAAGGTGCTTACACGGTTTTCACTGTAAAATTCAATATTCAGTAAATAATACCTGGACTCTAAAGTGTCATGGGTCAATATAATACACAGAGAGAGGGGAGAGAGAGGGAGAGAGGGAGAGAGGGAGAGAGGGAGAGAGAGAGAGAGAGAGAGAGAGAGAGAGAGAGAGAGGGAGGGAGGGAGAGGGAGGGAGAGAGGGAGAAAGGGAGGGAGAGAGGGAGAGAGAGAGGGGGGGAGGGAGAGAGGGAGAGGGAGAGAGAGGGAGAGAGAGAGAGGAAGAGAGAGAGAGAGAGAGAGAGAGGGAGAGAGGGAGAGAGGGAGAGAGAGAGAGAGGGAGAGAGGGGGGGGAGAGAGAGAGGGGGAGAGAGGGGGAGAGAGGGAGAGAGAGAGAGAGAGAGAGAGAGAGAGAGAGAGAGAGAGAGAGATCCCTCCAGTCATTCTTTTTTTGCAAGAACATGAACTGGTGGAAATGGAACTGTTATCCTGGCTGTTCTACATACACTTTAATTATCATTTGAAGACTTATATGTTTTGAATGTGAAATGTGCTCCTCTTGTGTTTGAACTCATGACCTTCAGTTGGTGATCCTATTTTGGGAATTAAGGAACCTAGGAGGTAGAGCTTAGCTGTTAAAGTGTATGTTACTGGGCAGGTATCAAGAATTACAACCTGGCTTCATTTCCTCCTGAGTTCTCTCGGCTTCCTGGTCTGCCGGAATGGAAGGGATATGCCATGGCACAGGCTCCCGCAGGCCGGGATGGAGCTACTTGCTGCTGTTCTATTCCTTTCAAGATGAACTATATCCCTTACCTATGACCAAACAAATAAAAACAAAACAATAAAACCCCCACCTCTCCTTACTTCAGTGGCTTTTGTTAGGTCATGAGAAACAAACATGAGGACCTAGCTATTAGAAACAAATCCTACAATTGAAGAATATCATGGCTGGACCAGACCATGGGTAACCTCCTCTCCCCTCGCCCAGAGAGACAGTGTTTGGCACTGGCCTTATCTAAACTGTAATGTTTTCAAAGCACAAGATTTAGAATTTAATTTTTAAATGCTGAGCATAGCAATGCTTGTCACTCTGTTGACCCTGGCTTCTGGAGACACGGACAGCAGAGGCGGGTTGTTTCCAGCTCACTGTCTGGCTGGCCTAGCTGAAAGTGGAAGTTCCAGGGTCAGAGATAGGCCGCGTCTCACAAATATGAGGTGCAGAGCCATTGAAAATAACACCAACACACACACACACACACACACACACACACACACACACACACACACACACAGGATAAATACAATGAAGGAGGGATGTTTGAGAGCATGGGTTCCAGGGCCTGGCTTGCTGGGTTAGAATCCTATTTTACCACCTGCCAGACATTTGACCTTGACCAAAGAGTCCGCTCCTCCATTCCTCAACAGGAGGAATGTTAAAAGCACCTATTATATGTGTATCAAGTGAAGCCATACATGTAAAACCATCCACTTGGAACATGACGGCACAGTCCTCGGGCTGGACAGATGGTTCTGTGGTTAATAGATTGGCTGCTCTTTCCGAGGACCCAAGTGCAATTCCCAGCACCCATCCGGTGGTTCCACCCGACAGCGCTTCAGCCTCGAGATCCAATACCTTCTTTGGCTTCCGTGGATACTTCCCACACATGGAACACAGACCTACACGTAGGCAAAGCCCCCCATACACGTAAAACAAAAAATTAGAGGGAAAAATTTTAAAAACACTGTTGACAGTTACAACCATCCAGGAATTTTGTTTTTATTTTGTTACATGCAACTTAAAGTTTACAGTTAAATACATTTATAAGGCAAGTCCTGGAAAGATCTGCCTCTCTAACATCTGTTTCAGAGAGCTGGGTGTCTTCCTTGTTTCTGCAGGGTAAGCTGCAAGGCTTAAAGCTTGCTTGAGATCAGGAGCCATGGAGAATGGATAATGTGACATTTTCAACATTAACTAAAACACCAAGGGATGGTTCCATTAAAAAAAAGAAAGCAGACTAGTAAAAAAAAAGGTTAAAAAAAATAGAAAACAAACTAAATTCATTATTTTCATTATGGATAGCAAAAATGTGTTACCTAAAACCTCTTATTTGTCTAAGTAAAAGATTATGACCTTTATCTTGCTGTCTCTTGAACTGACATTTGGCATAACATTTGCATGGTGCCGGTGTATTTAGATCTTTGAAACAGTAACATCTCTTTATCATAAATATTGCTAATATTATCATCTCTTTTCCCCTTGCAAGACTTGGCTGTTACTTGCCCAGATACAGGAGGATTCTTCTCGGGCCTTTAATATTTTTACAGGCCTATCCCATCAATGAAACATTTTTAAGTCCAAATTCCTAAAATATGAATTATTTTAAAATGATTTTCATGGGCCTGCAAGATGGCTCAGCATATAACGTCACTTGCTGCCAAGCCTAAAGCCATGAGTTTGATCCCTTAAAGCTAACATAATAGGAGAAAACTGACTGCCACAAGTTGTCCCCAGACCTCCACATATGTGTTGTGGCATACATGCACATTATGAACATATACACATATTTTGTACACAGTCAATAAATGAAAAATGTAAACCAATGATTTCCAGATGCTTACAGTTAGTATCCAAAATGTTCTGACACATCTGAGCCTTTCCACTTGCAACCTGTCAGAGAAGATACTGGCTGGAGGCTCTTAGAATGGATGTGGAGCAGGAGTTTGTCATGTGGCAACCATTTTGTTTGCAAGTCTTGAAGAGGCCTTGGGTGGCTGAAGAGGGAGATAAGACTTGAAGGTATCTATATACCTGGAAGGAAATATATTTGCCATTATCTTTGTACATGTCCATCAAGTTCCAGCATGAATACCAACTTACAAAATGTGTGAAATTAGCAACGATAAATAAGGAGACTAAAAATTAGAAACTTGGTCCAGTGATATGATTTTGTGTTTCAGCCCATACCTGCCCATTCTGACAACCCAAGTTTGTAACCTCCTCAAGTCTAGCCTAATTATTGAAAAGAGGTTTGAATCATGTGAGACCAAACCCATCTAGTCTTTTTAAGAGGTGTATTTAATTTCATATTTGAGTGGAAAGAAAAACATTTTTGTTACACATGTCATTAACTTCCACTAAGCCGCCAGGAGTGTCAGCCGTTATTGTGAGAGCTGCTTCAAAGCTAATTATGTTAATTAAAATGGAACGCCGCCCCCTTCCATAATCTCGTGTATTCAAGTGTCTTGTCATCACTTTTTCTTTTTTTCTTCTCCAGATGTGAGACATCCATTCATCGCTTGAAAAGCTACAGGCTTATAGCTAAGATAACAAATAATTCCCAGCAAATAAAACTGGTCCTTTGGAAACAAGTCTAATTGGTTAGCTGCGTAAAAGGAAGTAAAAAATATTGGTGTGTGCGGCATGGAAGTCAAGACCATTGCTTATGAACATCCCCAGTTTTGGCCTTCCCATTTAAATAAGCCTTCATATTGCAGTTAATAGTATCGTCTGGTTTATAGCCCTCTAAGCTCATCCCTTTTCAGCAGGTTTTGCTATTCTAACTTACTTTGCTTTCTTACACATGTTACACAATTTGCAATTTAGATTTTAATTTGATTTCCCTTCTTTAAAACACCATTTTTCTTGCATTTCATTTTTATTTAAAGCATGTTTCTCTCAGTGTCCGTGGATGCTAGGCATAAACAAACTGCTGGAAAAAAAAAAATCAAGCTATTAAATGGGCTCAGAACATAAAACATGTTAATAGGAATTTCGTATAACTAAACTAAGTATTTGAGCGCCCAGCCACAGAATTACAGCTCTTTGGGAACAAACTTTATGGGACAAGGTGTACCTGATTTATCTTCTGCTCTGGTGATTTTAAAATACAGCATTTGTGTGGCTGACTTTAAATCCTCACCTCTTCTTGTATGCATGGAGTGTTAAATATGGCTCTGAAGATTTAGGGTTAACAGCTGTATGGATGCAGGGTATGGGTCTCTGCAGCGTTTTGGAGTTTGGAGTATCCCTGCCCCCCAGGAGAAAAGCCAGTGTAAGTGTCCACCTTGCAATTCCAGGTGAGTGCATGTCCAGGGGGAGGGGCTGATTTTTAATCTCCAGCTGTGACCCACATAAATCAGCCGAGCACATTACCTGTCAAGGCCTAACTCTGTGACTCACAGTTTCCCTTCTCAATGACGTGGACTCCTGGTCTGACTGGAGTGTGGTTTTCTCTGACCTTGTCTTCTTACCTTTATCCTGCACTTCAGAGGATGATCTATGAGAACCCTCCTTTCTGTTTAGAATGGATCAATTTATTAAGTATATATAAACCAAAGTAAAAGAATTCGTAGAAAGTGATAATAGATAGTAAGACATCAAGTCAGGCATTATAGCGTCCAACAGAAAGCCACTTGGGAGGTCATTCCCAGTTGAGCTTTCTCGCCATGGATGAGCCTGCCATAGCTGAACTCGTACTGCAGTAACCCCTGTCGGAACTGCTTCACCTTCAAGCAGTTTTCAAAGTCAGTGTTTTTCACTGTTGAATGTTCTGCTGTTCTCTTTCCTCCCTGTCACAGGGTTCTGGGGGCAGCCCATCCTCATAAAATGAGCCTTGGAGGACACATTGGCATAAACATTCCTGGTCTGAAGTAAGTGGAACAATCCCTTTTCCAGAACCAGATCCTTAGTGAGCTGAAACCACACATAGCGATTTATCACCGTAGGCCCTTTCCACCATCCTTTTCAACTCTTGTGATTGTTGCCTCTAACATCACTGCTGTCCTATCTGACTTTTCTGCATTTGCCACAGTCGCCTTCCTTACTATACAGGCTCTTTGTCTTGCTTTATCTGCTAGCTATTCTTTAAAACAAAGCAACTGCTGGAGGTTGGGGAGCTTCGAACCGGACGCTGGCGATGACATTCCTTGGCTATATAAAGCTGGAGAATTGCCACTTTCCCTCATGGACTTGTGAATTTGACTGTGGATCATCTTGACCACATCATCCATGCAGGAATAAATCATATCAAAACATGCTGCCAGCTACTGGTGTGCACAGTGTAGTTCTCAGCACACATGGCTTTTTCGGTAGTCTGTCCTGTGGCTGGTCCCTCTGTCTCTCGCTGTGTCACACTGTTTTATAATGACCAGGATCTCGTGACAAGTTAATGACTGTTCAAGAAAGTTCCCCTACATTACAGTGTCTCCTTAGAGTGTGGGTCTTTCTGGCACTTTTATTTTCTGTATAAATTTACTCATGAAATTCTGCATGCTGATTGAGATTTTGATTAAAATTGCATTAAATCTGTAGATCAGTTTAGGGAAATTGACATTTTTATGATGTTGAGTCTTACTATTCTAGAACATAGTATATTGCCCTATTAACAAAGACTTCTTTAGTGGTTTTCAATGAGTTTTTTTTTTTTTTTCTAGAGTGTGTATACCCTTTGTCAGGCTTGCCTTTGGGAACTTTAAATACTATCCCTTACAATAATGTCCCTATTTGCTAAAGCTAAAGGGTGATGTAGTCAGCTTCTAGATGCTGGTTTGAAATTAATTTAGCTTCCTAGCATCTAGTCTCATCTGTAGGTTTGGTTTAGAGTCATGGGCAGTGATAACCCACAAAAAGTTGCATCTTTACTCTTCTACTTTTTCAGCCTTTATAGATTCTTCTCCCTTTCCTAATTATGGCCTGCTTGATTCAGTTGACCAGGAACTGTGGCAGAGCACATCCTTGTCTTTGTCATAAACAAAATACCTTCAACACTTCAGACCAATGATGGTAAATGCTCTTTACCATGGAGAGAATCCCTCCTTTCAGTTTACTTTTTTTTTTTTTTTTTTTTAATATGCCAAATTCTAGACTGAAGGTATGGCTCAGTTGTAGAACACCTGTTAAGTATGCTCAGGACCTTGAGTTTGATGCCCAGTATAAAAAGACAGTTATGTGAAGCTATTAAATGCTTCATTTTTGAAAAAATGCTAAAAGGCATTAATTTTACATTATCGAGGGAAAAAATCTATGTTAGATTAAGCATTTTGTTTAGGATTTTCATCTATGTTTGCAAATGATGATAACACCTTGCACTTTTTTTGGCTTTCATATTAAGGCAAACTCGGTGAAGTGAATTAGGAATGTCTGTCATCTAGCGCTTGGCCATATGTTGGAGAGAGCAAGTCATTTCCTTGTGGGCAGGCCTTCGTATCTCTGACTGTACCTGTGGCCCGAACTGCCTGCTGTCCATATTGCAGGTTGGTCATGTCTGTGTGTGCATCCACTCTATGGTCCTGGTTGAAGGACAGTTCAGATCAGTGCATACTCATCATATGTAAGAGTTAGACAACTCTTACAAGGCTACCAGACCTGGAGTGGACATGATGTTATTTTGCCTAATGACCAAAGCAGGTCCTACAGTCAAACATAGGTAGGGCAAGGATGTAGGATGGATAAGTACTTATGAACAATAATTTTATCTTCCACAGAGTAAGTTCCTTCGTTTTTATGTTTCGTAAAGTTCATGGTAGACTCACCTTCTTCTTCTTCTTCTCTGAATGTTGGCCAGAGTTGTCAAATTTAGTATTTTATTTGTCATGAACTTTGACAAATCCACATTTTTAAATAATAGTACTAGGTTTTAACTTCTTTTCATGAATGACTAAGTTTAATATTTTGTGATTCTGTGGGGTGTTTAATAGTTTACCTAATCTATATTCTGGGTAGCATCTTATATTTTGAGGACTTTTTGATTCTTTGTTTCATTTGGTTTGAGTTGGGATATTAAGCCCTGGCTACCTTGAAACTTGATGGGCAGGCCTCGAACTCACAGAGATCTGTCTTCCTCTGCCTCCATAGTGCTGGGATTAACAGCATGCACCACCAGGAGGCTGGGTTCTTTTTCTATTCTTAATGTTATTTATCTTTTCTGTAACTTTTTGCTTGTTTCCTTAGGTTATTTCTATTCATTTCTAATGACCTCTGGCTTCATGTGAGACTTAAAATGGGTTTTTTAAATTTTTTTCTTGATTCTTAGAATTTTTTTTTATCTATCTGGTTGGTTTTTAGTATTTAGGGACTTATGAACCTTTAAAGGGATAAAGAACATTTCCACATTTTACTCTTCCTCCAAGTGGCCATCAATTACTCCAGTATAGTGTTTCAACAGCTCCCCGATCTCCAGCGTCTACACTAAACCCCAATGGTATAAAAGGTATGCACCTTGGCTGTCGTTCTTTTGGATGTCTTCCTGTATTTATAACACGTCACCCCATTCCTGTTGGCTCCTGTCACGTGTACCTACTGTAGTCAGTAGGGGATCCCAGACTTTTTAGACTTGAATTTATTTCCACTTGTATTGTAAAGACCTTCCTTACTTCGACCCTTTCTCTAGCCTATAAATGACATCGTCATCATCGCCTCTGAGAGTCCGTGAGGAAAAACTCCCCATGTGAAAATACTGAGCAGCAGTGCTCTAATGTAGCCAGGCCCTCAGTCTCTGTATCAGTGGGAGGGGACCTGTATCTTCTGTTTACCTCCTAAGCTGTGCATTGTGCTGGGCTGTGCTTGTGTAATGGTCGTCCGTGTTTGTGACTTCTACTCCCTGGTGTTCACTAACTCCTGCTGATACCAGGCTGAGAGACTAGGTAATAAAGGAGTTTGTCTCCATAGACTGAGGCTATTTCCAGGAATCAGAGCTGGACTTGTGGGTTTCTTTTGTCCATTGCTGGGGTGGGTAGGTAGGGGTGGGCTTCTCTGTGCTCTGCTGAAGGGAGAGATCAGGCTACCTTGCAGTTTACAGTTAGGAACTTGTAAATGCTACCAAGTGTCACACTCACTTTACTGATGGAAACTCTCTACAGAAGCTTTACTTCTATCCAGTGTTACAACAACCAACCAACACAGACATGCAAAGGGTAGGCATCTCCACGTTGTGGGGCCCAGCGAGCTGTCTGTCTAAGACACCTCTATCCTGACTTGTTCAGAACATCTCTGGGCTGTAGTGCTGATGAGAAGGCTTGCTCAGAGGGGGTTGGGCCCTGACAGCCACCAGGAGTAATTCCCCTCATCCATCATGTTGACAGCCCTTGGATTTCTCATCCCATGAGAACAGGGAGGGGCTTGGCTGTCACTGAGTCGTCCCCGCTTATCTGGCATTTTAAACCAATCTGATATGAAATGAAGTAGATGCAGCTGAAGTTGCTTGTCACCTGTCCCACGTGGCTGGCAGGTGGTACACTGGCACTGGGATGATGACCACAGTCTGATCCCCATCCACACAGAAAGCTTCTCATTAAGAGCGACAGATTGGGAACCTGTTATCAGAGCAAATCTTTGATCAGGTTGAACTTGCTTTAGTTTCCCATCTCAGCATGTTAGATCAAGTTTGCTATTTGGGGAATCCAGGGTTAAAATAATTATATCATTTTTCCATTTTAAAAAATTACAACTCAGCTATTTCTGTTTCGATATGATAAACTCTAATAAATTTTGAGAATTTTATTTAAACGCAAGGCTGAAAATGGTGTAGATATACAGTCGCTTTTAGCCTCCTTTGTAACATACAGGAGTTCCTGTATGTTTCTGTGAGCTTTGGTACCTTGTGATAGCAAATACATACTTTTTCATTATGCCTCCTGTTTTCCCCACGATGCTGCTCTTCAGCTGGGTTTTATATTGGCTTGTTTTCTTGCCTATCTGCTTTTAATTCTTCCCTGTGGCTTTCTCTCTCACCTCATTTTCCTTTTGTGTAGTTCATAACTCTGGAAGCCCAGTGGTTTCCGGAGTGCTGATCCTTTGGTCCCTGGTGACTTTGTGTCATGGCTGCCCATCCTCTTCTTTTCCTCATGAGGACAAAACAAAACAAAGCTCTTCTGTTTGATTTCTTGCCTCTCTAGTTTTTCAGTCCCCGGTTTTCTCTTCTAGGGAATTTACATTCGTGCACTCGTGGGAGCTGTGGAGTTGTTGCTGTTTCTTTAAGTGAGGCAGAATCATCTTGAAAGAATGCCATCCTCAGGGTCAGGCCCTCCACTCCCACCCCCATCCAGTTTCCCCTGTCAGCCACACTGCTATCAAAGCCTTATCCCTAGACATCTCTAGATGGCAGCATCTACCTCACTCTGCCTAGAGGCGACACAGGAAAACCTTGACTGTCTTCTGGGTCTCTACTACACACACATCTTCCTTGCCCTTTCTTTTGTTTCCAGGTGCATTTTAAGTGAGGCAGGCAACCACCAAGGGGAAATCTGTCCTTTCCCTGGTGTGCCTGTCACTGTCTTTAATTTGCCTAGCCAGAGCTGGGAATCTCTTTTCAGTTGTCTTCAGTCCAGAGGAGCTTTACTGTGAAAAGCATTGCTTTAAAGTGTAACCCCAGGGTTTGGATGGTAATTTCCAAAGCACTGCTTGCTAGCCCGTGTGTGCGGTATAGCTGCAGTGATATGCGGTAGCCTGGCCTGGTCCTGAGCCACAACCCGTGCGGGCTACTAGGGCACTGTGGTATATGCAGCTGTTTATTTCTTGAGCGTTTCAACTTAAAGTAATAGGAGGTTATGCATGCCTGTCTTTAGGAGTGTGTGTGTGTGTGGGGGGGGGTGTCAAAATATGTTATATGAATGTATAAAAATTCCATAATAAAAATCATGAGGTCTAACTAATACACACTAATAAGAGCATAAAATGATATCAAATATCTGTAGCCATAAATCAAATAATCAAATATATTTTTTGTTCAGAAAGATGTAGGGGTGCATGCTAAAGTCACAGTACATGGAAGCTGGAGGCAGGAGAATCCAAAGTTTAAGGCCATCTCCACTACACAGGGAATCTAAAACCAGCCTGGGATACTTAAGAACCTGTCTCACAAAAAAAAAAAAAAAAAAAAAAAAAAAAGAAAGTAAATCAAATGTGTAAGAAGATTCGGCTCTTTTTAAGTAGTTTATTAGGTTGTGGCATTTGACCGAGATGTCAAGCCCAGGGCCTCAACTTGTCTGGCAAACTAGCACTGGGCTGTATCTCTAGCCTTTTATCTGTTTAGCGCGGCTGCTTCCCCAGGGAACATTGGCCTCCTTGAAGCCTCGCTGTGAGTGAGACCCAGGCTGTGCTGGGTCCTCTGGAGAACATTGCATCTCGCGGTGCAAACACTTCCTGTGCCTTAGCATGTGATGTCCTAGAGCTGTGGCCATGCTCTTGGTCGGCCTTCTCTCCTCTGCTGTGGAATCAAAATCCAGGCAGAAGAAATGAGCTACAGTCTGAATTCTAAAAAGCACCTTTTTTGTTGTTGTTATATTTTATATGTGCATGCGTGTGTGTGTGTGTGTGTGTGTGTGTGTGTGTGCGCATGTGTGTAAATGGGACCTTCTGAGTCTATCTTTGATGTTTGTATCTATGGTATCAAGGATGACTGCTCTGCACAGACAACCAATGACGAGCGTCATCTCTGGTGGAAGTGTCTCCCAGCAGGTGGTAGTTTTCTATTATTGTTTACAGAGTTAGGGGTGGAATCCCATGAAACGTCCCCATTTCTACACACATGTCCATTGATATTACTATTGTTCCTGTCTTGCTCTTTTATACAGCTGTTCTTTTTAATGTATGTATGTATGTATGTATGTATGTATGAGTGCTCTGTCTGCACAAGCATCAAAATGTCAGAAGGAGGGCATCACATCCCATTACAGATGGTTGTGAGCCACCGTGTGGTTGGTGGGAATTGAACTCAGGACCTCTGGAACACCAGCCAATTCTCTAACCACTGAGCCATCTCTTCAGCCCCTTAAGCAGCTATGGATGACAGACTATTTCACAACAGACATTTTGACTCCTTCATTTTTTCCTCAACGCTCCTTCCTTTTCTAAGATGCTCCCTAAGCCATAGATGGCAGGAGCTGTGTTGTAGAGCTGTCTGGGCTGAGGTCCCTACAATCCACCGCATTGTGTCCAGTTGTGGTTTTCTGTGCTGGTCTCCGTCTGCTATTAAGAGGAGAGTCTCCATTGATGTGGTAGTACACGTATCTGTGGGCGTAAGGCTAGAGTTTGGATGTAGAAAGGAATGATTCTGGTCTAGCACCATTGCAGTAGTAGATTCCATGACCTTACTAACATCCATGGTTAAGTTTCTAGTCCCAGGAGTGATTTTCCTCTTGTTGAATGGGCTCTAAGTCCAATGAAACAGCTGCTGGTTGCTGCTACCTCACTAATGAGGATGCTGCTTATTGGATCTTTATGCTTCTGTTGCCATAACAGTAATTGGCAGCTGGGTAGGGCTGTTCAGTTGCTTCTCTCCTTTCGCAGTTTGCATAGTATGTTTTGGATCCATGAAGGCTACACCACAGTAAAGAGACTTTCAGGTCAGATCCATCTTGAGCCATCCGAGCTGTGTGGCCTGAACGTGTGATGTCTTCAACAATAGGGTCCCATTCATAACCCCGAGGGGCAGCTAAGGGCTACATCTATAATCTATATTGTTTGGGGGAATCACTTGAATTATCCTGCCCAACCCTTCAGAAGGTTTCTCCTGTCTGGTACTGGGGGTTTTATTACTCTGTGTTTTTTCTGGGAAACATTATCAGCCCGAGTGCCTTAACTTCTTTTAATACTGTATATATGTATGTGTGTGTATTATGTATGTGTGTATATACATACATATATACATAGTATATATAATATTAGGACAATATAGAACAGTATAATTCCTTGAGGCTTTACCATTAGCCTTGGTGTTCTTTGTTAGTTCTCCCTCCTCCCTCCTCCCGCATCAACCACCCACCCTTCCTCTTCAGTTGAAGCTTCCTCGCTGCTATTCCATTCCCCACTTCCAATTCCTGCTGTTCCTCTAAGTTTCCCTAACACACCTGTGGTCTCTCTGTGCTTTTCTTCCTTCTGTGGTAACCTAGCCCTGTATTGTAAACTCACATCTGAGGGTTAGGACCTAGGAATTGCAGGTAGGAGGGGGTCTGCAGTGTTTGTCTTTCTGGCCCTGGAGTAGCTCACTCAATATAGTATTTTCTAGGTCCATCCACTTTCCTACAAATTCAATGATTTCATTTTTGTAAGAGGCACTTTTGTGCATTGCTGAGAGCTGAGCAGGCTGAAGAGGGTGGATGTCTGTACTGAAGAATTCTTTAATGAGACCCTGAATTCTCCCCAAATCCAGAGGCTTTTTCTCCTCACTACAGAGTTATTAAACTGCTCTGAGCCAGCATCTCTGTGTCCCCTTCACCTCACTCTTTTCTTGATGCCTTTTCATAGTTTGAAACTGAAGTGTCACCTAGGAAATGTCATTTATAGACTGACTGGTGGCCTCTGGACTTGGAGGAGAGGCAGCGATTATCTCAGAGAGAGCTTTAAGACACTTCTCCCTCCACAGACATTAGACATACGCTGGCCACTGGTCACTCTTCTCTTAAACAGTGGGGGAGCCTTCGTTCACAGGGAAACAGCATTCCATGAATTGGTGAGCGATTTCCCCAGGGTCTGATGTCCCAAGCCACACTTTAAAGCCTTGTGGCTATGACCTGTGTGGGTAACACTGTATGGGAGCCATTGTTTGTTAGTGGCAGTGTGATTGTGTTTGTGGGGTGACCCTGGTGCTACACCTACTCAGGGCTTATCTAGTTCCATTGATCTGCAACCACCTGGGCTCCTCATTTGAAAGTCAGTCTCTCTGGGAGGACAGAAGGAGTAATATCACTCTGCTGCTGTGATTGCTTCCTTGCTGCTGATTTACATTGGAACGATTATTTGTTTATATGGGGAGGAATAAGTAAGAGACTGCAGTGCCCCTATTCCTCCTGCTGACCCTTTGATAAAAAGTAATAGAAATGCCATACTAGAAATTCCAAGAATACGGAATACTAGAAAATAGAAGGTAATTTGTGTGTTTCCCTTCATCCTTCTCCTCAGACACATTGTTGCTGTTAGTTTCTTATTTGGTCCAGAAACACACACACACACACACACACACACAGAGAGAGAGAGGGGGGGGGGGAAGCATTCATTTGTCCATCCATCCATCCATCCATCCATCCATCCATCCATCCATCCATCCATCCATCCATCCACTATGGATGATGTACCTGTGGAAGAGGCAGTGATGTTAGGTCTCCTGGATCTGGATTATAGGAAATCTAATGCTGAGAACTGAACTGTGGTGCTTTGCAAGAATGGTGTGTGCTTTTATCCTCCAAACTATCCCTTCAGCCCCTGCTCCTAAAGTTCTAATACAGTGTTAACTGTTTTGTTTCTATCTTAATCTGAAGCTTGCTCATAACAACACATGGAATTCTACAGTGTCCTTTTGAATAGTAGCCATATAGGCTACTAAATTGCTAGCTACTACCCCCACCCCACCCCACCACCGTCTCCCGGGCTTAAACTCGAAACCCGTATCACTGAAGCCCATATATCTGGTGTCTGGTGTGAGACTGTTTGGAAGATGATTCTTTTTAGTTGGAGTGACTAAACACTTCTTCCAGTGTTTAGTCAGGATGCCTTAGTGTGCGCTCTGTTGTATTGACGCAGACTACATCCACCCAGGGCTCTCTGGTCTGAGACAGTTTGTTCCTTCCTTGCCTCCGGCTGTTTTGGTTGGCCATGCTCTGCTCCACAGCCATTCAGGAACTCGGGTGGAAAGAAGACCCATCATTTCATGTCACCGTGTGTATCATGGTGGTGTGGGGGGACAGCATCCAGAAGAAAATGGAGACAATAAAATCTGGCCTACATTAGAAGTATTAGAGTGTCGAATCTCGAGGGCTAGCACAGGCTAACCAGGTTTTATTGTCTGACCACACCCATGGGCACAGGAGGCTGAAATAACAGGAAATGGGTTTGGTAAACATAAATAAATGAATTCCCAGTAAACATGGACAAAGACATGAATCTGAGTGCTACCCAAACACTAGATGTCTACAGACATGGTGCCCAAGGGCTGCCTGCATTCTCTTTGGGGTTTCTGTGTTGTATCTGGAAGTGGGGGTGTTCTCCCCAGAATTCCATCTCCTTCTGTGTCTCTCCTCTGCACCGGCAGAGTTCTGTGGTGATTGTGGTAGGAAAGCAGCCATATGCAGGGTCTTCATATAAATGTGTGACTGAGCTTGAGAAAAAGGGGCTCGTTGACTGGGAGGAGGGCCTTTCCAGGATGGCCGTGGACCCTGCTGTGCAAGCTTAGGTTATGGCAACACTACTTTCTCTGTCTAGAAGGACCACGGGCCTGGCTGTTCCCTCCACTTCTCTGTGCATCACTGTTTACAGGGAAACCTTCACTGGGGCCTTTCCAGATGGTGGCTTTCTGGACTTGAGGAGAGCCAGATCTGCATAGACCCTGGCCAGGGGCCCAGAGAATCTGCCAGGCACCGGGGCTTGTGTTGGCCTTTCTGAGCTACCACCTGGGCTTCCGCATGGTTGGTCCCTGAGCTTCAGAGAGAGAGATGTCAGTAACGCTCCAGTACCCTTGGCTGTGCTGCAGAGGAATCCCATCCTGGCTGTGGCACAGGACAAATGGCTTACGGGCCACATGCAGCTTCTTCGTTTACGAATTGAAGAGTACGCATCAGTACTCTTGACTTTTGTTTCTCAATAGCACCATTGGGAGTGGAAAATTTAAAACCAGCCATATTCTTGATCCATGGGTGATGTTTTCAACTGGAGAAATAAGGGCCTAAGAGACGGGCTCAACTCAAACATAAAACTTCGGAGACACGATCCTGGAAACTTGTCCTTTGTCTTCTCTGCCCCTCCCCATGCCTATTCAGATAACTTGGATGCATTTCTTAGTTTGTGAAAGCCATGGAGTATTCTTGATGTCTTGATAGAAAATATAATACATCCAGATAGGTTAACATCTGTTATCTTAAGCATTTTAGTGGCTGGTCATGTCAGAAAAGTATAATCTGGTGAACATCATGATTTTTTAGCCATCTGTTGGGTGGCTAAATCTGGGACAAGCGTGTGTGTGTGGGGGGGGTGTGGGTGTGTGTGTGTGTGTGTAGGGGGTATTTAAAGACGTGATACTCTCAATGGTGATGGCGCTACACACTCTCTAAGTAATGGTACCTGCCAAGTTTTTAGCCACCTTTCTCAGAAAGCAGAAAAGATATTAGGAAGATAGCTACCGCTGGACAGGGACTGACAGAAAGCCTAGTGGCTTTAGGAATCGATACAGCATTTTATATCTCGGCTATAGTTTATCAAAGCATCTCAATGTGTTAGACAGGGGAGTCCATGGCTACCCTGATTTACAAGAGAAACTAGCAGTAAACTCCAGTTTTATCCTCTGCGCGGGGCCTCGCACGAGCCGGGAAACATACAGCAGCAACCTGTATCCTGAAAGACTGCAGTAGGGTAGGCATAAGGTGGACAAAGAGCCTGCTGCCAGGCCTGGGGACCTGAGTTCCGGGTCTGCGCCTCACGTGGCAGGGAGAACTGGCCTCAGGTGGTCCTTTGAGCGGACATGCATGGTTATTAATATGATAATAATAATTTTTTTAAAGTATTGATACAGCCAGTTAGAAACATGCGGTGTCTCATATCAGAACACCATGACTAGGTATTCTTACAGCAGAGCCTAAGCTGGTCACTGAGTGCACAGGGCCGAGGGCACAGTGCCTGGAGGGATTGTTACTGAGCATTGCTTAGAAAGGTCTATTTCCTGCCATGTTGGGGTTGAACCTAACACTCCCTGATGTTTAGCTACGTCTCTACCTCCAAGCTCGCTCCCCAGCCCTTTACCTATTTATTCATTTATTTATATCTGACAGGGTCTCAGGAAGCTGCTAGACTACAATTGTCGTCTTTCTCTCAGTATCTTTGTGTAGTTAGGGTTACAGAGACTGCCACTGGCCCAAGCTTTTATAAAAGCCTTTCTGTTTCTTGAATAGAAACCGAACAGAAGAAACCCATCCCTCGAATAACCTTGAGACCTAAGTAGGTGTAATGGCATGCGCCTGTAACCCTAACACTTGTGTGATAGATGCAGAAAGATCGGGAGTTCAAGGCCATCATCAGCTACAAGGCAGGCTGAAGGCCAGTCCTGGGCTCCATGTGACCCTGCCACAAACAGCAAAAATCTTAACAGGTGGTTTGTGAAATGCAGAACTCAAATCTGTATTCTCAGTAGAGCCTGCCAGAGTTTGCTAAAGGGTTGGTTATTATACAGAGCTAACACCTTTAATAAGACATTTGGTTTGGTTTGGTTTGGTTTGGTCAGATTTTTGCTCTGAAACAACCTGTGGTTTTTTTTTTTTTTTTTTTTTTTTTTTTTTTTTTTTTTTTTTTTTTTTTTTGCTGTCAGAAGACAGACAGCCTAAGTTACTAAGAGAACATAGAGAAGTTCACAGGATAGGAGTCGAGTCAGACCCGAGAAGGGGCAGGGCAGGAGGGGGTCCTGAGACCTTGGGGTAGAAAGTCTGCTGTGGAGGGCAGGTTTTTTGTGTTGCCCTTGGGTGGAGCACAGAAGGCTGCTTGCTGTGGAATTTATTGACCATGTTTGACTGACGGCTTCCTAGTCCTCCTCCAGTCCCGCCTTTCCGTTCTCTCCTCCTTCTATCCCGGAGAAGTGTATTATCAGTACAGAGTTGGTGCTGATGCAGCTCTGGATAAAGGGCTGGGAGGGCCTGACTCCACATTCTGAAACCCAAGGGTGCTGTCAGCTGGGAGACATAAAAAGCATTTCCTGGACATTGTATTTATTTGTTTATTTATTTTTGACATTTAAAGGGGGATTTCTCTCTTTTAGTGAAGTCTTTCCTAAAAGATTGTTCTAGGGTCTCTTTCTCAGTATGTATTTATTGGCCTTTTAGCACCTTGTGAAGGGAACTTTTTAATATCAAGATGTATTATAAAGTTGAAAACCCATTTCTGTTTAGAATGTGTGCATTTTTTTTTCAACTACGGTATTACAGGGAAAAATGTACACAATTGGTAGACATCTGGGGGAAATTCTATTCTTCTACTCTGTAGATTTGGAAAAACATAGGAACTAAAATGTTGGAAATAAACACAGGCAAATGTGTTTTCCCTTAAGAAAACTAAGAGAAATAAAAGGAAGCAATTAATTAGAATACCCCCAAGGGCACTGAGGGGTGTGCAGAAATGGGGTACAGATTTCATTTGCTCAGTTGCCTATGTGCTCTGTGTCCACCCCCATGCCTATTTGTCTATTTGTCACTGTTGTGCTTTTCCTCGTCCCCCCCCCGTGTGTGTGTGTGTGTGTGTGTGTGTGTGTGTATGTGTGTGTGTGTGTGTGTGTGTGTGTGTGTGAGAGAGAGAGAGAGAGAGAGAGAGAGAGAGAGAGAGAGAGAGAGAGAGAGAGAGAGACTCACTGGACCCAGGGCCAGCAAGCGTCTGGGATGGCAGAAGTAGTTACATGTTTGGGGACCTGAACTCAGGCCTCAGATCTATACAGTAAGCACCTCCCTGACTCCCTGACGGAAGCATCCCCAGCCTAGGGAAAAAGGGACTTTCCTTTCGTCCTGCTGCTGAACCTAGCAGCGCTCTTTCTAACTTACTGAAGTGAACGGCACAGGAGATCAGAGCCTGAGCATGCTCTTTATGAAACTGTTAATTTGGGCTTAGGAGGGTAGAGTGGTTCTATTGTACAACTCCTTTTTTGCCTTTACCAAGCCTAGGATTTAGTACTTAGCATGTACACACACACACGCACACACACACACACACACACACACACACACACACACACACACACACCTCAAATCCAACCAGTTAAACAAACAGCCTTTGCTAATCAAGTAGCACAGTAGGTTGGGTGTGTGTGTGTAAATGTTTCATCCATTGAGAAAGAGGTAGTTGGGAGTCTCAATACTGCTTTCTAGTATCATGAAACAAAACCGAGTCTGTGGAATGCGGTGTTTAGAGGGACTGTCAGGTGCACATGCATGTGATAGACACACAATAGGCATTGAACACCAGGCTCCTGCATTGCTTCAATCAGCAAGTGCTTTAGAAGGACATGGGGAACACGAGACAGTCTTGGGGAGTCTTACTTTGCATGCCTGGTATGTTTCCATTCAGATCACATCTCCACGTTCTGCTGCCATTCCTGTGGGTTAAGGTGGGTGAACAGACATCGTTTGCCAGAGACAGATCATGACTAGATTCCATTCCTCACCATCCGTCTCTGACAGCATCTTTCACAAGAGGATCCCCAGATAGAGTTTTAGAGTTGTGAAATGTTTTCAGATCTGCAGCCACAGGTCCTGTTCCCCATGGTCGTTTGCCTCACTGTAGGTATGGCCCTGGGGGGAAGGCTAAGGTAATGTCTGTGTGAGGGCTCTGTACCATAAGCAGGAAGACACAGTGACTCCTGTCCTGGTCTCAAGGTGCTCTGCCCTCTTGTGGGTCTGTAAGGACCTGGATGTATTTTCACCTCTCATCTCCATTAACTCATTTAGCCAAGCATTTTTAAAAAGTGGTTGGGATTGAAGTGTCACTCTTTGGTCTTCCTTCTTCTTGAGCTTCATGTGGGCCGTGAGTTGAATCATGGGTATTCCAAGCTCTTTGCCTAATTTCTCCACTTATCAGTAAGCACATGCCATGTGTGTTCTTTTGTGACTGGGTTACCTCACTCAGGATGATAGTCTCTAGTTCCATCCATTTGCCTGAGAATTTCTTGTTTTTTAACTGAAAAACGTTTAAAAAACAAATATAAATGTACAAATTTTAAGCATTTTTGCTTAAAATTATACGAATACATTTTTGTCATTGCTTGGCTTTTTTTTTTTTAAGGT
Organism: Micromys minutus; assembly: GCF_963924665.1. Classification (NCBI taxonomy): domain Eukaryota; kingdom Metazoa; phylum Chordata; class Mammalia; order Rodentia; family Muridae; genus Micromys; species Micromys minutus. The sequence goes on along the minus strand of NC_137955.1, from coordinate 4,495,947 downwards.
TTGATAGTGTGCATTAACATCTTACTAGTTACAATGAGCATAAAGTACATGTAAAACAGGATGTAACCTGGAATTAGTCAAAGTTTTCTTGGTGTGTAAGGAGTAAACATAATGTTTTTTTTTTCTTTTCTTTTTTTTTCTTGAACTTCACACAGTCTGTGGGTTGTTTCTGGGGTGTTCAGAGCTTTCTGGGGTTAGTATCCAATTATCAGTGACTGCATATTGTGTCTGTTCTTTTGTGACTGGGTTATCTCACTCAGGATGATATTCTCTAGATGCAACCATTTTCTTAAGAATTTCATAAAGTCATTGCTTCTAATAGCTGAGTAGTACTCCATTGTGTAAATGTACCACAGTTTTTGTATCCATTCATCTACTGAAGGACATCTGGGTTCTTTCCAGCTTCTGGCTATTATAAATAGGGCTGCTATGAACATTGTGGTGCATGTGTCTCTGTTGTGTGTTGGAGTGGAATAACTGGGTCTTCAGGTAGTACTATGTCCATTTTTCTGAGGAACCGCCAGAATGATTTCCAGAGTGGTTGTACCAGTTTACAACCCACCAGCAGTGGAGAAGTGTTCCTCTTTCTCCACATCCTTGCCAGCATCTGCTGTCATCTGAATTTTTGATCTTAGCCATTCTGACTGGTGTGAGGTGGAATCTCAGGGTTGTTTTGATTAGCATTTCCCTGATGGCTAATGATGTTGAGCACTTCCTTAGATACTTCTCAGAAATTCGATATTCCTCACCTGAGAACGTTTTGTTTAGCTCTGTACCCCATTTTTAATAGGGTTGTTTGATTCTCTGGTGTCTAGCTTTTTGAGTTCCTTGTATACCTTGGATATTAGGCCTCTATCTGATGTGGTGTTGGTAAAGATCTTTTCCCACTCTGTTGGTTGCCATTTTGTTTTCTTGACAATGTCCTTAGCCTTACAGAAACTTTGCAATCTCATTAAGTCCCATTTGTTAATCTTTGACCTTAGAGCATAAGCCATTGGTGTTCTGTTCAGGAAATTTTCCCCTGTGCCTATGTGTGCTAAGGTTTTCCCTACTTTCTTATCTATTAGTTTCAGTGTACCTGGTTTAATGTGTAGATCTTTGATCCACTTACACTTGAGCTTTGTACAAGGAGATAAGAAAGGGTCTATTTTCATTCTTCTGCATGCTGAGTGCCAGTTGGACCAACACCATTTGTTGAAAAGGCTGTCCTTTTTCCATTAAATGTTTACTGCTCCTTTGTCAAAAATCAGGTGACCATATACATGAGGGCTCATTTCTGGATCTTCTATTCTATTTCATTGATCCACATGCCTATTTCTGTACCAGTACCATGCAGTTTTTAGCACAATTGCCTTGTAATATAGCTTGAGGTCAGGGATAGTGGTTCCCACAGATGTTTTCTTGTTGCCTGTGAATTTCATGAAGTCTTTGTTTCTAATAGCTGAGAAGTACTCCATTGTGTAAATGTATCACACTTTCTGTATCCATTCCTCTGTTGAAGGACATCTGGGTTCTTTCCAGCTTCTGGTTATTATAAACAAGACTGCTATAAACATAATGGAACATGTGTCTTTGTTATATGTTGGATCTTCTTTTGGGTATATACTCAGGAATGGTATATTTGGCATCAATTGGAGGGGAACCCCTTAGTCCTGTGAAGGCTTGATGCCCCAGTGTAGAGGAATGCTAGGGAGGTGAGGCAGGGGTGGGAGGGGAGATGTGGGAGCACCCGCATAAAAGCAGGGTAAGGGGAATTGCAGAGGGAAAACAGGGAAAGGGGATAACATCTGAAATGTAAATAAATAAAATATCCAATTTAAAAGAAAAGATAAGGAAAGAAACTTTAAAAATGTGGTTGGGGATAAAGAGCTACTGTGAAGTCAACTGATGCAGTTGTTACCTTTGTCCACAAGGTGGCATACCAGCAAACGGCCTTTGTAGTGGATACAAACCAAACTTGAGTTTCCCTTTAAAGGATGCATCTATCATGGGTGGGAAAGAAAGGTGCACTGTTAGCAAGGTGACTCACCGAGGCACTGTGACTCACAAGCCATCTGAGGAAAAACAGCCAGAGCACACGAAACTATTCCTGTGAAAGCCAGTGGAATATCTGAGATTAAAATGCTTTCTGACGTCACATGGAGATTTTCTCCACAGTAGTTGGCTTCAGATCCTTGCTGTAAAGGAGGAAAATTTGTTCATCATGATAGTATTTTGAGTTTTGGGGAATAATGTGTGGATGATGCCTTTGTATCCTGGGTTTCCATGTTTGAATTATATATATTTGAGCTGGAGAAATCCCTTCCAGTAAGTTGAAGGGACTTGATGGATCGTGGTACACACAAGTTCCGTGTGAAGGAATAGACTTCATGTTACTGGGTGTGTGATCAATAACTCCCTGCTTGTATAATCAAACGCCACAGCTAAATGGATCCACGCTGAAAGTGTATTAGCTGTGTTTTTTATATAAAAATGGTCAAAGGTGTTTCACTAGAAGCAAGCAAAAGAAGTCGATGTTTGCACTCTTTGCTGCAGGTGTCTCTCCTGGAAATGGACAAGCAAAAACCAGCGGTATGCATTTTAACATGTGCTTCAGACCCACATAAGGATTTTCCCCTTAGCCTGTTTCTAATCAATTTTCATATTTCATTATATTTTTCCCTGGAAAGAAACTCGTGTTTTTCTTGATGACTCAGGGCGAAGAGTCTACCATAGAATCTGATTTGATCTGTCAGTATTAGCTTCGGGTAGAGCAACTAAGATAGCCACATCCTGTTGTGCAGAGGACACTTAGAGAATACAATTAACAGGCTGCTCACAGAGAGCCTTACCTGCCGTCTCTCAGTGGAGAGCTCTGACAGGATTTCAAGGTTGTCAGGAGAGGTATGAAATTGTCACCAGAGTTTGGTGGCATTGGAGAGACCCAGAGAACGGAAAGATAAAGAATCCTGTTTACTTTTAGTTATTGAGCTGTGTAGAAAGGGCAGGGTGGCCCACTCCAGTGACCTTGGGTCCTAGGGGAAGAAATGTGCAAAGAAAGCCTTGCCTTCTGTAGCAGTGCAGGTCTTCAGGGGATTAGGGCCACAGGCTCCATGCTCTTCCTCCTTGCTTGTTCTCTCAGCCACGCCCCTTTTCTCAAGTCATCTCTGAAGCAGGAGATTGACAGGTAGTGGAGAAGAGGGTCTTGAAGGCATTAAAACTCAATCTGGGGGCTGGAGAGATGGCTCAGTGGTTAGAGCACCGGCTGCTCTTCCAGAGGTCCTGAGTTCAATTCCCAGCAACCACATGGTGGCTCCCAACCATCTGTAGTGGGATCTGATGTCCTCTTGTGGTGTGTCTGAAGACAGCTGCAGTGTACTTATACATGTAAATTAAAAGAAACTCAATCTGTAGGAGTATTAAAAAATAGAAGAAAGTTGTCCCTGCAAATGTAGCCAGCAGGAGAATGGCTGAATAATGCAAGCTTTAATTCTGTGGGCCTTGTGTGTCAAGTTCAGGGTGACCTGTAGTTAGAGATTATGACCCACTGTGCCCCACCTCGTTATATTTTATTGCCACCCTCCTTTGGACCACTGCTTGGCCAGCATGGCATGCTCCAGAACCTTCCTGGCCTATATACATCCTGCCCTGAAGGATTGTGGCTCAGTTGGCCTGGGTGTGGCCTCAGCCTAGTGGATTTATACTAGATGATCCTGTGGTTGCCAATCTCTGGGCTGACTGCCTTGCTCTCCTCACTCAGCATTTCAGCAGCACTGTCTTGTCCCACACTCAGCTTCCTCTCCTCTATTTATTTATTCAGTGTCCTAGACCTGGAGACTGAGGCTCTCCCCCTCCCTGTTCCCCAAATCCACCCTCATGGCTGACGCTTAGTAGATGCCTAATGATTGGTTTCTGAATTGAGGGGATAAAAAAACACTAATACTATGATTTCAAGGAATCGATTTATTCCCTTCTGACTTAGGAATCTTCATCACCATGGTAGATCCTTCTTCTTTACTTGAAGAGCACAGATTCCCTAATCTCCTGTCTTTCCTTAACGCAATGATAAGTACCTAAAATTAAAGCCGAACGTGGTGCTGAGCTGGGTGGTATTAGCCTGAGTCACAAAAGCTAGCTTTAGATAAGGGGTCCAAAGAGGGCTAAGCCCGGACTCAATAAAGGTCCGGACGGATTGAATGGAAAGTCCTGGGGTCTCCAGCACTCACGCCCCAATGCTTTACCCAGAGAGCATTAATTTATCTAATTGATGACAATCTGGCCAATTTATTGTAGCATTAAAAATGCAAATTAGACACCGTATCAAAATATTCACTGGTGTGCCTGGGACACTTTACATTTTATTTTATTTTATTAGGTGATAATGGGAGGCATAATTGTTAATGTTTGATTCTGGCAAAATACGATTAGTTTCTGTGAAACACATTGTGCATTAATGATATCATTAAGATTAATGAATATAAATGAGCAAATCTGGGGGCTTCAGATAGAACATGGTGACTTGGTATCAGTGAGGAAGACCAGAGAGAGACCCTTTGATCCTAAGGACAGTGTGCTGCCACTGCTCTGAGTCCGTGATACACCAGACAGGAAACACATTTAAGAATTAAATTGCCAACCCCAGTGATTAAATTAAAAATATTTATTGTCATTGTTTCAGAAGACTGTTGCAGATTGGCTTTGGCTAAAGACAGCCACCCTTTTGTTCCGTTTTGGGAACGGCTTTTAAAGGGACTTTTCATGTGAATTTCTAGGTCTGCATGAGTAAACGGACATGTATGATAAGGGTCACAAATTAATATTACTCCTTAAAATGAGATGTGGCTTCCTTGCATTCTTCTATATTGTAGGTGTGCAGTAGTCATCTATAACATCCCAACTTCTAATACATTATTTTAAAAATCTGACCAAGAGCAAGGCCACTGACCAGGGTCCTGGACAGAAAACCCCACGGACTATTTTTGTCGTGAAGGCTGTGTGTTCACAGTGTAGGGAGATACTAACGGTGAGACCCGGAGCTGACTCTGCTGTGCTCTGCGCACTTAGGATAGACGCGCTGTGTTTTCTGTATCTAGTCAGATTTACATATTGTGTCCTTGGGAGGTCTAAATGTGAAATCTTATGTGCGTATCCTATCTGCTCTTCACCGAGGCTGCCTCTTCCTCTCCCGGCACTAGTGCGTGTGTCTCTGCATATATTTGGTTTTCCATTTGTTTGTATGACTTGGGAGATTTACAGATCACTTTCTGCCCTTCGGTGGCCATTGTCGTCCTGGTGGGACAGAAAAGTGGAGGGGACAAAGCTCTGTCTTGGAGTCAGTTCCATGCCTGGACCCTGGGCTTGGCTAGAAGAAGCTGGAATGTCTTATTAACTTCACCTGGTTTCTATTTTCATGACCTTGGGCGCGCATTTGAGCCTCTCTGTCTCACTTTCCACATTGGTGAAACTGAACAGGCTTCTCCCTTCCCGGCAGCTCACAGGAAGCACATGAGGATTGATGAGGTGGAATCCAGAGCCCGTTTTGTGTCTTCAAAGAGTCCATTTAGATGATGCTGGAAGACAGGGCTAATGCAGTGGAGAAGTGCTCGCTGTGCAGTGTGAGGGAGTCCAGGGAGGAAGGCCTGACTGCTCTTTCAGCCATGAACTAACTGGCAGGTGGCAGCCCTGTTCGTAGCACCTGAATTGGATGATGGGTAACTGCAGGTTGAAAGGTTACAGAAAATGTGAGATATCATGAATGAGGAAAAAGATCCAGGGTGAGCTTCTAAATCTTTGCATTCTTTCCTGATAAACAAACAAATAAACAAAGACCCCTCAAAATACAAAACAAAACAAAAAAACTAGATTAAGTTTGTGCATGCCTCTGTAAGTATTCGTCTGTGTGTGTTTGTATGTGGGGGGCATGCATGTGTGTGTATATGTGTGCACATGCACACATGTGCCTGTGTGTGTGAGTGTAATTGTGTGTACCTGAGTGTGCATGCACTTGTGAGAATGATATATATTCGTGACAGTGTGTGCCTCAGTACACATATGGATATCAAAGAACAACTTTGTAAACAAATTTTCTCTTTCCACCTTTATGGTGGGTGCCAGAGATTCAACTCAGGTCACCAGACATATGTGGGAAACACCTTTACCCACTGAGCCATCTTACCCACTTGACTTTTAAATTCTAAGGCTTAAAAAAAAATGTCTTTAGTAAAAAACAAAACACCTTTGGTTTTTATTTCTTTAGATGGTTTTTGTATTTTGATATTTCCAAGAACTTCACCTAGGCAACAGCTCATTTAACTTATAATTATCCTCTTGTCACACATTTTAAAGTAGCTGTGGGGCTGGAGAGACAGCTCAGTGGTGAAGTGCTTGCTCTTCCTGGTGACCTGAGTTCAGTTTGTTACCTGGTGGCTCAAATAGCCTAGAACTCCAGATCCAGAGGTTCTGATGCCTCTGGCCTCTCGGGTACCCACACGTGTACACATATCCACCCATACACAGAAAGACAGACACATGGTAAGGTAAATGCATATAGCCTGACAGTGCTTTTTATAATCTCTGGCCCAACAATTGTACCATGATAGGAAAACCATTCAGATGATTAAAAGGCAGCCTTGTATTCTATCACAAAGTTTATCTTGTTCGCATCACTCATTGAGAACGACCTGCTTTGTAAGCTTGATAAGATACTTAGTGGATCCAGGCGCCCTTTGTATTATCCTGATGTCAACACAGGACCGTCTGAAACGTGTGGATGGCAGGCATGTCACATGCGTCAGTCTACCCATGACACTTCACACACTCATTCCCATGATCTATGAGTATGAAACACAGAGTTTTCATAAGTACCAGTTCATCGTCCCATTGTTGGCTGCACATCATTTAGAGACACAGAGACATAATTGAAAAAATACATTGGTGCTCTTTCCAATTGTCAGATCTTCATAAATGTCATATGAGAAAAAAATGAAGTTGTATTACCCGGTTTTATTAGAAATGCTACATTTTGTTGGTCTCTCGTGTTCGAAAGTAGAGGATATTTTCCTGCTGTGATTGATGTTAGGGCATTTATGAGGATAGTCTGCTATATTTCATATGTATATGAGGGTGTCATTGTTAAAATGTTCAAAAGAAAATTATGTATGGGATTTATATTTTATTATTTCCTCCCAGGATGTAATTTTTTTCAATCCTGTGATTCTTATCATGTTGTCAGTAGTGATTTGATGGCTAATATGCCAGAAATAATTAGATGAAAAATGGTGATGCAGATGTCAAGACAATGTAGCTCTCTCCTGAAAGAGCCTTAGCAAAACCATGCATGTTTCATAGTAGGAATCACAGGTTGGGTGTGTTGGGACATCTTGAGATTGCAGGCAATGGAAAGGAAGTTCAGTGGGAGAAGCGTGGGCTGCAGCATATTTCATAGGCATATGCTTCTACTGACCCCACCTGCCATCTGAACCAAATTAAATGTATTTTTGAAAATGCTAGTCTGGGAGTTTGGTCAGTGGGAAGGTGTTAGGCCCTCAGATTCTGTTTGGGTGAGGAGGATTATGCCTGTCTCTAGAAAGCTGGAAGGCATCCTGCCCCTTGTTGGAGTCTTCTTCCTGATGGGTTTTAAATCATTTCGGGATGCAGAAATATATGGTATGCTTGGTGAGAGTGTGCATTTATGTATGTGTAAACAAACCCATTTTTCCCTTGAAGGTTAGAATTGTACCAGTTCAAATGACTATTTTAAAATACAAAAGAAGATCATTTGTGCTTGTTCCTAGATGGCATCTGCTGGAACTTTACACCCATTTCTAGGGCTGTTTACCTCTGACCATTGATGACACTGGTAGTTACAAAGATCTTGTTATTTTGTGTATTCTTTTAATAAGTAGTAAACATTTCCAGGGATTCAGCAGCAATAACATTAGGATGTATTATAATAACTCAATATGCATGTTGGGGAGTATTAACGGTGAGTGTCCAACTCGGTCAAGAGCATCTTCTGCTTTCATCACAGAGGTAACAGTAGAGTGTGCCTTGGACATGCACACTCCAGCCCCACAGTGTTTCCTTAGCTCCACTTTCCCACAGACGAGAGTGAGGCCTCAGCCCTCTCTTCATCCCTGAGTGAATTCCTGCACAGGAGTCTGGAAGGCAGGACTGTGGCCCAAGAGTCTTGGGAGGCAGAGGCTCTGTGAGAGGCTGAGTGGAAGGAGGAAGGGCACTGTGAAGTCCTGCTTGTGTGCCACGACTTCCCATACGGGGCTGTGCTGAGCATTCCCTGAGCACACAGGTGCTAGCTCCCACATTTCCCGTCAAGTCACTCCCTTCCCTTTCCTTTTCCCCAAGCCCACCCGGGGACTTGCCACACTTGTTTGTGACAGAGCCTGGATGGAGCTGGCTGCAGGCTATGCAGGGCAGCTTCTGGGGAGTGACGTCACAACTGGGATTTCCCCTCTCCTTCCCAGCACACTGCTCAGAGCCGAACAGTCTTGCTCTGAGTCATTTGCTGAAAGAGGAGAGGGGGATTTAAGGAGAATTCCCTTGGTGGTAAATTCCAGTAAAGTTATTGGGCTAGGAAATCCAGGACTGCCAGCATTGTCCCGCCCCCGGGACATATGCCGTGCCTGGCACAGCAACTGAGAGAATGCCCTGGGCGCTGCGTAGGTAGCGTGGTTGTAACTGAGTACTGGTTGTATTTGGAAGTGTGTAATTGAGGAGGCAGAGACCCAAGAGTTGCTCAGACTGAGAACAGACCCAGAGCTGTTCCCTTCCATCTAGCTGGGCTCTGGATGCCCTCTCTGTCTGTCTGTCTGTCAGTCCTACTCACTGGCTTTTGCTCCTCCTCTGACACGCTGCTTTTCTGTTAGAAGCCCAAGGCATATATAGGGCTCACTTGGGATTCCTGTGCCCTTGATGGTATATTCTGATCACTGATTTCCTATGATAACCCCGCCCCGTTTAGGGGGTAAAGGATCTAGTACCCTTCACATCTCTGTCTCTCTCCCTCCTCAGTTTAGCCACCAGAGGAGAGGAAAGGATGGAGGTAGGGATGCAGACTCCAGCCTGGTCTGAGTTGGCTCCATTCTGCCTGTCCTTGGCTGTAGAATCTTAGGAGATACAAAATCCCTCCGAATGTCAGTTTCCTCATCTATGAGGGAGGGGCTTAACTGATTTGTGGCACTGTTGCTGTTCAGTGTGCAGTGAGGTGACACACAGTGCTGTTCAGTGTGCAGTGAGGTGACACATGGTCTATGACCTAAACGAAGTCAATCATTGTCATTCAGAAGTGAAAGGCGTGGAAAGAAAGCACACACTTTAGGAAGGGACTGGAATGCAAGCACAGAAAGAGGCATGTGAGCAAGCTCAGGACTCTTCTACTGCCATTCAGGGTCCCAGTCCCATTCAGAGAGACACAGGACATGGGTGGTACCACACTAGGTCCTTGTGTGCTTCCTCATGAATGGTCATCTCTTTTGTGCCCCATTGACACATATCATTTAATTAAAAAGGCAGCAAACGTACTCAGTGGTTCCCAGTAGTAATTTTATGAATGGAAAACATAATTAGTGGTTTTATTGGCAATATTAACTTCCCTGGGGAACAACTAGGTAAAACATTGGAGCCCCCCCCATCTCTCTCTCTCTCTCTCTCTCTCTCTCTCTCTCTCTCCCTCTCTCTCTCTCTCTCTCTCTCTCTCTCTAACAGGATATTTTGTCATTATCTGTAGCCCTCATTGAGAAGTAGCTGACATCACCACACGTATGCATGAACACACTTGGGAACATCCTTTTGAGCTGGTTATTGAAAGCTTACAGAGCCCTCCATAAGCTCTCAGGTCTGGGGTTGGGGCAGTACACTGGCACTCCTCTGTCACAGCTGCTCCAGGGTCAGGGTGAAAGTCATGGGGGAATGAGCCTTCTGTGGGGGGAGATAAGACCCGCTCCCTCCGTTGACACTGGGCCTCTGGGAGGAAAGATGTTCAAAAGAAAAGGCTGAGTTTTCTGGGAAAGGGAGATGGAGCCACCAGAGTGGGTGCATGGGGTAGATATGAAAAACCTCGTTTCATAATAAAAGCAAACATACAGGGCTGAGGAGCTGACGCAGTGGTTAAGAGCGCTGACTGCTCTTCCAGGTGTCCTGAGTTCAGCTCCCAGCAACCACTTGGTAGCTCACAACCATCTGTAATGGAATTCGATGCCCTCTTCTGGTGAGTCTGAAGTGAGCAACAACATACTCATATACATTAAATAAACATTAAACCAAACAAACAAAAACAAACACGCAAACGAACTCATGAGCATTCAACTGCCAGAAGATGGATACATTTCAAAGAAACCTTGACACAGGTTAACCAACACAGGCCTACTGGAGACAGGGTTCCAAATAGGTAGTAGACAGACACCTGACAAGAGACAGACCTGAATCCACATGGCACAGATCAACACTTTGCTAGGGGCTACAATTGCCTCTCGCTGAAAAGCAGCCAAATGTTCCCGATTGGAATTTGGAATTGTTTTTTTTTTTTTTTTTTTTTTTTTTTTTTTTTGTCTCTGGAAGACACTAACCTGCAATAATTTTTGAAATGTAATTTTGACCTCTATCCTAGTGAAGATGGATTTTGAACGTCTCATGATCTAAACAATGCAAGAGTAGATGGGCTCATGAGCTACCCACATAAATATTTTTAGAGCAAATATTAGAGTTCCTTAGATTTAGACTACGATGCACAACAAAGCCCACTGAGTTTTCTCATTTGAATACAAACGTAAAGGTGGTGCACACTGAAGGTGGTGTGCACTGAAGTTAGTGTTTTCTGAACTAACTCTCAACATTGTGAACAGAATCTGTGAAGATGTAAAGTCACCGGGGAAAATTAGTTTATTAATGGAAATTAGTCTGGATCCCAATTATTACCTGTGAATAGTGTCATCATTTGAGGTTTTTATTGCATTTTAACACATGGCTTGCCTTGATGAGAAAATACATACAAAGGGTAAATGTAGCATTTTCATTTCCCGCTACTCCCTCCTGGAGTATTGCCTGATGTTCTTTTTCAGTTTTGTCCCAAATGTTTCTGCCTCTGGCTTGTTTTGTTTCTTTAAAATGTATGTGTATCACTTCTCAAAGTGATACATTTTGACAGGTAATCAATTTTTTTTTCATACTAGATTTGATGGTTATAATCTTCATCTTGGACTTAGTTAAGGGTGGAATGCTAACCTAGATTTTTATCTCAAAATATCCCTTTGTTAAGAGACATGCTTTCTGTCCTCAGCCACAGTCCTTTCAGACCTGTGCGTCAAGACAGTTCTACCTCCAAGGTGCCTGCTGCATTGCCTCTGCTTATCAGAGACTCATCAGCTGGCTTTCTGACAGTGTATCCCCAGAGCATCTTGTGGTGGCACTACCAAACATCTCCCACCAGCGGTCACACAAGAGATCCTGCCGACCTCCCTGCCTCCCAGGAAAATATGATCTTTGTTTTCAGAGCAAAGGTTTTTCTGTTTTTCTCTTTAGTGGAAGCTTTACTTTTTCTAGAAGTACTAGCAGGCTGAAGATCATAGCCTTCAAAGCAAAGGCATATATATAAGAATCGTGGTGGGGGGCTTGAGAGAAGGCTCAGTGGATAAAGATGCTTGCCTCCGAGCCTGTGGACCCAAGATGGTAGGAGACCGGTCCTCAGAGTTCTCTGCCCTCCGTGCATGCACAAGTAAATACAATAGGTTTGTTTTTTGTTTTGTTTTTAAGTAAAAGAACCATGAATGGGGGTGGAGCAATAGCTTCAGCAGTTAAGAGCACTAACTGCTCTTCCAGAGATCCTGAGTTCAATTCCCAGCAACCACATGGTGGCTCACAACATCTGTAATGGGATCCAATGCCCTCTCTAGTGTATCTGAAAACAGCTCGTGTGTGTGTGTGTGTGTGTGTGTGTGTGTGTGTGTGTGTGTGTGTACACATCTTTAAAATGAATGGCTTTCCTTTCCAAAGTTGAGCTGTTCAGTTTAAAACAGGGAAGTGTTGGTGCTGCTTTGAGGACTACTGGGGCGTAAAGGGACCCTGAGTGCCCAGCTCTGAGCACCCTGAGCACCTAGCGCAGCTCCTGCCTCGCCATCACAAACACTTCTTAGTCTTCATTTCCCAGAAGAGCTGAAAGTTCCCTGGGGCAGTGAGAACAGGAGCTGTTTCCGCCACCTTCACAAGCCCATTCGGCTGCCTTTAATTGGGCTTTTCTTTTCTATAAAGAAAAAAAGAACAGGCTATTTTTACACCTTCAATTTTAAACAGAAATGTACAGTTTTGAAGGAATCTTTTTCTCAAACTGCGGCTTATGCTCAAGTTTATGGGTGTGTTTTGAGTTCTGTAAGGACCAGTTTTGTGCTCTCCCCTGAGGCCCCCTCCCCCACCGCATGCCCACTCCACTTCTCTGGGTGTAGCATCATTTCTGTGTGGACCAGTGAGAGATGAACTCCCTGGGGCTTTCTGCCTTAAGTGGCATCAAATGAACACATCTAAGTGGAGAACACTCTGACACCCTTCTCTGCTGAGCCTCACCTAGGGACTGTCCAGCTGGACTTCTTTTGTGTGTCTAGAGATGTATGCAAGGACCAGCGGTGTAAAATGCAATCAATTTGGCTCAGTGCTTAGATTCATAAATCCCAGAGCTATTTTTAATGACATAATCTAATCAATTGATAGCATGCCTACCACTCTGGCAGCAGGTGGGGGAAGGGAAGTGGGGCTCTGTAAAGACCAGAAGGTTCCTCCTTCTCCCTCCCATAGCTTGGAACTCTTTAGATCTCTGGATTAGGTAAAAATCCAGGAATCACTGAGATGTTTTAAACCGTTTTAGGGCTGCTTTGCTGTGTCTTTCAAGAAGACAGTTCTGTAACTGTAGAGCAACGGTGGTTCTCAGACACACCACTGAGTTGCCTGCCTCCCTGAGGACCAAACAATTCTCCCAGTTTAAATATCTTTAGAGCAGACACAGGAGGAATTCTTTATTATAAATTGATAGTACTGTATATTGTTACTCCTGTGCCATACCAATAATGAATGTGATATTCATCTGGCAGTTCTTTGAATTGCAGTTAAGTGAAGGTGAGAGGAGGGAGTAAAGATGCAGAAGCAAACTGTGAAATGCACAGGCTGGGAGTCTACCTCTGCCCCGCCCCCACAGCTTTTGAGGCTCTATGAAATAGGTTGATATCCCAGCCAATGGGGGGTTAGATTTTTCCCCCTTCTTTTTATGGTCAGATATCAGCAGAACTCTGTCTGGATAGGGGAAATAAAAACCCTTCTTCCTGTCTTAGGGTTGGGAACTGACCCCCTAGAGATGTGTGTTTAGGAACGGAGATCTCCCAGTGGGAAGTGCTCCTTGCAGGATGGCTGAGGAGCAGCCGCGCCCTGAGCTCCCTTCTCAGGTTTCTGGCAGCAGCTTCTGTGTTCTGCTACAGTTTATTTCCTTTGATACCGGTTGAAAAGACCAGCACCGGAGTGCTGGTGCCCCTAGATGTGACCAGCTGCCCTGTTTTTCTTTTCTTTCTTTTTTCTTTTCTTTTTTTCTTTCTTTCTTTCTTTTTTTTCACCTTCCCAACCAGTAGCTGCTTTGACAGAGGTGTTTATCAGTGCTGATTTACTCTGGACCTCGGAAGGGGCTTGACCCAAAGTCGCTGCTGAAAGCCTTTTACCTGCTTGCCTGGGAAACCACCAGTCAGCATCTGGAAGAACAAAACAGGGATCCCAGGATTTCCAGTCTGATAGCGAAAGTCTCCTCTGCCTGCTGGGGGAAATAAATTAGGTGCCTGTTGGAGCCCACTTGCTGCGCTCTCCCGGGGCGGGCGGCGGACTGGGAGCGTGAGCATCCGTGATCTCCGAAGTTGGTGGAGTGAATAACTAAGCAGGACCAGCTGACTTCAGGCTCCAATCAGCTAGAGCGTGATGTAAGTGTTTAGCAGCTGCGGGGGCTCTGAATTAGCGGGGCCAAGTAGAGGTAGTACAGCATGGCCAGACTGTGGCGACAGGCTCAGAGAAAGCAGAGAGGGAGATGGATGAGTCCAGCATTCTGAGACGGAGAGGGCTCCAGGTAGGCGAACCTTCCATTCCTGACATGCAGTTTTGTCAGTGGCTAGCCATTGAGGATTTCAAAGTTCCTGTGACATTCCTTTGCTGAGCATGGCTGTGTGCTCAGTTCTCAATGTCTACTTGGCAGTGGGGGGCAGCTGGGGCACTCCTTACAGGCTTGACACGTAATGAGGTTCAATGAGAGGAGGGTCTTTTGTCAGAGACAATAGACAGGACTTTTAGTTTGACTCTTTGGGCATGGTTGTTCAGGAATAGTTGGGGAGGTGGCAGCAGCTGAAAAGAAGCTCGGGTGTTCTATCAAATGTCAGGGAAGTCTAAGGCAGTAGCAACTTTGTCTACTAGTGGGGACACAGGACTGAGTTTCGAATAGGGGTTAACTCCTCCTGGTGGCATCTGTGTGGCTGCCAGGCAGTTGTCTGCCGCTATTAGACATCTACCTGTCTCTCCCTGTTGGTGAAATGAAAGTTTTGACTGGCAACTGGGTCGGTTTTCTATGTTTGAGAGACTAGGAAAGAAGTGTGCCCCCACCCCTCGCTTTTCTGGGTTCAACTTTGTCTAATTTGTTCCCTATCTCTCTCTTATTCTACCAGTGTATGCCAAGTGAAAACTTAGAAAATTTGAAAACTTAAAAAGCAAAAGCAACAAAAATCCCACATCTGCCTGGCAGTTGTTGAATTTAAGGAAGTCAGAGCTTAAATGTATTCAAATTAGCATTCATCTAATTAAACCGGTGGCTCTGTTTGCTGGAGAAAGTTTTTTGGGGAGAGGGGGTGCTTTTTGTTCGTTTTGTTTTCCTTTAGGAAAGAAGCTGGCTGTCAATGAGCTCTTAAGACCATATGCCTGCTCAAGGGTTCCATATTAGATGACATGTTTAGAAATGCTTATTCGGTGACCCTTTGAGTCATTGTCCCTTAGCTGGCTGCTTTGGGTGTCCTCTTTATGTTCAGTTAACATCATAGCGCTGTGGTCAAGCCAGAGGATTATATGTGGGTAGACAAGAGAGGGATTGGAAAAGTTGGGGTTCAGTGCCATCCATTGTTCCAGCCCTAAGTAAACAGATGACCTCCTCTGAAAGTCCTGTGGTCATTGTTTTTGAATGTACAGTGGCTGCTGTGGACTTCCTCTTCTTTGTTTCCATCCTCTTCATAAAGTTCTGGTAAAGCACAGCTGCTTGGGTGTCTTCCTGCTCCCTTCAGAGTCCCCGGTTAAATATGGAAAGGCTCTTTGTTAACTGCGAAGTGCTGGGACCTCCAGTAGTACTGACTGTTATTAATTGATAGCAGTGTGTTGGTGTTTTCTCTCCTGTAGTTTAATTTAATGGTTTTTAAATATATTTTTAAAAAGAAATTTTTGTGGTTTTTTTTTTTTATTTTATAATTTCTTTTTTATAATGACACAAGAGATGGTTGGAGGCTTGGGGGCTTTGCAAGGTTGTTGGTTTCGGTGAGTTTTAATTTTAGAAATAGAGGAGGAGTTGGGTTTTGGGAACTTAAAGTTTAGAGCTGCATCTTTCTAAAAAGATGTATAACAAAACAAAGGAGCTTAACTTGCTACTGTGGAATTAGTGGCATGATCTTTGTTAGTGAGCCTGCTCCTGGGGCACCAGATTTCCTCTGGTGTATCCTGCTCCAGAGTGAACCGTTTCTATTGTGAGTGAGAAACTGAGTCTTCACATGATAAGAAATAACATCCTGGAAGTGTGTAAAACTTCCTGTCCCAGCCCTGCACACAATTAAATGATGCTTATTTGCTTCACTTGACTTGTATCCCAGGCAATTCATATTTTAAAAGACATCACACATACAGAGCAGCCGTTTCAGGAAATTCCAATGTAAGGGAAGGACACAAAAAAAAGTCGGCATTGGCATTAGAGCAGACATTATTATAGAACTTGTAAGAGGAACGCCACCTAGTGAGGTTAGGATTCAGAGTGCTAGTGAGGTACATCTAAAGTAACAGAAACAAGAGCAAATCTCCATGTCTTTAGCCCTGCTTCTTACTCAGAATAGTGGAAATTCTGAGCAACCCACATCTCTCATGGGCTCGACTTATTTTTCTGTAATATGACAGGCTTTAATACAGCACTCTTGCATTTTTTAAATCAAGATGTGAATATATTGAGTTTTTAAAGTTAGAGATCACCTAATACAATAAATACTAGATATTATATTATCTTTAAGTTAGAGCCATCATTAGGAAAGCCAGTAAACATTGATTAGAAAAATCACCACAGTCATAAATGTGCATGGTGTTATGTACTAGAAAGAATAAGAGTCTATACATTGAATAATGAACAGTATCATGGAACTAACCAGATCTTTAAATAACTTAAAGCCTAGTGTCAGAAATCTGAAGTGCACAGCATCCTAATTTTCGAAAATCTAATTTTACAATAATGCAATATGTGTTCAGTGCAGAATTCTACAGTGTGTGCTTGAAACTTATTTTAAGATCTTGGTACCTCTAGCTCTTCAGAACAAGCATACTGGTAATGTCTTTGAAATTTGGATTTTGAAAAAAGAAAAAAAGAACTATTTTAGTCAGAACATGTAATACCTCGGAGCATGGTTACTTCATCAGTGGCCACCTCACTGAGCTGCGTCTCACGTGACTGTACCTTTCTGTCTGGTGTGCAGACTGTCAGTGTGTCCAGTGCTGCTGATGGTTATTTCAGCCACGATTGAAGTGAGAATATGTGCAGAAGCCCCCAGAGGCTTTCACTGTTAGATTCTGGAAGCTTCTCAAAACAGGAGGGAAACTGACTGATGGACTTGGGCAGACCTTGGACTTCGGGCAATTTGAATTTCCAGACAGGTCTAATTTGTCAGTGGATAACTGGCTCCTTTCAGACCTAATATCCCTCATCTCTGGGTCATATTTTTTAACTGTCAGGGAAATTAATTGTTTTGGTGATTTCTATTATATGTTTCCCTCTTATTTGTTTTAATGAGAGTATCCCTATCTCCAGTGAAGGAATCCGGGGCTGGAGAACACTGGGTTTCCAGCATCATTAAGGTAGGTGTGAGAGGGGTGAGGTATCTGAGGAAAGCTTCTTTCATTCTCTTCCTGCAGTCTTGCTGAGCTGTGACCTGCTTCTCCCATCAAATATTCCCATTGCTAGTCTAGTTCCAAGGCAGCATGTACTGTTAGGATGTGGAAACTGTGTTCTCAGTTGCTTCTGTGAGGCAGAGCAACAAAATAACTAGATGTTCATCTTCCAGACTCCCAGAATGCTTGGGCCTTGTTTGATTTTCTTTCTTTGCCTGGTCTCATCCTCTTTCCCAATATACACCTTAGGTGAAAAAAATAATAAGGAGCCCATATGAGCCTTTTGTTGATTGCCCTCTGATGTTGGTCTAGAATTCAAGTTTAGAAAACAAAGAAGCAGACGGAGACTCCGTGTCCCATCTGAGTATCAGACTGCCTCTACTTTGTGCTTGAGTAGAGGTAACTCCAGTCATAGCATCTCAGTGTCCCTTCTGTACCAACTTTAATGTAATTAGAAGTGTGTTTACACCTCATCTGAGATTTAACAGCACTCTCGTTAGGTGACGGTACCTCTCTGTCCCTATTCATTTGAAGACTCTGGGTGGTTATTTAGAGTCATCTAATTAGAAGAACACAGTAGACAAACTCAGGACATAAATTTCTCTTGGGATAAAGCACTTTTCTCCTCCAGCAATTCTAGAAACCCTGTAGATTTCATTGAGGCAGGAAGAACTTCATTGGGGCATAAATGAGCTTTTGCTATGAATGGCCACCTAATTTGTTGGACAGATTGGAATGAGCATGAGAGGCATTTCTTATGCATCAGAGTAGTTTGCTTTCTGCTTGAAGACAACCATGATTCTATAGCTTGCTCTGATTGGTAATGCTGTGACATGTCTTTGTATTCAGAAAAAAAAAAAAAAAAAACCTTTCTATACTCTAAGGATCACTAATGTTAATAATAAAAATGTTAATGATGTAAAAATGAGTAAAGTTGAAGCCAGAAATAGTGGAGCATGCCTTTAATCCCACCACTCAGGAGGCTGGTAGATCTCTGAGTTTGAGGCTAGTCTGGTCTATAGCATGCTTTCTAGGACAGCTGGGGCTATACAGAGAAACCCTGTTTCAAACAAAAATCTGTCAACCATCCAGTCAAACAATAAATTGATACTGGATTATTTTTTCATAGTTAAGGACTGAACACATTATCCTCTATCTTTTTTATTATTTTGTGAATAATGGACTAAATCTCTGTGGCACCTTCGTTCCCAACTTTGATTTCTCCATTACTTGCATCCTCTTACCAAGCCATGAGATCTCCATGAACATATGTAGAGTTTAGGTCTGACATTCTTCCCTCCTAGAGTGCCAAGATGCCTGGTATCAAGGTTCAGGGCCCTATGTTGTCCAGCCTGCTTCTCAGCCCTGTTCCCACCGACTTCCCTTCTATTCCAGGACAGAATGAGCATTTTGTCTTTCATCTGCTCTATGTTTTTCTATGGCATGTCAAGACTGCCTTATCATTCTTGAGGCATCAAATGGACTTGCATCCTGTTTTCCTTCAATTATTTCAATTACTTTTTCTCTTTCTCCCTTCCTTCCTTCCTTCCTTCCTTCCTTCCTTCCTTCCTTCCTTCCTTTCTTTCTTTCTCTCTTATTCCTTTCTCTCTCTCTCTCTCTCTCTCTCTCTCTCTCTCTCTCTCTCTCTCTCTCTCTCTCTCTTTTCTCCCCCTCCCCCCATTTCCTTCTTTTGACACAGGACCTCTATATAAGTCAAGCTGTCCTGGAACTCACTAATAGACCAAACTATTCTTGAACTCACAGAGGTCTTATAGCTTTTGTCTCCTGAGTGATAGGATCAAAGGTGTGAGCTGTTCTACTCCGGCCTCCTTTCTTAATTTTACCCAATTTTTTTCTGCTTATTATAGACCAAAGTAAATTCTCAGTTGTTCATAGAATTCTCCATAATTACTGTATTCCATCCTAATCTCCCCGGTATCTCATTGTTTTATGTACATACTTAATTTTATAGCATATTTAATTTATTATATTTTTAATTAGTATATTACTTTAGATTATTGTATTTGTGAATATCTCATGTTAAAACTATAGACCTGTAGTCTTTAGACTTTAGAATCTAATTTGTGCTCCGTTATGTGGAATCTCTCGACACCCAGGATTAAGTTTCTTCACCATCCTGAATCTCCACGTTTGCAGAGAAGTTTGAAGAGGGTGGGCATTCTCTTAGCACAGGCTTAGCACTCAGGACCTTTCTGTTACCGTTAGCTCTCTTCTGTAGTATTACAATCTTATGTAGAGTGCAGTTTTAAGTAATTAAGGGGTCATCAGTATCTGGGCAGTAGACTCTTGGCGTGCAAAAATTAGTTTAAGATGTTTAATGCAGTGATTTGGGAAGCATAGGAATGCTTAGGTGATTGTGCAGAATCCAGAGCAGCAAGGGGATGTTAAACTTCTTGAACAAACATGGTTAAAACAGGACAGCAGTTAATAGAACCCAGACTCTAGGAGATATAGCCAGTCATATGACTAGATCAGGGGTTCTCATCCCTGGTGGGTCACAGTCCTGTTGGAGGTCTCATATCAAATTTTCATAGAATATTTCTATTACAACTCAGCATTATGTGAGAGGACTAACCGAGGAGAACTCTTCTGATTCATCTGCCAAATTGTCTTCCAGCAGGTCCCAGCATAGAACCTGCAGCCTCTACCTCATCCATCAGTTTACCCACAGAGGCCTTTTTGCAGAATTACTGTCCAATACTAAGTCTTTTGATTGAAGTCTGATGAGGAAAATGACCAAGAAACATCTCTCCACTTTCTGTAATCCGCCCTGACCATGGAAGACCCACCTGTGATGCTGGGTTCTGTCCCTATGTTAGGCCCCTGTGATAAATTGGTTTAGACCCACATGGCAAAATGACCTATGAGCAGGTCTGTCCTTCCTTCCTAGGTAAACTGGTTTGTGGCTTTTAATCCAGTGATGAACACCCTATGCTCAACATCCTGTCTTCTCTTGTGTGGCCTAGCTGCTCAGAATTGACTACATTTGTAGCACGCTGTTGTTCATTCTTTAATTCTTGATTGCTTTTTTGAAGTGTCACATGGTTTTATTTATTATACTTTTGACATTTTTAAGCTGTCTGAGAAAAATGCCTTAGAGTAGCTAGGTCCTAAAACTTTGATAGTGTTGCACTCCAAACAAAGACGATGCTTACAAGAATGTGAGCAGACTGGAAGAGATAATAGACAAACTGATCAATAAACTATAAAAATTGAAAATCACATGAACTTGGAAAAATCAATATGCATGAAGCAACCAATCATTATATTGCTGGCACTAGAACCTAACAAAAGCAAATGGGCTGTTTGAATTCACTAGAAATGCATTTTAGATAAATTACAAAATCCCAGTAGACCATACCAACTTATCTTAGAATTACACATTTCTCTTGGCACCAACCATAAACAGGGCTGTTGGCAGAGAGCATGAGGTCCACATGGTAAAGGGCACTGCTGCCATTAACATCGTGGTTTTGAAATGAGTATAGTGACGTCAGAAAGCTGACAGTGAGTCAAGTGATTAAGAGAGCAGGTTACTAACACTAACGTGTAAGCTTGTTTAAAATGTGTACCATCCACACGTGCAAATGCATATAGGAAGCAAGGGTTAGTGTGTGTGCGTGTGTGTGTGTGTGTGTGTGTGTGTGTGTGTGTATGAGTGTGTGTGTATGAGTGTGTGTGTGTGTGTGAGTGTGTGTGTGTATGAGTGTGTGTGTGTGTGTGTGTGTGTGTGTGTGTGTGCGCCTTGGGACAGAAGGCAAGGAGCCTGATGTGTTTTAGAGTGAATATAGTCATCTCCCTACCAGGTACTGTGTGACCTCAGGAGCTGTTTGATTCTTCATCAGTAAGCTCTTATTTGCAGAGGTCTTAAAGATGGATCAGAATGAGGTATAAAAGTCTAAAAACCACTTATTATAACTAACATCTAAAATCTGTTTTGTTTTTCTTCATAACGTCCAGATAAGAAGATGCATTAACAGATGAACCCCTTCATGTCGGGTTGGCATGAGAACACTGTATCTGTGTTACATTCCCTTCATGGTAAACGTGATGTGTTCTGTTATCATCGATAACAGAAAGGCTTGTAAAGACTGGCTTGATTTCAGCACCGTTTAAGAGGAACTTTGGAAGTCCCTGTTGCTCTCCGTGAGCTTCCTCTTGCCTGTGCTCTGGACGTGGTGCACAGGGACCCCGTTCCCATTTGTCAGAGGTGCACAGCGATGGCTGAATGTACTGTTGCTTAAGCCATGACACACACAGCAATGTGTCATTGGAAGTGTTGTGTTTTCTGAATGGACAGGTAGTGGGAGGGTGTGTAAGGGAGGATGTGAAAACTGAATTATTTCTCCAGTTCTTAGATAGCGTCAGTGACAGTAACACGTGCACAAACCACTGAGCCATCCTCTTGGGAGCATGAGGGGATGGCTGGGGGCAGCACTAGATCCTCCCCCAAAGAGAGGAGGTGCAACTTTACCTTTACAGAATTGTTGTCACATGGTCCATGGTATACATCAGAAAACAGCCGCAGGAGCACAGTGGGACATTGCCTTGCTCCTGCAAGCTTCTTCCTAGTGCCAGAGATAACAGATGCCCACAGTTTTGACAGGAGCCCTTCTCATGGAAAGCACACCTATTTTACTTCTCATATTCATTACTTTACATGGACCGCACTTCTGCTTTTCCTATCAGCAGTGAGTAACAGCCCTTACTTATCCTATGCCTTCCTTTCCAAAGGTGTTTAACAACAAAACCAACGGTGATGATAGTTATATTGAACAGGGCTGTGTCAGAAGACTCTTTTGTCTGCAGTATATACTGTGCCTTTTTCTTTGAGATCTAGCAGGGCAAAAAGAGGAGACTGTGGAACTGACGTGGAGAGACGTAGAGAATGGTGCAGGTGATGGCAATTTTCAAGCACCATGAGTTTCAGGCCATGTTAGCCATGACTACGGTGGTTGAATCTCTCTGTCAAATAGTGGAAGCCAAATGACTATGGCGCAGGTCACTCTAGGCAGGTGGTACACAGGGTGTACAAGGCATAGCGGACTAACATGTCCACCCTGTCTTCAGGGGCTTCAAACAGTGGTAAAAGAAAGCAAAGAACCACGTTAGTGGTGGTGTTATACTGAGACACTGCACAGTCTGGGGCCATTGCAGGATTTCGAATAGAGCGCAGAAATGTCTTAGCTGCTCTCAGCCGTTCGTGGAGGAATGCTTGAGGAAACCCAGCACTAGACGCAGGATGGAGAGCTGTGAGGTTAGGGGCAAGCTGAGCTGCGCTGCTTGCTGGGAAGGAGGAAGTACGAACAACAGTTTACGTCAGCAGGATGCAGTGACTGTCCCTTGTCAGGAAAGGAAGGATGGAGAGACTGGAGGTGACTTCCAGGTTCAGGGAGAGCGTGCAGAGACGAAGAACAGGACTCAGAAGGGGCAGAGTGTTGAGAACGTGGCACCCGTGGGCACCTCAGGGCTGTGTGCAGGGACCACTTGTGTGTGTCGTTTTAGTCTTTTCAAGAGGTGTGTACATAGAGTTGGTGTGATCAGCCATAGTAAATAATTGGTCTAGAGTAAGGGGGGGACAGATTCTCCCAGATTAACAGGTTCATGTTAGAATTGTTTGGAGAATTACACCACAGTGAGTATCTTGATGCATATTTTGCCTGGATAGTTAAAATTGGAATACGCGTAGTAGTTTAATAGTTTTTGGCGGACCTTGAAAATATATCCAGAAGATATGCATTATTTTTCGTTTCTTTTTCTTTCATTTTGAAAATTGCTTCCAACTTTGACAACTTGCCTACAAGACTTATTCCAATACAATTTTGAAAAGCACAGTGAAGCACCTCAGACGAGAGAGGCTATAATGGAAAACGCAATTCATTCTTAAATGAAGATGATGAGGCAGGCACCATAGTGCCTGAAACAGAGAGTGAATTTAAAACCTAGGTGAGATTACATCAAATTCAACTGAAATTCTTGTCCCATTTGAATGGACTATCTGTAATGGAAGATAAAGGATTCAACTTAAAAAGGCATATACAAGGGGCCATTTTAATCAGTTTTCTGATACTCTGTCCAGTTTCTTTTGGCACCTGTGAGTGTGTACACAAAGCTACTAAGTCATATTGATAATACAAATACTAAACTCTCCCCCTCCCCAAGAGGCCAATACATGGAGATACCGGCCATATCTTATCAGCAGTGCCTGCTGGGCTTCATTTGTCAAGAACATGGCACTCCTTAGGGAAGTTGTAGGAACTCACAGACTTAGTCAGAAGTTCAAAATGACTGAAGAAAACACTAGCAAGCTCTTAATTTTAAAATCCTGATGCTCCAAGTTAGAGTTATGTTTGGATGGGGGACTGGAGAGTTGGCTAAGTAGTTGAGAGTGCTTACTGTTCTTACGCAGGACCCCAGTTTGGTTCCCAGCACCCATATTGAGTGGCTTACACACACCTGTAACTCTAGCTCCAGGAAATCCGATTTCCACTTCTGGCCTTCACAGGTGCCTGTATCTGTGTGCACAAACTCACATGCAGTCACACATAGATACATAATTAAAAAACAAAATATTTTTAAAAGCAATAAGCATTTTTATTTCATTTTGTGATTTCATCGTATGATATTTTAAGGAAACACTAGTAGTTTCATAGCTTCTTGTGACATTCTCTCGGTTTTAGTATTATTGAAAAGATAAAACTGAACAATACTATTGATGACACTATTTGCAGTTTTCCATTAAAACCTTATTCTTTACATTAATCGTGAAGCTCGTGATTCATCTCTTAGGATGCATGGTACCCCAGCTAAGAGACACATTTCAGGAGGCTGAGTCAAATCTGATGTGTGAGAGTAAATTATTCTTATCATACATCCCTGTAGGGAGAACTCAGCATCCATCCCCTTCCTATGGCCTCCCGGTCAGCAGGGGTGTTCCCCCTGACTGTCCTCTCAGCTCACCCTCGAGACTTGCGTTCATCTCTGTGTCACAGCTGAGGACTTGAAGCATGCTGGCTCGGGCAGTTTCACAGAGTTGTCCCTGGGGACTCATCTTGAGAGGAGCCTGGCCAGAGCAGCCACTGCCCATTAAACCTGGGCCCAAGAACCTGGAGTCAAAACTGGCCAGTGCACATTGTCCTTGCAGACCTGCAGACGTAAGTTCTGACTTCCGTGGTCTGGTTTGCCGTGTGTGCAGGCAGTAGAGACTGACACAGGACAGGCTTCGGTGCTGCTTTGAAACTTTGCTTTTGTTATCGGCAAGATATAATTCTTAACTCAGAAGGGTGTTGTTAGAACGAGTGTGACATGTGTATACATAAATCACCTTGGCTGGTGTCGAGGACATGGGGAGGACATCCTAAGTTCTGGAGTCGTAGCTGTGGCTACCGCTGTATGCACAGGTGTCCTCGTCTGCTCCCAACACTTGCCTCACACATGGCTCTGCATGTGGCTCTAGACCACAGCTTCGTTTGTTTGACGTTCTACAGACTCTGTGTCTGCTGTCTCTCTAAGACTCTGTGTCTGCTGTCTCTCTAAGACTCTGTGTCTGCTGTCTCTCTAAGACTCTGTGTCTGCTGTCTCTCTACAGACTCTGTGTCTGCTGTCTCTCTACAGACTCTGTGTCTGCTGTCTCTCTAAGACTCTGTGACTGCTGTCTCTCTACAGACTCTGTGTCTGCTGTCTCTCTACAGACTCTGTGTCTGCTGTCTCTCTACAGACTCTGTGTCTGCTGTCTCTCTAAGACTCTGTGTCTGCTGTCTCTCTACAGACTCTGTGTCTGCTGTCTCTCTACAGACTCTGTGTCTGCTGTCTCTCTACAGACTCTGTGTCTGCTGTCTCTCTACAGACTCTGTGTCTGCTGTCTCTCTACAGACTCTGTGTCTGCTGTCTCTCTACAGACTCTGTGTCTGCTGTCTCTCTACTTGCCTGGCCACATGCTTGGAAGAGAGATACTGTCTTTCATTTCAGTAAAGGCACCGGGCTCGTCCGCAACACCCCACCCCGTTACCAACCTCATCCTCGGTTGTCACTCAGAGGCCCACCTATAAATATCACACTGGGAGGAGAGGCTTTGGCATGTTTGTGCTGGCATGAGGTGGGCACACATATTTAGAGCATGCTTGTGCTGGGATAAGGAGGGTGGGTACACATATTTAGAACATGTGAATGCTTGGCTAAGGAGGGTACACATATTTAGGGCATGTTTGTTCTGCATGAGGAGGGTACACATATTTAGAACATGTGAATGCTGGGATGAGGGGGGCACACATATTTAGAACATGTGAATGCTGGGATGAGGGGGGTATACATCTTAGAACATGTAAATGCTGGGATGAGGGGGCACACATATTTAGAACATGTGAATGCTGGGATGAGAGGGCACACATATTTAGGGCATGTGAATGCTGGGATGAGAGGGCACACATATTTAGAACATGTGAATGCTGGGATGAGGGGGGTATACATATTTAGAACATGTGAATGCTGGGATGCGGGGCACACATATTTAGGGCATGTGAATGCTGGGATGAGAGGGCACACATATTTAGAACATGTGAATGCTGGGATGAGGGGGGTATACATATTTAGAACATGTGAATGCTGGGATGCGGGAGCACACATATTTAGAACATGTGAATGCTGGGATGAGGGGGGTATACATATTTAGAACATGTGAATGCTGGGATGAGGGGGGTATACATATTTAGAACATGTGAATGCTGGGATGCGGGGCACACATATTTAGAACATGTGAATGCTGGGATGAGAGGGCACACATATTTAGGGCATGGCACTAACCATGCATGGGAGGGAACACTTAGTAAAAGAGTTTATCACGTTTCCTATGCTTACGTTCCCTTGTTCCTTATTTGTTCTCATTTCTTTCAACTCTTTGGTAGTTCTCAGGTACCTGCTATGAGCCAAACCTTACTCCTCATCCTTTGGGCTTCTTGGTGTCTAATAACCCTGTTTTTATTAAAAGGAAGTAAAAAGAACTAGGGAAGGTGGGAAGGGAAGAACCATGGTGCTGCCCTTGGAAGAGCCTGGACTGAGAAAGTTATTCAAAATTTTTAGCAATGGGCCTTTGCGCTTTCCAACAATTAGTTAATAAGGGAACTCAGGAAGGGTCAAGCGGTAGCTTTCCTGGAGACCATCAGAGCTCCCCTTACAGGACTAGAGAATGCATTCGGCCTCACCCCATGCCACTAGGAACCAGAGCAAAGTTGAGGAGTTGGGTTCCATTGTATTCCTGTATACAGCTCCCCCCATTAACCTGCTCTGTGCCCTGGTGATTGCATTGAAATAGTTTTATAGACACAGATTGGCAAGCTAACCTTTCTACGAGACTACTAACCCACAGTCTTCCTAGTTTAGTGTTCCTTGTCTGTTACTATGGCATGTATGTGCGTGTGTATGTGTGTGTATGTGTGTGTGTGTCTGTGTATGTATGTATGTGTGTGTGTGTGTGTGTGTGTGTGTGTGTGTTTCCTAGTTCCTAGACATTCAAACTGTGCCTGTACTTCGTGCTTTCACTCTGGAATTTGTCCCATTGAAAACCTGTGTTCTCAACCTTTGCCTTGAGATGACTTTGATGGGCATTTGTGGGAATAGGTCTGGAACTCCTGGATAACAACTTCACTGTGCTACTTTCTCTAAGAACTGGTTGGCGTTGGAAGCGAGATGCAATTCTGTACATCTGACCAATTTCACAGTGCTTACCTGGGAAGCTATTGAAATGCAAATCCAGGCTGTGCTTAGAGACACCAAGAAGTCTGATACTTGGTTCTTTGTTTTCTTCTGAAAATAAGCATTCAAAATTTCTGCAGTCTTTATTCATGTACTTCATGGTTAAGTTCTGCCTACGTGTCTACATAAATCCCGTTACTATTATTTAAATTTCCATGAGTGAAACTCTACATCTCTAGCACCACATTTGCCGAGTGAACTTGAACCAATCAGATAACTTGAAACGTTTTGTTTAAAAATACTCCTGTATCTGTACACCTGTGCACATCTGTACACCCACCCCTGTATCTGTACACCTGTGCAATCTGTACACCCACCCCTGTATCTGTACACCTGTGTACATCTGTGTACCCACCCCTGTATCTGTACACCTGTGCACATCTGTACACCCACCCCTGTATCTGTACATCTGTGTACATCTGTACACCCACCCCTGTATCTGTACACCTGTGCACATCTGTACACCCACCCCTGTATCTGTACACCTGTGCACATCTGTACACACACCCCTGTATCTGTACACCTGTGTACATCTGTACACCCACCCCTGTATCTGTACACCTGTGCACATCTGTACACCCACCCCAGATCTGTTCCTTGCCAGTGCTACACTTAAATACCCTCCCTGTGAAAGGGGTAAGGAGTCAAAACAACTTGATGCTGTCTTGTCCTTTGGTATGTGACACTTAAAAGGCTTCTGTGAGAGGAGCTTTGATGTCAAACCTCCCATTCTTTGTGATGGCTGCTCCATTAGTGGTCATGACAAGGAATGTTCTTCCCTGCTCTGTCCATTCAGCTTTGTTTTCAAGTTGTGTCTGACTTTCCATTTGTCAGGTTTCTTGGAGAGAATCTGGGATGTCAGTAACTTGGCTGCTCCTCTGCTATCCGATCTGCTCGACAGCTACACCCCAGCCCCAAACACTCACTGTCTTCCAGGTCCCTTTCCCTAGCTGTGGTTTCCAAGGAGGAGGTTTCTTACTGACCAGCTCTGCTCGCTCCTCAACCTGCTTTAGTAAAGGAACACAGGGAAGTGGAGTTCCTTATTAAATGTGGCATCTCTGGGGATGGACATTTGTAATCATCTGAATTAAACATTCTGTCCCTCTGTGAGAGCCATGTCAGAAGGACATTATCAGCTCTTTCTGTACCCTGAAAGGTTCTGTCATTTCTCAGAAGGGCTGATCGCTCAGAGAAAATAACAAGTGTTCATAGGAATTTGGATACATAAACCCAGGTGTGCCTGTGTCCTTCTTGAGAATGACCAGGGTCAGAGTCTTACTAACTTTTCTGAGTTAGCTCCATCTGTGTTCCCCAGCCCCCTCTCAGTTTGTTAAAGTAGACAGTTGGGGCACAGCAGCAGCCACACTGAACAGTGGCGACACAGCATCATTTCCTGCCTCCTCACTAGAAGGGTGTCTTACATTATATTGGTCCTTCCTGTCATTGTCAGACACTTTCCTTGGGTTGATCTAAACTGGAAGCTGGTGTGAAGTCTGGCATTCACCTCTAACAGCTGGTTTCAGCCAGTTCAGACTGTGAGTGCGTGTGTGCATGCACGCACGTGTGTGTGAGTGTGAGTGTGAGTGTGTGTGTGTGTGTGTGTGAGTGTGAGTGTGTGTGTGTGTGTGTGTGTGTGTGTATTGGCATGAAGGTTGTGGATGATTGGTTTCCCACTTGTGCAGAACTCAAGCCCTGGGCCCCTTACCGATCCCCTTACCGATCAACTTTTATTTACACCTTAAACTTTAGAAACATACACTGACTTGATTTACACCCAGATAAAAACAGTCCTCACTTTAGGGACACAGCTTCATATTGACTTGATTTGAGGAAGAATTTTTGGATTATTTATCTCTGAGAAAACAAAACAAAATAAACAAGAAATCAAACTGGGTGTGGAGAGATGGCTCAGTGGTTAAGAATTCTGACTGTCTTCCAGAGATCCTGAGTTCAATTCCCAGCAGCCACATGGTGGCTCATAACCATCAGTAATGGAATCAGATGCCCTTTTCTAGTGTGTCTGAAGACAGCTAAAGTGTACTCATACACATAAAATAAATAAATTTTTTAAAAAAGAGAGAGAGAAGTCAAACTGATCAGTGACATTCTTCTCTGTATCCCAGCTCCTCCTGGAATTAACTGTGGTCTGTGCAGACACTTTAGTTCTGTGGTGTCATTACCAGGTCTGTCTCACGGGACAGTCGGCCATTTACCTAGCCGGTATTTGCTTTGCAGTTTTGGGTTTGCTAGCCTGGAGATGCAAGGTCATATAGGACTGGATCCCCGGCTGGGAGCTTATGGCCGGAAATGGTGAAGAGAGAAAACCCATCCAGACCTGTGTGCTGAGATGGTTTGTCGGCCATGTCGTAAGCACCTGTGAATGGGTGAGCCAGTCAGGATGCTACAAGAACACTTCGAGGATGCTTGTGCACTGACACAGTTATGGGAAGCAAGAACACTTCGAGGATGCTTGTGCACTGACACGGTTATGGGAAGCAAGAGCACAAAGGCAGAGACTGGAAACCATTTCTACCCTGTTCTTGTTAAACTTTGGACTCAGTAGAACATCTGAGAAGAGGTGTGTGGTAGGCACGGGGGCTGTGTATACCTGGAGTGATGAGGGCAAATCCAGCAGCTCAGCGGCAGAGATGCAGGTAGCATTATCATACAGGTACTAGTAAAACTGTGGGAACAGCATCAACGGTGACCTTATCAGCTTTTCTCGTACTCAGGAAGATTCCTTTATTTTTAGGAAGGGCTGGCTACTCAGAGGGAAAAAAAAATATTCATGGGAGTTTTGATATGTAGACCAGAGTGCACCTATGCTCGTTTTCAGAGTTCAGAATTTGTAGAAATTCTTGTGGTTGGACTCACTTTCTAGTGGCAATAGAATGGATGAAGTCCTCCAGTAAGCACTTGAGGCAGGGGAGTTAAGTAAGAAGGGGGCCTCGTGCATTGGGGTCTCTGGTCTCTACCATGTGCTGAATAGGGACGACAAGGACAAACACGACTGGGGAAGGTTCTCTCAAGCTTATGGCCACAAGCAGAAAGGAAAGACTAGTTCTAAGTGATTAACAGTAGCTCCACTGTGACACTTGATGAAGGCGTAGGTAGATTAGTAAATAGACAGTTGTGCATTGGACAGTGTATATGTGGGCACCTTTGCTGGGACTTCAGAGATACTCTTGGAAATGAGCATCCTGGATATTCATTTGCTGGAGCTAAGAACATGGCAGCATCCTTAGTGATTTACTGTGTGTCTCATCTCTTCTCCAGCTTCTGGCGGCATGCTTTTCTGTGTCCTCAGAAGCAGTGGCAGAGTTGCCTAAGCTGCAATTAATTCAGAGGATTAGCAAGTGACAGCAAGTAGCTGCAAACCCAGGTGTCCGGATTAAAAATCAGAATTGTTTGACTTCATTTTTGATGATTGTCTACTACTTGCCTCTTTGAGGTCAGCAGGATGGCCCACCATGACAAGATCACTGAAAGTCTCATGCAGAATAGTGTGTGCTGTGGTTCAAGTGTGTCCAAGTGTCCGTGTGTCTGGAGGTTGGTCTCAGGCTTGGAGATATGAGGGCTGATGGAACCTTTCAGAGCTAGAGCCCATGGGAAGTCGCTAGAGTCTTTGGGAATGTTCTGGAAGGATTCATGGCATTTCAGTATCCCAGTTAGTTGTTCTAAGTTGGAGTCTGGTACCGTTCGCTCTTTGCCGTTTCCCACCTTGCCAAAATCTCCTCAGTGTTGCAGATGCTCTCAGGAGGTTCTCGCCAGGGCCTATCTGATGTCCACACCCCATCCTTAAATCTCTAGAAACTTGAACTAAATAAACATGTTTTGCCTTCCCTGTAGTGACAAGACTGATCAACACAACCTGGAAATCCAGAGCTAAATGTGGCACGGTGTGTGTGAATGTAGCCGGGTTGAGGGATGGCCGTGGGTTCTCTCATCTTTTCTTCCCCAATGGTCTTGAGAATTTAAGCTACCCCGCAATTTTCCAAGGGTAGACTTGAAGAGGCTGTGGACATTGTTCATGACGTCTGTTGAAAGGAGGGAAG